>NC_143252.1:85262100-86512100 GCF_984573655.1 Nuphar pumila | reverse complement strand
TTTCGATAAATTGGCTAGCATTTTGATCCAATTTTCTGCTGGTTTTCAATCCCCGCTTTACTTATAATTCATTCTTTAGCCTGTAATGTACTGTCTCAATCTCGTTTGCTCATATGTTTTCCTGCAATTTCATTATTCTCAACCATCATATGCATATATGCCATAATGGGACAATGCATTCATGTCATTTTTCTTGCTCAGCAGATTTCATTAGCAGTAATGATCGTATGTTTAAAACCTGTGAAATTGCATTTCCCTTTTTTTTTTTTGGGTTCTGGTTTTGGAGACAATGGTTGTTGCAGATTAAGCAACTCGTTCTCCCCATGTTACTGCTTAAATAAGACAGAATGATCAATGGCTGGTTGTATTATGAAGGAGTCTCTACAAGGATTTCAAGATTTATAAGGGACATCGCTGGTCGGCATCCCGATTTCAACATCTTGTCTTCATTGAATTCTCAGAGTCCTGCCATGATGCGTATGTCTGTAATCAAGTCTCTCTTTTCCTCATTAAAGAGAGTTGCCTAGTCTAGGTAGTATTGTATACCCTGGGGCAAGCATCAGGACCTCACCAGTTTTTTTTTTTTTCCTTCTCTTGTTAATATTTGACATGTTCAACAGATCCCTTTCAGGATAACTACCATCAGATTGCATAAACACTGATTGCTATATGTGGAACTGTAGGATTTGTGCTTCTTGGGAAGCATGAATCAGATGTAGTTGAGAATTGTAATTCCCTTGCTTAGGAATCCCTATTTCTACATATGAGAATCACAATTCTCATCTTATAGGACTATCAATTCCCATGAGCAGGAATATCAGTTCTTTTGTTTAGAAACCCTGATTCCTTTTACACGGGAGTCTCGATTATCCTGCATGGGAATCCTGAATCTCATGATCAAGAAATCTAGATCATTTCATCTAGGAAGCCTAGCTTCCTCAGGAATCTCAATTCTTTGTTCACATATCATTTTCTACATGATGCCTCGTACTCTTTTCTGCTTGGTTCCTGCTCTTGCAACCTCTAAAAATTTTAAGTAATCACTTTCAGATTCTGTTTCATGCACTACTCCAATATCCTCATTTCTATTGCGGCATCTAAGGGAAATTCGAACCAAGGGTCCAAGGGTTTGGAATAGATTTTAGTAATGTCAAGACTAGAATGGGTTGCCTTGGGGAATTAATGATGAGTCTAATGATTTAAAATTGCAGGGTCACTGATCTTTGTTTTCCGGTCTTGAACATTTCCTGTTGGTAACCTTCCTAGATCTGCTATCTTATCATATAGCAGATCCTGAGCACTAAAATTTATTGCACTACAAAACCACCGGGTATCCTGTTTTTGTTATAATCTCCTTTGTAATCTATACTTATCAAAATTGCGGTATCTTGGGATCAATGTTCATTTATTTGTAACTCTCTAAGTTTCCCTTTATACCTCTGAATTCTGATTGATCTCTCTAGTAGGACTTACTGGTAGTATATTATCTGGAAGCAGTGTGCAAGATGCAACCTCATCTTGTATTGTTATCAGTTATCACCACATCCATGGTAGATACAAGCAAATAGGAACAAATCTTGCAATTAAATGAGATGTTCTGCTAGGAATAAAGTCATGTTACACTCATGTTTTCCTGTCACATCTATGTGCACACTATCCATTTACTACAAGCTCATTCCCCTATTATTGTCATCTACCTATCTGTGTATAAATATCAACCCATCGACATTGCATATCTCCACTTGTCACATCACCCTCAAGTTTGCTGGCTGAAACATCTTGCTTCCATTTTTAACATCTTTTGCAGCAATAACAACCTATCCTGTCACCAGCTACTATGGCACCAATACTTACACCATCCTACTGCTATAGTGGAGTTTGCAGCAATCTGCGTATGCCCCTTTTCCACAATTCCCTGCTCACCATCATCTCCATACTCTGCCCACAACAGAGGCATTTTTTTTTTGCTCAGCTCTAGCACATCTTAACATTCGCATCTGCTACACAGATGTAACCTTGAGTTACTGCGATTGCCAGTTGAAGTTTGACAGCAGTTGAATTTCTGCTGCTACAGCCCCATGGACGTCATGTTTCACTAAAATTGACATCTTCATATACCCCTTTCTACCTGTCTCATATCTGCTGCATGTCATTCCCCTTGCATGTTCTACCGTTTCAGCACCAACATCCCCAACAACATAGTAGCACCTCCCCATTTGCTGCAAACTATGTGGCACTATACCACTGTTCGTGGCAAGACCACACTTACTTTCATGCTGGGTTCCTGTCAACCCATTTTCTCTATAGAAATCAGGCTTGCACCTTCACCTTGCCACACCATACCTCACCTTTTCCCATTGCAAAACTGCCTTCATGGCTAAAAGGGTTGCATATAGCAACCTGGATATGACCTATTGTATATACCCCCTGTTGTACTGTTATGAATAACACCTTAGGAAATCCCCTGCATTTTCATCATCTCGGCACCACCTGGCACATCTTGCAGCATGTCTGCTATATGCTGCACCTGCTTCAACTTCAACTCTTGCACACTATGTCATTCTGCATATATATACCATTGCACTTAGTCTCCATCCAACAACCCCATGCATTTCCTGACATATCATAGCCACTTGCATTTTCCTTATAAAACCACCTGCTGTATATGCATAATATCACCTTTCTCTTACACATCAGTTCAATGGGTGTGACTGTATTATACTAAATAACATGTATATGTATGTTGTTTAAATATGTATATCATGCTGTCTTAAATTCCCATTATGACATCTCTTGTGATATATTATCTCTTGTTTAGGCTAACTCTTGTTTTGCAAGATTTCTTCTTTGAAGCCTTGATATTTCTTAGATTCAATTCAAATGATGTAATAGTTAGGCCTTAATGAGAATTTACATTCTCTGTTTTTAGATAGAATGGATGAGCATTGTAAATATCATGAATTGCTTGTTTCATGCATTTTTGCCTTTATTTCTCAAATTCCCACAATGGTGAAACACGAATGGCACGTGCACCATTTCGTAAGAGGTAATTAATCCTAAGTTGATGATTTACATCAATGGCCATAGTCAGGATGTAAACAAGACTTAGTATTTTTATCTTTTATAAAATAACACTGGATCCACACTGGATCCTTTTTCAAAAAATCATCATATTTTCTTTAAATATTTTCCTCTTTTATTAGAATTTAATCTAAAATGAATTCAATATATATACCAATGGCCATAGTCAGGGTATATTGAGAGTTAATTTCATTTTAAATTCTATAAAAGCACCAAAATGTATTTTATTCTTCACTTGAATTTAAATGTGGTTATTACATAATACATTCAATGACCATAGTCAGGGATGTATTATGTCTTCAACCTCATTCTTAATTCATTTAAAGAATGAAATAGCTTTTCAAAATCCAATTTCCATTATTTAGATTCATTCATCATTTAGGATAGAATTGCATCATATTTTTAAAATTCTTTTAAAAACCCAAGTGATTTTGAACATCTTTCTTCAAACTTCTATTTCAAAATTCCAATTCTATATAAATTTCAAAGTCCAATTTGACTTTGGAATTTCAAAATCATTTTATATTCCAAATTCCAATTCAATTCAAAACTCAAAATTCCAAAGTTCAAATTTAACTTTGAAGTTTCTGATTCATTCTCAAAATCAAAATCAAGTTTATCTTCTTATCTTCAATCACAGTTTAAGATTGATTATGAATCTCAAAATCTAAATATTCCTAAATATTTAAAATTCAATCTGAGTTTTCAAAACCCAGATCCATCTTTAAAAGTCCTATTTGGACTTTTCAGAATCTGAATCCAAAGTTAAAACCTAATCCCAACTTGGATCCAGATTTCCAAGTGTAATCTTTACTTTTGGATCTGAGACTTCAGATCCAATTCTATTTTTAGGATTTGAAATCCAACTTCACTATGGATCTCAGACTTGAGATCCAATTCTATTTTTAGGATCCAGAATCCAACTTCACTGTGGATCTCAGACTTCAGATCCAATTCTATTTTTAGGATCCAGAATCCAACTTCACTATGGATCTCAGACTTCAGATCCAATTCTATTTTAGGATTCAGAATCTAATCTTGTCTTGGATCTCAGACTTCAGATCCAAATCCATTCTAGGATCCAGAACCCAATTCTACTTTGGATCTCAGACTTTAGATCCCATTCCATTCTAGGATCCAGAACCCAATTCCCCTTCGGATCTCAGATCTTAGATCCAATTCCATTTAAAAATCAGAATCCAATTTCATCTTGGATCCCAGAGTTCAGATCCAATTGCTATTTAGGATTCTAAATCCAGAATTCAATCTCCTCCCGAATTTCAACTCTATTTAGAATCCAGACTTTGGATTCAGATTCCATCTTGAATTTCATCTTTCAAATCAATTCTATTTCTCAATTCCCTTTAGATTTCCCACATTTCATTCTGATTTCAAACTTCAAAGTTAGAATTCAATTCCATTTCATTTCTATTCTAATTCAAAGTCCATTTATGACTTTGAAATTTCCTTGCTTCTCCTTTTATCTCAAAATTCAAAAATCATCTCTTTTTCAATATCCAGATTCATTCTTCCCAAACTCTAACTATTTCCAAAAACTTAGAATTTTAAATCTTAAATTTCTAAGTTAGAAATCATTTCTTCGCTCCATTATCAGATTCAATTTAGAGACACTTGGGAAAATTTCAAAACATTTTCAAAAAGAGCATACATCTTTGCATTTGCACAAGCATGATTCTTTGTGCATTTAGATCTTTAGGATAAATTCTTAGATAATTTCTTAGCAAAGCAAAAGGCATAAATTCGACCCTTGGTTCGATTACCCCTGGTAAAGGCTCCAGGAACGGTCGAACCTCGTACCGACGAGTGAATCCCGTCTCCTAGTTTTCTCGCAAATATTTCAAAAACGGAGGTGAGTCATTTTCTTAAAAATTTTCAAATTAAGGTCAAGTGAGACCCCGCAAAAGAGTTCCTCTTTCTCTTCTTTTCTCTTCTATCCTTCTTTATGTCTTTTATTTTCTCCTTTCAAAAGGAGAAAATAAAGGTTGGAAAGGAAAAGAGAAGGAAGAGAGAGAATATCACGAGAGAAAAAATTTTGCGATGATCACAGTTTTGGCGACCGTGATGGGACACGTCTCCGTCCGGTCGAATTATGCCTTTTTCTTTTGCTTTGATATTATCTAAGTCTTTATTCTTCAAATGTCAGCTATATTTCCGTGCAAACCTTAGGAGCCTAGACTCTGTCCTAAGCTGACATCATTGCATATAGGATTTAAGTATGGTTTGGTAGGACCTTATTAAGGAGATTATTCCATGCTCACATTAGACTTAGGTCTGAAATAAAACTCTCCTCAATTTTAGGGATTGAATGCAAAACAATGTATGCAAGTGTATGCTTCTCATCATTTTAATCTATCTCTTTAGGGCTTGCATTAGAGCCATCTGATTTCTTGCATGTTAAGCATATTTTGAAAACCTCCCTACCTATATTGTCCCGGTCTTCACGTTGCTGGGTTGTCTCACTGAACCATAGTTTGGGAGAGAGCCTCACAACTGGACCACTTATTTGGGTTCGCGCCCCCCTACCACGTACCTAAGGGCCATAGTCTGAGGTATATCGGTAGGTGCTCAAGGATGTTGGGAAACCCTTACTTTAGAACTAGAGGAATATTTCTATGCTACGTACTTCGAGCCTCGGCTTGAGTATATCGGCGTATCTTGATTGGAATCAGATGATCTGAACCCTAGAGTTAGGATTAAGGTTCTACAAGCCATTTCAAATATTGCATTTAGAGTCGGCCTCTAGGGAGTGCTGTTTGTGCATCTTTTGTACATTTGTGATTGTATGATAATGTATATTCCTTATATTTCCTAAAAAAAAACCCTGGGTATATATTATTCAAAATTTCCTCTTTGTTTTAAAAACCCAGGTGTATTTTTCCTTTTCTTCTCTTATTTTCTTCAAATTCTTTTGATCCTGCCTGCAAATTCTTCAAATCTTAAATTTTTGCCATCTACTTTCAAAATTCTTTTTCCTCTTTTTTTTAATAAAACATCTTTTGTCAGGATATGTCCTTTTCAAAATTAATCTTTGTTCATGTTTTACTTATTCATCCTTTTCAGAAAAACAAAGCGGCTGTCACAAATTTTGGGTGACAACCCGATCCCTCGTAATGGGATGTTTTCATTTTTAGATGATGATTTCCTCCCTTATTAAAATTTCTTCTTAGATCTCTTCTAAAAACCCCATTTTTGCCATACAGAGAGAGCATTGGCATTATCAGTTGATTTGGGGCAAAGATCAAAGATTGCACTGATCTAACATCCCAGTTACAAGTAGAGAGAGTAAGGAATGGATTCTCAAAAATCTGTCAGAGAGGGAGTTCAGGACAACAAAAGTAAGATCGATCTCGCGATATACCAATTATTCAAAAGGATGATGGTTGATATATTGTCTGGACAATCTGAAGCCAATTGCGGAAAAGCTCCCACAGAAGGAAAGGCACCTATCACTTTCCCCATGAATGAACACAGCAATATCAGTGTAGGAAATTACAAAGCCAGCAGGGGCAGCAATCAAGGCAACCAGAGCAGCAACTTGGGAGAGTGTAAAGGCCAGATTGGGAAATATTGTGAAAACCATGATAGACCTCTTCAATACAGTCCTCAGCAAAAAGTCAAGAAGCAAGAAGAACCAAAGCGCAAGGATTGGAGCAAGGATCGAGATTTCACTCCTTTAAATGAACCGCTCGACAAAGTCCTCGAATACATGTTGTCTAGCGGATTACTCAGGCTCCCAAAAGCCGCCAACCCTTCCACCATCATGGGAAAATATATAGACCAATTCTGTGGGTACCATCGAGCAATAGGGCATGACACTGAGCATTGCTTCATCTTCAAGAATATAGTTCAAGACTGCCTTGATAAGAATCTCTTCGTCAAAAACGAAGAAGAAAGGCATCCAGATCTCCTAAACATGCAAGCCCAGTCCAGTTACCAGACAGGGGTCAGTGCTCAGCATAAGCCAAACAAGCCGAAAAAAGCAAAGCATGAGGGTTGGGGTTATGATTGTCAGCTTACCCCTCTAGGTCAGCCGATCGAAGAAGTTCTCCAATATCTGCTTGAGAAAGAAATGATCAAACTCCCAAAGCAGGATGATCCCTCTGTCACCAAAGGAAAATGAAAGAATCGCTTTTGCAAGTTTCATCGAGCAAGGGGGCATGACACGGAGCGCTGCTTCGTCCTCAAAAACATTGTGGAGGACTACATTGATAAAGAGCTTCTGGTACCATAGGAAGGAGAAGAGCAGCCTGCAGTTTCAACCGAACCTTTTCCAGATCAATCAGAGAATTAAGAATGCCAAGGGTTTTTTGCTTTCATCCCTTTCTGTCAGTCACTTTGTAGGGGCAAGTCAGCCCAGTCTTTGTGACTTCTTTTAGTTAAAATACTTGTAAATATTCAGTTTTGTTATCAAACTTTTGCTTATCAATAAAATGTCGATTTTCTTTATATCTTTGATATTCAATACTTCCTTCTTTTTGCTGGGGCATTAAATTCCTTTTCTTTTTTAAAATGTAGGACAATCCTGACATCATTCATGAGAGAAATGATATTACCTATGAGGGTCTTTCAAAAATCATGAAAATTTTAGTTCAAATATTTTATTACAACCTTTTTCAAATATCAACCCTTGTGTTGATCATATTTTCTAAAAATTGATTTCGAATCATTACATTCCAAGATCAACCTTTGGGTTGATCATATTTTCTAAAAATTGATTTCGAATAATTGCATTCAAAGATCAACCCTTGTGTTGATCATATTTTTCTAAAAATTGGTTTCGAACCATTGCATTCAAAGATCAACCCTTGTGTTGATCTCATTTTCCAAAATTTGATTTCATTACATTCAAACATCAACCCTTGTGTTGATCATATTTTTCTAAAAATTGGTTTCGAACCATTGCATTCAAAGATCAACCCTTGTGTTGATCTCATTTTCCAAAATTTGATTTCATTACATTCAAACATCAACCCTTGTGTTGATCATATTTTCTAAAAAATTGGTTTCGAACCATTGCATTCAAAGATCAACCCTCGTGTTGATCATATTTTCTAAAAATTGAGTTTGAATCATTGCATTCAAAGATCAACCTTCATGTTGATCATATTTTTCTAAAAATCGGTTTTCAAATCATTACTTCGAAAATTAACCCTCATGATGATCTCTCATGAATGATCCCCTTTTAAGGATTGGCTCTCACACTTAATCCTCTTTTCAAAAAACTGATTTTTTCTTATATTTTTTTAAAGATCCCACATGCAGGCAGGATCAAACTCTTTTTCTCAACTTTTATCAACCTTTTGTTTATCCATCTTTATTAGTTTTATCAATTTTTATTCATTTTTATTAATTATTCATCCATTTTATTAATTCTTCTTGATTCTTATTTCAAAAATTCCCCTTTCAGGTTAAGGGATAAACCTGATGCCTCCTTTCAATGAGGTATTATTTTTATTATCCCCCCCCCCTTCAGGATAAGGGATAAACTTGAAACCTCGTCCTACGAGGTCATTCTTGCTTCAGGATAAGGGATCGTCCTGAATGTCTTTCTTCTTCTTTTAAAGCTTCATTAATCTCTGCCAAATCTTTTTCTTTATCCAGTTTTATCAGTTTTATTTTCTTTTTCAAAATTTTATCGATTCTTTTCTTTATCAAACCTTTTTTATTAACTTCCCTTCCCATTCAGGATAAGGGATAATCCTGAAACCCCTCATAGGAGGAACAATGTTACCTGTGAGAATTCTTTTTACAAAGAAAATTTCCATAAAATTTCCTTGATTCTTCTCTTTCGTCAAATTTCTCATCAATTTCTATCTCTTCTCATCAGTTCTTCTCAAATTTTATTTTCTCCCCAGTCGAGATAAGGGGGCAATCAGATCGACATGCAAATAAATTCAGTCCTCTAAATGGTCATTCTCAATCCTAGGTCCGGTCCTCGCACTGGCAAATTTTCAAAAACTCAATCTTTTGATTAAAAACTTTCTGTCAAAAACCCGAATTCTCACTTGGGCTTCTTCCCTTTACTATTTCATTTGAAGTTCTGAGTTCCAACCAGGACTTCCTTTTGAATCCAATCCTCGCATTGGAAATCAATCATTTCTTTAGAAATCCGAGTTCCAGCTCGGGTTTTCCCTCTATTATTTTTCGTTCGAAGTTCTGAGTTTCGACCAGGACTTCCTTTTGAATCCAATCCTCGCATTGGAAATCAATTATTTCTTTAGAAATCCGAATTCCAGCTCGGGTTTTTCCTCTATTATTTTCGTTCGAAGTTCTAAGTTCCGACCAGGACTTTCTTTTGAATCCAATCCTCGCATTGGAAATCAATCATTTCTTTAGAAATCTGAGTTCCAACTCGGGTTTTTCCTCTATTATTTTTCGTTCAAAGTTCTGAGTTCCGACCAGGACTTCCTTTTGAATCCAATCCTCGCATTGGAAATCAATCATTTCTTTAGAAATCCGAGTTCCATCTCGGGTTTTCCATCTATTATTTTCATTTGAAGTTCCGAGTTCCAACCAGGACTTCCTTCTGAATCCAATCCTCGCATTGGAAATTAATCATTTATTTGGAAATTCGAGTTTTCAAAACTCGAGTTTCTCTTTATCCGAGTTCAGGCTCGGGTTTTTCCTCTATTATTTTTCGTTCGAAGTCTGAGTTCCGACCAGGACTTCCTTTTGAATCCAATCCTCGCATTGGAAATTAATCATTTTCTTTAAAAATTCGAGTTTTCAAAACTCGAGTTTCTCTTTATCTTTTATCTGAGTTTCGGCTCGGGTTTTCCATCTATTATTTTCATTTGAAGTTCTGAGTTCCGACCAGGACTTCCTTCTTAATCCAATCCTAGCATTGGAAATTAATCATTTCTTTATAAATTCGAGTTTTCAAAAACTCGAGTTTCTCTTTATCCGAGTTCCGACTCGGGTTTTCCATCTATTATTTTTGTTTGAAGTTCTGAGTTCCGACCAGGACTTCCTTCTGAATCCAATCCTCGCATTGGAAAACAATCATTTATTTAAAAATTCAAAGTTTTCAAAATTCGGGTTTCTCTTTATCTTTTATTTTCTGAAGATTCGAGTCCCAACTCGGACTCTCTTCTTTTTCAAAAAACCCCAACTGCCAGGCGGGACATTCTTCCAAAATCCAGCCTTTCGGCTAGCCCATTTCCAAAAATTCAAAGATTCAGGTTTATTCTCTTTAAAAGTCCTTCCTTTCCCCTTCAGGTTAAGGGATAAACCTGATGCCTCCTACTAACGAGGTATTTCTTTCCTTCCTTCCCCATTTAGGATAAGGGTTAAATCCTGAAAAACCAGACCACATACATTTAACTATGATGGCCTATTAAAATTCAGAAATTCCATCAATCTTTCCTTAAATTTTGTCACTATCAATCTTTCATCGATTTATATCATTCTTCAATTCTCATCAATTTTCCTATGCCCTTTCAAGATAAGGGATAAAACGTGATGCCTCCTACTAACGAGGTATTTCTTCCCTTTCAGGTTAAGGGATAAACCTGATGCCTCCTGCTAACGAGGTATTTCTTTCCTTCTTCCCTTCAGGTTAAGGGATAAACCTGATGCCTTTTGCTAACAAGGTATTTCTTTCCTTCCTTCCCAGTTCAGGATAAGGAGATAAATCCTGAAAATAGACCACACGCAGTTAGGATGTGACGGTCCATTGAATTCAGAATTTCTCATCATATTTTACTTTCCAAATCTAGCTCATCTTCACAACCCAATCCTCGCACTGGTTATTTCTCAAATTTTTCAATCATATGTTGATCTCATTTAGAAAATCCAATTCTCGCACTGTTAACCTTCTAAATTCAGTGTTCTGATCAAATTCTTTCCTTTTACAAAATTCAAGATCTGACTTAAATCTGATGTATTTCCAAAAGATCCAGCAGCTCACTGGTCATGTATTCCCAAAGGATCCAACTTTCGTTGGTCATGTATTTCCAAAAGACTCAGCTTTTGCTGATCATGTATTTCAAACGTTCCAGCTTTTTGCTGGTCAGGTATTCCAAACGTTTCAGCTTCCGCTGGTCAGGTATTTCAAAAGATCCAACACTCGTTGGTCATGTATTTAAAACATTCCAGTTTTGCTGGTCAGGTATTTCAAACATTCCAGCTTTTGCTGGTCAAGTATTTCAAACGTTCCAGCTTTCGCTGGTCAGGTATTTCCAAAAGATCAACACTCGTTGGTCATGTATTTCAAACGTTCCAATTTTTGCTGGTCATGTATTTCAAACGTTCCAACTTTCACTGGTCAGGTATTTCAAACGTTCCAACTTTCGCTGGTCAGGTATTTCAAAAGATCCAACACTCGTTAGTCATGTATTTCCAAACGTTCCAGCTTTCGCTGGTCACGTATTTCAAACGTTCTAGCATTTTGCTGGTCAAGTATTTCAAACGTTCCAGCTCTTGCTGGTCAGGTATTTCAAATGTTCCAGCTTTCGCTGGTCAGGTATTTCTAAAAGATCAACGCTCGTTGGTCATGTATTTCAAACGTTCCAGCTTTTGCTGGTCATGTATTTCAAACGTTCCAGCATTTTGCTGGTCAGGTATTTCAAATGTTCCAGCTTTCGCTGGTCAGGTATTTCAAATGTTCCAGCTTCTGCTGGTCATGTATTTCAAAGGTCCCAGCTTTTGCTTGTCATGTATTTCCAAAATAAAAAATTGCAAATAAATGTCTCATCAAAATCTATATCGAGTGATTATTTCACAAAGAATTCATGAAAACTTTGCCAATTTGCTAAAAGCATTTGTTGATTCTGAATATTCTTACTGCACAAAATGAATTTTCTCAGATTACCTCCAGTATTTCCTTCCAAAAAAGTGAAACTTTTTGCGAAAAAGAGGTAAAATTCAAATCTTTTCCTATTGATCAACCAAAAGGATGTAAGAAATGTCCTCGATATGATCAATGAAAGAAATCTTCAATGATGTTGAAAAGCCAGAAGCGAATTGATATTGATCTTGGCTATGGCGCATGTTTTAAAATGACTTTCTGGCAATCAGGCAGTGAAAATATCCTAAGCTACAAAAAGAATCCACTTAATCCATATCTTCTCATTCTAAAGATGCAATCAAATATCTACAAAAGGGATCTCTCAATTGTCGTCAAGATGAAGGCAAATAGGCGAGCAGACCCCTGGGGCCAAAGAAGATTTGGATCATCTACCGAGATGAAGGAGTTTGTGAAGGATCCTTCCAGGGAAAGTTCAGATCACCGTCGAGATGAAGGCGAATGTGATGAACCTACCGACAAACCCTAAATGATATTTGATTTCTGCTATCATCAATAGACCTTTGAGCCAATATCATCAATAGAATCCCTGAGACAAAAGAAGGATCAGAACATCTCCAAGATGAAGGAGTTTGTGACGTACCCTTCCCCGAAAAAGAGAGAAAAGTCAGGACATCCAAATGAAGGATGATGAGAAAAACCGAGAAAGTTCAATGACTCAAAAAGAGTGCAAAAAGATCATCGTGGGAAAACACTCAGATATCAAACTGCCAAAGTTGCCAGAAGTCATATTTTCTCATACAAAATTCTTTTATCAATATCTTTTCATTACTTGCTTTTATGAAATTAAGAATATTTCTTCTATTCTCATATCAGGGAAATGGATAGCTTCCTTGAAGAAAATCATCAGCGCTAAAAATTTGAATTTGACTCTTAGAACTGAGGAGTTAACCTCATTTGGGGGAAATACTCTAGGTAAAAGAGAGAATACCTTTTGCAAATACGTGCACATTTCCAAGCGTTTGAATCGACTATAATTTTATTGGCAAAATTTTCTAGCTATTTCAAGAATGAAATAAAAATTCAATGTTCATTTTTTGATGCAACCTAGCATTGTTTATATTTCCCAAAAGAGTTGCCTCTGAAGGAAGTATATCTTCCTGTCCCATCACGGTTTTCTCATTGAAGAAATTCCGTATGGACGACCCACTCAGGATAAGGGTCAAACCTGAACCCTCTGCGAGAGGTCATAGATTTCAAAAGCTATTTCAGTCTTAGCAATGAGACGCCCAATTTCTCTCCCTTTTCAAAGCTTTAGGGAACCCTATATTTTCCTTCTCTCGTAAAACCCCTTTCGGATTTGTTTGTCCAAGTTCCGAAGGTCCCATTATGGTTTCTCCATTTGAGAAACCCGTTTGGTAGATTTCCTATTCGGGCTAAGAGTTAACCCGAAACCTCGCTTCACGAGGTATCTTCCTTGCAGGTTGGGGTTAAACCTGAGTCTCGTTCCAACGAGATTCCTCATTTTGACGAGATGTTTTCTTCCAGTCCCATCATGGCCCTACCCATCGAGGAATCCATGCTTCACATATCCATCCAGGATAGGATCCTACTTGAGCTTCATTTCACGAGGCATTCTCCAAAAAATGCCCCATCAAGGTCCTCATGTATTCCTTCCCTCATTCAATACATTTTTTGATATATCTTCGTCCCATCTAGGTTAAGGGCTAAACCTGAATCATTCCAAAAAGAGTATCTTGTCTCACCCATGAGACTTGGTCAAAATTTTTGTTTCCACCATTTCGGGATTTTTACCCAAAGTCCCATCACGATTTCCTCATTTCTATTATTTGATCACACCATCTTCGAGGATTTCAGCTCCCCAAAACCATTCAAGATAAGGTTTTAAGCCTGAGAAGCCATGTTTCCAAAATAATTCTTCCACACCCAGTTCAGATCTGCTGACTGGGGCATTTT
Organism: Nuphar pumila; assembly: GCF_984573655.1. NCBI lineage: Eukaryota > Viridiplantae > Streptophyta > Magnoliopsida > Nymphaeales > Nymphaeaceae > Nuphar > Nuphar pumila. The sequence goes on along the minus strand of NC_143252.1, from coordinate 86,498,275 downwards.
CAAAATTTGGAGTGTTGTCTTTGCCACTAAGCTCGACTTCTAACCGGCTTAGTAGCAAAGAGGGGCATCTGTGAATACCCCAAATTTTTCAAAATCTTGTAAAAATGACCCTTTTGCTCCTAACCTTGTTTTCTAAGAAAATCAAAGCAATTTCAAAGCTAAATTTCTGTCATTCTTCAAATTTTCCGAATTAAAATTCTATATTGGTATATTCAAAATTAATTCTGGATCCGAATCCAATACTTTAAATCCATATTTCCTCAAAACCCAGATCAAAACCCATTTCTGAAGAAATTTTCTCAAAATAGCTTTTAAATCCTTAGAAAAATTCCCTTTTGTAAATATTTTCGCAAAAACACAAAAAAATTAGTTTTAATCTTTGTTTTCTCACAAACTTTAGGATTTTATTCTAAAAATACAAAAAAATTGAAAAATAAACCAAAAACCAAAAAATTTGGGAAAAACTAAGAAAAATGAAGGATTTTAAAGCTTTTTGAAGCCATTTTGCCAAAAACCTCATCTTAAACCACTTTTCAAAAATCTTTCTAAAAGAGGACCACCTTTATGAAATAGGGAAAAGCTACAACAGACTCTTTCCGTGCGTTCTCCCCTCCTCTCTCCACCGTCCGATCTGCAATAGCCTGCCTATTCCTCCACCCTCAATCTTCAACGAACCTCTCCTCTCGAACCCTCTATTTCCCCTTTAAGAAGAGGTCTCTGAGCATCTGAAATGCATCCATCAATTTCATTCATTATCAGCATTTTCCATCCATTGTCTACTTTTCTTCTGAAGGATTTACTCTCACGCAACAATTCTCATCGATTATCCACCAATCCCCTCCCACTAATCATCGGGTTTTTTCTGCTGGAGGATCGACCGTCATTAAGCATCATCGGTTTTTTTTTAAGCATCCATCAACTTCATCCACGATCGCCATCCATCTTTCGCTCCCCTTGCATCGATTAAACCCATTGTCACAGAGCTTCTCTGCAAGAACCCATTTACAGTCCATTCCTTTTAGCCGATCATCCATCCATTTCCCATTTGATCAAGGATTATCAACATCCATTCCCCATTTGATCGAGGAGTTTCTCTGCTAATCCACTTTTTCCATCGATCATCTACATCCACTTCTTCATTTCGAGCATCCCCTGCAAAACATTACGAAGCAACTCTTTTCTGAAGCATTTCCTCCGCAAGAGGTCGCCCATCTTCAGCTTTGGAGTATCGCGTCAGAAGTTCAGCCTTCCTCCAGGTTGCCCTGTTTCTTCCTCCAAATATCTCTTTCATCCAGAGTCTTTGCAACGCTTCGGTAAGTCTCGCATCCTCTGTTATTTTCTGTAAACTCTCTAGTTAACTTCTTTTGATTTCATTTTGATCCCAGTTACGCACCAGGGATGGCGTTGAGTTGCCTGTGCAACACCAACCCATCCTTGTGCTATAGCAAGAGGAACAATTTCGTTCCAACATGTTTTCTTTTTCCCTTTTTTTTATATATATATTTTCATGCGTTTCATTCTATAGCTTATTTTGGTTTTGTTCTTTATTTTGTTCTATTTATGGTTTCTTGTTTGCATCCGAACTTCGGATTCCATTTTCGATAAATTGGCTAGCATTTTGATCCAATTTTCTGCTGGTTTTCAATCCCCGCTTTACTTATAATTCATTCTTTAGCCTGCAATGTACTGTCTCAATCTCGTTTGCTCATATGTTTTCCTGCAATTTCATTATTCTCAACCATCATATGCATATATGCCATAATGGGCCAATGCATTCGTGTCATTTTTCTTGCTTAGCAGATTTCATTAGCAGTATTGATCGTATGTTTAAAACCTGTGAAATTGCATTTCCCTTTTTTTTTTTTTGGGTTCTGGTTTTGGAGACAATGGTTGTTGCAGATTAAGCAACTCGTTCTCCCCATGTTACTGCTTAAATAAGACAGAATGATCAATGGCTGGTTGTATTATGAAGGAGTCTCTACAAGGATTTCAAGATTTACAAGGGACATCGCTGGTCAGCATCTCGATTTCAACATCTTGTCTTCATTGAATTCTCAGAGTCCTGCCATGATGCGTATGTCTGTAATCAAGTCTCTCTTTTCCTCATTAAAGAGAGTTACCTAGTCCAGGTAGTATTGTATACCCTGGGGCAAGCATTAGGAACTCACCAGTTTTTTTTTTTCCTTCTCTTGTTAATATTTGACATGTTCAACAGATCCCTTTCAGGATAACTACCATCATATTGCATAAACAGTGATTGCTATATGTAGAACTGTAGGATTTGTGCTTCTTGGGAAGCATGAATCAGATGTAGTTGAGAATTGTAATTCCCTTGCTTCGGAATCCCTATTTCTACATATGAGAATCACAATTCTCATCTTATAGGACTATCGATTCCCATGAGTAGGAATATCAGTTATTTTGTTTAGAAACCCTGATTCCTTTTACACGGGAGTCTCGATTATCCTGCATGGGAATCCTGAATCTCATGATCAAGAAATCCAGATCATTTCATCTAGGAAGCCTAGCTTCCTCAGGAATCTCAATTCTTTGTTCACATATCATTTTCTACATGATGCCCCGTACTCTTTCCTGCTTGGTTCCTGCTCTTGCATCCTCTAAAAATTTTAAGTAATCACTTTCAGATTCTGTTTCATGCACTACTCCCATATCCTCATTTCTATTGCGGCATCTAAGGGAAATTCGAACCAAGGGTCCAAGGGTTTGGAATAGATTTTAGTAATGTCAAGACTAGAATGGGTTGCCTTGGGGAATTAATGATGAGTCTAATGATTTAAAATTGCAGGGTCACTGATCTTTGTTTTCCGGTCTTGAACATTTCCTGTTGGTAACCTTCCTAGATCTGCTATCTTATCGTATAGCGGATCCTGAACACTAAAATTTATTGCACTACAAAACCACTGGGTATCCTATTTTTGTTATAATCTCCTTTGTAATCTATACTTATCAAAATTGCGGTATCTTGAGATCAATGTTCATTTATTTGTAACTCTCTAAGTTTCCCTTTATAGCTCTGAATTATGATTGATCTCTCTAGTAGGACTTACTGGTAGTATATTATCTGGAAGCAGTGTGCAAGATGCAACCTCATCTTGTATTGTTATCAGTTATCACCACATCCATGGCTGATACAAGCAAATAGGAACAAATCTTGAAATTAAATGAGATGTTCTGCTAGGAATAAAGTCATGTTACACTCATGTTTTGCTGTCACATCTATGTGCACACTATCCATTTACTACAAGCTCATTCCCCTATTATTGTCATCTACCTATCTGTATATAAATATCAACCCATCGACATTGCATATCTCCACTTGTCACATCACCCTCAAGTTTGCTGGCTGAAACATCTTGCTTCCATTTTTAACATCTTTTGCAGCAAAAACAGCCTATCCTGTCACCAGCTACTATGGCACCAATACTTACACCATCTTGCTGCTATAGTGGAGTTTGCAGCAATCTGTGTATGCCCCTTTTCCACAATTCCCTGCTCACCATCATCTCCATACTCTGCCCACAGCAGAGGCATTTTTTTTTTTGCTCAGCTCTAGCACATCTTACCATTCGCATCTGCTACACAGATGTAACCTTGAGTTACTGCGATTGCCAGTTGAAGTTTGACAGCAGTTGAATTTCTGCTGCTACAGCCCCATGGACGTCATGTTTCACTAAAATTGACATCTTCATATACCCCTTTCTACCTGTCTCATATCTGCTGCATGTCATTCCCCCTGCATGTTCTACCGTTTCAGCACCAACATCCCCAACAACATAGTAGCACCTCCCAATTTGCTGCAAACTATGTGGCACTATACCACTGTTCGTGGCAAGACCACACTTACTTTCATGCTGGGTACCTGTCAACCATTTTTTCTATAGAAATCAGGCTTGCACCTTCACCTTGCCACACCACACCTCACCTTTTCCCATTGCAAAACTGCCTTCATGGCTAAAAGGGTTGCATATAGCAACCTGGATATGACCTATTGTATATACCCCCTGTTGTACTGTTATGAATAACACCTTAGGAAATCCCCTGCATTTTCATCATCTCGGCACCACCTGGCACATCTTGCAACATGTCTGCTATATGCTGCACCTGCTTCAACTTCAACTCTTGCACACTATGTCATTCTGCATATATATACCATTGCACTTAGTCTCCATCCAACAGCCCCATGCATTTCCTGACATATCATAGCCACTTGCATTTTCCTTACAAAACCACCTGCTGTATATGCATAATATCACCTTTCTCTTACACATCAGTTCAATGGGTGTGACTGTATTATACTAAATAACATGTATATGTATGTTGTTTAAATATGTATATCATGCTGTCTTAAATTCTCATTATGACATCTCTTGTGATATATTATCTCTTGTTTAAGCTAACTCTTGTTTTGCGGGATTTCTTCTTTGAAGCCTTGATATTTCTTAGATTCAACTCAAATGATGTAATAGTTAGGACTTAATGAGAATTTACATTCCCTGTTTTTAGATAGAATGGATGAGCATTGTAAATATCATGAATTCCTTGTTTCATGCATTTTTGCCTTTATTTCTCAAATTCCCACAATGGTGAATCACGAATGTCACATGCACCATTTTGTAAGAGGTAATTAATCCCATGTTGATGATTTACATCAATGGCCATAGTCAGGATGTAAACAAGACTTAGTATTTTTATCTATTATAAAATAACATTGGATCCACACTGGATCCTTTTTCAAAAAATCATCATATTTTCTTTAAATATTTTCCTGTTTTATCAGAATTTAATCTAAAATTAATTCAATATATATACCAATGGCCATAGTCAGGGTATATTGAGAGTTAATTTCATTTTAAATTCTATAAAAGCACCAAAATGTATTTTATTCTTCACTTGAATTTAAATGTGGTTATTACATAATACATTCAATGACCATAGTCAGGGATGTATTATGTCTTCAACCTCATTCTTAATTCATTTAAAGAATGAAATAGCTTTTCAAAATCCAATTTCCATTATTTAGATTCATTCATCATTTAGAATAGAATTGCATCATATTTTTAAAATTCTTTTAAAAACCCAAGTGATTTTGAACATCTTTCTTCAAACTTCTATTTCAAAATTCCAATTCTATATAAATTTCAAAGTCCAATTTGACTTTGGAATTTCAAAATAATTTTATATTCAAAATTCCAATTCAATTCAAAATTCAAAATTTCAAAGTTCAAATTTAACTTTGAAGTTTCTGATTCATTCTCAAAATCAAAATCAAGTTTATCTTCTTATCTTCAATCACAGTTTGAGATTGATTATGAATCTCAAAATCTAAATCTTCCTAAAGTTTTAAAATTCAATCTGGGTTTTCAAAACCCAGATTCATCTTTAAAAGTCCTATTTGGACTTTTCGGAATCCGAATCCAAAGTTAAAACCTAATCCCAACTTGGATCCAGATTTCCAAGTGTAATCTCTACTTTTAGATCTCAGACTTCAGATCCAATTCTATTTTTAGGATCTGAAATCCAACTTCACTATGGATCTCAGACTTCAGATCCAATTCTATTTTTAGGATCCAGAATCCAACTTCACTGTAGATTTCAGACTTCAGATCCAATTCTATTTTTAGGATCCAGAATCCAACTTCACTGTGGATCTCAGACTTCAGATCCAATTCTATTTTAGGATCCAGAATCTAATCTTGTCTTGGATCTCAGACTTCAGATCCAAATCCATTCTAGGATCCAGAACCCAATTCTACTTTGGATCTCAGACTTCAAATCCCATTCCATTCTAGGATCCAGAACCCAATTCCCCTTCGGATCTCAGATCTTAGATCCAATTCCATTTAAAAATCAGAATCCAATTTCATCTTGGATCCCAGAGTTCAGATCTAATTCCCATTTAGGATTCTAAATCCAGAATTCAATCTCCTCCTGAATTTCAACTCTATTTAGAATCTAGACTTTGAATTCAGATTCCATCTTGAATTCCAACTTTCAAATCAATTCTATTTCTCAATTCCCTTTAGATTTCCCACATTTCATTCTGATTTCAAACTTCAAAGTTAGAATTCAATTCCATTTCATTTCTATTCTAATTCAAAGTCCATTTATGACTTTGAAATTTCCTTGCTTCTCCTTTTATCTCAAAATTCAAAAATCATCTCTTTTTCAATATCCAGATTCATTCTTCCCAAACTCTAACTATTTCCAAAAACTTAAAATTTTAAATCTTAAATTTCTAAGTTAGAAATCATTTCTTTGCTCCATTATCAGATTCATTTCAGAGACACTTGGGAAAATTTCAAAACATTTTCAAAAAGAGCATACATCTTTGCATTTGCACAAGCATGATTCTTTGTGCATTTAGATCTTTAGGATAAATTCTTAGATAATTTCTTAGCGAAGCAAAAGACATAAATTCGACCCTTGGTTCGATTACCCCTGGTAAAGGCGCCAGGAACGGTCGAACCTCGTACCGATGAGCGAATCCCGTCTCCTAGTTTTTTCGCAAATATTTCAAAAAAGGAGGCGAGTCATTTTCTTAAAAATTTTCAAATTAAGGTCAAGTGAGACCCTGCAAAAGAGTTCCTCTTTCTCTTCTTTTCTCTTCTCTCCTTCTTTCTGTCTTTTATTTTCTCCCTTCAAAAGGAGGAAATAAAGGTTGGAGAGGAAAAGAGAAGGAAGAGAGAGAATATTACGAGAGGAAAATTTTTGCGATGATCACAGGAAGTATGGATGGTTTTATTCACTGATTTTTCTTTTGATGATGTCTTGCTTGAAAACTTGATTTCTGGGGGCAAGATGGCATACGTTATGCTGTATGATCTGTGTATGTATGTATGTTTCTATCTATGACCTTGTGGACGATATTCTGTTTTAGTTTTCAGATTCATGTATTATGGGCATTGTTCTGTTTTAGTTTTCAAAGTCATGTATCCTTTGTATGTATGTGTATACATGAAGTGTGTTCGTGCACACGTGTATGGCATTATATTTGTTTTACACTTGACAAAGAATCAGATTATCTAGTCTTGAAAAGGAGAAGATTAGGACACTTATGGATTTTATACGTATATGTTCTTATGCATATGATATATGACAAGGGGGCTTCTTAGTATTTCCCAGGTTTTGATGAGAAGAAAGTGTTTACATGTTTGCTTTGATTATTTTTCGTCAAATGAATAAGTTGAAGGTGAAAATATTTGTGTTTTAAGAAACTATAGAAAATGCATTGCTATAAGGCAATGAAAATAGGTAAACTGTAATGGGTAAACCCCCGAACACACACTATAGCAAACAATGCATCTTCGGGGGAGAACACACAACAGCCTCCCCCAGAATAGTCGCTGCCTTTCTGCTCTATTGGTAGCTTTTTTATCTATCTCACTACTGAATATATACAACTGGTTGGCTGGATGCCTGTCTGGGTTGGCTAAAAGGTTGTTCATAAAAAGAAAGGGTCTTAATTTTCCCCGCTTTACTATGAAAAAAATGTATTTATTGAATAGTTTTCATTTTAAGAAACAATTCATAATTGAAAAACTTTCAAAAACATTTTGAATATTATCAACAAATATAACTAGTATAAGTCGTGATCATCAATAAATGTGCATTTTGGTGTATATATATAGGTTAATATTTGCTACAGACGATTGTAAATATAATCAACTTAGCAAATGGATGAAACCTTTTTTTTTGTTCACATCTAACATCATAGATGTGATCTACATGTTTTAATTAATGGGAACCGACTTTTAGATTTCCAGAATCCAACTTGTATCACTACAAGAAAAATGTTAATTAGCGAAAGAAATTTGTGACAGATTATTTTTGTCGCAAATTGGTGATGGATTAGCTAGAGATATCTAGTCATCCCTAAAATTAAAATTAGCGACGGAATTAGCAATGAAAATATTTCGTCTCTAACTCCATCATAAATTAGAGATGGAAACATTTTGTCTCAAACTCCGTCGCTAATTAGTGATAGAGTAGTGACAAAAAATTTTCGCCGCTACTCCGTCGCTAATTTGTAACAAAGTTAGAGGCAAAATATTTTTGTCCCTAATTCGTCGCTAATTTACGACAGAGTTAGAGACATAATATATCTGTCGCTATTTTTTGATAAAAAAAGGCATGCCAGTTCCCCCACCCTTCTTAGTTTCTCTCCCTACCTTTTTACCCTAGTTGTGCCCTGAATCCCCATCTCTCTCTCTCTCTCTCTCTCGTCGGAGCCACCATCGCCCGATTTTTAGGCTCTCTTTCTTTGTGCAACATTGTATACCATCGCCTAATCTCGACAGTCCTTCCTCTGCAACGTTGTCCCTCGACGGAGCTACCATTGTCACCGCGCCAAAGCCACCATCGTCCGACCTCCCCTGCAGTGACATCCCTCTCCGCGCTGGAGGCACCATCTCCCGACCTCCTCATGCAACAGAAAGGGGTTCCAAAAATTTCTGCTTTACCAAAAAAAACCCTTTACATTTAGAAGAATCCCCTTTCCCCTGGTCCATCGTCTCTCCTCGGCCCCATTATCATTGTAGCAGAGCGGGAGGTTGAAGAAGATTCTTTTGGAGGGGAGGCCCATGACCCCTGTTTCTAGTCAGGTTCCTCGTCATAAAAAAGGACTATTTTCTTGTTTTCTTTTTAAGCTCCATAAATAAAAGCCAGTTTTTGATGTGTTCTACCATAAATGAAGAATAAAATATTATTCTGGACATTAGTCTAAGAAGATTTTCCCTAATTTTTTTTTGCTTTCCTTCCAAAATATTCTTTAGCATTAAGTCATGCAACTATGCTCAGGAACATTTTGTTAACTGAAGTGGAAGGTGTTACAACAAAAGAAAGTTGTTATGGTCACATTGGTCGAATCCACAATCTCCTCAAATTTTATGTTTATTTCACTAGTTATTGTAAAACTCATGAAATTTAAGGAATTCTAAATGAATAAAAGTGAAGCATTTATGTGAAATAGTAAGATTTTATGCTATGCAATACAATTTTGATGACTTGAGGTTTCTAGAACGAAACCAGTAACAAACCCTCAAAAGTGGTATTTGGATCTGGATCTTAGCAAGATCCGATGATCCGACCCGGCTCACAGGGCCAAATGGGAAAATCCGATGGTTCCCAGATGATAACGTGAGATCTGAAGCACTTTTAAGGTGAGAGAGTGCAACTCTAGAACAAACGGGAGAAAAGAAATTCCATGTTTGTAACGAGAGAGATCCACCAACGGGGGAAACCGTCTTAATAAGACATAAAGGAGATTTCTTTGCAAAAGTAAACACCAAGTGATGGTGTGGTGTAGTGGTAAGACGCACGGTTGTGTGGAGCCATAACCCAAGTTAAAAACCCACGGAGCGCCCATGTAGAATTAAAAAGCATTGCTTTTTTTCATGAAATCCGGAATGAAACAAAAAAGGGGTTAAATACAATTTAATTCATGCACTTTGCAATGAAAATAGAGATAGCACAAGTGGTGGGGTTCGGTGCCCCTTTGGTGGAAGTCTTTAGTTCAAAACCCCCTGTGCATAGATTGTCTTTTTGCACAGAAAAAGTGATAATTTTTACTTGGTGAAAGAAAAAACATAGGAAAAGGGTAAAAACGAGGGCTAGAAAAACCTCCCTATCTCCCACAAAAAATGTGTGGGAGTTGGCTACTTTTTCCCCTTTTTTTTCCAAAAAGTAAGGGGGATCCCATGTGACATGAAAGAGGGGTACCCATAAAGCAAATAGTGAGAAAAGTTAGAGAAAATCTTGCCAAAGGAGGAAGGGGGCAAATTTGGAATTTGTTAAGCACCCACCAAAATTGTGGGCTGGAGGTTAGGGTTGAGTTTTAAAAATCAAAATTTACACTACGTGGGGAAGGGAGATTAGAATAGTAGAGAAGGGGGAAAAACGTGTAGCATCTCTCTCTCTTTCTCAACATTCTCTCCTCTTCTTCCACCATGAGTGTGAACCTCCTTTTGCTGGACGTGTAGACCCCCGTTGCCGACGTGGTGTGTCGTTTCAACGAAGGAAATGAGGTGCGGTTATTATCGTCTCGGAACTTCAAAGAGGTAAGGAGTATTTTAATTTGTATGTGTGTGCTCAATGCCCTGCAACACAAATATGTTGCAGTGCCATCGACTTGAGTATGGATGGCATCAAATTGGGCGTGTGTCAAACTTTCCGTTCACCTACATGATGATCTAAGGAAGTTCAGCCAACAACCTGGTAGTGGCGGCCGCAGGGGTTGCGTGATACTGTTATAAGTGTGCACACGATCTGATATATATATATATATATATATAGTAACCCATTATTAAGGGGTACTGAGAAAGTAAACGTTTTATTTTGGTTGATGCCTTGAGATACAAACATATTCGGGAAGTGTGAACAACCCAAATTTTTCAAAATCTTGTAAAAATGACCCTTTTGCCTCTAACCCTGTTTTCTGAGAAAATTAAAGCAATTTCAAAGCTAAATTTTTGTCATTCTTCAAATTTTCTGAATTAAAATTCCATATTGGTATATTCAAAATTAATTCTGTATCCGAATCCAATACTTTAAATCCATATTTCCTCAAAACCCAGATCCAAACCCATTTTTGAAGAAATTTTCTCAAAATAGCTTTTAAATCCTCAGAAAAATTCCCTTTTGTAAATATTTTCGCAAAAACACAAAAAAATAGTTTTAATCTTTGTTTTCTCACAAACTTTAGGATTTTATTCTAAAAATACAAAAAAATTGAAAAATAAACCAAAAACCAAAAAAATTTGGAAAAACTATAAGAAAAACGAAGGATTTTTAAGCTTTTTGAAGCCATTTTACCAAAAACCTCATCTTAAACCACTTTTCAAAAATCTTTCTAAAAGAGGACCACCTTTTTGAAATAGGGAAAAGCTACAACGAACTCTTCTCGCACGTTCTCCCCTCCTCTCTCCACCGTCCGATCTGCAACAGCCTGCCAATTCCTCCACCCTCAATCTTCAACGAACCTCTCCTCTCGAACCCTCTATTTCCCCTTTAAGAAGAGGTCTCTGAGCATCTGAAATGCATCCATCAATTTCATTCATTATCAGCATTTTCCATCCATTGTCTACTTTTCTTCTGAAGGATTTACTCTCACGCAGCAATTCTCATCGGTTATCCACCAATCCCCTCCCACTGATCATCGGGTTTTTCTGCTGGAGAATCGACCGTCATTAAGCATCATCGTTTTTTTTTTAATCATCCATCAAGTTCCTCCCACTGATCATCGGGTTTTTCTGCTGGAGGATCGACCGTCATTAAGCATCATCGTTTTTTTTTTAAGCATCCATTAACTTCATCGACGATCACCATCCATCTTTCTCTCCCCTTGCATCGATTAAACCCATCGTCACGGAGCTTCTCTGCGAGAACCCATTTACAGTCCATTCCTTTTAGCTGATCATTCATCCATTTCCCATTTGATCAAGGATTATCAACATCCATTCCCCATTTGATCGAGGAGTTTCTCTGCTAATCCAGTTTTTCCATCGATCATCTACATCCACTTCTTCATTTCGAGCATCCCCTGCAAAACATTACAAAGCAACTCTTTTCTGAAGCATTTCCTCCGCAAGAGGTCGCCCATCTTCAGCTTTGGAGTATCGCGTCAGAAGTTCAGCCTTCCTCTGGGTTGCCCTGTTTCTTCCTCCAAATATCTCTTTCATCCAGAGTCTTTGCAACGCTTCGGTAAGTCTCGCATCCTCTGTTATTTTCTGTAAACTCTCTAGTTAACTTCTTTTGATTTCATTTTGATCCCAGTTACGCACCAGGGATGGCGTTGAGTTGTATGTGCAACACCAACCCATCCTTGTGCTATAGCAAGAGGAACAATTTCGTTCCAACATGTTTTCTTTTTCCCTTTTTTTTTATATATATATTTTCATGCATTTTATTCTATAGCTTATTTTGGTTTTGTTCTTTATTTTGTTCTATTTATGGTTTCTTGTTTGCATCCGAACTTCTGATTCCATTTTCGATAAATTGGCTAGCATTTTGATCCAATTTTCTGCTGGTTTTCAATCCCCGCTTTACTTATAATTCATTCTTTAGCCTGTAATGTACTGTCTCAATCTCGTTTGCTCATATGTTTTCCTGCAATTTCATTATTCTCAACCATCATATGCATATATGCCATAATGGGCCAATGCATTCATGTCATTTTTCTTGCTCAGCAGATTTCATTAGCAGTAATGATCGTATGTTTAAAACCTGTGAAATTGCATTTCCCTTTTTTTTTTTTTGGGTTCTGGTTTTGGAGACAATGGTTGTTGCAGATTAAGCAACTCGTTCTCCCCATGTTACTGCTTAAATAAGACAGAATGATCAATGGCTGGTTGTATTATGAAGGAGTCTCTACAAGGATTTCAAGATTTATAAGGGACATCGCTGGTCGGCATCCCGATTTCAACATCTTGTCTTCATTGAATTCTCAGAGTCCTGCCATGATGCGTATGTCTGTAATCAAGTCTCTCTTTTCCTCATTAAAGAGAGTTGCCTAGTCTAGGTAGTATTGTATACCCTGGGGCAAGCATCAGGACCTCACCAGTTTTTTTTTTTTTCCTTCTCTTGTTAATATTTGACATGTTCAACAGATCCCTTTCAGGATAATTACCATCAGATTGCATAAACACTGATTGCTATATGTGGAACTGTAGGATTTGTGCTTCTTGGGAAGCATGAATCAGATGTAGTTGAGAATTGTAATTCCCTTGCTTAGGAATCCCTATTTCTACATATGAGAATCACAATTCTCATCTTATAGGACTATCGATTCCCATGAGCAGGAATATCAGTTCTTTTGTTTAGAAACCCTGATTCCTTTTACACGGGAGTCTCGATTATCCTGCATGGGAATCCTGAATCTCATGATCAAGAAATCTAGATCATTTCATCTAGGAAGCCTAGCTTCCTCAGGAATCTCAATTCTTTGTTCACATATCATTTTCTACATGATGCCTCGTACTCTTTTCTGCTTGGTTCCTGCTCTTGCAACCTCTAAAAATTTTAAGTAATCACTTTCAGATTCTGTTTCATGCACTACTCCAATATCCTCATTTCTATTGCGGCATCTAAGGGAAATTCGAACCAAGGGTCCAAGGGTTTGGAATAGATTTTAGTAATGTCAAGACTAGAATGGGTTGCCTTGGGGAATTAATGATGAGTCTAATGATTTAAAATTGCAAGGTCACTGATCTTTGTTTTCCGGTCTTGAACATTTCCTGTTGGTAACCTTCCTAGATCTGCTATCTTATCATATAGCAGATCCTGAGCACTAAAATTTATTGCACTACAAAACCACCGGGTATCCTGTTTTTGTTATAATCTCCTTTGTAATCTATACTTATCAAAATTGCGGTATCTTGGGATCAATGTTCATTTATTTGTAACTCTCTAAGTTTCCCTTTATACCTCTGAATTCTGATTGATCTCTCTAGTAGGACTTACTGGTAGTATATTATCTGGAAGCAGTGTGCAAGATGCAACCTCATCTTGTATTGTTATCAGTTATCACCACATCCATGGTAGATACAAGCAAATAGGAACAAATCTTGCAATTAAATGAGATGTTCTGCTAGGAATAAAGTCATGTTACACTCATGTTTTCCTGTCACATCTATGTGCACACTATCCATTTACTACAAGCTCATTCCCCTATTATTGTCATCTACCTATCTGTGTATAAATATCAACCCATCGACATTGCATATCTCCACTTGTCACATCACCCTCAAGTTTGCTGGCTGAAACATCTTGCTTCCATTTTTAACATCTTTTGCAGCAATAACAACCTATCCTGTCACCAGCTACTATGGCACCAATACTTACACCATCCTACTGCTATAGTGGAGTTTGCAGCAATCTGCGTATGCCCCTTTTCCACAATTCCCTGCTCACCATCATCTCCATACTCTGCCCACAACAGAGGCATTTTTTTTTTGCTCAGCTCTAGCACATCTTAACATTCGCATCTGCTACACAGATGTAACCTTGAGTTACTGCGATTGCCAGTTGAAGTTTGACAGCAGTTGAATTTCTGCTGCTACAGCCCCATGGACGTCATGTTTCACTAAAATTGACATCTTCATATACCCCTTTCTACCTGTCTCATATCTGCTGCATGTCATTCCCCTTGCATGTTCTACCGTTTCAGCACCAACATCCCCAACAACATAGTAGCACCTCCCCATTTGCTGCAAACTATGTGGCACTATACCACTGTTCGTGGCAAGACCACACTTACTTTCATGCTGGGTTCCTGTCAACCCATTTTCTCTATAGAAATCAGGCTTGCACCTTCACCTTGCCACACCATACCTCACCTTTTCCCATTGCAAAACTGCCTTCATGGCTAAAAGGGTTGCATATAGCAACCTGGATATGACCTATTGTATATACCCCCTGTTGTACTGTTATGAATAACACCTTAGGAAATCCCCTGCATTTTCATCATCTCGGCACCACCTGGCACATCTTGCAGCATGTCTGCTATATGCTGCACCTGCTTCAACTTCAACTCTTGCACACTATGTCATTCTGCATATATATACCATTGCACTTAGTCTCCATCCAACAACCCCATGCATTTCCTGACATATCATAGCCACTTGCATTTTCCTTATAAAACCACCTGCTGTATATGCATAATATCACCTTTCTCTTACACATCAGTTCAATGGGTGTGACTGTATTATACTAAATAACATGTATATGTATGTTGTTTAAATATGTATATCATGTTGTCTTAAATTCCCATTATGACATCTCTTGTGATATATTATCTCTTGTTTAGGCTAACTCTTGTTTTGCAAGATTTCTTCTTTGAAGCCTTGATATTTCTTAGATTCAATTCAAATGATGTAATAGTTAGGCCTTAATGAGAATTTACATTCTCTGTTTTTAGATAGAATGGATGAGCATTGTAAATATCATGAATTGCTTGTTTCATGCATTTTTGCCTTTATTTCTCAAATTCCCACAATGGTGAAACACGAATGGCACGTGCACCATTTCGTAAGAGGTAATTAATCCTAAGTTGATGATTTACATCAATGGCCATAGTCAGGATGTAAACAAGACTTAGTATTTTTATCTTTTATAAAATAACACTGGATCCACACTGGATCCTTTTTCAAAAAATCATCATATTTTCTTTAAATATTTTCCTCTTTTATTAGAATTTAATCTAAAATTAATTCAATATATATACCAATGGCCATAGTCAGGGTATATTGAGAGTTAATTTCATTTTAAATTCTATAAAAGCACCAAAATGTATTTTATTCTTCACTTGAATTTAAATGTGGTTATTACATAATACATTCAATGACCATAGTCAGGGATGTATTATATCTTCAACCTCATTCTTAATTCATTTAAAGAATGAAATAGCTTTTCAAAATCCAATTTTCCATTATTTAGATTCATTCATCATTTAGGATAGAATTGCATCATATTTTTAAAATTCTTTTAAAAACCCAAGTGATTTTGAACATCTTTCTTCAAACTTCTATTTCAAAATTCCAATTCTATATAAATTTCAAAGTCCAATTTGACTTTGGAATTTCAAAATCATTTTATATTCCAAATTCCAATTCAATTCAAAACTCAAAATTCCAAAGTTCAAATTTAACTTTGAAGTTTCTGATTCATTCTCAAAATCAAAATCAAGTTTATCTTCTTATCTTCAATCACAGTTTAAGATTGATTATGAATCTCAAAATCTAAATATTCCTAAATATTTAAAATTCAATCTGAGTTTTCAAAACCCAGATCCATCTTTAAAAGTCCTATTTGGACTTTTCAGAATCTGAATCCAAAGTTAAAACCTAATCCCAACTTGGATCCAGATTTCCAAGTGTAATCTTTACTTTTGGATCTGAGACTTCAGATCCAATTCTATTTTTAGGATTTGAAATCCAACTTCACTATGGATCTCAGACTTGAGATCCAATTCTATTTTTAGGATCCAGAATCCAACTTCACTGTGGATCTCAGACTTCAGATCCAATTCTATTTTTAGGATCCAGAATCCAACTTCACTATGGATCTCAGACTTCAGATCCAATTCTATTTTAGGATTCAGAATCTAATCTTGTCTTGGATCTCAGACTTCAGATCCAAATCCATTCTAGGATCCAGAACCCAATTCTACTTTGGATCTCAGACTTTAGATCCCATTCCATTCTAGGATCCAGAACCCAATTCCCCTTCGGATCTCAGATCTTAGATCCAATTCCATTTAAAAATCAGAATCCAATTTCATCTTGGATCCCAGAGTTCAGATCCAATTGCTATTTAGGATTCTAAATCCAGAATTCAATCTCCTCCCGAATTTCAACTCTATTTAGAATCCAGACTTTGGATTCAGATTCCATCTTGAATTTCATCTTTCAAATCAATTCTATTTCTCAATTCCCTTTAGATTTCCCACATTTCATTCTGATTTCAAACTTCAAAGTTAGAATTCAATTCCATTTCATTTCTATTCTAATTCAAAGTCCATTTATGACTTTGAAATTTCCTTGCTTCTCCTTTTATCTCAAAATTCAAAAATCATCTCTTTTTCAATATCCAGATTCATTCTTCCCAAACTCTAACTATTTCCAAAAACTTAGAATTTTAAATCTTAAATTTCTAAGTTAGAAATCATTTCTTTGCTCCATTATCAGATTCATTTCAGAGACACTTGGGAAAATTTCAAAACATTTTCAAAAAGAGCATACATCTTTGCATTTGCACAAGCATGATTCTTTGTGCATTTAGATCTTTAGGATAAATTCTTAGATAATTTCTTAGCAAAGCAAAAGACATAAATTCGACCCTTGGTTCGATTACTCCTGGTAAAGGCGCCAGGAACGGTCAAACCTCGTACCGACGAGCGAATCCCGTCTCCTAGTTTTTTCGCAAATATTTCAAAAAAGGAGGCGAGTCATTTTCTTAAAAATTTTCAAATTAAGGTCAAGTGAGACCCTGCAAAAGAGTTCCTCTTTCTCTTCTTTTCTCTTCTCTCCTTCTTTCTGTCTTTTATTTTCTCCCTTCAAAAGGAGGAAATAAAGGTTGGAGAGGAAAAGAGAAGGAAGAGAGAGAATATTACGAGAGGAAAATTTTTGCGATGATCACAGGAAGTATGGATGGTTTTATTCACTGATTTTTCTTTTGATGATGTCTTGCTTGAAAACTTGATTTCTGGGGGCAAGATGGCATACGTTATGCTGTATGATCTGTGTATGTATGTATGTTTCTATCTATGACCTTGTGGACGATATTCTGTTTTAGTTTTCAGATTCATGTATTATGGGCATTGTTCTGTTTTAGTTTTCAAAGTCATGTATCCTTTGTATGTATGTGTATACATGAAGTGTGTTCGTGCACACATGTATGGCATTATATCTGTTTTACACTTGACAAAGAATCAGATTATCTAGTCTTGAAAAGGAGAAGATTAGGACACTTATGGATTTTATACGTATATGTTCTTATGCATATGATATATGACAAGGGGGCTTCTTAGTATTTCCCAGGTTTTGATGAGAAGAAAGTGTTTACATGTTTGCTTTGATTATTTTTCGTCAAATGAATAAGTTGAAGGTGAAAATATTTGTGTTTTAAGAAACTATAGAAAATGCATTGCTATAAGGCAATGAAAATAGGTAAACTGTAGTGGTGTTATTATAAATGCGTTTTCTTTTAATGGAAGTTGAAAATCTGGTGTCCTTGGCTGCACACTTCTCATAAAGATAAATGAGTTAAAAAAAAAAATTTGTTGCTTTGAGTTATAAAACAACTTCCAACAAATCTTCTCAAGCTTGGTAGGAGGTTCCAACAACCATGGTAAAAAAAATTTACTAGGGAAAATTAGAAAAGGCATTTCATATACATTTTAACCATGCAGTAAATTTTGGCTCTCGTTTTTGGGTGTTTTTGAATTATTCAAATCCATCCCCACAAATGTCGTAGATCTAATGTAACAAATTTTAGGATTGGGATGTTCTTGGCAAGGAAAAAGATCTGCAATAAATAAGACGTTTCAGTGAATAATCTCAATTCTCTAGAAAACATTCACATATATAAAATTCAAAATATATGCAGATATTAAGAGCAAAAACAAAAGAAAAGAGAGAGAAACGTTGACAGGAGTCAATTGACCCTAGCCTCATTTTGGGTAACCCAGGATAGTGGACCGGTTGGTCAATCAGTCAACCTCCTTCAGTTTGAGCCGATATGGCTCTATGAAGCACTAGTCACACCGTCTTTGTTAGTGTTACATGGGAACCCAATGTACAGTTGGGGGCCTGAGTTGGTTCCAGCAGTGGCTGGACTGCTGTTGACTACCAGAACCAGATCTAAGTGAGTCCGGCCTGGGTCGCCGTATCTGGCCAGGATGGTGACCATTTGGGTGGGGCAGCAAGCACGATCCTGTTGCTGTGACCACACTGCCGATATGTTGGGTGAAGTCCATGTGACTTCACTGTGGGTGTATCTCTCTCTCTCTCTATATATATATATATGTATATATATATATATTATGCAACGTAGGTGGCTTGATACGCGGGAGGCAAGTGCATACACCCTTGCTCCTAACTTAGATGACACTGTGGGCTTCAAGTCAAGCCATGTTCTGTGAAATGTTACTTTGAGGGTGCTTATAACACTCTGGCTCTCGAATTCTTATAAGGCTTAGAACCCCGAGCTGGGTTCGGGATTTTGGAAATCCCCGTGGTGCGAGGGCTCGCATAAATACATAATTGGAAAAAAAAATTATAATAGAAAGGTATGCCTAATCGTGAGGCTTGCTGGGTTCTGGGTATACCTCTGAGATAGTATATGTTACTGGACCCCCCCCCCTTGTGGTGCGATAGTTCACACGTGACCATTAAAAAAATGGGTTAAATTAAAAAATATATATATTAAACTTTCGCGAGGTTCTGGGTATACCTGAAAGACGGTATATGTTACCGGATTCTCTGGGCTCTGGGTATACCTGAAAGATGGTATATGTTACCGGACCCATGGTCTACTTTGGAGAGGGTAGGTAGTACAAGCTTCATGGACGTTCTTGTTTTCGTGAGAGCTAGGCGTCTCACCAGGTCCCTAGTCCACGAAGTTAGGGGACCAGGACTACCAATGTATCATAGGTGGTAGATCCAAGTCTTCTGCAGAAATACAGGGTGTATCCTAATTTCTTGTTCTAGCCACTGAAGAGTTCTCTCTTGGTCACAGACCGTCCCCTTTGGATATCCGTACGGCTAGTCATATGAGTTATTAAATAATAGACCCCGTATGGTCTCGGTTCTCTACGAGGCCTATGCAT
Source organism: Nuphar pumila (assembly GCF_984573655.1). Lineage (NCBI taxonomy): Eukaryota > Viridiplantae > Streptophyta > Magnoliopsida > Nymphaeales > Nymphaeaceae > Nuphar > Nuphar pumila. The sequence continues at coordinate 86,478,933 of NC_143252.1, read as the reverse complement.
GTGCGTACCCATAGGGTAAGAGTAAGATAAACATTAAATATTTTAAGTTGATTGAAAAACTTATTTCTGAAGAATTGTGAACTGTTGATATGACATTCGTAAAACTTGTGGAACTTCAACTTATGCTAATGTGAATAAGTGTACCTTTAGTTTAGTTATCTTTTGCACTGTATCATGAATTAGAAAGCATAATCATTTTCTTAGAATGATGTAAATTTTCATGTTAGTTATATCTGCAGATGTTGCACATATTTGTACACATGATACTGAGTACCACATATAAATCTAATGCTTCTTACGCAGACAGGGGAGTCTGACCCTTCTGCTTTAAATGTTTTTTAGGTAACGAGTAATTTAGAGCATCGGGGCGTCGTTCTGGATTGGGTCAAGAGATCTCCATTATTTAGTGTTTTTAGTTATGTTGGACTCTGATTAGTGTAGTTACTTTTAATTGATATAATGGATATCTTAAGTGGATAAATAGAATTATTCAGTATTTGCTTCATATCTCACCTGTAATGTGCTTAACTCTTTGTCTTTCTCATTTCCGCTATTTCAAAAAAAAAAAAAATCCAAAATTTTTACTATAAAAGTTGGGGCGTTAGAGTTATAGTGTAAACTGATGGACAAAGTATGTTATGATTGAAAAGGTTTATGCATTATAAGTACACATTCATGTTATTGCCATTGTGAAAATTCTTTTTCTTATGTCCACTGTCGTGTTTGCAAATAGTAATTGAATGAAATACTGAAGGCCTTATTTGATTTTCCTTTTTCTTTATATTGGCAAGGTGTGGTATGTTATTTATCTGTTTACATATTCTTGCATAGTTAATTTCATCGCAGTGAGATCTTGTTATTTTTAATATGCAAATTCAATTTTATTTAGATTTATCTTTTTGTTCTTTCTAGGTATGTAAATCGGGCATTGTACTTTTTGCATCTGACTTGTGGAACATCACATCCTAACACTGCTGCAATGTATATCAATGTGGCAATTATGGAAGAAGGCCTAGGAAATGTTCATATTGCTCTCAGATATCTTCATGAGGCCCTTAAGTGCAATCAAAGATTGCTTGGAGTTGACCACATACAAGATATCTATTTAAATTTTAAACCATATAAACATATTTCTGAAGCATTACTCATACTCATGATAGCATTCATGTATGTATTTGCATGTCATGTCATGCATTTGACAATGATGCAATTATTCACCTCACTGACAAACACATGCTATGGTCATAATTATTTGGTTTTTTTTCAATGTCTCATATTTTTAAGGATTAAAAATACCAAATATTATGATAAATTGAAAAATTATGAAAATTTGATTTTTTTTACAGTCCCAATATTTTTTTCGAGGAACGATTTTTTTTTGTGGATATTATCATGACTGATATTTTTTACTATGCTTAGCACCATAAACTTAAAAATGCATCATTGTAAAAGTAAAAGCATGCAATGCCTGTATCTAATCAGGCACACATGTTTAAATCCCTGGAGTGCTACCATTGCAGTGATCATTTAACTGTAGAACCACTTACAATTGCAATCTTATATAGTTTAGTTTCTTTGCCCTTTTAGGGGAGGCCCATTCTTTTCTGTTTTTTTTCCCAATTTTTTCTTTTGCTTCTTGGCCTTTTCGTTTCCATGGTAATAAAATTTTATTGGTTCATATTCTTCTGTGCAGATTGGTGCTCTTGAAGATACAAGAAACCAGACTCTTCACGACATACATGGGGTGCAAAATTGTTTTAGAGATCACCAAACTCGCCACTATTTCAAAGAGATGAAGAGAGCAATAATTGTGCTTCAATCATGTATGAATTAATGTCTCTCAGTTGGGTGTGTGAAATGTAATTGCCTTGTAGTTTGTGGCTATAGCAATTGTTTTACTGTGAAATGCCTATCCTTGCAGTTGTGAGGGGAGAGAGCACGAAGGGAATATGCAATGTTAATTCATAAGCACAAAGTGCCTGTATTATACAACAGCAGATAAAGTGCAAGATTGCTAAAAGGGAGTATTTGGCTATCTGTGATGCTTCAATAGTGATTCAATCTGGTAGTATCATGTGTGTTGCTTATTGAGATATAAACATTATATGCACTGAGGTATGCTTTGTTGGTTTATTTATTGAATGAAATGGGCATGTGGGTTTAGGTGGAGCTGCATTCTTCTGGTTGGTTGTGTTCTATGCACAGGGAACTGATCAATGCATTTAAATGGAAGGCCTTTTTTATCCTAATTCATTCTTTTGACTTGTAATGTGTAAACAAGAACGTAACCCCATAAAATACACACTGCATACATGTGTGCATGCATGCATATGCGGGCTGGCTGGCTTGGATCCCATTGTTGAAGTCAGAATTAATTTTTCGGATATGTTCAGCATGACCTGTTGCCATTTTCAAGTGCTAATGTTTAGTTCAATGCAATAATTTCACAGACTTCATGATTATAGAAATCTTAATCTAATGAGAAGCTTGATTTCTCCCCTCCTGAAAATCAAATCTTAAAATTTGTTAGCAATGAATAAACCTTCTATAATAGTAGTTCAATGTAGACATATTTAAAGGGATAAACATTGTTTTTGGTGATTTGATATGCTAGAAACATAATCATGTGGTGGTTCAGTAGAATCAGTACCATTATACGTGCATATGTATGCACACATGAACGCACACATAAATGCATTAACTGTTCCTGATCATGGCACTGTTAGGCACATGTGTGAACACCTTAAATTTTTAAAAAAAATAAAAAAATTCCCTTTTTGCCCCTAGTCCCCATTTTCTGAATAATTGTGTCAGTTTTGATCAAAATTCCAATTATTTCTTGGATTCACTGGAATCCAAATCCAATTTATATATCTGACTCAATTCCGGATTCAGATCTGATATCAAAATCCAATTTTGAGCCCTGTTATCCAATTTTCAAATCAAAATTATAAAAATACAAAAATAATCTTTGAATGGCTCAGACAGTCCATCCGGTATCCATTTGAATTTGTTGCTCTATATTCCTCGATTCGAGATCCAAAACTCAAATATTTTATCAAAACTTCAGATCCAAATTTTTGAAGAAATTCTTGAAGTTTAACCCTGTATTCTCATAAAACCCATCTTTTGTAAATATTTTTGAATATTTTTAAATTTTACATAAATAGTTTAAAATCCCTTATTTTTCCCATAGCTTTAGAGTTTTTATTTCAAAAACACAAAAAATATATAAAATATAAAGAAAAAGAAGAAAAATAGAAAAATAAAAAAGAAAATACAAAAAAAGGCTTTTAAAAGCCCCTTTTTGAAAGTCGTGTTTTGTGAAAACCACTCTTTTGAGAAAAACTTTTGAAATGACCACTATTTTGAAAATTTTTGAAAGACTCTAGGACCTAATATGCAAATTTCTTAACGGTCTCTAGTTATAAAGAGAGACCGCAGGAGGCAAAGAAAAGGCATCCAGCTTCTTCCTATCCACTACCCATCGCCTTCACCCCTCCCCCTTCTGTACATATCGCTCTTTCTTCCCCATTTGCCTTGGATCCCCTCTTTCCTCTTCTTCATCTTCTTCTTATTCCCTTTATTGGTTTGTCCTATCGATTGAAGGAGTTTTCATTTCCAAAGCATCAGCCACAAATCGAATCCATCCTCAACCTCCAGAGGAAGCATCAACATTCGATTGAATAAACTGTAAGTGCCAACCTCTACTTTCTTTCTTTTCTATTTTCCTTCTCCCTTCCTCTCATTCGCTCTTTCCTTGCTTTCTTCATTTTTCTGAGTTTCTCTGCATATTTTAAATAGTGAGTCTCACGTATGGTGCCGACCTGCATATAGCAGCCTCGGCTCATACAGAGCAACACCAACGGGAGTCCTCTGATTCTGACATCTTATTTTAATTTAATTATAAATTTCCTCTGGTTTCAGACTTCTTATTTTCCACGGTACATCTCTCTATTATCTCTGTAATTCATGATATTCTTCTGCAATTTATTTCTGTAATTTATACTTTCTGAGATTGCAAAATGAAGATCGTTTTGGCGATTCATATCTTCTAAAAGAGTGTCTCTGCAAATGGCGATTTAAAATAGGTCATTCACCGTGACCATCAGCACTCTTCGCCTTCCTCCGCCTTTTACATTGTCTCATGTTTCCTTACAACGTTTTTCTTTTCATTTTTCTTTATGTTTTGTGATTTTCATCCTCCTTATTGTTTGGCCCTATTCCCTAAAGGCATACCTGTATCATCGATCTGCCTCTAGCAACCTCGATGATACATATTACAATAATATCAATGCCTCTGTTCAGCAATTTTTTACAATTAAGGCTACAATGCATGGCAAAACCCCTTATCAGTAGGAATTATGTACATTGTAAAAGTCTGTCAAGCTGATCTGCATCTATGGCCACATCAAACGCTAGTAATCTGTGATATCCTGCAGTGATATCACTGGTTCATTTGGGTTTAGCAAAACCATTGTCATTTGGGTTCGCAATATTCTCCTTATCATTGTTAGCTTTGGATATCACTCTCGTGCTATGCATTTTCTGTATTTACTTTATGTATCATCTACATTCGTAAACATTAAATCTCTAGATCCAACCTCATTTTTGCTTTTACCTAATATTTAGTGTACTTCATATGCATTTGATTTTCATAATTTTCGTTAACATTCACAACTGGTATACATTTGTATTTAGTTTCTACATGTATGGTGACTATCATATCAACCACATTCACCCCCCCTGGATCAGAATGTGACTTTGAGTAATTTTTGTGTTTCATTTTGTGATACTTTACAGTTTTTTTTTCTAACTGCCAATCGCTATGTAAGCCGGCTTGCTTATGCCATTCTGATGTAGTCTTGATATCTATGCCTCTGCACTCGTAAGTTTTTTTCTAACTTAGTAAAGTACTGTCCAGTAGGAATCCTTGTTCATTGTTGTATTCTATCCATTTTACTCCAGTTTGTTAATGGATTTAGCCGTTTATGTTGTGTTATTTCAATCATTTACTCTTGCTTAGCATCGTTAATCATTTGTTTCATCGATCAATTCCATTTACTGACTTTTGTGTTTAGTATCATGTTTATTTAAGGCATCTTGTTCCCTCTGTTTGTCATCATGTTTTTATTTTCTCATGAGTTCCTATTTCGAATCAATTATATATTTTAAGCACCACTTTCACTAGCATGATCACCATGACTGCTGTCATATTTTGCCTCTACACATCCTATCACCATCATCCACAACATGCATGTATCTTCATGCCCAAGACAATTAGCATTCACATACGTATCTGTGTATATGTTTGCACACCGCAAATGCATATACGATCAGTCACACATGGTACTGTTTGGATATGTCTATTACATATTCACAACATATGTTAGCACAACACTACTTTTCCATCTGCATCTCACAAAATTTTTGCTAAATAACCACAGCCTTAGTAGACCCAGCTTCCCAACACCTTCCATGTCATCTACACCACTCCTTCATATCATAACACTATTGTTGTGTTTTTCCATATATTCTAATGCACCAGCTCCCTCACCACTTACCTAATCCAATTCACCAATAGTCACCTCACTATCCTTTGTGCATTTGCACTTTCATATCACCTAATGTGCCATCTACATCAAAACTTCTCACCATGCCACTACAATACCTTTGCGCCTACAACAGGATGCACCACCTGGTACTTGCATTCAACACCTTTCATATGGCAACTCCATATTTTCATTCACCTCCCTGTAGCGTATTAGCATCCTGCACATAGCATGCCACATTCTCCACTGTAGCACTCCATGCACAACATCTCCATTCCCCCTGTCATCGATGCACATTGCACCTCATTCACATAATAAATACCCTGTATTTCAATATCCACTATTGTACTCCAGCGTACATCACCTTACACTCTCCTGTATATCACTAAACATCACAACACCACCATTGACATCGTCACCTGTATCACCCTCACCTCATGCTCACTTGACATCCACAATAGCAAAATCGCCCCTCTCTTATACCTTCCTTGTTTCCACCTGCTGTAGCCATCCCACTGCATACCCCTTTTACTTACCTCTTGACTCCACTCGGCCCACTGAACTCCACTTGTGCATATTTCTTGCATTTCTTGTACATTCTTACCATCTGTCTCTCTCACTGTTGCATTGTGACGCCCCAAACCCCAACCTTGTAAAAACCTTGAGTTTTTGAGCAAAAAAATTTTTTTTGAAGGATATATAGGGTGAAAAACAACTAGCGGAAGTAAAGGAGGGAAATAGGGGTAAAGCAAAGGCCGCAAGTCTGAGCGAGCCACAGTGAGAAAACCAAACCACAATAGACAAGTAAAGTATTCTTCATTTCCACCATAATTACAATGATACAAAAACGAGACTGGGTACAAAAAGGGGCAGTCTCACAAAAAGGAGAGGTACAACCCCTCAAACCCCAAAACCAGAAGAAGCCAGAATCTGCTGCAAAGTGTGGGTCTCAAGGCTCCTGCTGTGCGCCGTCGCATCGCGCTGCGCCTACTCGTCACCTGCATCCCCATAAAACGGGGTCAGTACTCTTGCGAGTTGGTGAGACAAACCATCCATACATTATCATTTTTTTTTTGGAAAAATAGAAGGTAAGCAACAAGCTACAAGTGTGCTAAGTACCAGACTATAACTAGCATGATGGAACAGTTAGAAGCATTTGAAATAAAAGTACAAGTGCGTGTCAGGTAGGTGCATGTGCCACAAGACTGTAAAACTACAAGTAAGTAACAGTGCAATCACTAAAGTAACAAAGCAGAAACAAAGTAGCAGCTAAAGTAACAGAGTAGGAACCAACCAACAGAGGGTAGCAACTGAACAAAAGTGTATACTGCTCTAGAGTAACAACTACAGTAAGTCAGTCTGTTTGGTTAGTCCTTATGTTCATCTTTTTACCTCCTTCGGGTACGCGAAGGAAAACCCTCGAGTTCTGTGAGTCATGCACCCGGCGGCGTCTGTTATTCAATTTCTAATATGGTAACCGGGGATGCTACAAAACGAGGAAACCACCTGCGGGCGATACGCAGCTAGGAGAAACCTTTCGCAGGGGTAAAGGATTGCAATCCGTACTACTGCAGTAGTAAAGGTCCCTGCAGAGGATACCTTGACCTCCCTAACTCCGAGTGACTGGAGGTCCGAGGGCATATCGGCTCCTCTAAAGAACAAGTCGTAGTAACGACACGTCACTCGGGGTTGTACCATTCACCCTCTCCCTGGGTGACCAAATTGTGAATGGGGCACGACAGGTTTATCTTATTTAGGCTCAAACTTCAGGTCATACCTCCTCTCGAGGTAGTCGTGCCTCGTGGTCCCCGCGGGGTACGCAAACGAGGACTTGGCCTGCCCATTCACGTGCTCGGCCTCACACGGCCATCATGAGCACACCGCCTGTGAGGGCGATAATATACCATTTTATTTTATGCCTAGGGTGACATGAACATGTGAGCACATTCTCACGGACCCGGGCCATTCCCCGTAGACTCCAACCGAGTCTCAAAACCTCAACAGGGCAAAAGTGTCAACCCCTACGATAATTCGAGTACCTTTTCAAGTGTATGCCATGTAAAGCGCACCTCTGATGCGGTGTATATCTATCAATATACGAGAGGGGTCCAAACACGAAGATGCTCGACAAGTGAGTTGGTGATGTAAGTGTCCGAACGTGCCAACTTGCTCTCACGAGACGGGACAACCCGCATAGGTGCAAGTTCGTCAAACAAAACGCGTACCATTTTAACACGACAACCCTCGTGTAGCGAGGCCATCTACCAGGGGTCCTCGCGAGTCCCACACTCACAAGTGTCAGGGGAAGAGACATCAATATTATCCCATGCTAATGGGAATAACATTGGCATAACCAAAAGTGGGGTCCGCACGCCTGGAGCACGAAAGTGACCGCAACCCTAAAGGTCCGTAGAATCGGACAACCTTATGCGAGCGTGAGTCGCAACATCGCTTGCAACCCATCCGTACTACCTCCCTTACGGGGCCGCGGGGTATGAGCAATAGAAGCCTCCAACCGAGACATATGTTGCTAGCGAGAGCCGCACTCCGCCTAAGGCTCGACATGCCCTACGGAACGGAAGGGAAACTGCCGCCAAGGATGAATTCCCAGGGAACTCCTAAGGGTTGCACCAACCTTGTTGCTACCCATAAGGGGGGGGGGGGGGTTCAAACCCCGGGTCAGAGCACTCCAAGGGACTGCCCAACAATGTGACACGGTTACCGGGTGCTTTAGCACCCGGTGCCGCTGTGGCGCCAACTTGGGAACCTAAAACCCGATGGGGGGGGGGGGGGGGGGCTGTCCAAGCGGCTAGGCCACGGGGGCCCTGCCACCCTTGGTCCCCACCGAGCAACTGGCCCAGTGGGGCTGACAGCCATACTGGCTTCAGCCCGCACGCGCCAACCCGGGTGTGCCAACACCCGGCTAAGCCTAAAGCGCCCACAAGGGGGCTAGGCTTAGCCCAGGGCCCTACGGGCCAACCGAGACCTCAAGCGAGGTCCGGCCCGCTCATGACCAGACTTAGCTGGGTCATGAAAGACCCCTGGTCTGAACCCAGCTGTGGGTTCAGACCAGGGTGTCAGGCCTTAGCCCACACCCATAGGGGTGCGGCTAACCCAACCACCCGGTTGGGTGAGCCAAGCCAAAGGCTCTGGCCTGGACCCGATTGGTCCAGGACCGACCAACTAAAAAGGGGGAAGGGGCACTAGCTAAGGTGCCCCACAGGCACCCTTGGTCTGACCCGAGGGTGGGTCCTGACCAAAGCACCCAACAGGTGCACGCCAGCCCGCAGTGGGCACCAAGGAGGGACCAAGGTGGGGCGCCCACTCGGGGTAGGTGGCGTCAACCCAGGGTAGCGGTCTGGACCACTGAAGGTCCAGACCCAGCCTGGCTACCCCAGCAACCGAAGTTGCTGGGGGGGGGGCACGCTTGGTCTGACCCAGCCAAGGGTCCAGACCAGGCCCAAAATGGGCTAGCGCACCACTAAGTGGTGCGCCCAGCACCAAGCCCCGGGTGCACTAAGCACCCGGCTCTAGGCTGCACCGCAGCCAACCAAACCAAGAAGGGGGGGAGGGGGGGGGGGGGGGTCAGCCACTTGCTACAGACCTTGGGTCTGTAGCATCTGGCTCAACCCAGCCAGGGGCTGAGCCAGGTCGCACCTACCTGGTGCGCCCAGTAAGTGGGTGCGCCAAGGAGGTGGCCCGGGTGCCACGCGCACCGGGCCACCGGCTCGCCAATAGGCATCAGCCAGGGGCAAAACCAAAAAAAAGAAGAAGGGGCCCTTACAGACCCCTGGTTCGAGCCAAGTGGTGGATCGACCCAGGGCTGTAGCCCTTGACCCTGCAGGTCCGACCCCAAACCAAGACCCCCGGGTGCTAAGGCACCCGGGTGGTGCGTGTGCACCAACCAAGGAAAGAAGGGGGGGGGGGGTGTTCACCCATGGTGGGCTCACCCGTGGTGGGCTCGCCCGTGGGTGGGTTCACCCCGGGTAGGTCTGGGTCCAGGGTGGCCCAGACCACCCAAGCCAACCGCTGGCTGCAGCACCCGCTGCAGTCAGCCCATCCAAAAGGAGGAGCCGGACTGACCAACTTGGGGTCAGTCCGGGGCTCATCCCAGGGCCTGCAACGGCCCAGCCCACCACTTGTGGGCTCAGCCAGGCCACCAAACGGCCTGGGCTGGGCGTACAAGGGTCCAGCCATGGACCTTGCCCAGCACCAGCCCCCAAGGAGCGTTCTACCACAATGAACAAGGAAAAAAAAAAGAAAAACGAGCAAGCTTACACCCTTTTTTTTTTTTTGACAAAAGCTAAAATGAAAACAAGGGAAGGAGGGCTCACCTTGTGCTAGGTTTGCCCAGCTGAACAGCAGCTCCAATGGGAAATGGAGGGAGTGCAGAAGAGGAAGAAGGAGAAGAGTGGAAGGAGAGAGAGAAGTAGGAGAAGGGAGGAAGAAGGGGGGGCATCAACCCTCCCGCTCTTCCCTTGCTTTGCTTAAAAAGAGGGAGGGGGAAGATGGATGGTGGGGAGTGAAGGAGGGGAGATGTGTGGTCTCCCCCTCCCACGCCCCACCCTACTCTAAATCCCTAAGGGGGGGGGGGGGTCTAAGGTACCATGTACCTTCCAACCACTCCCCTTAATCAAAGGGGAGTGGTTGGCCTTGACCTTTCAAGGTCAAGGTCAAAGCCTCCCACCAAAAATCGCCCACCCCTTTTTTTTTTTTTGTATATATTTTTTTTTTTGAAAAAGGGGTTAAGGGCTACCCCCTAAGGGGCGCCCAGCCTATTCCCCCAAAACGTGGGCTGTGCCCACCCACTTTTGAAAATGCCTTTTTAAGGCCTCTAATTGAAAATTTTCCAACTTTTCAAAATCTCCATTTTGAAAAGTGGTTTTTTGTAAATACTTCTTTTCATAAGTCTTAAAAAAAGGAGACATGGGCTGAGGTGGAGCCCATGCCAATCTTTCTAAATTCAAGAACCCACCCCTTGCGAAAGTGTTTTCAAAAACCCTTTACTAGGTTTTGAGGATTTTGCAATTTACCTCATCTTTTTCCTTTTGTAAAATCTCAATATAATAAGTGTTAAAAAGAACTAATCTAAACTTATTTAAAAATCAAGATTTTTAATTACATTTTGTAAATTAAGGTCTAAGCTTTCATAAAGTATATTTAACTTCTCAATTACGGCGAAATTGGGCCTCGGTATGACTCATAATTATCGATATACCGCTGTCTCGCCAAAATCCATGGAATAACGAGATATTGCTCTCGTTTAAACCCCAAATCCGGGGCGAACTCATGCGAACACAATATACATATAATCTATAATTATTGAGGTTGGATCCATCGCGGTTTGCCCCGAATCGCCTCGTAGAGCAAATCTATGCGAGTCAGAATCTCAGAAAGTGATAATTGCTAAATTTACGAGTATCGCTCGTGCCAGAACAAGAATTTTGCAACAAATAGAAATATTTCATTTAAAATTTTCCAGAAAAATAGTGGAGCTTACATCCTTCTCTCCTAAAAAAGGATTTTGTCTGTGAAATCACGAATACTAGGCCACAAAAAGGTCAGGGTATTTCTCCCTCATACTGGCCTCTGGCTCCCATGTGCATTCTTCGATGCCATGGTGTTGCCACCGCACCTTAACCAATGGAATGGTCTTGGTATGCAAAACTTGGTCATGACGATCGACGATCTCAACAGGTCTCTCGGCCACCGTTAAGTCCTCTTGTACTTCGACATCTTCGTATCGGATGACGTGTGATGGGTCTGGAATGTACTTCCTCAGCATCGACACGTGAAAAACGTTATGAATTTGAGCATACTGCTGCGGTAGCTCAATCCGATAGGCTGCTCCACCGATCCTTTCAAGGATTCTGAACGGCCCAACGTATCTAGGACTCAATTTTCCTTTTTTTTCGAAACGAAAGACGCTCTTCGTCGGGGATACTTTCACAAAAACCAAGTCATCGACATCAAACTGTAGCTCTCGCCGCCTCTTATCGGCGTAACTCTTCTGTCTGTCTTGGGCTGCCTTCAGACGTTCTCGGATCTTCTGCACTTGCTGAGTGTAGTGCTGGAGAACAAACGGCGATTCACTGGATCGATCGCTGATATCGTCCCAATATGACGGTGATCGGCAAGGTCTCCCGTACAAAGCCTCGTACGGAGCCATGCCGATACTAGCGTGATAACTATTGTTGTAGGCAAACTCGACCAAACATAAGTGTGAATCCCAATCACCTTTCCAGTCGAGCATACAAGCCCACAACATATCTTCTAATGTCTGTATCGTCCTCTCTGACTGGCCATCAGTCTGAGGGTGAAAGACAGTACTAAACTTTAACTTCGTTCCCAAAGCTGACTATAACTGTCCCCACAATCGCGACGTGAATCTGGGATCACGATCCGAAATGATAGATGTAGGTACGCCATGTAACCGTATAATCTCTCGGATATACAAGTCTGCTAAGCTCTCAAGCGGCTGACTGATCCTGATAGGTAAGAAGTGAGCAGACTTGGTGAGTCTATCCACAATCACCCATATCGCATCGTGCTTTCGCCTGGTTCGGGGTAAACCTACCATGAAATCCATCGTGATATCCTCCCATTTCCACTGAGGAATCTCAATCCTCTGCATGGTACCACCGGGACGTTGGTGCTCGATCTTGATTTGCTGACAAGTCAAACACCTCGAAACATACGCCGCTACTTCACGCTTCATCCCGTTCCACCAATACCTTCGTTGAAGGTCCTTAAACATCTTAGTACCACCAGGATGGATGGTGTACTTTGACAGATGTGCCTCATCAAGAATCTCCTTTCTCAACTCGGGGTCATTTGGTACCCAAAGTCGATCCTTCATGCGGATACAACCGCTATCGTCAACACGAAAGACTGAGCCCTCTTCACGAGATCGGTCGTCAAACTTCTGATATAGAGCGTTCTGCTTCTGCGCCTCAATAACCTTAGGCAAGAATTCTGATCGAATGGCCAACCCAGACAATCTGATCGTTCCGCCTCCGATCGCAAATGGCTTCCAAGCCACAAAATCTTTGATCAATTTCTGGCTCCACATAAGACTAGCCAGAACACTGCTCGATTTGCGACTAAGCGCATCTGCAACGACGTTCGCCTTACCAGGGTGGTAAGACAACGTAAACTCATAATCCTTGATAAACTCGAGCCAACGACGCTGTCTCATATTCAACTCCTTCTGGGAAAATAAATACTTGAGACTTGTGGTCAGAGAAGACCTCAAACGTATCTCCGTACAGATAGTGTCGTCAGGACTTCAAGGCGAACACCACAGCTGCTAACTCCAAATCATGAGTTGGGTAATTCCTCTCGTGAATCTTCAGCTGCCGCGAAGCATACGCAATAACACGACCGTGCTGCATGAGCACGCATCCCAATCCTTTACCTGAGGCGTCTGCGTACACCACAAAGCCGCCTCTACCAGAAGGTAAAGCTAACACCGGAGAGGTAGTCAACTTTGTCTTCAGGATCTGGAAACTTTCTTTGCAAGAGTCAGTCCATTCGAATTTGACTCCCTTACGCAGAAGTTTCGTCAAAGGAAGCGCAATCCTGGAGAAATCCTGTATAAAACATCGATAGTAACCAGCTAACCCGAGAAAATTGCGAATATCAGTGACACACTGAGGCTGCTTCCAGTCCAACACTGCTTCGACCTTTGCTGGATCCACTGACACACCATCACTGGATATCACATGACCCAAAAACATGACGCGTCGAAGCCAAAATTCGCACTTAGAGAACTTGGCGAAAAATCTGTGCTCCCGAAGTACTCCCAATACAATATGTAGATGTTCTCAGTGCTGCTCAGGGGTCTCTGAGTAGATCAAGATATCATCGATAAATACGATCACAAATGTATCCACGAACGGACGGAAGATACAATTCATCAAATCCATGAATGCTGCTGGTGCATTTGTGAGCCCAAAATGCAACACAACGAACTCGTACAACCCGTACCTAGTTCGAAAAACCGTCTTCGAGACATCTTCTTCTCTGATCCGGAGTTGATGATAACCCGACCTGAGGTCGATCTTCGAGAATATTTTCGCTCTCTGCAATTGATCAAAGAGATCTTCTATTCTCGGCAACAGGTACTTATTCTTAATCGTTGCTTGGTTAAGCATTCTATAGTCAATGCACAACCTCAGGGATCCATCTTTCTTCTTTACGAACAAAACAGGTGCACCCCACGGCGATGCACTGTTCCTGATAAACCCTTGCTCCATCAACTCTTCCAACTGACGCTTCAGTTCCTCGAGTTCTGCCGGAGCCATACGATATGGTGCCTTTGAGATCGGAGTCGTTCCAGGTAACAACTCAATACAAAACTCGATCTCACGCTTCGGAGGTAATCTAGGCAGTTCCTCAGGAAACACATCGGGGAACTCCCGAACTACCTCAAGATCCTCGATAGGGGTTAATACCAATTCAACCGGGGCGATATTGACCAAGAAGGCAGTACCCCCATTCTGTAGATATTTCTGAACCTTAAATGACGAAATCATACGACTGTCTCGAACAGGTCGAGCAAGGCTGATCTCCAAAACTGGACGGTCAGGAGGGTACAAAACCACCTTGCCTTCTCTACATAGAACTTGAGCATGATACTCAAATAACCAATCCATGCCTAGAATGACATCAAACTCCGTCATATCTAGCAGGATCAAGTCAGCTGGCAAGTCCTGACTTGCCACTGACACAACTACGTCTGGAACGTACAAAGTACACAAAGACTGATCACCAGTTGGTGAACGAACTTCCAAAGGATAATTCAATAATACAACAAACATAGGCAAAGAACTAGCAAATCTTGAAGTTATGAAAGAATGCGAAGCACCACAGTCAAACAAGGTAAAAGCTGCATGACCAGCGATTGGCATAGTACCTTGGACCAACTCTCCTTTGGTCACTTGCTCGATAGTGGCTGCGTAGGCACGCCCTGCCACCATCTTCTGATTACCCGTCTTCTGCTGGGAAGATTGCTGCGGTGGGTACATCTGCTGCTGTTGCGGCTGCTGAGGAAGTCGCTGAGGCGCTGGCTGCGATGTTCCTGGCGTGTTCCTCCTCAGATTGTCGGACTGCTTCTTCCGACAATCCTTAATGTAGTGGCCCATCTTGCCACAATAGATGCATCCTCCAAGGTCCCGTGGACATGGTCGGCCAGGATGATCCATCCGACATTTTGGGCAACCTGATGTTGCCACCACCTGTCTTTGTTGTTGCTGCTGCTGGGGCTGGCGATTCTGTCGCTGTCGATTGTTGTGATTCCTCTTTGCTGGCGGGGCACTTCTTTCCACCCGAATTCTGTTGGAATGAACGCTTCTTAGGCCAACTCTTTTGGCCTTGCTGCTGGTTACCCTTGGACTGTGGAGTCTTCTGGGAGTCGGTCCACTCCTGCTCCAGAAGTGTAGCCGTCTCCAGGGCTTCCTCAAGAGTCGAGGGAGCACGTGTGAACACTCTCAGGCGCAAGGCTAACTTCAGTCCACGAGCAAACTTCATCGCTCGTTCCTTCTCGGTCATGTACACATGTGGACAGAAGCGCTCCAGGCTTCTGAACTTTGTGATGTAGTCTACCAAGGTAGAGCTCCCCTGCTGAAGGTCGAGGAACTCCTGCATCTTACGACTGTGCTCGTGGGTCGGAAAATAGGCCGCGTAGAAGACCTCCACGAACTGCTCCCATGTAACTGGTCCACCTCCAAACTTGACATCCCAGGTGGTCGCCCACCACCTTTCGGCATCCTTCCGGAGCCGATATGAGCCAAAGTCCACTTTCCTGTCATCGCTGACCTGCAGCACACGGAAGATTCGCTCGATCTCTCGTATCCAATCCTCGGCTGCCTCGGGTGTAGACTTTCCATCAAAGGAGGGAGGGTTCATAGCCATGAACTGCTTATAGGGCACGGCTGTCGCTGGAACTGGAGAGGGAGTAGGAACCGGGGTCTCTCCCTCCTGAGAGGTCCGCATGTTCTCTCCCATAGCACGCATGGCCTCAGCCTGCCTGCCCACAACCTCAGCTAGGTTGCTCACAGTGTCCATGATACGATCGCAACGCTCGCGCCAAGCCATCTTGTGCAAAAAGAAGATACGTGTAAGCGATAAGACAAGTCAAAGCATAACTTCATTACTTAAAAAGCATATGTATACATATCATCAGTACAAGCCAAAATTACCCTTTTAACCGGGTTACAATACATAAACCTCCGCAGCAAAAGCAAAAACAAAGCAAGTCTACAAAATGAACACTGACACAGTGTTCCAACCACACATGTTCTCATGTGAACAAACACAATCACCGCTGCCTACGAGTGTAGTAGTTGCGGTGATTGTGTTCCGATTTCCGTATCGCCTCTGCATCGGACGAGGAGGAGAAGCAGGTGTGTACTCAGGAGGACTCACTGCCTGAGACCCCGGAGGTGAAGCTGGCGTGTACTCAGGAGCAACAGAGCGCGAGTAGGAAGCTGGCGTGTACTCAGGAGAAACTGGTGCAACTGGTGCATCTCCCACTGGGTCAACTGCTGACTGTGCCTGACCGTCCTCAGGAGCCTCATTCTCCTCGGTCTCAGCGTTACCCATTATGAGTTCGTCGCCCAACTTGCGCTGACACTCGATCTCTATATGCCCCCTAAAGCCACAGTAGGGGCATATGCTCAAGGCACGAGGACAAATCTGTCCTGCGTGATACTCGTCACATCTCCCACAAGGAGGTGCCGAATGTGCAAGTATCCGGGCACTCCGCATGATTTGCTGCACCGCTTGATCGAGGGCCTCCGTGCCTCGAATCAAGCCGATAAGAGCTCCGAGCATTCGCTCATTTCTCGAATCAGCAGGCATTTAACAGGTTATGCAACAAATCAAGCATGCAAAGCTAAATACAGCATAAATCATTAAGAAACAATGGAAGTAATAATTCAAAACATACTTACAGTGCGATGAACGTTGCACGCAGAAGTCTTGGACCACACTTATAAACTGCGGCTCTGATACCAATCTCTGTGACGCCCCAAACCCCAACCTTGTAAAAACCTTGAGTTTTTGAGCAAATTTTTTTTTTTGAAGGATATATAGGGTAAAAAACAACTAGTGGAAGTAAATGAGGGAAACAGGGGTAAAGCAAAGGCCGCAAGTCTGAGCGAGCCACAGTGAGAAAATCAAACCACAATAGACAAGTAAAGTATTCTTCATTTCCACCATAATTACAATGATACAAAAACGAGACTGGGTACAAAAAGGGACAGTCTCACAAAAAGGAGAGGTACAACCCCTCAAACCCCAAAACCAGAAGAAGCCAGAATCTGCTGCAAAGTGTGGGTCTCAAGGCTCCTGCTGTGCGCCGTCGCATCGCGCTGCGCCTACTCGTCACCTGCATCCCCATAAAACGGGGTCAGTACTCTTGCGAGTTGGTGAGACAAACCATCCATACATTATCATTTTTTTTTGGAAAAATAGAAGGTAAGCAACAAGCTACAAGTATGCTAAGTACCAGACTATAACTAGCATGATGGAACAGTTAGAAGCATTTGAAATAAAAGTACAAGTGCGTGTCAGGTAGGTGCATGCGCCACAAGACTGTAAAACTACAAGTAAGTAACAGTGCAACCACTAAAGTAACAAAGCAGAAACAAAGTAGCAGCTAAAGTAACAGAGTAGGAACCAACCAACAGAGGGTAGCAACTGAACAAAAGTGTATACTGCTCTAGAGTAACAACTACAGTAAGTCAGTCTGTTTGGTTAGTCCTTATGTTCATCTTTTTACCTCCTTCGGGTACGCGAAGGAAAACCCTCGAGTTCTGTGAGTCATGCACCCGACGTCTGTTATTCAATTTCTAATGTGGTAACCGGGGATGCTACAGAACGAGGAAACCACCTGCGGGCGACACGCAGCCAGGAGAAACCTTTCGCAGGGGTAAAGGATTGCAATCCGTACTACTGCAGTAGTAAAGGTCCCTGCAGAGGGTACCTTGACCTCCCTAACTCCGAGTGACTGGAGGTCCGAGGGCATATCGGCTCCTCTAAAGAACAAGTCGTAGTAACGACACGTCACTCGGGGTTGTACCATTCACCCTCTCCCTGGGTGACCAAATTGTGAATGGGGCACGACAGGTTTATCTTATTTAGGCTCAAACTTCAGGTCATACCTCCTCTCGAGGTAGTCGTGCCTCGTGGTCCCCGCGGGGTACGCAAACGAGGACTTGGCCTGCCCATTCACGTGCTCGGCCTCACACAGCCATCATGAGCACACCGCCTGTGAGGGCGATAATATACCATTTTATTTTATGCCTAGGGTGACACGAACATGTGAGCACATTCTCACGGACCCGGGCCATTCCCCGTAGACTCCAACCGAGTCTCAAAACCTCAACAGGGCAAAAGTGTCAACCCCTACGATAATTCGAGTACCTTTTCAAGTGTATGCCATGTAAAGCGCACCTCTGGTGCGGTGTATATCTATCGATATATGAGAGGGGTCCAAACACGAAGATGCTCGACAAGTGAGCTGGTGATGTAAGTGTCCGAACGTGCCAACTTGCTCTCACGAGACGGGACAACCCGCATAGGTGCAAGTTCGTCAAACCAAACGGGTACCATTTTAACACGACAACCCTCGTGTAGCGAGGCCATCCACCAGGGGTCCTCGCGAGTCCCACACTCACAAGTGTCAGGGGAAGAGACATGAATATTATCCCATGCTAATGGGAATAACATTGGCATAACCAAAAGTGGGGTCTGCACGCCTGGGGCACGAAAGTGACCGCAACCCTAAAGGTCCGTAGAATCGGACAACCTTATGCGAGCGTGAGTCGCAACATCGCTTGCAACCCATCCGTACTACCTCCCTTACGGGGCCGCGGGGTATGAGCAATAGAAGCCTCCAACCGAGACATATGTTGCTAGCGAGAGCCGCACTCCGCCTAAGGCTCGACATGCCCTACGGAACGGAAGGGAAACTGCCGCCACGGATGAATTCCCAGGGAACTCCTAAGGGTTGCACCAACCTTGTTGCTACCCATAATGGGGGGGGGGGGGGTTCAAACCCCGGGTCAGAGCACTCCAAGGGACTGCCCAACAATGTGACACGGTTACCGAGTGCTTCAGCACCCGGTGCCGCTGTGGCGCCAACTTGGGAACCAAAAACCCGATGGGGGGGGGGGGGGGGTCTGTCCAAGTGGCTAGGCCACGAGGGCCCTGTCAGCCTTGGTCCCCGCCTAGCAACTGGCCCAGTGGGGATGACAGCCATACTGGCCTCAGCCCGCACGCGCCAACCCGGGTGTGCCAGCACCCGGCTAAGCCTAAAGCGCCCATAAGGGGGCTAGGCTTAGCCCAGGGCCCTACGGGCCAACCGAGACCTCAAGCGAGGTCCGGCCCGCTCATGACCAGACTTAGTTGGGTCATGAAAGACCCCTGGTCTGAACCCAGCTGTGGGTTCGAACCAGGGTGTCAGGCCTTAGCCCACACCCATAGGGGTGCGGCTAACCCAACCACCCGGTTGGGTGATCCAAGCCAAAGGCTCTGGCCTGGACCCGATTGGTCCAGGACCGGCCAACTAAAAAGGGGGCAGGGGCACTAGCTGAGGTGCCCCACAGGCACCCTTGATCTGACCCGAGGGTGGGTCCTGACCAAAGCACCCAACAAGTGCACGCCAGCCCGCAGTGGGCACGAAGGAGGGACCAAGATGGGCCGCCCACTTGGGGTAGGTGGCGTCAACCCAGGGTAGCGGTCTGGACCACTGAAGGTCCAGACCCAGCCTGGCTACCCCAGCAACCGAAGTTGCTGGGGGAGGGGGGGAGGGCACGCTTGGTCTGACCCAGCCAAGGGTCCAGACCAGGCCCAAAATGGGCTAGCGCACCACTAAGTGGTGCGCCCAGCACCAAGCCCTGGGTGCACTAAGCACCCGGCTCTAGGCTGCACCGCAGCCAATCAAACCAAGAAGGGGGGGGGGGGGGGGTTCAGCCACTTGCTACAGACCTTGGGTCTGTAGCATCTGGCTCAACCCAGCCAGGGGCTGAGCCAGGTCGCACCTACCAGGTGCGCCCACTAAGTGGGTGCGCCAAGGAGGTGGCCCGGGTGCCACGTGCACCGGGCCACCGGCTCGCCAATAAGCATCAGCCAGGGGCAAAACCAAAAAAAAAAAGAAGGGGCCCTTACAGACCCCTGGTTCGAGCCAAGTGGTGGCTCGACCCAGGGCTGTAGCCTTTGACCCTGCAGGTCCGACCCCAAACCAAGACCCCCGGGTGCTAAGGCACCCGGGTGATGCGTGTGCACCAACCAAGGAAAGAAGGGGGGGGGGGTGTTCACCCATGGTGGGCTCACCCGTGGTGGGCTCGCCCCTGGGTGGGTTCACCCTGGGTAGGTCTGGGTCCAGGGTGGCCCAGACCACCCAAGCCAACCGCTGGCTGCAGCACCCGCTGCAGTCAGCCCATCCAAAAGGAGGAGCCGGACTGACCAACTTGGGGTCAGTCCGGGGCTCATCCCAGGGCCTGCAACGGCCCAGCCCACCACTTGTGGGCTCAGCCAGGCCACCAAACGGCCTGGGCTGGGCGTACAAGGGTCCAGCGAAGGACCTTGCCCAGCACCAGCCCCCAAGGGGCGTTCTACCACAATGAACAAGGAAAAAAAAAAGAAAAACGAGCAAGCTTACACCCTTTTTTTTTTTTAACAAAAGCTAAAATGAAAACAAGGGAAGGAGGGCTCACCTTGTGCTAGGTTGGCCCAGCTTAACAGCAGCTCCAATGGAAAATGGAGGGAGTGCAGAAGAGTAAGAAAGAGAAGAGTGGAAGGAGAGAGAGAAGTAGGAGAAGGGAGGAAGAAGGGGGGGCATCGACCCTCCCCCTCTTCCCTTGCTTTGCTTAAAAAGAGGGAGGGGGAAGATGGATGGTGGGGAGTGAAGGAGGGGAGATGTGTGGTCTCCCCCTCCCACGCCCCACCCTACTCTAAATCCCTAAGGGGGGGGGGGGTCTAAGGTACCATGTACCTTCCAACCACTCCCCTTAATCAAAGGGGAGTGGTTGGCCTTGACCTTTCAAGGTCAAGGTGAAAGCCTCCCACCAAAAATCGCCCACCCCTTTTTTTTTTTTGTATATATTTTTTTTTTTGAAAAAGGGGTTAAGGGCTACCCCCTAAGGGGCGCCCAGCCTATTCCCCCAAAACGTGGGCTGTGCCCACCCACTTTTGAAAATGCCTTTTTAAGGCCTCTAATTGAAAATTTTCCAACTTTTCAAAATCTCCATTTTGAAAAGTGGTTTTTTGTAAATACTTCTTTTCATAAGTCTTAAAAAAAGGAGACATGGGCTGAGGTGGAGCCCATGCCAATCTTTCTAAATTCAAGAACCCACCCCTTGCGAAAGTGTTTTCAAAAACCCTCTACTAGGTTTTGAGGATTTTGCAATTTACCTCATCTTTTTCCTTTTGTAAAATCTCAATATAATAAGTGTTAAAAAGAACTAATCTAAACTTATTTAAAAATCAAGATTTTTAATTACATTTTGTAAATTAAGGTCTAAGCTTTCATAAAGTATATTTAACTTCTCAATTACGGCGAAATTGGGCCTCGGTATGACTCATAATTACCGATATACCCCTGTCTCGCCAAAATCCATGGAATAACGAGATATTGCTCTCGTTTAAACCCCAAATCCGGGGCGAACTCATGCGAACACAATATATATATAATCTATAATTATTCAGGTTGGATCCATCGCGGTTTGCCCCGAATCGCCTCGTAAAGCAAATCTATGCGAGTCAGAATCTCAGAAAGTGATAATTGCTAAATTTACGAGTATCGCTCGTGCCAGAACAAGAATTTTGCAACAAATAGAAATATTTCATTTAAAATTTTCCAATAAAACAGTGGAGCTTACATCCTTCTCTCCTAAAAAGGGATTTTGTCCGTGAAATCACGAATACTAGGCCACAAAAAGGTCAGGGTATTTCTCCCTCATACTGGCCTCTGGCTCCCATGTGCATTCTTCGATGCCATGGTGTTGCCACCGCACCTTAACCAATGGAATGGTCTTGGTATGCAGAACTTGGTCACGACGATCGACGATCTCAACAGGTCTCTCGGCCACCGTTAAGTCCTCTTGTACTTCGATATCTTCGTATCGGATGACGTGTGATGGGTCCGGAATGTATTTCCTCAGCATCGACACGTGAAAAACGTTATGAATTTGAGCATACTGCTGCGGTAGCTCAATCCGATAGGCTGCTCCACCGATCCTTTCAAGGATCCTGAACGGCCCAACGTATCTAGGACTCAATTTTCCTTTCTTTCCGAAACGAAAGACGCTCTTCGTCGGGGATACTTTCACAAAAACCAAGTCATCAACATCAAACTGTAGCTCTCGCCGCCTCTTATCGGCGTAACTCTTCTGTCTGTCCTGGGCTGCCTGCAGACGTTCTTAGATCTTCTGCACTTGCTGAGTGTAGTGCTGGAGAACAAACGGCGATTCACTGGATCGATCGCTGATATCGTCCCAATATGACGGTGATCGGCAAGGTCTCCCGTACAAAGCCTCGTACGGAGCCATACCGATACTAGCGTGATAACTATTGTTGTAGGCAAACTCGACCAAACATAAGTGTGAATCCCAATCACCTTTCCAGTCGAGCATACAAGCCCACAACATATCTTCTAATGTCTGTATCGTCCTCTCTGACTGGCCATCAGTCTGAGGGTGAAAGACAGTACTAAACTTCAACTTCGTTCCCAAAGCTGACTGTAACTGTCCCCACAATCGCGACGTGAATCTGGGATCACGATCCGAAATGATAGATGTAGGTACGCCATGTAACCGTACAATCTCTCGGATATACAAGTCTGCTAAGCTCTCAAGCGGCTGACTGATCCGGATAGGTAAGAAGTGAGCAGACTTGGTGAGTCTATCCACAATCACCCATATCGCATCGTGCTTTCGCCTGGTTCGGGGTAAACCTACCACGAAATCCATCGTGATATCCTCCCATTTCCACTGAGGAATCTCAATCCTCTGCATGGTACCACCGGGACGTTGGTGCTCGATCTTGATTTGCTGACAAGTCAAACACCTCGAAACATACGCCGCTACTTCACGCTTCATCCTGTTCCACCAATACCTTCGTTGAAGGTCCTTAAACATCTTAGTACCACCAGGATGGATGGTGTACTTAGACAGATGTGCCTCATCAAGAATCTCCTTTCTCAACTCGGGGTCATTTGGTACCCAAAGTCGATCCTTCATGCGGATACAACCGCTATCGTCAACACGAAAGACTGAGCCCTCTTCACGAGCTCGGTAGACAAACTTATGATCTAGAGCATTCTGCTTCTGCGCCTCAATAACCTTAGGCAAGAATTCTGATCGAATGGCCAACCCAGACAATCTGATCGTTCCGCCTCCGATCGCAAATGGCTTCCAAGCCACAAAATCTTCGATCAATTTCTGGCTCTACATAAGACTAGCCAGAACACTGCTCGATTTGCGACTAAGCGCATCTGCAACGACGTTCACCTTACCAGGGTGGTAAGACAACGTAAACTCATAATCCTTGATAAACTCGAGCCAACGACGCTGTCTCATATTCAACTCCTTCTGGGAAAATAAATACTTGAGACTCTTGTGGTCAGAGAAGACCTCGAACGTATCTCCGTACAGATAGTGTCGCCAGGACTTCAAGGCGAACACCACAACTGCTAACTCCAAATCATGAGTTGGGTAATTCCTCTCGTGAATCTTCAGCTGCCGCGAAGCATACGCAATAACACGACCGTGCTGCATGAGCACGCATCCCAATCCTGTACCTGAGGCGTCTGCGTACACCACAAAGCCGCCTCTACCAGAAGGTAAAGCTAACACCGGAGAGGTAGTCAACTTCGTCTTCAGGATCTGGAAACTTTCTTTGCAAGAGTCAGTCCATTCGAATTTGACTCCCTTACGCAGAAGTTTCGTTAAAGGAAGCGCAATCCTGTATAAAACGTCGATAGTAACCAGCTAACCCGAGAAAATTGTGAATATCGGTGACACACTGAGGCTGCTTCCAGTCCAACACTGCTTCGACCTTTGCTGGATCCACTGACACACCATCACTGGATATCACATGACCCAAAAACATGACGCGTCGAAGCCAAAATTCGCACTTAGAGAACTTGGCGAACAATCTGTGCTCCCGAAGTACTCCCAATACAATATGTAGATGTTCTCAGTGCTGCTCAGGGGTCTCTGAGTAGATCAAGATATCATCGATAAATACGATCACAAATGTATCCACGAACGGACGGAAGATACAATTCATCAAATCCATGAATGTTGTTGGTGCATTTGTGAGCCCAAAATGCATCACAACGAACTCGTACAACCCGTACCTAGTTCGAAAAGCCGTCTTCGAGACATCTTCTTCTCTGATCCGGAGTTGATGATAACCCGACCTGAGGTCGATCTTCGAGAATATTTTCGCTCTCTGCAATTAATCAAAGAGATCTTCTATTCTCGGCAATGGGTACTTATTCTTAATCGTTGCTTGGTTAAGCATTCTATAGTCAATGCACAACCTCAGGGATCCATCTTTCTTCTTTACGAACAAAACCGGTGCACCCCACGGCGATGCACTGTTCCTGATAAACCCTTGCTCCATCAACTCTTCGAACTGATGCTTCAGTTCCTCGAGTTCTGCCGGCGCCATACGATATGGTGTCTTTGAGATCGGAGTCGTTCCAGGTAACAACTCAATACAAAACTCGATCTCACGCTTCGGAGGTAATCCAGGCAGTTCCTCAGGAAACACATCGGGGAACTCCCGAATGTTTTCGTCGCGAAATTTTTCCCCCGTCTTCCCTTCCTTGCGGAAGAGAAAAAGAGAGAAATGCTTTCGCGCCTCAAACTTTGACCGGATTTTGGAAATTGTTTTGAAATACTCGCCTCCGTTTTTAAAAATTGCGGGAAAATCCATGGGATGGGGCTCGACCTGTCGGTACGAGGTTCGACCGTTCCTGCCGCCTTTAACAGAGGTAATCGAACCAAGGACCAAAACTATGCTTGACTTAGCGAAATTATCAAAGTTATGTTCTATCCTAAATGCACAGAGAATTCAGGCATGTGCTATGAGATTTTGGAAAATGCAGCTTGGGAAAACATGATGTATGCTTGGAAAATATTTGGAGTTGAAAAGATTCTCTCAGGAAAAAGCTGAAAGTCAATTTCTCAGGAAACTCAGATGGAAAAGATTTGAAATCTCAGGAAAGTTCATAAAGACTTGGGAAAATTATGAATGGTTGAAAATCCTGGGAAAATGGAAGTGATTCTTGAGAAAAGATGAACCTTTTGAAAAGGGAAACACTTCTTAGGAAAACTTGGACTTTGAGAGTTTTCTTAGGAAAATGATGGAAGATTTATAGGAAAACTCATTGGAGAAGGAAATTCAAAACTTGGGGAATCGAAATCCTGGGAATTTTACCTTTTGAAATACTTGAAAATCGATTTTGGATCTTGGAGAAAGATTGGAAAACTCTTTTGAATCTCTTAAGAAAACATCATTTTCCAGGGAAAACTGTGAAAAAACTTGTCTTTGGAAAACCGATTTTAAAAAAATCCTTAGAGTTTCTTGAGAAATCGATTTCTTGAGAATGAAGTTTTCTTGAGAAAATCTTGAGAAAATCAATGATTTCATGATGCAAATGACATGAGTGAATGAATGCACTTTGAAAAGATTTTCTAAGAGATTTGTTGGAAAAATATGCATTAAGTCAAGATAAATCCTTCACATATTCTGACTGTGGCCATGAATATGTTCAGAATTTAGTTGATTTGATGCACATGATTTTGAAAACTTTGGAAATATGATGTGCATTTTAAGATAGCCTAAGAGTGTAGGCTCAATGTGACTAGTAGAAAGATGATGGATCTGGGTCTCGTCCATATTCCGACTAGGGCCGTAAATATGGATCCCACCGAGTCCATCAACTCCCTAAGAGTTGGTGCACGTGCCATTCGTGAACATCCATAGTGCTTTTGAAATAAAATGCATGAATCATATAATCAGGATATTGCATAAATTCAAACTATATGACATGCATCCTAGTCTAAGCAGGAAATTAAATCTCTTATTCCAAAATTTACATTATTACATCACTAAATAAAGGAAATAAAAGAAATTTGCAGACTTCAGCTCCTTCTTTGGAATGTCCCTGCCAAGCTTGAAATAAAGTTAGCTCAAATATGTGGGTTTTTTCCAAGATTTTCCAATAATATTATGAAATTATTGGATTTAATTGGATATAAACCCTATTCTCATGCTTCCTTGATATTTGAAATGATGTAAATGCAAGAAATTCAGTAGAAAACAGTTTGAAATTCGGAATTGAGGTTAAAATGACCAAAATACCCCTATTTATAAAGTTATACCTTTAAAATCAGGGTTTTTTTTGAAGGAAAACTTGGTAAAATTGAGATTTCAACATTCAAATTGACTCAAATGATGATGAAATGCAATATGACATGCTTCTAAACACATTAGGACTGTAAAATCAGAATTTGGTATTTTGCAATTTATCAAAAATAGCGATTTTCGCTTGTTTTTCGCTTGGATCTGGGTCCTGCGGGACCCTGTTTTGGTATTATGGATGATCCGAACCTCAAATGGATTCCAAATTGCACCAAATTCAGTATGAAGCATCTAAACACTCTGATAAACAGCCTAGAATGCTAAAAATCATGAAATGATATGATTTAAATGCCAAAATTCAAAGAAAGTCCTAAAATGATGGATTTTGCCTATGGATCCGAACCAAATGCAATGCCTAATATGATAATGCAAGATTTACACCATGGAAACTTCTGATATTTTGCAGACTGCTAAAAGACCCGAAATGGAACATTTTTGGTTTTTACAGCCTCGGGATTTGAGCCATGGTGAGTTCAATAACAGGGATTTAGTTCAGACAGAGGTAAAAATCACACTAATCTGATGTAAAATGCTAAAAAAATACAAAACGGACATGGAAATTTATGAAATTAATCAGAGTTATGAACAACACCTACATGAACAACTTTCATGTTTATGACTTCGGCATTTGATCAACGGAAACACAAATAAAAATATAACTATTTCTGCCTAAACTAACAGAATAGACAAATGTAGCAAAACAAGGGGCTGACAAAAAAAAATCCGAAGCAGGGGTCAACACTGTTCTAAAAATTACAGGCTTTCAGATTCAAACAGAGGACATCTCGAAAACCACTTTCACTTTTTACAGTTTTGGATTTGGAGCAACACACAAAGAGAAACCATAGCCCTAAGTCGATCCAAGATCTCAGAGGCCCAAATTAGGCTCTGACACGTGTCCCGAACTCTCAGATTTTTGTCAGACAAAAAAAAAATCAGAAAAATCGGATAAAATCATATTAAAAACAAGACATTTTCCCGAGTTCAAAACATCTTTCGGATTGGAAATCGGATCTTCCATGAGGGATATCTCGATTTTACAAGTCGGAAAATGATTTTCAAAACGTATCCCGGGTAAAAAAACCCGACTTGCCATTTTGAATGTTTACCGCAGTAAACAAATTCAAATGCCTCCGAATTTTTGGCAAAATTTCAGGGACACATAAGGGCGCATTCCGTGATTTTGTTGGGATTTTTAATGAAAAACAAATGCATGAAATGACGTGTGGACTGACTGACAAAAACAGAGACCTACTGAAAATAAGCAGAATTGAAATAAATGCTAAATTAATCCTAATTAATTCATGAAATGTACTAAATGAATGAAATAAAATGCAAATTAAATCTAGCTAACTACATGCATGTTAAAATCATCAAGGAAGTATAATTATGTATTTTTATATATGTCGTTTTACGAGAATAGCTCAATCCATCCCTCGGATGAGCTTTTTCTTCAAACGACTCCCGATTCGGATTATAGAATCACATCAAGGGGAAAAGAAGTGCACCTTGTTTCGTTACGCAGCGTAGGATCTCTTGAAATGGGCAGCTATCACGAGCTTCCTTCGTCCTTCGCTCCAAGCTTCGGATGGTTCACAAAAATCGACCTCTGTTGGAATCGAATTCGCCACAGCACGAGCTCTACTCCTCCTTTCTTCAATGAGCCAAAGGGGGCACGATTTCCAAAGTTCAAAATCGGATTTTAGGAAGGCTAGGTCGGATTTTGCAGATTCACAAGAGCTAAAAAAAATCCTCCTCTAGGCTGGGCGTGAACCCTTGTTTTTATAACTTTTCTGAAAAATTTTGAAATTCAAACAGGTTCAATCTGAGCCCTCCATGTGGCGCCATCTCAGGGGGTGCCATCTGGGGGTTTGAAATTCGAATTTGGCTTTTGCAGGGAGCCCTCAGGTGGCGCCACCTCAAAAGGCTATTTTGATTTTTTTGAGAAAATAAAAAAAATGGAAATTTTGTGGGTGAGACACCTCAGCAGGGGGAATTTGGAAATTTTCAAAAGTTAGCTTGATTCTCTCTGCAGGGAGCTCCCAGAAGGCGCCACCTCAGAGGGTGCTCTCTTGGAATTTGAAATTCAAACTCACTTTTTGTAGGGAGTCCTCAGGTGGCGCCACCTCATGGTGGGCTACCTTTATTAAAAATAAAATAAAAACAAAAATGGAGCCAAGTGGAGTCCTGGAATGGTGCCACCTCAAAAGGCGTTTGACACATGTCAGAAGGACAGAGCAGTGGGCTCAGAAGGCGCCACCTCAGAGGAATTTGAATTTTGCTTTTTTTGGTGAAAGGAGATCTGGACATGTGGCAGTCTAGGATGGTTCCAAGTGTCAGCCTGCTGGAGAGGCTTTCTCAAATGGCGCCACCTCAGGGGGGAGTTTGAAATTCAAATGGAGGTTGGCCCTGGAGGAATGGAGGATGGACATGTGGCGCCACCTCAGGGTGGCTCCTACAATGCCATGTGGCAAGAGGGAGGAAAAAGAGGGCAGTGACATGTGTCTCCTACTTTTCTGAAAAAAGTAGGGAGAGGACATGTGTCTTCTACTTTTTCTGAAGGAGTGAGAAGGAGACATGTGTTACCTACTTTTTCTAAAAGAAGCAGAAGATGACACGTGGCAGAGGGATGAGAAGGAGGGAAGGGACATGTGGCGCCCTCACAGGCCATCTGGAAAAATCAGAGCTCAGGATTTTTGCCACCTAGTGCCTTGTTTGAATTTTGAATGGTTTGCTTTTTCTGAAGAAGGCCAGGAGTGACATGTGTCTCCTACTTTTCTGAAAGAAGTAGGGAGAAGACATGTGTCCTCTACTTTTTCTGAAAGAAGCAGAGAATGACACGTGGCAGAGGGGAGAGAAGGTGGGCCAAGCCATGTGGCGCCATCTCAGACAGGATGAAAAAGGTAGGAGTTCTTGATTTTCGCCACCTATGGGGATTTTTGAATATTTGAATTCTAGCTTTTCTGAAGAAAGCAGAAAATGACACATGGCACTTGCTTTTTCTGAGGAAATGAGAGCTTGCCATGTGTCCTCTGCAGGAGACATTCCAGATGGCGCCACCTCAGAGGAGACAAGCCTACCTTTTTTATAGGAGTTCAGAAGTGACACATGTCTCCTACTTTTCTGAGAAAAGTAGGAAGAGACATGTGTCAGGCTACTTTTCCAGAAGGAAGGAGGGGTTGACACCTGTCCCCTGCAGGAGACACTCTAGATGGCGCCACCTCAGAGGAGACAACTCCACTTTTTCTAGACAGGACAACCTATGACACTTGGCATCTCCTGGTAGTCTTTGAAATGACACATGGCGCAGGATGGATACTGACACATGGCAGACATGTGGCGGCTTCTGAAGGTAGCCCCACACTGACACTTGGCATGGAAATGGGAGGAGAGAGAAAAGACAAGTGGCACCAATCCAGGGGACAAGGCTCCTATATTTTTGGGTTTTTCAAAATTCAAATTTTCAAAAGGAAAGCTTGTGTGACACCACCTCAGTGTGGGTCCCACATTGCTTCTTTATTGAAATAAGGATAAAACAACAACTTCTTTTTGGAATTTTCATAAAATCTGGACTAATTGGTAAAACAAGAATTTTTGGAAAGAGTTGGCCCCTGTAGGGCAATTTTGTAAAAGGAAGATATTTGAAATTGTCAAAAAGGGCAAAATCTGAGGTGAAGTGACTGAAATCCATATTGAAAACTATCCAGATCGTTTTCTTGAGAAAATATTTTGAAATTCAGAGTCCTGGGGGTAAAATGGGAAAATTGATAATTTTGAAGACCCAGGGTTTTGAAATCAATTTTGAAAAGAGTTGGAATTCTAATCTGGATTGAAAATTTTGAAATCAAGAGTTCTGGACCTCGAAATGACATGCTTTGCAGTGATTTGAAATGCTCATGCAATGATATGCAATGTCATGTCTTATGAAATGGAATCTTGAACCAAGACTTGAGGATTCCTGTCTTCTGTCAGGAGTAAGATTTTGACTATCTGAGACAAAATAGAGAAATTTTGAGAGTTGCAGATGAAATTTGGACTTTTGCAAGGTCCGGCTCAGAAAATGACCATTTTGCCCTCCAGCGATTTCAGAGGCTGGATGTTGATGCTTGGTGGAAATGTTGGGGAGGTGAGTGAAAATTTGGGGTGTTTACACCGAACTACCTCAAGATCCTCGATAGGGGTTAATACCGATTCAACCGGGGCGATACTGACCAAGAAGGCAGTACCCCCATTCCGTAGATATTTATGAACCTTAAATGACGAAATCATACGACTGTCTCGAACAGGTCAAGCAAGGCTGATCTCCAAAACTGGACGGTCAGGAGGGTACAAAACCACCTTGCCTTCTCTGCATAGAACTTGAGCATGATACTCAAATAACCAATCCATGCCTAGAATGACATCAAACTCCGTCATATCTAGCAGGATCAAGTCAGCTGGCAAGTCCTGACTTGCCACTGACACAACTATGTCCGGAACGTACAAAGTACACAAAGACTGATCACCAGTTGGTGTACGAACTTCCAAAGGATAATTCAACAATACAACAGACATAGGCAAAGAACTAGCAAATCTTGAAGCTATGAAAGAATGCGAAGCACCACAGTCAAACAAGGTAAAAGCTGCATGACCAGCGATTGGCATAGTACCTTGGACCAACTCTCCATTGGTCACTTGCTCGATAGTGGCAGCGTAGGCACGCCCTGCCACCATCTTCTGATTACCCGTCTTCTGCTGGGAAGATTGCTGCGGCGGGTACATCTGCTGCTGCTGCGGCTGCTGAGGAAGTCGCTGAGGCGCTGGCTGCGATGTTCCTGGCGTGTTCCTCCTCAGATCGTCGGACTGCTTCTTCCGACAATCCTTAATGTAGTGGCCCATCTTGCCACAATAGATGCATCCTCCAAGGTCCCGTGGACATGGTCGGCCAGGATGATCCATCTGACATTTTGGGCAACCTGATGTTGCCACCACCTGTCTCTGTTGTTGCTGCTGCTGGGGCTGGCGATTCTGTCGCTGTCGATTGTTGTGATTCCTCTTTGCTGGTGGGGCGGACTTCTTTCCACCCGAATTCTGTTAGAATGAACGCTTCTTCGGCCAACTCTTTTGGCCTTGCTGCTGGTTACCCTTGGACTGTGGAGTCTTCTGCGAGTCGGTCCACTCCTGCTCCAGAAGTGTAGCCGTCTCCAGGGCTTCCTCAAGAGTCGAGGGAGCACGTGTGAACACGCTCAGGCGCAAGGCTAACTTCAGTCCACAAGCAAACTTCATCGCTCGTTCCTTCTCGGTCACGTACACATGTGGACAGAAGCGCTCCAGGCTTCTGAACTTTGTGATGTAGTCTGCCAAGGTAGAGCTCCCCTGCTGAAGGTCGAGGAACTCCTGCATCTTACGACTATGCTCGTGGGTCGGAAAATAGGCCGCGTAGAAGACCTCCACGAACTGCTCCCATGTAACTGGTCCACCTCCAAACTTGACATCCCAGGTGGTCGCCCACCACCTTTCGGCATCCTTCCGGAGCCGATATGAGCCAAAGTCCACTTTCCTGTCATCGCTGACCTGCAGCACACGGAAGATTCGCTCGATCTCTCGTATCCAATCCTCGGCTGCCTCGGGTGTAGACTTTCCATCAAAGGAGGGAGGGTTCATAGCCATGAACTGCTTATAGGGCACGGCTGTCGCTGGAACTGGAGAGGGAGTAGGAACCGGGGTCTCTCCCTCCTGAGAGGTCCGCATGTTCTCTCCCATAGCACGCATGGCCTCAGCCTGCCTGCCCACAACCTCAGCTAGGTTGCTCACAGTGTCCATGATACGATCGCAACGCTCGCGCCAAGCCATCTTGTGCAAAAAGAAGATACGTGTAAGCAATAAGACAAGTCAAAGCATAACTTCATTACTTAAAAAGCATATGTATACATATCATCAGTACAAGCCAAAATTACCCTTTTAACCGGATTACAATACATAAACCTCCGCAGCAAAAGCAAAAACAAAGCAAGTCTACAAAATGAACACTGACACAGTGTTCCAACCACACATGTTCTCATGTGAACAAACACAATCACCGCTGCCTACGAGTGTAGTAGTTGCGGTGATTGTGTTCTGATTTCCGTATCGCCTCTGCATCGGACGAGGAGAAGAAGCAGGTGTGTACTCAGGAGGACTCACTGCCTGAGACCCCGGAGGTGAAGCTGGCGTGTACTCAGGAGAAACAGAGCGCGAGTAGGAAGCTGGCGTGTACTCAGGAGAAACTAGTGCAACCGGTGCATCTCCCACTGGGTCAACTGCTGACTGTGCCTGACCGTCCTCAGGAGCCTCATTCTCCTCGGTCTCAGCGTTACCCATTATGAGTTTGTCGCTCAACTTGCGCTGACACTCGATCTCTATATGCCCCCTAAAGCCACAGTAGGGGCATATGCTCAAGGCGCGAGGACAAATCTGTCCTGCGTGATACTCGTCACATCTCCCACAAGGAGGTGCCGAATGTGCAAGTATCCGGGCACTCCGCATGATTTGCTGCACCGGTTGATCGAGGGCCTCCGTGCCTCGAATCAAGTCGATAAGAGCTCCGAGCATTCGCTCATTTCTCGAATCAGCAGGCATCTAACAGGTTATGCAACAAATCAAGCATGCAAAGCTAAATACAACAGAAATCTTTAAGAAACAATGGAAGTAATAATTCAAAACATACTTACAGTGCGATGAACGTTGCACGCAGAAATCTTGGACCACACTTATAAACTGCGGCTCTGATACCAATCTCTGTGATGCCCCAAACCCCAACCTTGTAAAAACATTGAGTTTTTGAGCAAAAAAAATTTTTTTGAAGGATATATAGGGTGAAAAACAACTAGCGGAAGTAAAGGAGGGAAACAGGGGTAAAGCAAAGGCCGCAAGTCTGAGCGAGCCACAGTGAGAAAACCAAACCACAATAGACAAGTAAAGTATTCTTCATTTCCACCATAATTACAATGATACAAAAACGAGACTGGGTACAAAAAGGGACAGTCTCACAAAAAGGAGAGGTACAACCCCTCAAACCCCAAAACCAGAAGAAGCCAGAATCTGCTGCAAAGTGTGGGTCTCAAGGCTCCTGCTGTGCGCCGTCGCATCGCGCTGCGCCTACTCATCACCTGCATCCCTATAAAACGGGGTCAGTACTCTTGCGAGTTGGTGAGACAAACCATCCATACATTATCATTTTTTTTTTGGAAAAATAGAAGGTAAGCAACAAGCTACAAGTGTGCTAAGTACCAGACTATAACTAGCATGATGGAACAGTTAGAAGCATTTGAAATAAAAGTACAAGTGCGTGTCAGGTAGGTGCATGTGCCACAAGACTGTAAAACTACAAGTAAGTAACAGTGCAACCACTAAAGTAACAAAGCAGAAACAAAGTAGCAGCTAAAGTAACAGAGTAGGAACCAACCAACAGAGGGTAGCAACTGAACAAAAGTGTATACTGCTCTAGAGTAACAACTACAGTAAGTCAGTCTGTTTGGTTAGTCCTTATGTTCATCTTTTTACCTCCTTCAGG
Organism: Nuphar pumila; assembly: GCF_984573655.1. NCBI lineage: Eukaryota > Viridiplantae > Streptophyta > Magnoliopsida > Nymphaeales > Nymphaeaceae > Nuphar > Nuphar pumila. The sequence continues at coordinate 86,445,408 of NC_143252.1, read as the reverse complement.
TACGCGAAGGAAAACCCTCGAGTTCTGTGAGTCATGCACCCGGCGTCTGTTATTCAATTTCTAATGTGGTAACCGGGGATGCTACAGAACGAGAAAACCACCTGCGGGCGACACGCAGCCAGGAGAAACCTTTCGCAGGGGTAAAGGATTGCAATCCGTACTACTGCAGTAGTAAAGGTCCCTGCAGAGGGTACCTTGACCTCCCTAACTCCGAGTGACTGGAGGTCCGAGGGCATATCAGCTCCTCTAAAGAACAAGTCGTAGTAACGACACGTCACTCGGGGTTGTACCATTCACCCTCTCCCTGGGTGACCAAATTGTGAATGGGGCACGGCAGGTTTATCTTATTTAGGCTCAAACTTCAGGTCATACCTCATCTCGAGGTAGTCGTGCCTCGTGGTCCCCGCGGGGTACGCAAACGAGGACTTGGCCTGCCCATTCACGTGCTCGGCCTCACACGGCCATCATGAGCACACCACCTGTGAGGGCGATAATATACCATTTTATTTTATGCCTAGGGTGACACGAACATGTGAGCACATTCTCACGGACCCGGGCCATTCCCCGTAGACTCCAACCGAGTCTCAAAACCTCAACAGGGCAAAAGTGTCAACCCCTACGATAATTCGAGTACCTTTTCAAGTGTATGCCATGTAAAGCGCACCTCTAGTGCGGTGTATATCTATCGATATACGAGAGGGGTCCAAACACGAAGATGCTCGACAAGTGAGCTGGTGATGTAAGTGTCCGAACGTGCCAACTTGCTCTCACGAGACAGGACAACCCGCATAGGTGCAAGTTCGTCAAACCAAATGCATACCATTTTAACACGACAACCCTCGTGTAGCGAGGCCATCCACCAGGGGTCCTCGCGAGTCCCACACTCACAAGTGTCAGGGGAAGAGACATCAATATTATCCCATGCTAATGGGAATAACATTGGCATAACCAAAAGTGGGGTCCACACGCCTGGGGCACGCAAGTGACCGCAACCCTAAAGGTCCGTAGAATCGGACAACCTTATGCGAGCGTGAGTCGCAACATCGCTTGCAACCCATCCGTACTACCTCCCTTACGGGGCCGCGGGGTATGAGCAATAGAAGCCTCCAACCGAGACATATGTTGCTAGCGAGAGCCGCACTCCGCCTAAGGCTTGACATGCCCTACGGAACGGAAGGGAAACTGCCGCCACGGATGAATTCCCAAGGAACTCCAAAGGATTGCACCAACCTTGTTGCTACCAATAAGGGGGGGGGGGTTCAAACCCCGGGTAAGATCACTCCAAGGGACTGCCCAACAATATGACACGGTTACCGGGTGCTTTAGCACCCGGTGCCGCTATGGCGCCAACTTGGGAACCTAAAACCCGATGGGGGGGGGGGGGGGGCTGTCCAAGTGGCTAGGCCACGGGGGCCCTGCCACCCTTGGTCCCCGCCTAGCAACTGGCCCAGTGGGGCTGACAGCCATACTGGCCTCAGCCCGCACGCGCCAACCCGGGTGTGCCAGCACCCGGCTAAGCCTAAAGCGCCCACAAGGGGGCTAGGCTTAGCCCAGGGCCCTATGGGCCAACCGAGACCTCAAGCGAGGTCCGGCCCGCTCATGACCAGACATAGCTGGGTCATAAAAGACCCCTGGTCTGAACCCAGCTATGGGTTCGGACCAGGGTGTTAGGCCTTAGCCCACACCCATAGGGGTGCGGCTAACCCAACCACCCGGTTGGGTGAGCCAAGCCAAAGGCTCTGGCCTGGACCCGATTGGTCCAGGCCCGGCCAACTAAAAAGGGGGTAGGGGCACTAGCTGAGGTGCCCCACAGGCACCCTTGGTCTGACCCGAGGGTGGGTCCTGACCAAAGCACCCAACAGGTGCACGCCAGCCCGCAGTGGGCACCAAGGAGGGACCAAGGTGGGGCGCCCACTCGGGGTAGGTGGCGTCAACCCAGGGTAGCGGTCTGGACCACTGAAGGTCCAGACCCAGCCTGGCTACCCCAGCAACCGAAGTTGCTGGGGGGGGGGGGGGGCACGCTTGGTCTGACCCAGCCAAGGGTCCATACCAGGCCCAAAATGGGCTAGCGCACCACTAAGTGGTGCGCCCAGCACCAAGCCCCGGGTGCACTAAGCACCCGGCTCTAGGCTGCACCGCAGCCAACCAAACCAAGAAGGGGGGGGGGGGGGGGGGGGGGGTTCAGCCACCTGCTACAGACCTTGGGTCTGTAGCATCTGGCTCAACCCAGCCAGGGGCTGAGCCAGGTCGCACCTACCTGGTGCGCCCACTAAGTGGGTGCGCCAAGGAGGTGGCCCGGGTGCCATGCGCACCGGGCCACCGACTCGCCAATAGGCATCAGCCAGGGGCAAAACCAAAAAAAAAAAGAAGGGGCCCTTACAGACCCCTGGTTCGAGCCAAGTGGTGGCTCGACCCAGGGCTGTAGCCCTTGACCCTGCAGGTCCGACCCCAAACCAAGACCCCCGGGTGCTAAGGCACCCGGGTGGTGCGTGTGCACCAACCAAGGAAAGAAGGGGGGGGGGGTGTTCACCCATGGTGGGCTCGCCCTTGGGTGGGTTCACCCCGGGTAGGTCTGGGTCCAGGGTGGCCCAGACCACCCAAGCCAACCGCTGGCTGCAGCACCCGCTGCAGTCAGCCCATCCAAAAGGAGGAGCCGGACTGACCAACTTGGGGTCAGTCCGGGGCTCATCCCAGGGCCTGCAACGGCCCAGCCCACCACTTGTGGGCTCAGCCAAGCCACCAAACAGCCTGGGCTGGGCGTACAAGGGTCCAGCCATGGACCTTGCCCAGCACCAGCCCCCAAGGGGCGTTCTACCACAATGAACAAGGAAAAAAAAAAGAAAAACGAGCAAGCTTACACCCTTTTTTTTTTTTTGACAAAAGCTAAAATGAAAACAAGGGAAGGAGGGCTCACCTTGTGCTAGGTTGGCCCAGCTGAACAACAGCTCCAAGGGGAAATGGAGGGAGTGCAGAAGAGGAAGAAGGAGAAGAGTGGAAGGAGAGAGAGAAGTAGGAGAAGGGAGGAAGAAGGGGGGGCATCGACCCTCCCCCTCTTCCCTTGCTTTGCTTAAAAAGAGGGAGGGGGAAGATGGATGGTGGGGAGTGAAGGAGGGGAGATGTGTGGTCTCCCCCTCCCACGCCCCACCCTACTCTAAATCCCTAAGGGGGGGGGGGTCTAAGGTACCATGTACCTTCCAACCACTCCCCTTAATCAAAGGGGAGTGGTTGGCCTTGACCTTTCAAGGTCAAGGTCAAAGCCTCCCACCAAAAATCGCCCACCCCTCTTTTTTTTTTATATATATATTTTTTTTTGAAAAAGGGGGTAAGGGCTACCCCCTAAGGGTCGCCCAGCCTATTCCCCCAAAACGTGGGCTGTGCCCACCCACTTTTGAAAATGCCTTTTTAAGGCCTCTAATTGAAAATTTTCCAACTTTTCAAAATCTCCATTTTGAAAAGTGGTTTTTTGTAAATACTTCTTTTCATAAGTCTTAAAAAAAGGAGACATGGGCTGAGGTGGAGCCCATGCCAATCTTTCTAAATTCAAGAACCCACCCCTTGCGAAAGTGTTTTCAAAAACCCTTTACTAGGTTTTGAGGATTTTGCAATTTACCTCATCTTTTTCCTTTTGTAAAATCTCAATATAATAAGTGTTAAAAAGAACTAATCTAAACTTATTTAAAAATCAAGATTTTTAATTACATTTTGTAAATTAAGGTCTAAGCTTTCATAAAGTATATTTAACTTCTCAATTACGGCGAAATTGGGCCTCGGTATGACTCATAATTATCGATATACCGCTGTCTCGCCAAAATCCATGGAATAACGAGATATTGCTCTCGTTTAAACCCCAAATCCGGGGCGAACTCATGCGAACACAATATACATATAATCTATAATTATTGAGGTTGGATCCATCGCGGTTTGCCCCGAATCGCCTCGTAGAGCAAATCTATGCGAGTCAGAATCTCAGAAAGTGATAATTGCTAAATTTACGAGTATCGCTCGTGCCAGAACAAGAATTTTGCAACAAATAGAAATATTTCATTTAAAATTTTCCAGAAAAACAGTGGGGCTTACATGCTTAGTGTCACAACACCATTGCAGCTGCTGCAAAGGTTCACACTTTAAAAGCATATGATAGTTCTTAGGAAGAAAGGAAATTTTTTTAATACGCTTGCTTAGGAGAAGTAAGAATGTTGCAGACTGTGAAGGGTCATCCGTGCATTGTGAAAATTTATGGGCATCAGATCTCTGCTTAGTGGGATGCATAAGCTAATGGGAAAATGGGAAGTCATCTATTGAAGTCAACGATTGCTATGGAGTATGTCAAGGAAGGTTCTTTGAAGATGAGAAAAGAGTTGACAGAAGTCCACTTGTGAAGTTCCGTGATTTTGATAGGGTTGTACCTTTACAATCTTTCTTACATATATGCTCCCTTATTCACCTTGGTATTTATCCACCTGATACTTGCGTTGGTATTCCTTACTGGATGGCCCCTGAGATGGTGCAGGTAATTCACAGAATGAAGCCATATGGACTGGAGGTGGATATTTGGCCTTATGGGTGTCTTCTCTACGAGATGCTTATGCTTCAAAACCCTTATGCTGGGTTGTCAGACTTTGAAATCCAGGCTTCCATTCAGATTAAGCAGCGGCCCCTGCTTAAGCCAGAGTTGGAGGAACTGGCAGGGCCATCTGAGTTAAAAGGATATGAATTTGATGTATCATCTCCATCTGTGGGAGAAGATGCAAAAATTCTGAATTTTTTTTTGGAGCTGTTCCAATCGTGCACTCAAGGAGAACATGTCACCCTTCACAACTACTATATATTACATTCTCATAAGCATCCTCGCAGCAGCTCACTTACAACATCCCTTCATAACACACACCACCTATCTCTTTACATGAACACTAGGTTCTAGCTTCCATGTGCATTTAAATAAACATATCCTCATGTGCATCTAGATAAATGCATCCTCATATCCATTTAGATAAGATGAATTTCCATTTAGATAAAATTCATATATGCTTCTTTTCCATTTAGTATGAGCATGACATTTGGACTTTGTTTAGTATCTTTTCATCGTCCTTCGTATCTTGCAATCTTGTTTTGTATTAACTATGTTTTGCAGGAAAATTTAGAGAATGTTAATTTCCTTCTTAAAATTAAGAATTTCATCATTTTAATGTCAATTCTAAAGTTGTAATAGTTAGATATTAATGAGAATTTTACATTCCCAGCATTAGAATAGAATGTATGAGCATGTAGATATCATAAAATACCTGTTTCATATTATTTTTTTTCTTTTATTTTCAAAAATCCACAATGGTGAAACACGAATGGCATGCACATCATTCTAATAAAAGGTAATTAATCCTGAGTAGACGATTTGCAATTATGGCCATAGTCAAAATATGAACAATATTTAGGATTTTTATCTTTTATGGAATAACATTTGATCCATACTTGGGAGTCTTTCAAAAATCATCATATTTTTTAAAATCTTCTTCCTTTATGAGAGTTTGACTTGTAAATTAACTTAAAATATATATTCATGGCCATAGTCAGAATATATTGAAGGTTAATTTCATTTCAATCCCTATAAAGGCATCAAAATGTATTTTATTCTTTATCTGAATTTAAATACAGATTATTTCATAATACATCTGTGACCATAGTCATGAATGTATTATGACTTTAATCTTATTTCAATTCTCCTAAAGAATGAAATATGCTTTTCAAATTCAATTTTCAAAAATTCTTTTAATTCATTCATCATTTAGGATAGAATTGCATTCTTTTTCATATTATTTCAAATCATCCAAGTGATTTTGAGGTAAGTTTCTAAATGTTTTTCTCATTTCTCAAATCAATCTGCAATTCTTATTTATAAATTCAAATTCATCTTTTTATTATCAATTTTATCTTATTTCAAAATTCAAACTTCAATATTCCAATTTTAAAGTTCAATTCAACTTTGGAATTCCAAATTCATTTCCAAATTTAAGATTCAAATCCAAAATCAATTCAATATTCCAGATCCAATTTCAAAGTTCAATTCAACTTTGAAATTTCAAATTCATTTCCAAATTCTCAGTTCAATTTCCAAAACCAAATCAAATTTCAGAGTTCAATTCAACTTTGGAATTCCAAATTCATTTCCAAGTTCAAAATTCAATTCCAAAATCAATTCAGTATTCCAGATCCAACTTCAAAGTTCAATTCAACTTTAAAATTCTAAATTCAAATCCCAATTCTATTTCCAATGAAAATTTTAATTTCTAAATCCTTTTTCTATTTCAAGTTCAATTTTAGATCATAAATTCAATATCAAATTCAATTCCAAATTCCAGATTCTGAATTCAATCTCAAAAACCAAAATCCATTTTCAAATCTAATTCCATCTTTAAATTCCATCTTGATTCCTCAAAATCAATTCTATTTTTCAAAATCCATCATGATTCTTCAAATTCAATTCTCATTTCAAATTCTATTTCCAATTCCAACATTTAATTCCATTTTTACATCCCATCTTGATTTTCAACTCCAAATCCAAAAAATTTAGTTTCAATTTCAGAATTCAATTCTATTTCTACATCCCATCTTGATTTTCAATTCCAAATTCAATTCCCAAATTCATTTCCCATTTCTAAATCAGAATTCAAATTCGAAATCAATTCAAAGTCTCAAATTGAATTTTTAATTCAAATTTCGAAAATCCAAAGTCTGAGTTCAAATATCAAATTCAAGGATCTAATCCCTATTTCAAAATCAAAAATAATTTTTTGAACTCCAGAATCAGATTTCATTCAGACTCCAAGTCTAAAATTTCAAAATCAATATCTTCTCTCAATTTATGAGTTCCAAGACTCTAAACCCAGTCTTTCTCCTTCAAATTCAAATCTTAACCCATTTTTCCAATCTCTGATTATTCCAAGACTTAGAATTTTAAAGTCTCTTCTCTCAAAACTATTTCAAGTCTTAAGCTTAGATTCAAAGCTTAACTCTTCCAAATCGATGTCAACTCTATAAAAACCATTTCTTCAAAATATTTTTAAACTTATTTTGAAATCACTTAAAAAATCCTAAAATTTCTGAATTATTCTTCTCAAAAGCATACATCTTTGCATTCACTTTACACAAGCATGATTCTTTGTGTATTTTAGACTTAGAATAATTTCTTAGACATTATTTAGGCAAAGCAAAAAGGCATAAGTTTGATCCTTGGTTCAATTACCCCCGGTAAAGGCGCTAGGAACAATTGAACTTCGTACCGACGAGCGAATCCCGTCTCTCTATTTTTCCACAAATTTTCAAAAATGGAGGCGAGTAATTTCAAAATATTTCAAATAAAGGTCAAGTGAGACCTTGCAAAAGAGTTCCTCTATTCTTTCTTTCTTTATCTCTTCTCTTTTCTCTCTTCTTTTCTATCTTTTATCCCTTTCAAAAAGGGAAAAGAGGTTAGAAAGGAAAGAGAAGGAAAAGGAAAAGGGGAAAGAGGAAAAATTTTGCAATGATCACAGAAGTGGCGACCGTGATGGGACTCGTCTTCGTTCGGTTGAATTTATGCCTTTGCTTTGCTTGGATATTGTCTAAATCTTTATTCTATAAATGTTAGTTTTATTTTCATGCAAACCTTAGGAGCCTAGACTTTGTCCTAGCTGACATAATGCATATAGGATTTAAGTATGGTTTGGTAGGACCATATTGAGGAGATCTATTCATGCTCACTTAGACTTAGGTCTGAAATACAACTCTCCTCAATCTAGGGATTGAATGAAAAAATGTATGCAAGTGTATGCTTCTTTATTATTGAAATTCTATCTTTCTAGGACTCTGAATTAGAGCCATCTGATTTATTGCATGTTGAGCATGTTTTCAAAAACATCCCTACCAATATTGTCTCGGTCTTCATATTGTTGGGTTGTCTCACTAAACCATAGTTTGGGAGAGAGCCTTACAACTGGAACACTTATTTGGGTTAACACCCCCTACCACGTACTTAAGGGCCATAATCTGAAGTATATCGGTAGGTGCTCAAGGATGTTGGGAAGCCATTACCTTAGAACCAAAAAAATATTTCTATGTCACGTACTTCGATTTTCGGCTTGAGTATATCAGCGTACTTTGATTGGAATCAGATGATTTGAACCATACAGTTAGGATTAAGGTCCTACAAGCCATTTCAGATATTGCATTTAGAGTAAGCTTTTAGGGAGTGTTGTTTGCACATCCTTGTTTATACAATTGTGATTATGTGATGTTTGTTTATTTCTTATATTTTTCTATATTTTCTAAAAACCCTGGATATTTATTTCAAAATTTTCTCTATTTTTCAAGATCCAGGTTGTATATTTCTCCTTCTTTATTCTTTCATAATTTTCTTAAAACCTTGGATATTTTTTTAAGGTTTTCTCGTATTTCTCGAAATCTAGGTATATATTTCTTTTCCTTTATTCTTTCAGAATAAATTTTTAAACCCTAGATATTCCTTTTAAGATTTCTTTATATTTTCACAAAATCTAGGTATATATTTCTCCTTCTATATTTCTTCAGAATTGTTTTCTAAAAACCCTAGATATCTGTTTTGAAGTCTTCTTCTATTTTTCAAAAGTGTAGGTGTATTTTTTTTTTCTTTTCTTTTTTTGATTCCTCAATTCTTTTTTATCCTGCCTGTAATTTTTCAAATATTCAAATCTTGCCATTTATTTTTCAACTTTCCTTATGTCTTCTAGTATATCTCCTGATTCTATTCAAAAAATTTATCTTGTCTATTTTCTCACATAAAATCTCTTTAGTCAAGAGATATCCTTTTCAAAATAGCATTTTCCTTCATATTCTAATTGTTTATTCTTCCCCACAGAGGAACAACGTAATTGTCGCAAATTTTGTGATGACCCAATCCCTAGTAATGGGATATCATTCTTTAACCTGATTCTTTCTTTTGTCAAAATTTCTTCCAATTTTTTTTTTCTAAATATCCCATTTTTGAGTTCTCCTGTTTTCCTCAAATAGCTTTCTTCAAATACCATTCTTCCTTCCCAGTTATACTGGGGCATTTATTTTTTTATGAAAATTCATTTTTCAAAAACCCTGTATGCAAGCATGATCAAATAAAATCTTTTGTCAACAATTTCTCACCAATTCTCCATCAATTTCCAATAATTCTCATCAATCCTCTTCCCTTTCAAGTTAAGAGATAAACCTGAATCTCGGCCTTCAAGGTATTTTCTTCTTTCCTTTCAGGTTAAGGGATAAACATGAACCTCGACCTTCAAGGTATTTTCTTTTCCCCCTTCAGGTTAAAGGATAAACCTGAACCTCGTCCTTCGAGGTGTCTCTTCTATTCCCACTCAGGTTAAGGGATAAACCTGAACTTCCCTTTCAGGTTAAGGGATAAACCGAAACATCCTTCTAATGAGATATCTCATCTATTCCCATTCAGGATAAGAAATAATCCTGAAATCATTCATTATCTTCCAAGCGTCATCAAATTTCGACCAATTTTTACCAATTTTCACCTAACTTTCGTCAATCTTTATCAATTTTTATTCTTTGTCAATTTTTATCAATTTTATTGATTCTTCATCAATTTTTATCAATTTTTATTCTTTGTTAATTTTTATCAATTTATTGATTCTTCATCAATTTTTATTCATTGTCAATTTTTATCAATTTATTGATTCTTCATCAATTTTTATCATTTTTTATTCTTTGTCATTTTTTTTATCAATTTTATTGATTCTTCATCAACTTTTTGTCAATTTTTATTCTTCCCTTTCAGGTTAAGGGATAAACCTAAACCTCGGCCTTCGAGGTATTTCCTTCTTTCCTTTCAGGTTAAGGGATAAAACCTGAACCTCGGCCTTCGAGGTATTTCATTCTTTCCCATTCAGGTTAAGAGATAAACCTGATGCCTCCTTCTAATGAGGTATTCCTTTCCTTCTTCTCCGTTCAGGATAAGGGGTTAATCCTGAAAATCGGACCACATACAGCTAACTATGCCGGTCTATCTAAATCAAGAATCTTTCATCAAGTATTTCTCTTCCAAGTTCAAACCTCAGGTTATCTCTCTTTAAAATTCTTCCCCTCCCCCTTCAGGTTAATGGATAAACCTGAACCTCGTCCTCTGAGGTATTCCCCTTTCAGGTTAAGGGATAAAACCTGAATCATTTTCCATGATTTCCTAAATTCTCATCAATGTCTATTCTATTCCCCGTTTAGGATAAGGGGTTTAATCCTGAAAATCAGACCACACACAATTAACTATGATGGTCTATTAAACTCTAAATCTTCGTGTTCCAAATTTAGTTCGCAAGTGAGATCCTTCTTAGAACCCAGTCCTCGAACTGGTCATTTTTTTTAAAATTTTTGATCCTAGATCAAATCATTTTCAGAACCTAGTCCTCGAACTGGTCATTTTCAAGATTTTGGATCTTAGATCAAATCATTTTAAGAACCCAGTCCTTGAACTGGCGATTTTCCAAATTTTTGATCTTAGATCGAACCATTTTCATAACCCAGTCCTCGAACTGGTCTATTTTCAAAATTTTTGATCCTAGATTGAGTCATTTTTAGAACACAGTCCTCGAACTATTTATTTTTAAACTTTCGATCCTAGATCGAACCATTTTTCGAAAACCCAGTCCTCGCACTGGTTATTTCTCAAAAAAATTTCAATCAAAGACCAAGTTTATTTGAAAGATCTAGTCCTTGCACTGATTATTTCTCAAAATTTTCAATCAAAGACCAAGTTCATTTGAAAAATCCAGTCCTCGCACTGGTTATTTCTCAAAATTTTCAATCAAGGACCAAGTTTATTTGAAAAACCTAGTCCCGTACTGGTTGTTTTTAAAAAAAAATCTCAATCTTAGATCAAATCATTAAATCAAAGGTTCCAGTTTGTCACTGGTCATTAAATCAAAGGTCCCAGCTCTCTCACTAGTCATTAAATCAAAGGTCCCAATTTTCACTGGTCATTAAATCAAAGGTCCCAGTTTTCACTAGTCATTAAATCAAAGGTCCCAATTCTCTCGCTGGTCATTAAATCAAAGGTTCCATTTTGTCACTGGTCGCTAAATCAAAGGTTTCAGTTTGTCACTAGTCGTTAAATCAATGGTTTCAGTTTGTCACTGGTCGTTAAATCAAAGGTTCCAGTTTATCACTGGTCATTAAATTAAAGGTTTCAGTTTGTCACTGGTCGTTAAATCAACGGTTCCAGTTTGTCACTGGTCGTTAAAACAAAGGTTCCAGTTTATCACTGGTCGTTAAATCAAAGGTTCCAATTTGTCATTGGTTGTTAAATCAAAGGTTCCAGCTTTCGCTGGTCGTTAAATCAAAGGTTTCAGTTTGTCACTGGTCGTTAAATCAAAGGTTCCAGTTTTTCACTGGTCGTTAAATCAAAGGTTCCAACTTTTGTTGGTCATTAAATCAAAGGTCCCAGTTTTCACTGGTTATTAAATCAAAAGTCCCAACTTTTGTTGGTCGTTAAATCAAAGGTTTCAGCTTTCGCTGGTCGTTAAATAAAAGGTTCTAGTTTGTCACTGGTCGTTAAATCAAACATTCCAACTTTTGTTGGTCATTAAATCAAAGGTTCCAAATTTTGTTGGTCGTTAAATCAAAGGTTCCAGTTTGTCACTGGTCGTTAAATCAAAGGTTCCAACTTCTGTTGGTCATTAAATCAAAGGTCTCAACTCTCTTGCTGGTCATTAAATCAAAGGTTTTAGTTTGTCACTGGTCGTTAAATCAAAGGTTCCAACTTTCACTGGTCGTTAAATAAAAGGTTCCAGTTTTTCACTGGTCAGTAAATCAAAAGTTCCAGCTTTCGTTGGTCAGTCTTTCAAAATCCAGCTTTACTAGTCAGGATTTCCAAAATAAAAAATTTTAACTCAAGGTCCTATCAAAATCTATATTGAGTAAATATTTCATAAAAGATTCTTGAAAACTTTTCCAATTTGATAAAAATATTTGTTGATTCCAATATTTTACTACACAAAAGAATCACCTCAGATTATCGCTAGTAATCTTTTCAAAAAGGTGAAGCTTTTTGCAAAAAATGATAAAATTCAAATCTTTTCCCTGTTGATCAACCAAAAGAATGTAAGAAATGTCCTTGGTATGATTAGCGAAAGAAATATTCAATGATGTTGAAAAGCCAGAAGCGGATCAATATTGATCATAATTATGGCGCATGTTTAAAAGATGATTTTATGGCAATCAGGCAGTGGAAATATCTTAAGAAAATAAAAAGAATCCACTCAGTCCATATCTTTTCATTTATTTAAGCTGCAATTAAATATCTGCAAAAGAGATCTCTCAATCATCGTCAAGTTGAAGACTGGTGGATGAGTTAGACCCCCGAGGCCAAAGAAGATTTGGATAATCTCCAAGATGAAGGAGTTTGTGATGGATCCTTTCAGGGAAAGTTCAGATCACCGCCAAGTTGAAGGTGGATGCGATGAACCTCCCGACAAACCCTAAAAGATATTTAATTTCTGCTACCATCAAGAGATTTTTGACCAAAGAGACACTATCATCAATATAATTCCTGAGACAAAAAAGGATCAGCGCATCTCCAAGTTGAAGGAGTTTGTGACGTACCCTTCCCAGAAAAAAGAAAAGTCAGGACATCTCCAAAATGAAGGATGATGTAATAAACTCCTCGCCAAAAACCAAAGAAAGCTCAATGTCTCAAAAAGAAGTGCAAAAAGATCATCATGGGAAAACCCCCAGGTATCAAACTGCCAAAATTGCCAAAAATCATCTTTTCTTATGCAAAATTCTTTCATCAATATCTTTTCACTACTTGCTTTTATGAAATTGAGAATATTTTTTCTTTTTTATATTAAGGAAATGGATAATTTCCTTGAAGAAACTCAACAGTAGAAAAAATTTGAATCTGACTCTGGAATCTGGGAAGTTAACATCATTTTTTAGGAAATACTCTAGGTAAAAGAGGGAATATCTTTTGCATATACGTGCATATATTCTCAAGCATTTGAATCAACTACAATTTCATCTTATTGGCAAAAAATTTTAGTTATCCAAAAATAAAATAAATATTCAATATCTATTTTGATGCAACCTGGCATTATTTTCAAAAAGAGTTGCCTCACTCCTCGAGGTATCACACCCGCTAAGAATAAGGGTTAACCTGAATTTTTTGCAAAAGGTCATATGTTTTAAAAGCTGATTTAGTCTCAGCAAAGAGACGCCCAAGATCATCCCTTTTCAAGGTTTAGCAAACCCCCTTTCTTTTTTTTGCAAACCCCTCTCAGATTTGTTGTCCAAACTCCCAACACTACAAGAAACCTGTGGATTAGCAACAACCTAAATCCGTTGCTAATCACCGCTAAACAACTTAGCGATGGATTAGCATCGGATTAGAGATGGATAGCTTCCATCACAATTTTTTCGATGCTAATTTGGGACAGAATATATCTGTCGCCCATTTCGTTGGTAAGTAGCGACAAAATGTATCTGTCACCAGTTCCGTCGCTAAGTTGCGACGGAATAACAAATGCCAACATCTGTCGCAAGGCCTTTATTACTATACATCGACTTTGGTGTTGCGATGGATTTATAGTCGTCGCTAATCCGTTGCTATATTCAACGCTAATAGTAATTAGCGACGAATATATCTGTTGCTAATCCGTAGCAAACAAGGAAAAAAATTTTAAAAAAATATTTAAAAATTAAATATCAAGAAAAAATTTCTCGTGATACAATTTATATTTCCTGTGAATAAAAAATAAAGTACACATCAAAATACATATAAAAGGAAACTAAAACAATTAATCGATCCACTGTAAAATTCGCAAGTTCTAATTATTTACAATTCAACATTTACATTTTTGAAACAAAAAAGAAGGCAAATTCAACACATGAATCTAATCATCGCCAAGATTTTGTGTGTCCTCTTGTTCATTGTCTTGATCTGTCCCTTCAGCTCCACTACACTGATTATCGCCAGCAACCTACACGAGAAAAGAAAGGTCAATATTGATAAACAAAATATACTAAAATAAATTATACTATATATGTGATTCTATCATGCTCATGTATTCTAAGGCAGAAAAAAATTTGTATATGTGATTCTATCATGCTCATATGTGTTCTAAGGCAGTAAAAAAACTGTATATATGATAATATCATGCTCATATGTGTTTTTAAGGCAGTAAAAAAAACTTATATGTGATTCAATCATGCTCATATATACTCTAAGGCAGTCAAAAAATGTATATGTGATTCTATAATCATATGTGTTCTAAGGCAGTAAAAAAACTTTATATGTTATTCAATCATGCTCATATGTGTTCTAAAGATAGTAAAAAAGATGTTTTTGTGATTCTATCATACTCATATATGTGCTTTAAGGCAGTAAAAAAATTGTATATGTGATTCTATCATGCTCATATATGTTCTAAGGCAGGCAAAAAACTGTATATGTGATTATATCATGCTCATATGTGTTCTAAGGCAGTTAAAAAACTATATATGTGATTCAATCATGCTCATATGTGTTCTAAAGGCAGTAAAAAAACTTTATATATAATTCTACCATGCTCATATGTGCTCTAAGGCAGTAAAAAAACTGTATATGTGATTTTACCATGCTCATATGTGTTCTAAGGCAGTCAAAAGAACTATATATATGATTCTACCATGCTCATATGTGCTCTAGGGCAGTCAAAAAACTGTATATGTGATTCTATCATGCTTATATGTGTTCTAAGGCAGACAAAAAATTGTATATGTGATTATATCATGCTCATATGTGTTCTAAAGCAGTAAAAAAAACTTTATATGTGATTTTATGATGCTCATATATGCTCTAAGGTAGTCAAAAAACTTTATATGTGACTCTATCATGCTCATATGTGTTCTAAGGCAGGCAAAAAATTGTATATGTGATTATATCATGCTCATATGTGTTCTAAGGCAGTAAAAAAAAACTTTATACGTGATTCTATCATGCTCATATGTGCTCTAAGGTAGTAAAAAAACTTTATATGTGACTTTATCATGCTAATATGTGTTCAAAGGTAGACAAAAAACTGTATATGAGATTATATCATGCTCATATGTGTTTTAAGGCAGTCAAAAAACTGTATATGTTATTCTATTATGCTTATATGTGCTCTAAGACAGTCAAAAAACTGTATATGTGATTCTATCATGCTCATATGTGTTCTAAGGCAAGCAAAAAACTGTATATGTGATTATATCATGCTCATATGTGCTCTAAGACAGTCAAAAAACTGTATATGTGATTCTATCATGCTCATATGTGTTCCAAGGCAGTCAAAAAAACTGTATGTGATTCTATCATGCTCATATGTGCTCTAAAAGCGTCAAAAAATTGTATATGTGATTCTATCATGCTCATATGTGTTCTAAGGCACACAAAAAACTGTATATATGATTATATCATGATTATATGTATTCTAGGGCAGTTAAAAAACTTTATATGTGATTCAATCATGCTGATATGTTTTCTAAAGGCAGTAAAAAAACTTTATTTGTGATTCTACCATGCTCATATGTGCTCTAAGGCAGTCAAAAAAACTGTATATGTGATTCTACCATGCTCATATATGCTCTAAGGCAGTCAAAAAACTGTATATGTGATTCTATCATGCTCATATGTGTTCTAAGACAGGCAAAAAACTGTATAAGTGATTATATCAAGCTCATTTGTGTGCTAAGGCAGTCAAAAAACTTTATATGCGATTCTATCATGCTCATATGTGGTCTAAGGTAGTCAAAAAACTTTATATTTTATTCTATTATGCTCATATGTCCTCTAAGGCTGTCAAAAAACTTTATATGTGATTCTATCATGCTCATATGTGTTCTAAGGCAGACAAAAAATTGTATATGTGATTATATCATGCTCATATGTGTTCTAAGGCAGTCAAAAAAACTATATGTGATTCTATCATGCTCATATGTGCTCTAAGGCAGTCAAAAAACTGTATATGTGATTATATTGTGCTCATATGTGTTCTAAGGCGAGCAAAAAACTGTATATGTGATTATATCATGCTCATATGTGTTCTAAGGCAATCAAAAAAACTGTATATGTGATTCTAT
This sequence comes from Nuphar pumila, assembly GCF_984573655.1. Lineage (NCBI taxonomy): Eukaryota > Viridiplantae > Streptophyta > Magnoliopsida > Nymphaeales > Nymphaeaceae > Nuphar > Nuphar pumila. Next base: position 86,429,313 of record NC_143252.1, on the reverse strand, counting down.
CATGCTCATATGTGTTCTAAGGCAGGTAAAAAATTGTATATATGATTATATCATGCTCATATGTGTTCTTAAGGCAGTTAAAAAAACTTATATGTGATTCAATCATGCTTATATATACTCTAAGGCAGTCCAAAAAATGTATATGTGATTCTACCATGCTCATATGTGTTCTATGGCAGTAAAAGAACTTTATATGTGATTCAATCATGCTCATATGTGTTCTAAAGACAGTAAAAAAATTGTTTTTGTGATTCTATCATACTCATATATGTGCTCTAAGGCAGTAAAAAAAACTATATATGTGATTCTATCATGCTCATATGTGTTCTAAGGCAGGCCGAAAACTGTATATGTGATTATATCATGCTCGTATGTGTTTTAAGGCAGTTAAAAAACTTTATATGTGATTCAATCATGCTCATATGTGTTCTAAAGGCAGTAAAAAAACTTTATATGTGATTCTACCATGCTCATATGTGCTCTAAGGCAGTAAAAAAACTGTATATGTGATTTTACCATACTCATATGTGTTCTAAGGCAGTCAAAAAAACTGTATATGTGATTCTACCATGTTTATATGTGCTCTAAGGCAGTCAAAAAACTGTATATGTGATTCTATCATGCTCATATGTGCTCTAAGGCAAGGAAAAAACTCTCATATGTGATCTAAGGCAGTAAAAAAGCTGTATATGTGATTCTATCATGCTCATATGTGTTCTAAGGCAGTAAAAATATTATACTGAAATATTATATAAAAGGTCAGTATTGATAAACAAAATATACTGAAATAAATTATATGCAATGTACGTAAGTTAAGGCAAACAAAGTTATATGAAATCTAATGACATGTATTCACATGAAACTTTCATACCTGAGAGGTGTTACGACATTAAAGCCGTACATGATACTTCGAGTACAAGGTTTTGATGATGAACAAGTGAATCAATTGCATTTCAACTATGGCAATGAAGAAAGATTACAAGAATTGAGGAATTCAATTAAGAATCTATGAAGACTAGTGTGTAAATGTAAAATTCTTTAGAAAGTCTTAGATTCTTGTAAGAGCCTTACTTAGAGTGCATATTTCGATTGCATTTCACCTAAAAAGTCTTTAGAAAAACTTTTCTAAAAGAACCCTTCATGAAAATAATTTTAGAAAACTCTTTACTTAATTTTTCATGTTTATTAGTCGACCAATAGACTCACCAGTCGACCAACTCTTTTGCACTAATTTTTCAAAGCAAAAACGTCAAATTTCTGAATTAGTCGACCGAAGGTTTTATCAGTCGACCAGACAGAATGTCTATTTTCTGGAAACTTTAGCAGCAGTTGACTAACAATTTTATCAGTCAACCGAACAAAACATGTGTTTTCAAAAAAATTTGCAGTAGTCAACTGAAAGATTTTTCAGTCGACTAACTTTTTTTTTAGTCGACTAAGTTTCAAAACTTCAGATTTTTAAACGGCTCTATTAAACACATTAGTCGACTGACGATAACTGTCAGTCTGCTAATATTTGATTTCAGTCAACTAACTACTGTTCCAGTCGACTAATTTTGTCATTTTTCTGTAACTTTTATACGGCGTGTCTTTTCATTTTTCAAACATTTTGATCATTCAAAATAGACTGTTTTGACACCCTTTCATACCCTCAATGTATGAAATCTTTCAACTATAAATATGAGTGCATTCCACACTCAAAAATATCGAATTGAATCGAATCATATCGAATTACATTGAATTATAAAGATCAAATTCTTTGCTTTTCACTCCTACTCATTCAAGTATTTGTTTTCTCACTCACTTAATATTTTCACTCCAGTTTTTCACTCAAATTCTTTTGAAAGATAGTGAATTCGTGAGTTGAGTATTTCAACAACCTCAAAAGCCAATTGCATTCCATTTACATTTATAAGAAGGGCCCGTAGGTTGATTGTAAGTTGATTATTTTATTTTTCTATAAAAAGAAAGGACTCCTTGGTTTAAAGGAGTTGTTTGCTTTCAGTAGGATTGTTACTGAAAGTGGGACCAAATTTGGTCTGTATGTTCTTGTGTTTACACAAGGTTGATAGTGGAAATCTCAAGCGGGTTTTGCTTGGAGACTGAATGTAGGTCTGGAAGACCAAACCAAGATAAATTCTTGTGTTCTTTGTGTGATTGCTTTGCGAATTTCAAAATCTGTTATAATTCCAAAGACGATATTTAAAAGTACTATTCACCCTTCCTCTAGTGCTCGTTGCCTCGATCCTACTGCACTTTCATTTGGTATCAAAGCAGGTTAGCTATATTTTGATCTTATCATCATCTAGCATGACAACAACATCATCTCAGCACAAAGAAGGATGCTCCTCTATTCGTCCTCCTCTCTTCGACAGAACAAACTATGGCTATTGGAAAATAAGAATGACAATATTTCTACAAACTATAGATCTCGAAATTTAGAGAGTTGTTTAAGAAAAGTATCAAATGCCATCAATTAATTTCAGTCAATGGACCGATAAAGAAAAGAAGACTGCTTCACTTAATGCCAAAGCTATGAATGCATTGTATTGTACCGTTGACAAGGTAGAGTTCAATCGCATCTTTCAATGCTTTACAACAAATGATATCTGACATACTCTTCTCGTTACTCATGAAGGTACATTAAAGGTAAAGGAATCTAAGATTGCTTCTTTAGTTCATAAATTTGAATTATTTAAAATGAAGCAAAATGAATCTATATCGGACATGGTAACAAGAATGACTGATATCACTAACACTCTAAAATCCCTTGGAAAAGAATATTCACAAGTAGATTTAGTCAGAAAAATTCTAAGGTGTTTAACTCCTGAATGAGAGAGAAAAACCACAGCTACAAATGAAGCAAATGATTTAAACACTCTCTCTCTTGAAGATTTGGTTGGTAACTTAATGGCATATAAAGTCCAACTTCATGATAGACAAGAAGAAGAACCCAAGAAGAAATCTCTTGCTTTCAAGGCTACTTCTGACTCTGAAGACTCAGACTCAGATGAAGATGAAGATATTGCCCTCATTACAAGGCAATTCAAAAGATTCATCAAAAAGGGAAGATTTCAAAGAAAGGTAAAGAAAGCAGATTCTTTCAATCCTAATGAAGTCAAGTGCTTTAACTGCAAAAAGGCAGGACACATCAAGAAAGATTGTCCTCTTCTCAAAATCAAGCCCAAGGACCAATTCAAGAAGAAAAAGGCATTTCAAGCATGTTGGGATGATAGTGACTCCTCTTTCGATGAAGAATCGAATGAAGAAGTCACCAACATGTGCTTTATAGCACAAGAAGACTCGGTAAGTCAATTTGAGTATGATGATTTATTAGAAGCATTTAATGATTTATATGCTAAATTTAAGAGTCTAAGTTCTAAAAACAAAGAGTTAAAAACTGAAAATTTAACTCGATTCTAAAAATAAAGTATTACTTCAAGAGATAGAAGATCTCAAGAAGAAAAACTCTTGTCAAGCATCTGAGATAAAAGAAATTGGAATAAGAACCAATATCTTACAAGAAGAAATAACAAGTCTAAAAGAAAAATCAAATAATCTTCTTTCTATAGTGACCAAATTCACTAATGAACAAGAGAATCTAGAAAGACTTCTTGGTTCTTAAAGATGCTTGGTTAACAAAACCGGATTGGGATATAGTTTCTTTGATACTCAAAATAGACCAAACTATGTGGTGAAGAATCAAAGACAAAATTCTCAACCATTTGTTCAAAGAACTAAAATTTCTAGTTATAATAAAAATGCATCTAATCATGGTACTTATAATGCTTATAAGCCTAGACATGATTACTCTAGAAATGCTAAATCTTTTTATACAAAGAATATTTATTCTCAAAGAAAACCAAAATCCAAATGGATATGGGTTCCTAAGACTAACTCGCATGGACCCAAAAATAAAAAGGGGTCAAATGCTTTGTCTTCCAATTTTGTTGTAGGTACACAAAATAAGGAGCAAATGGATATTGGACAACGGTTGTTCCAAACATATGACTGGAAGGCCAGAGTTATTTTCCACCCTCCAAAGTAAGGATGGAGGAACCATCACCTTTGGTGACAATAACAAGGGAAAAGTAATCGGTATTGGTAACATTGGTAATCCAAAATTTTCCTTGATAGAAAATGTTCTTTTAGTAGATGATTTAATGCATAATTTATTATCCATTAGTCAATTATGTGATAAAGGTTTTCTCGTTTCTTTTGAACATGATTTATGTTTAATTTTTTATTTTCAATCTAAAAATATCATTTTTAAAGGTAAAAGAAGAAACAATGTATATGAACTTTATCTAGATGAGTTACCCACTTTTAATGAAAAATGTCTTATTGCTTCAAATGAAATTCAATGGTTATGGCACAAGAGACTTGAACATGTTAACTTTAAAATAATTTCTAAGTTATCCAAGAATGATCTTGTTAGAGGCCTACCTAGAATACCATATAAGAAGGATCACTTATGTGATGCTTGTCAAATGGGTAAACAAATCAAGAGTTCTTTTAAAGCAAAAGATATAGTTTCCATAAAATGTCCTCTTGAACTTTTACATTTAGATCTATTTGGACCATCTAGAATTCAAAGTTTGAATAGTAGCAAGTATGCTTTTGTTATAGTAGATGATTATTCTCAATTTACATGGGTGATTTTTCTAAAAAGCAAAAATGATGCTTTTTCTGAATTTTCTAAACTTTGTAGAAGAATTACAAATGAAAAATCTATATCTATTATTATAATTCGTAGTAATCATGGTGGTGAATTTGAAAATGAATCTTTTCTAAAGTTTTGCGATTTACATGGTATATCTCACAACTTTGCTTTTCCTATAGCGGCTTCACAAAATGGAGTTGTTGAAAGAAAGAATAGGACTTTGCAAGAATGTGCTAGAACCATGCTTCAAGAAAAAAATTTACCAAAATACTTTTGGGCTGAAGCAGTGAATACAACATGTTATGTTTTAAACCATGTTCTTATTTGACCAATCTTAGATAAAACATGTTTTAAATTATATTATGATCATATACCAACGATCTCATATTTCAAATTTTTTGGTAGTAAATGCTTTTTGTTAAATACCAAAGATAATCTTGATAAGTTTGATTCAAAATCAGATAAAACAATATTTCTTGGATATTCTTCTAGAAGCAAAGCTTATCTTGTTTTTAATAAAAGAACATCTTGCATTGAAGAATCTTTACATGCATTTGATGAGAATTGTGAACAAGTTATACCTCTAAGCGAAGGAGAAGAAGTCATACTTCAAGGAGAACCTTTGATAGAGAGTACTTCTCAAGAAAATATTCCTCTTCCACCGGTTTGGAAAGAAGTTCTTAATCATCCACATGAGCAGATTATTGGAGAAATAAAGAGTGGTGTCCAAACTAGAAGACAATTGAAAAAATATATTGCAAATATTGCTTTCATATCTAAAATAGAACCAAAGAATATCACTGAGGCTTGTGATGATAAATTTTGGCTCTTAGCCATGTCTGAAGAACTTAACCAATTTACTAGGAATGATTTATGAGATCTAGTTGATAGACCAAAGGATCATCCGATAATTGGAACAAGATGGGTCTTCCGAAATAAGCTGGACGAAAATGGTGAAGTCATTCGAGACAAAACAAGACTAGTAGCAGAAGGTTATAATCAAGAAGAAGGCATAGATTTTGATGAAACCTATGCACCAGTAGCTCAATTGGAGTCAATTCAAATGATGCTTTCTTTTGCTAGTTACATGAATTTTAGGTTATATCAAATTGATGTTAAGAGTGGATTCTTAAATGGACACATCAATAAAGAAGTTTATGTAGAGCAACCTTCAGGCTTTGAAAATGAGAAATATCCAGAAAAAGTCTATAAATTAAAAAGAGCTTTGTACAGACTCAAACAAGCACCAAGAGTGTGGTATGAAAGACTATGAAATTTTCTAGAACAATTTGGTTTTTTCATTGGTCGGGTAGACTCCACTTTATTTATTAAAAATCTTAATTCAGATATTCTTATTATGCAAATTTATGTTGATGGCATAATATTTGGTTCTACTAATGATTCTCTTTGTAAAGAATTTGCTAAAGCCATGCAAAAATAGTTTGAAATGAGCTTGATGGGCGAATTAAACTACTTTCTTGGACTTCAAATAAAGCAAACTGAAGAAGGAATCTTCATCAATCAGGCTAAGTATACAAAAGAACTTCTTAAGAGATTTGGGATGGACTCATCAAAATCATGAAGAAATCCTATGAGCACAACTACTTCTCTTGACAAAGATGAAAAAGGTAAAAATGTAGATACTAAGCTCTATAGAGGTATGATCAGATCTCTATTATACTTAACTGCTAGTCAACCTATGTGATCATTGCAAAATTTTTCCTCTCGTTCCTCTTTTCCATTCTTTTTCCTTTTAAAGGAAAAGAGAGAGAGAAAGAAAGAAGACAAAGGAACTCTTTTGCAAAGTCTGACTGAACCTAAATTTTTTAAAATATTTTGAAATTACTAGCCTCTATTTTGAAAATTTGTGTGAAAAATGGAGAGACGGGATTCACTCGTCGGTACGAGGTTCGACCATTCCTGACGCCTTTACCAGAGGTAATCGAACCAATGATCAAATTTATGCCTTTGCATTATTGAAATATTATCTAAGAATTTATTCTAAGTGTAGAATGCACAAAGAATCATGCTTGTGTAATGCAAAATGCAGAAATATATGCTTTTGAGAAAATAATTTTAGAAATTTTGAGATTTTTAATAAAATATGATAATGGAATGAAGAAAAGATTTGAAATTGGTTTGAAAAAGTTACATTTTGAATCTAACTTGGATTTTGAAATAGATCTGGAAGAAGAGACTTGAAATTCCAAGTTTTGGAGTGATTAGAATTTGGAAAGATAAATCTTCAGATGAAGAGAAAAGGAATTTAGAATTGAAATTTTGAAATAAGAATAAATTTTTAAAGTCAGAATGGACCTTGAATTTGGATCGATTTTCAAGAATCGATTTCGAAAAAGAAATTTTGCGTTCAAGATCTGAAACAAGAATTTGAATTTGAATTTGAATTCAGATTTGAGAAATAGGTTTGAATTTAGTTTTGGAAGTGAGAATTGAAAATGAGACTAGATTTGAAATCTTGAATAGAATTTGATCTGAAATCTGGAATCCTAAATGAATTTTAAATCTAAAATATGAATCTTAAATGGAATTTGGATTCGAAGTCTGAAATCCAAGATGAAATCGAATCCGGGATCTAGAATCCTAAATGGAATTGGATTCAAAGTCTGGGATCCAAGATGGAGTTGGATTTGGAATCCAGAATTCTAAATAGAATAGGATCCGAAATCTGGAATCCAAGATAGAGATTGGAAACCTGAATCCAAGGTGGAACTGGATTCTAAATCTAGAATCCAAGACAAAATTGGACTTTGAAAATCCAATTAGGACTTTTGAGGATGGATATGGATTTTGAAAATCTAGATTTGAATTTAAAAGTAGGCTTTAAACTTTAGGGAAAATCAAATTTTGGGACTCAGAATCAATCTCAAAACCTTGATTTTAAATAGAGAATCAAGACTCAATCTTGGGATAGAGCTTTGAAAAATAAAGAATAAACTTGATTTTAAAGCTTGAATTTTGGAATCAGAAGATGAATCAAAAATTTCAAAGTTAAACTGAACTTTGAAATTTGATTTGAAATGCTAAATTGATTTTGAAATTGAATCCTGGAAATGAATTTGGAACTTCAAAGTTGAATTTGAACTTTGAAATTGGATTTGAATTGGAAATTGAATTTTGAATATAAAAATGAATTCGAAACTTCAAAGTCAAATTGGACTTTGAAATTGAATTTTGAATTTTGAAATGAGATAGAAGGATGAATTGAAATAGAAATTAAAGATTGGTTTGAGAAATGAAGAAGATATTCAAAATTACTGGGATCTTGAAAAAGAATTTTGAAAATATGATGTAATTTTATCCTAAATGATGAAATGAATTAAAGAATTTGAAATTGAATTTGAAAATCATATTTCATTTTTTAAATATATTGAAATAAGATTGATGATATAATACATTCCTGACTATGGTCATTGAGTGTATTATATAATAATCTATATTCAGATTCACATGAAAAACATATTTTTGGTGCCTTTATAGAGTTTAAAATGAAATTAATTCTCCATATATCCTGACTATGGCCATTGATATATATTTTGAATTAATTTTAAGTTAAACTCTGATAAAGGAAGAAAATATTTTAGAAAAATATGATGATTTTTGAAAAAGATTCAGTGTAGACCCAATGCTATTCCATAAAAGATAAAAATCACAAGTTTTGTTCACACCTTGACTATGGTCATTGATGCAAATCATCAACTTAGGATTTAATCACCTTTTATTAGAATGGTGCACGTGCCATTCGTGTTCCCACTTGTGGATTTTTGGAAAAATTAGGGGAAAATGACATGAAACAAGCAATTTATGATGTTTACATGCTCATTCATTCTATCTAAGACTGGAAATGTAAAGTTTTCATTAATATCTAGCTTATTACAACATTGGAATTGAAAAATATCAAAAATTTCTAATCTAAGAAAGGAATTCAAGCTTTTCACATATTCCTGCAAAACAGAGTTAACACAATGCAAAGATAAAATGGAAGAAATTAGGTTGGAAATGCAAATGTAGATGCAGATGATTATGCTAATTCTAACACAAGATGCTATACTTGCTAAACGAGAAAGGCATATGGCATACCCTGTATTGGTGAATATATATATATATATATATATATATATATATATATATATATATATATATATATATATATATATATATATATATATATATATATGGGAAATACCATGGGCAAATGAGGATCCATATGTGAGAAGGCATATGCAATGGATGAAGGCAAGGGCCAAGATGGTGCAAGGGAAACCATCATCAAGTGCAATAGCCATAGTAGCTCATGATGAGCTACTATGGAAATGAAAGACCATAGTGGTTTCTTATGAACCACTGTGAAAAGAATGACAGTTATGGTAGTTCTTGGTGAACTACTATAACAATGAAAAAGCCACAGTGGTTCCTTGCGAACCACTGTGAAAAGAAAGAATAATTATAGTAGTTCCTGATCAACTACTGTAACAATGAAAAGCCACAGTGGTTCCTTGTGAACCACTGTGAAAAAGAATGACAATTATGGTAGTTCTTGGTGAACTACTATAACAATAAAAAAAAACCCACAGTGGTTCCTTGTGAACCACTGTGAAAAAAAAAAATGAATCCGCCGTCCTGTGGTGAGATCCGTGGTCATATACAGGATCCAATATTTTAGAAGATCATCTTTAAGGTTTTAAGGAATCCCAAACCTAAACACAAGAATGTAAACTGCAAAGTTTTACGCTGTTCAGAGCATTTCAATGCAACTTTTCCCTGTAAGACGGGGTGAAGTCCAAACATCTGGAGTGAGCCGAGCCATCAATTCATCCATGCCATATAAATGCTGAACTCGAAATAATTAAAATGGGTCAAACAAAATAACACCAGATCAGTTCACAGGATCTTGAGACATTTGCTCAATCGCCACATGTTAACACCTGCTCCGTATTCACAGAGAGTTAGTAAAATGAATAACAAACAACTTGCTACAGATATCAGTGAAAGCGAAGGATAGCGGCTTTTAGATAAAATCTTGGGTTCCACTTCTTCTTTCCAGTTTGGATGGAGTAACTCAGATGCACCCCTGTGCATCAACACATAGGTAGGTATGACAAGAGAATTCTGAAACTGGTACCCTACAATGTTACCATTTTCACATAATATAACAGTTTTATAAATGTGTCCTTGTTTCAAATTCATGCTCTTCCTAGCAGACCTAGGGCAGCGACAATAGGAATGCCGCAGGTGTATGCTATCCATATTTGCGGGAAACATGAAGATGGATGGGTGAAGCATAGTATACAGGGGTATCTGGTGAAGTATGGTGTAAGTGAGGTGGAGGATATTGTGCAAAATGGTGCCGAGCAGAACATCTGGCGACACTCTCTGCTGACAAAATACTTCTATAAAGAGACCATTCCAGATCTGGGGAAGGGCTTGATGCTATGCCAGAGGATGGTGTGGCTGGATGATGGGCAATGTAGCACAATACAGGGATGCATTATAAAGAATCTAAGGCAAACACTAATATGTAGGCATAGAGGACAGGTTTTTGCTGAAGCCAATAACCCTGTGGCAGAAGCATCACGTGCCACTGGATAACTGATTGACAATCACTGGAATCAGTCCAGGAGAGCCCGATAGCTTGGTGGGCTACCTCTAGCGGCCATAAGTAGATTTGCAATGACATTAGTATGTGAATTTTGATGGTGTTAACAGGCAGTCTCCTAGCAGCATCCATTCGCCATTTTAACACATGAACCAATAGGACCGGATGGCGACATGATTAGATGAGCCTGGATGGGAACACAATAAGTGCAGAAATTGATAATGACAGTGGGTCTGGTATGCAAGGCTTATGCAAAAAAAAAATGCATTGGACTGATGATGTTAAAATATGAATATGGATAATAAAATAACTGGAGACCAGACTACAACATGTCAAATGGAGTGAGCTACATGGAAATGATAGGATAAAGATGGAATATAAAAAAGCGTAAAACCCACATAAGGGAAGCAATGTTAGAACATTCAGATACAAGACATAGAAAATGAAATATTAGTTGAACTCCATTATTCATACATGCCTACCATAATATTGAAATACACTGATTGGGATCAAAACATCACAGATATATAGAGATATACCAACTGAACTGAATACTAGGCCTACAAACATATTGAGCTACAGGTAAACTAGCTAACTTAATATAATAGAAAATGTTATACAAGTGTGGGATACAAGGTATACAGGTGACCGGAAATGGAATGTGCATAGAAGGAATATAACATGCCAAAAATGTTATATACATGTGGAATACAAAGATGAAAGTGCAGCCTATAAAAAAAAACGGTGGTGACAACATTCTCCATGTCACTGGATCAAGTAACATACCTGGCAGAAATAGAGTCTGAAGATCACTGGGGACGTTCCTCTGTTGTAGATCAAACAAAGCCACTCGATCTATCGTCCTATAGAAAAAATTTCCCGTGTCAACATACAACTTAGTCTCCAGAGTGAGAGGTAGACTATCTCACTTCTCAGATTCATGGCCAACATTTGGCTGTTACTCTTGTCAGAACAGGCAAACCTGTCGTGAGTAGTGAACAACATAAAACCTCCAACTCCCCACCTTGCATCTTGAGCAATATCGCCCCTACCAATACTGCCTTTGGGTATGATATATGGTCTGCTATTTACATATAAGTAGATTAAGGACACCCTTCCTACAGAACTTCATGACAATATTCTTGACCCTTGACTCACCCTAGTGAAACCGAGAAGGCTGGAATGATATCAAATAGAGGTACAGAGCACCGAATGCTGATAAAAGGAAATGGTAGGTAATGACGATAAGTGCAAACCAGACATGCAATATGAGAGGGAGGTCAATCAGTGAAATTGCCATGATTCGAATCGCTGGTATCGATTGACACCTACCCAACACTTTAATGACATTTGAAAATACTACTTAACTACGATCCCTTCATGTATTTCAAAACACTATATGGGTAAAAGCAAGAGATACCTAGTGATATACAAAAAAAAAAAAATGAAAGTCGATGAATATTATCCTGATAAAAATTCCTTGAATATTACACAAACAACCCGTAGCATAACGAGGATGACAACAACATGATGCAAAAATACTGGGTGCAGTTGCTAAGACTTAATGCAGAAGGATGTGGCGAGGTGCGGGTAAAAAAAAATGTGAATGCGAATGCTGGCAATACATATTACAAGCAGGGATCACATATAAATGACAATTGAAAATGAAAAGACAGAAACACAGAAAGAAGCTAATGAAAAGCATCATGAACAAAATGGATCACTATTAAACAAAAATGATCATTGGAACTTCCTGCAATTGGAATGGTCATATTCTCTTATTAAAGCTGGAATGTGATTATATATCAAAACTTTTAACACCGGTCCAGCTGATTGATTTCAATATCAGTGACCTTCACTAATTGCTGAGATTTGCAGTAACCTTTAGTGACTTCACAGGATTTCCATGATCAACCATGAATAAAAAATTATTCAGATATTATTAACGCTCTGCTTATTAAAACTCTCAAATGTTCAGCGATTAAGGCAAGTAGACTTGTAAACGTCCTAAAATCTGGACTTGATAGTTAAGACTTTCAATCGTTGATCATTTCATCAATTTGGCACACAAAATTCTCAAATATTTAGTAGGAATCCGACATACTTCATAAATCTGAACTTGATTTGGAGATCTGATCCAGATTTTAGATTCGGATCTCGAATTACTTTCGGATATTACTTAGTTTGAAATGGGTTTTTCATTTAATAGAGGAATAGCAGATGACTGATCATTGATCGATCAATAAACAGAATCATGGTGCATATTAGAGTTAAAACTAATTGGAAAGAGACATAAAACTATAACCGAAGATTGAAAACAAAATGTGAGATGGAAGGAACGAGAGGAGATGATATATATAATCGAAACACTACTAAAGCAAGAAAACAAACACAAAGCGTATCAGCAGAATAAAATAAAAAGAAAACGCTAAAATCTAAAATAATGTTGGGCTAATGCCATCCCATCACTGTTGCACAGAGATGTGTTGAAGTTGCTATAGGCAACTCAAACACTACCCAAGGTGCGTCAATGGGGCAAAAAAAACGAAAAGAAAACTTCACATGAATTATTTAAGAAGAAATCAGAAGGAAGGGGGATGTCAGGCTCACCAGATGGTCTTTCGTTGCATGGGCAGGAGGGTAACCAGTAGAGGAATAAGGAAAAGGGGTTGAAGATGATGGATTGAAAAATGAATGGTCTTCGATGGTTGTGGATGATCCTGGATACCCCCCCTGCGGTCTCCCTTTATAGCGGGAGGCCATTAGGAAATGTTACGGGAAGGTAAAGATATTTTCAAAAATTTTGAAAACAGGGCTTCTTTAAAAATTTTTCCTTGAAAAGGGGTTTGATATTTTCCGAAAAAGGGGTTTTCACTTCCTTCTTCTTTCGTATTTTATTTTCTATTTTGGATTTTTTTTCTTTTTCTTTTATATTTTCTATATTTTTTTGTATTTTTAAAACAGAACTCTGAAACTATGGGAAAACGAGAGATTTACAATTATTTTTTTATAATTTTGGGAAATATTTACAAAAGAGGGGTTTTCGAGAATTTTAAAGCTATTCTTTGGAAAATCCTTCAAAAAATGGGTTTGGATACGAAACTTGAGGAAATATTTGAGTTTTGGACCTCAAATCGAGAAATGTAAGACAGTGGATCCAAACCGATACCGGATGAGCTATTTGAGCCATTTAGAAAGTATTTTTGATATTTTTATAATTTCGATTTGAAAATTAAATAACGAGGCTCAGATTTGGATTTTAAACACTGGGTCCGGATCCAACATCGAGTTAGATGTATAAAAATGAAGCTTATTCCCGAAAATCTGAAGAATAACTGAAATTTGGATTTCAAATTGCTTTGATTTTCTCAGAAGATGGGGCCAGGGGCAAAAAGGGATATTTATAAAGTTTTGGAAAATTTGGTGTGTTTACAACCTGATATAATGTTTAGTGTTTGTATGTGTGCTAGATTTCAAGCTAATATGAAGGAATCTCACTTAACTGCAGTAAAACAAATTCTTCAATACTTGAAAGATACTTCAGATTTTGGTTTATTTTACCCGAAATCATCCTCCTTCGATTTAGTTTCATATAGTGATGTAGATTTTTTTCAGAAAGCAAATCTGATCGTAAAAGTACTAGCGGAACTTGTCATTTCTTAGGACATTCCTTAGTCTCTTGGTTTAGTAAAAAGCAAAATTCAGTGTCACTCTCAACAACTGAAGCAGAATATATAGCTGCTAGTTTAGTGTGTTCACAAGTACTATGGATGAAACAAATCTTAAAAGATTTTGGTTTGAATTACTCCACAACAACTATTTATTGTGATAACACTAGTGCTATAAATCTTTTGAAAAATCCTATTCAACACTCAAGAACTAAGCATATTGAAGTTAGACATCATTTTTTACGAGATCATGTGTTAAAAGGAGATATTTCGTTAAATTTTATACCCACTAATGAACAACATGCCGATATCTTCACTAAACCACTTAAAAATAAAGATTTTATGAGAATTAGGAGAGAACTACGCATTTGCTCATTTTTAAATTTTTAGATTTGTTTTTAAAAAAATACTATTTTTTTAAAAAATCTCAAAATCGCACCTTATTAGTCGACCGGTAAAAAAATTCTAGTCGACTGATGTTTTTAAATTTTAACTGAAGGGACCCGATACCCCTTGGATTTTTTTTTAAAAAAAGGGCAATCATTTTTAAGCCTGTTTCTTTTTAAAAAAAAATTGGGACCCGATACCCCTTCATTTTTTTTTTGTTTAAAAATCACACTGTTTCATTTTTAACGCCCGTGTGTTTTCCTCTTTTCTTAAACAAAACCCTCTCTCTGTCTCCTATATTTCTTCCAAACATCCTAGGAGTGTCGGACAAACTCCCTCTCGTCGAAATCCTCTTGCCGTGACAGGGTGCTTCTTCAGCAGTTGACGCTTGTGACATCCTCTTCTCACCTACTGTCATCCACCGCGTCACCTCCTATTTTTGTAGCAGACGAACTCCTCCTCACCAAAACCCTCCTGCCGCGACTAAGGCGTTTCTAAAGCAACGCCTAACGACATTCATTGCAACATTGAAAAGCCAGACGACATCTAATGTGTCTCAGCCAATTCTTCACTGAAGATCTTGTTGTTTTCCTAAAACCCTTGAAAAATTGATATCCATCTTCTGGCATACTGCCCTCACTGCCCGTTTTGGCCACTACTAGAGACCTTGATCGTAGAAGGCACACCATCCGCATCGCACAAAGTGATTTTGCAACTTTGGCTATCCTCTACGACGCTAGATGACATTTTCCTCCCACCGGACGTCATTGGAAAGCCGACATCAACAACGATTGTCTTTGACAGGTGAATCTGTTTCGTTCTTAACAACCATGCCTTGTCAAAAAACAACATCCGCACAAGGTTTCCCTCCATCTACACTACAAGCACGTCATGAATTTTCTCTTAGACTACTCAGAAATCCTCTTTTATATGATACTTTTGGATCAATTTCTGCACTTCCTATTTTACTAGGCCAAAATGTTCTGTTTCATCTATTTTCTCGCTACAAAATCAGAGAATTATTCACAAACATTTCACACCTTTTTGACGCTGATGCAGACCCTCTTCATTATCCTTTACTGATTCATTTGTTTTACACTGATTTACAAATTGATCATGAAACTGGATTTCTTTCCTCTCTTGTTCGCGATGTTAAAATTGAGTTTGATTCTAAACTTCTTGGACAAATCCTAGATATTCCACCTTCAGAAACTCCTTTTAATTCTATTGAACTTAATGATGAAAGAATTTTTGAACAAATTCTTCTTCCCGGTGCACCTCATTGTCCTCCTTTCAAGAATAACAATCTTCAAACTTACGCTCGCATTGCTAGACAAATTCTTGCCCATAATGTTTTACCTAAAACTGGATCTTTTGATTACTATTCCACAGATCTCTCTATGGCTCTTTACGTCTTATTTAGAAATATTTTTGTAAATTGGGCCGTGTATTTTACTACTTTATGGAAACAAAAACTTTTTCTTCCGTATGGATGTCTTCTTACCCGTATTTTCAGATATTTCAAAGTACCCCTAACAAATTAAAAATATATTGAACATCAGGAGTTCTTTGATCAAACTATTTTTAAACAAATGAAAATCAAATATTTACCTGTGATCATCGCAAAATTTTTCCTCTCGTAATATTTCTCTCTTCCTTCTCTTTTCCTTTCCAACCTCTATTTTCTCCTTTTTGAAGAGAGAAAATAAAAGACAGAAAGAAGGAGAGAAGAGAAAAGAAAAGAAAAAGAAGAGAAGAGGAATTCTTTTGCGGGGTCTGACTTGACCTTAATTTTGAAAATATTTGAGAAAATGACTCGCCTCCGTTTTGAAATATTTGCGGGAAAACTGGGAGACGGGATCCGCTCGTCGATACGAGGTTCGACCGTTCCTGGCGCCTTTACCAGGGGTAATCGAACCAAGGGCCGAATTTTATGCCTTTTACTTTGCTAAGAAATTATCTAAGAATCTATTCTAAGTCTAAATGCACAAAGAATCATGCTTGTGCAATGCAAGTATGTATGCTCATTTTAAAAATGATTTGAAAAAAAATTCCCAAGTGTTTTTGAGAAGAATCTGATAATGGAGTGAAGAAATGATTTCTAACTTTAGAACTTAAGATTTAAAGTTCTAAGTTTTTAGAATAATCAGAGTTTGAGAATAAATCTTGACTTTGAAAGGAATGATTCTGAAAAAGGAGAAGAAAGGAAATTTCAAAGTCATAAATGGACTTTGAATCAAAATAGAGATGAAATGGAATTGAATTCTAACTTTGAAGCTTGAAATCAGAATAAAATGTGGGAAATCTAAAGGGAATTGAGAAATAGGATTTGATTTGAAAGTTGGAATTCAAGATGGAATTTGAATCCAAAGTCTGGATGGAGTTGAAAATTCAGAATGAGATTTGAATTCTGGTTTTAGAATCCTAAATGGGAATTGGTTTTGAAATTTTGGGATGAAATGAAATTGGTTCTAAGAATTGGAATTGAGAATAGAAGTTGATTTGAAATCTGAAATTCAAGATAAAATTTGAATCCAAAGTCTGGATTCTAAATGGAGATGAGAAAAAATCGAATTCTGGATTTAGAATCCGAAGTGGGAATTGGATCTGAACTCTGGGATCCAAGATGAAATTGGATTCTGAATTTTAAATGAAATTGGATCTAAGATCTGAGGCCCACAGTGAAATTGGATTCTGGATCCTAAGATAGAATTGGATCTGAAGTTTGAGATCCAAAGTAGAATTGGGTTCTAGATTTTAAGATGGATTTTGGATCTGAAGTCTGAGATCCAAAGTAGAATTGAGTTCTGGATCCTAAAATGGATTTTGGATCTGAATCTGAGATCCAAGATGGGATTGGGTTCTGGATCCTAAAATAGATTTGGATCTGAAGTCTGAGATCCAAAGTAGAATTGGGTTCTGGATCCTAAAATGAATTTTGGATTTGAAGTCTGAGATCCAAAAATGAAGTTGGATTCATACTTGGAAATCTGGATCCAAGTTGAGATTAGGATCTAACTTGGTTTTTGGAATTTCAAAAATTGATTTGAGGATGAATTTCAAAGTCAAATTGGACTTTGAATTTGAAACTTGAATTTGGAATTTAGAAAATGAATCAAGAATTTCAAAGTTAATTTGAACTTTGAATTTGGTTTCAAAGTTAATTTGAACTTTGAATTTGGTTTCAAAGTCAAAATTTCGACTTTGAAGATGAGGTAGAATTGATGAGTTTGAAGTAGAAATTGAAGAAAAGATGTTCAAAATCACTTGGGTTTTTGAATTTTTTTTTTGTAAATATGGTGAAATTCTATCCTGAATGATGAATGAATTTAAAGAATTTGAAATTGGATTTTGAAAAGGTATTTCACTCTTTAAGTGAATTAAGAATGGGGTTGAAGATATAATATATCCTTGACTATGGTCATTGAATATATTATATAATAACCACATTTAAATTCAAGTGAAGAATGAAATACATTTTTTGTGCTTTTATAGAATTTAAAATGAAATTAATTCTCAATATACCCTGACTATGGCCATTGGTATATATGTTGAATTAATTTTAAATTAAATTCTGATAAAAGAGGAAAATATTTAAAGAAAATATGATGATTTTTGAAAAAGATCCAGTGTGGATCCAGTGTTATTTTATAAAAGATAAAAATCCTAAGTTTTGTTTACGTCCTGACTATGGCCATTGATGTAAATCATCAACTTAGGATTAATTACCTCTTACGAAATAGTGCACGTGCCATTCGTGTTCCCATTCGTGAAATTTTGAAAATAAAGTAAAAATAAAATTATATGAAACAGGCAATTATGAGAATTATGTGCTTATGCATTCTATTCTAAGCTGAAAATATAAAAGTTCTCATTAATATCTAATTATTACAACCTTGATTTGAAATTAAGAACATAAAAAAAAATCTCTAATCTAAGAAAGGAAGTCTAAAGTTCCCATGCTTTCCTGCAAATACTGAATTAGCACAAAAAGAGAACATATAAAGAGAAATTAGCACTGAAATGCACATGATCATGCCTACTCTAAGTGAAGAATGCATATGCAATGTCTAAAAGATATGCATATGAGAAGGCCTATGTAAATGCTTTAGGCTAAATGAAAGTCTATATGTATTTACCTAGGGCCATATGTATATCCACTGATGAAGTGCCTATGAGAATGATTCTATTCACGTGCATATGAGAATGTAATGCATGCATGGAAGTATACAAAGGTCACAACAATTTGTAGGTAGCCGCAAATGACAAAATGCTATGAATGAGGTCACAACAGCCACAGGCTGCTGTGAATGGTTATGGTAAGATGTCATGAAGGCAAGGAGTCACAACAACTGAATGGATTTGGTGGCTGGAAGAGATATGAGCAATGCTGCAATATTATACACAGTGAAATATTTTCGCGGATGCAGGCATGTGCCTGCAACGAGGATGAGTTGAATATACCTGTTGTAGGTGCGCATATGATGAGATGTATTTCATGAATTTGTACTTAGCACATATGGATAGTGTATATGCATGGATGCTATATGTAGGTGTTGTGAAAGAGATGCTGGGCAGTGTAGGTGCTGGAAGTACAAGTGTGACTTGCAAAGAGGTGTGCTATTGTAGATTGCAACAGGGTAAGTGCAACTGCGAAGTGTGGATGACCAGTGGGTGTAAGCGTGTAGGAGGTGGAGTATAGTACCAAGTGAGTGTGAATGTGGTGTTGTAAGTGGTAATGAAAGGATGCTATGTTGTGGGGATTACAGCAGATGGTAAGTGGTTCTCACAGAGAATGGATGAGGTGTTGGGTGAATGCTGAGTGAAGATGAATGTGCAGGGGGGATAGTGCTGTCAATGAGAAATGCACAAAAGTTTGTGCACTGGTGACCGTGGGGTGATATATGTAGTGAAGGTATAGAGGTTGAAGTGGTGAAGGGTAGAAGTGATGCTGCAATGACAGTAGGGGGGGTATGGATGCTGGAGGTTTGCTATGTGCTGAGTAGTGTTATCTATAGGGTAATAGGGTGTTATTGAATTGTGCCTGACTGGTATAAGTAATGCTACAGGAAGTAATGTAAGATGTAGTGAAGGCAACAAGTGCAGCAGTGTGTGAAGCACAGAGTGTTGCTGTAGATGTTGTGCTTTTGTGAAGGAAGTGGAGGTGCAACAGGTGGGGTGTGCACACACTGTGGGAGATGTAGGTGCTGGTGTACAGGTTGTGAGTTGGGTGATAAGGTGCAGCAAAATGTAGAGAATGGTGAATGAAGTGGGTGTTGATGTGAGCATTGAATATGCTACAAATGCTAAGCACAAGTGTAATTGACAGGTGGGTGCTAATAGGATATGCTGTGGGCAAGTATATAAATGTTGCTGTGAAGAAAGTGCAATAGATAAGTGTAATTGAAGGGAGGAATTTTCAATACTGAAATGTAGGTTCGCGACATTCTGGCCAGAAATGACTCGAGTCCCAGTTTGAATTACTAGTAGCCCACGACGGCTGCAGGTAAAGCTTTAGGAATGGCTTGAAACTCTATTTCGAGCAAACAATTTATTACTGTAATGAGGTGTACCAGAGGATCTCTCTGATTCCAACATGGCTCAGTGAACCTCAAAAGGGCATAGCACAATATTATCAGTAAAATGGATACAATCTTGGTGAAATTCCAACTAATTTTATACACTTGTAACTCTCTAAAGCAAAAGGTGCAGACCTGGCCATAAAAAGAACAAGAAATTTCAAACAAAATGCTGAACTACTGCAACCTTAAAACTTTTAAAAACAACAGCTTTCCTTTTATATTAATCAAAATGTTTGATGGCTTTCAAGATCTATGGATACTGTGTTGTTAGCCATCTGGGATACACAGACATTTAATCATGGCTGATGGATCTTAAAACTGAGATAATGCTAGATGTTCAAATACCAAAGAAGGACTCTCTAGTGAACCACTCTTATAAGCCAATCAATCAAAAAGCACCACATCGTTTTTGTTGGTAAAAGGAAGAGAGTCTGCAGCAAATGGCTTAATCCTCTTGAGCCCGCCATCTCTTAATAGCTTCACTGTAATCTCACAAGCCAAAGTGTGGGAAAATCGGGTTTCCCAATTAACATCTATCCCATCAATCCTGCAGGAATACTGCCTCTATCTGTTACAGGGATAATTCACAAAATAAATGTGTCTAATGCTGGTAATAAGTGAGGGAAAGTGTTATAACAGTTTTGTAACTGTGATGTTGTGCAATAAATGTGTTGGTGATGCGAGACTTGCATTTTAAAAGCACAGCTAAAGGGGCTTAGCCATGCAAGATCGATATGGTTGGACCAAAAAAAATGGGAGGGTTCTATCTGTGAGTCAGAAGTTTGAACTTGTGCTTCCGTCTCTTTACCTGCAACAGCAGCCTATGAAAGCCAACATCTCTAGAAGTAGGTGCTCTGGGTTACGAAAGGAAACTAATAAACATACGAATGATCCATCTATAGAAGCACGAATGTGCATCCTACAGAAAATGGAAATGAGTGATGAAGGGACACAGTTATGATGATGATACTAGTAAGGGTAAAGTATACAGGCTATGGAGCTTCTGGAAGCATCAGTACAACCGATTACTATTACTCTGGATGGAATTGAAATCATCCCCATTCTGGTTGACCTTATATACTTCTTGCAAAAGATACCAGTTCATGACCATTTCCATACTTTGAAAACATGATTGCCTCAATTGAATCCAACAACTTTATACTGGCAGATTCCCACCGTTTCGGGCCTCCAGCAACTTAAGCCATTGTTCATCTGATCTTTAACAAGTTCTGGTTTTCCCAGTTAGGTGTTGGTATTAAATGTCACTTTCAAGTTACTCTTGAGATTGAGAGGTAGGGGATTCCCATTTTAATGATAAAATGGACTGTAGAAGTACTAACAAAATAAAAAAAAACAATAACACACTGAGATCTAATGAGACGAAACATTCTGAGTTCAAGGAAAACACCTAAACCGAAGTGAATGTTACAGGTATATCTCTACAAAACACAGAAGTAACAATAAAAAAAAAAGGGAAACTAAAAGAATGGGTAATCCGACCAACACTGTAGTGAGAAGATGCAGAATAATCTAATATCATAAAAGAACATAAGGTAATCGGAGATTTACTGAACTAAGATACAAAAGATGAATATGTAACAAAATAAATAGGAGCCATATGCAGAGATCTTCGCTTAGATCGGTCTTGGGTAATTCCTATAGTAGGCGACTATGTCAAAATAAACTAAAAGAAACTAAAAAAAAAACGATCCTGCACAATGAGAGAGTAAATAACAAGCAAGATGAATAAACAAACTCTTTTGATAAGATGGAAAATGAGATGTAACCGATCAAAGTAAGGGGCTACTAGCCCCTGACTTACTCACTTCAACACGGTAATGCAGGGTCAAAAACTCCTGGACGATGAGTTCGCAACACATAAAATTCCTGAAGCGAGGGGAGAGGAGCGTGGGTCAATCAGGAAATAAAAATGAAAACGAAGTATCCCAAATAATCCTGATTGTCCCAAAGCCATAAGGAGACAAAGAGAATTCAAATCAAAATGCCGATCGGAACCCAAGAGGCAAAATGTAATCTGATTAGAATATAATGAAAATACAAAGCGTAAAAGAAAATGGAAAGAAAATATGTTGGGATAGAGTTATCCCTTTGTTGTAGCCACAGGTGGATCGATCCTGCAATATATGCAGGTCGACCATGCCTTCGAGGCTTTGTGATAAACACAAAACGAAGAAGAAATTAGGCTACGAAGAAGGGAGTGAAATAGAATTTCTTACAGAGAATTGGAAATAGAAGATGCTACTTACCGAGAGTTTGATGATATGAGAGAGAAAGAAGAGGTGACTACGGCAGGTTGCTGCAAGGTGAGATCGGCTCCGATGGTGAATGCACGTTGAAGAACTATTCTCAAAAGGTTCTCTGTGAGGGTGTGCATGACCAGATCAGGTAATCCGGCTAGTGCGGTATGTCTCTGTGAGGAAGTACATTATCTAAGAGCGGGTAGCCTGCGAAGGTGGTATATTTTTATGAGGAAGTGCATTATCCAAGATGAGGCAGACCATCAATTTAGGGTTGTAATTCCTTGTGAGGTTGTATATTTTTCAGATCAGGCGATCCAGTGTAGATCTTGTGAATATTTATATGATTAAATGAAATGTTATGATAAATTATGATAATCTTCTGAGTTGATTGAAATAACCAATTATGAATCTATAGATTTGGTTTTTCTGTTGTAGCATGATTATATATTGAACTCAGATGTGAGAATTAGATCCTTATTGATTTTAAATCTTGCTATGAGATTACGATTGTGATGCTTATGTTAGCGTATAAGTGAATAACACATCACACCTACAAAATTTGGGAAAATGTAATCCGATTAGAATATAATGAAAACACAAAGCGTAAAAGAAAATGGAAAGAAAATATGTTGGGATAGAGTTATCCCTTTGCTATAGCCACAGGTGGATCGATCCTGCAATATATGCAGGTCGACCATGCCTTCGAGGCTTTGTGATAAAAACAAAACGAAGAAGAAATCAGGCTACGAAGAAGGGACTGAAATAGAATTTCTTACAGAGAATTGGAAATATAAGATGCTACTTACCGAGAGTTCGATGATATGAGAGAGAAAGAAGAGGTGACTACGGCAGGTTGCTGCAAGGTGAGATCGGCTCCGATGGTGGATGACTCCAGCTGCAAGTCTCTTTCCGAATCCAAATGAGAAAGAAAGGGCGTAAATGAGAAAAAAAAGAGTCGGAAGGGATGATCGTTGTATGATCTGTAAAAAAATGGATGATCCTCGAAGAGGATCAATGTCTCTTCTTAAAGAGAGCATCGAAGGCTCGAGAGAGGAAATGGTTGAGGATTAAGGGTGGAGAAGAGAGGCGATTGTTGGAGATCGAAGGTGGAGAGAGGAGAAGAGGGAAGCGTGGGAAGAGTCCGTTAGAAATCCTCCCTTTTTCCAAAAACAGGTTTCCTTTTTAGGAAATTTTTGAAAAATGGTTAAGAAATGAGGTTTTTGGCAAAATGGCTTCAAAAGGTTTAAAAAATCCTTCATTTTTCTTGTAGCTTTTCCCATTTTTTGGTTTTTTATGTCATTTTTCCATTTTTTTTTGCATTTTTAGAATAAAATCCTAAAGTTTTATGAGAAGACGAAGATTAAAACTAATTTTTTGTGTTTTTGTAAAATATTTACAAACGGGAATTTTCTTGAGAATTAAAAGCTATTTTGAGAAAATTTCTTCAGAAAATGGGCTTACATCCAGATTTTTGGAACCATTTGAAGTTTTTACAACTTCGAACTGAGAAATATAAGGTTGTGGATCCGAGAGGATGCCAGATGAGCTGCCCAAGTCATTCAAAAACCATTTTGGGTATTTTTATAATTTTAACTTGGGAATCGGGCAACGGGGCTCAAATTTGTATTTAAAACACTGGGTTCGGACCCGGAGTTGAATTTGAATATATCGATATGGAATTCAATCCAAAAATATGAAGAATGACTGAAATTTAGCTTTGAAATTGCTTTGATTTTCTCAGAAAATGGAACCAGGGGCAAAAAGGGAATATTTACAAAAATTTGAAAATTTTGGGGTGTTCAGAGATGCCCCTCTTTGCTACTAAGACGGTTGAAAGCCGAGCTTAGTGGCAAAGAAAACACTCCAAATTTTGAAAAATGCCCTAGTGAGCAGATCTGAACTGGGTGTGGAAGAATTATTTTGAAAACATGGCTTCTCAGGCTTAAAATCCTATCCTGAATGCCTTGGGGGAGACAAAATCCTTGGAAATGATATGACTGAAT
Organism: Nuphar pumila; assembly: GCF_984573655.1. Lineage (NCBI taxonomy): Eukaryota > Viridiplantae > Streptophyta > Magnoliopsida > Nymphaeales > Nymphaeaceae > Nuphar > Nuphar pumila. The sequence continues at coordinate 86,405,135 of NC_143252.1, read as the reverse complement.
AATAGAGATGAGGAAATCGTGATGGGACTTTGGGTGAAGATCCCGAAATGATGAAAGATAAGAATTTTGATCAAGTCTCATAGGCGAGACAAGATCAACTTTTTGGAATGATTCAGGTTTAGCCCTTAACCTGGATGGGACGAAGATATATCAAGATGAATCGTATGAGGAAAGGAATACATGAGAACCTTGATGGGACATTTTTGGAAAATGCCTCGTGAAATGAGGCTCAAGTAGGATCCTATCCTGGATGGATATACAAAGCATGTATTCCTCAATGGGAAGAGCCATGATGAGACTGGGAGAAAACATCTTGTTAGAACGAGGAATCTCGTTGGAATGCGACTTAGGTTTAACCCAAACCTGAAAGGAAGATACCTCGCGAAGCGAGGTTTCGGGTTAACTCTTAACTTGAATAGGAAATCTACCATACGGGTTTCTCAAATGAAGAAACCATAATGGGACCTTCGGAATTTGGACGAACAAATCCGAACGGGGTTTTGCGAAAGGAAGAAGATAGGGTTCTTAAAGCTTGGAAAAAGGAATGATTTTGGGTGTCTCATTTGCTGAGACTGAAATAGCTTTTTGAAATCAAATGACCTCTCGTAGAAAATTCAGGTTTTGACCCTTAACCTGAGTGGGAACACCATACGGAATCCTTGACTGAAGAAACCGCGATGGGACAGGAAGAGATACTTCAACTGAATGAGGCAACTCTTCCGGAAGATATAGACAATGCTAGGTTGCATCAAAAATGGATATTGAATGTTTATTTCATTTTTGGAATAGCTAGAAAATTTTGCCAATAAGATAAAATTATAGTTGATTCAAATGCTTGCAAATGTGCACGTATGTGCGAAGATATTCCCTCTTTTACCTAGAGTATTTCCTCCAATGAGGTTAACTTCTCAGTTCTAAGAGTCAAATTCAAAATTTTAGCGCTGATGATTTTCTTCAAGGAAGTTATCTATTTCCCTGATATAAGAAGAAAAGAAATATTCTTAATTTCATAAAAGCAGAAAATGAAGAGATATTGATAAAAGAATTTTGCATGAGAAAAAATGACTCCTGGCAACTTTGGCAGTTTTGATACCTGGGTGTTTTCCCACGATGATCTTTTTGCGCTCTTTTTGAGTCATTGGGCTTTTCGGGCTTTTACATCATCCTTCATTTGGATGGGTTCTGACTTTTCTCTCTTTTTTTCAGGGAAGGGTACGTCACAAACTCCTTCATCTTGGAGATGCTCCGATCCTTCTTTTTCTCAGGGATTATATATGATATTGGCTCAAAAGGTCTTTAGATGTAGCTGAAATCAAATATCTTTTAGGGTTTGTCGGTAGGTTCATCGCACTCGCCTTCATCTCAACGGTGATCTGAACTTTCCCAGGAAGGATTCTTCACAAACTCCTTCATCTCGGAGATGATCCAAATCTTCTTTAGCCCCGGGGGTCTAGCTCGCATATTCATCTTCATCTTGACGACAGTTGAGAGATCCCTTTTGCGGATATTTGATTACAACTTTAAATGAATGAGAAGATATGGGTTGAGTGGATTCTTTTTATAGCTCAAGATATTTCCACTGCTTGATTGCCAGAAAAATCAATTTTAAACATGCACCATAGCCAAGATCAATATCAATTTGCTTCTGGCTTTTCAACGTCATTGAAGATTTCTTTCATTGATCATATCGAGGACATTTCTTACATCCTTTTGGTTGATCAACAGAAAAAGATTTGAATTTTACCTCTTTTTCGCAAAAAGCTTCACCTTTTTAGAAAGAAATACTAGAGGTAATCTGAGGTAATTCTTTTGTGCAGTAAGAATATTTGGAATCAATAAATGTTTTTAGCAAATTCGCATAATGTTTCAGAATTCTTTTGTGAAATAATCACTCTATGAATTTTTGATGAGACCTTTAGTTGCAATCTTCGATTTCGGAAATACATGACCAGCAAAAGCTGGAACCTTTGAAATACATGACCAGCGAAAGCTGGAATCTTTGAAATACATGACCAGCAGAAGCTGGAACCTTTTTTGAAATACATGACCAGCGAAAGCTGGAACCTTTGAAATACATGACCAGCGAAAGCTGGAACCTTTGAAATACATGACCAATAGATGTTGAAATCTTTTGAAATGCCTGACCAGCGAAAGCTGGAACGTTTGAAATACGTGACCAGCAAAAAGCTGGAACCTTTGAAATACTTGACTAGCAAAACTGAAAAGTTTGAAATACATGACCAGCAAAATGCTGGAACATTTTGGAAATACATGACCAATGAGTGTTGGATCTTTTGAGAAATACACGACTGGTTATGAAAAACTGGGTTTTTAATAAAAAAGGGTTTTGAAGGTTTTGAGAATGATCAAAATTGGGAGATTATAACCCAAGGGTTGAGAAAATGATGAAATTTTGAAAACATTGCGTCCAGAGATTGGAGATTTGATAGAATCGAGAGATTTGGAGATATGAAGTTTTGGAAATGATAGATTTGAGAGATTTGAAACTCGAAGGTTTGGTAATGAGAGAATGGAAAAATCGCACCCTGAAGGTTTGATTCATGGAATGGGTTGATTCGGGAGCTCGAAAATTGTGAGCTGGGACTTTTTGAGATATATGACCAGCGAGAGCTGGGTCTTTTGGAAATATACGACCAAAAGCTGAGTCCTTTTTGGGAATACATGACCAGCAAAGCTGAATTGTTTGAAATGCATGACCAGCGAAAGGCTGGAACGTTTGAAATACATGACCAGCGAAAAGCTGGAATGTTTGAAATACATGACCAACGAGTGTTGGATCTTTTTTTGGAAATACCTGACCAGCAAAAAGCTGGAACGTTTGAAATACCTGACCAACAAAAAGCTGGAACGTTTGAAATACATGCCCAACGAGTGTTGGATCTTTCGCAATACCCGACCAGCAAAAGCTGGGACGTTTGAAATACCTGACCAGCGAGAAGCTGGAATGTTTGAAATACATAACCAACGAGTGTTGGATCTGATCAGCAAAAAGCTGGAACGTTTGAAATACCTGACCAGCAAGAAGCTTGAACGTTTGAAATACATGCCCAACGAGTGTTGGATCTTTTGAAATACCTGACCAGCAAAAGCTGGGACGTTTGAAATACCTGACCAACGAGAAGCTGAAACGTTTGAAATATATGACCAACGAGTGTTGGATCTTTTTGGAAATACCTGACCAGCAAAAAGCTGGAATGTTTGAAATACCTGACCAGCAAGAAGCTGGAACGTTTGAAATACATGCCCAACGAGTGTTGAATCTTTTGAAATACCTGATCAGCAAAAGCTGAAACGTTTGAAATATATGACCAACGAGTGTTGGATCTTTTTGGAAATACCTGACCAGCGAAAACTGGAACGTTTGAAATACCTGACCAGCAAGAAGCTGGAACGTTTGAAATACATCAAATTTTGGGAGATTTAAATAAGAACTTGATTTTTTGTGGAAGAAAAAGATTTTAATCAAAAGACTGAATGTAGAAAGTTATTGGTGCGAGGATTGAATCCTCCAAATGAGCTCAATATATGATTGAAGATTTTGGGAAATACCCTAGTGCGAGGACTGGGTTGTAAAGATTAGCTAAACAAAGTGATTTTTTTAGAGAATAAAGATTATTTGGTAAAAATTAATGGACCATCATAGTTTAATTGCATGTGGTCGATTTTCAGGATTTTGTCCCCTTGTCCTGAACGGGGGAAATAACAAAGAGGAATACCTCATTGACAGGAGGCATCAGGTTTATCCCTTAACCGGAAAGGGTAATTTTTAAAGATAAAAGTAGATGAAATTTTAATAAGATTGAAAAATTTGTTAAAACTTGACATACTATGCAATAGCTTGATGAAAAATTTGATCAAACCAAAAGTGAATCAAATAAAATGAAAATAAAGACCACAAGATCAATTGAGAATTAACAAAATTTGAGGAAACAAGCTTTCGTCTAATCCTGCCTGCATATGATGAAAGAAGATGATTATAGATCAAAATAAAATACCCCAGTATGATGGAGAAGAATGTAAGATTTGATAGAAGATCATTATTTTATTGAAATGGCTCTTTGAAGAGTACGAAGGCTTTAGAATGAACATTTCAGGTATAAAACTTCTTCAAATGCAGAGCATTGATGGGATCTGGCATTTCCACTCCGTCTGCGTTGATTAGACGATATGAATTGTGAGGAAGTGCTTCCTTAAACACATAAGGACCTTCCCAATTGGGTGACCACTTGCCCCGTGGTCGATGCTTGAGATGAGTCGTTGATCTGAGTACCAAATCGTCAACTCGAAATCTTCTCTCAATGACGGACTTGGCATAGTGTCGAGCTATCCTTTGTCGATAAGCTTGAGCATGCTCTGCTGCCTTGAGTCTCTTTTCATCCAGTAAATCTAGCTGCACCAATCTCTGCTGCTGATACTGATCAAGTGGCAATTCTATAAGTGAAGCAAATTTGAGAGCGGGCTTTTGGATATGGAGAGGCAAAACCACTTCAGTCCCGTAAACAAGTTCTGAAGGAGTGGCATTAGTCGGAGTCTGAATGATGGTCCAGTATGCCCAAAGTGCGTCATGAATTTGCTCATGCCAATCTCGACCTGTTTTCACAGTCCTTTCCAAAATACAGATCAAGATTTTATTGGTGGCTTCTGCTTGGCCACTTCCTTGAGGATAGTAGGGAGCTGAGAAATGATGGGCAATTCTGAATTTAGAACAGAAGGTTTTCATTCTCTCATTTTTAAAATGGGTTCCATTGTCTGAGATAATATCATGTGGTATGCCAAAGCGGCAAAGAATGTTCTTGTGAATAAAAGAAACCACATGACGGCCTTCTACCGTGCGTAGAGTAACAACTTCAACCCATTTTGTGAAATACTCTGTCGCAGCCAGAAAGTATTTGTGGCCGTTGGAAGCAGAAGGAGTAATCGGAACTACAACATCGAAAGCCCACATAGAAAATGGCCAAGGGGAAACAACTGATTGAAGATATGTGGTCGGAGCATGAATGTAAGGCGCGTGCAATTGGCACTTGACGCACTTCTTCACAAATCTATGACAGTCCTGCTGCATGATATTCCAATAGTACCCTGCTCGAACGATCTGTTTGACAAGAGTTTGATAGCCGACATGGCCACCACAAATCCCTTCATGTGCCTCTTGGATAATTTCCATAGCCTCTTCTTTGTCTAAGCATCTTGAATACTCAGAACTGAACCCACGGCGGTAGAGGATATTGGCCAAAATGAAATAACGAGTAGACATACGCTGAATTGCACGTTGCTCCCTTTTTGGCATTTCTGGTGGAAATTCACCAGTCTTAATGTAATTTTTGATATTTTGATACCAAGGCCTCTCCTTCTGATCGACCTGGTTTACTTGCATAACTGAAGCGAAAGCAGGTTGCTCAAGTTTGCCAACTTCGAAAGAACGACATGACTCACTGCCTTTGAAGGATAAAATGGAGTCTAAGCTGGCTAAGCCATCGACTATCTGATTATGCTCCCTTCTAATGTGACTGAGCTGAAATTCTTTGAAGCTATCCACAAGAGCTAGGACGATCTTCTGATACGGAATCAATTTGGAATCTTTCACTTGCCATTCAGTGTTAACTTGACTGACAACAAGTAGTGAATCGCCAAAAGCATGCATTCTCTTGACATTGAAATTTTGCAGAATTTTGAGGCCTTGTATTAGAGCTTCATACTCGGCCATGTTATGAGTGCATTGGAAACCAAACTTAAGAGAATAAGGGATCATTTCTTTTTCTGGAGTGATTAACAGGACTCCGATCCCGATGCCAGACATGTTCTTAGAGCCATCGAAGAACATATTCCAAACTGGGGGCTGTTGAATATTACAGATGTGCTTATCAGGAAAATCATCATCTGCTTTAATCTCTTCCGTCAAAGGAAAATCCGCCAACTGATCTGTGGTCGCTTGGCCTTTAATCGACTTTTGAGAAACATACTCTAAGTCATATTGCATTAGGAGGACTTGCCACTTTGCAATCTGTCCAGCGAGAAAGGGTTGTTCCAAAATGTATCTGAGAGGATTAAGTTTCGATAGAAATTTGATTTTAGAAGCCAACAAGTAATGTCTTAACTTCTGGCACATCCAAACCAGAGCTAGACAAGTTTTCTCCATTTGAGAATACTTCTTTTCGTAATCAATGAAAGTTTTACTCACATAGTAGATGGCGTGCTCTATCAGGCTGCCCTCTTCATACTGCGCGAGGAATCCACCACATGCATTCTGATTGACTAAAATATATAGTAAGAGAGGCTTTCCCAGCTTTGGCAGCTTCAAAACTGGTGGATTAAGGAGATACTGCTTGATGCGCTCAAACGAGAGCTGATATTCTGATCCTCATTCAAATTTAACTCCTTTTTTAAGCAAATGATTGAAGGGTTTACATCTCATAGCCAAATTGGAGATGAACCTGCGAATAAACTGAATACGCCCTTGAAGACTTCGTAGTTCTCTCAGATTAGTTGGAGGCGGCATATCAATAATGGCTTTTGCCTTGGCCGGATCCACCTCGATTCCTTTCTTGCTGATAATGAAGCCGAGTAATTTGCCAGACTCAACTCCAAAAACACATTTTTGAGGGTTAAGTCTCAATTTATACAGAACAAGTCTTTCAAAAACTTGACTAAGAGCATCAAGGTGATCCTCTTCTTCTTTAGACTTAACCAAAATGTCATCCACATATGCATCCATATTCTTGTGCATTTGATCATGGAAAATAACGGCCATTGCCCTCTGATAGGTTGCCCCGACATTTTTGAGCCCAAATGGCATCACAGTATAGCAGAAGGTTCCCCATGGGGTAGTAAATGAAGTCTTGGACTGATCACGAACGGCCAGCTTGATCTGATTATAGCCTGAATATCCATCCATGAAAGAAAACATGGCATGACCTGTTGTGCTATCGATCAACAAGTCAATATTAGGAAGCGGATAATCATCTTTCGGGGTAGCCTTATTGAGATCCCTGAAATCAATGCAAATCCGAACTTTTCCGTTCTTTTTAGGGACTGCTACGATATTTGCTAACCAATCTGGGTAATCAATGGCCCGGATGAAGCCTGCTTTTAATAAATCTTCAAGTCCTTCCTTGACTTGCTGCTCAATTTGAGGGTCTAACTTCCTCAGTTTCTGCTTGATTGGTCTGGCTTTTGGTTTCAATTTGAGGCGATGCTCAACCAGCTTGGTATCTAATTTTGGCATATCTTCATAAGTCCAGGCAAATACTTCCTGATGTTTTTCAAGGATATGGATGAGTCTTGCTTTTTCAACTTCGCTTAGACTCGACCCGATTTTGAGAATTTTCGGATCATCTTCCGACCCAATGTTGATATCCTCAGTTGGATCTTGAACCAAAGATGAGGGTTCATCCTGCTTCTGAATGTGAGCAAATTCTGGCAATTCCTGAATGGTGGAATCAAATTCGGCTGGCTCTTTAGTCTGCTCTGCTGTCTGACTGACCTCTGTTCTGTCTTTCATCTCAGGAAACCTTGCCAATTTTAGATACTTGGGATTGATAACAAATTTCGTCATTGATTTAGGAGTTAACGGTCCTGAAAATGTAAGAAGGGTTTTTTATGAGAAAGTACGAGCCAAAACAAATTTTTGTATAAAGTAAAGAACAATGACATAGACAAAGTATAAGAAGGAATGATAGATGCCTGAATATGAAGAAAAAGATTGATCTTTCATTGATTGAAGCATAGTATTTATAAGACACTGACAAAAGATGGGACTGTGTCGTCCCTACAAGATTAACAAAAGATAGAAAAAGCAGGAAAAACTAAGGCATCATCTTTTCATTGGCCTTCTCTGACAAAAATGGTTTTCTTGCTGGAATCCTGGCCGGTGAACCCCAACTTTGAGCTGTCTGCATGCTGAACTGGAATGATAGGCTCTACCATGCCGTCCTCATTTTTCCCCATGCCTTGGAACGGTTGGTATCCATGTTTTATCAGCAGGTCAAATCCCCTTTTGGCTTTAGAAAACTGAGGAAATAAGGGATGATCTTTAAAGGAGGTGTAATTGATTCGTCCTCCTAATTTGAAGAAACAAGGTCCTTGCCATTGGACCGTGGTTGCAACGTTCTCTTCTTCCATGACATCTTTTAACTTTAACATTTCTAAGCTTTCACTGAGATTGATTTCATCCGCTTCTCGAATGCTTGGAATATCAGCTGTGAATGTTGGACGGGGAATCATAGGCTGTGGCAGCCTTTCTTCAGGGTCTTTGCCCAAAACGGTAGTAATCATTCTGCCCTTGGACCACTTGATGCACTGGTAGAGAGTTGATGGAATGACATTGGCATTATGGATCCATGTTCGTCCCAACAAGAGATTGTAAGTTGGCGGCACATTGACGACATGGAATAGAACCGTATGTACTGAGTAGTTAATGAAAATCTCTAAAAAGATTTTGCCTTTGGCAGTCTGCCTGTGATTGTTGAAGCTGTAAATGGTGATAGGATCAGGCACGTATTCCTCTTCCTTTAATCCCAGGGCCTTTGCTGTCATCTCTGGGCAAATATTTAAACTGCTGCCTCCATCAACAAGTACGTGCAGGACAGTCATGCCCCGGGTCCTTACCACAATATACAATGCATTATTGTGGAATAAATGAAGCTTAGGCAAGTCCTCATCAGAGAAGGTAATAGGCGTGTTAGTCATCGCCTAGTTTACAATCTGTGCCATGTCTTCAGGCGTGGTGCCCGACTTCACCTTAATCTTTCTCAATAGATCATCCAACTTTTCTTGATGCTTGGGAGAATCATGAGTTAACTCAAAGATGGAAATGTTCGAGAGCGCTGTAATTGGCTTCTGAAAATCATCGTCCAGCTCTTCTGCTGCTTTAAAGGTTTTTGCTTCCTCTACGCATGCTTCTTTCTTAAGGAATCTTCTTGGGAAAATTTGAGTTCTTTCGTTCTCAACCGGTACGCTCACTTGGTTAAGCAGTGAGAAGATATCCATTTTTTTGGATACAGGCTGATCCTGATGTAGAACCATTACCTGATGTTGGAGATTTAGTTCTTCGATGGAACATGGGTGTATATGACTTTGTGGAAGGAAAGAGTGTTCTGAAATGGTTGATGTGGAATATTTTGGGAATGGAGCAGATAAGATTTCCAGTTTGCCTTCCTCTTCATCTTCTACGAGGATGCTTTTGTCGATACAGTCCTGGACCAAATGCTTCAAGACGAAGCAGTGTTCTGTATCATGTCCCATGGCTCTATGGAATTTGCAATATTGCTCTCTGTACTTCCCCATGATTACTGGAGGATCTGCAATTTTGGGTAATTTCACCATCCCGTGGGACAGCAGGTATTCCAACACTTTCTTCAGAGGCTGGTCCAAAGGAGTGAATTTCCGATCCCTACTTTAATTGATGTGTTTAGGTTTTTCTTGAAAGTCCCCTTTTTGTTGAGGACAGGTTGGGAGAGACTTGTCATTGTTTTTGAAGAACTTTCCCTTTTTTTCCTCTATTCTGCTTAGGCTTCATGCCACTGCCACTGTTATTCTTGCTGCTACTACCCTGATTATCTTCGGGAACATCAGCTGAATAGGTAAAATGGGTTTTCTTCTTTGGGTCCAGGATGTTCTTGGCCAAAGCAACACCTTCATACATTCCATTCTCTACCCCCAATTCGAGTCATTCTGCTCGCTCTGTTAGTTCGATAAATGATTTGGAGGGGTACAAGAAAATGAGGCTTTTTAGGGGCTGAGAGAAGTTATTGAGGATGACTTGGAGGGTATGTTCCTCAGAAATATGGCTTCTCATCTTGTTGCAGACACTCCTCCATTTGTGAATGAAATCCCTGGCCTTCTCATTAGGCTCTTGCTTTAGGTTGCATAAATGGTTGAGCGTGGGTAATGCTTCTGTGTTGAATAGGAAGCGCTCAACAAACATGTTGACAACTTTATCAAAATCCCTTAATTCGATGGGATTGACATGCTCAGCGTACCACTTGGCAGCTATCCCATCCAGGCTACGGGGAAAACAGAGGAAAAGGGCACGATTATCTTCACTGAATCGGGTACATTCGGCGAAAAACATTGCCAAATGGGCCTTGGGATCTCCGGATCCGTCAAACTTAATGAATTTCCGAGGGAGGTTCTCCAGATTGTTGTCCCCTTCCAAGCTGAGGTAAAAGTCCTGCCTGGTGTATGACCTCTTTCCTTTGTCACGAATTTATAGGTCTTTGACTATCTTTGTCAAGGCTTGGATTGAATCCTCTGTGGGAGCCCCATACTTAGGCTTGTTTACTGACAGCGGCTCTTCCACTGGCCTCTTGGATGATCGTAGATGCTTTGGGATGTAGATCAGCTGCTCCTCTTTAGATTTCTCTTCTGCTGACTCGGAATCTTCTGAGGTGTTGTCACGCTATACCTTCTGCTTACTGATCTTGACAGGCTTCCTTATGGGCTTCTTTTTAGCTTTGCCCTTAGAAACTGCCTTCTTGGGACCAGCCTTAGCCCACTCGACCATCATCTTGGTCATCATTTTTTGAAAGACTCGGTACATGGCTGGATCAACGTCGCTCTCATCCCCTAAGTCGTGCTTCTTGGATAATCTAGGAGAATTCATCTCCTTTGGTTCGCTGTCACTGTGCCGTTGAGCAGCCTGCTTGCCAGCCCTTGTCTGAACCATCTTTGGATGCAAAGTTTTCCTGTAGAATATGGGAATGGTTAGGGTATGGAGAAGCCTTTGAAAACCAAAATTTTTGAGGAAAAGGAATGAAGGATTTCGGCAGACAATTTCAAGAGATTATCCCATTACCCGAGATTGGGTCATCACAAGATTTGTGATAATTGTGTTACCATTTGATGATAACAGAGAAATGTGCCTTGTTACCTAGGTGAGGTCGTCAACCATGATAAAATATATTGAAGAAAATGGGGGATGAATGTCCCATTTACCCGAAATGAGGTTGTCACAAAAATTGTGACTATTTGTGCTATAAACAAAATACAAGAAATAAAATTTTGGCCAAAAGTAATTTTTATTGATATTTAACATTTAAAGACAAAGAGAGGGTGGGCAGACAGTTTGCCACCACTCTTGATATACAGATGATACATTTGGCCCAGGAAATACAGACAGAGAGACAAAGGAGTCCCAGGTATATTTAGTGACATGGTATGCCCCAGACCACTAATCCGACTGCAGGTTGAATTCTGGCATGTTCCCTATCGGAAAGCGGGTGTTGGCACGAACCTGCCGTTGCGAAAACTGCCTGAGACATCGTTCTGGCTGATAATCAACACAAAAGAAAGGACCAAGCAATCTGTAGCGCTTGTCGCGAGCATAGGTGTATCGAGGAACAGTCACTTTTCTGTCGAAGAAGTCCCAAACAATCTCCTCCTGATGTAGTTTCTCGATCAAAGCTCGACACTGAATGGCTGACTTCGGCTACTTACTGTTGAATCTGAAAGAACTGGCCTTCGAGGGAATGTGTCACAGGAACCACGACTGCAGAGCGTAAGTGCATCCTTCTACCAGAATGGTCTCTCCGAGGGCAAATCGAGCCAAGCCTCTATAAAGAAAAGCCAAGGCTGCCATAAAAACCGATAGCTGACGAGTTTGCTTGCTTCCCCATCTTCGAAAGAGCTGGGCAACCCTGATGTCTATGAAATTTTGGCCATCTTGGAAGAAAGCTAATCCTACTGTGCATAGGATCATGGCATGCTGAATTCTGTCTTTTGCTGCTCGAGACAAAGTGTCAACCTCCTCATAGGCTCCATACTTGCGATATAGTCTGAAAAGGTCGATGAACTGGTTCCCACTAATCTCAGTAAGGGGCCGAGATCTGCTCCCTGTCGCTCTGGCCAAGGCTTCTCGAATATCCACCCCTTTTACGTTGATCAGGAACTGCTGCTCGACAGGATCATCTGGCTGGCCAGCTGGTTCGGACAATCCCATAATATCATTGAACTCATCCATCAGTAGAGTCATCTCTCCCTAAGGAAACCAGAATGTGCAGGTACGTGGATTCCACCGTTCTGCCATAACTTGAATCAGAGCTCCATTGATGGTTCGCTTGCCCACTGCTGATGCCATCTCCAACCCACAGTCATCCAAGTGGTCTGGGAACATACGTGAGAAGGTGGTGAACCAAGAATAATACCATCGAGGGAAGAAAGGACGAGACTGGATGACCCATTGATCCGGGGATCCATCTTGAATATGATAGAAGACATGATCTCGGGGAAAGACCGCATCGAGAGAATCTGACGCCATCGAAATGATACTGGGGCAAAGAGGAATAAGGAGGAAATTTAGATAGAATGCAAGACTTATGGATAGACTTTTGAAGAATAAAAACCTGGACATTTTGAAAGATAGAGGAAATTTTAAAGGAATTTTTCAGGGTTTTGAAGAAAAATTTGATCTAAAAGAGAAAAGAAATGTAGGTAGAGAAAAATATACACCTGGGGTTTTTGAAAATAAGGGTAAGTTTTAAATGATACACCCAGGGTTTTTGGAAAGGGTTTGATACATATATATGAGAGAATAAGAGAAACAGCACATCACAAAAAGCTGCACAAACAAGGATGCGCACACAACACCCCCTAAAGGCTGACTCTAAATGCAGTATTTGAAATGGCTTGTAGGACCTTAATCCTAACTCTAAGGTTCAGATCATCTGATTTCAATCAAGATACACCGATATACTCAAGCCGAAGCTCGAAGTACGTGGCATAGAAATATTTCTTCGGTTCTAAGGTAATGGCTTCCCAACATCCTTGAGCACCTACCGATATACCTCGGACTATGGCCCTTAAGTACGTGGTAGGGGGGCGCGAACCCAAATAAGTGGTCCAGTTGTGAGGCTCTCTCCCAAACTATGGTTCAGTGAGACAGCCCAACAACGTGAAGACCGGGACAATATAGGTAAGGAGTTTTTCAAAATATGCTCAACATGCAAGAAATCAGATGGCTCTAATGCAAGTCCTAAAAGAGATAGATTAAAATGAAGAGAAACATACACTTGCATACATTGTTTTCATGCAATCCCTAAAATTGAGGAGAGTTGTATTTCACTCTTAAATCTAATGTGAGCATGGAATAATCTCCTCAATATGGTCCTACCAAACCATACTTAAATCCTATATGCAATGATGTCAGCTTAGGATAGAGTCTAGGCTCCTAAGGTTTGCATGGAAATGAAGCTGACATATGTAGAATAAAAACTTAGAAAATATCAAAGCAAAGGAAAAGGCATTAAATTTGACCGGACAAAGACGAGTCCCATCTCGGTCGCCAAAACTGTGATCATCGCAAAAATTTTCCTCTCGTAATATTTCTCTCTCTTCCTTCTCTTTTTCTTTCCAACCTCTATTTCCTCCTTTTTGAAGAGAGAAAATAAAAGACGGAAAGAAGGAGAGAAAAGAAAAGAAAAGAAAAAGAAGAGAAGAGGAATTCTTTTGCGGGGTCTCACTTGACCTTAATTTTGAAAATATTTGAGAAAATGACTCACCTCCGTTTTGAAATATTTGCGGAAAAATTGGGAGACGGGATCCGCTCGTCGGTACGAGGTTCGACCATTCCTGGCGCCTTTACCAGGGGTAATCGAACCAAGGGTCGAATTTTATGCCTTTTACTTTGCTAAGAAATTATCTAAGAATCTATTCTAAGTCTAAATGCACAAAGAATCATGCTTGTGCAATGCAAGTATGTATGCTCATTTTAAAAATGATTTGAAAAAAAATTCCCAAGTGTTTCTGAGATGAATCTGATAATGAAGTGAAGAAATGATTTCTAACTTTAGAACTTAAGATTTAAAGTTCTAAGTTTTTAGAATAATCAAAGTTTGAGAATAAATCTTGACTTTGAAAGGAATGATTCTGAAAAAGGAGAAGAAAGGAAATTTCAAAGTCATAAATGGACTTTGAATCAGAATAGAGATGAAATGGAATTGAATTCTAACTTTGAAGTTTGAAATCAGAATGAAATGTGGGAAATCTAAAGGGAATTGAGAAATAGGATTTGATTTGAAAGTTGGAATTCAAGATGGAATTTGAATCCAAAGTCTGGATGGAGTTTAAAATTCAGAATGAGATTTAAATTCTGGTTTTAGAATCCTAAATGGAAATTGGTTTTGAAATTTTGGGATGAAATGGAATTGGTTCTAAGAATTGGAATTGAGAATAGAAGTTGATTTGAAATCTGGAATTCAAGATGAAATTTGAATCCAAAGTCTGGATTCTAAATAGAGGTGAGAAAAAATCGAATTCTGGATTTAGAATCCGAAGTGGGAATTGGATCTGAACTCTGGGATCCAAGATGAAATTGGATTCTGAATTTTAAATGGAATTGGATCTAAGATCTGAGACCCACAGTGAAATTGGATTCTAGATCCTAAGATGAAATTGGATCTGAAGTTTGAGATACAAAGTAGAATTGGGTTCTAGATTTTAAGATGGATTTTGGATCTGAAGTCTGAGATCGAAAGTAGAATTGAGTTCTGGATCCTAAAATGGATTTTGGATCTGAATCTAAGATCCAAGTTGGGATTGGGTTCTGGATCCTAAAATAGATTTGGATCTGAAGTCTGAGATCCAAAGTAGAATTGGGTTCTGGATCCTAAAATGGATTTTGGATCTGAAGTCTGAGATCCAAAAATGAAGTTGGATTCATACTTGGAAATCTGGATCCAAGTTGAGATTAGGATCTAACTTGGTTTTTGGAATTTCAAAAATTGATTTGAGGATGAATTTCAAAGTCAAATTGGACTTTGAATTTGAAACTTGAATTTGGAATTTAGAAAATGAATCAAGAATTTCAAAGTTAATTTGAACTTTGAATTTGGTTTCAAAGTCAAAATTTGGACTTTGAAGATGAGGTAGAATTGATGAGTTTGAAGTAGAAATTGAAGAAAAGATGTTCAAAATCACTTGGGTTTTTTAAAAGAATTTTTTAAAAATATGGTGAAATTCTATCCTGAATGATGAATGAATTTAAAGAATTTGAAATTGGATTTTGAAAAGCTATTTCATTCTTTAAGTGAATTAAGAATGGGGTTGAAGATATAATATATCCCTGACTATGGTCATTGAATATATTATATAATATCCACATTTAAATTCAAGTGAAGAATGAAATACATTTTTTGTGCTTTTATAGATATTAAAATGAAATTAATTCTCAATATACCCTGACTATGGCCATTGGTATATATGTTGAATTAATTTTAAATTAAATTCTGATAAAAGAGGAAAATATTTAAAAAAAATATGATGATTTTTTAAAAAGATCCAGTGTGGATCCAGTGTTATTTTATAAAAGATAAAAATCCTAAGTTTTGTTTACGTCCTGACTATGACCATTGACGTAAATCATCAACTTAGGATTAATTACCTCTTACAAAATGGTGCACGTGCCATTCGTGTTCCCATTCGTGAAATTTTGAAAATAAAGTAAAAATAAAATTAGATGAAACAGCCAATTATGAGAATTATGTGCTTATGCATTCTATTCTAAGCTGAAAATATAAAAGTTCTCAATAATATCTAATTATTACAACCTTGATTTGAAATTGAGAACATAAAAAAAAATCTCTAATCTAAGAATGGAAGTCTAAAGTTCCCATGCTTTCCTGCAAATACTGAATTAGCACAAAAATAGAACATATAAAGAGAAATTAGCACTGAAATGTACATGATCATGCCTACTCAAAGTGAAGAATGCATATGCAATGTCTAAAAGATATGCATATGAGAAGGCCTATGTAAATGCTTTAGGCTAAATGAAAGTCTATATGTATTTGCCTAGGGCCATATGTATATCCACTGATGAAGTGCCTATGAGGATGATTCTATTCACGTGCATATGAGAATGTAATGCATGCATGGAAGTATACAAAGGTCACAACAATTTGTTGGTAGCCGCAAATGACAAAATGCTATGAATGAGGTCACAACAGCCACAGGCTGCTGTGAATGGTTATGGTAAGATGTCATGAAGGCAAGGAGTCACAACAGCTGAATGGATTTGGTGGCTGGAAGAGATATGGGCAATGCTGCAATATTATACATAGTGAAATATTTTAGCGGATGCAGGCATGTGCCTGCAACGAGGATGAGTTGAATATACCTGCTGTAGGTGCGCATATGATGAGATGTATTTCATGAATGTGTACTTAGCACATATGGATAGTGTATATGCATGGATGCTATATGTAGGTGTTGTGAAAGAGATGTTGGACAGTGTAGGTGCTAGAAGTACAAGTGTGACTTGCAAAGAGGTGTGCTATTGTAGATTGCAACAGGGTAAGTGCAACTGCGAAGTGTGGATGACCAGTGGGTGTAAGCATGTAGGAGGTGGAGTATAGTACCAAGTGAGTGTGAATGTGGTGTTGTAAGTGGTAATGAAAGGATGCTATGTTGTGGGGATTACAGCAGATGGTAAGTGGTGCTCACAGAGAATGGATGAGGTGTTGGGTGAATGCTGAGTGAAGATGAATGTGCAGGGGGGATAGTGCTGTCAATGAGAAATGCACAAAAGTTTGTGTACTGGTGACAGTGGGGTGATATATGTAGTGAAGGTATAGAGGTTGAAGTGGTGAAGGGTAGAAGTGATGCTGCAATGGCAGTAGGGGGGGTATGGATGCTGGAGGTTTGCTATGTGCTGAGTAGTGTTATCTATAGGGTAATAGGGTGTTACTGAATTATGTCTGACTGGTATGAGTAATGCTACAGGAAGTAATGTAAGATGTAGTGAAGGCAACAAGTGCAGCAGTGTGTGAAGCACAGAGTGTTGCTGTAGATGTTGTGCTTTTGTGAAGGAAGTGGAGGTGCAATAGGTGGGGTGTGCACACATTGTGGGAGATGTAGGTGCTGGTGTACAGGTTGTGAGTTGGGTGATAAGGTGCATCAAAGTGTAGAGAATGGTGAATGAAGTGGGTGTTGATGTGAGCATTGAATATGCTACAAATGCTAAGCACAAGTGTAATTGACAGGTGGGTGCTAATAGGATATGCTGTGGGCAAGTATATAAATGTTGCTGTGAAGAAAGTGCAACAGATAAGTGTAATTGAAGGGAGGAATTTTTAATACTGAAATGTAGGTTCGCGACATTTTGGCCAGAAATGACTCGAGTCCCAATTTGAATTACTAGTAGCCCACGACGGCTGCAGGTAAAGCTTTAGGAATGGCTTGAAACTCTATTTCGAGCAAACAGTTTATTATTGTAATGAGGTGTACCAGAGGATCTCTCTGATTCCAACATGGCTCAGTGAATCTCAAAAAGGGCATAGCACAATATTATCAGTAAAATGGATACAATCTTGGTGAAATTCCAACTAATTTTATACACTTGTAACTCTCTAAAGCAAAAGGTGCAGACCTGGCCATAAAAAGAACAAGAAACTTCAAATAAAATGCTGAACTACTGCAACCCTAACACTTTTAAAAACAACAACTTTCCTTTTATATTAATCAAAATGTTTGATGGCTTTCAAGATCTATAGATACTGTGTTGTTATCCATCTGGGATAGTCACACAGACATTTAATCATGGCTGATGGATCTTAAAACTGAGATAATGCTAGATGTTCAAATACCAAAGAAGGACTCTCTAGTGAACCACTCTTATAAGCCAATCAATAAAAAAGAACCACATTGTTTTTGTTGGTAAAAGGAAGAGAGTCTGCAGCAAATGGCTTAATCCTCTTGAGCCCGCCATCTCTTAATAGCTTCACTGTAATCTCACAAGCCAAAGTGTGGGAAAATCGGGTTTCCCAATTAACATCTATCCCATCAATCCTGCAGGAATACTGCCTCTATCTGTTACAGGGATAATTCACAAAATAAATGTGTCTAATGCTGGTAATAAGTGGGGGAAAGTGTTATAACAGTTTTGTAACTGTGATGCTGTGCAATAAATGTGTTGGTGATGCGAGACTTGCATTTTAAAAGCACAACTAAAGGGGCTTAGCCATGCAAGATCGATATGGTTGGACCAAAAAAATTGGGAGGGTTCTATCTGTGAGTCAGAAGTTTGAACTTG
The DNA here is from genome assembly GCF_984573655.1 of Nuphar pumila. Classification (NCBI taxonomy): domain Eukaryota; kingdom Viridiplantae; phylum Streptophyta; class Magnoliopsida; order Nymphaeales; family Nymphaeaceae; genus Nuphar; species Nuphar pumila. The sequence continues at coordinate 86,387,092 of NC_143252.1, read as the reverse complement.
TGCTTCCGTCTCTTTACCTGCAGCAGCAGCCTATGAAAGCCAACATCTCTAGAAGTAGGTGCTCTGGGTTACGAAAGGAAACTAATAAACATACGGATAATCCATCTATAGAAGCACGAATGTGCATCCTACAGAAAATGGAAATGAGTGATGAAGGGACACATGACGATTCTAGTAAGGGTAAAGTATACAGGCTATGGAGCTTCTGGAAGCATCAGTACAGCCAATTACTATTACCATGGATGGAATTGAAATCATCCCCATTCTTGTTGACCTTATATACTTCTTGCAAAAGATACCAGTTCATGACCATTTCCAGGCTTTGAAAACTTGATTGCCTCAATTGAATCCAACAACTTCATACTGGCAGATTCCCACCGTTCCGGGCCTCCAGCAACTTAAGCCATTGTTCATCTGATCTTTAACAAGTTCTGGTTGCCCCAGTTAGGTGTTGGTATTAAATGTCACTTTCAAGTTGCTCTTGAGATCGAGAGGTAGGGAATTCACATTTTAATGATAAAATGGACTGTAGAAGTACTAACAAAATAAAAAAAAACAATAACACAGTGAGATCTAATGAGACGAAACATTCTGAGTTCAAGGAAAACACCTAAACCGAAGTGAATGTTACAGGTATATCTCTACAAAACACAGAAGTAACAATAAAAATAAAAAAAAGGGAAACTAAAAGAATGGGTAATCCGACCAACACTGTAGTGAGAAGATGCAGAATAATCTAATATCATAAAAGAACATAAGGTAATCGGAGATTTACTGAACTAAGATACAAAAGATGAATATGTAACAAAATAAACAGGAGCCATATGCAAAGATCTTCACTTAGATCGGTCTTGGGTAATTCCGATAATAGGCGACTATGTCAAAATAAACTAAAAGAAACTAAAAAAAAAACGATCCTGCACAATGAGAGAGTAAATAACAAGCAAGATGAATAAACAAACTCTTTTGATAAGATGGAAAATGAGATGTAACCGATCAAAGTAAGGGGCTACTAGCCCCTGACTTACTCACTTCAACACGGTAATGCAGGGTCGAAAACTTCTGGACGATGAGTTCGCAACACATAAAATTCCTGAAGCGAGGGGGGAGGAGCGTGGGTCAATCAGGAAATAAAAATGAAAACGAAGTATCCCAAATAATCCTGATTGTCCCAAAGCCATAAGGAGACAAAGAGAATTCAAATCAAAATGTCGATCAGAACCCAAGAGGCAAAATGTAATCCGATTAGAATATAATGAAAACACAAAGCGTAAAAGAAAATGGAAAGAAAATATGTTGGGATAGAGTTATCCCTTTGCTATAGCCACAGGTGGATCGATCCTGCAATATATGCAGGTCGACCATGCCTTCGAGGCTTTGTGATAAAAACAAAACGAAGAAGAAATCAGGCTACGAAGAAGGGACTGAAATAGAATTTCTTACAGAGAATTGGAAATATAAGATGCTACTTACCGAGAGTTCGATGATATGAGAGAGAAAGAAGAGGTGACTACGGCAGGTTGCTGCAAGGTGAGATCGGCTCCGATGGTGGATGACTCCAGCTGCAAGTCTCTTTCCGAATCCAAATGAGAAAGAAAGGGCGTAAATGAGAAAAAAAAGAGTCGGAAGGGATGATCGTTGTATGATCTGTAAAAAAATGGATGATCCTCGAAGAGGATCGATGTCTCTTCTTAAAGAGAGCATTGAAGGCTCGAGAGAGGAAATGGTTGAGGATTAAGGGTGGAGAAGAGAGGGGATTGTTGGAGATTGAAGGTGGAGAGAGGAGAAGAGGGAAGCGCGGGAAGAGTCCATTAGAAATCCTCCCTTTTTCCAAAAAGAGGTTTCCTTTTTAGAAAATTTTTAAAAAATGGTTAAGAAATGAGGTTTTCGGCAAAATGGCTTCAAAAGGTTTAAAAAATCCTTCGTTTTTCTTGTAGCTTTTCCCAATTTTTGGTTTTTTATGTTATTTTTCCATTTTTTTTGCATTTTTAGAATAAAATCCTAAAGTTTTACGAGAAGACGAAGATTAAAACTAATTTTTTGTGTTTTTGTAAAATATTTACAAAAGGGAATTTTCTTGAGAATTAAAAGCTATTTTGAGAAAATTTCTTCAGAAAATGGGCTTACATCCGGATTTTTGGAACTATTTGAAGTTTTTACAACTTCGAACTGGGAAATATAAGGTTGTGGATCCGAGAGGATGCCGGATGAGCTACCCGAGTCATTTAAAAACCATTTTGGGTATTTTTGTAATTTTAACTTGGGAATCATGCAACGGGGCTCAAATTTGTATTTAAAACACTGGGTGCGGACCCAGAGTTGAATTTGAATATATCGATATGAAATTCAATCCAAAAATCTGAAGAATGACTGAAATTAAGCTTTGAAATTGCTTTGATTTTCTCAGAAAATGGAACCAGGGGCAAAAAGGGAATATTTACAAAAGCTTTGAAAAATTTGGGATGTTCACACTACCTCCTTTAAATTTTGATCAAACTGAACCCTCTGAACCATCACCATCTCCTGTGACACCTTCATCTCAAGCAAAACGAAAGAAAGTCTCTACTAGTCAAGACAATGATGAAATGTTTGCAGCGAATGAAAGCTTTGGAGCTACATCAACACACTTTTCGTGAAGATGTGACTCAACAACTTTCTTCAATTCAGAAGGATATTGCTAAACTCAAGGAGATGATCAAGCAACACTTCTCTTGAAATTTGTTTACTATCATTACTGAACTTTGATACTTTTTGGGTTGTAATATTTTGAACTTGAATTTGCGTTTTGCTTATGCTATGTCTGCACTTACTCTTTTTTATTATGACAAAGGGGGAGAAAAGACGGAAATGGAATGAGAAAAAGAACAAGATAAACAAGACACATGGAAATTGGAGAAAAAGAACAAGATGAACAAGACACATGGACATGGCAATTGCATCATGTGAAAGCATTGAAAATTGTATTCTTGAAAAAGTTTTAGAAATGCATGAAGTAATGATGAAAATGCAAAACAATCAATATGTGATATATGTGCTTTGATCGTTCTAACTTCTTATGTTTTGCAGCATATTGATAGGGGGAGTAAAATCTCCGTCTATGCATCTAAATGCTCCATCTTTGACTAGTTTGTCATCATAAAAAAAAGGAAGATTGTTACGACAATGAAGCCGTACACGATACTTCAAGTACAAGGTTTTGATGATGAACAAGTGAATCAACTGCATTTTAGCTAAGGCAATGAAGAAAGATGACAAGAATTGAGGAATTCAATGAAGAATCTATGAAGACTAGTGTGCAAATGTAAAATTCTTTAAAAAGTCTTAGATTCTTGTAAGAGTCTTACTTAGAGTGCATATTTTGATTGCATTTCACCTAAAAAGTCTTTAAAAAAACTTTTCTAAAAGAACGCTTCATGAAAATCACTTTCGAAAACTCTTTACTTAATTTTTCATGTTTATTAGTCAACCAATAGACTCACCAGTCGACCAACTCTTTCGCGCTAATTTTTCAAAGCAAAAATGTCAAATCTCTGAATTAGTCGATCGGACAGAATGTCTATTTTCTGGAAACTTTAGCAGCAGTTGACTAACAATTTTATCAGTCGCCCGAACAAAACATGTGTTTTCAAAAAATTTAACAGTAATCAACTGAAAGATTTTTCAGTCTACTGATGATATTATCAGTCGACTAACTTTTTCTTTAGTCGACTAAGTTTCAAAACTTTAGATTTTCAAACGGCTCTGTTAAACTCATTAGTCGATCAACGATAACTGTCTGTCTGCTAATATTTCATTTCAGTCGACTAACTATTGTTCCAGTCGACTAATTTTGTCATTTTTCTGTAACTTTTATAAGGCGTGTCTTTTCATTTTTCAAACATTTTGATCATTCAAAATGGACTATTTTGACACCCTTTCATACCCTCAACGTATGAAATCTTTCAACTATAAATATGTGTGCATTCCACACTAAAAAATATCGAATTGAATCGAATCATATCAAATTACATTGAATTATAAAGATTGAATTCTTTGCTTTTTACTCCTACTCATTCAAGTATTTGTTTTCTCACTCACTTGATATTTTCACTCCAGTTTTTCACTCAAATTCCTTTGAAAGATAGTGAATTCGTGAGTTGAGTATTTCAACAACCTCAAAAGCCAATTGCTTTCCATTTGCATTTATAAGAAGGGCTTGTAGGTTGATTGTAAGTTGATTATTTTATTTTTCTGTAAAAGGAAAGGACTCTTTAGTTTAAAGGAGTTGTTTGCTTTCAGTAGGATTGTTACTGAAAGTGGGACCAGATTTGGTCTGTATGTTCTTGTGTTTACACAAGGTTGATAGTGAAAATCTCAAGCGGGTTTTGCTTAGGGATTGGATGTAGGTCTGGAAAACCGAACCAGGATAAATTCTTGTGTTCTTTGTGTGATTGCTTTGCGAATTTCAAAATCCGTTATAATTCCAAAGACGATATTTAAAAGCACTATTCACCCTTCCTCTAGTGCTCGTTGTCTCGATCCTAATGCACTTTCAAGAGGCACCTGCAAACAGAACTCCCCTATTCTGCAAAAAACTGTTGAACTCATCCCGGAGAACGTCGATAATTGTTTCATGAAAGTAGTCACGCATTGTGTCCTTAAGGATCTGGCGTACATCATCCCAAGAATCAGTCGAATGCTTGGAGCTGATGTTGACGGGAGAAGTCTTTGAGCCATAAGTAGAGGAAACAATGACTAGTGAAGTGTTCATATTACTCCCAAACCCAAACACACGACCCTTTTTGGGTTCACCTTCTACAGTCACCCATGCTGCAGGATCAAAAGGCGGATGATGAGTGGAGTCATCGCCATATCGCTCTACCATTTGTTGCTCGTATGACTCCTACAAAATAATGTTTACAGTATAAATTAATAATTAAGAATTACAATATTTATGATAACTTGTATATTACAATGATTATTAATACAATACATACATACCGTTGTCGTTCTCGCCTTCTCTGATACGAACTCTTCTGTGGTCTTACGTTTATGTGTTTGAACAAACACATCCTTGTATGGCACAATGCCTCCTTTTTATGCTTCCTGCCAAGTGAAATGATAAAAAATTTAGTTAATAGGTTTGCAACAATACTTATAAAATTGATTTATTTATATATTGATGAGTTACCATTTTCTTCAGGTGGCTCCCAAAAGTCCTAGATCCACCTGTGTGTAGATGAGCTTCAGGCATTTTCGCTCGATTTTGTGCAACTTTCGTTGAGCGGTTTCGAAATGCATCCTCAGCCTACTTGTCACACATTGCATCCCAAACATCTGACATGATAGTAGGAGGTCAATGGCCCTTCCACTGCAGTGGATCATCTATCCCGCCAGATACTTTTCTTGTTGCAATCTTCATATTGTGCAGCATGTCTGCAAATCGATTGGCAGCCATTTTTTGCCACACTTTCCTTGAATCATGTTCCTCCATTGTAGTCACGAATCGATTCGAAGCCTACAAATATTTTCAGAAATTTAGTAGACATGACTATAACAAATAATTAAATATGAAACACATTAACTATGACAAACAACTGTATACCGTGAATGAGGACCACAATCTATTTATCACCTCTTTTAGATACTATTTCCATTGAGTGATCGGTCCTGGTAGATGTTGAAGTAGTGAATTCCTAATATCACGTACTACTTCTTGTGGCTCGAACCTCGTGTTGCATATGAATTGGTACACAATAAATATCAATATACAATATGTATAAGATATGCAATAAGTGAAAATGAAATACTTACGGTCGATTATCGATGTACACTATTTGAATGAGTATTCTTGTGCCAGACTGAGAAGACCTTGCATCCTGTGTTGGCTCCTAACTTGTATGATCAACTGGTGTAGGTGGGTCATGTACAGGCTAAAAAAATACGTTAGAAATTCTCAGAATGCGTATTTTAACTAATCAAGCATCCAATTAGTTAAATGATATACCTATCAAAGGAGCCCATGAAGATGAAGGCTGAGACTGTCTACTACTGGATGAACGACCACTATAAGCTCCATGAACCATATTATAACAAATAAAAAATGTCATGCAATACATTCAAATTGTTTCAAATCATTCACATCAAGTATTTCAATACATTCAAATAATTCAAATCAAGTATTTCAATGCATTCAAATCATTCAAATCATTGAAATACCTATAAATCATTCAAATCATTGTAATACATTTCAATACATTCAAATAATTCAAATCAAGTATTGCAATACATTCAAATCATTCAAATCATTGGAATACCTACAAATCATTCAAATCATTGCAATACATTTCAATACATTCAAATAATTCAAATCAAGTATTGCAATACATTCAAATCATTGGAATACCTGCAAATCATTGCAATACATTTCAATACATTCAAATAATTTAAATCAAGTATTGCAATACATTCAAATCATTGGAATACCTGCAAATTATTCAAATCATTGCAATACATTTCAATACATTCAAATAATTCAAATCAAGTATTGCAATACATTCAAATCATTTAAATTATTGGAATACCTATAAATCATTCAACTCATTGCAATACATTTCAATACATTCAAATAATTCAAATCAAGTATTGCAATATATTCAAATCATTGGAATACCTGCAAATCATTCAAATCATTGCAATACATTCAAATCATTCACATCAAGTATTGCAATACATTCAAATAATTCAAATCATTCACATCAAGTATTGCAATACATTCAAATCATTGCCACACATTTCTATATATTCAAATAATTCAAATCATTCACATCAAGTATTGCAATACATTCAAAACATTGAAATACATTCAAATAGAGGTTTGTATTACAAGATTTTGCTCACTAGCTCTAGAATTCTTTCGCATCACTTGTTTGACTTTCATATTCTTCTTCTTCTTTTTCATCTTCTTCATCTTCTTCTTCATTGTTTGCCCATTCACTTGGTATATCATTTGGATCACATTCTTCTATGAATGTTTCATCGACCAATAGAGATATGACATGCATATCATGCGCAACATCGTGACCATAAGAGAAGTCATAGATATCATCTGATTGATAGTAATCACTCTCTTCAGTTAACTTGTCTTCCTATAACTGATCATACTTAGGGTATAGTTTGGACTTCACCTTACAAACTGCCCACCATTCATTTCTATCTGACTTTTTTGTACTCGGATATGAAGTATAATAAACTTGTTGAGCATGCGATGCTAATATGAATGGTTCATATGTTCCAAACCTTGATTTATGATTCACCTCCACAATGCCTGAGGCTTTGTCGACTCTTGTTGCAGTTGGATCAAACCAATGACACTTGAATAAAGTTACCCTATTATTTATGCCTAAGTAAGTCAACTCCATTATTTCCTCTATAATACCGTAGTAATCATGTTCATTTTCACCGTAGCTGCTACCCTTGACACACATGCTACTATTCATCATTGATTTATTTATACCGTAGTCTTTTGTATGAAATCGATAACCATTTACGATATACCCGTTGTAACATTGCATAACTTTGGTCAGACCATTTTGTAAATCACATATTCCTTGATCTTTAACATCACCATGGCGGACCTACAAACATAAACAATGATTGTGATCACGACCAATTAAGTAACTTAATGTTGTTTTTAAGTACACAATTTATGTGAGCGTCCTTACCAACTCTTTCAACCACTCCACAAACTTAGTTTCACGTTCTTTTTGTACTTCTGCATCAGTGAGATGTGAAACTTCTCTTTGCAACTCCAGATTAAATCATCTGCAAACCACAAATACTTATATTATCGAACCATGTATGCACGTATAGAACATAAAATGATTTAAAATTGTGTTGCGTCTACATATACTTACTCAATGTATGGGTCGATCGCTGAGCAATTAAAAATAATATAGATGTGTGTTGCGTCTTGCTCTCGATCTGTCAAGAGTCATGATCGGCAACTACCAAATGCATGCCCAAGTGGTTGAAATATCGACAGTTTGTCAGCTACAACTACTTATTCTCCATCATCGTTACGAGGCAGGCATATGTAACGTGTTGGAATGTGAGGTTCAAAGTACATAGATGAGAAATTTGAAATCTCTTCTAAAGTGTATGCCTCATAAATAGAGCTTTCTACTTTTGCTTTATTATGAACCTTTTTTTTGAGGTCAAACATGCATCTGTCAAAAATATACATTCAAATTTGAAATATCTGTCATTGAAGAGACAAATATAAGAAAACATATACCTTTCAAATGGGTACATCCACTGATATTGCACAGGACCACCAACCCTTAGTTCATATGACAAATGTATGATCAAATGTTCCATAACATCGAAAAATGTTGGCAGAAAAATCTTTTCTAGCAGACAAACAATAGTGATGACAGAGTCCTCGAGATTCTTTACATCAGATACTACGACTTCCGATACGCACAATGTTCTAAAAAATTCACTCAACTCAGATAATACCCCCCATATAAGTTTGTCTAACATATCATGGAATGTTAGGGGTATCAATAGTTGCATAAAGATATGACAATCATGGCTCTTCAACACATATAACTGTCCATCATCAATCTTTACAGCCCAAGCAATGTTAGAGACATATGTATTTAAAAATCTCAATTGTCTCAACCATTGACATACCTGCTTTATTTGATCAGGTCCAAGCACATACCTTGCTTTTGGTTTCAGTACTTTGCCATTATACTCTTTGAGTTCCAATTCTAGTCTTTTACTTATTGCTTTTAAATCCACACGGGCCTTCGGATTATCTTTCGTTTTTCCTTTAACATTCATTACTGTATTGAATACATTATCAAACATAGTTTTCTCCACATACATCATATCCAAATTATGTCGTATCAATAGGGTCGACCAATATGGTAGTTCTCAAAAAATAGATTTCTTTGTCCAATTGTGATCCTTCCCAAATCTAAGGAAGGACGTCGGACTACGGGCATTTGTTAATACATTTGGAAAGTATCACAATCTTCTTAAAGTCTCTATGTCAGACAATCTTGTGGGTGGACCTTCCATTTTAGTTGTGCCTACTCGAAACACATTCCTTTGGCATCAAAACGGATGGTCGTTGGGTAGAAATTGACGATGATACTCAAACCAGCAAGGCTTCTTTCCATGCGTCAATCTAAAAGTTTTTATATCCTCCATGCAGTACGGACATGCCAACCTCCCATGTGTGCTTCAACCAGATAACATACCATATGCATGGAAGTCACTGATTGTCCATAGAACAACAACCTTCATATTGAAAATTTGTTTTTTGTGGGTATCATACGTGGTAACACCATCATCCCATAATATTTTTAGTTCATCAATCAATGACCTTAAATATACATCAAGATTTTTGCCAGGTGAGGTCGGACCAGAGATCAATAGAGACAAGAAAAGATTTGGATGCTTCATACACAAGCTTGGTGGAAGGTTGTACTACAAATACTGGCTAACATGAGTATGAAGTTGATCTACCTTCAAATGGATTAAATCCATCTGTACATAGACCGAGTCTAATATTTCTCACTTCCATTGCGAAGTTCTGATGAGTACGATCAAAGTACTTCCAAGCTTCCGCGTCAACAGGATGTGTGATCTTGTCTTCATCATGTCGAACTTTATTTGCATGCCATCTCATGTGTTTAGCTGTCCTTGAAGACATATACAATCGTTGCAATCTAGAAGTGACAGAAAAGTAGCAGAGCGACTTGTATGAAACTTCTTTTGATCTCATGCTACCATTGCCTCTTATCTTTGGCTTGAACCAATGATGCCCACATGATGGGCATGATATGTTGTTTTCCTGATCCTTGAAATACAATATGCAGTGATTTGGACAAGCATCTATCTTTTTATACCTCATACCTAGAGCATTGACCATAACCATCGCACGATAGAAATTTTATGGCAATTTCTCATCTTTGGGCAACATACTCTTCACAATCATTTACAAACGGTCAAAACACGATTGACTCAAATTATACTCAGACTTTAAATTCATTAGTTGAAGAAATGCAGACAAGATAATGTGACTCTCGCAACCGTTCCAAAGTGGCTCATCAGCATCTCTAAGTAAATCATAAAATCTACTAGCTGCATCGTTTGGTGATTCTTCATCTACTGCAGTTGTTACATCACTAGGACCCATAGTAGAACCCAGTTCTGTTCCTACGACATCAAATATCAAATCCATATATGGATTATCGTGCACCACATTTACCCGTTCATCAAAATTGTTTCTAAATTCTTCACCATGAAACGTCCAATTCTGATAATCACTCACAAAACCCTTCCTGTATAGGTGATGTCTAACGCCATGAGATTCTACAAATCGATTGTTCTTACAAATCATGCAGGGACACCCAATCCGACCTGTGGGATCCACTATACTGACACTTTCCGTTGCAAATTCAATAAAACTTTCAACACCATCCATATATTCAGGCGATAACTCATTGTCAACTATCCTACAGTACATTCATTCACGGTTTGCAATCATTTTATCATATGATGTTACGAATAGTATCCTAATCAATTAAAAGTGAATCATCAGAATGTTATGATGGAGAAAATATCAAATTTATCATGCAATATATGATGTCATACAATCACAAGAATTATGATGCATGCATTGATAACTTAATATTTTCATGTGCAAACTATTCATAACACGATACATTCATTTGAAGCATGCTTTCATTATACAATTTCACATGTAAGTCATAATCAAATTGAAAGTAACTACATGCAAGTATAGATACAATCACATCAAACATTGCAATACATCAAAAACATTCATATCAAAAAAATGTCAAACATGTACCTGCAGCAAACACACTCCAATATCCCGCTAACTACTAGCATGCCTAGCATGGAATCCATACTACAAAGAACACTTCTATTCTCATACATTAAAATCATACTCAACATGATCTCCAAACTCCAACAAAGCAGTCCTAGATATCAACAACTAAGTGAGTGTGTGAACAGTAAAGTGTTGCATCCAATAAATTAAATAACATGTTATGCGCTTGCATCACTTACTCACCACAGGTATTTACCCGATTTGCATTATTTTTGTCACTTACCACGGGTGGCGGGGCACAAGCGAGATCCATTGAGAAATCTGCAAGAGACACTGTGTTAAAATGAAGTCACCATTTGTCAAAAGAAAAAAAATTAGAATAAATATCGAAGTCGGACGGTATTTCGATGAGGCGGAATGCCTCCCAGACGTCGACCACCTCTCAGTTTGGCCCAACAGGTTTTCGAGTTCGGCCGGCCAGTCAGTAGGCCAACGATGTATGACAGCGGCACGAGGTCTCTAGAGGCTGTGATCATCCTCTGGAGTGGCAGGCATGGGGTGATGTCGTGGTTCAGGAACCCGACGATCGTCGGACGCCCCTTGGCCTGTCGCCCCGCCCCGTTAAAAAAAAAATGAGGCAAGGGGTCGCCCCCTGCTCGAAAAAAAAAGAGGCAGGGGGTCGCCCCCCCTGCCGAAAAAAACAAGGCAGGGGGGCGACCCCCCCTGCCGGAAATAAAAAAAGAGGCAGGAGAGCGACCCCCTGCCAGAAAAAAAATGAGGCAGGCGCCCCCCTCTATCGAAAAAAAAGAACGAGGCAGGGGGTGACCCCCTGCCGAAAAAAAAAGAAGAAGCAGGGGGTCGCCCCCCCTGTCGAAAAAAAAAGAGAGGCAGGGGGGCGCCCCCCTGCCGAAAAAGCAGGGGGGCGACCCCCTGCCGGGAAAAAAAAAAACGAGGCAGGCGCCCCCTGCCAGAAAAAAAGAACGAGGCAGGGGGGGCGACACCCTGCCGAAAAAAAATGAGGCAGGGGTTCGCTTCCCTGCCCAAAATAAAAAGAGGCGGGGGGTCGGAGGGCGACCCTCTGCCGAAAAAAAAAAGAGGCAGGGGTCCTGTAAGACCCGCAATTTTTCAGAAAATATCTGAATAAAATTCATGAGGCATTTACCGGTAAAAATAGCATTTCTTCTCAGAATGCAAAACGAATCAATTCCTGCGAGCCAGTTATACTTAGGATATTCGTCGAATCGCGAATATATGCTCAAACACTCGGGAAGCCATAACTTCCTAACTAAACGAAATCAATAGATTCGTACGAGCCAACTTTCTTAGTTACGTCAATACGAAGAAAATGGCGTACTCAGAATTTTTCGGAAAAAATCGCCGGAAACCCGAAATTCTTGCGGGACCCACGGAAATATTGGTGGGACCCATAGAAATATTCCTCAGAAAATATCTGGTGGGACCCACAAAAATATCCCATGGAATATCCAAGTGGGCCCCACACCAAGGAACCTCTTGGAATTAAAAAGAAGCCAAGGGGGTAGTTTGGGCATGGAAAAACCCAAGAGGAGGTGGGTTTGGGCTATAAATAGCCCTCCCCACTCTCTCTCTTCTCATAATTTCGACCCCCCCTCTCTCTCTTGCCTTCTCTCTCTCTCCTAAACCTCCCCTACCTAGCCTAGCCCACCTGAGCCCACCTGACCTGGTCTGAGCCTGCCTGACTTAGCCTGAGCCTGCCTGACCTGGTCCTAACCCACCTGACCTGGGTCTGAACCCACTTGACCTGGTCCAAACCCAGTTGACTTGACTTGAACCTAGTTGGGTTTAAAGTCAAAGTCAAAGTCCTTTTTAGTCCTAATTCCGGTTTGGGTTTCTGAACCCAGACTTAGCCTACTTGAGCTGAGTTCGAACCTGCTGAACCCAGTTGACTTGGATTGAACCCTGTTAGGTTCAAACCACTTAGGTTGAGTAGCTTGACCTGCTCTACCTCTTTCTCAACTAAGTCAGCTTCATCTGACTTAGTCTGACCTCTCGAAGGAAGGCTCGAAGCCCAAGAAGCAACCCGGAGCCGTTTCTTCCACGATTTGAAGTAAGTTCGCTTCGTTGATCCATCTCTCTCAAGTATTTGATTGTTTGTATATAGAATATACTTTCTGAAGTAGTATCTTGCTTTAGTTCTTGGTTGAGCCCTCTAGGACGCTTCGGTGTTCACGCGCTCGCCTCGTAACTATCGTCGGATATATATGTTCGAATGCGCAGTATATGCGTTCTTCAAAAATAGTATCTCACCCTAGTTCTTGGTTGAGCCCTCTAGGACACTTCGGTGTTCACTCGCTCGCCTCGTAACTATCGTTGGATACAGATCTAGGTGTATATCTGCTGATTCTGCCGACGCGTCTTATATCGCACAGGCTATGTAATTTACCTTTGCCGTCGCGTCGTATGATGCCAAGGCTCCCTGCTTTCTGTACTTCCGATTATGCATTTACTTACGCCGTCGCGTCGAACGATGCCAAGGCTCCTGCTTTCTGCAATGTCTTTACTTACGCCGTCGCGTCGAACGATGCCAAGGCTTCTGCTTTGTTATATATGTAGAATATTTCGTTCAGTTACACACCCTGAACAATAGTATATGCATTTCTTTACGCCGCCGCTGTATAAAGCACAGGCTTCTGCTTATACTACATATATAGCGCATAAATGAGCGTTCAAATGGAGATCAAACTCCAAATCGCCCATGCGATTCCTTGACCGCTCCTCGTTCAAGATTCTGCTTGACGAATGAAGCCCCTATTGGAAAGGCTTCGGTTTTTGGCAAAATGCTCTTTACGTAATGACTAAGTCAATTTCGTATGGCCTGGCTATGGCCAAGGGTTCCTGCAACCTTGATGGATGCAAAGTACGCACAACGGTGCGCATCCATTTCCCGAATTAAGCGTGGCGATTTCCTACCAAAGAGGGGAGATGCCGCTGAAATGGATAAAAGAAACGCACGCTTTCTCCGTAAAAGAGAGGAAGTGCTGCTGAAATTTCTGAAGAAGCTATGAATAGCTCAGAAAGAACGTAGCCGGATACTCTGACATATAGCAGAGTGCTACCCAGTTCATGGTTTGCCCTCTACAACGTAGAAGGGTTCGTCGCACCACTGCCGGTAGAGCAGGGGAGGTGCTGACGAAATGATTGGCAGAAGAGCTGCCGGAACCAATGGAACGGCATAATGATGTCCGTCGATGGAACGATGCCAGATCGGCTCGTATCCCTGTTGCCTGCAAGGGCACCTTGCTCGTAAGGGCCGCTGAGCCGGAGTAGAGGTTGCGCCTTGGCTAAGTTTGGACTCGTTGCGTAAAAATACGCCGAGTAGCCGATCTATTTAGATCGAGTCATATGCATGCTCATTGAGAACGGTTACACAACCAGACTCGTAAGGGCCGAAGAGCCAGAGTGTGTTGTTTCCACCCAAAGAGGTGTGATGCTCGTGGTGGCCGAAGAGCCAAAGAGCGGTGTTCTGCATGCATATGAATAAGACTTAAGGTCGCACATACCCCGCGGTTGAAGATCGTGTTAGGGGTACCCCCTCAGTAATGACTGTGTTGGGGAAGACTGAATGGGGTCGGGTACATACTCCCGTAGTGCTGAAAGCACGGGCTGCCTAAATGGCATGCAGATTCTGTCCAAGTAATTGTAAGACTGGCAGACCCCTTCAGGAATTATGCTCACTGTGGAATGACAGTGATGGTACAGCCTTGAGTGACATGTATTTTACTTTGGACCTGATAGAGTCCACGATGGCCTCAGTCACTCATGGGTTTTGGGGTCGTGGTTATCCTTAAGATCTAAGGATTGAACCCAACTACTGCAAGTAGAGGATGCATCCGAATATGGGCCTAGTAGGATTCTCCCAGTTGAAACACACTGCCCTACTATGGATAGGGTCAACAGGCCTCTGGGGTATCTAAAATACATAGAATAATCAACCCCCAGAACGTCGCGTTGATGCCCGGACAATAGCTCTACCTGCGTACCAAAGGCGGGAGCGGTTAATTATCGAAACAATGCATTAGTTCTAGGTTCAGCGATGCTTTGAATGTATGAGTGGATGACGTGTTGAGTCAGTCCTGCATAACCTTTGTGAAGGTGTCATGTTCGGTATACTACTGGACCGACTGGGCAAAGACCCGTGTTGTATCCGCACGACTAAGCGAAGCTCGAGGAGTTGTCCTTAGATGCGTGGGATACGGATGTGCCAAGTATGAAGACTTGAGCTAGACATCACTTTGAGACCCGGAAGAGGTCATGGCTAAGTCGTGGAGACTTAAGCGGCTATTCAAATCACAGCCCTGAAAAGGCTTGCTCTAAGTCATGAGGACTCGAGCGGATGTTCAACTCATAGCCCTGAGGAGGCTCTTGCGATATACGCTAAGTCTTGGAGGCTTGAGCGTCGTTATTGCGCATTGCGACCCTGAGTGGTCATTATTGTATTTGAGTTGAATGGATGTATGACTGCATACTTACCAGACCATCAGTGGTTCTGACCCCGTTTTATGGGGATTTCAGGTGTTGGACCTGCGTGGCGATATGCGGAGCAAGGCGGCATCGAGTTCCAGGGTTTCTCTAGACAGAGTTGTACTGCTTCCTTTTATTGAACCTACACTGCTTTTCTAAGCAGTAGTGTTGTAATAAACATGAGTTTTTCGATAAAATGGAACACCTTGGTGGTCAATGAATTGCTTGGCCACATACCTGCAACGTGCTCAGAGTTTTCTAAAACTGACGACTCATTATCGTCTGATTCCGCTGCTAAAAGCTTTTCTAAGTTCCGCTGCAAAGAAAAAAAAAAAAAAGAAATTCATGAAAATTTTAACTTAGCTTTGTTTTGGAAATCCGGGGCGTTACAGAATTGGTATCAGAGCATGAGTCTGAGAAACCTGGTTCAAGATCCGTCATGGTACCGATATCGCACTGTAAGTATATGTTTTTATACTTTTGTTCTGATCTGGGTGCATCTTTGTATAGATGGCAACTCATGACTCGCGTGGATATTGCTATCGCTGCAAGGTCATGCACGATGAGTGGATATGCCCGTATGAAGTCCAAGACTGCCAATATTGTGGCGAAGATGGGCATTCCGCCAACGAATGCCAAAGGAAATATACCGCCGATATGGGTCGGCGGGCTTCAAAGGGTCTCAGGGATGAGACTTCGCGTGTCAGTGGACCGCATCACTCTAGTGTTGGGAGCAACCATACCCCAACATCTTTTGATGACTTACCAAGGCTGAGGGATTTTGATTTGAACTTCCCTGCGGAGGTCTATCACTCGCCAAGCTACCATCCGGCATCACATACGCCGAGCTTAAATGGCAGGAACAAAAGAGGGGATTCTTTCTGTTCGCCAATCATTATTCCAGACTCCCAGAGTCTTGATCTTGCTGACTGGGAAAGTGGACTGGAGTCTCTCATATATCCCTAGTATTCGCTTGCTAGTGCGGAAGTGCCGCCCAAGCCAAAGCTAGTAGTGCCTGCACCAAGGCCATGTGGCAATAGATGGACCTTTTGGAGTTCGTCTTCATCAAAGAAATCCAAGTCTTAAAGAGACTGGTGATGTTTTGGAGTCAATAGACTCATGTATATAGTTTCTCAACGCCTAAAGTCTGCCAGTGCGGCATGACGTTTTGTTTAAGGCGATGCCTGTGTAAATGTGATGTATATTAAGTAAATAAAGCTTTTACTTCCTCATATACATCGAGAAACTAAAAACAAGTGCTTGTGTGTGCATAGATAAATGGCTCCTACGACGAGGAGAACCATACCAAGCGAGGAGTCTCATACGCAAGGATTCCTGTTGGAGACACTCAACAACCTGGTTACCGCCATCCGTGAAACGAGGCCTGAACCAGTCGCACCACGAAACGAGCACCTGGGAGGAGTGACTTATGAGAAGTTCCTCAAGCTTGACCCGCCAGTTTTCATTGGCAGAGCCGATCCTGAGCTCGCGGAGAGTTGGATCGAAGAGACAGAACGTGCCTTCTCAGTACTAGGAGTACCAGAAGAGAAGAAGACCAACTTTGGCACATATCGATTAAAAGATAATGCACGGAAGTGGTGGGATACCACTAAACTTATCCAGTTCTCACAAGTCGAAGTCATTCCTTGGACTGACTTTCGGAGGACTTTTATGGATAACTACTTCCCGTTGCATTCCAGAAACAAGAAAAAGATGGAGTTTCTGGAGTTGGAACAGGGCGGTATGAGTCTAATGGACTATACCACCAAATTTCAGAATCTAGAGCGCTACTGCTCTCGATTGTTCGAAACAGACCAAGAAAGGGCCGACAAATATGTGAATGGTCTGCGCGAAGGGCTGCGATCTCGAGTGATAACAAGCATGCCTTCGACTTTTCAGGCTGCGGTAGCAGCAGCTTCAAAAATCCAAGAGGACTGGGCACGATCTAAAGTGATCGTAGCAAAGAAGCCCATAGTAAATGGTGGGAATCGTAAAAGGACGTTCCCAAGTGGCCAGGGTTCACGACAACCCTTTCAAAAGAAGAAGTTCCAAGGAGGGAGCAACACTCAGCAAGTCGTAAGGCCAAGACAGAACCCAACTCCGAATGGTCAGCAGTCCAACTTCAGCTGCCCAAGGTGTCGTATGAACCACCCCGGAAAGCCATGTCCTCGTGACATTGGTGGGTGCTTATATTGTGGCAAGATGGGCCACTTTATAAAGGATTGCGCCAAGAAGGCTGCAGATGAACAGAGGGGTAATGCCGGATCTGCCGGACCCTCTCGACCAGCACCACAACGTTCTCAGTTTCAACGACCTCCACCTAGAGTAGAACAAAGGCCTGCTGCAGGTCGTGTATATGCTGTAATGACTGAACAAGTCGAAAATGGTGACCTGATTGAAGGCACCGTACCTGTTAATGGACATGCAGCTTACGTCTTGTTTGATTGTGGTGCTACTCATACGTTTATCTCTGACGATTTCACCGAACAACTCCACGCTTCGGTGCAACCGATTGATAAAATGATCGAAGTATATAACCCGTTGGGTTCACGCACCAAATGTATCCGGTGTGTGAAAAATTTGGATATTGAGATAGCAGGGCAACACTTGCCTACCGACGCCATCCTGATCGATATGATACAGTACGATGTCATTCTGGGAATGAATTGGTTGGCTCAGAATAATGCCAAAATTCTGTGCCGCGAGGGCAGAGTGATTCTATCTCGACCCGGATTGCCTAAGATGGAATACCGATTATCCAAACCAGTTCCACAGAAAAGGCTCATATCAGCACTTAAGGTACAAAAATACCTTAGGAAGGGTTGTGTGGCCTTCCTGTTGAGTCTCTCGGTGGAAAAATCCAATGACCAAACCCTTGAGAGTTTGGAAGTGGTGCGGGAGTTTCCCGATGTGTTTCCTGAGGAATTGCCAGGACTTCCGCCACTTCGTGAGGTTGAATTTGGAATTCAATCCTTACCTGGAACAGCGCCGATATCCAAAGCCCCGTATCGAATGGCGCCAGCTGAACTTAGTGAGTTGAAGTGTCAGTTGGAAGAACTGATGGAACAAGGGTTCATCCGTCCTAGTGTGTCATCGTGGGGAGCCCCGGTACTGTTTGTAAAGAAGAAGGATGGATCCCTTCGGTTATGCATCGATTATCGGATGCTTAACCAGGCAACTGTTAAAAATAAGTACCCGTTGCCTCGGATTGAGGACTTATTCGATCAACTCAGAACAGCGAGGGTGTTCTCCAAGATCGACCTCAGGTCTGGGTACCATCAACTCAGAGTAAAGGAAGAGGATATACCCAAGACTGCCTTCAGAACGAGATACGGCCATTATGAGTTCGTAGTAATGCCCTTCGGACTCACTAATGCGCCTGCTGCCTTTATGGATCTAATGAACCGGATATTCAGACCATATTTGGATAGCTTTGTCATCGTCTTTATTGATGACATTCTCGTATATTCTGAGAACAAGGAACAACACATGGAGCACTTGAAAATCGTCTTGAAAACCCTTCAAGATAACCAACTCTATGCTAAGTTTTCAAAATGTGAATTCTGGCTAGATAAAGTGATGTTCCTTGGTCATGTGATCTCAAAAGATGGAATCGCAGTGGATCCTGCGAAGGTGGAAGCTGTGATGGACTGGAAGCAGCCAGAAAATATCACTGAGGTTCGTAGCTTCCTTGGACTTGCCGGATATTATCGGAAGTTCATACAAGACTTCTCCCGAATCGCCGTACCGATGACGAAATTACTTAAAAAGGGAGTCAAGTTTGAATGGACTGACCAGTGTAAGGAGTGCTTGGAGGTTCTCAAACAGAGGCTTACCACTGCCCCTGTCCTTACCTTACCTTCTGGTCAGGGAGGCTTCGTGGCATATACCGATGCCTCAGGAACAGGTCTGGGTTGTGTGTTGATGCAGCATGGCAAAGTAATCGCCTATGCATCACGACAGTTGAGGGTCCATGAGAAAAACTATCCAACCCACGACTTGGAGCTTGCCGCGGTAGTGTTCGCGCTTAAAATCTGGCGACACTACCTGTATGGAGAGAAATTTGAGGTCATGTCGGACCATAAAAGCCTAAAATACCTCTTTTCTCAAAAAGAACTCAATATGCGGCAACGGCGATGGCTGGAATTCCTCAAAGATTATGAATTCACGCTTTCCTATCACCCTGGAAAGGCGAATGTTGTAGCAGATGCCCTTAGTCGCAAGACTGTTGGCACTCTGGCCAGCCTAACCGGACAATGGAAGTTGATGGAGGATTTCGTCAAGTGGAAGCCATTTTTGGCTGATTCAGGTAGAATCCAAATGTCATGTTTGACGATCCACATTGAGTTCCTCGATCGCATCGTAGCCGAACAGTTCAAGGATCCCCAGTACTTGGAATTAAAAGCTCGTGCTGAAAAAGATGATACTTTCTTCCATTTGAAAGAAGATGGAGGAATATGGATGAAAGAAAGGATTTGGGTTCCAAATAACCCTGAGCTAAGACAGGAAGTACTCCAGGAGGCCCATAGTAGCAAATATACTATCCACCCTGGGGGTACGAAGATGTTCCGAGATTTGCAGAGAAAGTACTGGTGGAAGGGTATGAAGCGGGATGTGGCTACGTTTGTCTCGAAGTGTTTGATCTGCCAGCAAGTTAAGATCGAACATCAGCGCCCTGGTGGAAAGATGCAACGGATCGAGATTCCAGAATGGAAATGGGAAGGCATTACGATGGATTTCATCGTTGGATTGCCTCGATCCAGGAGACAACATGACTCAATATGGGTGATCGTGGACAGACTCACCAAGTCTGCTCACTTCCTGCCAATCAACACTCGATACTCAACTGAACGATTGGCAGAGATCTACATTCGGGAAATCGTTAGACTCCATGGAGTGCCGATTTCGATCATATCCGATCGTGACCCGAAGTTCACCTCTCACTTTTGGGAGCAGCTTCAGAGAGCCCTGGGGACGAAACTCAAGTTCAGTACAGCATTCCATCCCCAAACAGATGGGCAATCAGAAAGAACCATACAGACTCTTGAAGATATGCTCAGAGCCTGTATGCTGGAATGGAAAGGTGATTGGGATTCCCACCTAGCGTTGGCTGAATTTGCTTATAATAATAGCCACCACGCTAGCATTGGGATGGCGCCGTATGAAGCCTTGTATGGACGACCCTGTAGATCACCGATCCATTGGGGTGAAGTGGGTGAGCGAACCTTGGACTCGCCCATTGTGTTGCAGCATTATACTGAGCAAGTCCACATGATCAGAAAGAAGCTACTGACTGCTCAGAGTCGACAGAAGAGCTACGCCGATCAGCGGCGTAGGGAACTCACTTTTGCGGTTGGAGATAAGGTTTTTATCAAGGTCTCTCCAACCAAGAGTGTGTTTCGTTTTGGAAAGAAGGGGAAGCTCAGCCCCAGATTCGTTGGTCCCTTCGAAGTTTTGAGCCGGATCGGAGAGACTGCCTACCAAGTAGCATTGCCACCACAATACGCGCAAATACATGATGTATTTCACGTATCAATGCTTAGAAAGTACGTTCATGATCCTTCTCACGTTATTCAACATGAAGACATTGACATCCAAGAAGATATGACGGTAGAAGAAAGGCCAGTGGAGATCATGGACCGACGGGAGCAAGTGCTAAGAACGAAGGTCATTCCACTTGTTAAAGTGAGGTGGCAGCATCATGGAATCGATGATTGCACTTGGGAGCCTGAATCGGATATGCAGGATAAATATCCTGAACTCTTCACCTTGTACTCTTAGCTGAATTTCGCGGACGAAATTCCTTTAAGGGGGTAATGATGTAAGACCCGCAATTTTTCAGAAAATATCTGAATAAAATTCATGAGGCATTTACCGGTAAAAATAGCATTTCTTCTCAGAATGCAAAACGAATCAATTCCTGCGAGCCAGTTATACTTAGGATATTCGTCGAATCGCGAATATATGCTCAAACACTCGGGAAGCCATAACTTCCTAACTAAACGAAATCAATAGATTCGTACGAGCCAACTTTCTTAGTTACGTCAATACGAAGAAAATGGCGTACTCAGAATTTTTCGGAAAAAATCGCCGGAAACCCGAAATTCTTGCGGGACCCACGGAAATATTGGTGGGACCCATAGAAATATTCCTCAGAAAATATCTGGTGGGACCCACAAAAATATCCCATGGAATATCCAAGTGGGCCCCACACCAAGGAACCTCTTGGAATTAAAAAGAAGCCAAGGGGGTAGTTTGGGCATGGAAAAACCCAAGAGGAGGTGGGTTTGGGCTATAAATAGCCCTCCCCACTCTCTCTCTTCTCATAATTTTGACCCCCCCTCTCTCTCTTGCCTTCTCTCTCTCTCCTAAACCTCCCCTACCTAGCCTAGCCCACCTGAGCCCACCTGACCTGGTCTGAGCCTGCCTGACTTAGCCTGAGCCTGCCTGACCTGGTCCTAACCCACCTGACCTGGGTCTGAACCCACTTGACCTGGTCCAAACCCAGTTGACTTGACTTGAACCTAGTTGGGTTTAAAGTCAAAGTCAAAGTCCTTTTTAGTCCTAATTCCGGTTTGGGTTTCTGAACCCAGACTTAGCCTACTTGAGCTGAGTTCGAACCTGCTGAACCCAGTTGACTTGGATTGAACCCTGTTAGGTTCAAACCACTTAGGTTGAGTAGCTTGACCTGCTCTACCTCTTTCTCAACTAAGTCAGCTTCATCTGACTTAGTCTGACCTCTCGAAGGAAGGCTCGAAGCCCAAGAAGCAACCCGGAGCCGTTTCTTCCACGATTTGAAGTAAGTTCGCTTCGTTGATCCATCTCTCTCAAGTATTTGATTGTTTGTATATAGAATATACTTTCTGAAGTAGTATCTTGCTTTAGTTCTTGGTTGAGCCCTCTAGGACGCTTCGGTGTTTACGCGCTCGCCTCGTAACTATCGTCGGATATATATGTTCGAATGCGCAGTATATGCGTTCTTCAAAAATAGTATCTCACCCTAGTTCTTGGTTGAGCCCTCTAGGACACTTCGGTGTTCACTCGCTCGCCTCGTAACTATCGTTGGATACAGATCTAGGTGTATATCTGCTGATTCTGCCGACGCGTCTTATATCGCACAGGCTATGTAATTTACCTTTGCCGTCGCGTCGTATGATGCCAAGGCTCCCTGCTTTCTGTACTTCCGATTATGCATTTACTTACGCCGTCGCGTCGAACGATGCCAAGGCTCCTGCTTTCTGCAATGTCTTTACTTACGCCGTCGTGTCGAACGATGCCAAGGCTTCTGCTTTGTTATATATGTAGAATATTTCGTTCAGTTACACACCCTGAACAATAGTATATGCATTTCTTTACGCCGCCGCTGTATAAAGCACAGGCTTCTGCTTATACTACATATATAGCGCATAAATGAGCGTTCAAATGGAGATCAAACTCCAAATCGCCCATGCGATTCCTTGACCGCTCCTCGTTCAAGATTCTGCTTGACGAATGAAGCCCCTATTGGAAAGGCTTCGGTTTTTGGCAAAATGCTCTTTACGTAATGACTAAGTCAATTTCGTATGGCCTGGCTATGGCCAAGGGTTCCTGCAACCTTGATGGATGCAAAGTACGCACAACGGTGCGCATCCATTTCCCGAATTAAGCGTGGCGATTTCCTACCAAAGAGGGGAGATGCCGCTGAAATGGATAAAAGAAACGCACGCTTTCTCCGTAAAAGAGAGGAAGTGCTGCTGAAATTTCTGAAGAAGCTATGAATAGCTCAGAAAGAACGTAGCCGGATACTCTGACATATAGCAGAGTGCTACCCAGTTCATGGTTTGCCCTCTACAACGTAGAAGGGTTCGTCGCACCACTGCCGGTAGAGCAGGGGAGGTGCTGACGAAATGATTGGCAGAAGAGCTGCCGGAACCAATGGAACGGCATAATGATGTCCGTCGATGGAACGATGCCAGATCGGCTCGTATCCCTGTTGCCTGCAAGGGCACCTTGCTCGTAAGGGCCGCTGAGCCGGAGTAGAGGTTGCGCCTTGGCTAAGTTTGGACTCGTTGCGTAAAAATACGCCGAGTAGCCGATCTATTTAGATCGAGTCATATGCATGCTCATTGAGAACGGTTACACAACCAGACTCGTAAGGGCCGAAGAGCCAGAGTGTGTTGTTTCCACCCAAAGAGGTGTGATGCTCGTGGTGGCCGAAGAGCCAAAGAGCGGTGTTCTGCATGCATATGAATAAGACTTAAGGTCGCACATACCCCGCGGTTGAAGATCGTGTTAGGGGTACCCCCTCAGTAATGACTGTGTTGGGGAAGACTGAATGGGGTCGGGTACATACTCCCGTAGTGCTGAAAGCACGGGCTGCCTAAATGGCATGCAGATTCTGTCCAAGTAATTGTAAGACTGGCAGACCCCTTCAGGAATTATGCTCACTGTGGAATGACAGTGATGGTACAGCCTTGAGTGACATGTATTTTACTTTGGACCTGATAGAGTCCACGATGGCCTCAGTCACTCATGGGTTTTGGGGTCGTGGTTATCCTTAAGATCTAAGGATTGAACCCAACTACTGCAAGTAGAGGATGCATCCGAATATGGGCCTAGTAGGATTCTCCCAGTTGAAACACACTGCCCTACTATGGATAGGGTCAACAGGCCTCTGGGGTATCTAAAATACATAGAATAATCAACCCCCAGAACGTCGCGTTGATGCCCGGACAATAGCTCTACCTGCGTACCAAAGGCGGGAGCGGTTAATTATCGAAACAATGCATTAGTTCTAGGTTCAGCGATGCTTTGAATGTATGAGTGGATGACGTGTTGAGTCAGTCCTGCATAACCTTTGTGAAGGTGTCATGTCCGGTATACTACTGGACCGACTGGGCAAAGACCCGTGTTGTATCCGCACGACTAAGCGAAGCTCGAGGAGTTGTCCTTAGATGCGTGGGATACGGATGTGCCAAGTATGAAGACTTGAGCTAGACATCACTTTGAGACCCGGAAGAGGTCATGGCTAAGTCGTGGAGACTTAAGCGGCTATTCAAATCACAGCCCTGAAAAGGCTTGCTCTAAGTCATGAGGACTCGAGCGGATGTTCAACTCATAGCCCTGAGGAGGCTCTTGCGATATACGCTAAGTCTTGGAGGCTTGAGCGTCGTTATTGCGCATTGCGACCCTGAGTGGTCATTATTGTATTTGAGTTGAATGGATGTATGACTGCATACTTACCAGACCATCAGTGGTTCTGACCCCGTTTTATGGGGATTTCAGGTGTTGGACCTGCGTGGCGATATGCGGAGCAAGGCGGCATCGAGTTCCAGGGTTTCTCTAGACAGAGTTGTACTGCTTCCTTTTATTGAACCTACACTGCTTTTCTAAGCAGTAGTGTTGTAATAAACATGAGTTTTTCGATAAAATGGAACACCTTGGTGGTCAATGAATTGCTTGGCCACATACCTGCAACGTGCTCGGAGTTTTCTAAAACTGACGACTCATTATCGTCTGATTCCGCTGCTAAAAGCTTTTCTAAGTTCCGCTGCAAAGAAAAAAAAAAAAAAGAAATTCATGAAAATTTTAACTTAGCTTTGTTTTGGAAATCCGGGGCGTTACAGAATTGGTATCAGAGCATGAGTCTGAGAAACCTGGTTCAAGATCCGTCATGGTACCGATATCGCACTGTAAGTATATGTTTTTATACTTTTGTTCTGATCTGGGTGCATCTTTGTATAGATGGCAACTCATGACTCGCGTGGATATTGCTATCGCTGCAAGGTCATGCACGATGAGTGAATATGCCCGTATGAAGTCCAAGACTGCCAATATTGTGGCGAAGATGGGCATTCCGCCAACGAATGCCAAAGGAAATATACCGCCGATATGGGTCGGCGGGCTTCAAAGGGTCTCAGGGATGAGACTTCGCGTGTCAGTGGACCGCATCACTCTAGTGTTGGGAGCAACCATACCCCAACATCTTTTGATGACTTACCAAGGCTGAGGGATTTTGATTTGAACTTCCCTGCGGAGGTCTATTACTCGCCAAGCTACCATCCGGCATCACATACGCCGAGCTTAAATGGCAGGAACAAAAGAGGGGATTCTTTCTGTTCGCCAATCATTATTCCAGACTCCCAGAGTCTTGATCTTGCTGACTGGGAAAGTGGACTGGAGTCTCTCATATATCCCTAGTATTCGCTTGCTAGTGCGGAAGTGCCGCCCAAGCCAAAGCTAGTAGTGCCTGCACCAAGGCCATGTGGCAATAGATGGACCTTTTGGAGTTCGTCTTCATCAAAGAAATTCAAGTCTTAAAGAGACTGGTGATGTTTTGGAGTCAATAGACTCATGTATATAGTTTCTCAACGCCTAAAGTCTGCCAGTGCGGCATGACGTTTTGTTTAAGGCGATGCCTGTGTAAATGTGATGTATATTAAGTAAATAAAGCTTTTACTTCCTCATATACATCGAGAAACTAAAAACAAGTGCTTGTGTGTGCATAGATAAATGGCTCCTACGACGAGGAGAACCATACCAAGCGAGGAGTCTCATACGCAAGGATTCCTGTTGGAGACACTCAACAACCTGGTTACCGCCATCCGTGAAACGAGGCCTGAACCAGTCGCACCACGAAACGAGCACCTGGGAGGAGTGACTTATGAGAAGTTCCTCAAGCTTGACCCGCCAGTTTTCATTGGCAGAGCCGATCCTGAGCTCGCGGAGAGTTGGATCGAAGAGACAGAACGTGCCTTCTCAGTACTAGGAGTACCAGAAGAGAAGAAGACCAACTTTGGCACATATCGATTAAAAGATAATGCACGGAAGTGGTGGGATACCACTAAACTTATCCAGTTCTCACAAGTCGAAGTCATTCCTTGGACTGACTTTCGGAGGACTTTTATGGATAACTACTTCCCGTTGCATTCCAGAAACAAGAAAAAGATGGAGTTTCTGGAGTTGGAACAGGGCGGTATGAGTCTAATGGACTATACCACCAAATTTCAGAATCTAGAGCGCTACTGCTCTCGATTGTTCGAAACAGACCAAGAAAGGGCCGACAAATATGTGAATGGTCTGCGCGAAGGGCTGCGATCTCGAGTGATAACAAGCATGCCTTCGACTTTTCAGGCTGCGGTAGCAGCAGCTTCAAAAATCCAAGAGGACTGGGCACGATCTAAAGTGATCGTAGCAAAGAAGCCCATAGTAAATGGTGGGAATCGTAAAAGGACGTTCCCAAGTGGCCAGGGTTCACGACAACCCTTTCAAAAGAAGAAGTTCCAAGGAGGGAGCAACACTCAGCAAGTCGTAAGGCCAAGACAGAACCCAACTCCGAATGGTCAGCAGTCCAACTTCAGCTGCCCAAGGTGTCGTATGAACCACCCCGGAAAGCCATGTCCTCGTGACATTGGTGGGTGCTTATATTGTGGCAAGATGGGCCACTTTATAAAGGATTGCGCCAAGAAGGCTGCAGATGAACAGAGGGGTAATGCCGGATCTGCCGGACCCTCTCGACCAGCACCACAACGTTCTCAGTTTCAACGACCTCCACCTAGAGTAGAACAAAGGCCTGCTGCAGGTCGTGTATATGCTGTAATGACTGAACAAGTCGAAAATGGTGACCTGATTGAAGGCACCGTACCTGTTAATGGACATGCAGCTTACGTCTTGTTTGATTGTGGTGCTACTCATACGTTTATCTCTGACGATTTCACCGAACAACTCCACGCTTCGGTGCAACCGATTGATAAAATGATCGAAGTATATAACCCGTTGGGTTCACGCACCAAATGTATCCGGTGTGTGAAAAATTTGGATATTGAGATAGCAGGGCAACACTTGCCTACCGACGCCATCCTGATCGATATGATACAGTACGATGTCATTCTGGGAATGAATTGGTTGGCTCAGAATAATGCCAAAATTCTGTGCCGCGAGGGCAGAGTGATTCTATCTCGACCCGGATTGCCTAAGATGGAATACCGATTATCCAAACCAGTTCCACAGAAAAGGCTCATATCAGCACTTAAGGTACAAAAATACCTTAGGAAGGGTTGTGTGGCCTTCCTGTTGAGTCTCTCGGTGGAAAAATCCAATGACCAAACCCTTGAGAGTTTGGAAGTGGTGCGGGAGTTTCCCGATGTGTTTCCTGAGGAATTGCCAGGACTTCCGCCACTTCGTGAGGTTGAATTTGGAATTCAATCCTTACCTGGAACAGCGCCGATATCCAAAGCCCCGTATCGAATGGCGCCAGCTGAACTTAGTGAGTTGAAGTGTCAGTTGGAAGAACTGATGGAACAAGGGTTCATCCGTCCTAGTGTGTCATCGTGGGGAGCCCCGGTACTGTTTGTAAAGAAGAAGGATGGATCCCTTCGGTTATGCATCGATT
This sequence comes from Nuphar pumila, assembly GCF_984573655.1. Taxonomy (NCBI): domain Eukaryota; kingdom Viridiplantae; phylum Streptophyta; class Magnoliopsida; order Nymphaeales; family Nymphaeaceae; genus Nuphar; species Nuphar pumila. The sequence continues at coordinate 86,359,373 of NC_143252.1, read as the reverse complement.
ATCGGATGCTTAACCAGGCAACTGTTAAAAATAAGTACCCGTTGCCTCGGATTGAGGACTTATTCGATCAACTCAGAACAGCGAGGGTGTTCTCCAAGATCGACCTCAGGTCTGGGTACCATCAACTCAGAGTAAAGGAAGAGGATATACCCAAGACTGCCTTCAGAACGAGATACGGCCATTATGAGTTCGTAGTAATGCCCTTCGGACTCACTAATGCGCCTGCTGCCTTTATGGATCTAATGAACCGGATATTCAGACCATATTTGGATAGCTTTGTCATCGTCTTTATTGATGACATTCTCGTATATTCTGAGAACAAGGAACAACACATGGAGCACTTGAAAATCGTCTTGAAAACCCTTCAAGATAACCAACTCTATGCTAAGTTTTCAAAATGTGAATTCTGGCTAGATAAAGTGATGTTCCTTGGTCATGTGATCTCAAAAGATGGAATCGCAGTGGATCCTGCGAAGGTGGAAGCTGTGATGGACTGGAAGCAGCCAGAAAATATCACTGAGGTTCGTAGCTTCCTTGGACTTGCCGGATATTATCGGAAGTTCATACAAGACTTCTCCCGAATCGCCGTACCGATGACGAAATTACTTAAAAAGGGAGTCAAGTTTGAATGGACTGACCAGTGTAAGGAGTGCTTGGAGGTTCTCAAACAGAGGCTTACCACTGCCCCTGTCCTTACCTTACCTTCTGGTCAGGGAGGCTTCGTGGCATATACCGATGCCTCAGGAACAGGTCTGGGTTGTGTGTTGATGCAGCATGGCAAAGTAATCGCCTATGCATCACGACAGTTGAGGGTCCATGAGAAAAACTATCCAACCCACGACTTGGAGCTTGCCGCGGTAGTGTTCGCGCTTAAAATCTGGCGACACTACCTGTATGGAGAGAAATTTGAGGTCATGTCGGACCATAAAAGCCTAAAATACCTCTTTTCTCAAAAAGAACTCAATATGCGGCAACGGCGATGGCTGGAATTCCTCAAAGATTATGAATTCACGCTTTCCTATCACCCTGGAAAGGCGAATGTTGTAGCAGATGCCCTTAGTCGCAAGACTGTTGGCACTCTGGCCAGCCTAACCGGACAATGGAAGTTGATGGAGGATTTCGTCAAGTGGAAGCCATTTTTGGCTGATTCAGGTAGAATCCAAATGTCATGTTTGACGATCCACATTGAGTTCCTCGATCGCATCGTAGCCGAACAGTTCAAGGATCCCCAGTACTTGGAATTAAAAGCTCGTGCTGAAAAAGATGATACTTTCTTCCATTTGAAAGAAGATGGAGGAATATGGATGAAAGAAAGGATTTGGGTTCCAAATAACCCTGAGCTAAGACAGGAAGTACTCCAGGAGGCCCATAGTAGCAAATATACTATCCACCCTGGGGGTACGAAGATGTTCCGAGATTTGCAGAGAAAGTACTGGTGGAAGGGTATGAAGCGGGATGTGGCTACGTTTGTCTCGAAGTGTTTGATCTGCCAGCAAGTTAAGATCGAACATCAGCGCCCTGGTGGAAAGATGCAACGGATCGAGATTCCAGAATGGAAATGGGAAGGCATTACCATGGATTTCATCGTTGGATTGCCTCGATCCAGGAGACAACATGACTCAATATGGGTGATCGTGGACAGACTCACCAAGTCTGCTCACTTCCTGCCAATCAACACTCGATACTCAACTGAACGATTGGCAGAGATCTACATTCGGGAAATCGTTAGACTCCATGGAGTGCCGATTTCGATCATATCCGATCGTGACCCGAAGTTCACCTCTCACTTTTGGGAGCAGCTTCAGAGAGCCCTGGGGACGAAACTCAAGTTCAGTACAGCATTCCATCCCCAAACAGATGGGCAATCAGAAAGAACCATACAGACTCTTGAAGATATGCTCAGAGCCTGTATGCTGGAATGGAAAGGTGATTGGGATTCCCACCTAGCGTTGGCTGAATTTGCTTATAATAATAGCCACCACGCTAGCATTGGGATGGCGCCGTATGAAGCCTTGTATGGACGACCCTGTAGATCACCGATCCATTGGGGTGAAGTGGGTGAGCGAACCTTGGACTCGCCCATTGTGTTGCAGCATTATACTGAGCAAGTCCACATGATCAGAAAGAAGCTACTGACTGCTCAGAGTCGACAGAAGAGCTACGCCGATCAGCGGCGTAGGGAACTCACTTTTGCGGTTGGAGATAAGGTTTTTATCAAGGTCTCTCCAACCAAGAGTGTGTTTCGTTTTGGAAAGAAGGGGAAGCTCAGCCCCAGATTCGTTGGTCCCTTCGAAGTTTTGAGCCGGATCGGAGAGACTGCCTACCAAGTAGCATTGCCACCACAATACGCGCAAATACATGATGTATTTCACGTATCAATGCTTAGAAAGTACGTTCATGATCCTTCTCACGTTATTCAACATGAAGACATTGACATCCAAGAAGATATGACGGTAGAAGAAAGGCCAGTGGAGATCATGGACCGACGGGAGCAAGTGCTAAGAACGAAGGTCATTCCACTTGTTAAAGTGAGGTGGCAGCATCATGGAATCGATGATTGCACTTGGGAGCCTGAATCGGATATGCAGGATAAATATCCTGAACTCTTCACCTTGTACTCTTAGCTGAATTTCGCGGACGAAATTCCTTTAAGGGGGTAATGATGTAAGACCCGCAATTTTTCAGAAAATATCTGAATAAAATTCATGAGGCATTTACCGGTAAAAATAGCATTTCTTCTCAGAATGCAAAACGAATCAATTCCTGCGAGCCAGTTATACTTAGGATATTCGTCGAATCGCGAATATATGCTCAAACACTCGGGAAGCCATAACTTCCTAACTAAACGAAATCAATAGATTCGTACGAGCCAACTTTCTTAGTTACGTCAATACGAAGAAAATGGCGTACTCAGAATTTTTCGGAAAAAATCGCCGGAAACCCGAAATTCTTGCGGGACCCACGGAAATATTGGTGGGACCCATAGAAATATTCCTCAGAAAATATCTGGTGGGACCCACAAAAATATCCCATGGAATATCCAAGTGGGCCCCACACCAAGGAACCTCTTGGAATTAAAAAGAAGCCAAGGGGGTAGTTTGGGCATGGAAAAACCCAAGAGGAGGTGGGTTTGGGCTATAAATAGCCCTCCCCACTCTCTCTCTTCTCATAATTTTGACCCCCCCTCTCTCTCTTGCCTTCTCTCTCTCTCCTAAACCTCCCCTACCTAGCCTAGCCCACCTGAGCCCACCTGACCTGGTCTGAGCCTGCCTGACTTAGCCTGAGCCTGCCTGACCTGGTCCTAACCCACCTGACCTGGGTCTGAACCCACTTGACCTGGTCCAAACCCAGTTGACTTGACTTGAACCTAGTTGGGTTTAAAGTCAAAGTCAAAGTCCTTTTTAGTCCTAATTCCGGTTTGGGTTTCTGAACCCAGACTTAGCCTACTTGAGCTGAGTTCGAACCTGCTGAACCCAGTTGACTTGGATTGAACCCTGTTAGGTTCAAACCACTTAGGTTGAGTAGCTTGACCTGCTCTACCTCTTTCTCAACTAAGTCAGCTTCATCTGACTTAGTCTGACCTCTCGAAGGAAGGCTCGAAGCCCAAGAAGCAACCCGGAGCCGTTTCTTCCACGATTTGAAGTAAGTTCGCTTCGTTGATCCATCTCTCTCAAGTATTTGATTGTTTGTATATAGAATATACTTTCTGAAGTAGTATCTTGCTTTAGTTCTTGGTTGAGCCCTCTAGGACGCTTCGGTGTTCACGCGCTCGCCTCGTAACTATCGTCGGATATATATGTTCGAATGCGCAGTATATGCGTTCTTCAAAAATAGTATCTCACCCTAGTTCTTGGTTGAGCCCTCTAGGACACTTCGGTGTTCACTCGCTCGCCTCGTAACTATCGTTGGATACAGATCTAGGTGTATATCTGCTGATTCTGCCGACGCGTCTTATATCGCACAGGCTATGTAATTTACCTTTGCCGTCGCGTCGTATGATGCCAAGGCTCCCTGCTTTCTGTACTTCCGATTATGCATTTACTTACGCCGTCGCGTCGAACGATGCCAAGGCTCCTGCTTTCTGCAATGTCTTTACTTACGCCGTCGCGTCGAACGATGCCAAGGCTTCTGCTTTGTTATATATGTAGAATATTTCGTTCAGTTACACACCCTGAACAATAGTATATGCATTTCTTTACGCCGCCGCTGTATAAAGCACAGGCTTCTGCTTATACTACATATATAGCGCATAAATGAGCGTTCAAATGGAGATCAAACTCCAAATCGCCCATGCGATTCCTTGACCGCTCCTCGTTCAAGATTCTGCTTGACGAATGAAGCCCCTATTGGAAAGGCTTCGGTTTTTGGCAAAATGCTCTTTACGTAATGACTAAGTCAATTTCGTATGGCCTGGCTATGGCCAAGGGTTCCTGCAACCTTGATGGATGCAAAGTACGCACAACGGTGCGCATCCATTTCCCGAATTAAGCGTGGCGATTTCCTACCAAAGAGGGGAGATGCCGCTGAAATGGATAAAAGAAACGCACGCTTTCTCCGTAAAAGAGAGGAAGTGCTGCTGAAATTTCTGAAGAAGCTATGAATAGCTCAGAAAGAACGTAGCCGGATACTCTGACATATAGCAGAGTGCTACCCAGTTCATGGTTTGCCCTCTACAACGTAGAAGGGTTCGTCGCACCACTGCCGGTAGAGCAGGGGAGGTGCTGACGAAATGATTGGCAGAAGAGCTGCCGGAACCAATGGAACGGCATAATGATGTCCGTCGATGGAACGATGCCAGATCGGCTCGTATCCCTGTTGCCTGCAAGGGCACCTTGCTCGTAAGGGCCGCTGAGCCGGAGTAGAGGTTGCGCCTTGGCTAAGTTTGGACTCGTTGCGTAAAAATACGCCGAGTAGCCGATCTATTTAGATCGAGTCATATGCATGCTCATTGAGAACGGTTACACAACCAGACTCGTAAGGGCCGAAGAGCCAGAGTGTGTTGTTTCCACCCAAAGAGGTGTGATGCTCGTGGTGGCCGAAGAGCCAAAGAGCGGTGTTCTGCATGCATATGAATAAGACTTAAGGTCGCACATACCCCGCGGTTGAAGATCGTGTTAGGGGTACCCCCTCAGTAATGACTGTGTTGGGGAAGACTGAATGGGGTCGGGTACATACTCCCGTAGTGCTGAAAGCACGGGCTGCCTAAATGGCATGCAGATTCTGTCCAAGTAATTGTAAGACTGGCAGACCCCTTCAGGAATTATGCTCACTGTGGAATGACAGTGATGGTACAGCCTTGAGTGACATGTATTTTACTTTGGACCTGATAGAGTCCACGATGGCCTCAGTCACTCATTGGTTTTGGGGTCGTGGTTATCCTTAAGATCTAAGGATTGAACCCAACTACTGCAAGTAGAGGATGCATCCGAATATGGGCCTAGTAGGATTCTCCCAGTTGAAACACACTGCCCTACTATGGATAGGGTCAACAGGCCTCTGGGGTATCTAAAATACATAGAATAATCAACCCCCAGAACGTCGCGTTGATGCCCGGACAATAGCTCTACCTGCGTACCAAAGGCGGGAGCGGTTAATTATCGAAACAATGCATTAGTTCTAGGTTCAGCGATGCTTTGAATGTATGAGTGGATGACGTGTTGAGTCAGTCCTGCATAACCTTTGTGAAGGTGTCATGTTCGGTATACTACTGGACCGACTGGGCAAAGACCCGTGTTGTATCCGCACGACTAAGCGAAGCTCGAGGAGTTGTCCTTAGATGCGTGGGATACGGATGTGCCAAGTATGAAGACTTGAGCTAGACATCACTTTGAGACCCGGAAGAGGTCATGGCTAAGTCGTGGAGACTTAAGCGGCTATTCAAATCACAGCCCTGAAAAGGCTTGCTCTAAGTCATGAGGACTCGAGCGGATGTTCAACTCATAGCCCTGAGGAGGCTCTTGCGATATACGCTAAGTCTTGGAGGCTTGAGCGTCGTTATTGCGCATTGCGACCCTGAGTGGTCATTATTGTATTTGAGTTGAATGGATGTATGACTGCATACTTACCAGACCATCAGTGGTTCTGACCCCGTTTTATGGGGATTTCAGGTGTTGGACCTGCGTGGCGATATGCGGAGCAAGGCGGCATCGAGTTCCAGGGTTTCTCTAGACAGAGTTGTACTGCTTCCTTTTATTGAACCTACACTGCTTTTCTAAGCAGTAGTGTTGTAATAAACATGAGTTTTTCGATAAAATGGAACACCTTGGTGGTCAATGAATTGCTTGGCCACATACCTGCAACGTGCTCGGAGTTTTCTAAAACTGACGACTCATTATCGTCTGATTCCGCTGCTAAAAGCTTTTCTAAGTTCCGCTGCAAAGAAAAAAAAAAAAAAGAAATTCATGAAAATTTTAACTTAGCTTTGTTTTGGAAATCCGGGGCGTTACAGGTCCCCCCCCCCTGCCGAAAAAAAAAGGCAAGGGGGCGACCCCCTGCCGAAAAAGCGGGGGGGGCGACCCCCCCTGCCAGAAATAAAAAATAAGGCAGAGGGGCAACCCCCTGCCGAAAAAAAAATGAGGCACGGGGGCAACCCCCTGCCGAAAAAAAAATGAGGCAGGCTCTCCCTCTACCGGAAAAAAAGAACGAGGCAGGGGGGGCGACCCCTTGCTGAAAAAAAAAATGACCCATTTACCTGGGAGACGTCGGGCGGCAGGCGAGGGGTGACGGGCGACTTTGAGACGGGGGAGAGATGGGTGGCAAACCAGGGAGTGACGATGAGACAGGGGAGGGATGGGTGGCAAACCAAGGAGCGACGGGCGGCGGGCCGGGGAGTGCGTCGGGCGGCGGCTGGGAGAATGCGTCGGGCGGAAGAGGACGGCAACCGGGGGAATGCATCGAGCGGGAGAGACGAAACATGAAAGAGAAAGAAGGGTTCTGATTAGGAATTTATGGGAAACTTAGCGACGGATTTGGCGATGGCCAACTTCCGTCGTAATACCGTCACAAATGTACATGACCAGTTAGCGACAAAATATTTTCGTCGCTAACGTCATCGCTAAGTAGCGACGGAAAAACTTTCGTCGCTAAATGTCGTGGGTGTTGCGACAAAAACCTGACGTCGCTAAGCCATCACTAAGTAGCGACAGATTTGGCAATGGAAGTTTTTTCTTTGCTATTTTCGTAAATATTACAGATTTTAGCGACATATTTGTTTCTCTCATTAATCCACCGCAAAGTTGCGACAAAAAACATCCACCGCAAACTTTTGTCGCTAATGACCATTTTTCTTGTAGTGGAAGGTCTCATCATGGTTTCCTTGTTCGAGGATTCCATATGGTCACCCCTTTCAGGTTAAGGGTTAAGACTGAACCTCGTTTTTCCATGAGATATTGTCCCTTTTAGGTTAAGGGTTAAATCTGAACCTTGTTCCTCGAGGTATCGTCCCTTTGAGGTTAAGGGTTAAGCCTGAACCTCGTTTTTTCATGAGGTATCGTCCCTTTCAGGTTAAGGGTTAAGCCTGAACCTCGTTTTTTCATGAGGTATCATTCGTCAGGTTAGGGTTAAACTTGAATCTTGTTTCAATGAGGTATTTCTCCCAGTTCCATCATGGTTTTTCTCTGTTGAGGAATCCATGCCCATTATATCCATCCAGGAAAGGATTCCACTTGAGCTTCATCTTACGAGGCATTTTTCTCAAAAATGTCCCATCAAGGTCCTCATGTATTTCCTTCCCCATTTAGGTAAGGGATAAAACCTAAAAATTCGTCGTGAGATATCTTCGTCCCATCCAGGTTAAGGGCTAAACTTGAATCATTCCAAAAGGCTTATCTTGTCTCACCCATAAGACATGATCAAAATTCCTATTTTCATTATTCTGGGATCTTTATCCTAAAGTCTCATCATGATTTTATCATTTTCTGTTATCCAGTTATATCATTCTCGCGAATTTCGTCTCCCCAAAGACATTGTGTTAAGCCTGAAAATAATGATTTCAAAATAATTCTTCCACACCCAGTTCAGGTCTTTTGACAGGGGCAATTTTTTTAAAAATTTGGAGTGTTTTCTTTGCCACTAAGCTCGACTTTCAACCGGCTTAGTAGCAAAGAGGGGCATATGTGAACACCCCAAATTTTTTAAAAATTTATAAAAATTCTTTTTTTGTCCCTGGCCCCCATTTTCTGAATATTTGAGTCAGTTTTGATCAAAATTCCAGTTATTTCTCGGATTCACTGGAATCCAAATCCATTTTCTATATCTAACTCAATTCTGGATCCAGATCCGATATGAAAATCCAATTCTGAGCCCTGTTATCCAATTTTCAAATCGAAATTATAAAAATATAAAAATAATCTTTGAATGGCTCAGACAGTCCATCCGATATCCATTTGGATCCACTGCTCTATATTCCTTGATTCGAGATCTAAAACTCGAATATTTTCTCAAAACTCTGGATCCAGACCCGTTTTTTAAAAGAAATTCTTGAAGTTTAACCCTGCATTCTCAGAAAACCCCTCTTTTGTAAATATTTTTAAATATTTTTAAATTTTACAAAAATAGTTTAAAATCCCTTATTTTTTCCATAGCTTTAGAGTTTTTATTTCAAAAATACAAAAAAATATATAAAATATTAAAAAAAAAGAACAAAAAAAATAAAAATAGAAAAGAAAATACAAAAAAATGGCTTTTAAAAGCCCCTTTTTGAAAGTCGGGTTTTGTGAAAACCACTCTTTTGAGAAAAACTTTTGAAAGGACCGCTATTTTAAAATTTTTCAAAAGACTCTGGGACCTAATATGCAAATTTCCTAACGGTCTCTTGTTATAAAGAGAGACCACAGGAGGCGAAGAAAAGACATCCAACTTCTGCCTATCCACTACCCATCGCCTTCACCCCTCCCCTTCTGTACATATCGCTCTTTCTTCCCCAGTTGCCTTGGATCCCCCCTTTCCTCTTCTTCATCTTCTTTTTATTCCCTTTGTTGGTTCGTCCTATCGATTGAAGGAGTTTTCAATTCCAAAGTATCAACCATGAATCAGATCCATCCTCAACCTCCAGAGGAAGCATCAACATTCAATTGAATAAACTGTAAGTGCCAACCTCTACTTCCTTTCTTTTCTATTTTCCTTCTTCCTTCCTCTTATTCGCCCTTTCCTTGCTTTCTTCGTTTTTCTGAGTTTCTCTGCATATTTTAAATAGTGAGTCTCACGAATGGTGCCGACCTGCATATAGCAGCCTCGGCTCATACAAAGCAACACCAACAGGAGTCCTCTGATTCTGACATCTTATTTTATTTTAATTGCAAATTTCCTCTAGTTTCAGACTTCTTATTTTCCACCGTACATCTCTCTATTATCTCTGTAATTCGTGATATTCTTCTGCAATTTATTTCTGTAATTTATACTTTCTGAGATTGCAAAATGAAGATCGTTTTGGCGATTCATATCTTCTGAAAGAGTGTCTCTGCAAATGGCGATTTAAAATAGGCCATTCACCGTGACCATCAGCACTCTTCTCCTTCCCCCGCCTTTTACATCGTCTCATGTTTCCTTACAATGTTTTTCTTTTCATTTTTCTTTATGTTTTATGATTTTCATCCTCCTTGTTTGGCTCTATTCCCTAAAGGCATATCTGTATCATCGATCTGCCTCTAGAAGCCTCAATGATACATACTGCAATAATTTCAATGCCTTTGTTCAGCATTTTTTTATAATTGAAGCTACAATGCATGGCAAAACCCATTATCACTAGGAATTATGTACATTGCAAAAGTCTGTCAAGCTGATCTGCATCTATGGCCACATCAAATGCTAGTAATCTGTGATATCTTGCAGTGATATCACCAGTTTATTTTGGGTTTAACAAAACCATTGTCATTTGGGTTCGCAATATTCTTCATATCATTGTTAGCTTTGGATATCACTCTCGTGCTATGCATTTTCTGTATTTACTTTATGTATCATCTACATTCATAAACATTAAATCTCTAGATCCAACCCCATTTTTGCTTTTACCTAATATTTAGTGTACTTCATATGCATTTGATTTTCATAAATTTCGTTAGCATTCACAACTGGTATACGTTTGTATTTAGTTTCTACATGTATGGTGACTATCATATCACCCGCATTCATCCCCCCCCTGGATCAGAATTTGACTTTCAGTAATTTCTGTGTTTCATTTTGTGATACTTTACAGTTTTTTTTCTAACTGCCAATCGCTGTGTAACCCGGCTTGCTTATGCCATTCTGATGTAGTCTTGATATCTATGCCTCTGTGCTCGTAAGTTTTTCTCTAACTTATTATAGTACTGTCCAGTAGGAATCCTTGTGCATTACTGTATTCTATCCATTTTACTTCAGTTTGTTAATGGATTTAGCTGTTTACGTTGTGTTATTTCAATCATTTACTCTTGCTTAGCATCGTTAATAATTTGTTTCATCGATCAATTCTATTTACTGACTTCTGTGTTTAGTATCATCATGTTTATTTAAGGCATCTTGTTCCCTCTGTTTGTCATCATGCTTTTATTTTCTCATGAGTTCCTTTCTTGAATCAATTATATATTTTAAGCACCACTTTCACTAGCATGATCACCATGACTGCTGTCATATTTTGCCTCTACACATCCTGTCACCATCATCCACAACATGCATGTATCTTCATGCCTATGACAATTTGCATTCACATATGTATCTGTGTATATGTTTGCACACTCCAAATGGATATACGATCAGTCACACATGGTACTGTTTGGATATGTCTATTAAATCTTCACAACATATGTTAGCACAACACTTTTCCATCTGCAACCTTAGTAGTCCTAGCTTCCCAACACCTTCCCTGTCATCTACACCACTCCTTCATATCATAACACTGTTGTTGTGTTTTTCCATATATTCTAATGCACCATCACCAACTCCCTCACCACTTACCTAATCCAATTCACCAATAGTCACCTCACTATCCCCTGTGCATTTGCACTTTCATATCACCTAATGTGTGTTCTACATCAAAACTTCTCACCATGCCACTGCAATACCTCTGCGCCTACAGCAGGATGCACCACCTGGTACTTGCATTCAGCACCTTTCATATGGAAACTCCATATTTTCATTCACCTCCCTGTAGCATATTAGCACCCTGCACATAGCATGCCACATTCTCCACTGTAGCATTCCACGCACAGCATCTCCATCCCCCCTGTCATTGATGCACATTGCACCTCATTCACATAATAAATACCCTGTATTTCAATATCCACTGTTGTACTCCAACGTACATCACCCTACACTCTCATGTATATCACTAAGCATCACAACACCACCATTGACATCATCACCTATATCACCCTCACCTCATGCTCACTTGACATCCACAGTAGCACAATCGCCCCTCTCTTATACCTTCTCTGTTTCCATCTGCTATAGCCATCCCACTACATACCCCTTTTACTTACCTCTTGACTCCACTCGCCCCACTGCACTCCACCTGTGCATATTTCTTGCATTTCCTGTACATGCTTACCATCTGTCTCTCTCACTGTTGCATAGTGTCATAACACCATTGCAGCTGCTGCAAAGGTTCACACTTTAAAAGCATATGATAGTTCTCAAGAAAAAAGGAATTTTTTTGAATACGCTTGCTTAGGAGAAGTAAGAATGTTACAGGCTGCAAAGGGTCATCCCTGCATTGTGAAAATTTATGGGCACCAGATCTCTGCTCAGTGGGATGTAGAAGCTAATGGGAAAATGGGAAGTCATCTATTGAAGTCAACGATTGCTATGGAGTATGTCAAGGAAGGTTCTTTGAAGATGAGAAAAGAGTTGATGGAAGTCCACTTGTGAAGTTTCGTGATTTTGATAGGGTTGTACCTTTACAGTCTTTCTTACATATATGCTCCCTTATTCACCTTGGTATTCCTCCACCTGATACTTGCATTGGTATTTTTTACTGGATGGCCCCTAAGATGGTCACAGAAGGAAGCCATATGGATTGGAGGTGATTATTTGGTCTTAAGGGTGTTCTCTCTACGAGATGCTTATGCTTCAAAACCCTTATGCTGGGTTATCAGACTTTGAAATTCAGGCTTCCATTCAGATTCAGCAGCGGCCCCTGCTTAAGCCAGAGTTGGAGGAACTGGCAGGACCATCTGAGTTAAAAGGATCTGAATCTGATGTATCATCTCCATCTGTGGGGGAAGATGAAAAAATTATGAAATTGTTAGTGGAGTTGTTCCAATCGTGCACTCAAGGAAAACCTGTCACCCTTCACAACTGCTATATATTATATTCTCATAAGCATCCTCGCAGCAGCTCACTTACAACATCCCTTCATAACACACACCACCTATCTCTTTACTGCATCTTCACATGAACACTAGGTTTCAGCTTCCATGTGCATTTAAATAAACATATCCTCATGTGCATCTAGATAAATGCATCCTCATATCCATTTAGATAAGATGAATTTCCATTTAGATAAAATTCATATATGCTTCTTTTCCATTTAGTATGAGCATGACATTTGGACTTTGTTTAGTATCTTTCCATCATCCTTTGTATCTTGCAATCTTGTTTTGTATTAACTATGTTTTGCAGGAAAATTTAGAGAATGTTGATTTCCTTCTTAAAATTAAGAATTTCATCATTTTAATGTCAATTCTAAAGTTGTAATAGTTAGATATTAATGAGAATTTTACATTTCCAGCATTAGAATAGAATGTATGAGCATGTAGATATCATAAATTACCTATTTCATATTATTTTTTTCTTTTATTTTAAAAAATTCACAATGGTGAAACACGAATGACACGTGCACCATTCTAATAAAAGGTAATTAGTCCTAAGTAGACGATTTGCATTTATGACTATAGTCAAAATATGAACAATACTTAGGATTTTTATCTTTTGTGGAATAACATTTGATTCATACTTGGGTCTCTTTCAAAAATCATCATATTTTTTAAAATCTTTTTTCTTTATCAAAGTTTGACTTGTAAATTAACTTAAAATATATATTCATGGCCATAGTCATGATATATTGAAGGTTAATTTCATTTCAAACCCTATAAAGGCACCAAAATGTATTTTATCCTTTATCTGAATTTAAATACAGATTATTTCATAATACATCTGTGACCATAGTCATGAATATATTATGACTTTAATCTTATTTCAATTCTCCTAAAGAATGAAATATGCTTTTTAAATTCAATTTTCAAAAATTCTTTTAATTCATTCATCATTTAGGATAGAATTGCGTTCTTTTTCATATTATTTCAAATCATCCAAGTGATTTTGAGGTAAGTTTCCAAATGTGTTTCTCATTTCTCAAATCAATCTTCAATTCTTATTTATAAATTCAAATTCATCTTTTTATTCTCAATTCTATCTTATTTCAAAATTCAAACTTCAAAATTCCAATTTTAAAGTTCAATTCAACTTTGGAATTCCAAATTCATTTCCAAATTCAAGATTCAAATCCAAAATCAATTCAATATTCCAGATCCAATTTCAAAGTTCAATTCAACTTTGAAATTTCAAATTCATTTCCAAATTCTCAGTTCAATTTCCAAAACCAAATCAAATTTCAGAGTTAAATTCAACTTTGGAATTCCAAATTCATTTCCAAGTTCAAAATTCAATTCCAAAATCAATTCAGTATTCCAGATCCAACTTCAAAGTTCAATTCAACTTTAAAATTCTAAATTCAAATGAAAATTCTATTTCCAATGAAAATTTTAATTTCTAAATCCTTTTTCTATTTCAAGTTCAATTTTAGATCATAAATTCAATATCAAATTCAATTCCAAATTCCAGATTCTGAATTCAATCTCAAAAACCAAAATCCATTTTCAAATCCAATTCCATCTTTAAATTCCATCTTGATTCCTCAAAATCAATTCTATTTTTCAAAATCCATCACGATTCTTCAAATTCAATTCTCATTTCAAATTCTATTTCCAATTCCAAAATTTAATTCCATTTTTACATCCCATCTTGATTTTCAACTCCAAATCCAAAAAATTTAGTTTTAATTTCAGAATTCAATTCTATTTCTACATCCCATCTTGATTTTCAATTCCAAATTTAATTCCCATTTCTAAATCAGAATTCAAATTCGAAATCAATTCAAAGTCTCAAATTGAATTTTTAATTCAAATTTCGAAAATCCAAAGTCTGAGTTCAAATATCAAATTCAAGGATCTAATCCCTATTTCAAAATCAAAAATCAATTTTTGAACTCCAGAATCAGATTTCATTCAGACTCTAAGTCTAAAATTTCAAAATCAATATCTTCTCTCAATTTATGAGTTCCAAGACTCTAAACCCAGTCTTTCTCCTTCAAATTCAAATCCTAACCCATTTTTCCAATCTCTGATTATTCCAAGACTTAGAATTTCAAAGTCTCTTCTCCCAAAACTATTTCAAGTCTTAAGCTTAGATTCAAAGCTTAACTCTTCCAAATCAATGTCAACTCTATAAAAACCATTTCTTCAAAATATTTTTAAACTTATTTTGAAATCACTTAAAAAATCCTAAAATTTCTGAATTATTCTTCTCAAAAGCATACATCTTTGCATTCACTTTACACAAGCATGATTTTTTGTGTATTTTAGACTTAGAATAATTTCTTAGACATTATTTAGGCAAAGAAAAAAGGCATAAGTTTGATCCTTGGTTCAATTACCTCCGGTAAAGGCGCCAGGAACGGTTGAACTTCGTACCGACGAGCGAATCCCGTCTCTCCATTTTTCCACAAATTTTCAAAAATGGAGGCGAGTAATTTCAAAATATTTCAAATAAAGGTCAAGTGAGACCTTGCAAAAGACTTCCTCTATTCTTTCTTTCTTTATCTCTTCTCTTTTCTCTCTTCTTTTCTATCTTTTATCCCTTTCAAAAAGGGAAAAGAGGCTAGAAAGAAAAGAGAAGGAAAAGGAAAAGGGGAAAGAGGAAAAATTTTGCAATGATCACAGAAGTGGCGACCGTAATGGGACTCGTCTTCGTTCGGTCGAATTTGTGCCTTTGCTTTGCTTGGATATTGTCTAAATCTTTATTCTATAAATGTTAGTTTTATTTTCATGCAAACCTTAGGAGCCTAGACTCTGTCCTAGCTGACATAATGCATATAGGATTTAAGTATGGTTTGGTAGGACCATATTGAGGAGATCTATTCATGCTCACTTAGACTTTGGTCTGAAATACAACTCTCCTCAATCTAGGGATTGAATGAAAACAATGTATGCAAGTGTATGCTTCTTTATTATTGAAATTCTATCTTTCTAGGACTCTGAATTAGAGCCATCTGATTTATTGCATGTTGAGCATGTTTTCAAAAACATCCCTACCAATATTGTCCCGGTCTTCATATTGTTGGGTTGTCTCACTAAACCATAGTTTGGGAGAGAGCCTTACAACTGGAACACTTATTTGGGTTAACACCCCCTACCACGTACTTAAGGGCCATAATCTGAAGTATATCGGTAGGTGCTTAAGGATGTTGGGAAGCCATTACCTTAGAACCGAAAAAATATTTCTTTGCCATGTACTTCGATCTTCGGCTTGAGTATATCAGCGTACTTTGATTTGAATCAGATGATTTGAACCATAGAGTTAGAATTAAGGTCCTACAAGCCATTTCAGATATTGCATTTAGAGTAAGCTTTTAGGGAGTGTTGTTTGCACATCCTTGTTTGTACAATTGTGATTATGTGATGTTTGTCCATCTGTGGGGGAAGATGCAAAAATTATGAAATTGTTAGTGGAGTTGTTCCAATCGTGCACTCAAGGAGAACCTGTCACCCTTCACAACTGCTATATATTACATTCTCATAAGCATCCTCGCAGCAGCTCACTTACAACATCCCTTCATAACACACACCACCTATCTCTTTACTGCATCTTCACATGAACACTAGGTTCCAGCTTCCATGTGCATTTAAATAAACATATCCTCATGTGCATCTAGATAAATGCATCCTCATATCCATTTAGATAAGATGAATTTCCATTTAGATAAAATTCATATATGCTTCTTTTCCATTTAGTATGAGCATGACATTTGGACTTTGTTTAGTATCTTTCCATCGTCCTTTGTATCTTGCAATCTTGTTTTGTATTAACTATGTTTTGCAGGAAAATTTAGAGAATGTTAATTTCCTTCTTAAAATTAAGAATTTCATTATTTCAATGTCAATTCTAAAGTTGTAATAGTTAGATATTAATGAAAATTTTACATTCCCAGCGTTAGAATAGAATGTATGAGCATGTAGATATCATAAATTACCTATTTCATATTATTTTTTTATTTTATTTTAAAAAATTTACAATGGTGAAACACGAATAACACATGCACCATTCTAATAAAAGGTAATTAGTCCTAAGTAGACGATTTGCATTTATGACTATAGTCAAAATGTGAACAATACTTAGGATTTTTATCTTTTGTGAAATAACATTTGATTCATACTTGGGTCTCTTTCAAAAATCATCATATTTTTTAAAATCTTTTTTCTTTATCAGAGTTTGACTTGTAAATTAACTTAAAATATATATTCATGGCCATAGTCATGATATATTGAAGGTTAATTTCATTTCAAACCCTATAAAGGCACCAAAATGTATTTTATACTTTATCTGAATTTAAATACAGATTATTTCATAATACATATGTGACCATAGTCATGAATATATTATGACTTTAATCTTATTTCAATTCTCCTAAAGAATGAAATATGCTTTTTAAATTCAATTTTCAAAAATTCTTTTAATTCATTCATCATTTAGGATAGAATTGCGTTCTTTTTCATATTATTTCAAATCATCCAAGTGATTTTGAGGTAAGTTTCCAAATGTGTTTCTCATTTCTCAAATCAATCTTCAATTCTTATTTATAAATTCAAATTCATCTTTTTATTCTCAATTCTATCTTATTTTAAAATTCAAACTTCAAAATTCCAATTTTAAAGTTCAATTCAACTTTGGAATTCCAAATTCATTTCCAAATTCAAGATTCAAATCCAAAATCAATTCAATATTCCAGATCCAATTTCAAAGTTCAATTCAACTTTGAAATTTCAAATTCATTTCCAAATTCTCAGTTCAATTTCCAAAACCAAATCAAATTTCAGAGTTAAATTCAACTTTGGAATTCCAAATTCATTTCCAAGTTCAAAATTCAATTCCAAAATCAATTCAGTATTCCAGATCCAACTTCAAAGTTCAATTCAACTTTAAAATTCTAAATTCAAATGAAAATTCTATTTCCAATGAAAATTTTAATTTCTAAATCCTTTTTCTATTTCAAGTTCAATTTTAGATCATAAATTCAATATCAAATTCAATTCCAAATTCCAGATTCTGAATTCAATCTCAAAAACCAAAATCCATTTTCAAATCCAATTCCATCTTTAAATTCCATCTTGATTCCTCAAAATCAATTCTATTTTTCAAAATCCATCACGATTCTTCAAATTCAATTCTCATTTCAAATTCTATTTCCAATTCCAAAATTTAATTCCATTTTTACATCCCATCTTGATTTTCAACTCCAAATCCAAAAAATTTAGTTTTAATTTCAGAATTCAATTCTATTTCTACATCCCATCTTGATTTTCAATTCCAAATTTAATTCCCATTTCTAAATCAGAATTCAAATTCGAAATCAATTCAAAGTCTCAAATTGAATTTTTAATTCAAATTTCGAAAATCCAAAGTTTGAGTTCAAATGTCAAATTCAAGGATCTAATCCCTATTTCAAAATCAAAAATCAATTTTTGAACTCCAGAATCAGATTTCATTCAGACTCTAAGTCTAAAATTTCAAAATCAATATCTTCTCTCAATTTATGAGTTCCAAGACTCTAAACCCAGTCTTTCTCCTTCAAATTCAAATCCTAACCCATTTTTCCAATCTCTGATTATTCCAAGACTTAGAATTTCAAAGTCTCTTCTCCCAAAACTATTTCAAGTCTTAAGCTTAGATTCAAAGCTTAACTCTTCCAAATCAATGTCAACTCTATAAAAACCATTTCTTCAAAATATTTTTAAACTTATTTTGAAATCACTTAAAAAATCCTAAAATTTCTGAATTATTCTTCTCAAAAGCATACATCTTTGCATTCACTTTACACAAGCATGATTTTTTGTGTATTTTAGACTTAGAATAATTTCTTAGACATTATTTAGGCAAAGAAAAAAGGCATAAGTTTGATCCTTGGTTCAATTACCTCCGGTAAAGGCGCCAGGAACGGTTGAACTTCGTACCGACGAGCGAATCCCGTCTCTCCATTTTTCCACAAATTTTCAAAAATGGAGGCGAGTAATTTCAAAATATTTCAAATAAAGGTCAAGTGAGACCTTGCAAAAGACTTCCTCTATTCTTTCTTTCTTTATCTCTTCTCTTTTCTCTCTTCTTTTCTATCTTTTATCCCTTTCAAAAAGGGAAAAGAGGCTAGAAAGAAAAGAGAAGGAAAAGGAAAAGGGGAAAGAGGAAAAATTTTGCAATGATCACAGAAGTGGCGACCGTAATGGGACTCGTCTTCGTTCGGTCGAATTTGTGCCTTTGCTTTGCTTGGATATTGTCTAAATCTTTATTCTATAAATGTTAGTTTTATTTTCATGCAAACCTTAGGAGCCTAGACTCTGTCCTAGCTGACATAATGCATATAGGATTTAAGTATGGTTTGGTAGGACCATATTGAGGAGATCTATTCATGCTCACTTAGACTTTGGTCTGAAATACAACTCTCCTCAATCTAGGGATTGAATGAAAACAATGTATGCAAGTGTATGCTTCTTTATTATTGAAATTCTATCTTTCTAGGACTCTGAATTAGAGCCATCTGATTTATTGCATGTTGAGCATGTTTTCAAAAACATCCCTACCAATATTGTCCCGGTCTTCATATTGTTGGGTTGTCTCACTAAACCATAGTTTGGGAGAGAGCCTTACAACTGGAACACTTATTTGGGTTAACACCCCCTACCACGTACTTAAGGGCCATAATCTGAAGTATATCGGTAGGTGCTTAAGGATGTTGGGAAGCCATTACCTTAGAACCGAAAAAATATTTCTTTGCCATGTACTTCGATCTTCGGCTTGAGTATATCAGCGTACTTTGATTTGAATCAGATGATTTGAACCATAGAGTTAGAATTAAGGTCCTACAAGCCATTTCAGATATTGCATTTAGAGTAAGCTTTTAGGGAGTGTTGTTTGCACATCCTTGTTTGTACAATTGTGATTATGTGATGTTTGTCCATCTGTGGGGGAAGATGCAAAAATTATGAAATTGTTAGTGGAGTTGTTCCAATCGTGCACTCAAGGAGAACCTGTCACCCTTCACAACTGCTATATATTACATTCTCATAAGCATCCTCGCAGCAGCTCACTTACAACATCCCTTCATAACACACACCACCTATCTCTTTACTGCATCTTCACATGAACACTAGGTTCCAGCTTCCATGTGCATTTAAATAAACATATCCTCATGTGCATCTAGATAAATGCATCCTCATATCCATTTAGATAAGATGAATTTCCATTTAGATAAAATTCATATATGCTTCTTTTCCATTTAGTATGAGCATGACATTTGGACTTTGTTTAGTATCTTTCCATCGTCCTTTGTATCTTGCAATCTTGTTTTGTATTAACTATGTTTTGCAGGAAAATTTAGAGAATGTTAATTTCCTTCTTAAAATTAAGAATTTCATTATTTCAATGTCAATTCTAAAGTTGTAATAGTTAGATATTAATGAAAATTTTACATTCCCAGCGTTAGAATAGAATGTATGAGCATGTAGATATCATAAATTACCTATTTCATATTATTTTTTTATTTTATTTTAAAAAATTTACAATGGTGAAACACGAATAACACATGCACCATTCTAATAAAAGGTAATTAGTCCTAAGTAGACGATTTGCATTTATGACTATAGTCAAAATGTGAACAATACTTAGGATTTTTATCTTTTGTGAAATAACATTTGATTCATACTTGGGTCTCTTTCAAAAATCATCATATTTTTTAAAATCTTTTTTCTTTATCAAAGTTTGACTTGTAAATTAACTTAAAATATATATTCATGGCCATAGTCATGATATATTGAAGGTTAATTTCATTTCAAACCCTATAAAGGCACCAAAATGTATTTTATACTTTATCTGAATTTAAATACAGATTATTTCATAATACATATGTGACCATAGTCATGAATATATTATGACTTTAATCTTATTTCAATTCTCCTAAAGAATGAAATATGCTTTTCAAATTCAATTTTCAAAAATTCTTTTAATTCATTCATCATTTAGGATAGAATTGCATTCTTTTTCATATTATTTCAAATCATCCAAGTGATTTTGAGGTAAGTTTCCAAATGTGTTTCTCATTTCTCAAATCAATCTTCAATTCTTATTTATAAATTCAAATTCATCTTTTTATTCTCAATTCTATCTTATTTCAAAATTCAAACTTCAATATTCCAATTTTAAAGTTCAATTCAACTTTGGAATTCCAAATTCATTTCCAAATTCAAGATTCAAATCCAAAATCAATTCAATATTCCAGATCCAATTTCAAAGTTCAATTCAACTTTGAAATTTCAAATTCATTTCCAAATTCCCAGTTCAATTTCCAAAACCAAATCAAATTTCAGAGTTCAATTCAACTTTGGAATTCCAAATTCATTTCCAAGTTCATAATTCAATTCCAAAATCAATTTAGTATTCCAGATCCAACTTCAAAGTTCAATTCAACTTTGAAATTCCAAATTCAAATCCAAATTCTATTTCCAATGACAATTTCAATTTCTAAATCCTTTTTCTATTTCAAGTTCAATTTCAATTTCAGATCGTAAATTCAATATCAAATTAAAAATTCATTTCAAATTTAATTCCAAATTCTATTCTGAATTCAATCTCAAAAACCAAAATCCATTTTCAAATCTAATTTCGTCTTTAAATTCCATCTTGATTCCTCAAAATTAATTCTATTTTTCAAAATCCATCATGATTCTTCAAATCCAATTTCCATTTCAAATTCTATTTCCAATTCCAGAATTCAATTCTATTTTTACATCCCATCCTGATTTTCAACTCCAAATTCAATTCCCATTTCAAATTTTAGTTCCAATTTCAGAATTCAATTACATTTCTACATCCCATCTTTATTTTCAATTCCAAATCCAATTCCCAAATTCTTTTCCCATTTCTAAATTAGAATTCAAATTCGAAATCAATTCAAAGTCTCAAATTGAATTTCCAATTCAAATTCCGAAAATCCAAAGTCTGAGTTCAAATATCAAATTCAAGGATCTAATCCCTATTTCAAAATCAAAAATCGATTTTTGAACTCCAGAATCAGATTTCATTCAGACTCTAAGTCTAAAATTTCAAAATCAATATCTTCTCTCAATTTATCAGTTCTAAGACTCTAAACCTAATCTTTCTCCTTCAAATTCAAATCTCAACCCATTTTTCCAATCTCTGATTATTCCAAGACTTAGAATTTCAAAGTCTCTTCTCCCAAAACTATTTCAAGTCTTAAGCTTAGATTCAAAGCTTAACTCTTCCAAATCGATGTCAACTTTGTAAAAACCATTTCTTCAAAATATTTTCAAACTTATTTCGAAATCACTTAATAAATTCCAAAATTTCTGAATTATTCTTCTCAAAAGCATGCATCTTTGCATTCACAGTACACAAGCATGATTCTTTGTGCATTTTATACTTAGAATAATTTCTTAGACATTATTTAGGCAAAGCAAAAAGGCACAAGTTTGATTCTTGGTTCAATTACCTATGGTAAAGGCGCCATGAATGGTTGAACCTCGTACCGATGAATAAATTCCGTCTCTCTATTTTCCGACAAATTTTCAAAAATGGAGGCGAGTAATTTCAAAATATTTCAAATAAAGGTCAAGTGAGATCTTGCAAAAGAGTTCCTCTCTTCTTTCTTTCTTTCTCTCTTTTCTCTTCTTTTCTATCTTTTATCCCCTTCCAAAAGGGAAAAGAAGCTAGAAAGAAAAGAGAAGGAAGAGGAAAAGGGGAAAGAGAAAAATTTTGCAATGATCACAACATGGTGTTGGCTCCATATGCAAGGGCTACACTCTCTCGAAAGGTATCCAACCTTGCCATGGTGTTGGTGATTGGATATGTTACCAACATAATCTTGATTGTTGATAGCTTTCTGTGTATTAGAACCCCTGTTAAAGGGCAAAGTTGTAAACACCTTCAGGTAAGACATATACCATACTGTTAAACATGTACTAAATGTTGATGTTAAAGAAGTAGTAGTGCCTTTATGTATTGAATGTAAGGTGAAGTAATTTTTGTTTGGTTTTGTGTATTTGTCTTGTAGTGCTTTTGACTATGAAAACTTTATGGAAATAAACTCAAGAAAACCATCATGGCGTTGTCCTTATTGCAATCAGTCTGTCAGTTGCACTGACCTGCATATTGATCAAAATATGCTGAAGGCAAGTAATCCTTTTACTCGGATGCTAGATTCTATTTTGCATAAATGTTGCATACTTGATGATTTAGGCCTGCTATTTCGTGTAGGTGTTGAGAGAGGTAGGGAACGATGTATTTTTTATGTGTACTTTGTCTTTTATACATAGCTTATATAAATTGTATAATGAGATTTTTTTTCTCGATATTTATATTTCAAACAAATTTTTTTAATTTTTTTTTTTAAATTTTGCGACGGATTAGCGACGGATAATATCCATCGCTAATAATTGGTTTTGTGATGTAATGTAATCCATCGCTAATCCGTTGCTAAAATAGCGATGGATTAGCGACAAATGTGTATTTGTCGTAAAACCAAATCCATGCTTATTTAGCGACGGACTCACGATGGATCATCGCCATCGCTAATTCGTCGCAAATTAGCGACGAAAGTAGCGACATATCAGTTCTGGCGTTAACTAGCGACCAAGAATATGCGATGGATGCTACCCGTCGCTAACACATTTAGCAATAGATTAGCGACGGATAGCATCCATCGCTAATACACATTTTTCTTGTAGTGTATATAGGTTTTTCAGGTGATCCAAAAATCAATAGCTATGAACAAAAATCAACAGCTATGAACATATATATTTTTGTCAACTCATAAAAACATGTTTTCTTATCGACAAAACATGATCCAAGACTTGATTTTTACTAAATCAAATATAATGAGCACATCTACGAGGCTAGATTTTGTTAGAACAACACACAACATGAGATTCAAACTCGATTATATGTATAATAGATTGTAACAAATCTCTCTCTCTCTCTCTGAGAGAGAGAGAGAAAGAAAGCATTTTTTTCATAACCCAACGAAACCGCACTCGCCACAAAGACCCGGTCGCACTTGCTCATCCTACCATACCTACTGTTGTTGTGCCGGCTCCAGAGCTAGGACCCCTGCCCCCGGGGCCTATGCAGCGTATTGGCTTGCACAATGGGCAACACCCATGGTAATCGAACCTTGACTGCCCGTCTAGCAGCCAAGGCCCCACCCCACTATGCCAATCCCCCTTGGGGCAAAAGAGAGAGAGAGAGAGAGAGAGAGAGAGAGAGAGAGAGAGAGAGAGAGCTGAATGAAATATGCTAAATAGGTGTTTTGTGTAGTTTTTTCTTTTTATTTTAAAATTTCAACCAATGTGATCTAGGTATTCCGTTTTATAGGGGTCATCTCTTACAGTGTTCGATTTTGATGCATGGATCTTATTTTATAAGGTTTGAAAAATCAATGGCTTAAAACCATTCTAAATTTTTAAGGTTTTAAATTCATGTTTTTCATCGAAAAAGTATGATCTGGTGTCGATTCCTAGCAAGTCGACCATGTTGAAGACATCTATGAGGACAAATTTGCGAAAAAACACTGTAGAACATGGAAAACCCATTTAGCAAGTTTCATTTAGAATATTTCATTAACATGCTTTCATCAATCTCAATATACTAGATATTTAATGGCCCATCCATACGGCCAGGCCTAGATAAATCATGTTTGTATTAATCTCTTCATAATAAATAAATAAATAAAGACATACCAATGTCTGTATGTTTAAAACCCATTATAACTTATTTTTAAAATATACAACTAAATAACTAAAGAATATGGCTGGACCTACATAAATTATGTTTCTATTAATAACTTTATGAAAAATAAGATGAATAAAAAATAAAAATAAGTATATACTTGTATTTTTAATTTAAAGCATACAACTAAAATGAACTAAACAAGTATATATTCTTTTGTTATGGTTTACTGTATGATATCTTGCAAGTAAATAAATGACTACAGCAAATAAATGTTACTATATGATATTTGTTTATCTGACTATCCAACCAAATAAGGAAAATTGAAAAAAAAATTAATTGTCACATTAAAAAGAGAAAAACCGAGGGTTACATATATCATAGTAAACTTAAACAATGAGCATATCATTTGCAAAGGGATGCAAACTTTTAAGCAAAATGGACTTCAACTATGTTCTAACTGCCTTTTATAGACCAGTCTTGATGAATATGAACATCCTCACAACAGCTCGTCTTAATGAGAGGGTAACTGCAAAAATGCTTGGGTTTCCAAAACTGTAGGATTGGCTGCAAATGATATACTTGCATAATGCCTTTAATGCATGCAAAACGGTGGTAGGCTTGATCTCAAATGGTAACTTTTTAAAACAATTCATATACAAGCAATTGATGGAGAGACGTTTCTTTGAGGAGTGATTTGTTTTGAGAGAGAGAGAGAGAGAGAGTTCACATCCTATTGTAATTTTATTATAGCAATTAAAAGAGGGAGGGAATTATATTTCGTAATTATGAGTTAAAAAAAATTACATAATGTGTGTGTAACGTATTCCAGCAAGGGTGATGATACAAACCAGCGGGATCGGCACAAGCTCAGAGGGCGTTGTTTACTCAACCAATGTCTGGCCTTAACGTGGCAGAAAATTGAGGGTACTATGCACTCGATCGTTCATGCGAATATACTTGGTACCCATATAAAGGTTGGTCACTTCTCTGCGTGTGTTTGGAGGGAGAGTGATAATTGTCCCTGGTATGCGTTGGTCAGTGGATTGCCTTTATACAGCTGGTGCCTGTTGTGTTGCTACCCAAATAATTGATCAAATATCGCATATTAAATATCTTTTTTTTTGTGTTCAACGATATCATGCTTTTCAGATTTAAACAGACGATCTGTATCACTAGCAATTATTTCATTGGTTGAACCGTTAGAGATGTTGGAGGAGCGTGGAGATTGTTTCTTACCTGAATATAAATTCTTATTTTTCACGGATTTAACTTTGCGATAAGTTGGTGAGAAGTTGCAGGGGTCGGCCCCTGCCCATAAAGTAGGGGGTTCGGGCGCGTTAGTTTTGAGGTGTTTTTTTTATAAGTTTGAAAGGTAGTTTTGTAATTTTACTTTGAACTTCTAATAGAATCGAATAAGCCGAGGGGGGATCATGTGCAATGTAATTACACACTTTTAGTATTCTACAACACCTGATCACCCCTATATCTCAAAGATGGAGGGTGATCAAGTGCAGCAGCACACACTTTGTGCAACTACCGAGGTGGTATCTCATGTAGTAAGCTGGGTCCTGTGCCAAGCTGGGCACACTTGGAAGAGAGAAAAACTTTCATAGGAAAAGAAAGTTTTGCTTATGAGAGTTTATATAAGTTCCCCAAAATAAAGTTTTTCACTTGTGTAGCATGAGAAAAAACAGAGTGGGAAAATGTGAAAAAATGAAAGAGAAGAGAAAAAGGGTGGTGGTGACAGTGGTAAGATGGTTGGTCATTAATCATGCATATATTTTACATTTTATTTATCTTATTTTATGCATGATTCATAGAAAATCACATTAAAACTCATTTTTGACGTTAATTTTGAGAAACCGCATCAAAATTAAAAATATCAAAAAATCACCAATTGCAAAGTTTAACCCTACGTTTTTCAATATTTTATTTAATTTAAGAGCTTTTAATTTGTAGTTTAATTAGATTAGGAGAGTAGTTACTAATTTTAATTAGTTTAGGAAAAACCTCTTTTGAAAAGCATGTTTTGAAATTTTTAACCCTGCATTTTTGAAATTTTTGATTTTTTTTGGACTTCCATAGAAAATCATGTTTTGACCTAATTTTTAGTATAAATAGAATTTTTCTAGCAACAACCCATGTTTTTCCTCCTATGTAGCCTACGCCCCCCCCTCTCTCTCTCTCTCCTCTCTGCCTCTCCTTCTTCCTTTCTCCCCCATGTTCGATCGACCGGTTGCCTATCTTTTTCTTCTTGCTTCTTATGCTTTTCATTTTTTCTTCTAAACTTCATCATCACTGATTTCTTGCATCTCCTCTGTCGGAGAAAGAGTGGAGTTTGTTTGATTGCAGCAGAAAAAATCACTTCTCTTTCTCAACCCATCCATCGGAGGCGAATCCTACGGTTTGCTTCTTCTTTCCCGTTTTACCGTAGTTTTAGTTTCTGCATAGCATAAATCATAGCATTGCATATTATTTTATTTGATCATTGCATCATCATCATCTCTAGTTTAGATTTAGCATCTGATATATATATATATATATTGCTTAATCTAGATTAGTCGTTTTCTTAATTTGTGCATAGCATAACACTAATTTAGGCAAATTGATAGTTTTAACATAGCATCCTTGTATCTTCTCTTGATTAGTTTTAGGTTAGATCTAGTTTAGAGTTAGGCCATATCATATTTTTAATATTCAGTGTTTGATAGATCACATAAAAAGTTTTTTTTATTAGTCGATTTAGCTTCTTGCATCATTTTTCTGAATTTTTTTGTATGGCGTCAAGTAGATCTGAATTTTTGTGTTTACGTTCAATTCTGAGTTAGTTATTTACTGATTCAATACTTGATACTAAACTTTTATAAAAAATTAGATTAGTTTTTCTTTAGTTAGTTAAATTACCTACTAGATTAGGAAAAATCAGTAGCATAGAGAGTAGCATTTTTTTATTATGATTAATTATTCTATTCAGCCCAACAACGTAGTTTTGATTTCTGTTATCTCTTCCTAGTTAGACAGTATTTTATTTTATTTTTTTTATAACTTTTAATTTATTGTCTAGATTAGAATCAAAAGTATTGTGGTAGCTGAATTATGTTTCCTTTTAAGTAACGTGTTGCCTTTAATGAATATAGTTAATATTAATACCTAAGCTGTAGGGTAAACTTAGTTTAATGTATTTAGTCAGCTATTATTATTTTTTTTATTTTTTTATTATTCATGGTAAGATATTTAGTTTTTATGTCAATCATATTTTTAGAGTTAGGTCCTTTGTTGAATGTTAATAGTCGAGCTACGTTATGTTCTCTTGTTTATATTTTTTAGATTAAGTAGAATAGGTTAGGAATTATATTATTTCAATGCCTGATAGTTAATTTAATCGTGAATGTCGTACATGTTTCCTTATTTGTCCTTTGGTTTGTAGTTAGTTATCATTTTTTGCATTTAGTTCCATAGCTAGTTTCAATTAATTCTTGTTAGTTGATTAGTATTAGTTGTTAGTTAATTTTCGTGGTAGTTAATTCTTGATCATTTTTGTTACTTATTAATGTTAGATTAGTTAATTACCTAGTCAGTCATATTAAGCTGATTGATTTCTTGATTTTTGGTTAACTTAGTTTCTTGCTTAAGTGATAGTTAATGGTTACAAATTAGATTCTTGCTTGTTCATAGTTAGTTTTGTTATTTCGTCTTTTATCACTTTAGTTTGTTACAAGTTAGTTCATAGTTGTTATACGTAGTTAGTTTATTTCATGTTAGTTAATTCATGTTTTTGTGTTTTTTAGCTGAAACTAACCTTGAATTTCTGTGAGTTTTATTTTGTATTTTGTCTTTTGATTTTTGTAGAGAAGCATTTAGACGTGCAATAATCTCTCAAAAGTACCCTCGAAGAGCCCTCTGAGGTCCCTAAAAGGTCCCCTCAAAAGGCCCTTCAGGCCCTCAGAAAGCCCCTTAGGGAGCCCGCAGAAAATAAGAAAAGCAAAAGTTCAAGAAAGAGGGACAAGAAGCTCAAAGCACTGAAGACTTTTCCTTATTTTTAGCTTAGGCTTTTATTTTATTTAATTCAATTCAATTTGGGTTTGTAATAAGACACTTTATTTTTATTTGTTTAAGCCCTCTACAAGGGGGCCACACTCTTATTCAGTAATTAATTTTCTTTTCAAGGCAATAAAGAATAGTTTAGTTATTTGTGGAATATAAAGTATTTTTCTGTTCTCTGAGTTTGACCCGGATTTCACCACTAGTGTGAGTCGGTTTTTATATATTTTGGTGTCTGGCTTTCACACTTATTTTTACTTAAAATATCTTTTTAAAAATTATTTTCCAACCACACAAAACTTTGGCACCGTTGCTAGGGAACGATGATTACAATACGAGTATTCACTTTATTGCCTGTTGTGTGTTCTCATTTTGTTTAGGTTGCTAGCTTCCTTTATGTTCTTTGCTTAGGATTACTAGTTTATTTCCCTATTTATTTGCTTAGGATTGCTAGTTTCCTTTTATATTTAGGTTTTTTAGAACCATGTTACTTGTGAGTCCTAGAGACCAGTTTACTTTTTCTGCACGACCCACCTATTAAGTTTCCTCTTAAGAGGTAACTATGCATGGTTGATATCGTGCTTATAGTTTGCTTTTCCGCAAAATATCTGTTTGGGTGCAAGTGAGTGGTACATGTTTACTGTTTTTTAGTTTTCTTTTTCTTTATCTGCTTTGTGGTTTGTTGTGGTTTGGCTGCTTTGCACGTTAGGTAGATAGAAAACCAGTTCTTTAGGATGGTTGATGTATTGGTCTACCCTCAGGTGCATGCAAGGGTGACACTCGCTTGATCCTGAGCTTGTGAAGACTTTAGAGGACCCAAGTCCCTTGTTAGGAGAGCCCGCATACCTGGCCCCATAGCTGAAGATCAGCAATTGACCCATCCTCTCAAGGAGTACTTTATTCTCAATGGTTATACTCCTACATTATGAGACCTGATATAGGAGCAAACCATTTTGAAATCAAGGACAGTGTCATTCAAATGCTACCCTCTTTTTACGGCCTTAGTAATGAAGACCCCTACCGTCATCTTGATGAGTTTCTTGAGATCTGCTCTAAAGTGTGGATCAACAATTTTGGGAATGACGCGTTGAAGTTGACATTATTTCAGTTCTCCCTTAAGGACAAAGCCAAGCACTAGCTAAAAGCCTTAGATACTGTTCAAATTACCACTTGAAACCACATGCAGTTCAAGTTCCTCAAAAAATACTTCTCAATTGGTAAGACGAACTAATATCGAAAAGCCATCACCAGCTTTTCACAAATTGAGAGAGAAATGTTTCATGAGACATGAAAGAAGATGAAAGATCTTCTCTAAAAGTGTCCTCACCACCAGGTACCCCATTAGCAACTGGTGTAATATTTTTATGATGGGTTGACTGAGAAAAATCGTCAAATAGTTGATGTTACCTGTGGAAAAACTTTTATGCTAAAGAGTGAGGATGAGATATGGGCCCTGTTTGAGACCCTGAGTGAGAACTCGATGTACCACGCTTCAACCTCATGATTTGAGAAGGCTAGCATTTATGAGATAGGGACACACCTTGAGTTGCAAAACAAGGTTGACATGCTGACCCAGAAATTGGATCAGTTGTTGTCAAATCCCTCACCAGTCGTGCAAGTGTGTGTTGTGTGCTAGCCAAACACACCATGTGTTTGACTGCCCCACAGCGCTGCAACACCCAAAGTTTATCCAGGAGCAAGTTCAGATGGCGCAAGGTTTTACCAAACCCGCACCCAATCATTTTTTCAATACCTATAATCTGGGTTGGCGTAACCATCCCAATTTCTCGTAGAGACAAGTCCAACCTCCCATCCCTTCCTAGAACTAACCCAGGCAAGGCGGATATACACCTGGTTTTTAGAGATCCAGCTACCCCCAGCCCAACCTTCTTATAGTCAGCCTCCACCCCAGGAGCCTCCTTCTAGCCAGTCCTTCGAGGACAAGATGTTGCAGGCCTTTTCAGACCTCAAGGAGAATTTGTGTTCCCACATGCACTCCATTGCAAAAATTGAGACGCAGATGCGACAGCTCGCCGAAGCGCTTAGCAGGCGAAGTGAAGGGGCATTACTTAGCTAGTCATTGGTTAACCTTAGGGATAAAGATATGATGCATGGACTGCACCTGACAGATGCCCATCAAGAGAAGGATCAAGTGGTTATAATCCTTAAAAGCGAGAAGCAATATCGAGTGAGAGAGGCTGCAGAAGAAAGCGGGAGACCTAGAGAAAAGCAGTCAGTCTCTACTGACATACCTCAGGAAAGTGAGAGGGCTGCCCCATCTGAGCCTTCCAAGTCCTATATGCAGAAAGCTCCATTTTCTGAGGCGCTAGAGAAGCTGAAGTTGTTCGGTAAGAAGGAAGGGAAGATGTAGGAGATGCTTGAGATTTTCAAGTATGTTCAAATAAACCTCCCTCTGCTTGACGCCATCCAGTAGGTCCCTGCATATGTAAAGTTTTTGAAGGAGCATTGTATGCATAAACAAAAGTTATGGCCTATTGTGCCAAAAAAGATTTATTTGACTGAGCAGGTGAGTGCAGTGCTCCAGCACCAAACTCCATCAAAGCTCAAGGACCCAGGGGGTCCTATCATCTCTTGCGTCATAGGAGACATTACTGTTGAGCATGCTTTGCTCGACCTCGGGGCAAGTGTGAACATTTTGTCAGGTTTCTTTTATGACACATTCGGGTTAAAGGAGATGAAGCCAACACTGATGACCCTACAACTGGTAGATAGCTTCGTTAAGGTTCCGCGAGGGATTCATGATGATATGTTGGTCAAGGTGGAGGATTTCTACTTTCCTATTGACTTCGTTATTTTGGATATAGAGGGAATGAATGATGTGCGATAGACGCCCATTATTTTAGGTCGCCCCTTTCTGGCTACTGCCAATACATGCATCAATTGCCGCACTGGTGCAATGGATGTCTCATTTGGTAATAGGAAGATGAGGTTGAATATATTCAATGCAGCAATGGGCCTTGCAAAAGCAGATGCTTCTTTCTAGGTCGATTTTTGCTAAAATGATGAAGGTAATGAGTGTGAGTGGGTGTAGGAAGATGTAGCAAGGAATGTATAAGTGGAAGGGTGTATACATGGACAGGTTATGAAGGTGTTGTGCAACAAATAAGGGTGACAGCATGTGCATTGTTGTAAGTGGCTGTAGGTGATGGTCTTGTTGCTGTGTGGTGCAGCAGGGGTGTAGAAAGTGAAGAAAAGTGGTTGGAATGTTGTAGTATGTGAAGCAAGGGGAAACAAAGTAGTGACATGCTGTATAAACTAAAACAAATGATGCTGTGATGTGGTGGTGAAAGGTGGGTGTTAACAGGAGGGTGAGTGATTTGGCAAATGCTAATGCATTGCTAAGGTATGCACTATAAAATACTCAAGGTTTTAGCAAATGTGAATGCATTACTAGTATGCAAATGAAAAATACACTGGGTGTTGATGGATGGATATTGATGGTAGCACAATAGCGTCTACCAAATGTCGGGAAAAGATCAGACTTGAGATAGCAGCTGTAGTTTAGCAATGTCAGCATCTGTTACAAAGCTTACTTGAGAAAAACCCAGGTTGGTGGACCTGAGTACTGAAGCATCCGCTACAACATCGGAGGCTAAAACCCACAGTCTCAAGGCAACGAAACTTCATATACATTTTGTATCTCAGGAAATGTGCAAGGAAACTCCTTGCTGGGTGTTCCTTATTTCGATAGCATGAACCCAACACAACAAATAACATCTGTCTTTTTAATACAAATTTCAATCTAACTTTGCTAATCGCTAAGCATAGGTTGAAATTTCAACTGGTATAAACAAAGCATTAGATTTCAATGTACTCTTATGGTAGACATGAACAGAAATTCTAGGAAATATGAAAGCTAAAAAAAATGCGAGCTGCAGAATCTCGATTGGTGAAGTAGAAGAAACATCATATATTTACACTCAGGCAATCATTATTGCAACTAATGCCACATTATAGCAGAATGTTTTGGCATGCCTCGTCGATTTACTGTTTCAACAATAAGTGAACATATGAATCCAGTAGGCGATGGATGAATCAATGGAATAGTAAATGACCAAGTAAAACACTAAGGAATCTTATGACCTTCATGTAAAGAAAAAAAAGGAAAGAATGAATAGTATGATATAAAAAAAAAGAGTGTGAAAAGTGAAGTGGAAGATGTTGTGAGAAAATGCAGTGGAGTAAATATTGAGTTGCAGGGCTAACCAACACAGTGCCATGAGCATGGAAAATCAAAAACATAATATCCAAACTAACAAAAAAAAAAAGGTTGATAACAAAAGATCAGAGACAGTGGATGAAATTACAGAACCTAGCAGGAAAAACACCTATGTTTAAATGTGATTAAATGAATATGTGAATGTAACATTATAACACGCTGAGATGAATGCAATGAATGAATTCAATGGATATGCCTACAAAGAATGTACGTGGTAGATGAGTCCAGTGAGGGGGCTTAGTAGGTATATCTACAGAGAGAATGCAAGCAGCAGGTGAGCTCAATGAGTGAGCTCACTGGGTACGTCTACAAAAAAAACGCATATAGGTGATGAGCTCAGTGATTATGCCTAAAGTGCATGTGTATTCAGTGGAGAACAGTTAACACACTCAGTGTTTGTAGTGAATGGGCGTGTGGTGCATAGTGTAAACAATGGAAAACAGAAATGTACAAATGCAGAAAAGTATGGTGCCGCTATACTATGATGAACAGGAACATATACTACACAGAAAATGGAACGTGAATGCCATGGATGTGTGCTGTAGGGAAAAGCCTAAACAGGACGTAATATGACAGAAAATGTTATGCAAAACAGATGATTGTGATGGATGAGGTCACTGATCAGAGCAAATTAGCTGATGAAATTAATAAGAGAACTGATATGCTATGAATTGGAACACAGAACATGATATGATGGAATACGATTAACAAATCCAATGATATGCATTGAATGATGAATTGGAGGGATTAAGTAATATTGATCAAATGAGATGGCTAAAAAAATCTAAAAAAAATGTTGATGAAGATAATAATACTGAACAAAGGAATCAGTAAATACAATTAGTTAATTAATCAAGAGAAATGAAATAATGAAACAAAGGATTGATGATGCTAGACGAGAATATCAAGTAAATGACTCTAATAACACGACATGAATGGTTAGATCCATTAACAAAAACAAATGAATGGAATAATGCAGCACACAAGTAGAAGGTGGTGCTGTATGGGAGAGGATCGATGAATGATGATGGGCTTAAGACTGAAATAAACTATGCAGATACAGGGGATGGTATGCATGCGTAGAATGCTAGTGAGATGAAAATGACCATACTCCATCAGAATGGAAAATACAGGAGGATAAATATGATGATCAAATGCATTTGTGTGATGCAACAACTTATAGCAATAAAATAGGAAATCAAAATCGACAGCCAATTAAAGACAAAAACAGGAATTCAAAAATCAAATGCTAATCAAAACGCAGGCCAATCATCAAAGTGGAACCGAGAATTAGCTATAAAAGGGAATCAAAATAAAACAAAATACACATCAAAATTGCAATATACGAGGCGATGATGAGAGCATCGACACATATAAAACTATTGAAATTCAATAACAAGAAGAAGAGAAAACAAAAGAAGAAAAAGAGAAAAAAAATGGACAAAACACAGCAGACTAGAATGAATAAAATGTCATCCGATGCTATTAAAATGAGAAATCAAATGCAAAAGAAAAATAAAAAAAGAAGAAGCAAGAAATCAAATGTTGGAATTGGAGAATTTCGTTAATGTTGCAATAGATGGGTCGATCCTGCTATATGTAGGACGATCCCACCATTGGTGCTTTAAAATAAAATAAAATAAAATGAAAGAGAAGAGATCCGAACAAGGGAATACAATAAATAGAAAAAAAAAGCTTCATAGAAAATCAAAAGAAGAAGAGCGATGATCACTTACCTGTAGCTGCAGAGGTGGTCGATCTCTCTCTGTTAATTGAGGACAACCAGAGGAAATAGGAAGAAGAGGTAACAGAGGAGAAGAAGAGCAATGGATGCCAGAAGGGGGAGGGGTGAAGACGATCGTTCGAGAAGGAGAAGGGTGCTGGGGTGAAGAAGCGGTGCTAGAATGAGGACCCTGCGACTTTTTTTTATAACAAAAAGTCGTTAGAACATTTTCAAAAGAAGTCCTTTAAGTTTTGAATTTTTTTTGAAAAGAGGGTTCATTTACAAGATTTTTTCAGAAAGATGGTTTAAGCTAACATCCTTTTTAAAATCTTTTTATATTTTTAAAAAATTCTAGGAATATGAGGGATTTTAGGAAAATAGAATCCAAATGAAAATTTTGAAGGGTTTTTGTAAAAAATATTTATTTTGAAATATTTAAGATTTTCTAAAATGGGTTTTTTGAGAAAGTACAGGGTTAATTTTGGAAATTGGTTTTCAGAAATGGGTCTGGATCCGGTATTTTGAAGAAATATTGAATTGAGAGTTTGAATTGAGAGTGGATCAAGATAAAGCCTCTAAGAAAATACAAAGAATTGATTTTTTTTATTTTTTGAAAAATGGAAGATCCAGACTCAGAATTGGATTTGAATATTAGATCTGAGTCTGAGATTGGGTCAGATGTGGAATTTAAATCTAGATTCTAGTGAATTCGAGAAATAAATAGAATTTTGATTAGAAATTGACCCAATTTATTCAGAGGATGGGGGCCAGGGGCAAAAAGAGAATTTTTATAATTTTTGTAATTTTTGAAAAAATTAGGGTGTTCACAGATGCCCCTCTTTGCTGCTAAGCCGGTTGAAAGTCGAGCTTAGTGGCAAAGAAAACACACCAAATTTTTAAAATACCCCAGTTAGAAAATCTGAACAGGGTGTGGAAGAATTGTTTTTGAAAAAAAATTTATTCTCAGCTTTAGCACCTTATCCTGAATGGCTTGGAAAAATGGATGAAATCCTCGAGAATGAAATGATTGGACAAAAGGAAATGAGGAAATCGTGATGGGACTTTGGGATGAATATCCCAAATTTTATAAAAAAGATAGAGATTTTGAAGGGAAGTCTCTTGGTTGAGATAAAATAAGCTTTTTGAAAAAGACTCAGGTTTAGCCCTTGACCTGGATGGGATGAAGATATCTCAAAAATGAATTTCAGGTTTAACCCTTACCTGAACGGGGATGAAAAAAACATTGAAAACCATGATGAAACATTTTTGAAAAATACCTCGTGAGACGAGGTTCAGGTATAATCCTTACTTGAATGAATATGGAAAATATGGATTCCTCGCCAGGATGGGGGGAAACCATGATGGGACTGGAAGAAATACCTTATCAGAATGAGGCAACTTTTTTTGAAAATGTAAACCACGCTAGGTTACATCAAAATAGATATTGAGTATTTATTTTATTTTTGGATAACCAAAAATTTTTGCCAATAGGATGAAATTGTAGTTGATTCAAATGCTTGAAAGTATGAACGTGTGTGTGAAAGATATTCCCTCTTTTACCTAGAGTATTTTCTCCAAATGAGGTTAACTCCTCGAATTCCAGAGTCAGATTCAAAATTTTATGTTGTTGAGTTTCTTCAAGGAAGCTATCAATTTCCTTGATATGAACAGAGAAGAAATATTCTTAATTTCATAAAAGCAAGCAGTGAAAAGATATTGATGAAAGGATTTTGCATTAGAAAAGATGATTTTTGACAATTTTGGCAGTTTGATATCTAAGAGTTTTCCCATGATCTTTTGTCACTCTTTTTGAAACATTAAGCTTTCTTGGGTTTTGGCGAGGAGTTTCTTATATCATCCTTCATTTTGGAGATGTTTTGACTTTTCTTTTTTCTGAAAAGGGTACGTCACAAACTCCTTCAACTTGGAGATTGTAAACACCTCAAATTTTCACCCATATCCCCAACACTTCCATCAAACACTGCAACCTGTCTTTCAAGATCACTGGAGGGCAAAATGGTTATTTTCTGAGCCTGGAACTTGCAAAAGTCCAAATTTCATCTGCAACTCTCAAAATTTCTCTGTTTTAGCTCAGATTTTCAAAGTTTTTCTCTTGACAGGAGACTGAAATCTCCAATTCCTAGTTCAGGATTGCATTTCATAAGACATGTCTTTGCATATCATTACATGAGCATTTCATATCATTTCACTGCATGACATGTCATTTCGAGGTCCAGAACTCTCGATTTAAAATTCTCAATCCAGATTCGAGTTTTTAACTCTTTCAAAATTGATTTCAAATCCCTGGGTTTTTCAAAATTGTCAATTTGCCTCATCTTAACCCGCAGGACTCCGAATTACAAAAGTTTTCGTAGGAAAACGATCTGGATGGTTTTTGATATTGATTTTAAAATTTCATCAATTGGAAAGAAGGGGACGTAACTTCAAATTTAGAAGATTTTATTTCAAACTTTTGCAAAAAGACTTTAAAGTTCTTTACAAAATCTTTGCATTTCTTTTTTTTTAATTATTTTTTTTGCCTTGAAGGACTATCTTCCTTCTAAATTTTTGTAAATTTTACTTCGTATTTTTTTTAACTAGCCTACTATTATAAAAATCCCAAAAAAAATTTATTTATTTTGATTTTGCGTTTTATTTCAAATAAATGACATGGGACCCACCCTGAAGTGGCGTCACACTCAAATTCCCAGGCATTTCTCTTATTTTCAAGTGGGGCCCACCCTGGGGTGGCACAAATGTACATATCCTTTTCTTTTTATTTATCTTTACAAAATAAGAAAGTGGGCCCACGCTTAAGTGGTGCCTTACTAGAGCTCCCTACAGAGAAAAACAAATAAATTTTTTTTATTTGCAAAAGGTTTTTAAATCCGGCTGAGGTGGCACCACCTTAAAAAAAAGGAAGAAGAGAAAACCGGTTTTACTCATTTTTTTATTTTTTATTTTTTTTTATTTTTAACTCCCAAATGGTGCCACTGTGGAACCCTACTCCAAAAGGGGTTCATTTTACCTAAGTTGTAAGTAAATGAACTGAGATTTCTGAGTAAAGAGGCCGCCCCTTTCTCAAAGATTGACGAGTTTTCAAAAATTTTCAAAAATTTGTTTAAAAGATTTTCAAATACCTTCAAAGATCGGTTGGAAAGCTTTAAAAGTTCGGATTTTTCTGATAAAAGGGCTTTCAAAATCTTTAAAAGGGGGATCACTCTAGCTCTCGAGGCAGCTTGCCACTTCTAAGTTCTCTCTCCTTCCCTCCTCACGATTTCCAGTTTTCATCCCCTTCACGAGCCCTGTTATCATCCTTCTTCAATCGAATCTTCCAGGCAGACAGATCGAACCTGTAAAGAGTAAAGGAAATACACTATCTTCTTGCAATCTACCTAGAACATCAAATTTCTTGTGTTCAAGCCAGACATTTTCAAGGATCGGCATCCAGGAGGCATCCAGTTCGAGTAATCGGGTGATAAATCATCTTATATTGGTAGTTTTTGTGAATTAGGCATCATTATTACAACATTTGTATTGTAAACCCATTACATTCGTTAATGGGGTTTACATTCATGGGCGTTCATGCATTGAGGATCGAGGATGCCTCTCAATGGCATCATCGATCCCTCAAAAGGTAGGTTAGTTGCATTTGGGCTTGATTTCTTTTTAAAATTATAAACCCTATAAAACAATATTTGTTTTTCCATCAAAAGTTTTCAGGTTCATATCCATGCCATCCTCCATCGCATGTCATGGACTTCATCTAGGTTGTCGAAAATCATTTTACAGGGAATCCAGTTTTATTAACATCTCAGTCCAAAAAAATCAATTTTCATGATAATTTTCCTGGTTTCATTACGGATTTGCTCGAACAAGAGGTAGTAGATGTTTCTTAGAATAATCTGACAGGGGTGCTGCCATCGACTCATGGAAGTGGCAATAAGATGGGGTCTCTCAATGTCCTAGTGAATCGTCTTTTGGGTCCATTCCTTCTAGACTCTGTCAGGGGAACAACCTCAAAAACCTTACCCTTCATACTAATTTCTTTAATGGGTACATTCTCATTTTACTTGAACAATGTTTTAGTCTGGAGAAGTTTTTAAATTCAGAACCATGGATTTACTGGGGATTTTCCAAATGGGGTAAGGAGTTCGCCTAACCTTCCTATATCTCACAATTTTCTACATGCCCATATAGTTTTAAAAAGGATGCCTGCATGTCATGGTGTCAAACGAGACCTGAAAGGGTTCATCGTACAGTAAAGAGTGTCATGAATAAAGACACTACACTTATTTTTATTATTCATTCTCATTATGTCAACATCCCATTCCATGTTACATCCTATTTTAGTATGCTTGTTCATTTCATGATTCCGTGTATTTCTGTATTTTTCAGCTTCATGTTATATATTAATATGGTTCATACTTCATGTTTCATGAGTAATCAAACATAAGAGATTCCAGTAATCTGCTTTGGATACCACTGATTATTCTTTCCCTTTGATATAGATCTAAAATACTAAATGCTAACTTGAAATCTCAGATACTAATAAGTCATAGTTAAGGTCGGTTGGAACGTCATTGTTCCATTGTATCTCATCGTCTTATTGTTATAACCAGACTTTTACTTTCAGTTAGTTTTATTTCAGTGATTATACAATGATTGTTAGAGGGAAAATCGATATCCCTTCATTAGTTGTGAATTTATCAGGAAGGTTTTGTATCATCATAATATTGTTGCTATATGCAGAATGATATATTTGTTGATGCTGAAACAATGAAAAGGGCTAAATGTGATGATGGTTTGATTAAAATCCAGTTATTTCTGTACATTACTTAGATCTGTATGTCATTAGAGAAAAGGCATAAATCATCTTGCAGGGAATGATCTGTAGCTAATGGCTCACTTTAGTGATATTCCTTCATCACTTATGTATTCTATAGCAATCAATAGTTTCATCATTATGCATTGGTTTGTTATTTAGGTGCAGTTGCTTATACTAGCATTATTAGATATAGATCTTGATGGGTATGTATCATGATTGAAAATACTGGTTTGTTCTGCAAATCTGAGTTATGGTAACTGGTGGGGTGTGGATATAATGAATCATATGGTGTTAGGCTAATAAGCAACAAGTGGTTGTAATAAGCGTGGATATGCAGTAAGCTACCAGTTGGGAATATGAGGAATGGGAAAGTATACATAATATACTATGAACATCCAGATCTGGACGTCTGCTGGGTCTTTGCAAGAAACTCTTGTTGTGACAGGGGTAATCTACATTAGTGCCATTATGCGATTCTGCTTCACAATACAAGTGTTGTACAGATATGACACCAGGTCCTGTGTATAAAGGACCAAGACAGTCCTCTATACGCCGACCCCTTTTACAGCCCCACAATAAAAAATATCTTTATAAACAGCGGCAAGAGTGATGTCGATGTCAATTGCAGCAGCCTATAACAAACTACATTTGATCATTTTTTGCAAAACCCATAGCAGGGGCTGTATGTTGTAGATTTTTCATATCGTCATTTCATCCGCATTGTCATTGCATATTTTCATGACAAACTCCACTGATCTTTCTATGTCTTCTATAGCAACCAATATCTCCATTTTGCATAGCATCAGTCATTTCCCATACCCATTTTAGTTCAGCATTTTATGTCACTTTTTCTGCAAAATTATGTTACCCTCACCTCTGCATTCATATTCAAGTCTTCTTTTCTTCTTTTCTTTAGATTAACACGTGTATCTGTCATATCCATGTATTGCCAAGCAGTAGTCTCCTGCATCTTGTTCCAATAATCGAGTATCATTCGTATACATGGTCTATTGTTATATCATTTTGTTATGATTGTACATTAATATTTTGCCTCCAATCATCAATAATGTGTACATATAGTACATCTGTTGCTTAGCTACTATGCATATTCATCAATGTATTGCCAATTTTGCACTTATTTCATACTCTCTTATGTATTTGGCCCATCATGTCTGTATGATACCTATGGTAACATTCCTCTTTTACATTCATCTTATATAGCCCATCATTTGTATATATATATATATATACATATATATATATATATATATATATATATATATATGACTAAAAAAAATGTTTCACTTCATTATATGCATAGAAACCATTGTCTAATGTTATCATTCCCTGCATGTGTGTTTCCTTATCAACAGAAACACTACATCTAGGTGCGTTGTACATACATTTCCATCGTTTAGCTTAGATATTATGTTTAGGTATATGTACTATCTCATGCATTTAGATAGTTGTATTTTCTTAGATGCATTTCCATATGCATATTTCATCTAATGTGAGCCTAAGCATCAAGGTATACATATGCTTTTGCATTTCTCATTCAACATGAAGTATTGCATCTAGACATTTTTATTTAGGCATATCCATACGTATATTCCTCATTCAGCTTAAATGTGGCATTTAGATTTTCTCATACATATTCTATTCATATTCTGGGCATTACAATTCAAGCATTATCGTTGGCACATTATCACTAGCGTAAAATTTTCAATCTCTCATTTGTATATTGTACTTCTTGCACCACTTCTCATTTATAGGGGAAATCTGGAAGATGTTGATTCCTTGGCTCCATTTTTTTTATTTTGCTTTATGTCAGCAATGTAATAATCAAGTATAAATTTGGAATAATATTTATTTTTCTGCTTAGATTAGGATGCATATCATATACATTGAATTTCTGCAATATCCTGATAATATGATTCATGCATTTTATTTAGAAAATCACCGTGTATGAACACAAATGGCACGTACACCAACTCTTAGGGAGTTGATGAACTCGGCGGAGTCCATATTCACTGCCCTATTCGAAATATGGATGAAACCCAGATTCGGCATCTTCCTACTAGTCACATCGAGCCTACACTCTTGAGCTATCTTCAAAATACACATCATCTTTTCAATTTTACAAAATATTGTGAGTTAATTCAACTAAATTCTAAACATGTTCATTGCCACAGTTAGAATATGTGAAGAGTTTACTTTGGTTTAATGCACATTTTCCAACAAATTTTTCATAAGATTTTCTAAATATCGTTATCAAAGTGCATTCATCCATTCAAATCATTTGCATCATGAAATTACCTGCCTTTTTCACACTTTTCTCGAGAAAATTTCATTCTAAGGAAATCAATTCTTCAAGAGACTCTGAAAATTTTCAAAGTCAGATTTTCTCAAGTTATGTTTTCTGCGATTTTCTTGGAAAATATTCTTTTCTTAAAATTCATTTTCAATTATTCAAAAGGAGTTTGTCATCATTCTCAAAAACTCAAAATCGATTTTCAAATATTTCAATGCTAAGATTTTCAAAATTTCAATTTCCTGAGTTTTGATTTTCCTTCTCCAAAGAGTGTTCCTATGAATTTTCAATCATTTTCCAAAGAAAAGTTTTCAAAAGCTGGAATTTTCTTGACGAACATTGTCTCTTTCGATGTTCAGTTTTCCTCAAGAATTCTTTCCATTTCCTCAGGATTTTCTCACATCCTCAGAAATTTTCTTAAGATTTTAAATCCTTTTATCGAAGTTTTTCTGAGAAATTGATTTCCATCTTTTGCCTTAGAAATATTTCCAATTCCAAAAAAATATTTCCCAAGCATACATCATGTTTTTCAACTTGCATTTTACAAAATTTCATAGCATATGCCTGAATTCTCTGTGCATTTAGGATAGAACACAATTTTGATGATTTAACTAAGTCAAGCACACATTTGATCCTTGGTTCGACTACCCCTGTTAAAGGCGACAGGAACGGTCGAACCTCGTACCGACAGGTCGAGCCCCATCCCATGGATTTTCCCGCTATTTTCAAAATGGAGGCGAGTATTTCAAAACAATTTTCAAACTCTGGTCAAGTTTGACTCGCGGAAACGTTTTCCCCTCTCTCTCGCAGGGAAGAAAAAAAAAAATTGTGACGATAATAGGTTTGGCGACCATGATGGGACTGTCTTCGTCTGATCAAAAGTGTGCTTGACTTAGTTCAATTATCAATTCTGTGTTCTCAAAATGTTAGCTCTTTTGTTTTCTGATATCATGCGAACCTAGGAGCCTAGATCCTGACCTAGCTGACATTGATTGCATATGGCTTAGGCATGGTTTGATAGGACTATATCGAGGAGATATTTTCATGCTCACATAGACTTTGGTCTAAATACAATTATCCTCAATCTAGGATATATGAATGCAACCAATATATGCCTCTTCAAAAGTTTTCAAAAATCTATCTCTCTAGGACTTAGAGCCCTCTATTTCTTGCATGTGATCATTTTTACAAATCTCCCTACCTATTTTTACCCGGTCTTCACGTTGCTGGGCTCTCTTCCAGAACCCTAGTTCGGGACAGAGCTTCACAACTGGGCCACTTATTTGGGTTAACGCCCCCTACCACGTACTAAGGGTCACAGTCCGAAGTATATCGGTAGGCGCTCAAGGATGTTGGAAAACCTTACCTTAGAACCAGAGTTGAAATTCTATGCCACGTACTTCGGGTCTCAACTCGAGTATATCGGCATAACTAGATTGGACAAAGATGATCTGAACCTAGAGTTAGGATTAGGGTCCTACAATTGCTTTTCAAAATGATGCATCTTGAGTCAGCCTTTTAGGGAGTGCTGTATGCGCATAAGTGTGTGTGCAAGATGTGACTGTTTGTATTTTATCTTTATTCCTCTCATATTTTCCCCAAAAAAATTAAACCATTTTCCAAATATCTATATTCTTATCTTTTTTTTTTTGTTTTCTCAAACCCTGGATGATTTTCCCAGCCATCTAATTTTTTTCAAAACTCCAGGTGATTTTTCATTCTCCCATTCTATTGGATCTCGAATTTCTAGCTGCATTTTATATCCTGCCTGCAAATTTTTCAAAATTTCCATACTTTTCCTAAGTCTGATTCTGAGTCTTTCTCTGTTTTCAGTCCGATGGCATCCAGTCAAATTGATCCTATTTTTCCTGAAGGTCACATCTTCTATGAGGTGCGACAAGGTCGTCCTGAACATCGGGCCCTTAGCACCGGATCTTTCATTCCTCGATGGTATTATTCATGGCTCAAAAGCTTTTCTCGCATGTTCCCGAACCATTTGAGAGAATGTGGATTAGAAGTGGCATCAGCAGTCAGAAAGCAGACCATCAATGGCAATCTGATCCACGCAATGGCAGAGTGATGGAATCCACGAACATCTACCTTCTGGTTCTCGTAGGGAGTGATGACCATTTTAATGGATGAATTTTTAGAGATCATGGGATTACCAGAACCAGCCGGTCAACCAGGAGATCTGTTACAGCATCAGTTTCTGATCAATGTCAAGGGTTTGGACCCCCGAGATTCCTTAGCTCGTATGACAGGCTGGCGATCTTGGCCCCTCATCCAGTTGGATGGAAATGAATACGTCAATCTGCTCGAGTTGTACCGCCAGTACGGGACCTTCATCAAAGTCAGCTCACTATCAAGAACAGCCAGAGAAAGAATCCAGAATGCAATGGTTTTGTGTACTGTAGGATTAACTCGCTTCCCAGATGGACAAAATTACATGGACATCAGAATAATCCAGCTCATGAGAAGATGGGGAAGTCGACAGACCAACCGTCTCTCCATAGCCATGGCAGCGCTCGCCTTCCTATACCGGGGTTTGACTTGTTTTTCACTTGGAGATTCCATTCTTGTCGAAGGATGCATCTACACACTTCAATCCTGGTTCTTCCAGCACGTTCCAGCCCGAGCCAATTCTTTTAGATACAATGGCCAAGAACTCCTTCCAGTGGTACAATACCGGTCCATGATCGACATCATTCAAGAAGATGACATCGTCTGGGACTACTTTGATCGACGATTGTCTCCTCTCAGATACACGTATGCTTATGGCAAGCGATTCAAGTTGTTGGGACCATTATTATGCACTTACTATCAATCAGAGTGATGTGTTCGACAGTTCTCTCAAAGGCAGCAGTACATTGAAGCTCGACTACTATCAGGAGCTATGGCAGAAGTCGATCTCACTTCTGCACAATGGTTCGGGGCATATCACTCTACCCGCTACAGTTGGGCCTCTTTTGTTACTCTCAAATTCTTTCCTGGTCCTAAAGTGTCTGCCGACTATCATGAATGGTGGCAAATCATTTGTCCTCCACCTCTTTGTCAAGATCAATAAAATCATATTTTTCTCATTGCAATAAATTTTTTTCTCTTTTATCATGATTCGATGACCTCGCCTAGGTAACAAGGAACATTGTCCGTTGTTTATTTCTCTTGCAAAGAATGACAACACAATTGTCGTGATTCCTGCGACGACTCAATCCCTAGTAATGTGATACTTTTTCAAATTGTCTACTATATTTCCAGAAAATATTTCTTTCAAGAAACAAATTCCCACATAATCTAATCGGATCTTTTTTCTTGCAGAGAGCATTTGCAGCATTTAATGGTTCAGACAAGATCAGGAAGAAAAACAACATCATCTCAGTACTCATCAGCTTCAGAAGAAGAGATGAACTCCCCGCGTTCAGTCAGGAGCCAGGGTCAACAAGAGGACGATGGCATAAATCCGCAGATGTATGCTATGTTCCAGAAGATGATGAACAAAATGATGAGCGAGCAGGCCGGGACCAGTTCAAAGAAGAATCCATTTAGGCAGAAGTTCTACGGTCACAAAGCTAAGAAATCCATAAAGACTTCCAAGAAGCATGTTCAGCCAGAAGAAATCTCAGATGGAACAGAATCAGCAGAAGACACCGATGAAGAATATGAGGTGCCCCCAACATTTCAAAAATATGGCTGGGAGCAAAGGGGTGCCCGCAAACTGAAAAGTCAGGTCACAAAAGATCCACTGCAAGCAAAGTTCATGGAAATGGCTAGAGTTGTCAAAGATTTACAAGCTCGGGACAAAGGTAAGAAAGTC
Source organism: Nuphar pumila (assembly GCF_984573655.1). Classification (NCBI taxonomy): domain Eukaryota; kingdom Viridiplantae; phylum Streptophyta; class Magnoliopsida; order Nymphaeales; family Nymphaeaceae; genus Nuphar; species Nuphar pumila. The sequence goes on along the minus strand of NC_143252.1, from coordinate 86,314,377 downwards.
TTCACTGGCGAGGACTTCTATGATGGCTTAGAAGGGGATGATGATCTCGAAAACCTTCCCCAAAAATTCATCAAGTTCGATGGTTCTGGCGACCCCAAAGCACATCTCGCCATGTTCTTCGCTAAATGCTCTAAGTTCAAGAGGGACAACAGAGCACTATTTCTATGCTTTCCTCGTAGCTTGGAAGGAGTTGCAACTAAATGGTATGCTGAGCATATCAATCTCATCGAGCTCAAGGAGTTCGATAAAGTTGTGAATTTATTTATTAAACGCTTTCTGCTCAACACGGAGGCGCTCCCAACATTAAGTCATCTCTGCAATCTAAGGCAGAATGAAAATGAAAAGGCAAGGGATTTCATTCATAGATGGAGGTATGCTTGCAACAAAATGAGGGACCCCATATCAGAAAGGCATGCTTTATCCCTGATCCTCAACAATTTTTCGCAACCTTTGAGAGGATTAATCTCCACTGCACCATCCAGGACTTTTATTGAGCTGAATGAACGAGCTGAATGACTCGAGCTAAGCGTGGAGAATGGAGTCTATGAGGGCTTCACATTTTCCAAGAATAACCCCCAAGGTGAGCAGAAAAAGAAAACTCACTTCACCTACTCTGCCAACAACAACAACAACAATCGTTATAAAGGGCAAAAGAAAGATTACTGCTATGGCACAGGCAATGTAAACAACAAAGGTGATCAGAAAGGGAAGCTTGCCCCTCAATACAACAAGCCTCTTCAGCAAGATCAAGGGCCAAAACTGCGTGAAAAGACCAAACATAAAGGATGGAGCTACGACAGAAAATTCACTCCTCTTGACCAATCGCTCGAAGATGTGCTCGAGTATATGCTGTCAAAGGAAATGATCAAGTTGCCTAGACTAGTCGATCCCCCTGTGCCTATGGGGAAGTGGAAAGACCAATTCTGCAAGTTCCACAAGACAGTGGGACACAACACTGAGAAGTGCTTTGTTTTCAAGAATATTGTGCAGGATTACATTGACAAGAATCTCTTGGTGAAAGGAGAAGAAGAAAAAATGGACGTTCTCAATCATCCATTTCCTCCGCACACCACAACAGTAATATCCAAACAGCCATTCCTACCTCAAGAACACATCACGCCATGTTTCCTTCAAGATCTACAAGTTCAACATCAGGTGTTAGTGCTACGGCAAGCACCCCCAACCGCTAAAAAGATGGATATAATTTCAGCATTTGGCAAGCTGAAAATATCGAAAGAACCTATAAGGACATCCCCTAAGAAAGTAAAAGGAATTCCTGAATTCCTTAATCAGTTCATCAAACCCATGCCAGAAAAAGGAGAAATGTCAACACCAAAGACACTCATTGCTTTGTCCAATGTTTCAATTTTGGACTTAGCCAAGAGTTCTTGCAAGTACCAACAAGTACTGGATGAGCTACTGCGGAAAATCAAAGTAAAGCCCAGTACCACGCCAGAAGACATGGCTCAAATTGTGAATTCGGCCATGACGAATGCGCCAATCACCTTCTTAAATGAGGACCTTCCACAGCCTCACACCTTTCATAACAATGCCTTGTATATCGTTGTTCGAGCAAAGGAAATGACAGTACCCCATGTATTGGTTGATGGAGGCAGCAGCCTCAACATATGTCCCGAGATGACAACAAAGACATTAGTCATCAAAGAGAAGGAATACATTCCAGATCCTATCACCATATATGGATTTGAAAACCATGGTCAAACGGCTAAACACAAGATATTCCTCGAAGTGTTTATCAATTATTCAGTGCATTCCATCCTTTTTCATGTGGTCAATGTGCCACCCACCTACAATTTACTGCTCGGAAGGACGTGGATCCACAATGCAAACACAATACCTTCCACTCTTCATCAATGCATAAAATGGTCCAAAGGTGGAATGATCACAACTGTACTGGGAGAAGACCCAGAAGAAAGGCTCTCGCAGCCCATGATCCATCGACCAACATTCACTGCAGATATCCCTAACATCAGGGAAAATGAAGAAATCAGTCTCAGAGAAAGTCTAGAAATACTCTACGCATGAGAGCGATCTCTGCACACTGTAGCCATGACCCGATGGAGAGGTCCTAAATTCTTCAAGATTGGAGGTCGACACGACTACAACACTATCAAAGATCATCTGTTGTTTCCGCAGTTCATAAAAGCAAGAAAGGGATTCAATTTACTTATAAAGCATGGTTATCAACCATTCAAAGGATCGGGCAAAAATGAAGACGGTCGCATCAAACCAGTGATTCAAAAGCATCGTCTCCACAGAGCAGGACTGGGATTTTCTGGCAAAAACTCACCAAAGAAGACTGTTTTTGTTAAAGGGGCACATTGAGAACCATTTTTGTATTTCCTTTCTATTCATTTCAAAATAAATGTCTCTTTCTATCAATGTCTTTGATCAAGTCAAAATCAATAAAATTTTAAGTTTCTTTGCCTATCTGGATGCCATCTATTTCCTTTCTCTATTTGCTCATTTTATAATTTCAATGTTATTTTATGCATGATTCTTTTCAAATGTTGTTTGTCTTATGATGGGCGGTTTTACCTGAATCAAATTTCTTATCCAAAATTTTAGAATGTCTTCCCGAACAATCAAGAAACTCGTTCTCAATCCAAAGGCTTTCCAGAAATCGACAACGATTCACCAAGTCAAAGGGAGCATAGAAGATGGCAAATTTACAAAGCAGTCAGATGAGTATGCAAAATTCGATCAAGTCTCTGCAAGAATTGTCAGAATTCACCTCAATTCAGGAGCAGGACGAACCATCCACTCTAGTCCAAGATCCGACTGAGGATGTCAATATAGGTTCAGAAGACAATCCGAAAATTCTTAAGATCGGAACCATTCAGAGCCCGGAAGAGAAGGAAAGGCTCACTGATTTTCTCAAGCAACATGAAGAAGTGTTCGCATGGACATATGAAGATATGCCAGGTTTAGACCCAAAATTAGTCGAACACTGCCTCGTTTTAAAGCCAGATGCTAAGCCAGTCAAGCAGAAGCTGAGGAAAATGGATCCTAGAATAGAACAATAAGTCAAAGAAGGACTCGAAGATCTGCTCAAAGCAGGATTCATTTGAACTATTGACTACCTAGATTGGTTAGCCAATATCGTCGTTGTTCCAAAGAAAAGTGGCAAAGTGAGGATTTGCATAGACTTCAGAGATCTCAATAAAGCAACTCCGAAAGATGATTATCCACTTCCAAGTATTGATCTTTAAATCGACAACATGGCAAGACATGCCATGTTCTCTTTTATGGATGGACATTCCGGCTATAACCAGATTAAGTTGGCCGCTTGCGACCAATCAAAAACTTCCTTCACTACGCCTTGGGGCACTTTCTGCTATACAATTATGCCTTTCGAGCTTAAGAATGTTGGAGCAACATATCAACATGCGATGGCCGTCATCTTTCACGATCAGATGCCCAAAATCATGGATGCATATGTTGATGATATCCTCGTAAAATCCATAGAGGAAGAAGATCACATCGAAACTCTTGATCAAGTATTTAAACGGCACATTCTCTACAAGTTAAGACTCAACCCTCAAAAGTGTGTTTTTGGGGTCAAATAAGTCAAACTGTTGGGTTTCCTGGTCAGCAAAAAAGGGATAGAAGTAGACCTAGCAAAAGCAAAGGCCATCATTGATATGTCACTTCCGACAAATTTCAAAGAATTGTGTAGCCTTTAGGGACGCATGCAATCAATTCGGCGATTTATTTTCAACTTGGCAATGAGATGCGAGCCTTTCAATCACTTGCTCAGAAAAGGAGTGAAGTTCGAATGGGGACCAGAATGTCAGCAATCGTTCGATCGAATCAAGAAATATCTTCTCAACCCTCCTATCTTGAAGCCGTCACAATTGGAAAAACCCCTTTTGTTATACATCTCAGTTAATCAAGTCGCGTGCGGCGGATTCTTGGTACAATACAAAGAAGGCAACTTGATAGAGCATGCCATTTATTATGTGAGTAAGACTTTCATAAACTATGAAAAGAAATACTCTCAAATAGAGAAGACCTGCCTAGCTCTGGTATGGATGTGTCAGAAGTTAAGACACTATCTACTGGCATCTGAAGTCAAAATCCTGTCCAAACTCAATCCTCTCAAGTATATCCTAGAGCAACCTTTCCTCAGCGGACAGGTCGCCAAATGGCAAGTCTTACTAATGCAGTATAACTTAGAATATGTCTCACAACAATCAATTAAAGGCCAAGCAATTGCAGATCAATTGGCAGATTTTCCTTTAGCAGAAGAAGTGAAAACCGAAGATGACTTTCCTGATGAACAAATATGCAATATACAACAATCTCCAGTCTAGAATTTATTTTTTGATGGTTCCAAGAATATAGCTGAAATAGGCATTGGAATCTTATTAATCACTCCTGAGAAAGAGATGATTTCATTTTCTCTCAAGTTAGATTACCAATGCACCCACAACATGGCCGAGTACAAAGCTCTAATTCAAGGTCTAAAGATTCTACTAGACTTCGATGTCAAAAGAGTGCATGCCTATGGCGACTCGCTTCTAGTTGTCAATCAAGTTCAAGCCGAATGGCAAGTCAAGGATCAGAAACTACTTCCCTATCAAAAGATCATCTCAGCTCTTGCCAACAATTTTGAAGAATTTCAACTCTTCCATATCAAGAGAGATTTCAATCAAGTGGCTGATAGCCTAGCCAATCTGGGTTCTATTATGACTTTTAAAAGTGGAGAATCTTGTCGCTCCTTTGAAATTGACAGACTTGACCAACCTGCCTTCCTTCCGACAGAACAAGTAAAGCAGGCCGAGCAAAAGAAGAAACCTTGGTATTACAATATCAAGAACTTCATAGAAACCGGTGAATTTTCTCCAGAACTCTCAAAGAAAAAACAACGAGCAATCCAGTGTATGTCTATCAGGTATTTCATTCTGGCAAACGTCCTCTATCATCGTGGATTCAGTTCTGAGTATTCCAGATGCTTAGACTAAGACGAAGCCAAAGAAGTCATGCGAGAAGCACACGAAGGCATTTGTGGTGGTCACGTCGGCTACCAAACCCTTGTTAATCAAATCATACGAGCTAGTTATTACTGAAAGACCATGCAGCAAGACTGTTACCATTTTGTGAAGAAGTGTGTCCAATGCCAGATGCATGCACCCTCTATTCATGTGCCAACAACATATTTGCAATCTATTGTCTCTCCATGGCCGTTCTCTATGTGGGCCTTTGATGTCGTAGGTCCCATCACTCCCTCTGCTTCAAATGGCCATAAATACTTTCTTGCCGCAATAGAATATTTCACCAAGTGGGTAGAAGCTATCACTCTACGCATAGTAGAAGGTCGACATGTGGTCTCATTCATTCACAAGAGCATCATTTGCCGTTTTGGCATACCACATGACATCGTATCAGATAATGACAGTCATTTCAAGAATGAAAGAATGAAAACATTCTGCTCAAAGTTCAAAATTCATCATCATTTTTCTGCTCCATATTATCCTCAAGAGAATGGTCAGGCAAAAGCTACCAACAAGATCTTAATCCGTATCTTGAAGTGAAGTGTAGAAACAGGCCGTGACTGGCATGAGAAGATCCATGATGCACTATGGGCTTACCGAACCACTATCCACACTCCAACAAATGCTACTCCATCAAAATTGGTCTATGGAACAGAAGTAGTATTACCTCTGCATGTTTAGAAGCCCACTTTAAAATTTGCATCACTTCTAGAATTACCTCTTGATTAATACCAGCAGCAGCGATTAAATCAGCTTGACTTGCTCGATGAGAGAAGACTAAGAGCAGCAGAGCATGCTCAATCCTATTGCCAAAGAATAGCCAAACAATATGCAAAATCTGTCATTGAAAGGAGATTCAAAGTCAATGATCTAGTACTTTCATCCACAACTTATCTCAAGCATCATCCTGACGGCAAATGGTCGCCAAATTGGAAAGGTCCCTATGTCGTCAAAGAAGCATTACCCCGCAACTCATATCAGCTCATCAATGCCGATGGGGTAGAATTACCAGATCCCATTAATGCCCGACACTTGAAAAAGTTTTATACTTGAAGCATCTATTCTTTCCTTATAATCTTCCTATTTCCTTCAATAAGGATCAAACTTTCTTTCTCAGTTACACTAGGTCATTTTTAAAAAAATTTGTTCTGTATGCAAGCAGGATAAACAAATTTCTCATTTTACACACTTATGCACCCGTGAGCATCAATTTGCATTCAACTGCATTAATATCAATTTGGTCAGTATTGAGATTTCAACAAATAGTCCCATCACAATTCCCAACTATTATTCAAAATTACAATATAATCATTAGCACTGAACCAAAATCCAGTGCTCGAACTGGCACATTTTCAAAATCCAGTGCTCGAACTGGTATATTTTCAAAAATCCAGTGCTCGAACTAGTACATTTTTAAAATCCAGTGCTTGAACTGGTACATTTTCAAAATCCATGATTTGAACTAGTACTATTTCAAAATCCAGTGTTCGTACTGGCATATTTTCCAAAAATACAGTGCTCATACTGGCATATTTCCAAAACCCAGTGCTCGTACTCGTACACTTTGTAAAACCCAGTGCTTACACTAATATTCCTCCAAAATCTAACCCCGTGTTAGTATCCCATCAATCATATCAGTCGATCTTCTAGGTTCAGTTCTTGTACGAACCTCTCATCAAAATCCAATCTTGACCTCCGGGTCATCCAATTTCCAATTTTCAATTCCAATTACCAAATTCTCAATTTCGACCGTCAGGTCATCCAATTTCCAATTTTGACCTCTAGGTTATTCAATTTCCAATTTCGACCTTCGGGTCACTCAATTCTCAATTTCGACCTCCTGGTCGCTTAATTTTCATACTCTCAATTTTCAATTTTGACCTCTGAGTCACACAAGTTTGACCTTTGGGTCAACCAATTCTCAATTTTCGACCGTTAGGTCATCCAATTTCAAACCTTCGGGTTACCAATTCTATCTCAATCATTTTCGACCTGCGGGTCACCTTTGCCAATCATGGTCGTATTCATTCCGCCTATTGGCCCAATATCCAAATTTCAATCATTTTCTCTTGCGAGAGACCCTTTTAGGGAGAGTTTGAGGGAGCTCGTGCTTTTCACATGTTATCCAATTCATTCACTTAGCCCCTTTTCAGGGAGAGTTTGAAGGGACTCGTGTCTTTGTGAACTGTTTGCAAAACAATTTCCAATTTCACACAAGTGTTATCATCGCAAAATTTTTCCCCTCTCTTGCGAGAGAGAACGATTCTGCGAGTCAAACTTGACCAAAGTTTTGAAAATTGGTTTTAAAAAATTACTCGCCTCCGTTTTGAAAATTTGCGGAAAAAATTCTGTGGAATGGGATCCACCTGTCGGTACGAGGTTCGTTGGAAAATGATTTTAAAATAGAAAATGGATTCTCAGGAAAATTAAATCTTTGAGAAAATCGATTTCTGAAAACTTGGGATTTTGACATTTGAGAATTATGAGGAAATGGATTTGAGAATCTTGAGAAAATCAGAAAGTTCATTGGAGAATGATTTTGAAATAGAAAATGGATTCTCAGGAAAATTAAATCTTTGAGAAAATCGATTTCTGAAAACTTGGGATTTTGACATTTGAGAATCTTAAAACATTGGAAAAACTTGATTTGAACTTGGAAAATACTTGGAATTTCATTTGAAAACCCAGAATTCTGAGAAAATCAAATCCTAAGAAAGACTTGAAAATTCTTGGGAAAATTAATTTTTTTGAAATTGAAATTGGAAAATGAATTTGAAAATAATGCAATTTGAATGATATGAATGAATGAATATGAATTTGAAAGATATTTCATTGAGGAATTGGGAAAAACCTTTTGAAATTTTGAGAAATGCAGTGCATTTTTGAAGTTAGCCTAAGAGTGTAGGCTGAATGTGGCTAATACGAAGATCATAAATATAGGTTTCATTCGTATTCTGACTATGACCAAAAATACAAATTCTATCAAGTTTATAAACTCCATAAGAGCTTGTGCATGTGCCATTCGTGTCAACCATAGTGGATTTGAAATAAATGCACATGAATCATACATCAGATATTGTAATTTTGCAGAAATCAAACTATATGCAATGCAATCCTATTCTAAGCTGAAAAAATAACTCTTATTCCAAATATTAGATCTTTACATTGAATAAAAATAAAAGAATAAAGCTAAGTCTTCTTCTTGGATGTTCCTGCAAAACTAGAAAACAAGTTAGCACAGAAATGTAGGTTTTTCTGAAGTTATCCGAAAATATTGAAAATTATCGGATATTATTCAGATATAAACCCAAATTTATACCCCCATAATATAAACATGAGAAATAAGGAATAAATTTTGAAAATAAACTTGGAAATTCGAAATTGGGGTCAAAATGACCAAAATGCTCCTGATGACCTTGAAATCAGGGTTTTCTAAAAGAATTTTTATAAATTTTGGAAATTTGAAAATCAAATAAAATGAAATCAAACATAATGTGATGAAATATGATGATATGCATAAAAAATTGGAAAATTAAAGTTTAGAATTTCGAATTTGATGTCAAAATGACCAAAATGCCCCTGATAACAAGACTATGGCCTTGAAACCAGGATTTTCTAAAATAAATTTTGCAAAAATAGAAAATATGAAATGCAAATGATATTGAAATTAATGCTAATATGACATGACATGCTTATTTATATGATAAAAACCCTAAAATGGCAAAAATATCATAAAATATCAAATTTAACTTGATTTTCGCTTCTGAATTTGAAAATAAACTAACATATAAAGCAAATGAACTTGAAATTGAGTCAAATTTCGCATGGACACCTAGACTAACCTTAGAAACAGAATAAAATTATAAATATAATTTTTTATTATTTTCTTAATATAGAAAATAGCTAAAAATCCTAAAAAATCAGAATTTTGCCTAAAATGTTAATTCTAAATGGGATTTTGGATATCCAACTTCCATAAAAATTTTCCCAAATTTTATGGGGTGACATAGGACAGTAAGGCAAGGATTTTTGCTTTTTATAGACTCTGGTTTTGACCTATGGTCGGAGCTGGACAACTCCGGCAAGTCGGATCGAAATCCGGCGACTCTAGGATTTGGTTCAAACAGACAGGTTTCAGGAGAAAATGTAGGAAAAATAGCAGACCCATGGAAAAATGGCTGAAATTGTGGAAACATGTCCCTAACAAACATAGGAAAATTTGATCTTTTTACAGTATTTAGATTAGGGTTACGGTCTGGAAATGGGCAAACTGTTATTAGAGACCCGAATCTCTGGAATTTTTGGATTTTGGAATCTGTCAGACAGAAAATATAAATCCGGGAAAAATACTTGGACAACCCCAAAAATTCCCAAATTTTGGTAAATGACAGGAAAATAGTTTAGGAACAACTTTTGTGTTGAAAGTTTTTGTATTAGAGCTATGGGTTGAGCGGACACAGTATGTTAGTGTCTGTCTATATCTTGACAAAGAAAAATCAAGGTTTTCCCAGAGTTCTGGGAAAATCGATTTTTAACAAAGGACAAATCTACTGATAAAGATCCCAAAATTTTTAGAGAATTAGTAGATTCCACCGTAAATGTACTGTAATTTTTAAAGGGAGATTTGGATCTCTCATAAGGGTGATTCTGGAGGTTTTTGTCTGCTAAAACAGATATTGGAGTTTTTGGAGAGTTCAAAACTTGATTCGGTTCTTGACTTTTGAAATAAAATTGCCGACCTCCAACCAATCTAGATTTTTTTCAGGAGATCAATAACACACAAGAATGTCTAATACAAATTTTTTAGGATTTATCAACAAAGATTCATACATGAGATAACAACTAGTCTCTATACATGAATTTAAAAAAAAAATGATAAAGCAATCGACATGTGTTAATGAAACTAATGGTATAAAATATGAAGATATCTTAAATGCAATGTCTAAAATGTACAACCTAAATTAAAATAACAACAAAATTAAAAGAGATACAGGGAGGTGTGACACTTGTTTGATGTTAGCTTTGATAAGAGAGGATCTGATCCATCTAACGGATGGATCCTTTCTCTCACATGGCCAAAACACGAATTCCATAAAACCATTTTAACTTGCACAAACCTAATTTGGGTTTCCCACAGCAACCATACAACATGGACTTATGCTAAACTCATGTAAGAAAAAAAATGAAAGAGACTTTACCTTGAGAAGAATAACCCTGCTAGATCCAGTTGAAGGAGTGAAGATGGCGACAATGATGGCTTGGTTGGAGCTGTCAGCTGAAGATCACTTGAAAATGGAGTGATGCTGGCTGGTGAGACCTTGGAGGAGACGGCTGCCAAGATGGCTGCCTTGCTGCAAAGAAGGCTGGAGGTGGCTGAAGATGCCTTAGTTGGGGGTTGAAGCAGATTGAACTGGTTGATAATGGCTGGACATCTTGAAGAGTATGAAGCCACCAAGGGCTGGGCATCAGCTTGGAGATAGTGCTGGAGGTATTGGAGAGGATGCACCTGGTCTTGCTGGAGGCAATGCTGCACAGGCTGGAAATGGAGGGCTGCTGCTATGCTGTTGGTGAAGGAAGAACCAGGGAGTGTGAGAGAGAGGAGCTGGGCGTGAGACCCACAAGGAGGCAGCCGTGAGATGTTGTTTTTATTGAACTTAGGGTTTGATAAAAATCAAATCCTAAGTTTTAATCGAAACATGAGATTAATGAGAGAGAATGTGAGAGCTCATGGGCTGAGCGTGAATTCCCTCCTTGGGAATAGGTAAGTCAAGAGTATCTTATGGTGGCTGAGCAATGAAAAAGGGAAGCAAGAAAGGAGGGAAAGAAAGAAGGAAAGAAAATGAGAAGGAAGAAGGAAAGAAGAAAGAAAAGGGGGAAAAGGAAAGGAGGGAAGAAAGAAGAGGGAAAGGAAGAGAAGGGAGGGGATCTCTACGTGAGTGGGCTGGAGAAGAAAAAAAGGAGGAAGGAAAGAAGAAAAAGAAAGAAAGAAAGAAAAGAAAGAAGAAGAAAGGAAGAAAAGAAAGAAAGAAGGAAGAAAAGAAATAAAGGAAGAAAAAGGAAAGGAGAAGAAGAAAGAAAGGAAATGAAGAGGAAGAGAGAGGGGCTAGGGAGGTCGACCCCCTTGTGGGTCCTACCTTAGGTAAAATAAAAAAAATTTAAAAAAAAAATAAAAAATAAAGAAAAGGTAATATTTTTTTTCTTTTTTATATATAAATTAAAAAGGCAAATGCAAATGGATGAGCCATCTCAGAGTAGGTCCAAATTCCAGTTTTGAAATTCATTTTGACGATTAGAGGGGTAAAATAGTCTTTTCAGAAAATTTTTAGATGAAATGAGCTATTTTTGGCAGTTTTTGAAACGAGCTCGGATTTTGAAGTTCAATACCTTGTTGCGAAGCAAATCCAGTATAGAATTTAATAATTTGAGTTTAAAATAAATTCATATTGTTTTTCTCGAGAAAATATTTCCAAATTTAGACTCCCAGGGGTAAAAATGTCAATTTTAAAAACCCAAGGTTTGAAATTGATTTCTGAAAACTTTTAAAACTCAATCTGGATTGAAATTTATAAAACTGGAGTTCTGGACTTCGAAAATGAAATGAAATGTTATGAAATATTGAGAAATGATATAAAATGATGAGAAATGACACGAAATGCCATGTGAAATGCCGACCCTGAATGAAGAATTTTGGATGTTAGACCTCGATTGACACTTGTACCAGTTCAAAAGGTGTTAAAATTGATAAAATTTGCAAAATGGTTTAAGAAATGGTTTTTGGACTCTACTGGGTTAAAGTGACACTGAAAATTAGGGTTTTAGCTAAATTGATCGGAAATGAACTAGATTGAGCTTGTTTTTAAAGTTTCAGAACTCAACTGGACTGACAATGCACTAACTCAATTGACCTTTTCGACTAAAGTTTCAAGAAAAGTTGTCATTTTTAGAGAAATGGTACAGAATGGTCACTGGAGTGAAGTGAAATACGAATCTGAGCTGAGTTTGAGCTGGGTTAAAGGTCAGTAATACTGACATGAACTAAAATTGAAGCTCAAACACTAGCTCAACTAACTGGACTAAGCTCAATTTCAGCTAAACGAGCTGAAATGTGCTCCTAGACACTTGGAAGTGGTTTTGAACAAAAACTGGAGTGCTTGAACTTTTGGTGAGCTCAGGCTAGACTCAGAGGAATATGACTGACTGTGAATGACTGATTCGAAGACAATTGGCTTGGATTTGAGTGAGAAATGAGCTCATTTCTGAAGAAATGATCCCATTTTGGAAGGAATGGTCAGAAATGGAAATAATTTGTTCATTGTGAGCTTGAAATGACTGATATTTTAACTGTTTTGAATTGACCAATGAGCCTGGTTGACTCCGACTGACTGGTGTCCGGGATGACCTAGGGGTAAAATGATAATTTTACTAGTAAAAAATTGGTAAAATGGTGATTTTCTGAAACAGACTCAGGGTTTGACTCCTACACTGACCTAACAGGGTTGGCACTACACGAGGAGGATTGTCTGAGCATGGATGAGAAAAATTTAGGGTGTTTAAAACAAGGAACCCATTTATAGGGAGAGGCTCGACGGAGACTCGCTTTCCTTGTGGCCTCCCAATTTTCATACTAAGCCATTTTTATCATGAAGAACCCTCTTTTCCGGGTGAGTGTGATGGACTCGTTCTTCCATGACCCAATTTACCGACCTCACTACTATCAGCCCCCTTTCCATAAGAGAAGCCTAATGTTAGGGAGCTTTGACGAAAGCTCATATTCTCTTTGAAAGTTTATTTTGCAAACACCTCCTCTTCGAGGAAGAGATGAGTAATTCTAATTTCCCATTCAAGTAAAGGCTAAGCCTGAGTCTTCTCATTTGGGGAAAGGAGAGGATAATTCTCGTCACGGATGCGTCAAGCAGGATTTCAAATGCTCTCTTTCACCAAGAATTTCAAGAACATCTTGCCAATTGGTCAATCAATTACTTGTTGATTTTAAAATCTTTATTATGCAAATCTTTCAGAATACCTTCAGTATTACTTCCAAAAAGACAAAGCTTTTGCGAAAAAGGATCCAAAATCCAAATTTTTTCTATTGTTCGACCAAAAGGATGAAGGATAAATCCTCGATATGGCCAGCAAGGAAAAATCAATGTTATTGCAAAGCCATAAATGATCGATATTGATCGCAGTTATGACACATCTTTAAAGACCATTCTTGTAAAGATGAGGCAATGAAAATATCCTGAGCGCTAGGAAAAAGAGAGAGTTCACCAAAACCCTATCTTTTCAAATCATCTAAGCTGCAAAAGGGATCTCTCAATTGTTTTCAAGATGAAGACAAATTATGCGAGTTAGATCCCCGGGGCCAAAGAAGATTTGAATCATCTTCAAGATGAAGGAGTTTGTGATGGATCCTTCCAGGGAAAGTCCAAAGCACTGTCAAGTTGAAGGTGGATGCGATAAACCTCCCGACAATCCCTAAAAGATATTTAATTTTTGCTATCACCTAGAGATTTCCAACCAATGAGCCAATATCGTCAATATAATCCCTGAGGCAAAGAAGGATCAGAACATCTCCAAGTTGAAGGAGATTGTGACATACTCTTCCAAATTAAAAGAGAGAGAGAGAAAGGGAAAAGAAAAAGAGAAAAGTCATGACATCTCCAAAATGAAGGATGATATAATTAACTCCCCTGAAGCCCAAGAGAGCCCAAAAGAGTGCAGAAAGATTAGCATGAGAGAAGCATCCTAGGATATCAAACTGCAAATCCATCAAGAATCTTCTTTAATTTTGAGAAATTCTATTATCAATATTCTTTCATCTTTTGCTTTCATAATATTAATTCTTTCTTTTCTGCTCATATAAAGGAAATTGATAGCTTCTGATGTCTTCTTTTTAATCGTTGTAATTTTGAAAAGATTTTTAAATGAAAAACATGTGAAAACCAGACATCAAATAATAAAAACCGGTTCTCACTAGTGGATGAGACCAGGTCGAACTCAGGGAACGGGAATATTTTGTATTCAAACACACAATTCTAAACTAATCTTTATTGCCATATTATTAAAATGTAAAATGTTCAAGAAAGGTAAAAACAACTAACTATTACAACAAATGAATACCCTTCGCAGAGGGCGTAAAGTGCAATATTTACAAACCCAAAATCAAATTCCTAATTCTAAACTGAGAAGTAAAAATCTTCTATCTTCGTACTTTGTGTCATGTAATCGCTTCCGCTCCAATCCCGTGCTATCCTGCACAAATCAAATGAACACGAGCAGTACCAGATATAGAAGAAATAACACATATACTAAAAAAACTAATTAAATGCTAGAAATATGAAAGACATCAGAAAAGAAATCTAAATGACTACTTACAATTGGAAACTGATTCTAATTAAATCTATTATTAACTAACTAATTACAAATCAATTAACTAACTATTTACTGAACTACTAACTAATGTTGAAGAACACAAGAAAATGAACGATTTAAAAACAATAGGAATTTAATTGAAAAACAAGGAATGCTAACATCTATCAGTTACTTACTAAACTAATTATTACAAAATGAAAACAGGAAATGAATAAAAACTGGAAAATGAAATGAAAAAAAAAAAACAGAAAATGAATATAACAACTAAACTAGATGAATGCCAGAACAAAGTATGCAGATGAAGAAGGGAAGGAATAAATGGAAATGCAGTTATCAGAAGCAAAGAATGTAAAGAATGTAAAACAAGAACTTCAAATTAAATGAGGCATCAAACAAAAATCATTAAACAAAAATCAGCATCAAATATTGAAATAGGAAATGGAAATCAACATTGAAACAAAAAAATGAAAATCACATTGAAACAGAAAATGAAAACAGAAATTATGGAACACGGTAAAACCAAAAATTTAAAAAAACTGCAAAAAAGGAAAACATCAATTGAAAATGTACTGCTGTAAAAAAAAACATTACACAAAACTATGAATTAATCAACAAAATCTAGCTAAAAATCACTGCAAAGTAAAGGATCAGCCGATGAACAGAAAACAAATCTGGAATATATGTTTGTTTTTTTTCATTTTCGTTTTTCAGAAGTAACACAACACAACAGAAATGAAGAAAAAGCAGAGAATCTGAAGAAGAAGAAGAAGAAGAAGAAGAATTGGTAGAAGAAGAAGATCTGAATTACTTACCATGAAATGGAAGAAATCGGGCAAGAGGTGGCCTCCACCATTCACGTCGCCGCCGCCGGACTGAAGATCCACCACCGGATTGAGGAAGATAATAGGGAAAAGGGGAAGAAGGAGGAAAGAAGAGAGGGAAAAGATGGGAAAGGAGAATCCGGTGATGGAGAAGGGAGAAAAGAGAGGGAACAGAGGGGAAAGAGGATTGGGTTTGGCGCATAGGGTGAAGACACTGAAATTTTTTTCAATTCGTGGTTTTAAAAACCTCAAACCAGCTGGAACCGGTTTGAAACATAATTTTTTCAGTTTAAAAAAACGCAAACCGGTTCAAGCCGGTTTGCTTATTATTTTTTTTTTCAGTTTTGTTTTTTTTAAAAACTAAAAAAAAACTGTATAAACCGGTTTATGGTTTATTAGAAAAATTTTCAAAAAGTTACAAACAAATTTTTTTTTATTTATAAAGAAACTCAAAATAAAACTATTCTACTTATTTATATATATTTTTTTCTTTTCTAAAACAAAACAAAACAATTAAAATGATTTTATTAACAATATAACTATTTTCTCCATTTTTTATTTTTTATTTTTATTTTTAATAACAACTAAAACTAAACTACTATATTAATATCAAACATTAAAATATGTACTAAAATATACAAATAAAACTATTTTTCATACATTTTCTATTTTGAAATCATTTTACTCATTTAATGAAAACTAGCATAAAATTGGGTTTTAAAAGCATTTTTTCATAAAATCATGCATATTTTAATGTTAATTCTTCTTGAAATATATGCATGATCAAATACCCCCATGCTTATGTTTTGCTAGTCCTCGAGCAAACTAGAAAAATGCATGAAATGAAAACTTTCACCTAACTCACTTTCGTAGGAATCACGGTTGCATTTAGCTCATGCAACAAGCTCTTTCAACCCCTGGGTTACCCCAGTGGACGAGTAAGGTCTCGTGAGGGTTTGCAGTGATGCTACCCACAAACATCTCTGTCATGTATGCATAATATTACACATCCTCACAATCAGTAGGTAATCAAAGACTTTATTTTCACAAATATTTCCTGTTATTTCAAAATCAAAACATAATTAGAGTCTTTTATGTACCACCACAGAAAAAGAATTTCTTTCACTTTTCTAAATATCATAATTATTTATGTTTTATTCTTAGAAAATCCAATAAAAACAAGTTATTATTTACTCATCCCCACTCATATGTTTTCTACACAGGTTTTCTCAATCACACTTCTAAGCACTGAACTTTTCTCTCTTTTTTCAGCTCTTTTCTCGATTTTTTCATTTTTTCACGCTTTTTCTTTTTGCGTATTCACTCTTCTCTTATAGCTTGCGTGTGCTCTGCTTTTATGCCTTGTGTTATGCCAATATCTTCTATACTTTTTCAATGCATACCAAAAGATATCAACTAAGACATAAAAGTGACTTCCTTCATTCACCTTTATAACGTGAGAGTCAAACATTTCAACTTGTATCTGTTCTCAGCTACTTAGGATCACGAAGTTTTCCACTCTCTTTTTTGAAATGGAATTAAAAGTTTCAACTTACATCTAAGTTCCATCTACTAAGGATTGTGAAATTATCCAAACAACCTAACGCATGCTCTTTTTCACTTTTTTTCTTTTGAGCTCATTTTTACACTTTTGTTCATTTGCTTAGTTTTTCAAAAATACAACTATGCATATTCATATTTGTGATTCAAAATAAATTCTAACATGTATCTATCATCATTTTTTTGAAATCCGCATAAACAACCATAATTTTTAGATCTATGTCAGAAAAAAATTTCGTGGGGCTTAAAAATCCTCTAAAAACATCAGATTTGAAATAACATTCATATAAGTTCAAACTCTTTCTTTAAAAATCTACTTTTCATGAGAGATGTGTAAACATGTGCAAGAACGTAAACAGAAATATCAAGGTGTGCAAACTACACCCTCCCCCATGCTTGAATGACACTGTCCCAGTGGCACTCCCCCATGCTTATATGAAACTACGTGAATGCACATGAGAGAAAATAAATGAGGGAAAAGAGTAGAATAACCTGACATGAATTAAAAATGCACATTCTATGAATGTAATTAATGCAATGTATACATGACAAAACATGAAACTCATAGAAAAAGATAGAAAACGAAAAATAAAACCAAATAAAATCTACAAATCCTAACAACAAATGTAATACTGTACATAATATGGGTTGCCTCCCATAAAGCGCTAAGTTTCACGTCCCCAGCCAGACGGATCCCTGAAAAAATCCTTCATCGTCCATGAGATCAATGGACATGAAGTATCGCTCAATGAGGCTCTATAAAGAAAAGAGTGTCATCTGTGACACTACACACTGTGTTTCCATCCCGTCTACCTCTAACTGTAGGATCATAACTCTCTCGACGTGAAGTACAGAGATTAGTCTCATCTGAGAGACTGGTCAAGAAATGAGAGTCTAGGACCAACCGACTATCAATGAATGCAACTTCAGACAAGTGGTGAATCTGATCAGGCTTGACTTGGTCAAGCACCTTCTGCATCTGCACCTCTTGCTTACTAAAAACAATCGGTGATCCTAAAGGCTGAGAGAATGGGGCTTTATATAATGATAATGCATGCTGTGGGTCAGGCCCCTTCTGTTGAGGTATCATGGAGATCGACTCGTCAGTAGAAATGATATGAGGTTCATGAGTCGATTCCTGAATGGAGTGACACGCCTTCCCATACTGAAGGGATGTAACAAATTTGACTTGCTCATGATGTGAAGCAGTAGGTTGCAAGTCAAATGACATGGAGTCCTCTCCCTTGGATGTGACAACAGACTGACTATGAAGGTTCCCCTGATTTTGTCTACTCAATGTCTGAGCTAACTGTTCCATTTGAGTCTCTAGCTTGGCTATTGACTGCGTATGGGAGCAAAGAGTGGCCTTGATATCAGAAAAGGCTTTTAACATCTTCTCCTAAAATGATAAACTTGGAATGGGCTTTTGAAGAGAAGGTAGACTAGACTGGGGATGAACCTGTGAAAAAATGAGATGCGAGTAATCTTGTGAAGGGTTACTGGGTCTATACTGTGTCTGGGAGGGCTGATGGGATAGGGAAATGGACTGGTTTCGCCAACCTGGGTTATATGATGATGTAAATGAATCAGGCATGGGTTTAGCGAAACCTTGGGCAACATTCACCTTCTCTTGAACGAATTCAGGATATAATGGTGCTGCCGGACAATCCGCAACACAGTGTGCAGGGCTAGCACATAGCTCGCACACTCTTTCTATTGGACTTCTCGAAGAATTGGCTAGGAATTGATCTAACTTCCTAGTCAACTGGTCAACCTTAGTACGCAATTCTAATTCGGACCCTACTTCAGAAATCCCTATTTTCCTAGGATCACTAGACAGAGATGTAGTCCTATCGAGCCGTGAAGACAAGGTATGATGCATCGTATTTTCACTCAAAGTCTCGAAAAGAGACCATGCCTCGTCCTCACTCTTGAGCATAAAAGTGCCCCCACAAGATGAATCAACCATTTGACGATGCTTCTCAGTAAGCCCGTCATAGAAATACTGCACCAACTGCCAACGAGGCACCTGGTGATGGGGACACTTGCGGAGAAGATCTTTCAATCTCGCCCAAGACTCGTGAAACTGCTCTCCCTCAATTTGAGAAAAACTGGTTATAGCTTTACGAAACTGATTCGTTTTACCAATTGGGAAGTACTTTTTGAGAAATTCGCGCTGCATTCCTTCCCAAGTAGTAATACGAACCGTCTCAAGAGATTTTAGCCAGTGCTTGGCTTTATCTTTGAGAGAGAACGGAAACAAAGTCAACCTCATAGCGTCATCTTCAAAGTTATTGATTTGCACTGTCGAGCAAATCTCAAGGAATTCGTCGAGATGACGATATGGGTCCTCATTGCTAAGGCCATAAAACGAAGGTAGCATTTGAATCACACTGGCCTTAATCTCAAAATGGCTTGCTCCTACATCAGGTCTCGTGATGTAGGAGGCGGGAGTATACATATTTGGCATGAAATACTCCCTCAAAGGACGGATCAAATGATGATCGTCAACCATTGTGTACACCTTGGAGTAGACCGGTGTAGCACACGTCCTAACTTTGGGTTTTCTACCTAACTAACACACTAAGCGGCCAAACCACGCAAACCACAAAGTGAGTAAACTAAAAACAACAAAAACTAAACAAACACCACGAAGTTACACATAGCAGAGATTATGCAAAAGAAATATGAAATCTATGTGTACGGTACAATCGTACACAGTCACCTCTAAGGGGATCCTAGTAGGTGGGTTGTGCAGAAAAGTAAGCTCGTCTCTAAGATATGCACATACGTGGTTCTAAACCTAAATGCAACACCAACACTAGGCAATAAAGTGAATACTAATATTACGCCGTTCCCCGGCAACGGCGCCAAAAATTTGATGTCTTCTTTTTAATCGTTGTAATTTTGAAAAGATTTTTAAATGAAAAACATGTGAAAACCAGACATCAAATAATAAAAACCGGTTCTCACTAGTGGATGAGACCGGGTCGAACTCAGGGAACGAGAATATTTTGTATTCAATCGCACAATTCTAAACTAATCTTTATTGCCGTATTATTAAAATGTAAAATGTTCAAGAAAGGTAAAAACAACTAACTATTACAACAAATGAATACCCTTCGTAGAGGGCGTAAAGTGCAATATTTACAAACCCAAAATCAAATTCCTAATTCTAAACTAAGAAGTAAAAATCTTCTATCTTCGTACTTTGTGTCACGTAATCGCTTCTGCTCCAATCCCGTGCTATCCTGCACAAATCAAATGAACACGAGCAGTACCAGATATAGAAGAAATAACACGTATACTAAAAAAACTAATTAAATGCTAGAAATATGAAAGACATCAGAAAAGAAATCTAAATGACTACTTACAATTGGAAACTGATTCTAATTAAATCTATTATTAACTAACTAATTACAAATCAATTAACTAACTATTTACTGAACTACTAACTAATGTTGAAGAACACAAGAAAATGAACGATTTAAAAACAATAGGAATTTAATTGAAAAACAAGGAATGCTAACATCTATCAGTTACTTACTAAACTAATTATTACAAAATGAAAACAGGAAATGAATAAAAACTGGAAAATGAAATGAAAAAAAAAAAAAACAGAAAATGAATATAACAACTAAACTAGATGAATGCCAGAACAAAGTATGCAGATGAAGAAGGGAAGGAACAAATGGAAATGCAGTTATCAGAAGCAAAGAATGTAAAGAATGTAAAACAAGAACTTCAAATTAAATGAGGCATCAAACAAAAATCATTAAACAAAAATCAGCATCAAATATTGAAATAGGAAATGGAAATCAACATTGAAACAAAAAAATGAAAATCACATTGAAACAGAAAATGAAAACAGAAATTATGGAACACGGTAAAACCAGAAATTTAAAAAAACTGCAAAACAGGAAAACATCAATTGAATATAAAGCAAATCTGTGCGATGAATGAAACAAAGTGAAAATAACAGGAAATTAAGAAAAAATGCTTTAAACAACTAATAAATGAACAAAAATTGAAAATGTACTGCTGTAAAAAAAAAACATTACATAAAACTATGAATTAATCAACAAAATCTAGCTAAAGAATCACTGCAAAGTAAAGGATCAGCCGATGAACAGAAAACAAATCTGGAATATATGTTTTTTTTTTTTTTTTTTCGTTTTTCAGAAGTAACACAACACAACAGAAATGAAGAAAAAGAAGAAGAAGAAGAATTGGTAGAAGAAGAAGATCTGAATTACTTACCGTGAAATGGAAGAAATCGGGGAAGAGGTGGCCTCCACCATTCACGCCGCCGCCGCCGGACTGAAGATCCACCACCGGATTGAGGAAGATAATAGGGAAAAGGGGAAGAAGGAGGAAAGAAGAGAGGGAAAAGATGGGAAAGGAGAATCCGGTGATGGAGAAGGGAGAAAAGAGAGGGAACAAAGGGGAAAGAGGATTGGGTTTGGCGCACAGGGTGAAGACACTGAATTTTTTTTCAATTCGTGGTTTTAAAAACTTCAAATGGGCTGAAACCGGTTTGAAACAAAATTTTTTCAGTTTAAAAAAATGCAAACCGGTTCAAGCCGGTTTGCTTATTTTTTTTTTCAGTTTTTTTTTTTTTTTAAACTAAAAAAAAACTGTATAAACCGGTTTATGGTTTATTAGAAAAATTTTCAAAAAGTTACAAACAAATTTTTTTTTTATTTATAAAGAAACTCAAAATAAAACTATTCTACTTATTTATATAAATTTTTTTCCTTTTCTAAAAAAAAACAAAAACAATTAAAATGATTTTATTAACAATATAACTATTTTCTCCATTTTTTATTTTTTTTATTTTTATTTTTAATAACAACTAAAACTAAACTACTATATTAATATCAAACATTAAAATATGTACTAAAATATACAAATAAAACTATTTTTCATACATTTTCTTTTTTAAAATCATTTTACTCATTTAATGAAAACTAGTATAAAATTGGGTTTTAAAAGCATTTTTTCATAAAATCATGCATATTTTAATGTTAATTCTCCTTGAAATATATGCATGATCAGCTTCCTTGAAGAATATCAATCGTAAGCAATTTGAATCCCAAATCTTGATTCTATGAAGTCAATCTCGTTTGGAGGTAATACTTCAGGTAGAAAAGAAAGAATATTTTCGCATCATTTTCAAATACTTTGAATCAACAACAAAATTTTCAACATTTTGACAATATTTTCTAGCTATCCTGGCGTAGACTGAGAGCTTGATGTCCATTTTTGATACATCCTGACACCATTTTCATCCCTCTTTAGGACTTGATTACAAGAGTTTTCAAGATTCCTTCCCTTCTTTTTATAATTTCAGAACGCAAGCTCTCGGATTCACACACTTCACTGTGTCCCCACTGTCCCATCATAGACAGTCCCATTTTGGTTTGAGGTCGAACCCCCAATCATTTTTTAGCAAAAGGCAATTTCAAAAGCTAATTTTAGTCTCAGAAATGAGGCGCCTAAAGATCACTCACTTTTCAAGCTTTAGGGACCCCATTTTCCTTCCTTTTGCAAAACCCTTGTCGGATTTATTGTGCAAAATCCGAAGGTTCCATCATGGTCTCTTCCTTCGAAGATTCCATTCATTTTTCGCTCAATTAGGTTAAGGGTATAAACCTGGGCCTCATTTTGATAAGGTATTTCATTTCCGCCCAATCAGGTTAAGGGTATAAACCTGAGCTTCATTCGATGAGGTATTTCATTCCCCGATCTGGTCAAGGGTTAAAACCTGAGCTTCGTTCCATACGAGGTATTTCGGTCCCATCTAGGATAAGGGCAAAACCTGAACTTCACTCTCGCAGAGTGAATCTTTCCTCTTCACTCTCCATTTCATAACTACCATCTTCATCAGGGCCAATTTTCTCATACCCGATCAGATCCTTCTAACTGGGGCATTTTATATAGCCCAAATTTGGTGTGTTTTCTTTGCCACTAAGCTCAGCCACAAGCCGACTTAGTAGCAAAGAGGGGCATCTGTAAACACCCTAAATTTTCACCCATATCTTCAACACTTCCATAAAACACTGCAACCTGTTTTTCAAGATCATTAGAGGGCAAAATGGTCATTTTTTGAGCCTGGAACTTGCAAAAGTCCAAATTTAATCTCCAATTCCAAAAATTTCTCTGTTTTAGCTCAGATTTTCAAAGTTTTACTCCTGACAGGAGACTGAAATCTCCAATTCCTAGTTCAGGATTGCATTTCATAAGACATGTCTTTGCATATCATCACATGAGCATTTCATATCATTTCACTGCACGACATGTCATTTCGAGGTCCAAAACTCTCGATTTCAAAACTCTTAATCCAGATTCGAGTTTTTAACTTTTTCAAAATTGATTTCAAATCCTTGGGTTTTTCAAAATTGTCAGTTTCTTTCATCTTAACCCCCAGGACTCTGAATTAAAAAAGTTATCTCAGGAAAACGATCTGGATGGTTTTTTATATTGATTTTAAAATTTCGTCAATTGGAAAGAAGGAGACACAACTTTAAATTTAGAAGATTTTATTTCAAACGTTTGCAAAAAGACTATAAAGTTCTTTACAAAATCTTTGCATTTCTTTTTTTTAATTATTTTTTTTGCCCTGAAAGACCATCTTCCTTCTAAATTTTTGTAAATTTTACTTCATATTTTTTTTAACTAGCCTACTGTTATAAAAATCCCAAAAAGAATTTATTTATTTTGATTTTGCTTTTTATTTCAAATAAATGACATGGGACCCACCCTGAAGTGGCGTCACACTCAAATTCCCAGGCATTTCTCTTATTTTCAAGTGGGGCCCACCCTGGGGTGGCACAAATGTACAAATCCTTTTCTTTTTATTTATCTTTACAAAATAAGAAAGTGGGCCCCACGCTTAAGTGGTGCCTCACTAGAGCTCCCTGCAGATAAAAACAAATAATTTTTTTATTTGCAAAAGGTTTTCAAATTCGGCTGAGGTGGCACCACCTTAAAAACAAAAGGAAGAAGAGAAAACAGGTTTTACTCATTTTTTTATTTTTTTATTTTTAACTCCCAAATGGCGCCACCGTGGAACCCTACTCCAAAAGGGGTTCACTTTATCTAAGTTGTAGGTAAATGAACCAAGATTTTCGAGTAAAGAGGCCGCCCCTTTCTCAAAGATTGACGAGTTTTTAAAAATTTTCAAAAATTTGTTTAAAAGATTTTCAAATACCTTCAAAGATAGGTTGGAAAGCTTCAAAAGTTTGGATTTTTCTGATAAAAGGGCTTTCAAAATCTTTAAAAGGGGGATCACCCTAGCTCTCGAGGCAGCTCGTCACTTTTGAGTTCTCTCTCCTTCCCTCGTCACGATTTCCAGTTTTCATCCCCTTTACGAGCCCTGTTATCATCCTTCTTCAACCGAATCTTCCAGGCAGACCGATCGGACCTGTAAAGAGTCAAGGAAATACACTATCTTCTTGCAATCTACCTGAAACATCAAATTTTTTGTGTTCAAGCCAGGCGTTTTCAAGGATCGGCATCCAGGAGGCATCAAGTTCGAGTAATCAGGTGAGAAATCATCTTATATTGGTAGTTTCTGTGAATTAGGCATCATTATTACAACATTTGCATTGTAAACCCATTACATTCGTTAATGGGGTTTACATTCATGGGCATTCATGCATTGAGGATCGAGGATGCCTCTCAATGGCATCATCGATCCCTCAAAAGGTAGGTTAGTTGCATTTGGGCTTGATTTATTTTTAAAATTATAAACCCTATAAAACAATATTTGTTTTTCCATCAAAAGTTTTCAGGTTCATATCCATGCCATCCTCCATCGCATGTCATGGACTTCATCTAGGTTGTCAAAAATCATTTTACAGGGAATCCAGTTTTATTAACATCTCAGTCCAAAAAAAATCAATTTTCATGATAATTTTCCTGGTTTCATTATAAATTTGCTCGAACAAGAGGTACTAGATGTTTCTTAGAATAATTTGACAGGGGTGCTGCCATCGGCTCATGGAAGTGGCAATAAGATGGGGTCTCTCGATGTCCCAGTGAATCGTCTTTTGGGTCCATTCCTTCTAGACTCTGTCAGGGGAACAGCCTCAAAAACCTTACCCTTCATACTAATTTCTTTAATGGGTACATTCCCATTTTACTTTAACAATGTTTTAGTCTGGAGAAGTTTTTAAATTCAGAACCATGGATTTATTGGGGATTTTCCAAATGGGGTAAAGAGTTCGCCTAACCTTCCTATATCTCACAATTTTCTACATGCCCATATAGTTTTAAAAAGGATGCATGCATGTCATGGTGTCAAACGAGACCCGAAAGGGTTCATCGTACAATAAAGAATGTCATGAATAAAGACACTACACTTAAATTTATTATTCATTCTCATTCTGTCAACATCCCATTCCATGTTACATCCTGTTTTAGTATGCTTGTTCATTTCATGATTCCGTGTATTTCTGTATTTTCCAGCTTCATGTTATATATTAATATGGTTCATACTTCATGTTTCATGAGTAATCAAACGTAAGAGATTCCAGTAATCAACTTTGGATACCACTGATTATTCTTCCCCTTTGATATAGATCTAAAATACTAAATGCTAACTTGAAATCTCAGATACTAATAAGTCAAAGTTAAGGTCGGATGGAACGTCATTGTTCCATTGTATCTCATCGTCTTATTGTTATAGCCAGACTTTTACTTTCAGTTAGTTTTACTTCAGTGATTATACAATGATTGTTAGAGGGAAAATTGGTATCCCGTCATTAGTTGTGAATTTACCAGGAAGGTTTTGTATCATTATAATATTGTTGGTATATGCAGAATGATATATTTGCTGATGATGAAACAATAAAAAGGGCTAAATGTGATGATGGTTAGATTAAAATCCAGTTATTTTTGTACATTACTTGGATCTGTATGTCATTAGAGAAAAGGCATAAATCATCTTGCAGAGAATGATCTGTAGCTAATGGCTCACTTGAGTGATATTCCTTCGTTACTTATGTATTCTATAGCAATCAATAGTTTCATCATTATGCATTGGTTTGTTATTTAGGTGCAGTTGCTTATACTAGCATTATTAGCTATAGATCTTGATGGGTATGTATCATGATTAAAAATACTGGTTTGTTCTGCAAATCTGAGTTATGGTAACTGGTGGGGTGTGGATATAATGACTCATATGGTGTTAGGCTAATAAGCAACAAGTGGTTGTAATAAGCGTGGATATGCAGTAAGCTACCAGTTGGGAATATGAGGAATGGGAAAGGATACATAATATACTGTGAACATCCAGATTCCAGTAATCTGTTGGGTCTTTGCAAGAAACTCTTGTTGTGACAGGGGTAATCTACATTAGTGCCATTATGAGATTTTGCTTCACAATACAAGTGTTGTACATATATGACACCCGGTCCTGTGTATAAAGGACCAAGACAATCCTCTATACGTCGACCCCTTTTACAACCCCACAATAAAAAATATCTTTGTAAATAGCGACAAGAGTGATGTCGATGTCAATTGCAGCAGCCTATAACAAACTGCATTTGATCGTTTTTTGCAAAACCCATAGCAGGGGCTGTATGTTGTAGATTATGCATATCGTCATTTCATCCGCATTGTCATTGCATATTTTCATGACAAACTCCACTGATCTTTCTATGTTTTCTATAGCAACCAATATCTCCATTTTGCATAGCATCAGTCATTTCCCATACCCATTTTAGTCCAGCATTTTATGTCACTTTTTCTGCAAAATTATGTTACCCTCACCTCTGCATTCATATTCAAGTCTTCTTTTCTTCTTTTCTTTACATTAACACATCTGTCATATCCATGTATTGCCAAGCAGTAGTCTCCTGCATCTTGTTCCAATTTCAATAATCGAGTATCATTTGTATACATGGTCTATTGTTATATCATTTTGTTATGATTGTACATTAATATTTTGCCTCCAATCATCAATAATGTGTACATATAGTACATCTGTTGCCTAGCTACTATGCATATTCATCAATGTATTTCCAATTTTGCACTTATTTCATACTCTGTTATGTATTTGGCCCATCATGTATGTATGATACCTATGGTAACATTCCCCTTTTACATTCATCCTATATAGCCCATCATTTGTATATATATATATATATATATATATGACAAAAAAAAATGTTTCTCTTCATTATATGCATAGAAACCATTGTCTAATGTTATCATTCCCTGCATGTGTGTTTCCTTATCAACAGAAACACTACATCTAAGTGCATTGTACATACATTTCCATCATTTAGCTTAGATATTATGTTTAGGTATATGTACTTTCTCATGCATTTAGATAGTTATATTTTCTTAGATGCATTTCATTATGCATATTTCATCTAATGTGAGCCTAAGCATCAAGGTATACTTATGCTTTTGCATTTCTCATTCAACATGGAGTATTGCATCTAGACATATCCATACGTATATTCCTCATTCAGCTTAAATGTGGCATTTAGATTTCTTATACATATTCTGGGCATTACAATTCAAGCATTATCGCTGGCACATTATCACTAGCGTAAAATTTTCAATCTCTCCTTTGTATATTGTACTTCTTACGCCACTTCTCATTTACAGGGGAAATCTGGAAGATGCTGATTCCTTGGCTCCATTTTTTTATTTTGCTTTATGTCAGCAATGTAATAATCAAGTATAAATTTGGAATAATATTTATTTTTCCGCTTAGATTAGGATGCATATCATATAGTTTGAATTTCTGCAATATCCTGATAATATGATTCATGCATTTTATTTAGAAAATCACCATGTATGAACACGAATGGCACGTACACCAACTCTTAGGGAGTTGATGAACTCGGCGGAGTCCATATTCATGGCCCTAGTCGAAATATGGACGGAACCCAGATTCGGCATCTTCTTACTAGTGACATCGAGCCTACACTCTTGGGCTATCTTCAAAATGCACATCATCTTTTCAATTTTACAAAATATTGTGAGTTAATTCAATTAAATTCTAAACATGTTCATGGCCATAGTTAGAATATGTGAAGAGTTTACTTTGGTTTATTGCACATTTTCCAACAAATTCTTCATAAGATTTTCTGAATATTGTTATCAAAGTGCATTCATCCATTCAAATCATTTGCATCATGAAATTACCTGCCTTTTCCACACTTTTCTCGAGAAAATTTCATTTTAAAGAAATCAATTCTTCAAGAGACTCTGAAATTTTTCAAAGTCAGATTTTCTCAAGTTATGTTTTCTGCGATTTTCTTGGAAAATATTCTTTTATTAAAATTCATTTTCAATTATTCAAAAGGAGTTTGTCATCATTCTTAAAAACTCAAAATCAATTTTCAAATATTTCAATGCTAAGATTTTCAGAATTTCAATTTCCTGAGTTTTGATTTTCCTTCTCCAAAGAGTGTTCCTATGAATTTTCAATCATTTTTCAAAGAAAAGTTTTCAAAAGCTGGAATTTTTCTGACGAACATTGTCTGTTTCGATGTTCACTTTTCTTCAAGAATTCTTTCCATTTCCTCAGGACTTTCTCACATCCTTAGAAATTTTCTTAAGATTTTAAATCCTTTTATCAGAGTTTTTCTGAGAATTTTATTTCCATCTTTTGCCTTAAAAATATTTCCAGTTCCAAAAAAATATTTCCCAAGCATACATCATGTTTTTCAACCTGCATTTTACAAAATTTCATAGCACATGCCTGAATTCTCTGTGCATTTAGGATAGAACACAATTTTGATGATTTAACTAAGTCAAACACACATTCGATCATTGGTTCGACTACCCCTATTAAAGGCAGCAGGAACGGTCGAACTTCATACCGACCTATCGAGCCTCATCCCATGGATTTTTCCGCTATTTTCAAAATGGAGGTGAGTATTTCAAAACAATTTTCAAACTCTGGTCAAGTTTGACTTGCGGAAACGTTTTTCCCTCTCTCTCGCAGGGAAGAAAAAAAAATTGCGACGATAACAAAGATGCTCTGATCCTTCCTTGTCTTAGGAATTATACTGATGATGTTGACTCATTGGTCAAAAATCTCTTGATGATAGCGGAAATCAAATATCTTTTAGGGTTTGTCGGGAGGTTCATCACATTTGCCTTCAACTTGGTGGTGATCTGAACTTTCCCTGGAAGGATTTGTCACAAACTCCTTCATCTTAGAGATTATCCAAACCTTCTTTGGCCCTGGGAGTCTAACTCATCCACCAGTCTTCAACTTGACGATGATTGAGAGATCCCTTTTGCAGATATTCAATTATAGCTTAAATGATTAAGGAGATATGGATTGGGTGAATTCTTTTATCGCTCAGGATATTTCTACTGCCTGATTGCCAGAAAGTTGCCTTTAAACATGCGTCATAGCTATGATCAATATCGATTCGCTTCTGGCTTTTCAACATCATTGAATATTTTTTTCGCTAATCATACCAAGGATATTTCTTACATCCTTTTGGTTGATCGACAGAGAAACGATTTGAATTTTATCTTTTTTCACAAAAAGCTTCTCCTTTTAGAAAGGATACTAAAGGTAATATGAGGTGAATCTTTTATGCAGTAAAATATTGGAATCAACAAATATTTTTAGCAAATTGGCAAAGTTTTCGAGAATCCTTTGTGAAACAATTGCTCAATATAGATTTTGATGGGACCTTGGGTTAAAATTTCATATTTTGAAGATCTCGACCAATAAAAGAAACTCGACTTTGAAAGACTGACCAACAAAAGCTGGAACCTTTGATGGGAAGTTCGATCAGCATAAAAACTGGATTTTGGGAAGTTCGACCAGTGTAACCTGGACTTAGGAGGTTCGACCAACTTGAAAACAGGATTTGGGAGGTTCGACCAGCTCGAAAGCAGGATTTGAGAGGTTCGCCCAGTGTAAGACTGGATTTGGGAGGTTCGACCAGCTCAAAAGCAAGATTTGAGAGGTTCGACTAGTGTAAGACTAGATTTGGGAGGTTTGACCAGCTTGAAAGCAGGATTTGGGAGGTTTGACCAGCGTAAAAACTGGATTTAGGAAGTTCGACCAGCTCGAAAGTAGGATTTGGGAGGTTCGACCAGTGTAAGACTGGATTCAGAAGGTTCGACGTGCTCGAAAGCAGAATTTTGGGAGGTTCGACCAGCTCAAAAGCAGTATTTGGGAGGTTCAACCAGTGTAAGACTGGATTTGGGAGGTTTGACCAGCTTGAAAGCAGGATTTGAGAGGTTTGATCAGTGTGAGACTAGATTTGGGAAGTTTGACTAGCTCGAAAGCAGGATTTGGGAGGTTCGACCAGTGTAAGACTGGATTTGGGAGGTTCGACCAACTCAAAAGCAGAATTTGGGAGGTTCGACCAGTGTAAGATTGGATTTGGGAGGTTTGACCAGTGTGAAAACTAGATTTGGGAAGTTCGACCAGCTCGAAAGCAGGATTTGGGAAGTTCGACCTGGATTTAGAAGGTTCGACCAGTGTGAAAACTGGATTTGGGAAGTTTGACCAACTCCAAAGAAGGATTTGGGAAGTTCGACCAGTGTGACTTGGATTTAGAGGGATGCGCTGCTTCTATGAATGGTCTCAGGATTATCCATTATCCTAAATGGGAAGCTCAGGTTTATCCCTTAACCTAAAGGGAAAAGAAGGAATTTGAAGAGAATAAACCTGAGGCTTGAATTTGGAAGGGAAATTCTTTGATGAAGGATTCTTGATTTAAATGGACCATCATAGTTAGTTGTATGTGGTCTGATTTTCAGGATTAACCCTTTATCCTGAACGGGGATGAATAAAATTGAGAAGAACTGATGAAAAGGGATAGAAATGGAGAAAATTTGAGGAAAGATTGATGAAAGTTTTGAATTTCAATAGGCCATTATAGTTAACTGTATGTGGCCTGGTTTTCAGAATGAACCCCTTATCCTGAATGGAGACAAATAAAATTGAGAAGAAAGGGATAGAAATTGAAGTTGACATTTGTAGAATAATGACTTAGACAATTTTAAGCAAAGCAAAGGTATAAATCCGACCGAACGAAGACGAGTCCCATCTCGGTTGCCAACTTCTGTGATCATGCAAAAATTTTCCTTTTCTTTTTTCTCTCTTTCTCTTTCCTTTCTGCCCTTTTTCCCTTTTTGAAGGGGAAAAGAAAGAAAGAAAGAAGAGAGAAGAGAAAGAAAGAAAGAAAGAAAAAAAGAAAGAAAAAAAACTCTTTTGTAAGGTCTCACTTGACCTTTATTTGAAATAGATTTTGAAAATTACTCGCCTCCATTTTTGAAATATTTGCAGGAAAATGATGGAGAGACGGGATTCGCTCATCGGTACGAGGTTCAACCGTTCCTGACGCCTTTACCAGAGGTAATTGAACCAAGGATCGAATCAATGCCTTTTGCTTTGCCTAAAATTTGTCTAAGTAATTATTCTAAAGTCCTAAATGCACATTGAATCATGCTTGTGCAATGAAAATGCAAAGATGTATGTTTTTAAGAGATGTTTCAGAAATTTTGGATTTTTCCAAGTAATTTTGAAATAAGTTTTGAAATTAGGACTGAATTAGAGAAAATCGATTTTGAGACTCAGAGTCAATTTCAAAACTTGATTTTGAATTTCAAACTGAATTGAATTTGAGAATCAAATTCAGAATTTAGATAGAACTTGGAGGTTTTGGAGTTTGAAATGGAAATGGAGAATAAAACTTGAATTCAAACTTGAAATTTGAAATCAGAAGGGAATTTCAAAGTTGAATTGAACTTTGAAATTGGGATATTGAATTGATTTTGAAATTGAATTTTGAACTTGGAAATGAAATTAAAAATTGAAATTTGAATTTAGACTTTGAAATTAAGATTGAAATTGGATTGAGAATAGGATTTTGAATTTGAAATAAAAAAGGAATTTGAAAGTTGGAATTGAAAAGCATATTTCATTCTTTAGGAGAATTGAAATAAGATTGAAACTATAATACATTTATGACTATGGTCACAAATGTATTATAATACAATCTATATTTGAATCCTGATAAAGAATAAAATAAATTTTTGATGCCTTTATAGGATTCAAGATGAAATTAACCCTCAATATATCCGGACTATGGCCATGAATATATTTTAAGCTAATCCACATATCAAATTCTGATAAAGGAAGAAAACTTCAGAGAAATATGATGATTTTTAAAAGAGACCAGATTAATTACCTTTTATTAGAAAGGTGCATGTGTCATTCGTGTTTCACCATTGTAGATTTTTGAAATAAAAATAAAATAAGATGAAACAAGTAATTTATGAGAAATGCATGCTCATACATTCTATTCTAATACTGGAAAGGGAAAATTCTCATTAATATTTAACTATTATAATCTTGAATTAAAATTGAAATTAAAATCCCTAATCTAAGAAGGAAAGTAGCACTTTCTATATATTTCCTGTAAAACTGGGTTAGCACGAGATTAAGGATGCATATGCAAAGAAATATCATATTGTATTTAAGATGCAAATGATGGAATATTCATGCATCTATTCTGTGCTAAGGAAGGATTTAATGCATCATGTTTGATGAGAAAATATATATTGGAATAGGTATAATGCCTAATGGGAGATACATATAATGGAACAACTCTTTATAGCAAACCTATGTAAGTGAACTCACCAACGGATAACACCTACCTACCTAATTCCTAAATGCATGTTACCTAACTGTTATCCAATGCAATACATGACATTTAAATGCATGGGATCTAATTGCATAACCCCTAACTGTATATTGCTCTCATGCTTAAGCAACAAATGATAGGAGTGGAGTGTTGGCAAGTGTACAGGTGATAGCAAGTGGGGCAATGTGAATGCAAGAGGGTGAGTGCGGCAGTATAAGTATTATGAGGGGACGGGTGCTATTGGTGAGATGTGTGAAGATGGCTAATGGGTGGTTGAAGAAGGTAAGTGAAGGTATGAAGGGTGCGGGTATTGCAGGTAATGTATATGCAGCAGGGTGGTGATGGAGATAATAAATGAAACATGTGAGGTGTTGTGCGGTGAAGAAGTGTAATGGAGTGGGTATAATGCCGCAGTATATGGAGATAATGTTGTGTTGTGAAAGGGGTAACAGTGGCATGGAAGATGTTGACAGCAAAGGTGTTGTGTTACGAAGATGATGTAAATGAGTGTGGAAGTTCCACAATGCCGTGCTATGAAGGGTGATTAGTAGTTGGTTGATCTGCTATAGGTATGAGGATGTTACAGCAGTTCTAGGTACTGCTGCACATGGCGAGTGATTACAGCAGTGAAGGATGCTGCTAAAATGATGAAGGTAATGTGTGTGAGTGAGTGCAGGAAGATGTAGCAAGGAATGTATAAGTGGAAGGGTGTATACATGGACAGGTTATGAAGGTGTTGTGCAACAAATAAGGCTGACAACATGTGCATTGCTGTAAGTGGCTGCAGGTGATGGTCTTGCTACTGTGTGGTGCAGCAGGGGTGTAGGAAGTGAAGAAAAGTGGTTGGAATGCTGTAGTATGTGAAGCAAAGGGAAACAAAGTGGTGACATGTTGTATAAACTACAACAAATGATGTTGTGATGTTGTGGTGAAAGGTGGGTGTTAACAAGAGGGTGAGTGATTTGGCAAATGCGATTGCATTGCTAAGGTATGCACTGTGAAATGCTCAAGGATTTAGCAAATGCGAATGCATTACTAGTATGCAATTGCAAAATACACTGGGTGTTGATGGATGGATATTGATGGTAGCACGGTAGTGTCTACCAAATGTCGGGAAAAGATCAGACTTGAGATAGCAGCTGTAGTTTAGCAATGTCAGCATCTGTTATAGAGGTTACTTGAGAAAAATCCAGGCTAGTGGACCTGAGTACTAAAGCATCTGCTACAACATCGGAGGCTAAAACCCACAGTCTCAAGGCAGCGAAACTTCATATACATTTTGTATCTCAGAAAATGTGCAAGAAACTCCTTGCTGGGTGTTCCTTATTTCGATAGCATGATCCCAGCACAACAAATAGCATATGTCTTTTTAATATAGATTCCAATCTAACTTTGCTAATCGCTAAGCATATGTTGAAATTTCAATAGGTATAAACAAAGCATTAGATTTCAATGTACTCTTATGGTAGATATGAACAAAAATTCCAGAAAATATGAAAGCTAAAAAAAATGCGAGCTGCAGAATCTCGATTGAAGTAGAAGAAACATCATATATTTACACTCAGGCAATCATTATTGCAACTAATGCCACATTATAGCAAAATTTTTTGGCATGCCTCGCCGATTTACTGCTTCAACAATAAGTGAACATATGAATCTAGTAGGGGATGGATGAATCAGTGGAATAGTAAATGACTGAGTAAAACACTAAAGAAGCTTATGACCTTCATGTAAAGAAAAAAAAAGGAAAGAATGAATAGCATGATATAAAAAAAAGAGTGTGAAAAGTGAAGTGGAAGATGTGAGAACATGCAGTGGAGTAAATATTGAGTTGCAGGGCTAACCAACACACCGCCATGAGCATGGCAAATCAAGAACATAATGTCCAATGTAACAAAAAAAAAAGGTTGATAACAAAAGATCGGAGACAGTGGATGCAATTACAAAACCTAGTAGGAAAAACACCTATGTTTAAATGTGATGAAATGAATATGCAAATGTAACATTATAACATGATGAGATGAATGCAATGAATGAATTCAATGGATATGCCTTCAAAGAATGTACGTGGTAGATGAGTACAGTGAGGGGACTCAGCAGGTATATCTACAGAGAGAATGCAAGCAGCAGGTGAGCTCAATGAGTGAGCACACTGGGTACGTCTACGTCTACAAAAAAAATGCATATAGGTGATGAGCTCAGTGATTATGCCTGAAGTGCATGTGTATTCAGTGGAGAACAGTTAACACACTCAGTGTTTGTAGTGAATGGGCGTGTAGTGCATAGTGTAAAAATTGGAAAACAGAAATGTACAAATGCAAAAAAGTATGGTGCTGCTATACTGTGATGAACAGGAACATATACTACACAGAAAATGGAATGTGAATGCCATGGATGTGTGTTGTAGGGAAAAGCCTAAACAGGACGTAATATGACAAAGGAAATGTTATGCAGAACAACTGATTGTGATGGATGAGGTCAGTGATCAGAGCAAATTAGCTGATGAAATTAATAAGAGAACTAATATGCTACGAATCAGAACGCAAAACAAGAAACATACATGGTGTAGATCGAAAAATTGATGAAATAAAACAGAATTCCCCGAACATGATATGATGAAATATGATTAACAAATCCAATGATATGCATTGAATGATGAATCAGAGGGATTAAGTAATATTGATCAAATGAGATGGCTAGAAATATAAAAAAAATTGCTGATGAAGATGATGATATTGAACAAAGGAATCGG
Organism: Nuphar pumila; assembly: GCF_984573655.1. Lineage (NCBI taxonomy): Eukaryota > Viridiplantae > Streptophyta > Magnoliopsida > Nymphaeales > Nymphaeaceae > Nuphar > Nuphar pumila. The sequence goes on along the minus strand of NC_143252.1, from coordinate 86,279,207 downwards.
TAAATACAATTAGTTGATTAATCAAGAGAAATGAAATAATGAAACAAAGGATTGATGATGCTAGACGAGAATATCAAGTAAATGACTCTAATAACACGACATGAAGGGTTAGATCCATTAACAAAAACAAATGAATGGAATAATGCAGCACACAAGCAGATGGTGATGTTGTATGGGAGAGGATTGATGAATGATGATGGGCTTAAGACTGAAATAAAATATGCAGATACAGGAGATGGTATGTATACGTAGAATGCTAGTGAGATGAAAATGACCATACTCCATCAAAATGGAAAATATAGGGGGATCAATATGATGATCAAATGCATTTATGTGATGCAACGACTTATAGCAATAGAATAGGAAATCAAAATTGGCAGCCAATTAAAGACAAAAACAGGAATTCAAAAATCAAATGCTAATCAAAACGCAGGCCGATCATCAAAGTGGAATCGAAAATTACCTATAAAAGGGAATCAAAATAAAACAGAATGCACATCGGAATTGCAATATACGAGGCGATGATGAGAGCATCGACACATATAAAACCACTGAAATTCAATAATGAGAAGAGGAGAAAACAAAAGAAGAAAAAGAGAAAAAAAAATGGATAAAACACAGCAGACTAGAATGAATAAAATGCCATCTGATGCTATTAAAATGAGAAATCAAATGTAAAAGAAAAATAAATAAAAAAGAAGCAGGAAATCAAATGTTGGAATTGGAGAATTCCGTTAATGTTGCAATAGATGTTTCGATCCTGCTATATGCAGAACGATCCCACCATTGGTGCTTTAAAATAAAATAAGAAAAAAAACAAAAAAGAAGAGATTCGAACAAGGGAATACAATAAATAAAAGAAAAAAAAAGCTTCACAGAAAATCAAAAGAAGAAGGGATATGATCACTTACATGCAACTGCAGAGGTGGTCGATCTCTCTCTGTTAATTGAGGAGAACCAGAGGAAATAGGAAGAAGAGGTAAAGGAGGAGAAGAAGAGCAATGGATGCCAGAAGGGGGAGGGGTGAAGACGATCATTCGAGAAGGAGAAGGGTGCTGGGGTGAAAAAACGGTGCCAGAATGAGGACCCTACGACTTTTTTTTATAACGAAAAGCAGTTAGAACATTTTCAAAAAAAGTCCTTTAAGTTTTGAAATTTTTTTGGAAAGAGGGTTCATTTACAAGATTTTTTCAAAAAGATGGTTTAAGCCAACATCCTTTTCGAAATCCTTTTATATTTTTAAAAAATTTTTGGAATATGAGGGATTTTGGGAAAATGGAATCCAAACAAGGTTTTTGAAGGGTTTTTGTAAAAAATATTTATTTTGAAATATTTAAGATTTTCTAAAATGGGGTTTTTGAGAAAGTATAGGGTTAATTGGTTTTCAGAAATGGATCTGGATGTGGTATTTTAAGGAAATATTGAATTTAGAGTTTGAATTGAGATTGGATCCAGATAAAGCCTGAAAAAATATAAAGAATTGATTTTTTTTTTTTTGAAAAAACGGAAGACCCGAACTCGGAATTGGATTCAAATATCAGATTTGGGTCAGATGTGAATTTGAATCCGAGAAATAAATGGAATTTTGATTAGAAATTGACCCAATTTATTCAGAGGATGGGGGCCAGTAGCAAAAAAGAAATTTTTATAATTTTTGAAAAATTTGGTGTGTTCACACTAGGACACCCCTCCTCTTTCTCACTGTGGGTGAAATAAACATCCAAGATATGGTGAAAAAATGTCATGCTGCAACAATTGGGGCCCAGTTTTTCCCACCAACTTCCACTCTTCACATGGAAATTATTTCATACCTTCTTCCATATGAAAGAACTCATGAAAAGGCCATGCTGGTGGGACTTTTTAGAAAGTTGTGCCACTTCCCATGAAAAGGATGTTCCCTTTCATGGAAAGAAAACAAATTTGCTCCTTCTGTTAAATGTGAAACTGTACATTTTCATATGAAAATGAATTATTTTCTCGCTTTCCAAACTTGCCCTTAATTCGCTACTTAACCGAAGGCTGGCCATTGAGATTTTTTATGCCTCATTCATTCCTTGTCTTGGTGGGCAATAAATTATGAAAGTTCAAAGTGAGGTTAGTTCCAGAGGACCAAATTCAACATAAGAGGCCAAACATGAAAGTTTAGTGGGGTTCCTATAAGAAAAATAGAAAAGAAAAAAGATAAAGTTTAGTGAACCGTCACTTTTAAACACTTCATTGACCAATGGGGACCCCGCTTTTTTGGTAGGAGTAGTTAGTGCATGTCACCTTGTGCAGGTCCTTGCAAGTTCAAAATCCAATGGTATAACTGGTGGGTGTCAGTCCAACCCCAGCGTGCCAATAAATAAAAAAAAAACTTCATTGACTCTTAGTGGTAAAGCTTATTAGGGTCCCTAGTTTAGTGATAATTGTTAAAAAATTGTGTGGGCCTACATATGTTGAACCACACATCGTAAAACTATCTACGTTTAGGCCCAGTTTATGTGATCTAATTCAATTGGGCTCTGTGATGTCTCATATGGTATGATACACTATGTAGAGAGACCTGCTCTCTCTACAATTCTGTAATGTGCTGAATTGGAAACATACTCCTAAAACACAATTGGTTATGGTCCCCAAACCTTATATAATGACTCTCTCTTTAGTCTCTCCATAAGTCAGAAAGAGAATTCAGTTCCTCTCTTATTAGGTTTAGAGAAAGAAAAAGGGTCACGTATACATGTTCTGGAAGATCATACCATCAACGATCTACCGGAGTACCAATAAATTTAGGTATGCTTCCGCATCAAGTTTGGTTTCCATTTTTCATTTTAATGATTCAACGAGAACATGTAAATCAATCCTTTTAGTTATTTTTGTGGATTTTAAATCCAACAATTGGTATTAGAGCTTCATGTTTCCATTAAATCATTGAAAAATATGATTTTATTAAATGTACTTCACTTTATTTCATTTGTTCTGGCAATCTGATTTATCAGTGTTAGGGCACAAGCGAAGGAGGGTTGATCGGTGGGGGGGTGAATAGTGAAATATGATAAAGATCGATAAAATAAAATAATCAGGCAATAAGGCACAACACATAAAACACAGAATTTATATTGGTTCGGTCAGTACCCAGACCTACATCCAGTCCCCAAGCAAACCACTTGAGCTTTCCACTATAACATCCGAGTCACCGGATAAATAGTACAACACCCTCTTCCTCAGAGGTCTTCTTCTCTCAACAGAGAAAAGGCACACCCTCTTCCACAGAGGTCTTCTTCTCTCAACAGAGAAGGACAACACCCTCTTTCACAGAGGTCTACTTCTTTCAACAAAGAAGGAAAAACAGTGAATAACAGAGTTACAATACTTCCTATAGAACCTTCAGAATGATATGAATGCACGAATGAAGGATTCTCAGAATGTTCTGTTTGTCACTCAGAGGATGCTCTTTGTCAAAGAGCTGGACTTGACTTTTTCTCTTTTCTTTCTTTTCCTTTTCTCTTTCTTTTTCAAGGCTCTCTTTTCAAATATCGAATAGGAGTTTTTCTCGTTGTAAGCTCACACGTCTATTCCATTCCATTGTCGAATAGTTTATTTGAGTGTGTTTATATAGATTTAAAAAAGTAGTTGTTACATTTTGAAATCGTAGCCTTTTTGAAATGTGAAATGTTATGTCATTTCAAAAACATCTTTTAGAGAAATTCGAGAATGCCTTCTTTCATAAAAGTAAAATGTATGGTACACTAGTCGTTGTAATATTTTAGGTAATACATATTTTATGTAAAAAGTCTATTTCTTACAATAGTACATTGAACGTTGGATTGTAGTTTTGTCTTTATTCTAATTAATGATTTGAGGTACATAAGTACTTCTTTACTTTAAATGAGTGTAAGTACAATGAGTGCTTTGAGATATTTATTTGTACATAGTCATGTCAAGTGTTTTCTTTATGTTGTGTTTTTCAAAGTATTCAGAGAGAATGAGGACTACAAGAAAGTCGACATTCTTTGAGAAGGATATTAACAAAGATTTCTTACAGGAAGTTTTTAATGCTTGTACAAAGAGAATGATGACTTCAAGTAAGTCGACATTCTAAGGGTTTGTAGAAAGGTAACTAGAGTCTTTTCAAAACAATATATTATATTTGTTTTCTTTGTGTAACCGATTTTCATGTTTTGTCTTTTACATATTTTTGAAATCATTTCTTTAAAGAAGATAACTAGAGTCTTTTCAAAAACATTATTATACTTGTTTTCTTTGTGTAGCCGATTTCATGTTTTGTCTTTTTCCTACATTTCTTTTTCATGTTGTCTTGTATATAGTGTAAGGTACAATTATTACATGACAAAATATCTTTTTCATAAAAGGTTGTAAGAAGGTACAATTATTAGTTTTCAAAAAAGGAGCTTTTTGAAACTATCGTATACTTTTATGATATAGTTTATATGCATGAGTATGTAATATGCAATATGAATGTTCCTGAAGGTTCTGTTATATATGACTCTAAAGAAGAAAAAAATCTTCATCTTGAGGTAGCCGATATCTTCAGTTGAACTTTAGGAATGCATGGCTCATCAAGCTTTTTCTTCAAGGAGTATGATTGCACTAAAGTTGTACTTGAACAGGAAGTCTCCATCCTTTTTGGGTGAGATATCCTTGCATCAAATACTCGTTAGATGTATGGCAAAACATATTCAGTCATAATATAACATTTTTCAAGAGGACATATTATCATATTATATAAAATCAAATACGACAGTGTATCATATTATGTGACATCAAAACAGAGTTTCTCAACATTCTCCCCCTTTTTGATGATGACAAAATATGCTCCCCCTGTCAAAAAGACATTATGCATAGAAATAATAATATGATAAAATATTGAAAAAAGTTTAAAGAGAGTATTTCTCCAATAATGGAGACAGGTTTTCTCCCCCTTTGTCATGGACAAAAAGGAAGGGATCAGAGTAAGAGAGTTATTACAGATCAAAAGGAATTAAAAGTTATTACAGACCGAAAAAAAAACAAGTTTATCCCGAAGGTGGAGGAGGTTGATGTGTTTGGTCGGCACGATTCTGCTGGTGAGCTTGACGAGTCTGCTGCAACAGGGCTTGATTGCGAAGAATACGATCCTGAGAGCGCTGGACATCCATCAGAGCAGGGAAGTAATTGAAGGTGGATGTTGGATCTTCTTCATCAGAGCCGGGCATGTGCAGGGACCTTAGATTGAAGGTGGTAGCATCGAGGACCTGAGAGGGATGGAGGATGACTTCGTTGTGAAGGGGTACTTTGAAGTATTTGAGAATGGGAGTTATGAAACACCCGAAAAGAAGAGGCTTGAATTTCTGATAACGAATAAAAAAGGTTGAAAAGAATGGAGGACCAGTTTATCGGAGTAGAAGAAAAAATTGCGTATATAAGAAGAGAGATTTTTCGTGGAACTAATCCCTTGCGGGGAAGCTTGGGATAGATGTTGTGGAGAAGAATCTGGGCAAGTAATTGAGCATGAGGTTGAAGATTCCTCATGTGCCAGGGAAGTTGGTAGCAGTTGGTACAGAGAAGAATTTTTCGAAGTACCGATCGTTCGATAGGTACTATGGTGTTGAGGTTGGTGCCAGTGGAAGGCAGATTTAGAATTCTACCTAGTGAGGAAGCATGAAAGAACATCAGCTTTCCTCGGACTTTACTGGTGATGGTAGTTTGTTCATGATCAGTGGAAAAGTTTGTATAGAAAAGTCGAACTAGTTCAGGATAGTAGGCAGCTTGGGATGAAGATCCTAGTAGATGTTTGAGTTCAGGGAGATAATTGTCTAAGTCAAATAGCATGAAGTCGTCGAAGTTAACCAATTTACCTTCATGAATGGGGCGAGAGCATAATAAGTTGTAATCGTGAAACAGATCTGGATACCTTAGATCTGCTGCAGTAATCACATTGTTGGAGGAGGAAGAGGCCATTGCAAGAGTTTGTAAGAAAACAGGAGGACTAAGAAGGGCGAGTTTGAAGTGGGTAATAGTTTGTAGGATGATAGATGGATACGAGTGGAATTGGTGTGTGATGAACCAATCCATTAAATAGAGGAATGAAAATAATTTTGATAGGTTTTGAATGACATTGGAAGTGAGTGCTTTTTAGAATTTAGTCAAATAAGAAAATCCGTGAGTAGTAAGTTAAGAGACTTGTGAATGACAAATCAAATCAATGTTTGAAGATAATGTATTATATTGGGTTGAGAAGGACATAGTTTTGAAATAATTAGTATATATATATTTTTTACTATGGGTGAGTTTATCGACTAGTGAGAGAAGCCATTAATAGAGTATGGGGTGTCATGTTGAACTAAAAAGAGGGAATGATTTTAAAAATAATGGCCTAATAAAACAAGCAACTTTTTACTTTATGTGGAAGTATTCTTAATTCGTGAATTGGGGAGTTTAGAATAGGACAACCCATGGGGTATGAGTGAGAGGCAATAATAGTTTTTATTTAAGAAGTATATATATTGATAAGCGTGAAAGGAGAGTGAAAGACATAAAAAGATGATACGGATATGTAGAGAAAAGAGAAAGGTTATAAAGGACAACATTCACTTGATTTAGATATGACATAAAGTAGAGTTAGAATAAATAAAGTTTTGCTTGAAGACAAGATTTTTATGAATCTCGATTTAAGAGAGAGAGTCATGGTCACGGATGGAAGATCACGTCATATGAGATAAAAAAATAAAAAGGGTGGTACTAGTAGTGCTAGAAACAATAGAGGACAAGTTGTCGACAAAGGAGAGTTTAAAATATTATTTCATAAATGATGTGACAGGATGATAATAGATTATACTTAAGCTATGAAATAACCGATGATATAGTAAACGTTTTACGTGAAATATAACCACTTAAAAGGTGATAAAAAAAATAATCACTTTGAATTTTTCATAAGAGGGTTTAAGATTTTTGAGAAGAATATTGATAAAAGGTCATAAAAGGGAATATATCACATGAATATAATTAATTTAGAATAATAATTAAAGTCATGAGGAATATAATATCATGTTTGGAGGTCGGCTAGCTTATCGTATGAGAGGTTGCCACAAAAAGACAAAAGATATAAAAGATGAAATGAACATGAGTGATGTGATCCAAGTCATGATGGCTTTTTACTTAAAGTAAATGGTTCTTATGGATATACGTAAAAGGAGATAGGACAAGAAGTCATTATGAGAGTGTACTTGAAAGATGACATGTTGAAAGACATAAAGAATGTGGTATGATGAATGAATTTCTATGAGTATTGTGAGTATACGAAAATATGAAAACATAGTTTGACTCTGAATAGTAAAACAAACACAAAAAAAATCGATAATAAGAAACTTTTAAAATAAGGTTTTACAAGTCACTTAGTTTGCAAATTCCTAGTTCTCTTCTAATACGTGTGAAGTCTTCATGTTTTAATGGTTTAGTGAATATGTCTGCTAACTGTTGATTAGTGGGTATAAATTCGAGTTTAATAATGTTGTTTAAGACTTGTTCTCTTAAGAAGTGATGTCTTATTTGAATGTGCTTAGTTCGTGAGTGTAAAATGGGATTTTTAGATAAGTTTATAGCACTAGTATTGTCACAGAAAATAGTTGTATTTTCAAAATTTAAACCAAAATCTTTTAAGGTTTGTTTCATCCAGTTAACTTGTGTACAGGCTAGGCTAGCAACAATGTATTCAGCTTCAGTGGTTGATAAGGATACACAATTTTGTTTCTTACTGAACCATGAAACTAGTGAGTGCCCTAGTATGTGACATGTTCCACTTGTGCTTTTTCTATCAGATTTACTTCCAGCAAAGTCAGCATCGCTGTATGAGATTAGATCAAATGTAGAGGATTTTGAATAGAATAATCCAAAATCAACTGTGTCTTTTAAATATCTCATTATTCTTTTTACAGCTTTAAGATGTGATTCTTTTGGATTTGACTGAAATCTAGCACACAAGCAAACACTGAACATAATATCTGGACGGCTAGCAGTTAAATAAAGAAGTGATCCTATCATACCTCGGTATACCTTTGTATCAACAGACTTACCATCTTCATCTTTGTCCAAAACAGTAGTAGTGCTCATAGGAGTAGATTTTGAAGCAGTTGAGTTCATGTTGAACCTCTTCAGAAGTTCACGAGCATACTTAGATTGATTGATGAAAACTCCATCCTTGGTTTGCTTAATATGCAGTCCAATAAAGTAGGTGAGTTCTCCCATCATACTCATTTCAAACTCTTTCTACATGGACTTAGAAAATTCTTCACAAAGAGTGCTGTTAGATGATCCAAAGATGATATCGTCTACATATATCTGAACAATTAGGGTATGATCATTCACTATTTTTACAAATAATGTAGAGTCTGCTTTGCCTATAGAAAAACCCGTTTTTAACAAGAAGGTTTTAAGTTTATCATACCAAGCACGAGGTGCTTGTTTTAAACCATACAAAGCACGTTTGAGTTTGAAAACATGATCTGGATATTGTTCATTTTCAAATTCTGAAGGTTGTTTTACATAAACTTCTTCATTTATAAAACCATTTAAAAAGACACTTTTAACATCCATTTGATATAATTTGAAATCCATATAGCTTGCATATGCTAAAAATATTCTAATAGATTCAAGTCTAGCAACATGAGCAAATGTTTCATCAAAATCAATACCTTCCTCCTGGTTGTATCCTTGAGCTACTAGTCTGGCCTTGTTTCTTATAACATTACCTATTTCGTCTAGCTTGTTTCTGAAGATCCATCTTGTCCCAATGATTGGATGATCCTTTGGTCTAGGTACAAGATCCCAAACTTCATTCCTTTGGAATTGATTCAGTTCTTCAGTCATGGCTAGCATCCAGAACTCATCGATGATGGCTTCATCAATCTTCTTTGGTTCAAGATGAGAAATGAATGCCATATTTGCAATCCGTTCTAGCTGAGCTCTAGTTTGAACCCCCTTTGTCAGGTCTCCCAAAATCTGCTTTTGAGGATGATCTTTGATATCGACAAATGTTCTTTGATGATCATCTTCATTAGACTTAGCTGTGTTATCTAAAAATAAATCTGTACTTTCAATATCATCATCGTTAGTTTGCTTATGAACAAATTGATCAATAGATTCACAGAAACTAACATGCATAGATTCTTCAATATACTTAGAGTGCTTATTGAAAACTCTGTATGCTTTACTATGACTTGAATATCCTAAAAATATGCCTTCAATAGATTTAGCATCAAATTTATCTAGGCTATCTTTTGTGTTTAGGATAAAGCATTTACAACCAAAGACTTTGAAATAGTCTATTCTTGGAGTTCTGTCATAGAATAGTTCATATGGAGTTTTATTTAATAAGGGTCTAATGAGAACTCTATTTGTTATGTAGCATGCAGTATTAACAGCTTCTGCCCAAAAAGATTTAGCAAGATTATTGTGTTGGAGCATAGTCCTGGCAGATTCCTGAAGGGTTCTATTTTTTCTTTCTACTACACCATTTTGAGATGCAGCTCTAGCAAAGGCAAAGTTATGAGAAATACCATGCAAGTTACAAAACTTTTTAAAAAGTTCATTTTCAAATTCTCCTCCATGGTCACTACGGATTTTAACAATAGAACAAGATTTTTCATTTTGTAGCTTTTTACATAAGATTTCAAACTGACAAAATATGTCACTTTTGTTTTTCAAAAATATTACCCAAGTAAATCTTGAGTAGTCATCTACAATGACAAAAGCATATCTATTATGATTAAGGCTAGCTACCCTAGAAGGACCAAAAAGGTCCAGGTGGAGAAGCTCTAAAGGTCTTTTACTTGAAATGACATTTTTTGATTTGAAAGAAGATTTTGACAGTTTTCCTAATTGACATGCATCACAAAAACAATCCTTTTTAAAAGATATTTTGGGCAACCCACGTACTAACTTATCTTTAGCTAATTTAGACATGTATTTAGAATTGACATGACCCATTCTCATGTGCCATAGATGTTGAGTGTCATTATTAGCTATGAGGCAATGTTCTGTGATGTTTTTTAGGTATAGTTCATATATGTTATTCTTTCTTATACCTTTTAAGATGATGTTTTCATTAGTGTCAGTTATGAGGCATGCATCATGATTAAACTTAACATTATAACCTGTGTCACACATTTGACTGATACTTAGTAGGTTATGTTTTAAGCCTTTAACAAGGAGAACGTCTTTGATAAGAGGTTTATCTATGTTACCAATATTACCAATACCAATTATCAAACATTTGTTGTTATCTCCAAAGGTGACGATCCCTCCTTCTTTATGATGAAGAACAGCAAAAAGGTCTGGATGTCCTGTCATGTGCTTTGAACATCCACTATCTAGTATCCATCTGTTCTTCTTCTTTGGAGCCTGCAAAACATTAAGTAAATCTCTTTTTTGGTACCCAATCGGGTCCTTTTTTGTTAGACTTTGGAACCCATATCCATTTGGATTTGGGTTTGTCTATATCTTTAGAGGAGTTAAAAAAATTGTCATTATAATACTCTTTATTTGGTTCAGACGAACCTTTCACAAACATGGTCTTTTTACAAGAAGGCTTGTTGAAATGAGAATAGCCAATACCATTCTTGTAGAAAGAGACTTTCTGAGAGGATAAGAGTTTATCCAAGTTCTCTTTACCTTTAGTAAACTTGAAAACCGTTTTCATGAGGTTCTCAGTTTTACTTTTTAGTTCTAAAATTTCTACTTGCAGATTTTTAGTTTTGGAGCTAGTAGAAGAGATTTCAGACATAAGCATTAAGTTTTTCTTTTTCAACTCAGAGTTCTCACTACTGAGTTTTTCATTTTTTTGAGAGAGCTCTAGATTTTCAGATTTTAAGGCTTTATTTTTGAAAATCAATTTTCTAGATTCTTTAAATAATTCTTGAAAAGCATCTAGAAGTTCTTCAAAGGAAAAATCAGAAATTTCACTTACAGAGCTTTCGTTAGCCATGAAGCACATGTTTGCAGTTTGAGCTTCATCATCACTTGACCCTTCACTGGTGGATGGTTCTGAATCATCCCATTGAGAATGCAGAGCCTTTTTCTTGAAGAACCTCTTCTTTGGTTCCTCAGTCTTGGATTTTCTTTTGAGAAGGGGACAGTCACGTCTCAAGTGGCCTGGCTTATTACATTGATAGCACATGGGATCTTCTTTAGGATCTTTTCTTTCCTTGTGCCTGTTTGGAAGCCGGTTCCTTCTCATGAAGCGCTGGAATTTTCTGGTAAGTAGCGCAATTTCGGATTCTTTATCTGAGTCTTCATTCTCAGATAGAGTTGGGAAAGCTAGAGTTTTCTTTACTGGTTGCTCTTCTTCCCTTCTTTCTTTCATGTGGACTTCATAGGCCATAAGATTGCCTATTAAGTCGTCCAAAGTAAGCTTAGATAAATCTTGAGCTTCTTCAATAGATGTAGTCTTCTTCTCCCAATCAGTTGTGAGAGATCTCAAGATTTTCTTCACCTTTTCTGTCTGGGAATATGTTACACCCAGAGATTTCAGATCGTTGGTGATGTTGGTGAATCTGGTGATCATCTCTGTGATAGGTTCATCTTTGTTCATTTTGAACAATTCATATTTTCTAACAAGAGATGAGATTTTGGCTTCTTTTACTTTGTTGGTTCCTTCATGAATAACCTCCAAAGAATGCCAAATGTCATATGCAGATTCACATATAGATATTCTGTTGAATTCATTCTGATCAATGGCACAATATAAGGCATTCATAGCCTTTGCATTTAAGTTTGCCATTTTCTTTTCTTCATCAGACCATAAGTTATAGTCTGCAGATGGAGATGTGTATGGATGCTCAACAATTTTCCATACAGCAAAGTCTATGGATTTGAGAAAGATAGTCATTCTGCACTTCCAGTATCCATAGTTGGAGCCATTGAAGAAAGGAGGACGAGATGCGTGTTGACCTTCAATATCACGAGCATAAGAGGTAGATGCCATTTGTGCTGGAAGACTTGTTATGTCGAAACCAGCAAACCTGCTCTGATACCAAATGAAATTCCACTAGAGGGGGGGGGTGAATAGTGAAATATGATAAAGATCGATAAAATAAAATAATCAGGCAATAAGGCACAACACATAAAACACAGAATTTATACTAGTTCGGTCAGTACCCAGACCTACATCCAGTCCCCAAGCAAACCACTTTAGCTTTCCACTATAACATCCGAGTCACCGGATAAATAGTACAACACCCTCTTCCTCAGAGGTCTTCTTCTCTCAACAGAGAAGGGGCACACCCTCTTTCACAGAGGTCTTCTTCTCTCAATAGAGAAGGACAACACCCTCTTTCACAGAGGTCTACTTCTTTCAACAAAGAAGGAAAAACAGTGAATAACAGAGTTACAATACTTCCTATAGAACCTTCAGAATGATATGAATGCACGAATGAAGGATTCTCAAAATGTTCTGTTTGTCACTCAGAGGATGCTCTTTGTCAAAGAGCTGGACTTGACTTTTTCTCTTTTCTTTCTTTTTCAAGGCTCTCTTTTCAAATATCGAATAGGAGTTTTTCTCGTTGTAAGCTCACACGTCTATTCCATTCCATTGTCGAATAGTTTATTTGAGTGTGTTTATATAGATTTAAAAAAGTAGTTGTTACATTTTGAAATCGTAGCCTTTTTGAAATGTGAAATGTTATGTCATTTCAAAAACATCTTTTAGAGAAATTCGAGAATGCCTTCTTTCATAAAAGTAAAATGTATGGTACACTAGTCGTTGTAATATTTTAGGTAATACATATTTTATGTAAAAAGTCTATTTCTTACAATAGTACATTGAACGTTGGATTGTAGTTTTGTCTTTATTCTAATTAATGATTTGAGGTACATAAGTACTTCTTTACTTTAAATGAGTGTAAGTACAATGAGTGCTTTGAGATATTTATTTGTACATAGTCATGTCAAGTGTTTTCTTTATGTTGTGTTTTTCAAAGTATTCAGAGAGAATGAGGACTACAAGAAAGTCGACATTCTTTGAGAAGGATATTAACAAAGATTTCTTACAGGAAGTTTTTAATGCTTGTACAAAGAGAATGATGACTTCAAGTAAGTCGACATTCTAAGGGTTTGTAGAAAGGTAACTAGAGTCTTTTCAAAACAATATATTATATTTGTTTTCTTTGTGTAACCGATTTTCATGTTTTGTCTTTTACATATTTTTGAAATCATTTCTTTAAAGAAGATAACTAGAGTCTTTTCAAAAACATTATTATACTTGTTTTCTTTGTGTAGCCGATTTCATGTTTTGTCTTTTTCCTACATTTCTTTTTCATGTTGTCTTGTATATAGTGTAAGGTACAATTATTACATGACAAAATATCTTTTTCATAAAAGGTTGTAAGAAGGTACAATTATTAGTTTTCAAAAAAGGAGCTTTTTGAAACTATCGTATACTTTTATGATATAGTTTATATGCATGAGTATGTAATATGCAATATGAATGTTCCTGAAGGTTCTGTTATATATGACTCTAAAGAAGAAAAAAATCTTCATCTTGAGGTAGCCGATATCTTCAGTTGAACTTTAGGAATGCATGGCTCATCAAGCTTTTTCTTCAAGGAGTATGATTGCACTAAAGTTGTACTTGAACAGGAAGTCTCCATCCTTTTTGGGTGAGATATCCTTGCATCAAATACTCGTTAGATGTATGGCAAAACATATTCAGTCATAATATAACATTTTTCAAGAGGACATATTATCATATTATATAAAATCAAATACGACAGTGTATCATATTATGTGACATCAAAACAGAGTTTCTCAACACCTACGACTTTCTTCTATAACGGAAAGCAGTTAGAACATTTTCAAAAAAAGTCCTTTAAGTTTTGATTTTTTTTTGAAAAGAGGGTTCATTTACAAGATTTTTTCAGAAAGATGGTTTAAGCTAACATCCTTTTCGAAATCTTTTTATATTTTTAAAAAATTCTTGGAATATGTGGGATTTTAGGAAAATGGAATCCAAACAAGGTTTTTGAAGGGTTTTTGTAAAAAATATTTATTTTGAAATATTTAAGATTTTCTAAAATGGGGTTTTTGAGAAAGTATAGGGTTAATTGATTTTCAGAAATGGATCTGGATCTGGTATTTTAAGGAAATATTGAATTTAGAGTTTGAATTGAGATTGGATCCAGATAAAGCCTCAAAAAATTTAAAGAATTGATTTTTTTTTTTTTGAAAAAATGGAAGACCCGAACTCGGAATTGGATTCAAATATCAGATTTGGGTCAGATGTGAATTTGAATCCGAGAAATAAATGGAATTTTGATTAGAAATTGACCCAATTTATTCAGAGGATGGGGGCCAGGGGCAAAAAGGAAATTTTTATAATTTTTGAAAAATTTGGTGTGTTCACACTAGGACACCCCTCCTCTTTCTCACTGTGGGTGAAATAAACATCCAAGATATGGTGGAAAAATGTCATGCTGCAACAATTGGGGCCCAGTTTTTCCCACCAACTTCCACTCTTCACATGGAAATTATTTCATACCTTCTTCCATATGAAAGAACTCATGAAAAGGCCATGCTGGTGGGACTTTTTAGAAAGTTGTGCCACTTCCCATGAAAAGGATGTTCCCTTTCATGGAAAGAAAACAAATTTGCTCCTTCTGTTAAAAGTGAAACTGTACATTTTCATATGAAAATGAATTATTTTCTCGCTTTCCAAACTTGCCCTTAATTCGCTACTTAACCGAAGGCTGGCCATTGAGATTTTTTATGCCTCATTCATTCCTTGTCTTGGTGGGCAATAAATTATGAAAGTTCAAAGTGAGGTTAGTTCCAGAGGACCAAATTCAACATAAGAGGCCAAACATGAAAGTTTAGTGGGGTTCCTATAAGAAAAATAGAAAAGAAAAAAGATAAAGTTTAGTGAACCGTCACTTTTAAACACTTCATTGACCAATGGGGACCCCGCTTTTTTGGTAGGAGTAGTTAGTGCATGTCACCTTGTGCAGGTCCTTGCAAGTTCAAAATCCAATGGTATAACTGGTGGGTGTCAGTCCAACCCCAGCGTGCCAATAAATAAAAAAAAAACTTCATTGACTCTTAGTGGTAAAGCTTATTAGGGTCCCTAGTTTAGTGATAATTGTTAAAAAATTGTGTGGGCCTACATATGTTGAACCACACATCGTAAAACTATCTACGTTCAGGCCCAGTTTATGTGATCTAATTCAATTGGGCTCTGTGATGTCTCATATGGTATGATACACTATGTAGAGAGACCTGCTCTCTCTACAATTCTGTAATGTGCTGAATTGGAAACATACTCCTAAAACACAATTGGTTATGGTCCCCAAACCTTATATAATGACTCTCTCTTTAGTCTCTCCATAAGTCAGAAAGAGAATTCAGTTCCTCTCTTATTAGGTTTAGAGAAAGAAAAAGGGTCACGTATACATGTTCTGGAAGATCATACCATCAACGATCTACCGGAGTACCAATAAATTTAGGTATGCTTCTGCATCAAGTTTGGTTTCCATTTTTCATTTTAATGATTCAACGAGAACATGTAAATCAATCCTTTTAGTTATTTTTGTGGATTTTAAATCCAACAATTGGTATTAGAGCTTCATGTTTCCATTAAATCATTGAAAAATATGATTTTATTAAATGTACTTCACTTTATTTCATTTGTTCTGGCAATCTGATTTATCAGTGTTAGGGCACAAGCGAAGGAGGGTTGATCGGTCCTTCTCACACCGTTTGGTTTTGCCTGAACACAAAGAGGGTTGATCTGCCCTCCATCTTATGGATACCAGATCGTCGTCGTGCGACAAGGGTTTACCCATTTAGTTTGCTAGACAGGATAGCCATCTGGCTCATCCCTTCTCTACTGATCGGGCGGAAGGGTCGGTTGGGCCTTCAACATTTTTTTTTCTAATCATCAGTCTACTGTCGAGTGGTGCGGGGCTTGCCCCTATTTAGACTGTTTGCAGTCTATTCAACTGCGGAATAACTTGTTGGGCTGTACAATCATAAATTTTCACAACCTTTTGCAGAGGGTGCTTTAAGATTATTGACAATGTCTCTGGCTGTCATATGTTTGATGAAATATGTGCTTATCCTCCAAAACAAGTGTCACAAAAAGCTTTTGAGCGTACGCTCGGTCTGATCGCCGGACAAGCATATGCCTGCTACGATCACTGGACGACTTAGGCGACCGCACGATCAGGCTCGACATAGTATTTCAGAGCATGCGGGGGGGGGGGAGGCATTCCTATTTTTTTTTGTCATTGGATGACAAGAGGGGTCGTTAGATACTCGATTTATCGAGCAGCAGACGGTGGCCCTCATCAGGATGTCTAAAGGTGGAGTGCCCTTGTTGACACCATCTCCGGAGGACGAGAGGACCATCACCTACCTTCTAGTTGTCGGACGGTGGGCGACGGAGGTCCTCTTTTATTTTGTTTGCTGGATGGCAGAGGATGGATGTCATTCTAGTCTTTTGGGTCTGTCGGCGCTGGCTGAATCTAGCCAGAATGCCAGCGATCTTCCCAGGTCAATGGCTATTGTTGTCGAATTTGGCACCCCGCCGACGAGACTCGGCCCTCCATCACTGAGTTTTTGGCGACCATTATGAGTTTTTGGTGATTCATTAGGACCTCATTAGATTCTGATGAATCACACTACAATCAACCTAGGATGAGGCAGATGGGTCAGACCAGGCAAAATGGCCTTCACGCTAGTTTGACGCCTATTAGCCGACTCAGACTGGCAGGGCGATTCAGCGCCCTCTTAAGCCAGCTCAGCTGGGCCAGGATGATTCAACGCCCTCTTCAGTTGGCTCAGTCAGGCCAGGGCTGATTCACTGCACCCTCTTAAGCTAGCTCAGTTGGGCCCGGACGATTCAACGCCCTCTTCAGCCGGCTCAGCTGATCCAGGGTTGATTCGCTTACCCTCTTCAGTCGGCTCAGTCGATCCAGGGCCGATTCAGAGCCCTCTTCAGCTGGCTCAGCCAGGCCATGATCGATTTGGTCTTGTATATTACTGGGTATAGGCCCCCTTTGGTGACCTGAATCGAGTTCTGTTACTAGTCGGGTCGAACCGACTCAGGTCCTGTTCGATCACAGGGCACATGATTGGTTCAATCTCCATTTGGTTTTAGGGGACTGAACCAGGTCAAGCTATATCTGTAAGACCCACAATTTTTCAGAAAATATCTGAATAAAATTCATGAGGCATTTACCGGTAAAAATAGCATTTTTTTCAGAATGCGAAACGAATCAAATCCTGCGAGCCAGTTATACTTAGGATATTCGTCGAATCGCGAATATATGCTCAAACACTCTGGAAGCCATAACTTCCTACCTGAATGAAATCAAAGGATTCCTGCGAGCCAACTTTCTTAGTTACGTCAATACGAAGGGAATGGCGTACTCAGAATTTTTCGGAAAAAATCGCCGGAAACCCGAAATTCTTGCGGGACCCACGGAAATATTGGTGGGACCCACAGAAATATTCCTCAGAAAATATCTGGTGGGACCCACAAAAATATCCCATGGAATATCCAAGTGGGCCCCACACCAAGGAACCTCTTGGAATTAAAAAGAAGCCAAGGGGGCAAGGGGGGGGATAAAAATTCCCAAGAGGAGGTGGGCTTGGGCTATAAATAGCCCTCCCCACTCTCTCTCTTCTCATAAAAATCGACCCCCTCCCTCTCTTGCCTTTTCTCTCTCTCCTAAACCTCCCCTACCTAGCCTAGCCCACCTGAGCCCACCTGACCTGGTCTGAGCCTGCCTGACTTAGCCTGAGCCTGCCTGACCTGGTCCTAACCCACCTGACCTGGGTCTGAACCCACTTGACCTGGTCCAAACCCAGTTGACTTGACTTGAACCTAGTTGGGTTTAAAGTCAAAGTCAAAGTCCTTTTTGGTCCTGATTCCGGTTTGGGTTTCTGAACCCAGACTTAGCCTACTTGAGCTGAGTTCGAACCTGCTGAACCCAGTTGACTTAGATCGAACCCTATTTGGTTCAAACCACTTAGGTTGAGTAGCTTGACCTGCTCTACCTCTTTCTCAACTAAGTCAGCTTCATCTGACTTAGTCTGACCTCTCGAAAGAAGGCTCAAAGCCAAAGGAGCAACCAGGAGCCGTTTCTTCCACGATTTGAAGTAAGTTCGCTTCGTTGATCCATCTCTCTCAAGTATTTGATTGTTTGTATATAGAATATACTTTCTGAAGTAGTATCTTGCTTTAGTTCTTGATTGAGCCCTTTTTGGACACTTCGGTGTTCACTCGCTCATCTCGGAACTATCGTCGGATACATCTATGTTCAAATACGCAGTATATGCGTTTTTAAAATGGTATCTCGCCCTAGTTCTTGGTTGAGCCCTTCAGAACACTTCGGTGTTCACCCGCTCGCCTCGTAACTATCGTTGGATACGGATCTAGGTGTATATCTGCTGATTCTGCCGACGCGTCCTATATCGCACAGGCTATGTAATTTACCTTTGCCGTCGCGTCGTATGATGCCAAGGCTCCCTATTTTCTGCACTTCCGATTACTGCACTTCCGATTATGCATTTACTTACGCCGTCGCATCGAACGATGCCAAGGCTCCTGCTTTCTGCAATGTATTTACTTACGCCGTCGCGTCGAACGATGCCAAGGCTTCTGTTTTGTTATATATGTAGAATATTTCATTCAGTTACACACCCTGAACAATAGTATATGCATTTCTTTACGCCGCTGCTGTATAAAGCACAGGCTTCTGCTTATACTACATATATAGCACATAAATGAGCGTTCAAATGGAGATCAAACTCCAAATCGCCAATGCGATTCCCTGACCGCTCCTCGTTCAAGATTCTGCTTGACGAATGAAGCCCCTATTGGAAAGGCTTCGCTTTTTGGCAAAATGCTCTTTACGTAAAGACTAAGTCAATTACGTATGGCCTGGCTATGGCCCAGGGTTCCTGCAACCTTGATGGATGCAAGGTACGCACAACGGTGCACATCCATTTCCCCGAATTAAGCGTGGCGATTTCCTACCAAAGAGGGGAGATGCCGCTGAAATGGATAAAAGAAACGCACGCTTTCTCCGTAAAAGAGAGGAAGTGCTGCTGAAATTTCTGAAGAAGCTAAGAATAGCTCAGAAAGAACGTAGCAGGATACTCTGACATATAGTAGAGTGCTACCCAGTTCATGGTTTGCCCTCTACAACGTAGAAGGGTTCGTCGCACCACTGCCGGTAGAGCAGGGGAGGTGCTGACGAAATGGTCGGCAGAAGAGCTGCCGGAACCAATGGAACGACATAATGATGTCCGTTGATGGAACGATGCTAGATCGGCTCGTATCCTTGTGCCTGCAAGGGCACCTTGCTCGTAAGGGCCGCTGAGCCAGAGTAGAGGTTGCGCCTTGGCTAGGTTTGGACTCGTTGCGTAAAAATACGCCGAGTAGCCGATCTATTTAGATCGAGTCATATGCATGCTCATTGAGAACGGTTACGCAACCAGACTCGTAAGGGCCGAAGAGCCAGAGTGTGTTGTTTCCACCCAAAGAGGTGTGATGCTCGCGGTGGCCGAAGTGCCAAGAGCGGTGTTCTGCATGCATATGAATAAGACTTAAGGTCACACATACCCCGCGGTTGAAAATCATGTTAGGGG
Organism: Nuphar pumila; assembly: GCF_984573655.1. Lineage (NCBI taxonomy): Eukaryota > Viridiplantae > Streptophyta > Magnoliopsida > Nymphaeales > Nymphaeaceae > Nuphar > Nuphar pumila. The sequence continues at coordinate 86,259,584 of NC_143252.1, read as the reverse complement.
TACCCCCTCAGTAATGACTGTGTTGGGGCGGACTGAATGGGGTCGGGTACATACTCTCGTAGTGCTAAAAGCACGGGCTGCCTAAATGGCATGCAGATTCTGTCCAAGTAATTGTAAGACTGGCAGACCCCTTCAGGAATTATGCTCACTGTGGAATGACAGTGATGGTATAGCCTTGAGTGACATGTATTTTACTTTGGACCTGATAGAGTCCACGATGGCCTCAGTCACTCATGGGTTTTGGGGTCGTGGTTATCCTTAAGATCTAAGGATTGAACCCAACTACTGCAAGTAGAGGATGCATCCGAATATGGGCCTAGTAAGGTTCTCCCAGTTGAAACACACTGTCCTACTATGGATAGGGTCAACAGGCCTCTGGGGTATCTAAAATACATAGAATAATCAACCCCAGAACGTCGCGTTGATGCCCGGACAATAGCTCTACCTGCGTACCAAAGGCGGGAGCGGTTAATTATCAAACAATGCATTAGTTCTAGGTACAGCGATGCTTTGAATGTATGAGTGGATGACATGTTGAGTCAGTCCTGCATAACCTTTGTGAAGGTGTCATGTTCGGTATACTACTGGACCGACTGGGCAAAGACCCGTGTTGTTTCCGCACGACTAAGCGAAGCTCGAGGAGTTGTCCTTAGATGCGTGGGATACGGATGTGCCAAGTATGAAGACTTGAGTTAAACATCACTTTGAGACCCGAAAGAGGTCATGGCTAAGTCGTGGAGACTTAAGCGGTTATTCAAATCACAGCTTTGAAAAGGCTTGCTCTAAGTCATGAAGACTTGAGCGGATGTTCAACTCATAGCCCTGCGGAGGCTCTTGCGATATACGCTAAGTCTTGGAGGCTTGAGCATCGTTATTGCGCATTGCGACCCTGAGTGGTCATTATTGTATTTGAGTTGAATGGATGTATGACTGCATGCTTACCAGACCATCAGTGGTTCTGACTCCGTTTTATGGGGATTTCAGGTGTTGGACCTGCATGACGATATGCGGAGCAAGGCGGCATCGAGTTCCAGGGTTTCTCTAGACAGAGTTGTACTGCTTTGTTTTATTGAACCTACACTGCTTTCCTAAGCAGTAGTGTTGTAATAAACATATGTTTTCGATAAAATGGAACACTTTGGTGGTCAATGAGTTGCTTGGCCACATACCTGCAACGTGCTCGGAGTTTTCTAAAACTGACGACTCATTATCGTCTGATTTCGCTGCTAAAAGCTTTTGTAAGTTCCGCTGCAAAGAAAAAAAAAGAAATTCATGAAAATTTTAACTTAGCTTTGTTTTGGAAATCCGGGGCGTTACAGAATTGGTATCAAAGCATGTGTCTGAGAAACTTGGTTCAAGATCCGTCATGGTCCCGATATCGCACTGTAAGTATATGTTTTTATACTTTTGTTCTGATCTGGGTGCATCTTTGTATAGATGGCAACTCATGACTCGCGTGGATACTGCTATCGCTGCAAGGTCATGCACGATGAGTGGATATGCCCGTATGAAGTCCAAGACTGTCAATACTGTGGCGAAGATGGGCATTCCGCCAACGAGTGCCAAAGGAAATATACCGCCGATATGGGTCGGCGGGCTTCAAAGGGTCTCAGGGATGAGACTTCGCGTGTCAGTGGACCGCATCACTCTAGTGTTGGGAGCAACCATACCCCAACATCTTCTGATGAATTACCAAGGTTGAGGGATTTTGATTTGAACTTCCCTGCGGAGGTCTATCACTCGCCAAGCTACCATCCAGCATCACATACGCCGAGCTTAAACGGCAGGAACAAAAGAGGGGATTCTTTCTGTTCGCCGATCATTATTTCAGACTCCCAGAGTCTTGATCTTGCTGACTGGGAAAGTGGACTGGAGTCCCTCATATATCCCCAATATTCGCTTGCTAGTGCGGAAATGCCGCCCAAGCCAAAGCTAGTAGTGCCTGCACCAAGGCCATGTGGCAATAGATGGACCTTTTGGAGTTCGTCTTCATCAAAGAAATCCAAGTCTTAAAGAGACTGGTGATGTTTTGGAGTCAGTAGACTCATGTATATAGTTTCTCAACGCCTAAAGTCTGCCAGTGCGGCATGACGTTTTGTTTAAGGCGATGCTTGTGTAAATGTGATGTATATTAAGTAAATAAAGCTTTTACTTCCTCATATACATCGAGAAACTAAAAACAAGTGCTTGTGTGTGCATAGATAAATGGCTCCTACGACGAGGAGAACCATACCAAGCGAGGAGTCCCATACGCAAGGATTCCTGTTGGAGACACTCAACAACCTGGTTACAGCCATCCGTGAAACGAGGCCAGAACCAGTCGCAGCACAAAACGAGCACCTAGGAGGAGTGACTTATGAGAAGTTCCTCAAGCTTGACCCGCCAGTTTTCATTGGCAGAGCCGATCCTGAGCTCGCGGAGAGTTGGATCGAAGAGACAGAACGTGCCTTCTCAGTACTAGGAGTACCAGAGGAAAAGAAGACCAACTTTGGCACGTATCGGTTAAAAGACAATGCACGGAAGTGGTGGGATACCACTAAACTTATCCAGTTCTCACAGGTCGAAGTCATTCCTTGGACTGACTTTCGGAGGACTTTTATGGATAACTACTTCCCGTTGCATTCCAGAAACAAGAAAAAGATGGAGTTTCTGGAGTTGGAACAGGGCGGTATGAGTCTAATGGACTATACTACCAAATTTCAAAATCTAGAGCGCTACTGCTCTCGATTGTTCGAAACAGACCAAGAAAGGGCCGACAAATATGTGAATGGTCTGCGTGAAGGGCTGCGATCTCGAGTGATAACAAGCATGCCTTCGACTTTTCAGGCTGCGGTAGCAGCAGCTTCAAAAATCCAAGAGGACTAGGCACGATCTAAAGTGATCGTAGCAAAGAAGCCTGTAGTGAATGGTTGGAATCGTAAAAGGACGTTCCCAAGTGGCCAGGGTTCACGACAACCCTTTCAAAAGAAGAAGTTCCAAGGAGGGAACAACACTCAGCAAGTCGTGAGGCCAAGACAGAACCCAACTCCGAATGGTCAGCAGTCCAACTTCAGGTGCCCAAGGTGTCATATGAACCACCCCGGAAAGCCATGTCCTCATGACATTGGTGGGTGTTTGTATTGTGGCAAGATGGACCACTTTATAAGAGATTGCGCCAAGAAAGCTGCAGATGAACAGAGGAGTAATGCCGGATCTACCGGACCCTCTCGACCAGCACCACAACGTTCTCAGTTTCAACGACCTCCACCTAGAGTAGAACAAAGGCCTGCTGCAGGTCGTGTATACGCTGTAACGACTGAACAAGTCGAAAATGGTGACCTGATTGAAGGCACCGTACCTGTTAATGGACATGCAGCTTACGTCTTGTTTGATTGTGGTGCTACTCATACGTTTATCTCTGACAATTTCACCGAACAACTCCACGCCTCGGTGCAACCGATTGATAAAATGATCGAAGTATATAACCCATTGGGTTCACGCACCAAATGTATCCGGTGTGTGAAAAATTTGGATATTGAGATAGCAGGGCAACACTTGCCTACTGACGCCATCCTGATCGATATGATACAGTACGATGTCATTCTGGAAATGAATTGGTTGGCTCAAAATAATGCCAAGATTCTGTGCCGCAAGGGCAGAGTGATTCTATCTCGACCCGGATTGCCTAAGATGGAATACCGGTTATCCAAACCAGTTCCACAAAAAAGGCTCATATCAGCACTTAAGGTACAAAAATACCTTAGGAAGGGTTGTGTGGCCTTCTTGTTGAGTCTCTCAGTGGAAAAATCTAACGACCAACCCCTTGAGAGTTTGAAAGTGGTGCGGGAGTTTCCCGATGTGTTTCCTGAGGAATTGCCAGGACTTCAGCCACTTCGTGAGGTTGAATTTGGAATTCAATCCTTACCTGGAACAGCGCCGATATCCAAAGCCCCGTATCGAATGGCGCCTGCTGAACTTAGTGAGTTAAAGTGTCAGTTGGAAGAACTGATGGAACAAGGGTTCATCCGACCGAGTGTATCACCGTGGGGAGCCCCGGTACTGTTTGTAAAGAAGAAGGATGGATCCCTTCGGTTATGCATCGATTATCGGATGCTTAACCAGGCAACTGTTAAAAATAAGTACCCGTTGCCTCGGATTGAGGACTTATTCGATCAACTCAGAACAGCGAGGGTGTTCTCCAAGATCGACCTCAGGTCTGGGTACCATCAGCTCAGAGTAAAGGAAGATGATATACCCAAGACAGCCTTCAGAACGAGATACGACCATTATGAGTTCGTAGTAATGCCCTTCGGACTCACTAATGCGCCTACTGCCTTTATGGATATAATGAACCGGATATTCAGACCATATTTGGATAGCTTTGTCATCGTCTTTATTGATGACATTCTCGTATATTCTGAGAACAAGGAACAACACATAGAGCACTTAAAAATCGTCTTGAAAACCCTTCAAGATAACCAACTCTATGCTAAGTTTTCAAAATGTGAATTCTGGCTAGACAAAGTGATGTTCCTTGGTCATGTGATCTCGAAAGATGGAATCGCAGTAGATCCTGCGAAGGTGGAAGCTGTGATGGACTGGAAGCAGCCAGAAAATATTACTGAGGTCCGTAGCTTCCTTGGACTTGCCGGATATTATCGGAAGTTCATATAAGACTTCTCCCGAATCGCCGTACCCATGACGAAATTACTAAAAAAGGGAGTCAAGTTTGAATGGACTGACCAGTGTAAGGAGTGCTTTGAGGTTCTCAAACAGAGGCTTACCACTGCCCCTGTCCTTACCTTACCTTCTGGTCAGGGAGGCTTCATGGCTTATACCGATGCCTCGGGAACAGGTTTGGGTTGTGTGTTGATGCAGCATGGCAAAGTAATCGCCTATGCGTCACGACAGTTGAGAGTCCATGAGAAAAACTATTCAACCCACGACTTGGAGCTTGCCGCGGTAGTGTTCGCACTTAAAATCTGGCGACACTACCTGTATGGAGAGAAATTTGAGGTCATGTCGGACCATAAAAGCCTAAAATACCTCTTTTCTCAAAAAGAACTCAATATGCGGCAACGGCGATGGCTGGAATTCCTCAAAGACTATGAATTCACGCTTTCCTATCACCCTGGAAAGGCGAATGTTGTAGCAGATGCCCTTAGTCGCAAGACTGTTGGCACTCTGGCCAGCCTAACCGGACAATGGAAGTTGATGGAGGATTTCGTCAACTGGAAGCCATTTTTGGCTGATTCTGGCAGAATCCAAATGTCATGTTTGACGATTCACATTGAGTTCCTCGATCGCATCGTAGCCGAACAGTTCAAGGATCCCCAATACTTGGAATTGAAAACTCGTGCTGAAAAAGATGACACTTTCTTCCATTTGAAAGAAGATGGACGAATATGGATGGAAGAAAGAATTTGGGTTCCAAATAACCCTGAGCTAAGACAGGAAGTACTCCAGGAGGCCCATAGTAGCAAATATACTATCCACCCTGGGGGTACAAAGATGTTCCGAGATTTACAGAGAAAGTACTGGTGGAAGGGTATGAAGCGTGATGTGGCTACGTTTGTCTCGAAGTGTTTGATCTGCCAGCAAGTTAAGATCGAACATCAACGACCTGGTGGAAAGATGGAACGGATCGAGATTCCAGAATGGAAATGGGAAGGCATTACGATGGATTTCATCGTTGGATTGCCTCGATCCAAGAGACAACACGATTCGATATGGGTGATCGTGGACAGACTCACCAAGTATGCTCACTTCCTGCCAATCAACACTCGATACTCAACTGAACGATTGGCGGAAATCTACATTCGGGAAATCGTTAGACTCCATGGAGTGCCGATTTCGATTATATCTGATCGTGACCCGAAGTTCACCTCTCACTTTTGGGAACAGCTTCAGAGAGCCTTGGGGACGAAACTCAAGTTCAGTACAGCATTCCATCCCCAAACAGATGGGCAATCAGACCGAACCATACAGACTCTTGAAGATATGCTAAGAGCCTGTATGCTGGAATGGAAAGGTGATTGGGATTCCCACCTAGCGTTGGCTGAATTTGCTTATAATAATAGCCACCACGCTAGCATTGGGATGGCGCCGTATGAAGCCTTGTATGGGCGACCCTGTAGATCACCAATCCATTGGGGTGAAGTGGGTGAGCGAACCTTGGACTCGCCCATTGTGTTGCAACATTATACTGAGCAGGTCCACATGATCAGAAAGAAGCTACTGATTGCTCAGAGTCGACAGAAGAGCTACGCCGATCAGCGGCGTAGGGAACTCACTTTTGCGGTTGGAGATAAGGTTTTTATCAAGGTCTCTCCAACCAAGAGTGTGTTTCGTTTTGGAAAGAAGGGGAAGCTCAGCCCCAGATTCGTTGGTCCCTTCGAAGTTTTGAGTCGAATCGGAGAGACTGCCTACCGAGTAGCATTGCCACCACAATACGCGCAAATACATGATGTATTTCACGTATCAATGCTTCGTAAATACGTTCATGATCCTTCTCACGTCATTCAACATGAAGACATTGACATCCGAGAAGATATGACGGTAGAAGAAAGGCCAGTGGAGATCATGGACCGACGGGAGCAAGTGCTAAGGACAAAGGTCATTCCACTTGTTAAAGTGAGGTGGCAGCATCATGGAATCGATGATTGCACTTGGGAGCCTGAATCGGATATGCGGGATAAATATCCTGAACTCTTTACCTTGTACTCTTAGCTGAATTTCGCGGACGAAATTCCTTTAAGGGGGTAATGATGTAAGACCCACAATTTTTCAGAAAATATCTGAATAAAATTCATGAGGCATTTACCGGTAAAAATAGCATTTTTCTCAGAATGCGAAACGAATCAATTCCTGCGAGCCAGTTATACTTAGGATATTTGTCGAATCGCGAATATATGCTCAAACACTCTGGAAGCCATAACTTCCTACCTGAATGAAATCAAAGGATTCCTGCGAGCCAACTTTCTTAGTTACGTCAATACGAAGGGAATGGCGTGCTCAGAATTTTTCGGAAAAAATTGCCGGAAACCTGAAATTCTTGCGGGACCCACGGAAATATTGGTGGGACCCACATAAATATTCCTCAGAAAATATCTGGTGGGACCCACAAAAATATCCCATGGAATATCCAAGTGGGCCCCACACCAAGGAACCTCTTGGAATTAAAAAGAAGCCAAGGGGGCAAGGGGGGGATAAAAATTCCCAAGAGGAGGTGGGCTTGGACTATAAATAGCCCTCCCCACTCTCTCTCTTCTCATAAAAATCGACCCCCTCTCTCTCTTGCCTTCTCTCTCTCTCCTAAACCTCCCCTACCTAGCCTAGCCCACCTGACCTGGTCTGAGCCTGCCTGACTTAGCCTGAGGCTGCCTGACCTGGTCCTAACCCACCTGACCTGGGTCTGAACCCACTTGACCTGGTCCAAACTCAGTTGACTTGACTTGAACCTAGTTGGGTTTAAAGTCAAAGTCAAAGTCCTTTTTGGTCCTGATTCCGGTTTGGGTTTCTGAACCCAGACTTAGCCTACTTGAGCTGAGTTCGAACCTGCTGAACCCAGTTGACTTAGATCGAACCCTGTTTGGTTCAAACCACTTAGGTTGAGTAGCTTGACCAGCTCTACCTCTTTCTCAACTAAGTCAGCTTCATCTGACTTAGTCTGACCTCTCGAAAGAAGGCTCGAAGCCAAAGGAGCAACCAGGAGCCGTTTCTTCCACAATTTGAAGTAAGTTCGCTTCGTTGATCCATCTCTCTCAAGTATTTGATTGTTTGTATATAGAATATACTTTCTGAAGTAGTATCTTGCTTTAGTTCTTAATTGAGCCCTTTTTGGACACTTCGGTGTTCACCCGCTCATCTCGGAACTATCGTCGGATATATCTATGTTCAAATACGCAGTATATGCGTTTTTAAAATGGTATCTCGCCCTAGTTCTTGGTTGAGCCCTTCAGAACACTTCGGTGTTCACCCGCTCGCCTCGTAACTATCGTTGGATACGGATCTAGGTGTATATCTGCTGATTCTGCCGACGCGTCCTATATCGCACAGGCTACGTAATTTACCTTTGCCGTCGCGTCGTATGATGCCAAGGCTCCCTGTTTTCTGCACTTCCGATTACTGCACTTCCGATTATGCATTTACTTACGCCGTCGCATCGAACGATGCCAAGGCTCCTGCTTTCTGTAATGTATTTACTTACGCCGTCACGTCGAACGATGCCAAGGCTTCTGTTTTGTTATATATGTAGAATATTTCATTCAGTTACACACCCTGAACAATAGTATATGCATTTCTTTACGCCGCCGCTGTATAAAGCACAGGCTTCTGCTTATACTACATATATAGCGCATAAATGAGCGTTCAAATGGAGATCAAACTCCAAATCGCCAATGCGATTCCCTGACCGCTCCTCGTTCAAGATTTTGCTTGACGAATGAAGCCCCTATTGGAAAGGCTTCGCTTTTTGGCAAAATGCTCTTTACGTAAAGACTAAGTCAATTACGTATGGCCTGGCTATGGCCCAGGGTTCCTGCAACCTTGATGGATGCAAGGTACGCACAACGGTGCGCATCCATTTCCCCGAATTAAGCGTGGCGATTTCCTACCAAAGAGGGGAGATGCCGCTGAAATGGATAAAAGAAACGCACGCTTTCTCCGTAAAAGAGAGGAAGTGCTGCTGAAATTTCTGAAGAAGCTAAGAATAGCTCAGAAAGAACGTAGCAGGATACTCTGACATATAGTAGAGTGCTACCCAGTTCATGGTTTGCCCTCTACAACGTAGAAGGGTTCGTCGCACCACTGCCGGTAGAGCAGGGGAGGTGCTGACGAAATGGTCGGCAGAAGAGCTGCTGGAACCAATGGAACGACATAATGATGTCCGTTGATGGAACGATGCCAGATCGGCTCGTATCCTTGTGCCTGCAAGGGCACCTTGCTCGTAAGGGCCGCTGAGCCGGAGTAGAGGTTGCGCCTTGGCTAGGTTTGGACTCGTTGCGTAAAAATACTCCGAGTAGCCGATCTATTTAGATCGAGTCATATGCATGCTCATTGAGAACGGTTACGCAACCAGACTCGTAAGGGCCGAAGAGCCAGAGTGTGTTGTTTCCACCCAAAGAGGTGTGATGCTCGCGGTGGTCGAAGTGCCAAGAGCGGTGTTCTGCATGCATATGAATAAGACTTAAGGTCGCACATACCCCGCGGTTGAAAATCATGTTAGGGGTACCCCCTTAGTAATGACTGTGTTGGGGCGGACTGAATGGGGTCGGGTACATACTCCCGTAGTGCTAAAAGCACGGGCTGCCTAAATGGCATGCATATTCTGTCCAAGTAATTGTAAGACTGGCAGACCCCTTCAGGAATTATGCTCACTATGGAATGACAGTGATGGTACAGCCTTGAGTGACATGTATTTTACTTTGGACCTGATAGAGTCCACGATGGCCTCAGTCACTCATGGGTTTTGGGGTCGTGGTTATCCTTAAGATCTAAGGATTAAACCCAACTACTGCAAGTAGAGGATGCATCCGAATATGGGCCTAGTAGGGTTCTCCCAGTTGAAACACACTGCCCTACTATGGATAGGGTCAACAGGCCTCTGGGGTATCTAAAATACATAGAATAATCAACCCCCAGAACGTCGCGTTGATGCCCGGACAATAGCTCTACCTGCGTACCAAAGGCGGGAGCGGTTAATTATCAAACAATGCATTAGTTCTAGGTACAGCGATGCATTGAATGTATGAGTGGATGACGTGTTAAGTCAGTCCTGCATAACCTTTGTGAAGGTGTCATGTTCGGTATACTACTGGACCGACTGGGCAAAGACCCGTGTTGTTTCCGCACGACTAAGCGAAGCTCGAGGAGTTGTCCTTAGATGCGTGGGATACGGATGTGCCAAGTATGAAGACTTGAGCTAAACATCACTTTGAGACCCGAAAGAGGTCATGGCTAAGTCGTGGAGACTTAAGCGGTTATTCAAATCACAGCCCTGAAAAGGCTTGCTCTAAGTCATGAAGACTTTAGTGGATGTTCAACTCATAGCCCTGCGGAGTCTCTTGCGATATACGCTAAGTCTTGGAGGCTTGAGCGTCGTTATTGCGCATTGCGACCCTGAGTGGTCATTATTGTATTTGAGTTGAATGGATGTATGACTGCATGCTTACCAGACCATCAGTGGTTCTGACCCCGTTTTATGGGGATTTCAGGTGTTGGACCTGCATGACGATATGCGGAGCAAGGCGGCATCGAGTTCCAGGGTTTCTCTAGACAGAGTTGTACTGCTTCCTTTTATTGAACCTACACTGCTTTCCTAAGCAGTAGTGTTGTAATAAACATATGTTTTCGATAAAATGGAACACTTTGGTGGTCAATGAGTTGCTTGGCCACATACCTGCAACGTGCTCGGAGTTTTCTAAAACTGACGACTCATTATCGTCTGATTCCGCTGCTAAAAGCTTTTGTAAGTTCCGCTGCAAAGAAAAAAAAAAAGAAATTCATGAAAATTTTAACTTAGCTTTGTTTTGGAAATCTGGGGCGTTACAATATCGTTTTGCGGGTTGGGTCTGGTTGGACTCAAACCGATAGTGCAACTTTGTTCCCGGGTTTGGCCAGACCTGTGTGCATAAAAGAAAATTTAAGACTATTTTAGAGTACATTATGGGTTAGTTTGGTAGGGCTTATTTTTGGCTAGTTTTTGGCCCATGCACTTTATTTATTATTGCTTAACTATATTCATATGCATGTGTTGACATATTTGAACATTGGTATTATTTCTGATTTTGGGTCCAATATTTTAAATTGAATTAATTGAATCAATATGTTACCAAAGTAACCTCTATTGTGTAGGTTAGTTTATTTTGGAATATTATGATGTTTATATGTTTGCGGTTCATGCGAATAGTGATCAGTCCAAAGGAATATTACTTATTGGCTGAATCCAAATATATGCTTTTAGTAATAAATACAGGACAATTATTCAATTTTCTATATGAATAATGAGTCATTCCAAAGAAAGGCTCCTTGTTTGACAGGACTGATTGTCCGTGTTTTGATTACTGCATTGAGAGTACCACTTACAAGTTGATACTTTTGTCCAAAGACTAAGTATCAATGTTGTGTTGGGTATTTTTTAATAGGGTTCACCACCGTTTAACTATATTATTTTATATTATTGCATGTGAAAATGTATGTTAATCATGAGCTTATTTGTTCTTTATTCAATTAATACATTTGCTTCTATGATATCTACAAACATTAGTTCTATCTATGTTTTGAGCAGTTTCAATTTCAAGAACTAGAAAGAAAATGTCATGATTGTTCTTGGATGTATAGATTTGGATCTTGCACTACGAGAAGATCACCCCCACTCTTATAGATAGAAGTTCTACAGAGAATAAAAGGAACTCTGAGATATGGGATCGATCTAATCGCATGAGTCTTATGATCATGAAACGTGTAATTCCTGGATCCTTTAGGGGCACCGTGTCCAAAGAGGTAAATGTCAAACGTTTCTATAAAGAAATTAAAAATTATTTTGCGAAAAATGAAAAGACTGAGACAAGTACTCTTCTTTCGAGTCTTGTCTCAATGATGTATAAGAGAAAAGAAAACATTCAGGAGTATATCATGGAGATGTCCCATCTTGCTTCAAAACTCAAGGCACTAAGGCTAGAGTTGTCTGAGAATTTACTTATGCACTTGGTTTTGATATCCCTTTCTGCACAATACAGTCAGTTACAACTGCCAGAAGGAAAAATGGACTCTTAATGAGCTCATTTCACATTGTGTGCAAAAAGATGATAGGATAAAGCAAGCGAGACTAAGAGTGCTCATTTGACAGTAACCTCTAAGGATAGGTTTAAGAAAAAAAAGGTCTAAAAAAGCTGCAGTTGACCCTCAATTGCAGAAGAAACAGAAAAGACATTAGGACCCAAAATCTAGTTGTTTATTTTGCAAAGGGGAGGGTCACATGAAGAAGGACTATACCAAGTATCATGTCTGGCGTGAGAAGAAAGGTACACTCTTTACTTTAGTTTGTTCTGAAGTTAATTTAACTTTTGTGCCCAAACACACTTGGTGGATGGATTTTGGTGCTACAACTCACATAAATGTGGGTTATCTAAGTTGCTGGCCGTCAATTGATGCTAAAATACTCATCTATGTGGGCGATAACAAAATAGTTGAAGTTGAGGCAATAAGGACATTTATGTTGTTATTAAATACTAAAAATTATTTAGATTTGAAAGAAACATTTATTGTGTTGTCTTTTAGGCAGAATTTGATTTCTATTTTTATTTTGGATAAATATGCTTATTCTTGTTTATTTAAAAATAATAAATTTAAATTGTTTCTTGATTCAAATCTTATTGGGATTGGTTCTTTATCTATGGTTAATAACCTTTATTTGCTTGATACTATTACCTCATTTAATGAAACCTTGCAATTAAGTTATCGTGGTACGAAACAAAAATTAACAAATAAAAATTCTACTTTATTATAGTACAAGCGCTTAGGTCATATTTCTAAACAAAGAATTGAAAGGCTTGTATCGAGTGAGATTCTTGATTCCCTTGATTTCATTGACTTTCAAGTTTGTGTTGAGTGTATAAAAGGAAAATGAACAAATATAAGAAAATTAGGTGTCGAAAGAAGAACATACGTCTTAGAACTAATCCATACAAATATTGGTGGACCCATGCCTATGACTTCTTAGAATGATCAACAATATTTTCTTACGTTCATAGACGATTATTCTTGTTATGGGTACCTATATTTAATTCATGAAAAGTCTCAGTATCTAGATGTGTTCAAATTGTTTAAGTTTGAAGTTGAAAACCAACTTGACAAAAGAATTAAGTTCGTTAAATCCGACTGTGGTGGTGAGTACTATGACAGATATGATGGATTAGGTGAATAACGTCCAAGGTCTTTTGCTAAATTTCTACAAGAATATGGGATCGTCCCTTAGTATACCATGTCAGGAACCCCTAGCATGAATGGTGTTGTTGAAAGACGAAACAGAACTCTTAAGGATATGGTAAGGAGTATGATTTATAATTCTACATTACCAGAGTCCCTTTGAAAAGAAGCATTAAAGACTGTAGCTTATGTTTTGAACAGGGTACCCTCTAAAGTAGTAACTAAAACCTCATATGAATTGTGGACAGGCCAAAAGCCTAGTATAAAATATTTTCATATTTAGGGATGTTCAGCTGAGGCTAGGCCCTACAAGCCATATGAAAAGAAACTAGATTCCAGAACGGTTAGCTGCTATTTCATTGGATATTCTGAAAGGTCCAAGAGATATAAGTTTTATGATCTTGTGAATAAGTCATTTTTCGAAACGTGAAATGCTTATTTCTTTGAGAGTACTGAGTTTGGGAGGAGTGATAAAGTAAAAGACATTGCTTTTGAAGTAGAGTCTCTTTCTCTTCCTACAATTGTAGATCACAATGATTAGATTTTTATTCCTAACATTGTTCCCACAAATTCGGATCAAGGTAATGCTTTAAATCTCCCTATCCAAAATCAAGTTTTTACTCATGCAGTTCAAACTCAACAACCTCAATAAACACCTCAAAAACCAGTGTCATTAAAGAAATTCACTAGAGAGAGAAGAAAGACAATTTCAAATGATTATATTATCTTTCTACAAGAACATAAGGTTGATATTGGCCTAATGGAAGATGATTCAATCAACCTTCATTAAGCTACACAAAGTTCTAACTCTCAAAAGTGGATTGAAGCAATGCATGAGAAGATTAAATTCATGAGAGACAATGACGTGTATGATCTTGTCTCATTATCTGAAGGTGTGAAACTCATTGGTTGCAAATGAATATTTAAAACTAAAAGAGATTTAAAGGGTGATATGGAAATATATAAGGTTTTTCTTTTTGCAAAAGGGTTTACTCAAAGGGAAGGCATTGACTATACATAGACCTTCTCTCCGGTTTTTATGAAAGACTCTTTTAAGATTATGATGACACTTATGGCTCATTATGACATAAATCTACATCAAATAGATGTTAAGATTGCATTTCTTAATAGAGGCATCGATGAGATAATATACATGGTCCAACCAGAATATTTTATTTTAGGTGATACCAAGAAAATGGTTTACAAACTAAAGAAATCTATCCATGGACTTAAGCAAGCTTTCTGTCAGTAGTATCATAAATTTCATCAAGTTGTCCTCTTGTTTGGTTTTGAGATGAATGTGGTTGATGAATGCATATACCATAAGTTTAGTGGGAGTAAATTTATTTTTCTGGTTTTGTATGTGAATGACATATTGCTTGTCAGTAATGATATAGGCATACTACACGAAACCAAGAGATTTCTGACAAAGAAATTTGAAATAAAAGATCTTGGAGGTGTCACTTTTGTATTAGGGATCCAGATACATCGAGACCGTTCTCAAGGTATTCTTGCATTATCATAAAAGAGATATATTGAAAGGATTCTAGAAAGATATGGCATGAAGGATTGCAAACCAGGGGATACTCATGTTGTTAAATGAGACAAGTTTAGTCTCGCTTAGTGCCCCAAACACCAATCTGAAATTAAGGCTATGAAACAGATTACCTATGCATCTACTGTGGGGAGTCTTATGTATGCTCAGGTATGTACGCATTCAGATCTAGCATATATTGTTGTGATGTTAGGTAGCTATCCACTACAAAAAAATATGGATTAGCGATGGACGCTATCCATCGCTAAATATTTTAGCGGTGGATCATGTCTGTCGCTAAATAAGCATGGATTTAGTTTTGCGATGGATTATATTTCGTCGCTAACCCATCGCTAATTTACGACGGCATTAACGACGAAATATAATCCATCGTAAAATATCAAAAATTCAAAAATTAACGACGGATATTATCCACCGCTAATCTGTCGCAAAATTTTAAAAAAAAAATTAAAAAGAGCCCCGAGGCGTGCACCACATACGCCTTGAGGCGCGCCTCAAGCCAAGGCGTATATGCCTTGAATTTTTTAGTCAAATGAGGGTCAAAGTCCTCATTTGACCAAAATTTAGATTTTTTTTATGCAGTTTTAACTAAGGTGCCAGTAAAAAATCACGTCTGATCTTATAAGATAGCGGGTCTCAAACATAAGCCCCAAAAAAAAAACTTTCGGAGGGGCGCTGCCCCCAACGACCCCCCGCCAGGGGCGGCCCTCCCTGGACCCCCACGTCTGGGAGAGCCCTCGAACCCCCCTTACTGCAAGGGCAAAAACTCTGGATCAGGCTCCACAACTCATCAGTTGGACCTATGCTAAAATGAGTGGGTCCTCATGAAGGATTCCAGCTCGGCTCGGATCCTAAGTTGCAACAAGTATGAGACCTCTATTTGTCTCAAATCTGAGAAGAGATCCAAGCTACAACATTAAAGAGAAGCATCTTGATCCAGCTCACTTCCATCAACATCTAATCCTTGCCCTTGCAAGCTATCACCTGATGGATCAATAGCATGCCGAACATAGTGCAATGCAAATCCAAGCAAGAGATAGCAGAAATATGATTATTAAGGCTCTGCAGTTCCATAAATAAACGTAAGCAATGGGCCATAAAATGCTATATTAAAACACATATAGATCAGAATGGTAAGCAAACCTGAAAGTATCATGTAGTTTCATTGTTAGAAGGATGCCACAGTTTGTGCAACATAATGATGGCCTGTAATCAATAAAAATAGTGACACAAACTAATCAACAAAGGCTAATAAAAATGGGAAGAAGAATAATGGCACAAATAAGCAAGCAAGTAAAGCATATATTCCATTAGTACATTCAACAACTTTAGAATTATCATCTCGTATTACAGAAAATACTTCTTATTTACAATGATAGACAAAGGCAAAACTTTCAGACCTTAGTTATTACACAGACATTCACATTACTTCCACTTCCCAATTCAATGAAATTACAAGATAGGTAAACAAAAATAAATGAGGTTCATTGTATATTGCAAATGAGATACAGTATTTCTAACCTAAACATAGGCAACATATCAGATTCACCAGAAACTTTATAAGCTATATGAAACAAGTTCAAAAGTTCAACTTGAAAGAGCCAAAAGACTTCACTTTTAGGAACCCGAGCAGTTGCTTGGAAATAAATATCAACAAATCAGCACCACCAACATCATGTCTCAGTGCTAAATCAAGGTTTGTTATACGTTCAAGAAGATCATGGTAGTTCGGACTAGACCTGAAAAGTATCATGATAGGAGCTTTAAATATATAATTCATTATCAAATGAATAAAAGTTTAAGACAATCAAGCATGGTCATACAGCTTGGCGAGGCAGTAACTTAAATTGCAAGTGTGTTGGTAAATTCCTAGATGCCTCAAAAGCTTTTTGTGACACTTGTTTTGGAGGATAATCACATATTTCATCAAACATATGACAGCCAAAGACACGGTCAACAATCTCAAAGCACCCTCTGCAAAAGGTTGTGAAAATTTATGACTGTACTACCCAACAAGTTATTCCGCAGTTGAATAGACTGCAAACTTTATAAACTAACATTTGGGCAACTGACATAATGACAAAAATAAGGAATCTCTTGCTTCCAAAAGGACAGAACATAACCATTCTCAAATCATGAATAAGAAAATGCAACCATTTATCTCCTCTGTTTCATCTAAAGATAGAGAGTGGCATGTACCTGAAAGAGGTTGTATTACATTTAACAAGAAAAACACTTTCTCATATCTTTTTTAGTCACAACAGATAGCATTATCCTACTGGATATCAAATTCTATATGCCTAAACAATGCATAACTGCATTTTTATACTTCATATCAAAATTATTACATATAATTTTTTACAGTCACCAATCCAGTTGCAGTCATCTGGTCCTCCTGCAAACATAACCAAATATTCAATTTATTAATTGTCTTGTGAGAAGTGAATACATAAAATTAATATCATAGATCAAGTCCAAAAGTGTAACGCCCCAAAATTTCAAACTTGCGAACATTTCAGAAAACAGGCAAGGGACTAGAAAAATCTCTTTCCTTCAGAGTTTGTTTATGAAATCAACCGAAGACTATTCTTTTGTTAATTCAGAAGGAAAGCTGACAACTTTGGGCATGTTAGCTAAAAGAACCAAAACTCACAAAATTCGGATATCCCAAGGAAAATCCGTTACAAACCTAAAACGTTCAGAACACGAGCTAAGAGCATGAAGAAAAAGTCTTGAAGTCATCTTGTCATCGCGCCATCGCTCGTGGTGTACCTAATCATCACCTATACCCATAGAATGGGTTAGTTTCACGAAAAACTAGTAGGTGCACAAGAGACACTACAGGAAACTGAATTAAGTACATTTAATTGAGTATGCTAAGCAGTTTAAAGAAGATATGCAGTTAAACAGGGAAGCAGTGCAACAGGGTAAGCAGTGCAACAAGGTAAGCAATGCAACAAGGTAAGTGATTCAAAGCAAGTAAGCAGTGCAAGCGGTAAGCGGTGCAAGCGTTAAGCGGTGCAAGCGGGTAAGCAGTGCAAATGCGTAAGTAGTGCAAACGCGTAAATATTGCAGGCGAGTAAGTAAGCAGTGCAAATGCGTAAGTAGTGCAAATGAGTAAGTAAGCAGTGCAAATGGCAAAACATAGCAAGATGATTCATTTGATCATAAGCTATGAACTACCACGCTACAAGCTTGTTCTCGTTCCCAGAACAAGGTCTCTACATTTAATCATTATCAGGACATCGTTTGTCGCACTCACTATTTCTAACAAACTCTTTGTCCTGAACAACCTTAAACTATTCTCATATCTCAAGGCCTTACGTGGCTACCTGTCACCGGTTATGACTCACCTAAGGCATCATACTTTCTCAGAAAAACCCACCCTTCCATAGAAGGTCCAAGACACGATCACTATCTAAAATTACTAACGATCTGATTCTCACATCAGGGTTCAACATGTAACCATGATAAAGCAGAAAGCCAAAACTCTAGATTCGTAAGTGGCTATCCCAATCAATCTCAGAAGATCATCATAGCTCACCATAACTTTTTATGGTAAGCAAAAACAAAAGATCCACGTCGGATCGCTCGGTCTGGGAGATATACGATCTGACAAGGAATTACCGCCCTAGAGGGTATACCTGGTCTTAGACCATACACTTCCTCACAGAAGTTCACTGTCTTTGCGGCTACCCGCTCTTGGACAGTGTACCTCCTCACAGAGATTCTACCGCTCTAGCCGGATTACCCGATCTGAAAAATATACAACCTCACAAGGCATTCTGCCCTAGATGGTATACCTGATCTTGGACTATATACTTCTATTATCATCGCAAAATTTTACTTTTGCAAGTCAAACTGACATTTAAAAAAGATTTTGAAAATAACTCGCCTCTGTCTTAAAATACAGGATAATTCTGAAGAATGAGACTCACCTATCGGTATGAGGTTCAACCATTCCTGGCGCCTTTACCAGGGATAATTGAACCAAGGATCAAAAGTGTACTTAGCTTTGCTCAACTTGTCTAAATCGTGTTCTATTTTCTAAATGCACAAAGAATCAGGCATGTGCTATGAATTTTCTGAAAATGCATATTTGAAAACATGATGTTTGCTTTGAATATTTGAAATACTTGGAAATTCTTGGAAAATATGCCACTTAAAAAATCATGAGCCTTGTTGAGAGAATATGAAAATCGATTTCTGAAGAAATATAAGTGTTTTTAGAAAAATCGATTTCTGAGGAATTTCAAGTAACTTTGGAAAACCTTGATTTCTCTGAATTAAACTTTGAATATATAACTTGGAAAAATCATGATTTGAACTTGAGAAATACTTGAAATACCACTTGAAAGCTCAGAGTTTTGAAAAAATCGATTTCTGAGAAAGACTTAGAAAATTTTGAGAAAATCGTTTTCTCTGAATTGGAATTGGGATTTGTAAATTGAATGAAATGAATGAATATGGATTTGAAAGTCATGATTTTGAGGAATTGAGAAAATCATTTTGTATTTTTAAGAAATGCAGTACATTTTGAGGTTAGCCTAAGAGTGTAGGTTGAATGTGGCTAATACGAAGATCACAAATTTGGGTCTCGTACGTATTCTGACTATGGCCAAAAATACAAATTCCACAGAGTTTGTGTGATCATCGCAAAAAATTTTCCTCTTGTAATGTTCTCTCTCTTCCTTCTCTTTTCCTTTCCAACCTCGTATTTTCCTCCTTTTTGAAGGGAGAAAAGATAAAAGAACGGAAAGAAAGAGAGAAGAGAAAAGAAAGAAGAGAAGAGAAGAGGAACTCTTTTGCGGGTCTCACTTGACCTTAATTTTAAAAATATTTGAAATAACTCGTCTCCGTTTTTGAAATATTTGCGGGAAAACTAGGAGATGGGATCCGCTCGTCGGTACGAGGCTCGACCGTTCCTGGCGCCTTTACTAGGGGTAATCGAACCAAGGGTCGAATTAATGCCTTTGGTTTTGCTAAGAAATTATCTAAGTATTTATCCTAAAAAAAATGCACAATGAACCATGTTTGTGCAAATGCAAAGGTGTATGCTCCTTTTGAAAAAAAATGTTTTGAAGAAATCCTAAGTGAATCCGATAAAGTGAAGAAATGTTTTCTAACTTAGAACTCAAGATTAAAGTTCTAAGTTTTTAGAATAATCAGGAGCTTGGGAAAATAAATCTGGAATTTGGAAGTTGATCTTGAAGTCTTGAAATAAAAGAGAATGAAGGAAAATTTTCAAAGTCATAAATGGACTTTGAATTTAGAAGTTTGAACTTGGATGAATATTTGGAATGGGATTGAATTTTAACTTTGAAGTTTTGAATTTAGAAGGAAATGTGGGAAATCTAAAGGAATTTAGAAAGGAAATTGATTTAAAAGTTGGGATCTGAATCCAAGGTTTGGATTCTGAATATAATTCAAAGTTGAATCTTGAATTTAGGATGGGAAATTGATCTGAAATCTAGAATGAAATGGAATTGGTTTTAGAAGTTGATTTAAAACATGGGATTCAAGATGGGATTTTGAATCTGGAATTTTTGGAATGGAATTGGATTCAAGGTTTTGAATCCAAGATGGTTTTTGGATATGAAAATAGAGTTAGACTCTGGATCCTAATATGGAAGTGGATCTGAAGTTTGAGATTCAAAGTAGAATTGGATCCTGGATCCTAAGATGGAATTGGATTTGAAATCTGAGATCCACAATAGAATTGGGTTCTGGATCCTAGAGTGGATTTGGATCTGAAGTCTGAGATCCAAAGTGAAGTTTGAGTCTGGATCCTAAGATAAATTTGGATCTGAAGTCTGAGATCCAATATAGAGTTGGGCTCTGGATCTGAAATCAGAGATCCAATGTAGAATTGGGTTCTAGACCCTAAGATGGAATTTGGACCAGAAGTCTAAGATCCAAAGTGAAATCGGAGTCTGGACCCTGAGGAGGAATTGGATCTGGAGTCTGAGATCCAATGTAGAGTTGGGCTCTGGATCCTAAGATGGATTCAGATCTGAAATCAGAGATCCAATGTAGAGTTGGGTTCTAGACCCTAAGATGGAATTTGGACCTAGAAGTCTAAAATCCAAAGTGAAATCGGAGTCTGGATCCTGAGGAGGAATTGGATCTGGAGTCTGAGATCTAACATGAGTGTTGAATCCTAGATCCTAAAATGGATTTGTAGTTAAATTCTGAAAATAAATCAAGAATCTCAAAGTTAGTTTGAACTTTGATTTTGATTGAAAATGTGAATATAAAATGAATTTGGAATTTCAAAGTCAATTTGAACTTTGAAATTTGATTTGAATTTGAATAAAATGACTTTGAAATCTCAAAGTTAAATTGAACTTTGAGATTGAAAATGAAATTGAATTTTGAAAATGAAAAGGATGAATTGGATTTGATAAGGATCGAAGATAGATTGAAGAAGATATTAACATCACTTGGAGTTTTTGAAAAAGGAAGTTTTGAAAATATGATGCAATTCTATCCTATATGATGAATGAATTCGAATAATTTTAAAATTAGAATTTGAAAAGCTATTTCATTCTTTAAATGAATTAAAATAAGATTGAAAATATAATACATCCTTGACTATGGTCATTGAATGTATTATATAGTAATCTATATTAAAATTCTAGTGAAGAATGAAACACATTTTTGTGCTTTTATAGAGTTTAGAATGGAATTAACTCTCAATATACCCTGACTATGGCCATTGGTATATATATTGAATTAATTCTAAGTTAAACTCTGATAAAAGGTAAAATATTTGAAGAATATGATGATTTTTGAAAGAGGATCCAGTGTGGATCCAGTGTTATTTCATAAAAGATAAGAATACTAAGTCTTGTTTACACCCCGACTATGGCCGTTGGTGTAAATCATCAACTTAGAATTAACTTACCTTTTATGAAATGGTGCACGTGCCATTCGTGTTTCACCATTGTGAGAATTAAAGAAAAAAAAAATGCATGGAATAAACAATTCATGGTATTCTATGATGCTCATTCATTCTACCTAAAGCAAGAAATGTAAATTTTTATTCCAACCTAACTATTACAATGGATAAAATCAAATGTACAATCCCAAATAATGATATCTTTTACATGTTTCCTGTAAAACAACCAGATTAGTAAAAGGGAAAATCATATATATATATATAGGAGTCCAATGATGAAAATGATAAAAGGATGGAAAAGATATCTATATACCTACGTACATATATATACATACATATACAGGTATATTCACATAAATGTGTATGTCTATGTATAGGCATATATATATACATATAGGGGTATATTCAATGGAGAGATGTGCTAAGGTGTGGGGGAAGTGATATTACTAAAGCTGCAACAGGTTTTTGGGTACTGCTCCTGTGTTGTTTGCAGCAGGATGGCCTAATTTGGGTAATGGTGTGGTAGATAGCCACAAGGTGGCTGTGGACCAGATGGTGCTGATGATAGATTTTTTTTTTTTGCCAAACAATGGCAGCAAGGTAGGCACTGTGGTGCCAACCATTATGGGCACTAGAAAAACCCTTGCTGGTGTGAGAGGAGCCATGGGGTATGTAGCAGTATGTTCTTTACAAGTAGTAAAGGGGCAAGTAGTGGAGGGTGTAAAGTGATGGCACAGTTAGGTGCAAGAAATCACAACGGTGGTGGCATGTAGTGAAGGTATTGAAGGGAAGTATGATGACAAACTGTAGAGTGTGGAGGATATTATATATGAAATGAATATAGCAGATGGATAAGGTTTATATGATGATGAACCGAAAATGTACAGCAGAGGGTAAGTAATGTAATACCCTATCATTATGACTAAAAATATGTCGACTCACCATATTTGTATTTCCTCAAGTAGCTGGTACACTTGCACATAAGTGGAAACCGAATGCAAAAGATTAGGTTATCATTATAAATATAAGTTTTTATCAGAAATAGATAATACAGATATAAATTAAAGGGACATCTGAGGCATTAATGGCAGATGGAATACTGTTAACAACACTCCTTTGGAGACAATGGAAAAAGCATCAGTAAGACGCCCTACTTGGTCAAGACAGACTCAACCTATTTTCCTTACAGATTGGGAGACACCTTTTCGGTAGGATGAGATGAGAAATCTCATTCCTTGAATTAATAAACCCAGATGTTATATGAGAGCTACCAGTGACGCAGATGAATATGATTTAACACTAAAAGAGAATATATATTAATCAGCTGAAAATCAGATATATATTGGACTACTGAAGCTAGCAAGTATTCATGGTTAATCACAAGATCTTGCTTGGTGGGTATTGAATTTAGGAATATGACATTCATGCGACGAGATTCTATACATTGGTTCAAAACCCTAAATAATGTGGATTCCTCATAAACAGAGGGTTCATAATGAGAAATGAAACAGACTCCTCCTTGCTGTGGAGAGGAAAAATTATTGAAGATGAACTATGACATCTACTGGATGCATCACTAGTTGATCTAAACTATCAAGGGTGAGGGGACTGACACTAATGCTAAGGGCAAGTATTTGAACCTATCCTAGCAATTCGTGAAATCCCCTTAACAGCTCACGGGTGGTGTTATACAGGAAATAGCTCCAAGAATAGCAGCAGAGATCAGGGAGACCTCGATATATCTGAACCTTTTTTTTTTTTTATATTGAAACTTATGTCATCAAACCCATCCCCAAAAAAAAAAATCAATTCCAGTGAGTCAAATCCTCATGGTATGCTGATTATGATTCAGACTTACACCATAAAGACTCCAATGGATGCCCTGACAGATAATAATGGATGATTTTATAAATGCAAGACAGTAACAAAAGCATAGGAATATTACAAAAAATATCATTCTGATGCAGAACAAATATTTGACAGTGATTGCTCATACCTCAATGTGCTGGTGTCATGCTACTGTATCTAAACCTGATAAGAGTGAAAAAAATGTAAGATTCAATGTTATTTTGATTATGAAATAGGAGACAGATAACAACTAAACCCCATGGATGCTGAAACTCCTGATTCAAGGGAAGCAAGACAAAGGGGAGTATAAAAAAAATGGATAAAACCTATATGTATAATGGAGATCAAGTTAAAATATAGGATGTACGGGATGGGATAAGGAATGCAATAACCACACCTATGCATAAGGAGGTGAGTGTTACCTGATAAACTCCTGTAAAAAGAGGAAACTCACGCCACTGCCCACCAGATCAAAGGTCGATAAATTCAGACTCTCTCATAATGCATTATGAGAATCACAATAGTCACCGTGAGAAAACATCAGCGATATTTCCAAAAAATAAAGGTAAATGCTCAACCCAAAAAAAAAAAAGAATTCAGTTCAGCTGCCGTATATGCAAACTTCACCATGGCCATCTATCACATGTGATGGTTATGCCTTCACTTCTTAAAGATCGGCGCTCTGACTTGGGGAAATTGGAGACGGTGAGGATCCAGCTTTCAACAGGATTTAGCTACTAGGAACAGATAATGATTAAAGTGTGATTTTGAGCTAATGCATGTATTTTTGAGGGTAGGAGTCGTGGTATAGTGAAATTCATCTTCACGATTGGGGCCAGATTGAATCATGAATAACTATAGCACAGTAGCACTATTACTTAAGATTTTTAGTTTATATTTTTTTTTTTTTAAAACTTTGAGCAGATCTAGAATCCTAATGGGCTTGAATCATCAAACAACATGCAATTGCGTATGCAGAAATGCTGGTTTGCATAAGTAAACTGAGATGGGATTGAGACAATGTGAATCAATGACCTGATGTATATATGAATTAGTAAGACGAAAATACAATATGACTGTACACAAAATAACAAAGTCATGGTGGATAAACTAGAGTATTTATATGTATGTTACCATACACAAGAAACGTAAACAGAACAAACAATAACAAAAAAATGCAGACATTAAATGATTTACAGATAATGCACAAAACAGGATATAGAGAAAACAAAAGGACATCACAGGAGGTGCATCAAAAGAAAATAGGGGCATTCGTCGGTGATAAGATATCCTTATGATGAATCATTTTCATACCACCACATATCAACTTCTAACAATACCAGAACATTGGAGATCAGAAATGTAACGACCATATTATCCATCAACTGATCCAGAGGTCAGTAGTTCAATATTGAAAACATATCCAGAGATCATCAATTAAGACTCACCAGAAATCCGAATCACGGTTAAACCATATTCAAGTAATTATTCACACCAAAATTTATCCATACTTTGATAGATCAGAATTAATCCAATAATGGGATCGATGACGGATTACAAGAGAGGGTTATATCTAATAAACAAACATTAGGACTGAGAAAAATCGACAAGATAAATTGTAAAACAGGAAGTGAATATTGGAGTCAATCGCTCCGTTAATGTCACCATATGTAGGCCGATTCTGCTACATGCAGATCAACACTACAAGGGAGGCTTTCTTGAAGAGCTATTCAGAATTTTGCAAATACAACAAAATAAGTGAGAAAGAAGGAAAAAAAGAGAATAAAGAGATTTACTCACCTCAGGTTCAGAAGATATGGAGATCCGAAATGGGCGATTCCTTTATTCGTTGTTATCGGATGATACTTTGAAGGAGATGAATGCTTACCTGCAGTGGAGGCACCATGGAGGGGATTTGAGAACAGTCGATTGCAGAAGAAGCACGAAAGGGAATGTATTCAGAGAAGAGAAAAGAGGTGAAGACAGAGGAGTCCAAGGCGGATGGAGAAGAAAGAGGAAGGTGGTGAGGCGAAGAAGGATCGAGAGGAAGAAACAGGAGCGTAATGGTGGATTATGAAGGAGAAGGATGATGCGAGGGTTAATGGATGCTGAAGATGAGGGAAGGAGAGAGCGATGAAGAGGATGCTGGGGTGATAACGGGTCCTCCCGAGAGTGGAGAAGATGGTGCATGAAGAAAGGTGCGGGGGTGAAGACGGTGAGTCTGAAGGAGGCGTTGCGTGCTCCTTTAAAGAGGGAGAAAGAGGTGATTCGAGAAGGGGAGACAGTTGAAGATGAAGGGCGATCATCAATCGAAGGGCGATCGATCGATCGATCGATTGGAGAAGCTCCGGATCAAGCGAACGAGAGAGAGGTAGAGGGAGAGAGGGGCGCCGTCTCCCTTTTTCGATTTTTACGAAGGGTTCCCAAACCCTAAAAAAAAGATTTTGCAAAAGGGGTCCTCTCATTTTCGAGATTTTTCATAAAGAGGGATCTTTAACCAATTTCGATTTTTCAAAAGGGGGCTTTTTTTTTAAAAGTTCACTTTTTTTGTATCTTCTTCTTTGATTTTCTTGTTCTTTTCTTGAGTTTTTCTATATATATATATATATATATATATATTTTGTATTTTCTTTTGGTTTTTCTATTTTTTTTGGCGTTTTTAGAATAAAATCCTAAAGTTTTACGAGAAAGCAAAGATTAAACTAATTTTTGGTGTTTTTGCAAAAATATTTACAAAAGAGAATTTTTCTGAAACTTGTAAAGCCATTTTGAGAAAATTTC
Organism: Nuphar pumila; assembly: GCF_984573655.1. Classification (NCBI taxonomy): domain Eukaryota; kingdom Viridiplantae; phylum Streptophyta; class Magnoliopsida; order Nymphaeales; family Nymphaeaceae; genus Nuphar; species Nuphar pumila. The sequence continues at coordinate 86,233,593 of NC_143252.1, read as the reverse complement.
TTCAGAAATGGGTTTGGATCCGGAATATGGATTTAAAATATTGGATTCGGATCCGGAGTTGATTTTGAATATGTCAATATGGGTTTTTAATTCAGAAAATCTGAAGAAATGACTTGATTTTCTCAGAAAACGGGGTTAGGGGCAAAAGGGTCATTTTTACAAAACTTTGAAAAATTTGGGGTGTTCACAGTTTGTCAACTCCTTAAGAGCTTGTGCACGTGTCATTCGTGTAGACCATGGTAAATTTGTAAAAATGTGCATGAATGATACATTCATCAGATATTAAAATTTGTGTAATCAAACCATATGCAATGCATCCTATTCTATGCAGGAATTGAAATTCTTATTTCAAATTTAATTATAATTTACATCACTAATTGAATTTAAATAACTGAAAATAAAGCAAAATAAAGCCTTAAATGTCCCTGCAAAACTAGAAAATTTGTTAGTGAAGAAATGTCAGCTTTTCTACATTTATCCAGTAATATCTGGAAATTACTCGATTTTGTTAAATATAAGTCTTTTTCCATGATTCCTTGAGATAAACATAATGAAATATGAAATAAAATTGAAGAAATATGAAAATGGGATTTGAAAATTCGAATTTGAGGTCAAAATGACCAAAATACCCCTGATAGCATGACTATGGCCTTAAAATCTGGGTTTTCAGAAAGATATTTTGTAAAATACAAATTTTGAAATTCAAATGAGGATAAATCAAACACAAAAGAATATGATATGATTAAAAGCATACAAAATCAGGGTTTAGAATTTCGAAATTGAGGTCAAATGACCAAAATGACCCTGATAGCAAGACTATGACCTTGAAATCAGGGTTTTTTCAGAAAATATTTTGGTAAAAACATTGGGTTTAAGATTTAAAAAGACTCAAATGATAGTCAAATCAATCATGAAGTGTACTAGCATGATTCTAAACATGAACAAACTCTAAAAGCATTAACTTATATACAAAAATCAAGAAATATCATGAAAATCATGATTTTGGCACTGTTTCGGGATCCTGCGGGTACCCTGTTTTGCAATTTGATTGATTCAAGCATCAAATGATATCAAAAATTTATAAAAATCGACATATAAACTCATTGTAACCCTAAAATTGAATTGAAAATAAAAAAATTCAATTTTGACATAATTTCAATCCAAAATTTACATAAAACCCTAAAATTTGCTATTTTTGCCCACGGATACGTACCTATTTCAGTGTTAGACCCAAATCAGGGGTCAATACATCATGGAAATCCCTAAAATTTTACAGATACAAAGTAGACAGAAAAATAGAGAATCTGCTTTTTACGAATTGGAAAAATCATCTTTAATAAGGGAGATATCGTTTCGACAATCTGGACTTAAATTCAATGAATATGAAATAAATCAAATCAGACACTTCTGGTTGAAAATACATGGAAAAATAGCAACGTATAATAGAAAATTTTGAGATTTTAGCAGTGAATAAAAGACAAAAAAATAAATAGTTTTTCCTTTTACAAATCCTTGATTTGATCTACGGTTAGGGATCTATGAACAACACAAGTTGAATTAGGGTTTTAGTAAATCATAACGGGTTTTAAAACATGGATCCGACTTTCTGACAGAGGAAAAATAACAAACTGAGACAAACAATTATAGTAAATAGCCTACATCAACACGAAGCCACTACATTTTATGTATCTCAAATCGAATATTGGATGAAAGAAATAACATAACTGCAAGTTACCTATAAATTTCAATAGCGATTTTAACGATTGAAAATCACTGTTTAATCTTTTATTTTTTTAGTAAGGTTCCCGAATTCCAAAACCTTTGATTTTTTTACAGAAGCTTACTGACATATCCATGTATCACATATAAAAAATTAAGCAATTGTTAACAAAGATTTTAATATGAACTAACATACTTTCTATGGATTCAAGATTAAAACATACAGAAATCTAAGAAACCCTAAAAAAACATGATTTAATCAATAAGAAACCATAAAAATATCTAAACAGTAAAACAAAATTGATTTCAATGCTGGAACACATGTAATAAACATTAATATGCTAAAAATAAAAATAAAATAGGGAATCCATGGCTGAAATTTCTTTTTACCTTTGAAATCATGGATTTAACCCATTTAATGGGCAAATCTCATGTTTCGTTGGTTAAGAACATGAAGAACAGTAATATAAACGATTTTAACGGATTAGAATCTAAAAAATCAGCATGGAACAGAGTTAGATCATCTTATTGAATCAAACTTGAGGTTCTTGATGGTGATTCCATGGTTTAAACCATGAAAGAGGAGGTGCCAATAGTGAAATCTATGTTAAAACATGGAAAAACATTAAGTAAAGCCAATTTTTTTTTATGAAAACCTTATCTTGAGGTTGCAACTGCAATGGAGGAAGGAGGAAGGGTTGGAGAGGAGAGAGAAGCTCCAAGAAATCCTAAAGGAGAGAGTGTGAGGGTCGACCCCCCTATGGTCACTATTTATAAAGAAAATTTAGGTTTAATCTTAAGAGTTTTAAAGAAAATGGACTCTAAAAAGGGAGGGAGGCGATTTCTATAGAGGATTACCTAATTACCCCTTACCTAATTAACCTAATTAACATCTAATTAAACTCCTAACTAGACTAAAAGACTCTCAAATGTGATGCCATTTGGCATTTTTCCACACTGATTTTTAAAACTTTAGTTTTAAAACCTTATTTAAAATATTGGATTTTGACTCCTCTAAACTTCTAAACTAACTAGGACACTTAATAACCCTAGTCTAATCCTGACTTTATCAAACGTGGCGCCACCCAGAGTGGGCCCCACTTGAATTTTCAAAAATGATTTCAAAACTTGAAATTGAGAGGCTTTTCAAAAGATATTCAAAAGTAGACTTTGAAATTGAAAGTTTTGAAATGGTACAGAGTCTTGACTGAGTCAAAACTCCTTTGGATATGGCTCCAACTGAGTGGGCCTCACATCGAAGTTTTGAAAAACTTGAAATAAAGACAGAAAATGATTTTAAAAACGGGTTAAAATCACAAATGAAATTCAAATTTTTGAAAATAGAGTTCTAAGAAAACTGGAACTCTGGACCAGAGTCCTGAACCAATTAGGACTCTAAGATTTTGGATTTTAAAAGCTAAATAAAGGAGTTTTTTTTTGAAAGATTTTATCAAAAATGGTAAAATAAGTCAGAAAATGCAGTTAGGGTTAGAATCCTAACTCAATCAGAACTCTGAAATAGAATCCTGAATTAACTAGACTCTGCAAAATGACCTAATTATTGAAAAACAAATGAAAGGGAATGAAAACAGGAGCAAAAACAGACTTCAAAACAGACTCCTGGCTGGATTAGGAGTCTGGGATAGAGTCCTGATCAGACTAAAACTCTAGATTTTTTTGGTATTTTCTGAAAAACAAATGAAAGAACTTGTAAAAACAGTGAAAATGATGACAAATATTAAAATCAGAAAAGAGTTCTAATCCAACTGGGACTCTTGGGACAGAGTCCTAATTGAAGTAGGACTCTTAAAATCTTGGATTTTCTGAGCAACAAATGATGAGACTTAAACAAAGCTTTTGAAAACCGGTGAAAATGAAGTGAGAAAACAAACTTTGGATAAAGTCCTGATTCGATCAGGACTCTGGGATAGAGTCCTGATTCGATCAGGACTCTGGGATAAAATCCCAGAATTTTGAAATTTCATGATAAAGGTATAACAACTTTAATTCCTGAAGGGATAAATAGAAGAATTTTTTTGATAGATTATCTCAGAATTGAAATCAGGGTCAGAGTCCTAATCCAACTAGGACTCTTCAAATAGAGTCCTGGTTCAACTAAAACTCTGAATTTTGACTTTTCTTTGAAAGATTTTGAAAGATTTGATTGAAAACAGGTAAGAATAACGATGAAAGATAGAATCCTGATCTGATTGCAACTCTGAGGAAGAGTCCTAATCCGACTAAAACTCTAAAGTTTTGGCTAAAATGGAAGATTTTGAAAAAAATCAGATGAAAAGGTTTTGAAATCAAGTAAAGAATAAGAACAAAAGATGAAATCGAGATAGAGTCCTAATTCGATTAGGACTCTGAGAAAGAGTCCTAATTCGACTGGGACTCTAGAATTTTGGCCAAAAACAAAGGATTTTGATAGGTTTTCTCAAAAACAGGTAAAAAGGGTAGTAAAAAATAGAATTCTGATCCGACTAGGACTCTGAAAAAAGAGTCCTGATTGGACTCAGATTCTGAAATTTTGGCAAAAAATGATGAGAATGGGCAAGGGATTTGACTATATCTGGTTTAAAATCAGAATGGAGTTTTGGAAAGATTCAAAAAGATGAAAATACTGAGTCTTAATCTAACTAGGACTCTAAAATTTTTAAGATTTTTGATAAATAAAGGGATCCAGAAGTGACACCACTTATATGGGTCTCATCTGAGAATTAAAATCAATTGAAATTGAGTTTTAAATGAATCCAGATTATTTTCTGAGAAAAACACTTCAAAATATAAGATCCTGGAGGTTGACAAATGGTAGAATATCAATTCAAAACCCAGGTTTTGAAATTGACTTTGAAAGAAAAGTTTTAAAAGCTCGAATCTGGATTTAATATTTTGAAAACAGGAGTTTTGGATCTCGATAATGAGATGCGATGACATGCAATGCTATGCAATATAATGAAATGATATGTCGAGTGCATGCAATGATATGCAGTGACATATGAAATATAAACACTGGATGAGGGTGAAAATTTGGGGTGTTTACAGATGCCCCTCTTTGCTGCTAAGCTGGTTGGAAGCCGAGCTTAGTGGTAAAGAAAAACACACTAAATTTGGGCTATATAAAAAAAATGCCCCAGTTAGGAGAATCTGACCGGGCATGAAAGAATTGGCTACGACGGTAATGACAGATATGGAATGGAGAATAAAGAAGAAGATTCATCTCACCAAAACGAGGCTTAGGCTTGGCCCTTAACCTGGATGGGACGAAAGATACCTCGTGGAAGAACGAGATTCAGGCTTAATCCTTAACCTGAAGAAGGACAATACATCGTGGAAGAATGAGGTTCAGGCTTAACCCTTAACCTGAAAGGGGACGATACCTCATGAAAAAATGAGGCTCATGCTTAACCCTTAACCTGAAAGGGGACGATAAACAGAATCCTCGAATGAAGAAACCATGATGGGACCTTCAAATTTTGCACAATAAATCCTAGAGGGGTTTGCAAAAGGAAGAAAGGGGGTTCCCTAAAGCATGAAAATGGATTGATCTTGGGCATCTCATTGCTAAGACTAGATGGCTTTTAAGACAGATGACCTTTCACAGAAACAATTCAGGTTTAACCCTTATCCTGAGCGGGAACTGTCTATGGTGGGATAGTGGAGAACATAGGGAAGTGTGCGAATCTGAGAGCCCAGGCGCTGAGCTCAAAACAAGAAGGGAAGGATCTTGGAAAACTCCCATCATCCGATCCTAAAAGAGATAAAAACAACACCTGGATACATCAAAATAGACATCAAGCTCTCACTTCATGTCAGGAGAACTTGAAAAGATTGCCAATAAGATAAAAATTGTAGTTAATTCAAGAATGATTGAAAATAAGCACATATATATGAAAAATATTCCCTCTTTCTGCCTAGAGTATTACCTCCATCTGGACTTAACTTCGTAGAATCAAGATTCGAATTCAAATTACTTGCAATTGACTTTCTTTTAAGGAGGCTATTAATTTTCTTGATATGAACAGAAAAGAAAGAATTCTCATTGTGAAAGCAATTGGTGAAAGGATATTGATAAAAGAATTTCACAAAATTAAAGAAGATTCTTGGCAGATTCGATAGTTTGATATCCTGGGATTCTTTTCTCATGATGGTCTTTCTGCACTCTCTTTTTGACAGAATTGGAGCTCTCTTGGGTTTCTGGGGAGTTTATTACATCATCCTTCATTTTGGAGATGTCCTGACTTTTCTCTCTCTATTTTTTTTTGGAAGGGTACGTCACAAACTCCTTTATCTTGAAGATGCTTCGATCCTTCTTTCTCTCAAGAATTATCTTGACGATATTAGCTTAGTGGATGGAAATCTCTTGATGATAGCGGAAATTAAATATCTTTTAGGGTTTGTCGGGAGGTTTATCGCGGTCACCTTCATCTTGACGGTGATCTGAACTTTCCCTGAAAGGATTTGTCACAAACTCTTTCATCTCGAAAATGACTCAAATCTTCTTTGGCATCGAGTATCTAACTCGCATAATTCGTCTTCATCTTGACGACAATTGAGAGATCTCTTTTGTAGATATTTAATTGCAACTTGGGTGATTGAGGAGATATGAAAATTGAGCGGATTTTTCTGTATCACCCAGGGTATTTCGACTGCCTTATCTTTACAAGAATGATCTTTGAAAAAATGTGCCATAGCCTTGATCAATATCAATCACTTATGGCTTTGCGATAACATCGAATTTTCTTTGCAGGCCATATCAAGGATTTATTCTCTGTCCCTTTGGTTGGCCAATAGAAAGAATTTGGATTTTGAATCCTTTTTCGCAAAGCTTCATTCTTTTTGGAAGTAATACTGAAGGTAATATGAGGTAATTGTTTTTATGTAATAAAAGATTTTTTGAGATCAACAACTATTTTTTATGACAAATTGGCAAAATATTCTTGGAATCCTTGGTAAAAGAAATCGCTTGAGGTCTGAATGACACATCCGTGGCTAGATTCTCCTCTCCCTTCCCCAAAGGAGAGACTGAGGCTTGACCCTTACCTGAATGGGTAACAAAAAGATACTCCTCTCTTCCCTGAAGAGGAGGTGTTTACAAAATGAACTTTCGAAGAGACATAAAGTTTTCGTCAAAACTCCCTATTTCTAGGCTTCTCTTATAGAAAGGAGGCCACTAACAAAGGTGGTTAGGATATCATAGAGGAGCGAGTCCATCACACTCTCTCTGAAAAAAGGGTCCTCGATAACGGGGTGGCCTAACAAAAGAAATTTAGGGTTACAAGGAGAACGAGCTTCTGTCGAAACTCTCCCTGGAAAAAGGGTTCCTTGTGTGACAATAAAAATTGTTTTGCAAATTGCTTGTGAAGTGCGAGTCCCTTCAAACTCTCCCTAGAAAAAGGGGTTCAACAAACGAACAATAAAGACATGCGAAAAGAACGAGCTCTCTCGAACTCTCCTTGGAAAAAGGGTCCCTCGCAAGAGAAAAGATTGATAATTGATTTTGAGTTAGTTGGCGAACGACATCGACACAAAGGTCGAATCTTGAAAGACTATGATTGTCGGATACGACCCAAAGGTTGGACAGATATGATTAGCTTTGATAGAATTCGATAACCCAAAGATTTGCTTGATAACATGAATGACCAGAGGTCTGACAAAATTGGTGACCTTTAGGTCAGATTGACAGAAAAGAGTGACTCAAGGGTCTAACAAAGATTGTTTGGTTCGCAGATCTGAAGATTAACATTGAGTGTGAACCCCAATACGAGATTTGTGTTGTGACCAGTATGAAGACCGAACTTTGATAAAGTACCAATACGAGCACTAGATTTTAAAAGATTACCAATACGAGCACTGGATTTTAAAAGATTACCAGTACGAGCACTAGATTCTAAATAATTACTAGTACAAACACTGGATTTCTGAAAGATTATCAATACGAGCACTGATTTTTAAAAGATTGCCAGTACGAGTACTGAATTTTAAAAGATTACCAGTACGAGCACTGGATTCTAAAAGATTATCAGTATGGGCACTGAATTTCTGAAAGATTATCAGTACGAGCATTGATTTTTAAAAGATTGCCAGTACGAGCATTGGATTTTAAAAGATTACCAGTACAAGCACTGGATTCTAAAAGATTAGCAGTACGAGCACTAGATTTCTGAAAGATTATCAGTACAAGCACTGATTTTTAAAAGATTGTCAGTACAAGCACTGGATTTTAAAAGATTACCAGTACGAGCACTGGATTTTAAAAGATTACCAATACGAGCACTGGATTTCTGAAAGATTATCAGTACGAGCACTGATTTTTAAAAGATTGCCAGTACGAGCACTGGATTTTAAAAGATTGCCAGTACGAGCACTGGATTCTAAAAGATTACGAGTACGAGCACTGTATTTCTGAAAGATTATCAGTACTAGCACTGTTTTTTAAAAGATTACCAGTACAAGTACCAGATTTTAAAATATTACCAGTACGAGCACTGAATTCTAAACAATTGCCAGTACGAGCAATGGATTTCTCAAAGATTATCAGTATGAGCACTGATTTTTAAAAGATTACCAGTACGAGCACTGGATCTTAAAAGATTACCAGTACGAGCACTGGATCTTAAAAGATTACCAGTACGAGCACTGGATTCTAAAAGATTACCAGTACGAGCACTGGATTTTAAAAGATTACCAATACGAGCACTGGATTCTAAAAGATTACCAGTGTGAGCACTGGATTTCTGAAAAATTATCAGTACGAGCATTGATTTTTAAAAGATTGTCAGTACGAGCACTGGGTTTTTGAACCACTATCAATTGATTGTGATGGGAGATATTCAATTTTCACCCTCACGATGACTTGGACGATTGTCGAGGTCTCAGGATTCATCCCTTATCCTGAATGAGAATGATGCAAATGCAAAATGGACGCAAGTGAATGCAAACAAATGCAAATGAATGTAGATATTACACGAGTAAACACAAATGAATGCAAATAAGCAAATGATGAAAGAATTTATTTGATCCTACCTGCACACAGGGTATTTTGAATAAAAGGCGAGTTTATAACAACAATGCCTCAGTTTATGCTAGGAGAAAAAAGAGTATTCTGATAAAAGAATAATTGATCATTTATTGGAGAAAAATTATTGAGGAATACAAAGGATAGAATAAAAGTTTTTTAAGTGTAGAATTTCTTCAAATGTCGGGCGTTGATGGGATTGGGTAATTCTACCCCGTCTGCATTAATCAGACGATATGAATTACATGGTAATGCTTCTTTCACCACGTAGGGTCCTTCCCAGTTTGGTGACCATTTGCCACGTGGACGATGCTTGAGATGAGCCGTTGATCTAAGGACCAGGTCATTAACTTGGAATCTTCTTTCGATGATTGACTTGGCATATTGTCTTTCTACCTCTGACGATAAGACTGGGCATGTTCTGCTGCTTTGAGTCTTTTCTCATCGAGTAGATCCAGTTGTACCAATCTCTGTTGTTGATACTGGTCAAGTGGTAGCTCTAGAAGAGATGCAAATTTAAGAGCGGGTTTTTAAACATGAAGAGGTAACACCACCTCGGTCCCATAAACAAGCTCTGAAGGAGTTGCATTAGTCAGGGTTCGAATGGTGGTTCGATATGCTCAGAGTGAATCATGGATTTTCTCATGCCAATCACGACCTGTCTCAACGGTTCTTTCCAAGATGCGGATCAAACTTTTATTTGTAGCTTCTGCCTGACCATTCACTTGGGGATAATAAGGAGTCAAAAAATGATGATGAATTCTGAATTTCTTTTAAAAGATCTTCATTCTCTTATTCTTGAAATGAGTATCATTATCTGACACAATGTCGTGTGGTATACCAAAACGACAAAGAATATTCGTATGAATGAACAAAATCACATGTCGACCTTCCACTGTACGCAAAGTGACGACTTCAACCCACTTGGTAAAATACTCTGTTGCGACAAGGAAATATTTATGACTATTGAAAGCAGGAGTGATGGGACCTACGACATCGAAGGCCCACATAGAGAATGGCCATGGAGACACGACTGATTGCAAGTACGTAGCTAGCGCATGAATGGAAGGTGCATGCACCTGACACTGAACGCACTTTTTTACAAAGCGATAGCAATCTTGCTGCATGGTTTTCCAATAATATCCTACTTGAATGATCTGCTTAACAAGGGTTTGGTAGCCAACATGACCACCGCAAATGCCTTCATGCGCTTCTCGCACGACTTTTTTGGCTTTTTCTTCATCTAAGCACCTTAAATACTCAGAAGTGAACCCACGATGATAAATAACATTGGCAAGAATAAAATAAAGGGCAGACATATGCTGAATCACTTTTTTCTCCCTCTTTGACAATTCTGGTGGAAGCTCACCAGTTTCAATGAAGTTTTTAATATCTTGATACCAAGGCTTCTTCTTCTGTTCTGCCTAGTTAACTTACATTACTGGAATGAAGGCAGGTTGGTCGAGTTTGCCGATTTCAAAAGAACAACATGATTCTTTGCTTCTAAAAGATATAATGGAGCCTAGGCTGACCAAACCGTCAGCTATTTGATTAAACTCTCTTTTGATATGGAAAAGCTGAAATTCATCAAAATTGTTGATGAGGGCTAGAACGATCTTTTGATAAGGAAGCAACTTTTGGTTTTTTACCTGCCATTCAGCTTTGACTTGGCTGACGACGAGCAATGAATCACTGAAAGCGTGTACTCTCTTAACATTGAAGTCTTGCAGAATTCTCATACCTTGTATTAAAGCTTTATACTCAGGTATATTATGAGTGCACTGAAAATCAAGTTTCAGAGAGAAAAGGATCATCTCTTTCTCTGGTGTGATCAACAAGATTCCAATTCCTATGTCGACCATGTTCTTGAAACCATCGAAAAATAGATTCCAAACTAAAGACTGTTGGATATTATGGATGCGTTCATCAGAGAAATCATCCTCTGTTTTTACAACTTCTGTTAAAGAAAAATCAGCTAACTGGTCGGCGATAGCCTGGCCTTTAATTGATTGCTGAGAAACGTATTCCAAATCATACTGCATTAATAGAACTTGCCACTTGGCAATCTGTCCACTGAGAAATGGTTGCTTGAGAATGTACTTGAGAGGATTAAGCTTTGAGAGAATCTTAACCTCTGATGCTAACAAGTAATGTCTCAACTTCTGACACATCTAAAACAGTGCTAGACATGTCTTCTCTATTTGAGAATACTTCTTTTCATAGTCAATAAAAGTCTTGCTTACATAGTAGATGGCGTGCTCAATCAGACTGCCTTCCTCGTATTGTGCCAAGAATCCGCCACAAGCAGCTTGGTTAACTGAAACATGCAGCAAAAGAGGCTTTCCCAATTCTGGTGGCTTCAAAATGGGTGGGTTAAGAAGATACTTCCTGATACGCTCAAACGATTGCTGACACTCTGGTCCCCACTCAAACTTCACTCATTTTCTGAGTAAATGATTGAAAGGCTCACATCTCATGGCAAGATTGGATATGAATCGCTGAATTGATTGCATACGTCCCTGAAGACTACGCAATTCTTTGAGAGTAGTTGGAGGTGACATATCAATGATGGCCTTTGCTTTGGCGGGATCTACTTTTATCCCCTTTTTGCTGACCAAAAAGTTTAACAACTTACATGATTCAACTCCGAAGACACATTTCTAAGGGTTGAGTCTTAGCTTGTAAAGAATGAGTCGCTTGAAGACCTGACTTAAAGCATCGATATGGTCTTCTTCTTTCTTGGATTTGACTAGGATATCATCAACGTATGCATCCATGGTCTTATGCATCTGATCATGGAATATGACGGTCATTGCGCGCTGATAGGTTGCTCTGGCATTCTTGAGCCCAAATGGCATGACTGTATAACAGAAAGTACCCCATGGCATGGTGAAGGAAGTCTTGGATTAGTCACGAGCGACCTATTTGATTTGATTATATCTAGAATATCCATCCATAAAGGAGAACATGGCATGCCCTATTGTGCTGTCGATCAGAAGATCAATATTAGGAAGTGGATAATCATCCTTTGGGGTAGCTTTATTGAGATCACGGAAGTCGATACAAATTCGAACTTTGCCATTCTTCTTGGGAACTGCTACGATATTTGCCAACCAATCTGGATAATCTATTGCTCGAATGAATCTAGCTTTGAGCAAGTTCTCAAGTCCTTCTTTGACCTGCTGCTCGATTCGAGGATCCATCTTCCTCAACTTCTCCTTAACTGGTTTCGCATCAGGCTTCAAAACGAGGCGATATTCCACCAATTTAGGATCTAACCCTGGCATATCCTCATAAGTCCATGCGAACACTTCTTGGTACTGCTTGAGAAAATTGATGAGCCTTCCCTTCTCATCTGTGCTTAGACTGGTGACGATCTTGAGAATTTTAGGACTATCCTTTGAACCAATATTGATGTCTTCAGTTGGATCTTGAACTATGGTCGATGGCTCATCTTGTTTCTGAATTGCTGCAAATTCTGGCAACTCTGGAAGTGATGAGTCAAATTCTGCCACTTCTTCTGGCTGCTTTGCAACCTTACTGCCCTTTGTTCTTACCCTGACCTGATAAATCTTTGCAGATTTTGATGTGATTGAAGAATTGATGACTAATCTCTTTATTGATTGGGAAGACATTCTGAAATTCTAAAAATGAATAGCCTTTTAGAAAAAGTTTATTCATTATGGCATAAATTGCATGAAATGAAAAAGGATAAGAATAACGAATTTTAAAGATAGATTATAGAGGAGTAAGAGAAAGATGGCATCCAGATAGACGAGAAAATTGATAGCTTTATTGATGAGTTAAAACAAAATGATGACATTTAAAATGAACCAAAATGGGACATCATTCCTACAAACTGCATAAATCAAATGAATAAAAAGGAGAAAGACAGATGGTAGAAGCTTTTAATGAATCCCCTTAATGAACACAGTATTTTTGTGAGATTTTTTGCCCATGAACCCCAATCCTGCCCTGCGTAGATGATGGTCAGGGATCACTGGCTCTAGCCGGCCATATTCGTTCTTGCCCAAGCCTTTGAAAGGCTGATAATCATGCTTCAGTAGCAGGTCAAACCCTTTCTTGGTTCTTATAAACTGCGGGAAAAGAGGATGGTCCCTGAAAGTGCTATAATCGAGACGACCCCCAATCTTAAAGAAATATGGCTCTTGCCATCGGCCGTCGCCGTAGTATGCTTCGCCTCTGGCGCTGCCTCTAGTTTTAACATTTCCAGACTTTCGCTAAGAACAACTTCTTTGCTCTCCCTGATGCTAGGAATATCAACAATATAGGTCGGTCGGAGAATCATAGGCTAAGGCAGCCTCTCTTTTGGATCTTCCCCCAGGATAATAGTTATCATGCCGCCTTAAGACCATTTAATGCACTGGTGTAGGGTGGATGGCACTGCATTGGCATTGTGAATCCACGTTCGCCCCAGTAGAAGATTATACGTTGGCGGCACATTGACAACGTGGAAAAGCACTGTGTGAACAAAGTAGTTGATAAATATTTCTAGGAAAATCTTGTCCTTTGTCGTCTGTCCGTGATTATCAAATCCATAAATGGTGATCGGATTCGGTGTGTATTCTTCTTTTTTATACCCAGAGCCTTGGCAGTCATTTCGGGGCAAATGTTGAGGCTACTGCCTCCATCTACGAGCACGTGGGGTACAGTCATTCCCCGAGTCCGCACTATAATATGCAGAGCATTATTATGAAATGCGTGAGGCTTGGGTAGATCCTCATCTAAGAAGGTTATGGGAGCATTGGTCATGGCCTGATTAACGATCTGAGCCATGTCTTCGGGAGTGGTGTCTGGTTTAACCTTGATTTTTCGCAATAAATCATCTAGGACTTGTTGATGCTTGGGAGAGGCACGTGTCAACTCAAGAATTGGGATGTTGAAGAGGGTAGTGATCGGTCTTTGCACTGTATTGATCTTCTCTTCTGATGCTTTTCCCTTTTCTGGCACGGGTCTAATAAAGTTCTTGGAAAACCATGGCATTCTTTTGGCTACTTCTGGGGATACCCTAGCAGGCTCTTTTGAGACTTTCAGCTTACTGAGAGTTGAAATGAGGTTCATCTTTTGAGTATGAGATTGGGCCTTATGTAACACTAAAACCCGATGTTGAATGTCAATATCACTGCTAGGACATGGTTGGATGTGATCTTGAGACTGGAAAGGATGGTCAAATATCATTGCGGTTGAATGCTAAAAGAAAGGCTGATTTAGTATTCCGATTTTCTCATCTTCGGCACCTTCCACCAACAGCTTTTTGTTAATATAATCCTGAATGATATTCTTTAGAACGAAGCAGTTCTCGGTATCGTGTCCCACTATTTGGTGAAACTTACAAAATCTCTCTTTCATTTTCCCCATGACCAATAGTGGATCGGCTACCTTTGGAAGCTTAATCATGTCACTGCCAAGCATATATTCTAGCACTGTTTCGAAAGACTGATCTAGGGGGTAAACTTGCAATTATAACTCCACCCTTGCTCAAGAGTCTGTTGTGGTTGTCTGCCATATTGAGGGATCAATTTGCCTTTCTGATCATTTTTGTTGGGGTTTGACCCTCCTGACCCATAACTGTGATCTTTCACATTTCCTTTATTCTGATTTCTACTATTATTGGCAGAGTAAGTGAAATGGGTTTTCTTCTTTGATTCTTGCTGACTGTTGTTCTTGGTGAACATGAAACCTTCATAAGATCCATTTTCCATACTCAACTCAAGCCATTCGGCTCGTTCTGTCAATTCTATGAAGGTCTTTGATGGAGAGGTGAAAATCAGTCCCCTTAAGGGTTGCGAGAAGTTGTTCAGGATCAGAGATAGTGCATGTCCCTATGATATCGGATCACGCATGTTGTTACAAGCAGATCTCCACCTATGAATAAAATCCCTGGATTTCTCATTTTCCTTTTGTTTCAGACTATAGAGGTGGCTGAGGGTCGGGAGTGCCTCGGCATTGAATAAAAAGCGCTCAATAAATAAATTGACCACTTTGTCAAACTCTTTCAACTCTATAGGGTTTATTGTGCTCGGAATACCATTTCGCTGCAATACCCTCCAGACTGCAAGGGAAACAAATAAATAAGGCTCGGTTATTCCTCTTGAACCTGAAACATTCTGCGAAGAATAGGGCGAGGTGTGCCTTTGGGTCACCCGAACCATCAAACTTGATAAATTTCTTGGAAAGATTGTCGAGATCATCATCCCCATTCAGTCCATCATAGAAATCTTCACTTGTAAAGACCCTTTTGCCCTTGTCACGGGCCTGCAGATCCTTGACCATCTTCATCACATCTCAGAGTTGTGACTGAGTAGGGTCATCAACAGACTGATTTCTAGATTTATAAGTCGACCCCTGCCTTTGAGTTGACCTTCTAAATGCCTGCTGAGTTTCATATTTCTCATCAGTATTTCCTGCGGATTCTGCATCATCAGAGGTTTCTTCATGACGATTCTGCTTTTTGGTGATCTTCACATTCTTCTTCATTCTTCGGCCTTTGACCTTTTTCTTATTGTGGGTTTTCCCTAAGCTGACCCCTGTTTCCTCAGACAATAACTTACTCAGCATTCTCTGAAACAACGAATACATCTGTGGGTCGATGTCATCATTAGCTTGCTGACTTCCGTTTTCGACGGATTGTGAAGAGGCCATTTCTTATACTGAAGCCGACGGGAAACTCATAAGCTCGACTGATGTGGTTTTCCTTCCAGACCTCGTCTGAACCATGTAAGGATGCAAATGCTCTCTGCAGGGAAAAACTGAGGATTAGATGCTGAAAATGGTTTTGAATAGGAAATATTTGTTGGATATCTGGTAGACAATTTGAAAGATGTCCCATTACTAGGGACTGAGTCGTCGCTAGAGTCATGACAATTACGCTGCTATTGTAAAACCCATAAAATTTTGATAATTATCAAACTAAATAAAGGATAAAATCCTTTGAAATAAATATGATAAAATGATATAGAGTCGATCCAAATGGATCTTGAATCCAAACTGGATCAAATGGATCCAGTATCTGGATTTGGGTATGATGAATGGATTCGGATCCTGGATGGATTGAAAACCCAATTAAAAAAAATCCAATTGGATCTTAATGGATCCAAATATGGTCGAATCTCAATCAAGATCCAAAAATGTAGTCAGAAAGTTCAGAAGATCTAAAATATAATCTAACTCGTATTTGAGATTCGTCAAGAACCAAATTCGTATATATATAAATTAATAAAGACCTATTATGCAACAAAAGGTGATGTGGTGTAATGGCAAGAGGTATTGCTCAGTTATGAGGCAACCCGAGTTCAAATCTCAATAGACAAACAAACGGATTTTAGAAAGAGGAAGTGTCTTTTTGTCAAAAACGTCAAACGTTAGAAGGAAATAAGAAGATTAAAGTTGCAAACATATGCAACGAAATGTACTATGGCGCAGTGGTGAGGCCCATTGCCTCTTAGGGAGGAGAACTTTGGTTTGAATCCCCCTGTGCGCCAAATGGTTTTGCCAAAAAATGTCATTTTGGCCAAACATGTCAAAAATGTTAATAGAGGTTAAGTAAATTTTTGTTGCAACGATATGCAACAAAATTGAGTATGGTACACTGGTGGGGCTCGTTACCCCGTACTGAGGAGAACCTCAGTTTAAATCCTCTGGGCGCCAACAATAAAAAGTATTTTGCAAAAAAGTAGGTTATTGATAATTTCTTTTTATGGAAATTTTAAAGAGGGGTGTTTCACCTTCCCATTTAAGACAGATTAAATGGGGGAAGACGCACAAAGAAAGAGGGCTGGGCATTTTCCCAAATGGGAAGCCCAACCAAATACGTTAATGAAGGAAAAACAAATTGATGCATTTGTGGGTTTACAAAGTTGGACTCATTGAGACTCGCCCCTCCTGCTCTCTCTCAAGCTTTCCTTTTCTCTTTCAAGTTTCCCCTCTCTCATTATTCTCGAAGCCACCATTGTTGACGTGGGGAGCTCTCTTCATCGCCTTACGTGGAGCTCCAACCGGGAAGAAGTGACGGCATCTCTACCAGCTCAAATCTCCGAACGAGGTAAGAGCATCTTCTCCTTATGTATATGCTCAGTGTCATGGGGTACCGATATCTGTTCGATTATTAGAATTCCATGCTTCTAAGAGTAAATCCATCCTACATTTTCATGTTTTCACAAAAAGAAATTTCTGTATACTTTGAAAACGATGTTATAAACTTTACACTCCACACATATCTAAGGGGATTTCTTCCATTTGAATGTGCATACAGAAATATAGATTTATAGATGCCATCATCGGGTCATGGATGGATACCATCCAGCATGTGTATCCCTGTCCTTTTTGTGGTTAAATTTACTTGTTGTAGACCTGTAAGAAGCAGGTTGGTTATGTGCCAATAGGTCCTCGCTAATCTCGAAAGGCATAGGTTAGATCAATCGACCTATACTCCCAGCTCTAAACAATCTACAAAAAAACCATGGTGATATATATGGTACATATGCACTTAACGACATATACCCACCACTGTGATATTGTCGATGTCAGAACAAAATAGTGAAGGTAATCATAACCTGCAGATTTTATGAACTCGGTATGAAAATATAGGGTTTATGGGGGTCGTTGAATTAATAAACCCTAAAACCCAAGTGGGTTATTTACACAGATCTAAACTCAAGTGAATGCATGTTTATAAAGGTCAGAGTACTTAGTTAAACCAGCCTATATCTAGGTGATTTGTTACATTTCCAATATGTGATTTATTTTACCTGCAAATCAGAATTTAGTATGCATGAACAAACCTCATCTTAATAAAATGTGTATTGTAAGTATGTGATTTGCTTTAGACCCGTACAAACCGAGTGTAAGCTTGTAGTTTTCTTTTTGGTCTAGTTAAAAAAAAAAAAACAGAAATTTACCCACATCATAGTTGATTTAGTAAATCAGCATAAATAATATATATAGCTATATACTACAAGATCAATAGTTGTTGTAAATTGTCAAGGAGAAAACCAAGTGTATATTCGTTTCCCCCTTTTCATGTTCGATTCATGGTGCATCCGGGTTGCCGCCAATGTTGTGACTTTTGCTACACTACAAGGTGTATGTCGCCTAGTCTACAATGCAGCGACATGTGCACTGCAGCAAGGGTTGCTTGGCAGCCACAGTGTGATGGCGATCTTGAATAGTGTGGTGTGGCTGAAGGTTGTATGCTTGACATACCAACGCTGCTACTATGCGGTGGTATTGAAAACCACCGAAATTTACCAAGCTAGCCTATACGGGGACGTTATCAACTGGGGTGTGCCTACAACCACGTGCACCATGTTGCACCAGTCCAAGTGATGGGGCTGCAGTGACTTCTGCCATAGCAGTTACCGCTGGTTGGAGTTTTATCATAAACATACACTCTTGTCATATTTGCGAAACCCAAACAGTCAAGATTGTGGGTTCAGGTAACTGACAACCAGTTTACAGTTGTTGTTTACTAAACCAAAAATTTTGGTGGTGGGGGTGGTGCCTCCGTCTTGTGGGCTGCTGACGTATTTCAGCAGGGAACCCACAACCTCATATACATATCGAGTTGCTATTGGCTCGTTCTGAGAAGTCGACCGTGGACCATAGTACCCGCAGTGGTGGCATGTCATATTCAGGTCCGAATTACCACCTAGTCAACTTAGCAACCTTGGGACCCATCGTAGTGGCATGTCATATTCAGGTCCGAATTATGTCATATTCAGGTCCGAATTACCACCTAGTCAACTTAGCAACCTTGGGACCCATCGTAGTGGGATTGGTCGGATGTCCACACCTACGGTTGGAACTATGGCTTTGTTGCCATGATCCATCCTCCCCGAGCCAAACAAATAAGGAATATGCGAAAAACACCTTCTGTGGTTAAATTAAACATCCTGTTGGACCAAGTGACCTCGGTGGGTCCGTGAACCCAAATGAAACCTTAGTAGTACCATGGAAGGTATATGCTAAGTGGTCAAGAGTGTCCTTAAAGAAAATGTTTGGATTACCATGACACACGAAACATGTGTTATCAAGCGATAAAAAGTGTTCAATGGTCGATATCCTGAAACTAAAACTATAATCATGGATTTTGGTATAAAGAGAAGAGATATATATAATACAATACTTTGTGAGACTAAAGGCTTAGTGTAATCTTATAAATGCTAAAATACTTATATTCAGCAAACGTCAAGCATGTACATAATCTTGTTCTATTTGACGATCTAAAGAAGAATGAAAAAAATTGGGTGGGCTTTTTGGCCACCATAGCGTACACGCACCCTTTTCGCAAAAGCTGAATATTTCCCTATTGGTTCCCTGAAATGAATGCTTATCTTGTTCTCGAGTTACGAAATACAATTATACTTGTGATTTTTCCTACAAATGGAATGTGTGTTACATTGAGAGTCACTATT
This sequence comes from Nuphar pumila, assembly GCF_984573655.1. Taxonomy (NCBI): domain Eukaryota; kingdom Viridiplantae; phylum Streptophyta; class Magnoliopsida; order Nymphaeales; family Nymphaeaceae; genus Nuphar; species Nuphar pumila. The sequence continues at coordinate 86,214,423 of NC_143252.1, read as the reverse complement.
ATGCATATCTGCTTAAGAATGTTAAGTATTAATGAAGGTGACAATGAATGAGATTTCAATGATGTATTCTTATCGCATAATGGTTTGTAGGTGGCTTGTTGTAAATGCATATGATTGTTATAATTGCTCAATTAAGGAAAATCTATAGTGTTATGGTGGTACAATATGGAAACTATGCATATAAAACTCTTGTAGTGTCATGTGGGCACTTATGATATAATTTGGTTTTATGGTAATTGCATACAAACAATTATTTCCATGTCCAGTGTCAATTTGTATATGCTTGTTTACAAAAGCTAGCTAAATAAAAGGCATTTGACATGCCATGATTAGGTGAGAGTTTAAAACTGAGCTTACAACTTCGCAGAAAGCTAAAAGTGCCATACGAGCACCTATGAATTATTAAAGTTGGGTTATGCCATGTTGCAGCACCATCAATGGGGTACGATATGTATACCCTAGCACAAAAACAAAAGCTAAGATGATGCATATACAAGTATTTGGTTCGGGTTTGCACCGAAATGACGAAAAGTTGTATTAGTGTCTATTGCACACTAAGTTAAGAAATGTGCATACATTGAGATCACCCCGAGTATGGGTTGAGATTTTGGAAATCCCCTATGGTGCAATGACTCGCACCGAGAAATAAATAAAATATGAAATATGCATATAATATAAGTGTGGGATTCTGGGTATACCTGATATGGTATATGTTACTGGTTTCCTGGGATACTGGGTATACCTGACAACGGTATATGTTACTGGTTTCCCAGGGCTCTGGGTACACCTGAAAGACGGTGTATGTTACTGGACCCATGGTCTACCTTGGAGAGGGTAGATGGTACAACCTCTGTGGGACATTCTTGTTTTTGTGAGAGCTAGGCATCTCACCCGGTCCCCAGTCCTCGAAGTTAGGGGGGCAGGACTACCAATTTGTCCTAGGTGGTAGATCCAAGTCTTCTGCAGAAGTACAGGGTGCATCCTAATTCTAGTTCTATCCATTGGGGAGTACTCTCTCTGTCATGAACCGTCCCCTTTGGATATCCATACGGCTAGTCATACGGGTTATAAAATAATAAACCCCCGTGTGGTCTCGGTCCGCTACGATGTCGAATGCCTGTGCGTACCCACAGGGTAATTAAGAAGATGAAACATAAAGTTAGTGCATTAAGAAAAATCTTCAAGTAGTTGCATATGGCTTGATGTTGCAATTATTGAGTAAGCTATGATTCCTATGGTGCATGCCTCAGATCGGTTTTTGTTTTAAAAAAAGATGTGATAACTTAAAAATGATGTGTTGCACGTTGGTCTGTGCTTTATGCGAACTTTACGTGAAATGCTTTACTTAAGTCAGGTGTATATCCACATAAGTTCCAAAGTTGTTATTACTTATATAAATATGGTTTATGGATCGTGCTTTGATGTTGATGGAATATATCATGAAATACTTGACTTTAGTGACCTGTACATTTATCAATTGTTAAATGGTTATTAGTTCTATCTAAACATGTTGCACATATACTTGTACACATGACACAGTGCACATTCATATGGATATTATGCTTCTTACTCAGACGTGGTAGTCTGACTCCTAATATTTTCAAGAAAACAGTATGATGAGCAATTGCATTCATCGCTGCAGACAGTTCCATGTGACCATATATTCTTTGGATGTCCTGAGGATTTCTGACTTGTAATAAATATTCAAGTTGTAAATGATAACTTGTAGTATTTCAATGCAAGAATTTATTTTTCTTAAATGCCTTGAATCTGCGTTATTACTTGTAACCCGCCCAAATAATTTGACTAAGGATTTAATAAAGCTTTTCCGCTGTTGTTTAGAAAAAAAATTTATTCCAAAATTTTAAAGCTAAATATTTGGGGTGTTACAGCTATTCTTTGCAAAATAAACAACTAAAAATGCGCCTTATTACCTAGGCGAGGTCATCAAATCATGATAGAATGAAAATGAAAGAAATTTTATTGAAGAAAACATGATTTAATAATAAACTTAACATAAAGGAGGGGGGCAAACAATTCTCCACCACTCCTGATAATCATTGGACACTCGAGGACCAAGAAAAATAGTGAGGGTAAAAAAAGAATCTCAGCCATGTCTGGCGGAATGGTATGCTTTGGACCACTGATCTGATGTGAGATCAAACTCTGGCAAGATCCCTGATAGTAGACGAATTTTTATGCGCTTCTATCTCTGAGAGAACTGCCTGACACAGCGCTCTGGATGATAATGTGCGCAGAAGAATGTGCCAAGTAGCCTGAACCGCTTGTTGTATGCATAAGTATATCTGGGAGGTGATTTCTAACGATCAAAGTACTCCCACACGATTTCTTTCTCCTGAAGGTTGTCGATTAAGAACCGGTATCGTGCAACTGGAAGAAACTTTTCACCATTGTATCTGCATGAACTGGCTCGGGCTGGCACATGCCGGAGAAACCAAAATTGCAATGCATAGGTACACCCTTCGACTAGAATTGATTCTCCGAGTGTGAAATGGGTCAATCCTTGACACAAAAAAGTGAGTGCGGCCATGGCTATAGAGAGGTGGCTGGTTTGTCGACTTCCCCACCTTCGCAGAAGTTGAACTATCCTGATATCCATGTAATTTTGTCTGTCTGGAAAGAAAGTCAATCCTACTGTGCATAGGATCATTGCATGTTGGATTCTCTCTCGAGTTGTTTGGGATAAAGAATTGACTTCTATAAATGCCCCATACTGCCTATAAATTTCGAGCAGATTCACATATTCATTTTCATTCTCCTCGATCAATGGCCAAGACTTGCATCCTGTCATGCGGGCTAAAGAGTCTCGAGGATGCAGACCCTTGACATTAATCAAGAATTGTTGCTCCAAAGGATCTCCTAGATGACCGGCAGGCTCGGACAATTCCATGATTTCTGAAAACTCATCCATCAACAAAGTCATTTCTCCCCATGAAAACCAGAAGGTACTAGTACTCGGGTTCCACTGCTCTGCCAGTACGTGGATCAAATTGTCGTTGACTGTCTATTTTCTCACTGCGGATGCCAGCTCCAATCCACAATCGCTCAAATAGTCCAAAAACATATGAGAGAAGTTCTTGAGCCATGAATAATACCATCGGGGAATGAAGGATCTGGTGCTAAGAGTTTGATGTTCTGGAAGACCTTGTTGCACCTTGTAGGAGATGTGACCCTCAGGGAAGACTGAATCAAGTTGACCGGATGCCATCAGACTGGAAAACATGGAAAATTGGAATAGGATTTAGGAAAATACAGGAATTTTAAAAAATTGCAGGCATGATAAAAATAAAGCAAAAAATTCGAGATCCAGAAGAAAGGAATGATGAAAAATCACTTGGAGTTTTGAGGAAAATAAAGGAGAATTTAGAAAATCGTCCAGGGTTTGAATAAAATAGGAATTTTTAGACAGTATATGGAGACAAATGGAAAATTAAGGATTTTTGAAAATCGTCCAATATTTTAGAAAACTTGTGGAAAAATGTAATAAAAGAAACTAACATTCAATCACATCTTGTACAAACAAGTATGCACATACATCATTCTCTAAAAGCTGACTCTAGATGCACAAGTTTTGAAATAGCTGTAGGACCTTAATCCTAACTCTAAGGTTCAGATCATCTGTGTCCAATCATGCTATGCCTATATACTCGAGCCAAGGCCCGGTGTACGTGGCATAAAATCAATTTCTCTGGTTCTAGGTTTATGTTTTCCAACATCCTTGAGCGCCTAGCGATATACTTTGGACTATGGCCCTTGGTATGTGGCAGGGGGGTTTTCACCCAAATAGGTGGCTAAGTTGTGAGGCTTTGTCCCGAACTATGGTTCTGGAAGAAAGCTCAACAATGTAAAGACCAGGTAAAAGTAAGTGGGTGGTTTTTTAAAACATGAGCACATGCAAGTAAACAGAGGGCTCTAAAACCTAAAGAGATAGAGATTTTAAAAATCTTTGGAGAAGCATACATTGCTTTCATACAAATCCTAGATTGAGGTGGGTTGTATTAGACCTAAGTCTATGTGAGCATAAAAATTTCCTCCTCAATATGGTCCTACCAAACCATGCCTAGTCTACATGCAATCCATGTCAGCTGAGTTCAAGTTTAGGCTCCTAGGTTCACATGATATCAGAAAGTAAAAGTTGACATTCCATGGAACACGATTTTGACAATTTGAACTAAGTCAAGCACACAATTGATCAGGCGAAGACAGGTCCCATCTCGGTCGCCAAACCTGTTATCATCGTAAAATTTTACTTTTGCAAGTCAAACTGACCTTTGAAAAAGATTTTGAAAATAACTCACCTCCGTTTTAAAATACAAGATAATTCCGAAGAATGGGACTCGCCTGTCGGTACAAGGTTCAACCGTTCTTAGCGCCTTTATCAAGGGTAATTGAACCAAGGATCAAAAGTGTGCTTAGCTTTGCTCAACTTGTATAAATCGTGTTCTATTTCCTAAATGCACAAAGAATCAGGCATGTGCTATGAATTTTCTGAAAATGCAGATTTGAAAACATAATGTTTGCTTTGAATATTTGAAATACTTGGAAATTCTTGGAAAATATGTCACTTGAAAAATCATGAGCCTTGTTGAGAGAATATGAAAATCAATTTCTGAAGAAATATAAGTGTTTTTAGAAAAATCGATTTCTGAGGAATTTCAAGTAACTTTGGAAAAACTTGATTTCTTTGAATTAAACTTTGAAGATATAACATGGAAAAATCATGATTTGAACTTGAGAAATACTTGAAATACAACTTAAAAGCTCAGAGTTTTGAGAAAATCGATTTCTGAGAAAGACTTAGAAAATTTTGAGAAAATCAATTTCTCTGAATTGGAATTGGGATTTGTAAATTGAATGAAATGAATGAATATGGATTTGAAAGTCATGATTTTGAAGAATTGAGAAAATCTTTTTGTATTTTTAAGAAATGCAGTACATTTTGAAGTTAGCCTAAGAGTGTAGGCTGAATGTGGCTAATACGAAGATCACAAATCTGGGTCTCGTTCGTATTCTGACTATGGCCAAAAATACGAATTTCATAGAGTTTTTTAACTCCTTAAGAGCTTGTGCACGTGCCATTCGTGTAGACCATGGTGAATTTGTAAAAATGTGCATGAATGATACATTAATCAAATATTAAAATTTGCAGAATCAAACTATATGCAATGCATCCTATTCTATGCAGTAATTGAAATTCTTATTCCAAATTTAATTACAATTTATATCACTAATTGAATTTAAATAACTGAAAATAAAATAAAATAAAGCCTTGAATGTCTCTGCAAAACTAGAAAACTTATTAGTGAAGAAATGTCAGCTTTTCTAGATTTATCCAGTAATATCTGAAAATTACTGGATTTTGCTAGATATAAGCCTTTTTCTATGATTCCTTGAGATAAACATAATGAAATATGAAATAAAATTGAAGAAATATGAAAATGGGATTTGAAAAATCGAAATTGGGGTCAAAATGACCAAAATACCCCTGATAGCAAGACTACAACAACAAACAACAACTACGCCTTCATCCCAAAACAATTGGGGTCGGCGATATGAACCAACAAAGAAAATCATTATGGGTCTTCCACATGAATCCTTCTCCTCCATTCATTTCTATCCAATGCCATGTCCTCGGTGAGGTTCAAAGCATTCATATCCTTTCTTATCACCTTCATCCATGTCTTCCTAGGCCTACCCCGACCTCTTTTAACTAATATATTTTCCCATTTCTCCATCCTTCTAACTGGAGCATCATTAGGCCTTCATCGAATATGTCCAAACCACCGTAAACGATTCTCTCTCATCTTATTTTCAATGGGTGCAACGCCTACCTTCTTACGTATCTCCTCGTTCTGAATCTTATCTTTTATTGTATTTCCACACATCCATCTCAGCATACGCATCTCAGCTACACTCATTTTTTTAATATGATGTCTCTTGGCAGCCCAACATTCCGTACTATATAGTAAAGCGGGCCTAATAGTCGTCCTATAAAACTTTTCCTTCAACCGCAATGGCATTCTACGATCGCACAACACTCCAGTTGCACTCTTCCATTTCATCTACCCAACCTTTATCCTATGATTTACATCTCCATCAATTTCTCCATACTTTTGAATGATAGATCCCAAATATTTGAAAGAATCATCCACCGGTAATTCATGCTCACCAAGCTTCACTACACTCCCATCACTACTTCGTTGCTTACTAAATCGACATTCCATGTATTCTGTCTTACTCTTACTCAACTTAAAACCTCTTGCTTCCAATGTCTGTCTCCATAATTCTAACTTAGCATTAACCCCAACTCTAGACTCATCAATCAAAACAATATCATCAGCAGACAACATACACCATGACACATTTTCTTGAATTGATCTCGTAAGCTCATCCATCACTATAGCAAATAGGAAAGGGCTTAAAGCAGATCCTTGATGTAACCCAACCGTTATAGGAAAATTGGTTGTCACCCCTCCACAAGTGCGGACATTGGTTACTACTCCTTCATACATATCTTTAATTATACTAATGTACTTAAGAGAAACACCTTTCTTCATCATTGTCCACCAGAGAACGTCCCTAGGTACTCTATCGTAAGCCTTCTCCAAATCAATAAAAACCATATGCAAATCTTTGTTCCTCTCTCTATTTCTCTCAATAAGTTGTCTAAGAAGATGTATAGCTTCCATAGTTGATCTTCCAGGCATAAAACCAAATTGATTCTCCGATATCATGACAATCTTCCTCAACCTAGACTCAATCACCCTCTCCCCAAGTTTCATAGTATGACTCATGAGTTTTATACCACAATAGTTTGTGCAATCTTGTATATCACACTTATTCTTATATAGAGGCACCAAAGTACTCTTCCTCCACTCATTAGGCATCTTATTTGTCCGCCAAATCTTGTTAAAAAGATTTGTCAACCATTCTAAACCTTTCTCTCCCAAGCATTTTCAAGCCTCGATAGGTATACCATCTGGGCCAACTGCCCTTCTTGATTTCATTTTCTTCAAAGCCTCTGCGATTTCTTTCTTTTGAATCTTGCGCATGAAGTCACGATCCATCTCATGAAAAGAAATTGAAAAGTCTCCAAGATCCTGAGCATGACTTTCATTAAATAGCTTATCAAAATAATCTTTCCATCTCTCCTTAATCTCCTCATCTTTGACTAAAACCCTTTGCGTTTCATCTTTGATACATCTAACCATACCCAGATCCCTCGATTTCCTATCTCTCATCTTTGCAAGCCTATAAATATCCTTTTCACCCTCTTTGGTATCCAACTTGTCATAACCCTCCTTATATACCTTATCCCTCGCGTTCCGAACTACTTTTTTAGCTTCCTTCTTTGCTATCATATACTTCTCCAAATTCTCATTATCACGATTTTTATTTAGATTTCTATAACACTCTCTTTTAACTTTAATAGCTAATTTGACATCCTCGTTCCACCACGATGTATCCTTACGTAGCAGTACACCACCTTTAGACTCACTCAATACCTCCTTAGCCACATTTCTCATGCCACCCGCTATCTTATTCCACATAGATTCTGAATCCTCCTCGAGACACCAATCAACTTCCTTAACTACCCGCTCTACAAACATTCCTTGTTTAGCTTCTTTCAGTGCCCACCACTTAATTCTAGGATCTATCATATGTCTAACCTTTTTGCGGTATTGTCTAATTGTAAGATCTAAAATTAAGACTCTATATTGTGTAGCTACACTTTCTCCCGGTATAACCTTACAATCGATGCAACAACCCCTATCTCTCTTTCTAAGTAGGAAAAAATCTATCTGACTCGTATTAACCCCACTTTTAAATGTTACTAGGTGAGACTCCCTCTTCCTAAACCAAGTGTTTGCTAAGATCATATCATAGGACAAACCAAAATCTGAAATCCTTTCTCCACTTTCGTTTCTTTCTCCTATACCATAGCCTCCATGGATACTCTCAAATCCATCCCTACTAATGCCTACATGCCCATTAAGGTCACCGCCGATGAAAAGCCTTTCTCCATAAGATATCCCTTGCACTACTTCATCTAAATCTTCCCAAAATTGATGCTTAATGGAATCATCTAAACCTACTTGAGGTGCATAAACACTAATAATATTAATAATATTCGTACCTAATACTAATTTAATAAGTAAAATCCTATCACCCTTCCTACGGACCTCAACTACATTATCTATAAACTCACAACTCATAACAATCCCTACTCCATTCCTATTCCTATTTATTCCTGTATACCAAATTTTATATCCCCAAGGTTCTATCACTTTTGCTTTCTCAACTATGGTCTTGAAATCAGGGTTTTCAGAAAGATATTTTATAAAATACAAATTTTGAAATTCAAATGAGGATAAATCAAACACAAAAGTAAATGATATGATTAAAAGCATAAAAATCAGGGTTTAGAGTTTCAAAATTAAGGTCAAACGACCCTGATAGCAAGACTATGACCTTGAAATCATGGTTTTTCAGAAAATATTTTGGTAAAAACATTGGGTTTAGGGTTTAAAAAGACTCAAATGACAGTCAAATCAATCATGAAGTGTCCTAGCATGATTCTAAACATGAACAAACTCTAAAATCATTAACTTGTATACAAAAATCAAGAAATATCATGAAAATCATGATTTTGGCAGTGTTTCAGGATCTTGCGGGTACCCTGTTTTGCAATTTGATTGATTCAAGCATCAAATGATATAAAAAATTTATAAAAATCGACATGTAAACTCATTGTAACCCTAAAAGTTAATTGGAAACGGAAAAATTCAATTTTGACATAATTTCAATCTGAAATTTACCCGAATCGAGATCCGAGGTACGTGGCATAGAATTTCCACTCCGGTTCTAAGGTAAGGTTTTCCAACATCCTTGAGCGCCTACCGATATACTTCGGACTGTGGCCCGCGGTACGTAGTAGGGGGGTGTTAACCCAAATAGGTGGCCCAGTTGTGAGGCTCTGTCCCGAACTAGGGTTCTGGAAGAGAGCCCAGCAACGTGAAGACCGGGTAATGATAGGTAATGGGGGTTTGAAAAAATGATCACATGCAAGAAATAGAGAGCTCTAAGTCCTAGAGAGATAGACTTTTGAAAATCTTTTGAAGAAGCATACATTGTTTGCATTCAGATCTTAAATTGAGGAGAGTTGTGTTTAGACCTAAGTCTATGTGAGCATGAAAATATCTCCTCAATATGGTCCTACCAAACCATGCCTAAGCTATATGCAATCAATGTCAGCTAGGTCGGAATCTAGGCTCCTAGGCTCACATGATATTGAAAGTAAAAGAGCTGACATTTTGTGAACATAATTTTGATAATTAAACTAAGTCAAGCATAATTTAGGTCAGACAAGGACAGGTCCCATCACGGTCCCCAAACCTGTTATCGTCGCGAAATTTTTCCCCGTCTCCCTTCCTTGCGGAAGAGAAAAAGAGAGAAACGCTTTCGCGCTTCAAACTTGACCGGATTTTGGAAATTGTTTTGAAATACTCGCCTCCGTTTTGAAATCTGCGGGAAAATCCATGGGATGGGGCTCGACCTGTCGGTACGAGGTTCGACCGTTCCTGCCGCCTTTAACAGGGGTAATCGAACCAAGGACCAAAATTGTGCTTGACTTAGTTAAATCATCAAAATCATGTTCTATCCTAAATGCACAAAGAAATCAGGCATGTGCTATGAGAATTTTGTAAAATACATCTTGGAAAAACATGATGTATGCTTGGAAAATATTTGGAGTTGAAAAGAATCTCTCAGGAAAAAGATGAAAGTCAATTTCTCAGGAAACTCAGATGAAAAAGATTTGAAATCTCAGGAAAGTTCATAAAATTGTGGGAAAATCATGAATGGTTGAAAATCCTGGGAAAATGGAAGTGATTCTTGAGAAAAAGGTGAACATTTGAAAAGGGAAACACTTCTCAGGGAAACTTAGACTTTGAGAATTTTCTTAGGAAAATGATGGAAATCCTGAGAAAATGGCAAGAAATTCTTGAGAAAAGATGAATAGTTGAAGGAAAAATGCTTGTCATGAAAAGCTTCAAGTTTTGAAAGCTTTCTTTTGAAAATGATTGAAATTCATTGGAAAATTCTTTGGAGAGGGAGAATTGAAACTTGGGAAACTGAAATCCTGAGAATTTTACCCTTGAAATACTTGGAAATCGATTCTGATCTTGGAAAAAGATTGGAAAACTCTTTTGAAGCTCTTAAGAAAATAACATTTTCCAGGGAAAACTATGGGAAAATTGACTTGGGAAAACCGATTTTGAAAGATCCTCAAGAGTTTCTTGAGAAATCGATTTCTTGAGAATGAAATTTTCTTAAGAAAATCATAAGAAAACCAATGATTTCATGATGCAAATGATATGAATGAAAGAATGCACTTTGAAAGGTTTTCTAGGGAAATTTGTTGGAAAAATGTGTATTAAGTCAAAGTAAATCTTTCACATATTCTGACTGTGGCCATGAATATGTTCCGAGTTTAATTGATTTAATGCACAAGATTTTGAAAACATTGGAAATATGATGTGCATTTTAAGATAGCCTAAGAGTGTAGGCTCAATGTGACTAGTAGAAAGATGATGGATCTGGGTCTCGTCCATATTCCGACTAGGGCCGTAAATATGGATCCCACCGAGTCCATCAACTCCCTAAGAGTTGGTGCACGTGCCATTCGTGAACATCCATAGTGCTTTTGAAATAAAATGCATGAATCATAGAAACAGGATATTGCATAAAATCAAACTATATGATATGCATCCTAGTCTAAGCAGGAAATTAAATCTCTTATTCCAAAATTTACATTATTACATCATTAAATAAAGGAAATAAAAGAAATTTGCAGACTTCAGCTCCTTCTTTTGAATGTCCCTGCCAAACTTGAAATAAGGTTAGCTCAAATATGTGGGTTTTTCCAAAATTTTCCAATAATATTATGAAATTATTGGATTTAATTGGATATAAACCCTATGATCATGCTTCCTTGATATTTGAAATGATGAAAATGCAAGAAATTCAGTAGAAAACAGTTTGAAATTCGGAATTGAGGTTAAAATGACCAAAATACCCCTAAAATTAAAGTTACATCTTTAAAATCAGGGTTTTTTGAAGGAAAACTTGGTAAAATTGAGATTTTGAAATTCAAATTGAATCAAATGATGATGAAATGCAGTAAGAGACATGATGACATGCTGCTAGACACATTAAGACTGTAAAATCAGAATTTGGTATTTTGCAATTTATCAAAAATAACGATTTTCGCTTGTTTTTCGCTTGGATCCGGGTCCTGCGGGACCCTGTTTTGGTATTATGGATGATCCGAACCTCAAATGGATTCCAAATTGCACCAAATTCGGTATGAAGCATCTACTTACTTTGATAAACAACCTAGAATGCTAAAAATCATGAAATGATATGATTTAAATGCCAAAATTCAAAGAAAGTCCTAAAATGATGGATTTTGTCTATGGATCCGAACCAAATGCAATGCCTAATATGATAATGCAAGATTTACACCATGGAAACTTCTGATATTTTACAGACTGCTAAAAGACCCAAAATGGAACATTTTTGGTTTTTACAGCCTCGGGATTTGAGCCATGGTGAGTTCAATAACAGGGATTTAGTTCAGACAGAGGTAAAAATCACACTAATCTGATGTAAAATGCTAAAAAAATATCAAACAGCCATGGTAATTTATGCAATTAATCAGAGATATGCAAGACACACACATGAACAACTTTCATGTTTATGACTTTGGCATTTGATCAACGGAAACACAGATAAAAATATAACTATTTCTGCCTAAACTAACAAAACAGACAAATGTAGCAAAACAGGGGGATGACAAGAAAAATCCGAAGCAGGGGTCAACACTGTTCTAAAAATTACAGGCTTTTAGATGCAAACAGAAGACACCACGGATATAACTTTCACTTTTTACAGTTTCGGATTTGGAGCAACACACAAAGAGAAACCACAGCCGTAAGTCGATCCAAGATCTCAGAGGCCCAAATTAGGCTCTGACACGTGTACCGACATCTCGGATTTTTGTCAGACATTAAAAACAATCAGAAAAATCTGATAAAATCATATTAAAAACTAGACATTTTCCCGAGTTCAAAACATCTTTCGGATCAAAAATCGGATCTCCCATGAGGGATATCTCGATTTTACAAGTCGGCAAATGATTTTCAAAACATATCCCGGGTAACAAAACCCGACTTGCCATTTTGAATGTTTACCGCAGTAAACAAATTGAAATGCCTCCGAATTTTTGGCAAAATTTCCGGGACACCTAAAGGCGCATTCTGTGATTTTTTTGGGATTTTTAATAAAAAACAAATGCATAAAATGACGTGTGGACTGATTGACAAAAACAGAGACCTACTGAAAATAAGCAGAATTGAAATAAATGCTAAATTAATTTTAATTAATTCATGAAATATGCTAAATGAATGAAATAAAATGCAAATTAAATCTAGCTAACTACATGCATGTTAAAATCATCAAGGAAGCATAATGAAACATTTTTATGTATGTCATTTTATGAGAATAGCTCAATCCATCCCTCGGATGAGCTCTTTCTTCAAACGACCCCCGATTCGAATTATGGAATCCAATCAATGGGAAAAGAAGTGCACCTTGCTTCGTTACGCAGCGTAGGAGCTCTTGAAAGGGGCAGCTATCATGAGCTTCCTTCGTCCTTCGCTCCGAGCTTCGGATGGTCCACCAAAATCGACCTCTGTTGGAATTGAATTGGCCACAGCACGAGCTCTACTCCACCTTCTTCAATGAGCCAAAGGGGGCACGAATTCCACAGTTCAAAATCTGATTCTAGGAAGGCTAGGTCGGATTTTCCAAGTTCACCAGAGCTAAAAAAATGATCTCTCTCTGATGGACATGGAGCCTTGTTTTTATAGATTTTCTGAAAAAAAATTGAATTTCAAACAGGCTGGATCTGAGCCCTCCATGTGGCGCCATCTCAGGGGGTGTCATCTGAGGGTTTGAAATTCGAATTTGGCTTTTGCAGGGAGCCCTCAGGTGGCGCCACCTCATGGTGGGCTACCTTTATTAAAATTAAAATAAAAAATAAAAATGGAGCCAAGTGGAGTCCTGGAATGGTGCCACCTCAAAAGGTGATCTGAGGTGTAAAGTTGGAACAGTAGGGGCATGCCATGTGGCGCCACCTCTGGGGAGTTCAAATGTTTGAAATTTTGCTTTTCTGCAGGAAAGGAGGGGCTGACATGTGGCATTTCCTCAGAGTGGCTCCTACGATGCCATGTGGCAGGAGAACATGAAAGGAGGAAGCAAAATGCGCCACCTCATGGGGGGGTTTTTTCTACTTTTTCTGGTGCAGGGAGGTCTGGACATGTGGCGGACAAGTGTCAGCTGTCTGGAGAGGCTTTCTCAAATGGCGCCACCTCAAGGGGGAGTTTGAAATTCAAATGGAGGTTGGCCCTGGAGGAATGGAGGGTGGACATGTGGCGCCACCTCAGGGGACAAGGCTCCTATATTTTTGGGTTTTTCAAAATTCAAATTTTCAAAAGGAAAGCTTGTGTGACACCATCTCAGTGTGGGTCCCACATTGCTTCTTTATTGAAATAAGGATAAAACCACAACTTCTTTTTGGAATTTTCATAAAATCTGGACTAATGGGCAAAACAGGAATTTTGGAAAGAGTTGGCCCTTGTAGGGTGATTTTGTAAAAGAAAGATATTTGAAATTGTCAAAAAGGGCAAAATCTGAGGTGAAGTGACTGAAATCCATATTGAAAACTATCCAGATCGTTTTCCTGAGAAAATATTTTGAAATTCAGAGCCCTAGGGGTAAAATGGGAAGAATTGATAATTTTGAAGACCCAGGGTTTTGAAATCAATTTTGAAAATAGTTAAAATTCGAATCTGGATTGAAAATTTTGAAATCAAGAGTTCTGGACCTCGAAATGACATGCTGTGCAGTGCAGTGATTTGAAATGCTCATGCAATGATATGCAATGTCATGTCTTATGAAATGGAATCTTGAACCAAGACTTTGGAGATGTCTGTCTCCTGTCAGGAGTAAAATCTTGAACATCTGAGATAAAAATAGAGAAAATTTGAGAGTTTCAGATGAAATTTGGACTTTTGCAAGGTCCGGGCTCAGAAAATAACCATTTTGCCCTCCAGCGATTTCAGAGGCTGGATGATGATGTTTGGTGAAAATGTCGGGGAGGTGAGTGAAAATTTGGGGTGTTTACAGTTTCCTGAGAAATTGACTTTCAGCTTTTTCCTGAGAGAATCTTTTCAACTCCAAATATTTTCCAAGCATACATCATGTTTTCCCAAGCTGCATTTTCCAAAATCTCATAGCACATGCCTGAATTCTCTGTGCATTTAGGATAGAACATAACTTTGATCATTTCGCTAAGTCAAGCATAATTTTGGTCCTTGGTTCGATTACCCCTGTTAAAGGCGGCAGGAACGGTCGATCCTCGTACCGACAGGTCGAGCCCCATCCCATGGATTTTCCCGCAATTTTTAAAACGAAGGCGAGTATTTCAAAACAATTTCCAAAATCCGGTCAAGTTTGAATCGCGAAAGCATTTCCCTCTCTCTCTTCTGCAAGGAAGGTAAGACGGGGGAAAAATTTCGCGACGATAACAGGTTTGGCGACCGTGATGGGACCTATCCTTGTCTGACCTAAATTATGCTTGACTTAGTTCAATTATCAAAATTATGTTCATAAAATGTCAGCTCTTTTACTTTCAATATCATGTGAGCCTAGGAGCCTAGATTCTGACCCAGCTGACATTGAATGCATATAGCTTAGGCATGGTTTGGTAGGACCATATTGAGGAGATATTTTCATGCTCACATAGACTTAGGTCTAAATACAATCCTCCTCAATTTAGGATCTGAATGCAAACAATGTATGCTTCTTCAAAATTTTCAAAATCTATCTCTCTAGGACTTAGAGCCCTCTATTTCTTGCATGTGATCATTTTTTCAAATCTCCATTACCTATCATTACCCGGTCTTCACGTTGCTGGGCTCTCTTCCAGAACCATAGTTCGGGACAGAGCCTCACAACTGGGCCAACTATTTGGGTTAACACCCCCCTACCACGTACCGCGGGCCACAGTCCGAAGTATATCGGTAGGCGCTCAAGGATGTTGGAAAACCTTACCTTAGAACCGGAGTTGAAATTCTATGCCACGTACCTCGGATTTCGATTCGGGTATATCGGCATAACTGGATTGGACAAAGATGATCTGAACTTAGAGTTAGGATTAAGGTCCTACAACTGTTTTCAAATTGATGCATCTAGAGTCAGCCTTTTAGGGAGTGCTGAATATGCATAAATGTTTGTGCAGGATGTGATTGCATGTATGATTTTCTCAATTCTTTATGTTTCCCAATGTTTTTCAACTCAATAGGTCTTTTTCCAAATATCCTTATTTTCCACAAGGTCTTTTTCTCAAACCCTGGATAACTTTCTCAAATATCCAATTTCTTCCAAAACTCCAGGCGATTTTACATTCTATCTTTCTACTGGATCTCGAATTTCTAGCTGCATTTTTATCCTGCCAGCAAAATTTTTCAAAATTTCTCACATTTTCCTAAGTCTCATTCTGAGTCTTTCTCTGTTTTCAGTTCGATGGCATCCACCCAAGTCGATCCTATCCTTCCTGAAGGTCACATCTCCTTCGAGGTGCGACAAGGTCGTCCTGAACATCGAGCCCTTAGCACCAGAACTTTCATTCCCCGGTGGTATTATTCCTGGCTAAAGAGCTTTTCCCGAATGTTCCCGGACCATTTGAGCGAGTGCGGATTAGAACTGGCGTCGGCAGTCGGAAAGCAGACCATCAATGGCAACCTGATCCATGTAATGGCGGAGCGATGGAATCCTCGGACGTGTACCTTCTGGTTCCCGTGGGGAGAGATGACCGTTTTAATGGATGAATTTTCAGAAATCATGGGGTTGCCAGAACCAGCCGGTCAACCAGGAGACCCCTTAGAGCATCAATTCCTTATCAATGTCAAGGGTTTGGACCCCCGAGACTCCTTAGCTCGTATGATAGGCCGCCGATCTTGGCCCCTGATCCAGTTAGAAGGAGATGAATATGTTGACCTACTTGAGTTGTACCGCCAGTATGGGACCTTCGTCGAAGTCAGCTCGCTTTCAAGAACAGCCAAAGAAAAGATTCAGAATGTAATGGTTCTATGCACTGTAGGACTGTCCCTTTTCCCAGATGGACAGAACTACATGGACATCAGGATAATCCAACTTATGAGAAGATGGGGAAGTCGGCAAACCAATCGCCTCTCTATAGCCATGGCAGCGCTCGCCTTCCTATATCAAGGTCTGACTCGATTCTCACTTGGAGAATCCATTTTAGTTGAAGGATGCATCTACGCACTTCAGTCCTGGTTTTTCCAGCATGTTCCAGCCCGAGCAAGCTCTTTCAGATACAATGGTCAAGAACTCTTTCCGGTGGCGCAGTACCGGTCCATGATCAACAACATTCAAGAGGATGACATAGTCTGGGACTATTTTGATCGGCAAATATCTCCTCCCAGATATACCTACGCTTATGGCAAGCGGTTCAAGTTGCTAGAACCATTCTTCTGCACTTACTACCAACCAGAGAGATGTGTTCGGCAGTTCTCCTAGAGGCAGCAGTATGTCGAAGCCCGACTGTTATCAGGAGTTATGGCAGAGTTTGATCTCACTTCCGCACAATGGTCCGGGGCATATCACTCTGCCTGCTACGGCTGGGATTCCTTTGTCTCTCTTAAAATCTTTCCAGGTCCTAGAGTGTCTGCCGACTATCGTGAATGGTGGCAAATTGTTTGTCCCCCACCTCTTTGTCAAGATCAATTTTAATAAAATCTTATTCTTCTCATTTTAATAAAATTCTCTTTCCTTCCATTGTGGTTTGACGACCTCGCCTAAGTAACAAGGCATATTTTCGTTGTTTATTTCTTTTGCAGAAGGAATGGCAACACAATTGTCGTGATTCCCACGACGACTCAGTCCCTAGTAATGGGACATCTTTTCCAAATTGTCTACCATATTTTCAGCAAATATTTCTTCCAAACGCTAATTCCTTCAAAATCTAATAAGGTCTTTGCCCTGCAGAAAGCATCCATACCATTTGATGGTTGAGACAAGATCAGGCAAAAGAACCACGGCATCTCAGTACTCGTCAGCCTCGGAAGAAGAGATGAGTTCCCCTCGATCCGAGAAGAGTCGAGAGCAGCAGCAAGAAGACGATGGCATAGACCCTCAAATGTATGCCATGTTCAGAAAAATGATGAATAAGATGACGAATGAGCAGCCCGGGACCAGCTCAGAAAGGAATCCATTCAGAGAAAAGTTCCATGGTCGCAGGGATAAGAAGGCTCCCAAGAAGCAGATCCAGCCAGAAGAGATTTCAGATGAATCTGATTCCACTGAAAACACAGATGAAGAATATGAGGTGCCTCCGGCATTTCAGAAGCGGGGCCAAAGTAAAAGCCGCAGATCAAAGAGCAGAGATAAAGAAGAGCCTTTGCAAGCGCAGTTCAAAGAAATGGCCCGAGTTGTCAAAGATCTGCAAGCCCGCGACAAGGGCAAGAAAGTCTTCACCAGTGAGGACTTTTATGATGGCTTAGAAGGGGATGATGATCTGGAGAATCTCCCCCGAAAATTCATCAAATTCGATGGTTCTGGCGACCCAAAAGCGCACCTCGCCACTTTCTTTGCTGAATGCTCTCGGTTTAAGAGGGATAACCGAGCATTGTTTCTATGCTTCCCCCGCAGCTTGGAAGGAGTTGCAGCTAAGTGGTATGCTGAGCATATCAACCCCATCGAGCTCAAGGAGTTCGACAAAGTTGTGAATCTCTTTATTGAACGCTTCTTGTTCAACACAGAAGCGCTGCCTACACTAAGTCATCTCTGCAATTTAAGGCAGAACGAGAATGAAAAAGCACGGGACTTCATTCACAGATGGAGATCAGCCTGTAATAAGATGAGAGATCCTATCTCGGAAAGGCATGCATTGTCCTTAGTCCTCAACAATTTCTCGCAGCCGTTAAGAGGATTAATCTCCACAGCGCCATCCAGGACCTTCATTGAGCTGACTGAACGAGCCGAATGACTCGAGCTGAGTGTGGAAAATGGAGTCTATGAAGGCTTCACCTTTTCCAAGAACAACTCTCATGGTGAGCAGAAAAAGAAAGCTCACTTCACTTATTCTGCTAGCAACAACAACAAAGGCCGAAATCAGCACAAAGGGCAGAAGAAAGATTACTGCTACGGCACCGGCAATCCGAACAACAAGGACCAGAAAGCAAAGCCTGCTCCTCAGTACAGCAAGCCTCCTCAGCAGGATCAAGGGCCGAAACCGCGTGAGAAAGCCAAACATGAAGGATGGAGTTACGACAGAAAGTTTACTCCCCTTGACCAATCACTCGAAGATGTGCTCGAGTACATGCTATCGAAAGAGATGGTCAAATTGCCCAGATTGGCCGATCCCCCTGTGCCCATGGGAAAATGGAAAGATCAGTTCTGCAAGTTCCACAGGACAGTGGGACACAATACCGAGAACTGCTTTGTTCTCAAAAACATCGTGCAAGATCTCATTGAAAAGAATCTATTGGTAGAAGGAGAAGAAGAGAAGATGGACATTCTCAATCACCCTTTCCCTTCGCACACCACAACTGTAGTATCGGCACAGCCATTTCTACCGCATGAACATATCAAGCCATATTCTGCGCAAGATCTCCAAGTTCAGCATCAGGTGACGGTGCTACGACAAGCAGCTCCAGATTCTAAGAAGATGGACTTAATTTCGGCATTCGGTAAAATGAAAGTTTCGGAAGCACCTGTGAAGTCAGTTCCCAAATCAAAAGGAACTCCTGACTTCTTCAAGCAAATCGTTAGACCCAGGCTGGAGAATTCAAGTCAGAAGCCTCTGACCGCTTTATGCAATGTCTCCATCCTTGACTTGGTCAAGAATTCTAGCAAGCACCAGCAAGTACTGGAGGATTTACTCAGAAAAATCAAAGTTAAGCCCAGCACTACTCCTGAAGACATGGCACAGATTGTGAACTCCGTCATGACCAATGCACCAATCACTTTTTCGGATGAGGACCTTCCAAAGCCTCATTCCTTTCATAATAATGCCTTGTACATTGTCGTTCGAGTCAGAGGAATGACGGTTCCCCATGTGCTGGTCGATGGAGGCAGTAGCCTCAACATATGTCCTGAAATGACCGCAAAGGCATTAGGGATCAAGGATGAAGAATATATTTCAGACCCTATCACTATCTATGGGTTTGACAATCATGGTCAAACGGCCAAGGGCAAGATATTCCTGGAAGTGTTTATCAACTATTCAGTGCATTCAGTGCTTTTCCACGTGGTTAATGTACCACCAACCTACAACTTGCTGCTTGGAAGGACATGGATTCACAACGCTAATGCAGTGCCTTCTACCCTCCATCAATGTGTGAAGTGGTCAAAAGGTGGAATGATTACCACAATACTGGGAGAAGACCCAGAAGAAAGGCTCCTGCAGCCCATGATTCCCCGGCCATCATACAATGCAGATATTCCCAGCATCAGGGAAAGTGAAGAGATCAATCTCGGGGAGAATCGAGAAATACTTCAGGCACCATCAGAGCCATCTCTGCACATAGTAGCCACGACACGATGGAAAGGCCCTCAATTTTTCAAGGTTGGAGGTCGAATCGACTACAGCACCATTAAGGATCATCCCTTGTTTCCTCAATTCATGAAGTCAAGAAAGGGATTTGATTTACTCCTGAAGCATGGCTATCAACCCTTCAAGGGACTCGGCAAGAATGAAGATGGCCGCATCGAGCCAATGATCCAGAAACATCGTCCCCACAGGGCAGGATTGGGGTTCCCCGGAGGAAGCTCATCAAGGAAGACTGTTTTTGTCAAAGGGGCACAATAAAGACCATTTGTTATTTCTTTCTATTCTTTTCCAAATAAGTGTCTCATTTTACCAATATCATTGATCAATTCAATCAATAAAATTCCAAGTTTCTTTGTCTATCCGGATGCCATCTACTCCCTTTCTGTCTATCTCATCATTTTATAATTCAATGCCATTTTATGCATGGTTCTCTTCAAATGATTGCTTGTCTTACTATAGGCCGATTTGTCTGAACCAGATTTTTTCTCCAAAATTTCAGAATGACTTCTCGGACAATCAAGAAGCTCATTCTCAATCCCAAGGCCTTTCAGAAGTCGACAGCAATTCACAGAATCAAAGCAAGCACCGGAAATGACAAGAGTGCAAAGTAGTCTGATGATTGTGCAGAATATGATCAGTCTCTTCAGGAATTACCGGAGTTTGCCGCAGTTCAGAAGCAGGACGAACCATCTCCTCTAGTACAAGATCCAACTGAAGGTGTCAATATCGGTTCAGAGGAAGATCCAAAAATTCTCCAGATCGGAACCAGTCTGAGTTCAAAAGAAAAGAAAAGGCTTACAGATTTTCTCAAGCGGCATGAAGAAGTGTTCGCATGGACGTATGAAGACATGCCGGGCTTAGACCCCAAATTAGTCGAACATCGTCTCGTCTTAAAGCCGGATGCTAAGCCAGTCAAGCAGAAGCTGAGAAAAATGGATCCCAGAATAGAACAGCAGGTCAAGGAAGGACTCGAAGATTTGCTCAAAGCAGGATTTATTCGAGCTATTGACTACCCAGATTGGTTAGCCAATATCGTCGTCGTCCCAAAGAAAAGCGGCAAAGTAAGGATTTGCATAGACTTCAGAGATCTCAACAAGGCAACTCCGAAGGATGACTATCCACTTCCAAGCATCGATCTTCTAGTCGATAGCACGGCAGGCCATGCCATGTTCTCTTTCATGGACGGATATTCCGGCTACAATCAGATTAAGTTGGCCGCCCGCGACCAATCAAAAACTTCCTTCACCACGCCTTGGGGCACTTTCTGCTATACAGTTATGCCTTTTGGGCTCAAGAATGCTGGAGCAACGTATCAACGGGCAATGGCTGTTATCTTTCACGATCAAATGCGCAAAATCATGGATGCGTATGTTGATGATATTCTCGTGAAATCTAAAGAGGGAGAAGATCACCTCGAAGCCCTTGATCACGTCTTCAAGAGACTCATTCTTTACAAGTTAAGGCTTAACCCGCAAAAGTGTGTCTTTAGAGTCGAATCAGGCAAACTGTTGGGTTTTCTGGTAAGCAAAAAGGGAATTGAAGTTGACCCGGCCAAAGCAAAGGCTATCATTGATATGCCTCCCCCGAAGAATCTCAAAGAGCTACGTAGCCTTCAAGGACGTATGCAGTCAATCCGGCGATTCATTTCCAATTTGGCGATGAGATATGAGCCCTTCAACCACTTACTCAGAAAAGGAGTGAAGTTCGAATGGGGGCCAGAATGCCCGCAATCGTTCGATTGAATCAAGAAGTATCTTCTTAATCCTCCCATCCTGAAGCCGCCAAAATTGGGAAAACCTCTTCTGTTATACATCTCAGTCAATCAAGTCGCATGCGGCGGATTCTTGGCACAATACAAAGAAGGCAGCCTGATAGAGCACGCCATTTATTACGTGAGCAAGACTTTCATAGATTATGAAAAGAGATACTCTCAAATAGAGAAGACCTGCCTAGCTCTGGTATGGATGTGTCAGAAGCTAAGACACTACCTGCTAGCATCAGAAGTCAAAATCTTGTCTAAACTCAATCCTCTCAAGTATATCTTAGAGCAACCTTTCCTCAGCGGACGAGTCGCAAAATGGCAAGTATTACTGATGCAGTATGACTTAGAATATGTCTCACAGCAATCAATCAAAGGCCGAGCAATCGCAGATCAATTGGCGGATTTTCCCCTGGCCGAAGAAGTGAAAGCCGAAGATGACTTCCCTGATGAGCAAATTTGCAATATCCAGCAATTTCCAGTCTGGAATTTATTTTTTGATGGTTCTAAGAATATGGCGGGAATAGGCATCGGAATCCTATTAATCACTCCTGAGAAGGAGATGATTCCATTTTCTCTCAAGTTAGATTTTCAATATACTCACAATATGGCTGAATATGAAGCCCTGATTCAAGGTCTAAAGATTCTACTAGACTTCAATGTTAAGGGAGTGCATGCCTACGGTGACTCATTACTTGTTGTCAATCAAGTTCGAGCCGAATGGCAGGTCAAAGATCAGAAGCTATTTCCCTATCAGAAAATTGTTTCAGCTCTTATCAGCAAGTTTGAAGAATTCCAGCTCTTCCATATCAAGAGAGATTTTAATCAAGTGGCCGATAGCCTAGCCAGTTTAGGCTCCATTATGGCATTCAAGAATGAAGAATCTTGTCGCTCTTTTGAAATTGGCAGACTTGACCAACCTGCCTTCATTCCAGCGGAACAGGTAAACCAGGCTGAGCAAAGGAAGAAGCCTTGGTATTACAACATCAAAACTTTCATAGAAACTGGCGAATTTCCTCCAGAACTCTCAAAGAAAGAGCAGCGAGCAATCCAGCGTATGTCTACTCGATACTTCATTTTGGCCAATATCCTCTATTGTCGTGGATTCATCTCAGAGTATTCCAGATGTTTAGATGAAGACGAAGCCAGAGAAGTCGTGCGAGAAGCACATGAAGGCATTTGTGGCGGCCATGTCGGCTGCCAAACCCTTGTCAAGCAAATCATAAGAGCAGGGTACTATTGGAAGACTATGCAACAAGACTGTTATCATTATGTGAAGAAGTGTGTGCACCTTCTATTCATGCTCCGACAACTTATTTACAGTCTGTTGTTTCTCCATGGCCATTCTCCATGTGGGCCTTCGATGTCGTAGGTCCCATCACTCCTTCAGCTTCAAATGGCCACAAATACTTCCTTGCCGCGACAGAATATTTCACCAAGTGGGTAGAAGCCATCAGTCTCCGCACAGTAGAAGGCCGACACATGGTCTCTTTCATTCACAAGAACATCCTTTGGCGTTTCGGCATCCCGCATGACATTGTGTCAGACAATGGCAGTCATTTCAAGAATGAAAAGATGAAGACATTCTGCTCAAAATTCAAGATCTATCACCATTTTTCTGCTCCATATTATCCTCAAGGGAATGGTCAGGCAGAGGCCACCAACAAAATTTTAATTCGTATCTTGGAGCGAACTGTGGAAATAGGCCGTGACTGGCATGAGAAGATCCACGATGCACTATGGGCCTACCGGACCACCATTCGAACTCCAACGAATGCTACTCCATCAGAACTGGTCTATGGAACAGAAGTAGTATTACCGCTACATGTTCAGAAGCCCGCTTTGAAATTTGCTTCACTTCTGCAATTACCTCTTGATCAATACCAGCAGCAGCGACTAGTGCAGCTAGACTTACTCGACGAGAGAAGGCTAAAAGCAGCAGAGCATGCTCAATCCTATCGTCAGAGAGTATCCAGGCAATATGCGAATTCTATCATCGAAAGAAGATTCAAAGTCAATGATTTAGTACTTCGATCCACAGCTTATCTCAAGCATCGTCCCGGCGGCAAATGGTCGCCAAATTGGGAAGGTCCCTATGTTGTCAAAGAAGCATTACCCTGCAACTCATATCGGCTCATCAATGCCGATGGGGTAGAATTGCCAGATCCTATTAATGCGCGACACTTGAAAAAGTTTTATACTTGAAACATTTATTCTTCTCTTGTAATCCTTCCTGTTTCCTTCAGATAATGATCCAACTTTCTTTCCCAGTTACACTGGGGCATTTTAAAATTTTATTCTATATGCAGGCAGGATAAACAAATTCCTCATTTCACGCACAGGTGCATTCATATGCATCAATTCATATTCATTTGCATTCAATTGCATTAACAACAATCTGGTCAGTATTGGGATTTCAACAAACAGTCCCATCACGATTCCTAATGATTCAAAATCGAAAGGTCATCACCAATACTGAACCAAAACCCAGCGCTCGGACTGGTATTATTTCAAAATCCAGTACTCAAACTAGCACATTTTCAAAATCCCAAATTTTCAAAAAATCGAGTTCCGACTCAGTTTTTTTTTTTATTATTCAGATCATTTTCATTTGTTGATCCGGGTTCCGACTCAAGATCTCTCTATTTTATTCGAGCTCAGATTCGAGCTCCTCATTTTCATCTGTTGATCCGGGTTCCGACTCGTGATCTCGTTACCTCGTTCGAGCTCAGATTCGGGCTCTTCATTTTTTTCCTCTGTTGATCCCAGTTCTGACTCGTGATCTCTCTACCTTACTCGAGCTCAGACTCAAGCTCTCCATTATCTTTTGTTGATCCGGATTCCGACTCGAGATCTCTTTACTTTGAGCTCAGATGAGAGCTCTCAATTGTCTTTTGTTGATTCGGGTTCCGACTCGAGATCTCTCTATTTATTTGAGCTCAGATGCGAGCTCTTCATTCTCTTTTGTTGATTCGGGTTCCGACTCGTGATCTCTCTATTCATTTGAGCTCATATACGAGCTCTTCGTTTTCTTTTGTTGATCCGGGTTCCGACTCGTGATCTCTCTACTTTACTCGAGCCTTGACTCGAGTTCTTCATTTTCTTTTGTTGATCCGAGTTCCGACTCGTGATCTCTATACCTTGTTCGAGCTCAGATTCGAGCTCTTCATTTTCTTTGTTGATCCGGGTTCCGACTCGTGATCTTATTACCTCGTTCAAGCTCAGATTCGAGCTCTTCATTTTTCTCTGTTGATCCGAGTTCCGACTCATGATCTCATTATCTTATTCAAGCTCAGATGCGAGCTTTTCATTTTCTTCTGTTGATCCGGGTTCCGACTTGTGATCTCATTACCTCATTCGAGCTCTTCATTTTTTTTCTCTGTTGATGCGAGTTCTGACTCGTGATCTCTCTACATCATTCAAGCTCAAATGCGAGCTCTTCATTTTCTTTTGCTGATCCGGGTCCCGACTCGTGATCTCTATTTTATTCGAGCTCTGACTCGAACTCATCATTCTCCTTTGATTAATCCAAGTCATTTCAATCATTAAAGTCTGTCAATTGCTCAAGTTTGACATTTTGCCCTCCAAATTTCAATTTAAATCCTCAAATCAGGCAATTCTCCAATTTCGACCTCTGGGTCACCCGATTTCCAATTCTCAATTTCAATTACCAATTTCCAATTCTCGACCTGCGGGTCAACCAATTTCCAATTTTCGACCTTCGGGTCAATCAATTTCCAAATTTCGACCTCTGGTCAAATTAATTCTCAATTTCGACCTTTTTGGTCAAATCAATTCTCAATTTCGACCGTCAGGTCATCCAATTTCGACCTTTGGGTCATTCAATTCTCAACAACCAATTTTCCAATTTCCAATTTCGACCTTTGAGTCAATCAAATCTCAATATCCAATTTCAAATCATTTTCTCTTGCGAGAGACCCTTTTTAGGGAGAGTTCGAGGGAGCTCATTCTTTTCGCATGCTATCCAATTCGTTCACTTAGCCCCTTTTTAGGGAGAGTTTGAAGGGACTCGCGTCTTTGTGAACCGTTTGCAAAACAATTTCCAATTTCACACGAGGAACCCTTTTTAAGGGAGAGGCTCGACGGAGACTCGTTTTCTCGTGACCCCCCCCAATTTCATACTAGGCCATCTTCATCATGAAGGACCCTCTTTGCAGAGAGAGTGTGATGGACTCGTTCCTTTCATGACCCAATTTTCAGACCTCACTATTATCGGCCCCCTTTCCATAAGAGAAGCCTAATATTAGGGAGCTTTGACGAAAGCTCAATTTCTCTTCGAAAGTTCATTTTGCAAACACCTCCTCTTCAGGGAAGAGAGGAGTATTTCCCAATTTCCCATTCAGGTAAGGGCTAAGCCTGAGTCTCTCTTTTTAGGGAAAAAGAGAGGACAATTTTCGTCACGGATGCGTTGAGCCGGATTTCAAATACTCACTTTCACTAGGGATTTCAAGAAAATTTTGTCAAATTGTCAATCAATTAATTGTTGATTTCAGAATCTTTATTGCACTAATCTCTATCTCAATTTACCTTAAGCATCACTTCCAAAAGAGTGAAGCTTTTGCGAAAAGGGATTCAAACTTCAAATTCTTTCTATTGGCCAACCAAAAGGAGGAAGGATAAGTCCTCGATATGGCCAGAAAAGAAGATTCAATGTTATCATAGATGATTGATATTGATCGCAGTTATGGCACATCTTTAAGGATTATTCTTGTAAAGACAAGGCAATGGAAATATCCTGAGCGCTATAAAAGAGAGCATTTACCCAAGCCCTGTTTCCTCAAAATCACCTAAGCTGCAATTAAGTATCCGCAAAAGGGATCCCTCACCTGTCGTCAAGATGAAGGCGAATTAGGCGAGTAGACCCCCGGGGCCAAAGAAGATTCGAAACATCTCCAAGATGACGGAGTTTGTGACGAATCCTTCCAGGGAAAGTCCAAAGCACTGTCGAGATGAAGGCAGATGCGATGAACCTCTCGACAATCCCTAAAAGATATTTAATTTCAGCTATCGCCCAAAGATTTCCAAACCCATCATCCAAGAAGGATCGAAACATCTCCAAGTTGAAGGAGTTTGTGACGTACCCTTCCCAAAAGAGAGAAAGAGAGGAAAAAGAAAGAGAGAAAGAGTCAGAACATCTCCAAAATAAAGGAGAATGTAGCAAAAACTCAGAGAACCAAAAGAGTGCAGAAAGATTAACATGAGAGAAGCCCTCAGGATATCAAACTGCCAAATTTATCAAGAATCCTCTTTAAATTTGTGAAATTCTATTATCAATACTCTTTCATCAATTGCTTTCATAACATCAAATTTTCTTTCCTACTCATATCAAGGAAATTGATAACTTCCTTGAAGAAGGTCAATTGTAAACAATTTGGGTTTTCAAGTCTCGATTCTACAAAGTGAACCTTGTGTGGAGGTAATGCTTTAGGTAGAAAAGAAAGAATATCTTTGCAACAATGTGCAACATTTTCAAAAACTTTGAATCAACAACAAAATTCCCAACATGTTGACAATATTTTCTAGCTATCTTGACATGAAGTGAGAGCTTGATGTCCCTTTTTGATACATCCTGACACCAATTTTAAATCCCTCCTAAGGACTTGATTCCTTCCCTTCTTTGAGAGCATGAACTCTCAGATTGCACACTTCCCTGTGTCCCCACTGTCCCACCATAGACAGTCCCATTTCGGTTCGAGGTCGAACCACCAATCATTTTCTCGCAAAAGGCAATTTCAAAAGCTGATTTTAGTCTCAGCAATGAGACGCCCAAAACCAATCCCTTTTCAAGCTTTAGGGACCCCATTTTCCTTCCTTTTGCAAAACCCCTGTCGGATTTACTGTGCAAAATCCGAAGGTTCCATCATGGTCTCTTCCTTCGAGGATTCCATTCCATTGTCCGCCCGATCAGGATAAGGGTATAAACCTGAGCCTCACTCAAAGAGGTATTCCATTTTCCGCCCGATCAGGATAAGGGTATAAACCTGAGCCTCATTCAAAGAGGTACTTCATTTTCCGCCCGATCAGGATAAGGGTACAAACCTGAGCCTCAATCAAAGAGGTATTCCATTGTCTGCTCGATCAGGATAAGGGTATAAACCTGAGCCTCAATCAAAGAGGTATTCCATTGTCTGCCCGATCAGGATAAGGGTATAAACCTGAGCCTCACTCAAAGAGGTATTCCATTTTCCGCCCGATCAGGATAAGGGTATAAACCTGAGCCTCATTCAAAGAGGTACTTCATTTTCCGCCCGATCAGGATAAGGGTACAAACCTGAGCCTCAATCAAAGAGGTATTCCATTGTCCGCCCGATCAGCATAAGGGTATAAACCTGAGCCTCATTCAAAGAGGTATTCCATTGTCCGCCCAATCAGGATAAGGGTATAAACCTGAGCCTCACTCAAAGAGGTATTCCATTTTCCGCCCGATCAGGATAAGGGTATAAACCTGAGCCTCATTCAAAGAGGTACTTCATTTTCCGCCCGATCAGGATAAGGGTACAAACCTGAGCCTCAATCAAAGAGGTATTCCATTGTCCGCCCGATCAGGATAAGGGTATAAACCTGAGCCTCACTCAAAGAGGTATTCCATTTTCCGCCCGATCAGGATAAGGGTATAAACCTAAGCCTCATTCAAAGAGGTACTTCATTTTCCGCCCGATCAGGATAAGGGTACAAACCTGAGCCTCAATCAAAGAGGTATTCCATTGTCCGCCCGATCAGGATAAGGGTATAAACCTGAGCCTCATTCAAAGAGGTATTCCATTGTTCGCCCGATCAGGATAAGGGTATAAACCTGAGCCTCACTCAAAGAGGTATTCCATTTTCCGCCCGATCAGGATAAGGGTATAAACATGAGCCTCATTCAAAGAGGTACTTCATTTTCCGCCCGATCAGGATAAGGGTATAAACCTGAGCCTCATTCAAAGAGGTATTCCATTGTCTGCCCGATCAGGATAAGAGTATAAACCTGAGCCTCATTCAAAGAGGTATTCGATTGTCCGCCCGATCAGGATAAGGGTATAAACCTGAGCCTCATTCAAAGAGGTACTTCATTTTCCGCCCGATCAGGATAAGGGTACAAACCTGAGCCTCAATCAAAGAGGTATTCCATTGTCCGCCCGATCAGGATAAGGGTATAAACCTGAGCCTCATTCAAAGAGGTACTTCATTTTCCGCCCGATCAGGTTAAGGGTACGAACCTGAGTCTCATTTCGATGAGATATTCCATTCCCCAATCAGGTCAAGGGTTCAAACCTGAGCTTCGTTCCATGCGAGGTATTTTTGTCCCATCCAGGTCAAGGGCATAAACCTGAATTTCGCTCTCATAGAGCAAATCTTTCCTCTTCATTCTTCGCTTCATATCTACCATCTTCCTCGGGCTAATTCCTTCACACCCAGTCAGATCCTTCTAACTGGGGCATTTTTTTATATAGCCCAAATTTGGTGTGTTTTTCTTTGCCACTAAGCTCGGCCATGAGCCGGCTTAGTAGCAAAGAGGGGCATCTGTAAACACCCCAAATTTTCACTCACCTCCCCGACATCTTCACCAAGCATCATCATCCAGCCTTTTTGAAATCGCCGAAGGGATAAATGGTCATTTTCTGAGCTCGGACCTTGCAAAAGTCTAATTTTCATCTGCAACTCTCAAAATTTCTCTATTTTTAGCTCAGATGTTCAAAATTTTACTCCTGACAGGAGACAGACATCTCCAAGTCTTGATTCAAGATTACATTTCATAAGACATGACATTGCATATCATTGCATGAGCATTTCAAATCACTGCACTGCACAGCATGTCATTTCGAGGTCCAAAACTCTTGATTTCAAAATTTTCAATCCAGATTAGAATTTCAACTCTTTTCAAAATTGATTTCAAAACCCTGGGTCTTCAAAATTATCAATTTTTCCCATTTTACCCCCAGGACTCTGAATTTCAAAATATTTCCTTAGGAAAACCATCTGGATAGTTTTCAATATGGATTTCAGTCACTTCACCTCAGATTTTGCCCTTTTTGACAAATTTCAAATATCTTCCTTTTACAAAATCGCCCTACAAGGGCCAACTCTTTCCAAAATTCCTGTTTTGCCCATTAGTCCAGATTTTATGAAAATTTCAAAAAGAAGTTGTGGTTTTATCCTTATTTCAATAAAGAAGCAATGTGGGACCCACACTGAGGTGGTGTCACACAAGCTTTTCTTTTAAAAATTTGAATTTTGAAAAACCCAAAAATATAGGAGCCTTGTCCCCTGGATTGGTGCCACTTGTCCTTTCTCTCTCCTCCCATTTACATGCCATGTGTCAGCATAGGGTTCACCTAGAGTTGGTGCCACATGTCACCTTCCCTCTTCTGCCACGTGTCAGTGTGGGGCTACCTTCAGAAGCCGCCACATGTCATCCCAATTATCTGCCATATGTCACCCTATCCATCCTGCGCCATGTGTCATTTCAAAGACTACCAGGAGATGCCAAGTGTCATAGGTTGTCCTGTCTAGAAAAAGTGGAGTTTGTCTCCTCTGAGGTGGCGCCACTTGAAGTGTGTCTCCTGCAGGGCACACGTGTCAACCCCTCCTTCCTTCTAGAAAAGTAGCCTGACACATGTCCTCTCCCTATTTTTTTCAGAAAAGTAGGAGACATGTGTCACTCCTAAATTCCTACAAAAAAGGTAGGTTTGTCTCCTCTGAGGTGGCGCCATCTGGAGTGTCTCCTGCAGAGGACACATGGCAAGCTCTCATTTCCTCAGAAAAAGCAAGTGCCATGTGTCGTTTTCTGTTTTCTTCAGAAAAACTAGAATTCAAAAGTTCAAAACTCCTCATAGGTGGGGCAAATCCTGAACTCCTACCTTTTTCATCCTGTCTGAGATGGCGCCACATGGCCTGGCCCACCTTCTCTCCCCTCTGCCACGTGTCATCTTCTGCTTCTTTCAGAAAAGAAGGTGACACATGTCTCCTTCTCACTCCTTCAGAAAAAGTAGAGGACACATGTCCTCTCCCTACTTTTTTCAAAAAAGTAGGAGACACATGTCACTGCCCTCTTTTTCCTCCCTCTTGCCACATGGCATTGTAGGAGCCACCCTGAGGTGGCGCCACATGTCCATCCTCCATTCCTCCAGGGCCAACCTCCATTTGAAATTCGAATTCTCCTCTGAGGTGGCGCCATCTGAAGAACCACACCAGCAGGCTGACACTTGGAACCATCCTGGACTGCCACATGTCCAGATCTCCTTTCACCAGAAAAAGCAAAATTCAAATTCCTCTGAGGTGGCGCCTTCTGAGCCCACTGCTCTGACCTTCTGACATGTGTCAAACACCTTTTAAGGTGGCACCATTCCAGGACTCCACTTGGCTCCATTGTTATTTTTTATTTTATTTTTAATAAAGGTAGCCCACCATGAGGTGGCGCCACCTGAGGACTCCCTACAAAAAGTGAATTTGAAATTCAAACTCCAAGAGAGCACCCTCTGAGGTGGCGCCTTCTGGGAGTTCCTTGCAGAGAGAATCAAGCAAACTTTTAAAAAAAATTCCAAATCCCCCTGCTGAGGTGTCTCACCCACAAAATTTCCATTTTCTTTTATTTTTCTCAAAATCAAAACACCTTTTGAGGTGGCGCCACCTAAGGGTTCCCTGCAAAAGACAAATTCGAATTTCAAACCCCTCAGATGACACCCCCTGAGATGGCGCCACATGGAGGGCTCAGATCCAGCCTGTTTGAATTTCAAAATTTTTCAGAAAAGTTATAAAAACAAGGGTTCACGCCCAGCCTAAGGAGATCATTTTTTTTTAGCTCTTGTGAACTTGGAAAATCCGACCTAGCCTTCCTAACATCTGATTTTGAACCTTGGAAATCGTGCCCCCTTTGGCGCATTGAAGAAGGTGGAGTAAAGTTCATGCCGTGGCCAATCCGATTCCAACAGAGTTCGATTTTGGTGGACCATCCGAAGCTCGGAGCGAAGGACAAAGGAAGCTCGTGATAGCTGCCCCTTTCAAGAGCTCCTACGCTGCGTAACGAAGCAAGGTGCACTTCTTTTCCCCTTGATGTGATTCTATAATCCGAATCGGGAGTCGTTTGAAGAAAGAGCTCATCCGAGGGATGGATTGAGCTATTCTCATAAAATGACATATATAAAAATGTTTTGTTATGCTTCCTTGATGATTTTTAACATTTATATAGTTAGCTAGGTTTAATTTGCATTTTATTTCATTCATTTAGCATATTTCATGAATTAATTAGGATTAATTTAGCCTTTATTTCAATTCTGCTTATTTTCAGTAGGTCTCTATTTTTGTCAGTCAGTCCACACGTCATTTCATGCATTTGTTTTTTATTAAAAATTCTAAAAAAAACACGGAATGCGCCCTTAGGTGTCCTTAAAATTTTCCCAAAAATTCGGAGCCATTTGAATTTGTTTACTGCGGTAAACATTCAAAATGGCAAGTCGGGTTTTCTTACCCGGGATACATTTTGAAAATCATTAGCCGACTTGTAAAATCAATATATCCCTCATGGGAGATCCGATTTTCGATCCGAAAGATGTTCTAAACGCAAAAGAATGTCTAGTTTTTAATATGAGTTTTTCAGATTTTTCGGATTTTGTTTATGTCTGAAAAAAATCCGAGAGTTCGGGACACGTGTCAGAGCCTAATTTGGGCCTCTGAGATCTTGGATCGACTAAGGGCTATGGTTTCTCTTTGTGTGTTGCTCCAAATCCAAAACTGTAAGAAGTGAAAGTGGTGTCCGAGATGTCCTCTATTTGAATCTGAAAGCCTGTAATTTTTAGAACAGTGTTGACCCCTGCTTTGGATTTTTCTTGTCAGCCCCTCTGTTTTGCTACATTTGTCTGTTCTATTAGTTTAGGCAGAAATAGTTATATTTTTATCTGTGTTTCCGTTGATCAAATACCAAAGTCATAAACATGAAAGTTGTTCATGTAGGTGTCGTGCATAACTCTGATTAATTGCATAAATTTCCATGGCCGTTTTGTATTTCTTTAGCATTTTTCATCAGATTAGTGTGATTTTTACCTCTGTCAGAACTAAATCTCTGTTATTGAACTCACCATGGCTCAAATCCCAAGACTATAAAAACCAAAAATGTTCCATTTCGGGTCTTTTAGCAGTCTGCAAAATATCAGAAGTTTCCATGGTGTAAATCTTGCATTATCATATTAGGCATTACATTTGGTTCAGATCCATAGGCAAAATCCATCATTTTTAGGACTTTCCTTGAATTTTAGCATTTAAATCATATCATTTCGTGATTTTTAGCATTCTAGGTTGTTTATCAGAGTGTTTAGATGCTTCATACCGAATTTGGTGCAATTTGGAATCCATTTGAGGTTCGGATCATCCATAATACCAAAATAGGGTCCCGCAGGACCCGGATCCAAGCGAAAAACAAGCGAAAATCGTTATTTTTGATAAATTGCAAAATACCAAATTCTGATTTTAGAGTCTTAATGTGTCTAGCAGCATTTCATCATATCTCTTACTGCATTTCATCATCATTTGATTCAATTTGAACTTCAAAATCTCAATTTTACCAAGTTTTCCTTCAAAAAACCCTGATTTTAAAGGTATAACTTTATAATTAGAGGTATTTTGGTCATTTTGACCACCAATTCCGAATTTCAAACTGTTTTCCACTGAATTCCCTGCATTTACATCATTTCAAAACATCAAGGAAGCATGAGAATAATTTCATAATATTATTGGAAAATCTTGGAAAAACCCACATATTTGAGCTAACTTTATTTCAAGCTTGGCAGAGACATTCCAAAGAAGGAGCTGAAGTCTGCAAATTTCTTTTATTTCCTTTATTTAGTGATGTAATAATGTAAATTTTGGAATAAGAGATTTAATTTCCTGCTTAGACTAGGATGCATATCATATAGTTTGAATTTATGCAATATCTTGTTTCTATGATTCATGCATTTTATTTCAAAAGCACTATGGATGTTCACGAATGGCACGTGCACCAACTCTTAGGGAGTTGATGGACTCGGTGGGATCCATATTTACGGCCCTAGTCGGAGTATGGACGAGACCCAGATCCGTCGTCTTTCTACTAGTCACATTGAGCCTACACTCTTAGGCTATCTTAAAATGCACATCATATTTCCAAAGTTTTCAAAATCATGTGTATCAAATCAACTAAATTCTGAACATATTCATGGCCACAGTCAGAATATGTGAAGGATTTATCTTGACTTAATGCACACATTTTCCAATAAATCTCTTAGAAAATCTTTTCAAAGTGCATTCATTCACTCATGTCATTTGCATCATGAAATCATTGATTTTCTCAAGATTTTCTCAAGAAAACTTCATTCTCAAGAAATCGATTTCTCAAGAAACTCTAAGGATTTTTCAAAATCGGTTTTCCAAAGACAAGTTTTTCCACAGTTTTCCCAGGAAAATGATATTTTCTTAAGAGATTCAAAAGAGTTTTCCAATCTTTCTCCAAGATCCAAAATCGATTTTCAAGTATTTCAAAAGGTAAAATTTCCAGGATTTCGATTCCCCAAGTTTTGAATTTCCTTCTCCAATGAGTTTTCTTATAAATCTTCCATCATTTTCCTAAGAAAACTCTCAAAGTCCGAGTTTTCCTAAGAAGTGTTTCCCTTTTCAAAAGGTTCATCTTTTCTCAAGAATCACTTCCATTTTCCCAGGATTTTCAACCATTCATAATTTTCCCAAGTCTTTATGAACTTTCCTGAGATTTCAAATCTTTTTCATCTGAGTTTCCTGAGAAATTGACTTTCAGCTTTTTTCTGAGAGAATCTTTTCAACTCCAAATATTTTCCAAGCATACATCATGTTTTCCCAAGCTGCATTTTCCAAAATCTCATAGCACATGCCTGAATTTTCTGTGCATTTAGGATAAAACATAACTTTGATAATTTCG
This sequence comes from Nuphar pumila, assembly GCF_984573655.1. Classification (NCBI taxonomy): domain Eukaryota; kingdom Viridiplantae; phylum Streptophyta; class Magnoliopsida; order Nymphaeales; family Nymphaeaceae; genus Nuphar; species Nuphar pumila. The sequence continues at coordinate 86,180,022 of NC_143252.1, read as the reverse complement.
CTAAGTCAAGCATAATTTTGGTCCTTGGTTCGATTACCCCTGTTAAAGGCGGCAGGAACGGTCGAACTTCGTACCGACAGGTCGAGACCCATCCCATGGATTTTCCCGCAATTTTTAAAACGGAGGCGAGTATTTCAAAACAATTTCCAAAATCCGGTCAAGTTTGAATTGCGAAAGCATTTCCCTCTCTCTCTTCCGCAAGGAAGGTAAGACGAGGGAAAAATTTTGCGACGATAACACAAAGTCATGCTCTTTTGAAGATGATACTAAAGGTGGTTTGAGATAATTCTTTGTGCAATGAAAGCTTTGATCATCGCAAAAAAAAAATTCCTCTCGTAATATTCTCTCTCTTCCTTCTCTTTTCCTTTTCTAACCTCTATTTTCCTCCTTTTTGAAGGGAGAAGAATAAAAAGATAGAAAAGAGAAAGAGAAGAGAAAAGAAAGAAAGAAAAAGAGAAGAGGAACTCTTTTGCGCGGTCTCACTTGACCTTGATTTGAAAAGATTTAAAAGATTACTCGCCTCCGTTTTTGAAAATGTGCGAGAAAATGGAGAGACGCGATTCGCTCGTCGGTACGAGGTTCGACCGTTCCTAGCGCCTTTACCAGGGGTAATCGAACCAAGGATCGAATCTATGCTTTTTGCTTTGCCTAAATATAATCTAAGAATTTGTTCTAACTCTAAATGCATAAAGAATCATGCTTGTGCAATGCAAGAATGTATGCTCCTTTTGAAAGATGTTTTGAAAATTTCCATGTATTCTGAGATGAACTTGGTAAAGGAGTGAAGAAATGATTGAATCTGACTTTAGAACTTGAGATAGATCAGAGAAGTTCTAAGTCTTTGAAGTAAATCAGGATTTGGAAGAATAAATCTTGATTTTGAGAAAGAATGATTTGAAGTTTTGAGATGAAAGGAAATAAAGTTTCAAAGTCGGAAATGGGCCTTGAATTTTGAACTTGAATTTAGGAAAGGAAATGAATACTTGAGATGGAATTGAATTTAGATTTTGAAGTTTTGAATTTTGGAAAGGACTGAGAAAATCAAATGGTATTTAAGAATAGAAATGGATTTAGGGAATTTTGGATGAGATCTGAAAATGGATTTGGATTTGAAATCTAGAATTGAGAATGGAATTGGATCTAAAGATGGATTTAAAATCTGTGATCCGATATAAAATTGGGTTCCGGATCCTAAGATGGATTTGGATCTGAAGTCTGAGATCCAATGTAAAGTTGGATTCCGGATCCTAACATGGATTTGGATATGAAGTCTGAGATCCAAGGTGAAATTGGAGTTTGGATCCTAAAGGAGAATTCGATCTGAAGTCTGAGATCCAAAAGTGGAATTGGCCTCTGGATCCTAAAGAGGAATTGGATCTGAAGTCTAAGATCCAATATGAGTGTTGAATCCTGGATCCTAAAAAGGAATTGGATCTGAAGTCTAAGATCCAATGTAGAGTTGGATTCTGGATCCTAACATGGATTTGGAGTTAAATTCAGAAGATGAATCAAGAACTTCTAAGTTTAATTTGAACTTGGAAAATGAATTTTAGAAATTGAATCTTGAATATACAAATGAATTTCAAAGTTGAATTGGATTTTAAATTTAAGATAGAATTTGAAATACAAGATGATTCTGAAGTTTCAAAGTCAAATGGGGCTTTGAAATTGAATTCTTGAATCCTTTTGAGAAATAGAATTGAATTTGAATTTATAAATAGGATTTGACCTGAGAAATGAAGGAAAGAATTACTTGGATTTATGAAAAAGAATTTAGCAATATGATGCAATTCTATCTAAATGTTGAATGAATTTAAATTTTTGATTTTGAATTTTTGAAAAGCTATTCCATTCTTTAAATGAATTAAAACCAGATTGAAGATATAATACGTCCTTGACTATGGTCATTGAATGTATTATATAATAATCTATATTTAAATTCAAGAGAAGAATAAAATACATTTGGTGCTTTTATAGAATTTAAAATGAAATTAACTCTCAATATACCCTGACTATGGCCATTGGTATATATTTTGAGTCAATTTTAAGTTAAATTCTAATAAAAGGAGAAAATATTTATGGAAATATGATGAGTTTTGAAAAGGATCCAGTGTGGATTCAGTGTCATTTTATAAAAGATAAAAACCCTAAGTTTTGTTTACATCCTGACTATGGCCATTGATATAAATCATCAACTTAGGATTAATTACCTTTTATGAAATTGTGCAGGTGCCATTCGTATTCCCATTTGTGAAACTTTGAAATGAAGGAAAAATGATGCAATAAATGATATTTATATGCTTATTCATTCTAATCTAAAAGCTGGGAATGTAAATTCTCATTAAGGCCTAACTTATTACATCATTCAATGGAATTCTGGAGTGATATAAATCTCGAAAATGGAGAATAGCACTCTTTACACATTTTCTGCAAAATCAAGTTTAGTACAAAGTGGAAAATGCACATGAAAAGGAAATACTTTATATGCAGGATAATAGAATACTTAAATGAAAAATGCACATAAGATTCATAAGGCTAAGTGTATGCATATGAGAGTGGTTCTATCCAAATGTACCTGAGAATGTATTTGAAGGAAGTATATATATACCTATATTCCTATGACTAGAAAGCCTACATGAGAGTTAGGTACATTTATACATATATATATATATATATATATATATATATATATATATATATATATATATATATATATATGTTCATGTATGTATAAGGGCAACTTGAAGTGCAGGAGGTGAGATGTGGATGCCGCTACAATAGTGAGGTTGTGCTGTGTAAGGCACAATGGCCAACACAAGCATAACTGACCATGAGCATGTTGTTAGTAGCTGGATGAAGTGGAGCAGTGTGTGATGAAGTGCTGGTATTGCTGCAATCGCAGCAAGTGGAATAGAAGATATACGGCTACTGTAAGAGCAGTAGGTCTAGCTGGTGTTGAAGAGTGGAAGTAGTGACTGTGGGTGGCGATTTAGCTGCTGTATGATACAGCAAGGGCATGGGAAATGATGTGAAGGATAAATAATTAGTGGAGTGAAGTTGATGCTGACCATCATGAGTAGGAACAGGTATTGAAGACAAATGAGGCTGGGTGAAGGGCAGTGTAGAGGTGATAACAGGTGTGCAGGGAATGATTCAGTTACAGTGCACTGTGAGATGTAAGGTGATGTGAGTGAGGATGTTGTAGCAACAGAGGGGTATACAACAACTAGTGTAGTGAGAGATACACATGTAGCAGGACATATAATGAGGTGGTAATAGCTGGAGGAGGATGCCATGATATGGCGAAAGTGCAGCGATGGGCTGCGTGGTTTGATGGTAAAGGGGATGCTGCTATATGATTGAGCAACAACAATCATGGTGTTTTACAGGACTGTAGTGGCTGGACTTACTGTGTGGGTGACACAGTGGGTGATGTAGTCATAGGTATAGTGGAATGTAACTATATGTAATGTGATAAAGGGTAATGAGGGTGTTGCTGTGTAACAGCAGGTAGAGGAGGTGCTATGGATTGACCTATAACAGTGCCTAATATGGTATCGTGCAGGTAGGGATCGTGAAAGGTGACAAATGTTGGGACTAACAAATGTTACAATGAGGTGATAATGGTATGAACATCTAGTCACATGAAAATAGCTGCCATAGCCTGCATACAATGATAGCCTAATCTGAACATTAATATAAGGGAACAAAGCAAAATCACTAACCCAGAAATAAGATAAATCCAAACAAATCCGAACACAGTGATAGGAGGTCTTACTGTAGATCCGAAGGTGAGCAAGTTTACTTAGTAAACTGTGATCAGGTGGCTGGATATGATGAGCCACAGTGAGATATTCCAGATGCCATGTATATGATAATTTTGATTAATCTAACTAATTGATTGGAAATACAACCTCAATGAATGTAAATTAGACATTGCAGAAAAAAAAAAGAAAAGAAAAGAAAACAGGAAATTTGATAGATATGAAATGATAAAGGAAATTTCCTATTCTTAATTCTCACAACCATAGGACATACCTTGAATCACCAAGCAACTTGCCAGCGTTGGATTCCACTGACAATTACAGCAGCTCAGATTAACACATTCGTAGCCAAATTATTTACTCATGGAGATGCCTTTTCTCTCTTTTTTTTTTATTCACTGTTGGTTGTCAGCTTATTCTATATACATATATATATATATACATATATATATATATATATATACATATATACATATACATATATGTATATATATATATATATATATGTATATATATATATGTCTGTGTGTGTGCGTGTGTATATGCTTTTGATATCCTTTCAGCATAAGATTAATGCTGGACCTCTGAGCAACTGTCCATGATTTTGAATACTGAGATTCTTTTGTCAAGACTATGATGTAAGTAGACAAATCCAGAACCTTTATATACCAGAATTTTTATCCTTCTTTGCTTCCCCATCTCATTTTTTGGGAGGCGTCATACACACTTCGTCTGTACAATCCACATGAGTGGTTTGGTTATTGCTAAGATTTCCACAAACATCCCCAGACTCTAATAAAAAAAATGGAGGGCCCAGGGGTTTTGCTGGGTGTATAAGGAAAAGAAGACATAGTCATAAACAACCTAAATTCATCTGATAATCAGATTAACCCTGGTGCTATGAGCCAAAATTCAAATCAGTAGCATACCTAAGGTCCGTGTCCTACCCAGCAACGTATCCAGTGAGCTCAGCCGAGATGAACTTTGGTGATATTTGCTACTGCAGTCTGCAAGGGAAACTAATCATGTGAAAAAAAAAGATGAGAACCAAATTAATTATTGGAGTTTAACAGACTAAAAAAAAAATGAATCATGGTTGAGGCATTGCAGCAACTAATCAAAGGAAGGATAGAAAATACAAACAATAAGTGGAACAAAGTATGAGATTCAGGCCATAAAGATATGAATGGATGGAGTCTAAGTATACCAATGCTGAGAGAGGACTGTATTTGATATATATGAGAAAACTGCATCTACGCCAGTGGTTGGAGTTTGCTATAGGTCACCAATTTTGATCATCACAACTATTGATTGCTTTAGTATAGCTGGCCCTCAAGGCAAAGGCCAGATACACTCTCTTTCCACTTACTGTTGTATAAAATACCATTATACTTTACAGATTTAGTCATTCGCTGGTGATTTTATGATCAAACTGCTCCATGGACGCCTTTTGGGATCATTAAAAATGGTTCACAATTACTTCAAATCAATGGTATGATACCTTCATATCTCATACAGATCAGGGAGCGTTCCCTTATGAGATGCACCAGAATAGTTAGAGAATGAAGTCCTGTCAATTGGAGGCATTGCCTCTCTTCCTCTTCACGGCTAAGCCATATTCCAAGAGAAAGAAGGGTCTTCAATCAGATGGTCCACAGATTGCTTCCAGCGTCAAGTGATTCAACTGAATGCCTCTGTTGCCTTCGGAAGATGCTTATGGGATATACCAAATATATCAAGCGAAAAGTAAAACAAAAAAAATGTAATGATATGAAGAACAAGGGTGATATACAGACTTTATGTATGGAGAGGATGCATTATGAAAGACAGCCGTTCATAAAAATGGGAGGGACGAATGAAAACAAGTAAGAAGTCGAACTAAAAGAAAGGAAAAAAAAAAACTTGACTGCGATGAATAATTATATGTAACATATTACAATGAATAAAGTGAATAAATCAGATGCCATCTAAAACAATAAATCAACTGTAAATGAGAAATCAAACTGTGATAAGCAAATGATATGATCAATGACCTGTAAAAATGAATGCCAAAGGTAAGAACACAGCTAAAATGAAAGTGGATGGGCGACAATGCTAAAATTGAAACCCAAGTGATCGTTCTACCACTGAAGCAGAGGATGATGCTATATAACGATCAACATGGAGTGAAAGGGAAAACACGAAATCAACATTTGATAAATGGTAAAGATTAATCAGAAGAACAATAAGAGAACATCAATGGATCGAAATCCCCTCCTTCCCAAAATGCAAAACAGAGAACCAAATATCAACACGTAGGCCGATTGTTAACAGAAACGAAAGAAATGGAGCCAAATTCCAATGTGAACCGTGAATTGAAATAATGAATCAGAAATAAAATCAATCATATGTTCGAATATAACAACAACAAAAAAAAAAAAATGAGAAATACAAAAGAAAAGAAAATATGTTGGAATATATGATTCCCTTAATGTCGCTGTGTATGGGCCGAGACTGCTATATGCAGATCGGCTCCATATGTGAGGTCTGCTAGTTAAACTATGCGGAAAAAAAAAGAAGAAAAGAAAAGCCAGAAAAAAAAAACAAAAGAAGAAGAAAAAGAAATAAAGCGAAAGAGGAAAAAAAGAGCGATTCTTACCTGGTTCACGGTTGTAAGACTTCAAAACCTGAAGAAGGAGAGAAATTATAATTCCGAGCCAAGAGGGGTGAAGACGATCATGAAGGAGAAGAAGATGAAGAGGCAAAAGATGGATGCTAGAGATTCGATCAAGAAGAAGAGGATGGAGGGGTCGAAGACGGATGAGGTAAAGAGAGACCCGCGTGATCCTTTTAAAGGGGAAAAAGGAGAAGATTCGAGAGGGTGGTCGGTTAGAGATCGACGGGAGAGGTAGGAGAAGGCGGGTGGTTCCGCGATGGGTGGTTCGGAGGGGTGCGATGGAGAAGAGGGTCGGGCCATGGAGGAGAGAGAGGGTTGAGAGAGATGGAGGGGGCGGTTGGGAGCCATCCGAGATTAGGGTTTCTGAGGAAAACCCTGAGAGGAATCAGGCGAGAGAGGAAAGAGGGAGGGTTTAGAAGGGTTTATTTGTGAAAATTTTGGTTTTTCCAAAAAGAGGCTCCCTTAACAAAAAATTTCATAAAAATGGTTAAAAATGATTTTCTTAGCAAACTCGACTTTAAAAAGTTTAAACTCATTCATTTTTCTCAAAATTTTCCATTTTTTTTGGTTTTTGTTTTATTTTTCTATTTTTTTGTATAAAAATCCTAAGATTTACGAGAAATAAAGATTTTAAAACTGATTTTTTGTAGTTTTGCAAAAATATTTACAAAAGAGAGTCTTTTGAGAATTCGGGTTCTTATTTTTGAAATTTTTCTCAAAGAGGGAGATCGGATCCGATTTGGATCAAAATTGGGTCAAAGCTAAGACTTTGGGTCCGAATTCTAACGAATCCAAGGGATGAATGAAATTTTTGGTTAAAAATTTACCCGATTATTCAGAGGGCGGAGGTCAGGGGCACAAAGGTCATTTTTGGATTTTTTGGAAAATTTGGGGTGTTCACAGATGCACCTCTTTGCTGCTAAGCCGTTTGTAAGCCGAGCTTAGCGGCAAAGAAGACACGTCAAATTTTCTAAAAAAAAATGCCCCAGTCAGAAGGTCTGAACTGGGTGTGGAAGAATAGGCTTTAAAAGGTTTTATTTTTTAGGTTTTGTATCTTATTCCGAAAAGGTTTTGGGAAGATAATGAAATCCTCTTGAATGAAAATAATCTGGACAGAAGAGAACGAGGAAATCGTGATGGGACTTTAGGATAAAGATCCTAAAATAATAAAAGGAGAGATTTTTAAAGAAGTTTCAAGGTTGAGACAAAGATAAAGATTTTTTTGAAAAGACACGGGCTTAGCCTTTAACCTGGATGGGATATTTTTGAAAAATACCTCGTGAGATGAGGTTCAAGTATAATCTTTATTTGAATGGATATACAAAGCATGGATTCCTTGATGAGGAACACCATGATGGGACTGGGAGACATACCTCACCCGAACGAGGCGACTCTTGTTTAAAGAATATACAAACAATGCTAGGTTGTATCAAAAATGGATATTGAGTATTTATCCCACTTTTGGATAACTTAGAAAATTTTGCCAACAAGATGAAATTGTAATTGATTCAAATGCTTGAAAGTGTGCACGTATGTGCGAAAGATATTCCCTCTTTTCACCTAGAGTATTCCCTCCAAAAATGAGGTTAACTCCTTGGATTCTAGAGTTTAGATTCAAATTTCAAAGCTGTTGAGTTTCTTCAAGGAAGTTATCCATTTCCTTGACATGAATAGAGAAGAAATACTCTTAATTTCATAAAAGCCAGCAATGAAAAGACATTGATGAATGGATTTCACATAAGAAAAGATGATTCCTGGCAATTTTGGCAGTTTGATATCCTGAGGCTTTTCCCCTAATGATCTTTTTGGCACTCTTTTTGGGACATTGAGCTTTCTTGGGTTTCTACATCATCCTTCATTTGGATATTTCCTGACTTTTCTTTTTTTTTCTTCGGGGAAGGGTACGTCACAAACTCCGTCATCTTGGAGATGCTTCGATCCTTCTTTTTCTCAGGAATTATATTGGTGATATTTGCTCATTGGTAAAGATCTCTAGATGGTAGCAACAATCAAATATTTTTTAGGGTTTGTCGGGAGGCTCAGCGCAGTCGCCTTCATCTTGGCGGTGATCTGAACGTTCCCTGGAAGGATCCATCACAAACTCCATCATCTTGGAGATGTTTCCAATCTTCTTTGGCCCCGGGGGTCTACTCACTTAATTCGCCTTCATCTTGACGACAATTGAGAGATCCCTTTTGCGGATATTTGATTGAAGCTTAAATGAATGAATGAGGAGATATGGATTGAGTGGATTCTTTTTAACGCTCAGGATATTTCCACTGCCCGATTGCCAGAAAGTCGTCTTAAAACATGCGTCATAGCTATGATCAATATCGATTCGCTTTTAGCTTTTCAACATCATTGAATATTTCTTTTGCTAATCATACTAAGGATCTTTCTTGCATCCTCTTGGGTGACCAACAGAGAGAAGATTTGAATTTTCACTCCTTTTTGCAAAAAGCTTCACCCTTTTGAAAAGAATACTAGAGGTAATCTGAGGTGATTCTTTTTGTGCAGTAAAATATTGGAATCAAGACATATTTTAGCAGATTGGCAAAGTTTTCGAGAATCCTTTGTGAAATAATCACTTAATATAGATTTTGATAGGACCTCGGGCTGAACATCTTTTATTTTGGCAATCTTAATCAGTAGAACTGGGTTTTACGAGACCAACTTAAAGAATGAGGTTAAGTAAAGAATTTTGGTAAAGAATCTTGTAAAAGAATTTGGTAAAGGAATTTTTGGTAAAAAGACTTTGGTAAAGGACCAGTGCTAAACTGGAATTTGAGAAGGATTTTGATAAAGGAAGATTTTGGTAAAAGACTTTGGTAAGGACCAGTGCTAAACTGGAATTTTGAAGGACCAATATACACATTGGAAATTTTGAAGGACTGATTGAGATTTTGAAGGACCAGCGTAAAATTGGAATTTTGAAGGACCAATTTATGAAAATTGGAATTTTAAAGGACCAATTGGGATTTTAAAGGACCAATTCGTAGAATTGGAATTTGGAAGGACCAATGTAAACATTGGAATTTTGAAGGATCAATCGGTATTTTGAAGGACCAATTCATGAGAATTGGAATTTGGAAGGACCAATGTAAACATTGGTATTTGATGAAGGACCAATTCATGGAATTGGAATTTGAAAGGACCAATGTAGACATTGGAATTTGATGAAGGACCAAATGGGATTTTTTTGAAGGACCAATTCATAGAATCAGAATTTGAAAGGACCAATGTAAACATTGGAATTTTATGAAGGACCAAATGGGATTTTGAAGGACCAATTCATGGAATTGGAATTTGAAAGGACCAATTTGTGAAAATCGGGATTTTGAAGGACCAATGTAAACATTGGAATTTTGGAAGGACCAATTCGTGAGAATTGGAATTTCGGAAGGACCAATGTAAACATTGGAATTTTGAAGGACCAGCGTGAAACTGGAATTTTGAAGGACCAATGCGAGAATTGGATTCGGTGAAGGATTCTGATGAAGGACCAGTGTTAGACTGGATTAGGAAGGACCAATGTGAGAATTGGATTTTATGAAGGATTCTGATGAAGGACCAGTGTTACACTGGATTAGGAAGGACCAATGTGAGAATTGGATTTTATGAAGGATTTTGATGAAGGACCAGTGTTAGACTGGATTTGGAAGGACCAATGTGAGAATTGGATTTTATGAAGGATTTTGATGAAGGACCAGTGTTAGACTGGATTAGGAAGGACCAATGTGAGAATTGGATTTTATGAAGGATTCTGATGAAGGACCAGTGTTAGACTGGATTTGGAAGGACCATTATAGAAGGTTGCGCTGCTCCTATGAATGGTTTCAGGATTATCCCTTATCCTGAACGGGAATGAAGGGATTTTAAAGAGAAAAAAAAAAACTCAATTTGGATATTCAAAGAGATGGAATGTACAAAGGGGAAAAGCCCGAGTCGGAACCCATATTTTCAAGATAAAAGATGAAAGAGAAAATTGAGTTTTGAAAACTTAAATTTTCTAAAGAAATAATTATTTTCCAATGCGAGGATTGGATTCGAAAGGAAGTCCTAGTCGGAACTCGAAACTTCGACTAAAAAATAATAGATGAAAAACCCGGGTTGAAATTCAGTTTTCTAAAAATGATGGATTTCCAATGCGAGGATTGGATTCAAAAGGAAGTCCGAGTCGGAACTCGGAACTTCGAACGAAAAATAATAGAAGAAAAACCGGAGTTGAAACTTGGTTTTTAAAAAAAATGATTGATTTCCAATGCGAGGATTGGATTAAAAAAGGAAGTCCGAGTCGGAACTCAGAACTTTGAACAAAAAATAATAGAAGAAATACCCGAGTTGAAACTTGGTTTTCTAAAGAAATGATTGATTTCCAATGCGAGGATTGGATTCAAAAGAAAGTCCGAGTCGGAACTCGAAACTTCGAATGAAAAATAATAGAAGAAAAACCCGAGTTGAAATTCGGTTTTCTAAAGAAATGATTGATTTCCAATGCGAGGATTGGATTCAAACGGAAGTCTGAGTCGGAACTCGGGACTTAAAAAGGAAAGATGAAAGGGAAGACTCGAGTCGGAACCCGAATCTTTAAAAGGAAAGGATAAAAGATAAAAGGAAATGATTGGTCCAATTAGAACCAAGGGGAAGCCCGAGTCGGAACTCGAAGCCTCAAAAGAAAAGATAAAACGAAGACCCGAGTCGGAACCCAAATCTTTAAAAGGAGAAGATAAAAGATAAAATAAAACAATTGGTTCAGTCAGAACCAAAGGGGAAGCCCGAGTCGGAACTCGAAACTTCAAAAGAAAAGATAAAAGGAAGACCCGAGTCGGAACCCGAATCTTTAAAAGGAAAAGATAAAAGAAAACAATTTGGTTCAATCAGAACTAAAGGAAAGCCCGAGTCGGAACTCAAAACTTCAAAAGAAAAGATAAAAGGAAGACCCGAGTCAGAACCCGAATCTTTAAAAGGAAAAGATAAAAGATAAAAGAAAACAATTTGGTTCAATCAGAACCAAAGGGAAGCCCGAGTGGGAACTCGAAACTTCAAAAGAAAAGATAAAAGGAAGACCCGAGTGGGAACCCGAATCTTTAAAAGGAAAAGATAAAAGATAAAAGAAAACAATTTGGTTCAATCAGAACCAAAGGGAAGCCCGAATCGGAACTCAAAACTTCAAAAGAAAAGATAAATAGAAGACCCGAGTCGGAACCCGAATCTTTAAAAGGAAAAGATAAAAGGAAGACCCGAGTCGGAACCCGAATCTTTAAAAGGAAAAGATAAAAGAAAACAATTTGTTTCAATCAGAACCAAAGGGAAGCCCGAGTCGGAACTCGAAACTTCAAAAGAAAAGATAAAAGGAAGACCCGAGTCGGAACCCGAATCTTTAAAAGGAAAAGATAAAAGATAAAAGAAAATAATTTGGTTCAATCAGAACCAAAGGGAAGCCCGAGTCGGAACTCGAAACTTCAAAAGAAAAGATAAAAGGAAGACCCGAGTCGGAACCCGAATCTTTAAAAAGAAAATTTGAAAATCGATGAAAATGGAAGATGATTCAGGTTTATCCCTTAACCTAAAACGGAACGAAGGAATAAAATTGACAAATTTAACAAAATTTAATAAAGGGTTGATAAAGAATTAAAAGAATTGACAACAAATGAAAAAGAATCAATAAAATTGATAAAGAATCAATAATAAAGAATTGACAAAGATTGACAAAGATCTAAAAGAATGGTGAAGCTTGGTATAAAAATTAAAGATACTTGGAAGATGATGAAAGACTTCAGGATTATCCTTGTTCATGAAGAAGAAGGACCTCGCGGGACGAGGTTCAGGTTTATCCCTTAATCTGAGAGGGAAATTCAGGTTTATCCCTTAACCTGAGTGGGAAATAAAATTTATAAAAATGGGGAAGAATTTAAAGGAATTTATTTTGAACAAGAATTTTCACAGGTAGCATTGGTGCTCCTATGAGGGGTCTCAGGATTTTCCCTTATCCTGAATGGGAAAAGAAGAAGGAAAAAAAAGGAATACCTCATGGGAAAGAGGCATCAGGTTTATCCCTTAACCTGAAAGGGTAAGATTTTTTGAAAATAAGAATTTTGACAAGAAAATTAACAAAATCAAAGAAGGATCAATAAAATTGACAAAATTGATAAAGATGAATGAAAATTGGTAAGACTGACAAACAAATAATAAAAAGAAAGAGTTGATTGAGAAGAAAAGAATTTTGTTTGATCCTGCCTGCATGTAGGATCTTTTAAGAAGTAGGAGAAGAATACAAGGAAATTATTTTTGAAAAGAGGATTAGCTGCGAGAGCTTGATTTTTTTGAAGGGGGATCATTCACGAGAGATCATCATGAAGGTTAATTTTTGAAGCAAACGATTTTAAAACCAATTTTTAGAAAATATGACCAACGCGAGGGTTGATCTTTGAATGTAATGATTCGAAACCAATTTTTAGAAAATATGATCAACACGAGGGTTGATATTTGAATGAAATGATTCGAAATCAATTTTTTTTAGAAAATATGATCAACATAAGAGTTGATGCTTGAATGTAATGAAATCAATTTTTTGAAAATGAGATCAACACAGGGGTTGATCTTTGGAATGCAATGATTCGAAATCAATTTGTAGAAAGATATGATCAACACGAGGGTTGATCGTTTAAATGCAATGTTTCGAAACCAATCTTGGAAGATAAGACCAACTCAAGGGTTGATCTTTTGAACATAAATGATTTGAAACCCATTTTGGAAGATAAGACCAACACAAGGGTTGATCTTTAGGTATAAATGTTTCGGAATCAATCTTGGAAGGTAAGACCAACACAAGTGTTGACCTTTTAATGTGATGGTTCGAAAACTTATTTTTGAAAACATGATCAACTCGAGGGTTGATTTTTCAATGCAATGGTTCGAAAACTTATTTTTGAAAACATGATCAACTCGGGGGTTGATGTTGACAAAGGTTGGACCAAAGAGTATTTGAACTCTTTGGTCATCATAATGAAGATTTTCGAAATTTCATGATTTTTGGGAAAAACCCTCATAGGTAATATCATTTCTCTCATGAATGATGTCAGGATTTTGTCCCGTATCGTGGAAAAGAACAGGATTTTAATGGCAAAAGAATATTTTGAAGTGTAAATGTAATTTTTTAAAAGATGCCCCAATATGGCGAAAGAAGTAAGAATTGAACACAAAGGTATGAAGGAAATTGATTTTTCATTTATAAGTAACTAGTGAAAACAAGAACTTGACTATTTACAAGCATGTGACCGAAAAGATCACAAAAGACTAGGGCTGACTTGCCCCTACAAGACGACGGGAAAAAGCAAGAAAAAACTTTGATATCATCAGTTTTTTGAGTGATCTGGGAAAGGCTTTGTTAGGACGGCGGGATGTTGTTCTTCTTCATCCTCTATCAGAAGATTTTTATCAATGCAATCCTGGATGATGTTCTTTAGGACAAAGCAGTGCTCGGTGTCGTGCCCCACTGCCCGGTGGAACTTGCAGAACTTGTCCTTCCATTTTCTCAGGGAGACCGGAGGATCAGCAACTCTCGGGAGTTTAATCATATCTTTGCTCAACATATACTCCAAAACATGTTCGAGGGACTGTTCAAGAGCAGTGAATTGACGGTCATAACCCCAACCTTCACGTTTTATCTTTTCCTTCTGCTTGGCCTGAACTGGCTTGTCATTCTGTTTGAAGGGTTCCTTTTGCTGGCCCATCTGCTTGGTCTTGTTATATTTGCTGCCACTGCCCCTAGAATTAGCCGAGAATGTATAATTCACCTTCTTTTTAAGATCTTGGCTGCCCTTGACGAGAGTGATGCCTTCATAATTTTCATTGTCCATTCCCATCTCGAGCCACTCAGCTCGTTCGATAAGCTCTATGAATGATTTTGATGGGTAAGTGGAAATGAGGCTTCTAAGAGGCTGAGAAAAATTGTTCAGGATAACTTGGAGTGCGTGCTCCTCTGAAATGGAGGTTCTCATCTTGTTGCAGGTATCTCTCCACCTCCGAATGAAGTCTACAGCTTTTTCTTTATCTCCTTGTTTCAGGTTATACAGGTGATTGAGGGTTGGAAGTGCCTCAGTGTTGAACATGAATCTTTCCATGAACAGATTAACAACCTTGTCAAAATTTTGCAGCTCGACGGGGTTGATGTGCTCCACATACCATTTAGCTGCTACGCCTTCTAGACTACGAGGAAAGCATAAGAAAAGGGCCCGATTGTCTTCACTGAATCTGGCACATTCGGTGAAGAACATCGCGAGATGGGCCTTTGGATTGCTGGACCCATCAAACTTAATAAATTTTCAGGGAAGATCTTCCAAGCTGATGTCCCCATCTAAACCAAGGTAGAAGTCCTGTCTGGTATATACCCTCTTTCCCTTATCTCGGATCTGTAGGTCTTTGACCATCTTCGTCAATATTTGAACTGAGTCTTCCGTCGGGACTCCGTCTTTAGGCTTGTTGACTGATTCAGGTTCCTCTGCCACCTTCTTGACTTGTCGCAGATGTTTTGGGGCGAACACAAACTGTTCTTCCTCGGAATCCTCATCTTCTGACTCTGTACCTTCAGAGGTGCTGTCTTGCTGAACCTTCTTCTTGCTGATCTTGACATGCTTCTTTACTGGCTTCCTTTTGACCTTGGTTTTAGAGGATGTTTTCTTTGAACCGGCCCCAGCTTGCTCAGACATCATTTTTGCCATCATCTTTTGAAAGATTTTATACATCGTCGGGTCGACATCATCCTCATCTGAATCATGTTTTCGGGACAATCTAGAAGAGTTCATCTCTTCCATTTCGCTGTTATCGCGTTGCTGAGCTGCCCTTCTCTCTGCTCTCGTTTGAACCATGATTGGAACTGTTGGTGTTTTCTGGTGAATAAATGAAAGGTTCAGATCAAAGAAATTTTGGAAGGAAAAGAGATAATGAAAGAGAATTTTAAAGAGATCTCTCGATAAAAAGATTTTATATGAAGAAGATGGAATATACGAAGAAGAGTATTTTTGAAGATGACAAGACCTTGAATATTTTTAAAAATTGCAGGCAGGATCAAAAGAAAATAAATCAGAAGAAGAAGAATACGCCTGGACTTTTGAGAGATATGGGAAAGAATTTAAAAGAATGTCCAGGGTTTAAGAAATTTGTTGGAGAATAAGAAATATACCATCCTGGATTTTGAGAAAATAAAAGAATTTTTATGAAATAAATATCCAGGGCTTTGAAAGATAAGAATTTTCAAGATAATATCTACAAAAGAATCAATTTATACAAGCAATGAGGCACAAAATAGCACTCCCTATAAACTGACTCTAAATGCAAATTTTGAAAAAGGCTCGTAGGACTTTAATCCTAACTATAAGGTTTAGATCATCTGATTACAATCAAGGTATGCCGATATACCCAAGCCGAAGCTCGAAGTACGTGGCATAAGAATTATTTCTCTGGTTCTAAGGTAATGGCTTCCCAACATCCTTGAGCACCTACCGATATACCTCGGACTATGGCCCTTAGGTACGTGGTAGGGGGGGCGCGAACCCAAATAAGTGGCCCAGTTGTGAGGCTCTCTCCCGAACTATGGTTCAGTGAGACAGCCCAGCAACGTGAAGACCGGGACAATATAGGTAAGGAGGTTTTCAAAATATGTTCAATATGCAAGAAAATCAGAAGGTTCTAATGCAAGTCCTAAAGAGATAGATTTAAAATGAAGAGAAGCATACACTTGCATACATTGTTTGCATTCAATCTCTAAAATTGAGGAGAGTTGTATTTCAGACCTAAATCTAATGTGAGCATGGAATAATCTCCTCAATATGGTCCTACCAAACCATACTTAAATCCTATATGCAATGATGTCAGCTTAGGACAGAGTCTAGGCTCCTAAGGTTTGCATGAAAATATAGCTGACATATGTTAGAATAAAGACTTAGATGATATTAAAGCAAAGCAAAGGCATAGATTCAACCGGACGAAGATGAGTCCCATCACGGTCGCCACTTCTGTGATCATCGCAAAAAAAAATTTCCTCTCGTAATATTCTCTCTCTTCCTTCTCTTTTCCTTTTCTAACCTCTATTTTCTTCCTTTTTGAAGGGAGAAGAATAAAAAGATAGAAAAGAGAAAAAGAAGAGAAAAGAAAGAAAGAAAAAGAGAAGAGGAACTCTTTTGCGCGGTCTCACTTGACCTTGATTTGAAAAGATTTAAAAGATTACTCGCCTCCGTTTTTGAAAATGTGCGGAAAAATGGAGAGACGGGATTCGCTCGTCGGTACGAGGTTCGACCGTTCCTAGCGCCT
This sequence comes from Nuphar pumila, assembly GCF_984573655.1. Taxonomy (NCBI): domain Eukaryota; kingdom Viridiplantae; phylum Streptophyta; class Magnoliopsida; order Nymphaeales; family Nymphaeaceae; genus Nuphar; species Nuphar pumila. The sequence goes on along the minus strand of NC_143252.1, from coordinate 86,163,294 downwards.
TTACTAGGGGTAATCGAACCAAGGATCGAATCTATGCCTTTTGCTTTGCCTAAATATAATCTAAGAATTTGTTCTAACTCTAAATGCATAAAGAATCATGTTTGTGCAATGCAAGAATGTATGCTCCTTTTGAAAGATGTTTTGAAAATTTCCAAGTATTCTGAGATGAACTTGGTAAAGGAGTGAAGAAATGATTGAATCTGACTTTAGAACTTGAGATAGATCAGAGAAGTTCTAAGTCTTTGAAGTAAATCAGGATTTGGAAGAATAAATCTTGATTTTGAGAAAGAATGATTTGAAGTTTTGAGATGAAAGGAAATAAAGTTTCAAAGTCGGAAATGGACCTTGAATTTTGAACTTGAATTTAGGAAAGGAAATGAATACTTAAGATGGAATTGAATTTAGATTTTGAAGTTTTGAATTTTGGAAAGGACTGAGAAAATCAAATGGTATTTAAGAATAGAAATGGATTTAGGGAATTTTGGATGAGATCTGAAAATGGAATTGGATTTGAAATCTAGAATTGAGAATGGAATTGGATCTAAAGATGGATTTAAAATCTGTGATCCGATATAAAATTGGGTTCCGGATCCTAAGATGAATTTGGATCTGAAGTCTGGGATCCAATGTAAAGTTGGATTCTGGATCCTAACATGGATTTGGATCTGAAGTCTGAGATCCAAGGTGAAATTGGAGTTTGGATCCTAAAGGAGAATTCGATCTGAAGTCTGAGATCCAAAATTGGAATTGGACTCTGGATCCTAAAGAGGAATTGGATCTGAAGTCTGAGATCCAATATGAGTGTTGAATCCTGGATCCTAAAAAGGAATTGGATCTGAAGTCTGAGATCCAATGTAGAGTTGGATTCTGGATCCTAACATGGATTTGGAGTTAAATTCAGAAGATGAATCAAGAACTTCCAAGTTTAATTTGAACTTGGAAAATGAATTTTAGAAATTGAATCTTGAATATACAAATGAATTTCAAAGTTGAATTGGATTTTAAATTTAAGATAGAATTTGAAATACAAGATGATTCTGAAGTTTCAAAGTCAAATGGGGCTTTGAAATTGAATTCTTGAATCCTTTTGAGAAATAGAATTGAATTTGAATTTATAAATAGGATTTGACCTGAGAAATGAAGGAAAGAATTACTTGGATTTATGAAAAAGAATTTAGAAATATGATGCAATTCTATCTAAATGTTGAATGAATTTAAATTTTTGATTTTGAATTTTTGAAAAGCTATTCCATTCTTTAAATGAATTAAAACCAGATTGAAGATATAATACGTCCTTGACTATGGTCATTGAATGTATTATATAATAATCTATATTTAAATTCAAGAGAAGAATAAAATACATTTGGTGCTTTTATAGAATTTAAAATGAAATTAACTCTCAATATACCCTGACTATGGCCATTGGTATATATTTTGAGTCAATTTTAAGTTAAATTCTAATAAAAGGAGAAAATATTTATGGAAATATGATGAGTTTTGAAAAGGATCCAGTGTGGATTCAGTGTCATTTTATAAAAGATAAAAAGCCTAAGTTTTGTTTACATCCTGACTATGGCCATTGATGTAAATCATCAACTTAGGATTAATTACCTTTTATGAAATTGTGCAGGTGCCATTCGTATTCCCATTTGTGAAACTTTGAAATGAAGGAAAAATGATGCAATAAATGATATTTGTATGCTTATTCATTCTAATCTAAAAGCTGGGAATGTAAATTCTCATTAAGGCCTAACTTATTACATCATTTAATGGAATTCTGGAGTGATATAAATCTCGAAAATGGAGAATAGCACTCTTTACACATTTCCTGCAAAATCAAGTTTAGTACAAAGTGGAAAATGCACATGAAAAGGAAATACTTTATATGCAGGATAATGGAATACTTAAATGAAAAATGCACATAAGATTCATAAGGCTAAGTGTATGCATATAAGAGTGGTTCTATCCAAATGTACCTGAGAATGTATTTGAAGGAAGTATATATATACCTATATTCCTATGACTAGAAAGCCTACATGAGAGTTAGGTACATTTATACATATATATATATATATATATAAATATATATATATATATATATATATATATATATATATATATATATATATATATATATATATATATATATGTTCATGTATGTATAAGGGCAACTTGAAGTGCAGGAGGTGAGATGTGGATGCCGCTACAATAGTGAGGTTGTGCTGTGTAAGGCACAGTGGCCAACACAAGCATAACTGACCATGAGCATGTTGTTAGTAGCTGGATGAAGTGGAGCAGTGTGTGATGAAGTGCTGGTATTGCTGCAATCGCAGCAAGTGGAACAGAGGATATACGGCTACTGTAAGAGCAGTAGGTCTAGCTGGTGTTGAAGAGTGGAAGTAGTGACTGTGGGTGGCGATTTAGCTGCTGTATGGATACAGCAAGGGCATGGGGAATGATGTGAAGGATAAATAATTAGTGGAGTGAAGTTGATGCTGACCATCATGAGTAGGAACAGGTATTGAAGACAGATGAGGCTGGGTGAAGGGCAATGTAGAGGTGATAACAGGTGTGCAGGGAATGATTCAGTTACAATGCACTGTGAGATGTAAGGTGATGTGAGTGAGGATGTTGTAGCAACAGAGGGGTATACAACAACTAGTGTAGTGAGAGATACACATGTAGCAGGACATATAATGAGGTGGTAATAGCTGGAGGAGAATGCCATGATATGGTGAAAGTGCAGCGATGGGCTGCGTGGTTTGATGGAAAGGGGATGCTGCTATATGATTGAGCAGCAACAATCATGGTGTTTTACAGGACTGTAGTGGCTGGACTTACTATGTGGGTGACACAGTGGGTGATGTAGTCATAGGTATAGTGGAATGTAACTATATGTAATGCGATAAAGGGTAATGAGGGTGTTGCTGTGTAACAGCAGGTAGAGGAGGTGCTATGGATTGACCTATAACAATGCCTAATATGGTATCGTGCAGGTAGGGATCGTGAAAGGTGACAAATGTTGGGACTAACCAATGTTACAATGAGGTGATAATGGTATGAACATCTAGTCACATGAAAATAGCTGCCATAGCCTGCATACAATGATAGCCTAATCTGAACATTATAATAAGGGAACAAAGCAAAATCACTAACCCATAAATAAGATAAATCCAAACAAATCCGAACACAGTGATAGGAGGTCTTACTGTAGATCCGAAGGTGAGCAAGTTTACTTAGTAAACTGTGATCAGGTGGCTGGATATGATGAGCCACAGTGAGATATTCCAGATGCCATGTATATGATAATTTTGATTAATCTAACTAATTGATTGGAAATACAACCTCAATGAATGTAAATTAGACATTGCAGAAAAAAAAAAAAAACAGGAAATTTGATAGATATGAAATGATAAAGGAAATTCCGTATTCTTAATTCTCACAACCATAGGACATACCTTGCATCACCAGGCAACTTGCCAACGTTGGATTCCACTGACAATTACAGCAGCTCAGATTAACACATTCGTAGCCAAATTATTTACTCATGGAGATGCCTTTTCTCTCTTTTTTTTTTATTCACTGTTGGTTGTCAGCTTATTCTATATACATATATATATATATACATATATACATATACATATATGTATATATATATATATATGTATATATATATATATGTGTGTGTGTGTGTGTGTATATGCTTTTGATATCCTTTCGGCATAAGATTAATGCTGGACCTCTGAGCAACTATCCATGATTTTGAATACTGAGATTCTTTTGTCAAGACTATGATGTAAGTAGACAAATCCAGAACCTTTATATACCAGAATTTTTATCCTTCTTTGCTTCCCCATCTCATTTTTTGGGAGGCGTCATACACACTTCGTCTGTACAATCCACATGAGTGGTTTGGTTATTGCTAAGATTTCCACAAACATCCCCAGACTCTAATAAAAAAAATGGAGGGCCCAGGGGTTTTGCTGGGTGTATAAGGAAAAGAAGACATAGTAATAAACAACCTAAATTCATTTGATAATCAAATTAACCCTGGTGCTATGAGCCAAAATTCAAATCAGTAGCATACCTAAGGTCCGTGTCCTACCCAGCAACGTATTCAGTGAGCTCAGCCGAGATTAACTTTGGTGATATTTGCTACTGCAGTCTGCAAGGGAAACTAATCATGTGAAAAAAAAAGATGAGAACCAAATTAATTATTGGAGTTTAACAAACTAAAAAAAAAATGAATCATGGTTGAGGCATTGCAGCAACTAATCAAAGGAAGGATAGAAAATACAAACAATAAGTGGAACAAAGTATGAGATTCAGGCCATAAAGATATGAATGGATGGAGTCTAAGTATACCAATGCTGAGAGAGGACTGTATTTGATATATATGAGAAAACTGCATCTACGCCAGTGGTTGGAGTTTGCTATAGGTCACCAATTTTGATCATCACAACTATTGATTGCTTTAGTATAGCTGGCCCTCAAGGCAAAGGCCAGATACACTCTCTTTCCACTTACTGTTATATAAGATACCATTATACTTTACAGATTTAGTCATTCGCTGGTGATTTTATGATCAAACTGCTCCATGGACGCCTTTTGGGATCATTAAAAATGGTTCACAATTACTTCAAATCAATGGTATGATACCTTCATATCTCATACAGGTTAGGGAGCGTTCCCTTATGAGATGCACCAGAATAGTTAGAGAATGAAGTCCTGTCAATTAGAGGCATTGCCTCTCTTCCTCTTCACGGCTAAGCCATATTCCAAGAGAAAGAAGGGTCTTCAATCAGATGGTCCACAGATTGCTTCCAGCGTCAAGTGATTCAACTGAATGCCTCCGTTGCCTTCGGAAGATGCTTATGGGATATACCAAATATATCAAGCGAAAAGTAAAACAAAAAAAATGTAATGATATGAAGAACAAGGGTGATATACAGACGCTATGTATGGAGAGGATGCATTATGAAAGACAACCGTTCATAAAAATGGGAGGGACGAATGAAAACAAGTAAGAAGTCGAACTAAAAAAAAGAAAAAAAAAACTTGACTGCGATGAATAATTATATGTAACATATTACAATGAATAAAGTGAATAAATCAGATGCCATCTAAAACAGAAAATCAACTGTAAATGAGAAATCAAACTGTGATAAGCAAATGATATGATCAATGACCTGTAAAAATGAATGCCAAAGGTAAGAACACAGCTAAAATGAAAGTGGATGGGCGACAATGCTAAAATTGAAACCCAAGTGATCGTTCTACCACTGAAGCAGAGGATGATGCTATATAACCATCAACATGGAGTGAAAGGGAAAACACGAAATCAACATTTGATAAATGGTAAAGATTAATCAGAAGAATAATAAGAGAACTTCAATGGATCGAAATCCCCTCCTTCCCAAAATGCAAAACAGAGAACCAAATATCAACACGTAGGCCGATTGTTAACAGAAACGAAAGAAATGGAGCCAAATTCCAATGCGAACCGTGAATTGAAATAATGAATCGGAAATAAAATCAATCATATATTCGAATATAACAACAACAAAAAAAAATGAGAAATACAAAAGAAAAGAAAATATGTTGGAATATATGATTCCCTTAATGTCGCTCTGTATGGGCCGAGACTGCTATATGCAGATCGGCTCCATATGTGAGGTCTGCTAGTTAAACTATGCGGAAAAAAAAAAGAAGAAAAGAAAAGCCAGAAAAAAAAAAACAAAAGAAGAAGAAAAAGAATAAAGCGAAAGAGGAAAAAAAGAGCGGTTCTTACCTGGTTCATGGTTGTAAGACTTCAAAACCTGAAGAAGGAGAGAAATTATAATTCCGAGCCAGGAGGGGTGAAGACGATCATGAAGGAGAAGAAGGTGAAGAGGCAAAAGATGGATGCTAGAGAGTCGATCAAGAAGAAGAGGATGGAGGGGTCGAAGACGGATGAGGTAAAGAGAGACCCGCGTGATCCTTTTAAAGGGGAAAAAGGGGAAGATTCGAGAGGGTGGTCGGTTAGAGATCAATGGGAGAGGTAGGAGATGGCGGGTGGTTCCGCGATGGGTGGTTCGGAGGGGTGCGATGGAGAAGAGGGTCGGGCCATGGAGGAGAGAGAGGGTTGAGAGAGATGGAGGGGGCGGCTGGGAGCCATCCGAGATTAGGGTTTCTGAGGAAAACCCTGAGAGGAATCAGGCGAGAGAGGAAAGAGGGAGGGTTTAGAAGGGTTTATTTGTGAAAATTTTGGTTTTTCCAAAAAGAGGCTCCCTTAACAAAAAATTTCATAAAAATGGTTAAAAATGATTTTTTTAGCAAACTCGACTTTAAAAAGTTTAAACTCATTCATTTTTCTCAAAATTTTCCATTTTTTTTGGTTTTTGTTTTATTTTTCTATTTTTTTGTATAAAAATCCTAAGATTTACGAGAAATAAAGATTTTAAAACTGATTTTTTATAGTTTTGCAAAAATATTTACAAAAGAGTCTTTTGAGAATTCGGGTTCTTATTTTTGAAATTTTTCTCAAAGAGGGGGATCGGATCCGATTTGGATCAAAATTGGGTCAGAGCTAAGACTTTGGGTCCGAATTCTAACGAATCCAAGGGATGAATGAAATTTTTGGTTAAAAATTTACCCGATTATTCAGAGGGCGGAGGTCAGGGGCACAAAGGTCATTTTTGGATTTTTTGGAAAATTTGGGGTGTTCACAGATGCACCTCTTTGCTGCTAAGCCGGTTGTAAGCCGAGCTTAGCGGCAAAGAAGACACGTCAAATTTTCTAAAAAAAAAATGCCCCAGTCAGAAGGTCTGAACTGGGTGTGGAAGAATTGGCTTTAAAAGGTTTTATTTTTTAGGTTTTGTATCTTATTCCGAAAAGGTTTTGGGAAGATAATGAAATCCTCTTGAATGAAAATAATCTGGACAGAAGAGAACGAGGAAATTGTGATGGGACTTTAGGATAAAGATCCCAAAATAATAAAAGGATAGATTTTTAAAGAAGTTTCAAGGTTGAGACAAAGATAAGGATTTTTTTGAAAAGACACGGGCTTAGCCTTTAACCTGGATGGGATATTTTTGAAAAATACCTCGTGAGATGAGGTTCAAGTATAATCTTTATTTGAATGGATATACAAAGCATGGATTCCTTGATGAGGAACACCATGATGGGACTGGGAGACATACCTCACCCGAATGAGGCGACTCTTGTTTAAAGAATATACAAACAATGCTAGGTTGTATCAAAAATGGATATTGAGTATTTATCCCACTTTTGGATAACTTAGAAAATTTTGCCAACAAGATGAAATTGTAATTGATTCAAATGCTTGAAAGTGTGCACGTATGTGCGAAAGATCAGTACGAGCACCGGGTTTTCGAAATGCACACCAGTACGAGCTCTGGGTTTTCGAAATACACACCAGTACGAGCACTGAGTTTTCGAAATGCACACCAGTACGAGCACTGGGTTTTCGAAATGCACACCAGTACGAGCACTGGATGCTTCAACAAGAGAATTTGGAAAATGAGATCGACATTCGAAGATACTTAAGAATTCAAGCGAGAATGATTGTCAGTGCTTCAGGATTATCCCTTATCCTGAAGGGGAATTTCAAGGAGAACTCCGCTCCATAAGTGAGCATTAAATTGGCAAGGAGATTCAAGTCAGAATTTTGAGAAAATGAGGATATACGAAAGCGAAAATCCAAGTCGGGACTCGGTTTTTCGAATATAAGAAATGGGTGGGAATTGAGCGTGAAAAACTCGAATTCTCAACACAACAATTTATCCAATACGAACATTGGATTCAAAAGGAAGTTCAAGTCGGAACTTGAGACTTCAAAAATAAGAATATACAAAAAGGAAAATCCGAGTCGGAACCCGGTTTTTAAATGAGTGAGAATTGAGTTTGGAAAAACTCGAATTCTCAAAACAATGATTTGTCCAACACGAGCATTGGATTCAAAAGGAAGTTCAAGTCGAAACTTGAGACTTCAAAAAAATAAGAATATACAAAAAAGGAAAATCCGAGTCGGAACTCAGATGGGAAGGAAACAATCCCAACCCGGGAGCCAGAACTTGAAGGATTGACAAAGCATGAATAGATTTTGACGATGAAGATGAGAGATTTATTCGAGATCCTTGACCCAAGGTGGCCTAAGATTCGAATGGCTTCAGGATCTTCCCCTATCCTAAAGGAGTATAGAATAAAATTTGATGAGAATTGAAGAATTTATGGGGGAATAATTCAGATTTATCCCTTAATTTGAAGAAGAATAAAATTTATAAACATGGAGAAGAATTTAAATAGCTTTATTAAAAATTTGTTTTAAAAAAGAATTCTCACGGGTAGCAGTGATGCTCCTATGAGGGGTATCAGGATTATCCCTTATCCTGAATGGGAACACCTCGGACAATGAGGGTCAGGTTTTTCCCTTAACTTGAGGGGAAAATATAAATAAAAGAATACCTCATGGGATAGAGGCATCAGGTTTATCCCCTAACCTGAAGGGTTTTTTTTTTTTTTTTTAAGATAAAGGAATAAAACTTAATGAAATTTGACAAATTGATAAAATTGACAATAAATTGATAAAATTTGATTAGATAAAAATAAAAACTGAAATGAACGCAATTTAATAACGATAACCAAGTTATCAAAAGAGTTGGTAAGATTTTTAGAAAAGGATTCGTCTGATCCTGCCTGCATTATGATGAAGGAAGATAAGTATAGATAAAAATAAAATGCCCCAGTATCAGGGAGAAGAATGTGAGAAGAATATTGCTTTATTTGAAAAGACTTTTGAGGAATACAAAAGGCTATAATGAACAATTCAAGTGTAAAATCTTTTCAAATGTAAAGCGTTAATAGGATCTGGCAGTTCCACTCCATCTGCGTTGATCAAACGATAGGAATTGCGGGGCAGCGCCTCTTTAACCACATAAGGGCCTTCCTAATTGGGTGACCACTTGCCCTTCGGCCGATGCTTGAGATGAGTCGTCGATCTGAGCACAAGATCATTGACTCGGAATCTTCTCTCAATAACTGATTTGGCATAGTGACGAGCTATCCTCTGACGATAGGCCTGAGCATGTTCCGCTGCCTTGAGCCTTTTCTCATCTAATAGATCAAGCTGTACCAACCTCTGCTGCTGATACTGATTAAGCGGAAGCTCGATGAGCAATGCAAACTTGAGTGCAGGCTTCTGAACGTGGAGAGGTAACACTACCTCAGTCCCATAAACGAGTTCTGAAGGAGTAGCATTGGTTGGAGTCTGAATGGTGGTTCGGTATGCCCACAATGCATCGTGCATCTTCTCGTGCCAATCGCGACCTGTTTCCACTATTCTTTCCAGGATGCGAATTAAAATCTTGTTGGTGGCCTCAGCCTGGCCATTCCCTTGAGGATAGTAGGGAGCTGAGAAATGGTGATGAATCCTGAACTTCGAGCAGAAAGTCTTCATCTTCTCATTCTTGAAATGGCTGCCATTATCTGACAAATATCATGTGGGACGCCGAAGCGGCAAAGAAGATTCTTATGGATAAACGAAACCACGTGTCGGCCTTCTACTGTTCGCAGAGTGACAACTTCGACTCATTTGGTGAAGTATTGTGTAGCCGCGAGGAAGTATCGGTGGCCATTAGAAGCCGAAGGAGTGATCAGACCAACTACATCGAAGGCCCACATCGAAAAGGGCCAAGGAGAGACCATGGATTGCAAGTATGTGGCTGGCGCATGAATGGAAGGTGCGTGCATTTGACACTTGACGCATTTCCTTACAAATTGATGGCAATCCTGCTGCATGGTTTTCCAGTAGTATCCTGCCCGAATAATCTGCTTGACGAGTGTTTGGTAGCCGACATGACCACCACAAATTCCCTCGTGTGCCTCTCAGACAACTTCCATGGTTTCATCCTTATCTAAGCATCTGGCATACTCAAAACTGAAACTACAACGGTAGAGAATATCGGCGAGGATGAAGTAACGTGATGACATGCGCTGAATCACGTGTTGCTCCTTTCTTGGCATTTCCGCTGGAAATTCACCGGTTTTAATGAAATTTTTAATGTCTTGGTACCATGGCTTCTCTTTCTGAGTGACTTGACTCACTTGCTCAACTGGAATGTAGGCAGGTTGATCAAGTCTGCCGATCTCGAAGGAACGACAGGATTCACTGTCTTTAAAAGACAAAATAAAGCCTAAGCAGGCTAGGCCATCGGCTATGTAATTGTATTCCCTCTTGACATGATTGAGCTGAAATTCTTCAAAGTTGCCTATGAGAGCCAAGCCGATCTTCTGATAGGGAATTAACTTTGAGTCCTTTACTTGCCATTCTACATTAACTTGACTGACAACTAGCAATGAATCGCCAAAGGCATGTACTCTCTTGACATCAAAGCCTTGCAAGATCTTGAGGCCTTGTATTAGAGCTTCATACTCGGCCATGTTGTGAGTACATTGAAAATCGAGTTTGAGGGAATAAGGGAGCATCTCCTTTTCAGGAGTGATCAACAAGATCCCAATTCCTATACCAGACATATTTCTGGCTCCATCAAAGAATAGAGTCCAAACTGGAGATTCTTGGATGCTATAGAAGCGATCGTCGGGAAAGTCGGCTTCCGCCTTGATCTCTTCTGCCAACGGGAAATCTGCCAACTGATCTGCGATGGACTGACCCTTGACTGACTTCTGAGAGACATATTCCAGGTCATACTGCATTAGTAGGACTTGCCATTTCGCAATCCGTCCAGTAAGGAAAGGCTGCTCAAGGATGTATTTGAGAGGGTTGAGTTTTGACAAAATTTTGATTTCTGAAGCCATCAGATAATGCCTCAGCTTCTGGCACATCCATACTAAAGCTAGACATGTCTTTTCCATCTGAGAGTATCTCTTCTCATAATCAATGAAAGTCTTGCTGATGTAGTAGATGGCATGCTCTATCCGGCTGCCTTTCTCATATTGCGCAAGAAATCTGCCACAAGCATTCTGATTGACAGAAATATATAAGAGAAGCGGTTTTCCAAGTTCTGGTGGCTTCAGAACAGGTGGATTGAGAAGCTACTGCTTGATGCGCTCAAATGAGAGCTGGCATTCTGGTCCCCATTCAAATTTCACTTCTTTTCTTAATAAGTGATTGAAGGGCTCGCATCTCATGGCCAAATTGGAGATCAAGCGCCGGATAGACTGATTGCGACCTTGAAGGCTTCGCAGTTCTTTGAGGTTGGTGGGAGGTGGCATATCAATGATCGCCTTCGCCTTGGCAGGATCTACTTCTATGCCTTTCTTGCTGATCATGTAGCCGAGCAACTTGCCTGACTCTACTCCGAAGACGCATTTCTGTGGATTGAGTCTCAGCTTGTAGAGAATAAGTCTTTCGAAGACTCGGCCGAGAGCATCAAGATGATCTTCTCCCTCTTTTGATTTTACCAGGATGTCATCCACATAGGCATCCATGTTCTTGTATATCTGGTCATGAAAGATAACTGCCATAGCTCTCTGATAGGTTGCCCCAGCATTCTTGAGTCCAAATGGCATGACTGTATAGCAAAAGGTACCCCAAGGCGTGGTAAAGGAAGTTTTGGATTGGTCACGAGCGGCCAATTTGATCTGATTGTAGCCTGAGTATCCATCCATAAAGGAAAACATGGCATGGCCTGCCGTGCTATCGATCAGAAGATCGATGTTGGGGAGTGGATAATCATCCTTTTGGGTGGCTTTGTTCAGATCTCTGAAATCAATACAAATTCGGACTTTGCCATTCTTTTTGGGGACTGCCACAATGTTTGCCAATCAGTCTGGATATTCGATGGTCCGAATGAACCCTGCTTTTAATAACTCTTCAAGTCCTTTTTTAACTTGTGGTGCCACTCAAGGATCCATTTTTCTGAGTTTCTGCTTGATTGGTTTGCAATCTGGCTTCAACATAAGGCGATGCTCGACTAATTTGGGGTCTAAGCCTGGCATATCCTCATAAGTCCAAGTGAAGACTTCCTGATGCTGTTTGAGGAAGTAGATGAGCCTTTCCTTCTCATCTGAACTCAAGCTCGAACCAATTTTGAGGATCTTCGGATCATCTTCTGAACCAATATTGTGTTATCATCGCAAAATTTTACTTTTCCGAGTCAAACTGACCTTAAAAAAAGTTTTTGAAAATAACTCGCCTCCGTTTTAAAATGCGGGAAAATTCTGTAGAATGGGACTCGCCTGTCGGTACGAGGTTCGACCGTTCCTACCACCTTTAACAGGGGTAATCGAACCAAGGATCAATCTACTGCTCTGCTCTATTCAACTTGTCTAAATCATATTCTAATTTCTAAATGCACATAGAATCAGGCATGTGCTATGAATTTTCTGAAAATGAACATTTGAAAACATGATGTTTGCTTTGAATAACTGAAACACATTGAATAGATATCACATGGAAAATCGTGAATTGGGATTTGAAATATACTTCTGAGAAAAGTAAAAATCGATTTCTGAAGAATCTAGAGGTTTTGTGAAAATCGATTTTGAGAAATGTGAAATAACTTTGAAAAACTTGATTTCTTTGAATTCAAACTTTGAAATTGAAAATATAACTTATAAAATCGAATTTGGAACTTGGGAAATACTTGAAATATCATTGGCAAATCCATATTTTGAGAAAATCGATTTTGAATAAGACTTAGGAAATTTTGAAGAATTTGATTCCTTTGACTTGGAATTGGAATTGGAAAATTCATGAAATGAATGAATATGATTTTGAGGAATTGGGAAAAAACTCTTTGTATTTTTGAGAAATGCAGTGCATTTTGAAATTAGCCAAGAGTGTAGGCTGAATGTGGCTAATGTGAAGATCATAAATCTAGATATCCTTCATATTCTGACTATGGCCATAAATACGAATTCCACCAAGTTTATAAACTTCATAAAAGCTAGTGTATGTGCCATTCGTGTAGACCATAGTGAGTTTGAATATGCATGAATCATCATCCATCATACATTAACATTATTTAAAAAAATAAACTATATGCAATGCTGCCTAAGCTAAGCAGGAAATGTAAATTCTTATTCCAAAGTTTAATTTAGTTTACATCACTATTGAAAATTAAATACATGAAAAATAAAGTCTTCAATGTACCTGCAAAACTAGAAAGCTTGGTTAGTGAATATATGTTGGCTTTTCTAGATTTATCCAGCAATATCAGGAAATTGCTGGATTTTGCTAGATATAAGCCTTTTTGCCATGATTCCATTAAATCAAAATGATGAAATATGAAATAAAATTGAATAAATATGAAAATGAAATTTAAAATTTCGAAATTGGGGTCAAAATGACCAAAATACCCTTAATAACAAGATTATGGCCTTGAAATTAGGGTTTTCAGAAAGATATTTTGATAAAATGCAAGTTTTGAAGTTCAAATAAAAATATATCAAACCAAATATGCTATGACATGAAAAAATATGAAAAATTAGGGTTAGGGATTTCGAAATTTAGGTCAAATGACCAAATTGCCCCCGATAGCAAGACTATGGCCTCGAAATCAGGGTTTTCTGAAATATATTTTGATAAAACTTGGGATTTATGATTAAAATAAAGTCAAATAGGCACAAAATTAAGCATGAAACATCTTAATATGATTCTAAACATGAACAAACCCTAAAAACATGAACTTGTACACAAAAATCAAGAAATATTCCAAATATCATGATTTTGGTAGTGTTTTTGGATCTTTCAAGTACCCTATTTTGCAATTCAAGTCATTCAAACATCAAACGGATTCTAAAAATCCTCAAAATTAGTACCTGCACTTGTTATAACCCTAATATCAAATTAGAATTATAAAAATATTTTTTTGGCATTAAATTAATCCGAAAATTGCATTAAACCCTAAAAAGATGCTACTTTTGACCTAGCTCACCAACCGGTCTCAGTCCAAGACCCGAACCAGGGGTCAAACCTCCATGAAAATTTATGAACTTTTACAGAGAACAAATAGACAAGAAAATAGAACTTTTCATTTTTACAAATCTGAAAAAGCTTTTAAAACCAGGGAGATCCCTATCCGACAATCCGGACTTGAATATATTGATTTTAACTTTGGTCTTAACTGATACTTTCAATTGAAAATTCCGGGATAAATAGCAGTTCTCATTCAAAATATCTGAGATTTTAAAAGTGAACAGCTGACAGAAAAATAATAATACTCATTTTTTACAGATCATGAATCGGATCTGTAGTTTGGGATTTATAAACAACACAAGTCTGATTAGGGTTTTGGAAAACCCTAACGAGTTTTAAATTGAAAATCAAAGTCTCTGACAGAGGAAAAATACTAAACAGTAATAACAAATTCTGAAAATTTCACAGTAGATATATCTAGTCAACATAAATCCATAGCAATTTACAGATCTAAAATCGGATATAGGATGAGAAAAATATCATCACAGCAAGTTACCCTCTTGATTTTAACAATGATTTTAAAGTTTTAAAAACCCGATTTGATGTCTGATTTTTCTGACAGGGTTCCCGAAGTCCAAAATCTCTGATTTTTTTACAGTAGATCAATCACATATGCATGCATCACATATAAAAAAATCAGAAATTAACAGCACATATTTCAATCCAAAACAGCATGCTCTTTTCTGTTCTAAACTAAAAAACACACAGAAATCTAAGAAACTTGAGAAAATATGCATTAACTAATGAAAAACAATAAAATAAACACTAAAACAGTAAAATAAAAATTATTTCTATGCTGGAAAACGTGTAATAAACATGGATAAACAAATAAATAAATAAAATACAGGGAATCAATTGCTGGAATTTGATGTTACCTTTAAAAGCATGGATTTAACCCATTAAAAGGGTAAATCACATGTTTTATTGGTTAATAATATAAAAAATAATGCAATAAATGATTCAAATGGATTATAAAACTTGAAATCACCCTCAAACTGAGTTAGATAATCTTCTTGGGTCGATTTTGGGGTTCTTGGATGAAATCCATGGTTAAATCCATGAACACAAGAGTTTTCATGGTGAAATCTATTGAAAAATCATAAAAACTAATAAAATAATAATAAAATAATATTAAATAAACTCACCTTGGGGCTGCAGCTGCAATGGAGGAAGGTGGAGGTGCTGGAGAGGAGAGAGAGGCCACGAAAATTTGAGAGAAAAAGAGCTTCCTTTTGACCCCCTTAGGTCCCTTTTTATAGTTTTTCAAAAAGTCACTTAATTAGGGTTAATTAAGAGGTTTTTTCATTTTTTCAGGACTCTTTCTAATAAATCCACTAAGGGCAACGATTTTTTGTGGTTTCCTAACCCTAAATGAACTCTAATTAAACTCTAATTAATACCTAATTAAACCCTAAAAAGTCCAAATGTGACACCACCTAGTATGGACCCACATTTGATTTTTAAAACCTGAATTTAAAACCTTTAAAAAACAATGGTTTAAAAGTTAAATAAAATGGATTTTTAAAATTGATTTTGACTCCTCTAAACCCCTAACCTAACTAGGACATTGACTAACCCTAGTCTAACCTTGACTTCTTCAAATGTGGCGCCACCCCGAGCGGGCCCTACTTGAGTTTTTTTCAAAAAGCGATTTTAAAACTTGAAATTGAAGGAGTTTTCAAAAGATTTTCAAAAGTAAACTTAAAATTAGAATTTTTTGAAATGGCATAGGGTGCTAACCGAGTCAGAACTCCTCTGGATATGGTGCCAACTGAGTGGGCCCACATCGAGTTTTGAAGAATTTTGAAATAAACACTGAAAATGGCTTTGAAAAGGGGTTAAAATCAGTATTTGAAATTCAAGATCTTTGAAAATAGGGTATCAAGCAAACTGGAACTCCGAGTTAGAGTCCTGAACTCTTAGGATTCTGAGATTTTGGATTTTAAAAGCCAAATGAAGGAATTTTTGAAAAGATTTCATCTAAAATGGTGAAACAAGTCAGAAAATACTGTCAGGGTTAGACTCCTAACTCGATCAAGACTCTGAAATAGAGTCCTGGATTAACTGGACTCTACCAAATGACCTAATTTTTGAAAACAAACGGAGAAGATTTAAAATGGAAATTAAACAGAGTTCAAAACAGACTCCTGACTAGACTAGGACTCCGGGACAGAGTCCTGATCGGACTGAAACTCTAGATTTTTTTGGTATTTTCTGAAAAACAAATGAAAGAACTTGTCAAAACAGTGAAAACAATAATGAATACTAGAATAAAACAGAGTTCTGATTCAACTGAGACTCTAAGAACAGAGTCCTGATTGAACTAGGACTTTTAATTTTTAGATTTTTTGAGAAATCAAATGAGAGAATTTTGAAAAACAGTTAAAGCAGGATGAAATTGAAGTTTTGGTTCAGATTAGGACTCTGAGAAAGAGTCCTGATTCAATCAGAACTCTAAGAATTTTGGTTTTTCTGGTAGGCAAATGATGAAATTTAAGCAAAGCTTTTTGAAAACTAGTGAAAATGAAGTGAGAAAATCAATTTTGGATAGAGTCCTACTTCGATTAGGACTCTAGGGTAGAGTCTTGATTTGATCAGGACTCTGAGATAAAACCTCAGAATTTTGAAATTCTTTGATAAAAGTGTAATAGTTTTGGTAGATTGAAAGATTTCTGAAAGATTTTCTCAAAATTGAAATCAGGATCAGAGTCCTGATCCAACTAGGACTCTC
This sequence comes from Nuphar pumila, assembly GCF_984573655.1. Lineage (NCBI taxonomy): Eukaryota > Viridiplantae > Streptophyta > Magnoliopsida > Nymphaeales > Nymphaeaceae > Nuphar > Nuphar pumila. The sequence goes on along the minus strand of NC_143252.1, from coordinate 86,146,624 downwards.
TGAACAGAGTCCTGTTTTGACTGAAACTCTGAGTTTCTGACTCTTTTTGAAAGATTTTAAAAGATTTGATTGAAAATAGATAAAATAGTTGTAAAAGATTAGAGTCCCAATCAAATTGAAACTCCGAAGAAGAGTCCTGATCCGACTGGACTCTTGAAGAAGAGTCCTGATCCAACCAGGACTCTGAGATTTTGGCCAAAACAAAAGATTTTAAAAGGTTTTCTTCAAAGACAGGTAAAAAGGTAGTGAAAAGTAGAGTTTTGATCCGACTAAGACTCTGGAAAAAGAGTCCTGATCCAATTAGGACTCTAAGATTTTTGAGATTTTTGATAAGTGAAGGAATCCAGAAGCGACACCACCTAAATGGGCCTCATCTCAGAATTAAAATCAATTGAAATTGAGTTTGAAATGAATCCAGATCATTTTCTAAGGAAGTATTTCAAAATATAAGGTCCTGGGGGTTGGAAAATGACAGAATGTTGAATAAAAACCCAGGTTTTAAAATTGTTTTTGAAAGAAAAGTTTTAAAACTCAAATCTTGATTGAATGTTTTGAAAACAGGAGTGCTGGATCTCGAAAATGAGATGGGATGACATGCAATGCTATGCAATGCAATGAAATGGTATGCCGAATGCATGCAATGACACATGAAATGTAAGTACTGGATGAGGGTGAAAATTTGGGGTGTTTACATATTGACATCCTCTGTTGGATCTTGAACCAACGGCGATGGTTCGTCCTGCTTCTGAATACTAGCGAATTCTGGCAAATCTTGAATTGCTGAGTCGAAATCTGCCAACTCTTCGATCTGCTCTGTCATTCTGCTGACTTCTGCCCCTGCCTTTGCCTTGCAGATTCTGGTCAGTTTGGATTTGTTTTGAGAAAGATTGGTATTGATGACGAGCTTTTTGAGCGATTTAGGAGCCATGATTCTGGCAATCCTGTGAGCGTAAACAAGGTTTTTGAGAAAAAGGGTAAAATGTTCGAAAATAGCCTTTTGTACAAAAACAAGGATTGACAACATAGACAAGGATATAAGCAAAGAATTTGTGTGCACCAAGATGAATAGAGAAAACAAAGTTTTCATTGATTAAGTAAACCTTAATATTTACAAGTGATTGTTGAAGAAAAGAAAGAAACTGGGGCAGATCTTGCCCTTACAAGATGACATAGCGAAAGAAAACAGAAAACACTGGCATTGTCCTTATCACTGGGCTCCCTTGACGAAGATAATGCGCTTGCCGGATGACTGACCTGTGAAACCCAAGCCGGTACCGGTGACATGCTGATCGGGGATGACTGGCTCCAGAACGTCGTCTTCATTTCTGCCCAAACCCCTGAAGGGCTGATAACCGTGCTTCATTAGAAGATCAAATCCTTTCATTGTTTTTGAGAACTGAGGAAAAAGCGGATGATCCCGAAAGGAGGTGCAGTCGAGGTGCCCACCTAACTTGAAGAAGTGGGGTCCCTGCCACTGGGCTACCACCGTTACGCTTTCTGTCGGCTGAACTTCTTTCAATTTCAGCATATCCAGGCTTTCACTTAGATTGATCTCGTCGACTTTCCTGATGCTTGGGATGTCGGCAGTGAAAGTAGGACAGGGGATCATGGGCTGTGGGAGTCGCTCTTCCGGGTCCTCTCCTAGGACCGTAGTGATCATGCCTCCCTTCGACCATTTGATGCATTGGTGCAGGGTTGATGGAACAACATTGGCATTGTGAATCCAAGTGCGTCCAAGTAACAAATTGTACATGGGTGGTACATTGACTACGTGGAAGAGCACAATATGCACTGAATAATTGATGAAGATTTCAAGAAATATTTTTCCCTTGGCTGTCTGCCCATGGTTATCAAAACCGTAAATCGTGATCGGATCCGGGGTATATTCTTCTTCTTTTAGGCCCAATGCCTTGGCTGTCATCTTTGGACAGATATTGAGGCTGCTGCCTCCATCAACGAGCACATGAGGGACTGTCATGCCCCTGGTCCGCACTACTATGTATAGGGCGTTATTGTGAAAGGAATGAGGTTTTGGCAAATCCTCATCCGAGAATGTAATCGGTGCATTCGTCATTGCTTGATTGACGATCTGAGCCATATCTTGCGGAGTGGTGCTAGGCTTGACTTTGATCTTTCTAAGAAGATCTTCTAGCACTTGCTGGTGCTCAGGTGAAGCGTGGGTCAGGTCCAGGATGGAAATGTTGGACAAAGCAGTGATTGGTTTCTGAACTGTCCCTGAAGCTTCTTCTTTCTTTGAAGCTGCCTTGATAAAGCGCTTCGGGATTCTGGGGACCATCTTGGCAATTTTTGTCGTTGCCTTTGTTGGCTCCTGGCTTGGTTTCTTACTGCTGGAGAATGCAGTAATTCCCACCCTCTTGGCGGAAGACTGCGCTTGACGGAGGACGAGGACCTGATGCTGATCCTGAATGTCCCGACTAGAACATGGCTGGATACTGCCTTGGAGAGAGAATGCCTGCTCTGTGATGACCGAAGCTGAGTGCTTGGGAAATGGCTTGGATAGGATTTCCGGCTGTTCTTCTTCATCCTCAATCAACAGGTTCTTGTCAATGCAGTCCTGGATGATGTTCTTTAGGACAAAACAGTGCTCCGTGTCATGTCCCACAGTTCGATGGAATTTACAAAATTTATCAGTCCATTTGCCCATAGCGACGGGAGGATCTGCCACTTTGGGGAGTTTGATCATTCCCTTAGACATCATATATTCCAAGATGTCTTCGCGGGACTGTTCCAGGGCAGTGAACTCTCGGTCGTAACTCCAACCCTCATGCTTCGGCTTTTCTGACTGCTTTACTTCTAGCTGAGGTGCTGACTGAGCAGGCTGTTGCTTGACAAATTTCCCCTTCTGGGCTGCGAGGTTTGTCCTTTCGACCTTGGCTCCTGAGTTCTTGTTGCGATTTTTCTTGCTCTTCTTTCTGCCAGAACTACTGCTATTGTCTGAGAAATCCGTGGAATAAGCAACATGAGCCTTTTTCTTCTGCTCAGGGTTTCCTCGGACGAAAGGGTAACCCTCATATAGGCCATTATCCAAGCTAGTCTCGAGCCACTCGGCTCTCTCAATCAGTTTGATGAATGATTTGGCGGGCGAAGTGGAAATGAGGTTCCTCAGAGGCTGGGCAAAGTTATTCAGAATAATCTGCAGGGCGTGCTCCTCTGGGATGGGAACCTTCATTCTGTTGCAAGTGCTTCTCCACCTGTGGATAAATTCGCTGGCTTTCTCATTCTTCATCTATTTTAAATTGTATAGAAGGTTGAGGGTTGGTGAGGCTTCGATATTGAACATGAAGCACTCAATGAACAAATTTACGGCTTTATCGAACTCTCGTAGTTCGATAGGGTTAATGTGGTCTGCATACCACCTGGCCGCTACCCCTTCTAAGCTGCGAGGAAAGCAAATGAATAACGCCCGATTATCTTTCCTGAAACGGCCGCATTCGGCATAGAAAGTGGCCAAATGAGCCTTAGGGTTGCTCGTTCCGTCAAATTTAAGGAACTTGCAAGAGAGATTTTCCAGATTGTCATCCTCGTCCAGACCATGATAAAAATCTTCGCCATAATAGGTCTGCTTGCCTTTGCTTTTTGCCTGAATATCCTTGATAGCCCGATTCATTTCTTTCATCTGGTCTTGCATCGAGTCATTAACCGGAATAGGCTTGTTGATTGATTCAGGTTCCGTCGCGGTCTTTACAAACTGTGGTGGAGGATTCTGATGATAAACAAACTGCTCTTCCTCTTCCGATTCTTCAACTAATTCTGTTTCTTCAGAAGTGGTGTCGGGCTGGACTTTCTTCTTGACAATCCTGACTGGCCTTTTCACAGCCTTCTTCTTGGGCTTGCTTTTTGGAGCAACCTCCTTCTGACTGGCTTCTGCCTGTTCCGACATCATTCTGGTCATCATTCTTTTGAACAGGTTGTACATGGTGGGGTCTATATCATCGGCTTGATTCTGATTTTGCCCCTGACTGGTTTTGGAAAGCTGACGGCCTCAACTTCACTGTCACTGTGCTGAGGAGCAGTCTCTTTTCCAGCTCTGGTTTGCACCATTTTTGACAATGCCAGATGATTTCTGTTATAGAAGTAGAGGAATGGTTAGAGCCTGGAGAAACTTTTGAAAATGCGATTTTTGAGGAAAAGACATGAAGGAAGGAATTGATAGACAATTTAGATAAGTTATCCCATCATCAGGGATTGGGTCATCACAAATTTTTGCGATGATTGTGTCACCCTTTTACGATAACAAAATGCGCCTTATGACCTAGGCGAGGTCGTCCATCATGACGAGAGATAATCGAAGAAAGAATATATAAAATGGGTCTCATCACTGGGGATGAATTCGTAACTACATGAAACAAAAATAAGATTTAGCCATAAAAAGCTTTTTATCAGAACAAAAGTTTGCATTTTCATTAATGATAAAATTTAAATACAAAGAGAAGGTGGGCAGGCAGTTTGCCACCATTCTCGATACTCTGATGATACATTGGGACCGAGAAATATAGACAAAGGAATAAAAGAGTCCCAAGTGTATTTAGCGACGTGGTATGCTCCAGACCACTGATCCGACCGTAGATCAAACTCTGGCATGCGGCCTGTCGGAAAGCGAGTGTTGACACGAACTTGTTGCTGCGAAAACTATCTGAGACACCTCTTTGGCTGATAGTCTACGCAAAAGAAAGGGTCGAGCAGTTTGTAGCGCTTGTCACGAGCATAGGTGTATCGAGGACTGGTCTCTCTTCTGTCGAAAAAATTCCAAACGATCTCCTCCTGGTGCAGACTCTCGATCAAGGCTCGATACTGAACGGCTGACTTTGGCTGCTTACTGCTGAATCTGAAAGAACTGGCTTTCGACGACACATGTCGCCGGAACCACGACTGCAAAGCATACGTGCATCCTTCCACCAAAATGGTTTCCCCAAGAGCAAACCGAGCCAAGCCTCTGTAGAGAAAGGCTAATGCGGCCATGGAGACTGAAAGCTGACGAGTCTGCTTACTTCCCCATCTTCGAAAAAGTTGAGCGACTCTGACATCGATGAAATTATGACCATCCTAAAAGAACGCTAGTCCCACTGTGCATAGGACCATGGCATGCTGGATCCTTTCTTTAGCTGTTCGAGACAAGGTATCGACTTCTTCGTAGGCCCCATACTTGTGATAGAGTTCGAACAGATCGATGAACTGACTTCCGTTGATCTCTGTGAGAGGCCAGGATCTGCTCCCTGTAGCTCTGGCCAATGCTTCTCGAACATCTATCCCCTTGACGTTGATCAGGAACTATTGTTCGACTGGATCATCTGGCTGACCAGCTGGTTCTGGCAATCCCATGATATCACTGAACTCATCCATTAGCAAAGTCATCTCTCCCCATGGAAACCAAAACGTGCAGGTACGCGGATTCCACCGCTCTGCCATAGCTTGAATCAGACTACCGTTGATGGTTCGGTTGCCAACTGCCGATGCCATCTCCAATCCACAATCATCCAAGTGGTCTAGGAACATACGCGAGAAGGCGGTGAACCAAGAATAGTACCACCGAGGGAAGAAGGTAGGAGACTGGATGACCCGATGATCTGGGGTTCCATCCCTTATTTGATAAAAGACATGATCCCAAGGAAAAATAGCATCGGAAGATTCGGACGCCATCGAAATGATACTGAGGCGAGAGAGGAAAAGAGTCAGATAGAATGCAGGACTGACGGATAGACTTTTGATGAAAGAATAGGACAGACATCAATCCTGAAAATTTTGGAAAGAACAAGGAATTTTGAAAAAAAACTTTCCAGGGTTTTTAAGGAAAGTTTTGACATATAAAAGGGAATAGAATATAGGTAAAGGGAAGATATGCACTTGGGGTTTTCGAAAATAGAGGGAAATTTTAAATAGTACACCCAAGGTTTTGAAGAAGTTTTTGATATACACAGGAGCATATAAGAAGATATTATACACTTATAATTGTACAAACAAGGATGCGCACACAGCACTCCCTAAAGGCTGACTTGAAATGGCTTATAGGACCTTAATTCTAACTCTAAGATTTATAGCATCTGATTCCAATCAAGGTATGTCGATATACTCAAGTCGAAGCTCGAAGTACGTGGCATATAAGATATCTCTTCGGTTCTGAGGTAATGGCTTCCCAACATCCTTGAGCTCCTACCGATATACCTCGGACTATGGCCCTTAGGTACGTGGTAGGGGGGCGCAAACCCAAATAAGTGGTCCAGTTGTGAGGCTCTCTCCCGAACTATGGTTCAGTGAGACAGCCCAGCAACGTGAAGACCGGGACAATATAGGTAGGGATGTTTTCAAAATATGATCAACATGCAATAAAATCAGAAGGCTCTAATGCAAGTCCTAAAGAGATAGATTTAAATAAAAAGAAGCATACACTTGCATATATTGTTTTGCATTTAATCCCTAGAATTGAGGAGAGTTGTATTTCAACCTAAATCTAATGTGAACATGGATATAATCTCCTCAATATGGTCCTACAAACCATACTTAGATACTATATGCAAATAATGTCAGCTTAGGACAGAGTCTAGGCTCCTAAGGTGTGCATGGGAATGAAGCTGACATAGAAGAATAAAGACTTAGAAATATTAAAGCAAAGCAAAGGCATAGATCCAACCGGACGAAGACGGGTCCCATCACGGTCGCCAAACCTGTGATCATCGCAAAAATTTTCCTCTCTTGTGGTTTCTCTCTCTTCCTTCTCTTTTCCTTTTCTAACCTCTATTTTCCTCCTTTTTGAGGGGAGAAAAATAAAAGAAAGAAAAGAAAGAGAGAAGAGAAAAGAAGAGAAAGAAAGAGAAGATGAACTCTTTTGCGCAGTCTCACTTGACCTTAATTTGAAAATATTTAGCAAATAACTCGCCTCCGTTTTTTAAAATATTGCAGGAAAAATGGAGATACGGGATTCGCTCGTCGGTACGAGGTTCGACCGTTCCTGGCGCCTTTACCAGGGGTAATCGAACCAAGGATCGAATCTATGCCTTTTGCTTTGCCTAAATATTATCTAAGAATTTATTCTAACTCTAAATGCACAAAGAATCATGCTTGTGCAATGCAAGAATGTATGCTCCTTTTGAAAGATGTTTTGAAAATTTCCAAGTATTCTGAGATGAACTTGGTAAAGAAATGAAGAAATGATTGAATTTAACTTAGAGCTTGAGATAGATCAGAGAAATTCTAAGTTTTTTGAAGTAAATTAGGATTTGGAAGAATAAATGAGAAAGAATGACTTGAAGCTTTGAAATGAAAGGAAATGAAGTTTCAAAGTCAAAAATCGATTTTGAATTTGGATTTGAATTTAGAAAAGAAAATGAATACTTGAGATGGAATTGAATTTGGATTTTTTTAAGTTTGGAATGGATCTGAGATAATCAAATGGTATTTAAGAATGAAAATGGATTTAGGGAGTTCAGATGAGATCTGAAAATGGAATTGGATTTGAAATCTAGATTTTGAAATTGAATTGGATCTCAAAATGGATTTAAGATCCGATGTCTGAGGTCCAATGTAAAATCGGATTCTGGATCCTAAGATAGATTTGGATCTGAAGTCTGTGATCCAATGTAAAGTTGGATTCTAGATCCTAGAATGGAGTGGATCTGAAATCTAGATCCAAAGTAGAATTAGATTCCGGATCCTAGGATGGATTTTGGATCTGTAATTTTGAGATCCAATGTGGAAGTTGGGTTTTGGATCTGAAATCTGAGATCCAAAGTGAAGTTGGATGTTGGATCCTAAAGTGGAATTGGATCTGAAGTCTGAGATCCAATATGGAGTTGAATTTTGGATCCTAAAATGGAATTGGATCTGAAGTCTAAGATCCAATATGAGTGTTGAATCCTGGATCCTAAAATGGATTTAGAGTTAAATTCAGAAGATGAATCAAGAACTTCCAAGTTTGATTTGAACTTGGAAAATGATTTTTAGAAATTGAATCTTTGAATATACAAATGAATTTCAAAGTTAAATTGGACTTTGAATTTTAAGATAGAATTTGGAATTTGAAATACAGGATGATCATGAAGTTTCAAAGTCAAATGGGACCTTGAAATTGAATTCTTGAATTCTTTTGAGAAATAGATTTGAATTTGAATTTATGAATTGGATTTTGATCTGAGAAATGAAGGAAAGAATTACTTGGATTTATGAAAAAGAAATTTAAAAATATGATGTAATTCTATCCTAAATGATGAATGGGTTTAAATTTTTGAAATTGGATTCTAAAAAGCTATTCCATTCTTTAAATGAATTAAAATAAGATTGAAGATATAATACATCCTTGACTATGGTCATTGAATGTATTATATAATAATCTATATTTAAATTCAAGAGAAGAATAAAATACATTTAGTGCTTTTATAGAATTTAAAATGAAATTAACTCTCAATATACCCTGACTATGGCCATTGGTATACATTTTGAGTTAATTTTAAGTTGAATTCTGATAAAAGAAGAAAATATTTAAGGAAATATGATGAATTTTGAAAACGGATCCAGTATGGATCCAGTGTTATTTCGTAAAAGATAAAAATCCTAAGTTTTGTCCACACCCTGACTATGGCCATTGATGTGGATCATCAACTTAGGATTAATTTACCTCTTACGAAATGGTGCACGTGCCATTCGTGTTGCCATTTGTGAGAATTTGAGAAATAAAACAAAAGATGCATGAAGATAAGCAAGTTATGATAATGCTTATACATTCTATCTAAAATAGGAAATGTAAATTTTCATTCTAGATCTAACTATTACAATCATGTAGAAATTGAATTTACAATCCCAAGTAATGATGTTTTCCATATGTTCCCTTTAAAACACTTGATCAATAGGAAAAATGGGAGAGATTTGTACATATTAAGTGGATGTCAAAAGATGTTAAGAGAAGAGAAAAAAAAAAAGAGAAAAGAAAAGAAGAAGAAAGAAAAGAAAGAAAAGAAAGAAAAGAAAGAAAAAAGAAAAGAAAAAGATATACTGAATATAAATGAAGCAAATTAATGCACAGGTAATGCTTTCACACTGCTCACTTATGACCGAATGACAGATCAAACCTTTGGTGCTCGGTGGATCCTACAAACTCTATGTCTCAGCTAATGTCTTGAAATGATTTCTAATGAACAAATCTTTAGCAGTGCACACTGGTTCCAAAGGACTAGACCCTCCAGCTGTATTAAAAAAAATTTAGGTTGATCCTGTGTTATTGAGGCAAATGGCGCATGGAGATTACAGCGCTGCTCTATATTGCTGATTGCTGCCAGTGACAGAAGAAGCACAACAGTGCTTCCAACTGACATAGATTAAGGTAGGCCACAACCGGGTCTTGCTCTGCTGTGAGTATAGGTGGGGGGCTAGAGAGTGTGACAGCCAAAGTAGTGGTTGTATGGACACTAACCAGATATTGTTGGAAATGGAGATGGTCCTAGGATGACACAGTTTGAGCTTTAATAACCTCTGAATTATGTATCAAAGGGTTTCGAGCCTCAAACAATGACGGCATCTAGTTACTTAGGGATTCACAGCTAAATTTTTGAAGGTACTGGGCAATTGGATGACATCAAAAGAATAATCATGGTATAAGACCCCTAAACGTCAATGAGCCGACAGGGTGACTAATGGATGGAATCCGATCCGGGAAATGGTAATTTATTGGCTCTGTAGATATCCTAATTATCCATACTAATATTCGTGATTTCTATCATCAACACATAAGATTTCAAAGGCTGACAACACCTTAACACATATCAATATGACTACTAAGCATGGACCGTTTGGCCAATATTGACATCCCATTGTTGATATTTTCAGTAATGCAGGGTCACTGTTTTGTATGCTAATACAGACCATACTAACCCACCGACCATTTTAAACAAACAAAATATGTTATCTGATTTAGCCCCTGAGAAATTTATCAACTAAGATTATTTGGGAAATTAAAGGACAGCATCCGATCCAAACTTAATATTCCAAAATCTCCAAAACATCAAACTGATAACGCGACTATTAGTAAGAGTGGCATTTGCCAAAATGATGGCCATTCATTAGAACCTAAATAACATTCAGACATCTCCATGTTTTCATTCAGATGCTTGGAATGTTAGTTCAATTTGCAAGACCAGCGATACTTTGACAAACCATAATCATCTCAAACTTCAACCGACAATACCTTAATAAATCATTTCAAATCTCAATAGGCCATGTTTCAACCAATAGATATCCGACTAGATTTTCAGGTAGTAGCCACTTACTGGAAAAATGGTGAATGCCGATGATCAGTCTCCCTCGAACAGCTGGACAACCTACTGAGAGGGCGCCGGGTATGACAATGAGATTGTACCTGTAAAAGAAAACTGAAGACGTATCAGTTTTGAATCAGAACTTACGGTCACCAATTACTGATCCTGAATCAGCTGTTACTGCAATCGGCTGACAGCAAAAGTTGTCGAGAGGGTTGTCTTGGGTCTGCGAAACTTAGGTGAGCCGGACTCCTCCGGGTGTGTCGGTCTTGCTGGACAACGAAATATTTCTTCCATAATGATTCAGATCTTTAAATGGACCGAAACTGAAACCAAGCTATTCTTGGAAGACCAGATGTCTGGATCAAAGATGAGCGGATCATCTTAAGAAACTTGTGCCTCTTATGATGTCGCGGAATCGCCCGAGAAAAAGACTCCAGCCCGAATCTCTGTCAATACTTAACAAGAAAGCTTGAAAAAGGGATTCATGTAACGGTGGCGAGTTTCAAATGGTACTGATTTTTTTAGAGATCTCGTATCATGAATGGCAGGCAAAGTGTGTCCCAGAGCCGAGGCCACAATGGTGAGGGTTTTCACCAGCATGCCTCTGCCCGAGTGTCTTTGATGGCCTATTTTCCCAGTCCCCGAAATGTCATGGGGTGAATCGATGTCAATAAAACACCAACCCCTTCATCCAAGAGTCATATGGAGATGCTGACAGATCCATACAGGAAACTACATGCCATATGCAATATGTGATTGAGCTCAAACTATATATATGTAAATGCCAAAATATACGTAAAATTGAAGATTAAATCTAACGAAATAGAATCTAGGTATACCGTATAGATGACTAACATCAAAGTGTACAGATGTCATAACAAACAGTGAATTTAGAGCTGAGATCAAAAGCAATGAAATCGCAGGTATATAATTGAAATCACCGGACATAAATGAGAATGAATGGGACATTCCAGTAAAAAAATGTGTTAATGACTAATTTTGTAACCAGATCATCTTCGAACCGAGGATGTTGGCGGGACATCTTGAAATGAGCATCTTCCCAGGAAGGATTTTGCTTGATCAGAGAAGGGCAAACCTCTCTTAGGACCAAAGATTAACCACATCTTTCTCTCGAGGTAACCGGAACTTACCCACATATCGTGGCAAGAATGCATTGGCTTTCTGAAATTAAGCTCCGGAATAAACACTCAACACATACCCTGATAAAACAAGGTAATAGAGATAATAGAAATAATACACAGTCTCTAAGGCCAGGTAAACCAATAGGGATGAGCAAACACTTGAGATCGCGAGAACATATTGCTCAAATATGAAGCATCTAACAACATTCACAGAATTATAAAAGACAACTAAGATCCAGTAGACAAACCCAGATATCACATAATGCTACTGTGATGCTAGTATCGACACAAAATAACCTAAAAAAAAATGTTATAGACAGATGAATAGCGGTCAAAAGATATGATCAACAGTATGAATGAGGAAAATATAAAACAGAGGGAGAGCATTGGCAAAACACGGTAGCAAAATTAAATGAACAAGATGAAAACGGATGATGCTAAATAGGAATGCTATACCTAGTGAAATCTATGATGTGAGAAAGAAGAAAGAGCAAAGAGAAAAAAAAAATTCAGACAATATGAACAAAAGGAAGAGTGCATGCTGAGGAGGTGATTAAACCAGGCAAATAAGGAAAATGGTGGACTATAACCAATAAAAGGGGAAAATACTGAATCAAGAATCGAGACTCAGACCGATCCGTAGCGACGGGGTCAAGATTCTGATGTAGTCAGAAAATCAGAATAAACCAACAAATCAGGTGCAAGCATGAGAAATAGAGATAATGAAAATGAAAAACAGGTAATCTAAATGGGAAAAATCGAAATAACACTAAGAATTAGCTGTTAGGTTAAACTGGGATCCATATGAATCTCATCAAATTACTAAATCTAGGAATCAAGAGCGAAGATCGTAAACAAAGCAAAAAAAAAAAAAAGAAGAGAAGTGTTTGGAATAGGATCGTTCCTCTTGATTTCGCTTATCCGTAACTCGGTTTGTTATATACGAACTGATGTTACAGAAAGTGCATCAATAAACTCAAGATAAAGAAGTAAATGGAACAAAGAAGGAAAATAATGAAAGAGTAAGAACGAAAGGAGAAACCAAATAGAGGGAAACGCAGTAAAAAGGAATGGGTGATGCGGGAAAGGAAGAAGAAAAAAAAAAAAAAGAAGAGGAAAAAAAAATGATTCTCACTTTAAATCGATCGAAGCTTGAGGTCAAAGAAGCGACTCCTCTCGTTCCTGGGACTGAGTTGGGTGTCGATCCTTTTGAAAATGAGGAAGCAATCGGAAGATTGAGACTGGGTAGAGGGGTGCTTCGCGACTGTAGCGTATTTCTCCCGAACGAAAATGAATAAAACCTTGTGCTGGGGGAAAAAAAGAACCCTCCCCTCTCCTCTTCCCTGTGCCTCTTTTTAGAGAAAACCCAGAAGCCTCTAGAAGGAGCTTCGGTTGCCGATGAAGTGGAGGAGAGCGTGGATGGGTAGTTGGCGATGGACGAAGGAGGAGGAGCGCACATGGAGGCGTGTGATGTTGTTGGTGATGAACGAAGGAGGAGGGAAGGATCGATTATGGAGGAGCAGGAAGCTTCTGGAGGAAGGTTTTTTTTTTCCGAGAGTCCGTGGGAGAGGCGCTCTCCTCCTCGTTAAAACCCCTAAAAAAAAAAACATTTTTGCCACATGCCCCCTATTACTTTCGAGATTTTACCAAGAGGAGCCTCCTAACAAACTTTGCAAAAACAAAGGGTTTTTTCATAAAACCCGTTTCTCAAAAGGTGTTTTTCAAAAGGTTTTTGCAAAAGAATGGTTTTTAAAAGCGGTTTTTCAAAACTATTTTTTTTGTTTCTTTTCTATTTGTATTTTCCATTTTTTTTTTGTATTTTTTTAAATAAAATCCTAAATTTTTACGGGAAAACAAAGACTAAACACTATATATTTTTTTTTGTATTTTTCTGAGAAATATTTACAAAAGTGTTTTCAAGGCTATTTTGGGAAAATTTCTCCAGAAAATGGGTTTGGACCTAGGTCTTGAGAAAATATTCGAGCTTTAAGCCTCGAATTGAGGAATATAACACGATGGATCCAAGCGGATACCGAACGAAGTGTCTGAGCTTCTCAAAAAGTCATTTTTTTTTTATAATTTTGATAATTTAATTTAAAATTGGACAACGAAGCCCAGATTTGGATCTTTTATCTGGATCCGGATCCGAAATTGAGTCGGATGTATAAAATGAATTTAATTTCAATAAAACTTGAGAAATGGACTGGAATTTGGATTAAAAAGTGAATCAATTGTTCAGAAAACGACATCAGGGGCAAAAGGGGAATATTTACAAACTTTTGAAAAATTTGGGGTGTTTACAAATGCCCCTCTTTGCTACTAAGCCGGTTGAAAGCCGAGCTTAGTGGCAAAGAAACACTCCAAATTTTAAAAAATGTTTCAGTTAGCCAACCTAAACTGTGATGGAAGAATTATTTTGAACGTGGCTTTTCAGGCTTAGAACCTTTTCCTGAATGGCTTGAGGGGGATGAAATCCTCGAAAATGATATGACTGAATACATAGAAATGTGGAAATCGGGATGGGACTTTTGAGTTAAGGTCCCGAAAATGGTGAAGGATTTTGATCAAGTCACATGAGCGAGGCGAGATCAATCTCTTGGAATGAGTCAGGTTTAGCCCTTAACCTGGATGGGACGAAGATATATCGAGATAATTTGTGATGGGGAAGGGAATATAAGTGAACCTCGATGGGACATTTCTGAGAGAAATGCCTCGTGAGATGAAATTTAAGCATGACCCTTTTCCTGGATGGATGTTCAAAGCATGGATTCCTTTGTGGGGAAGACCATGATGGGAACGAGAGGATTACCTCGTCGAAGCGAGGCTCAGGTTTAACCCAAACCTAAAAGGACGGTACCTCGCGAAGCGAGGTTCAGGCTTAACCCTTAACCTGAAAGGGACGACCATACGAAATCCTCAAATGAAGAAACCGCGATGGGACAGGAAGGAGTATATCATCAGAAGAAGATTTAAGATTTAATCCTTGACCTGAGTTGGGGATGATACGGAATCTTCGGATGAAGAAACCGTGATGGGACTAGAAAGGATATCTAGTCAAAACGGGACTCAGGTTTAACCCTAACCTGAACAGAAAGATACCTCGTGGAGCGAGGTTCAGGCTTAACCCTTAACCTGAAAGGGACGACCATACAGGATCCTTGGATGAAGAAACCATGATGGGACCTTCAGAATTTGGATGAACGAATCCAGAAAAGGTTTGCGAGAAGATAAAAACAAGGGATTCCCTAAAGCTTGGAAAGGGGATGATCTGGGGCATCTCATTGCTGAGACTAAATCAGCTTTCTAAAAACAGACGACCTCTCGCAGAAGGTTTTTGGGCTATACCTCGAGGAGCGAGGTAACAGGTTTAATCCTTAGCCTGAATGGATACAGGATCCTCGAAGAGTGGGGAAACTGTGATGGGACCTCTAGACTTTACACAACAAGTACAAGAGGGGTTTTTGCAAAAGAAAAAAAAATGGGGGTCCCTAAAGCTTGAAAAGGGGTTGTTCTTGGGCGCCTCATTGCTGAGACTGAAAATAGCTTTTGACAATAACAGATCTTTTGCAAAAAGTTCAGGTTTAACCCTTATCCTGAGCCGGAACTGTCTATGGCGGGACAGTGGGGAGCACAAGGAAGTGTGTGAATCTGAGAGCGCTCAGATCAGGCGGAAGGAAAGGACTTTTCAGTCCTAAGGAGGGATGACGTTAGGATACGTCAAAACGATCCTCAAGTTCACACTTCATGTTGGGATAACTAGAAAATATTGCCAATAAGATGTCAAAAATTGTAGTTGACTCAGAATGATTAAATTGTGCTCATGTGTGAAAATATCACCTCTTTCTACCTAGAATATTAATTCCAACAGGGCTAACTCTGTAGAATTAAGAATCAAATTCAAATTTGTTGTTGTTGAGTTTTCTCAAGGAAGATATCAATTTCCTTGATATGAAAGAGAGGAAACATTCTTAGCTTCATAAAAGCAATTAAGTGAAAAGATATTGATAAAGAATTTCACATAGATAAAGATGATTCTTGACAGTTTCAGGCAGTTTGATATCCTGGGCATTTCCCATGATGATCTTTTTGCACTCTTTTGAACCATGGAGCTTTCTTGGCTTCTTTCACATCATCCTTTATTTTGGAGATGTCCTGACTTTTTCTCTCTTTTTCGAAGAAGGGTACGTCACAAACTCCTTCATCTTGGAGATGCTCCGATCCTTCTTTTTCTTTCTCAGGAATTATGACATTGGTTCTTGGGTTGAAATCTCTAAATGGTAGCAGAAATCAAATATCTTTTAGGGTTTGTTGGTAGGTTCATCGCATCCGCCTTCATCTCGACGGTGATCCAAACTTTCCTTGGAAGGACCCGTCACAAACTTCGTCATCTTGGAGATGTTTCAAACCTTCTTTGGCCCCGGGGGTCTACTCGCTTAATTTGCCTTCATCTTGACAACAATTGAGAAATCCCTTTTGCGGATATTTGATTTACAGCTCAAACGACTGGGGAGATATGGATTGGGTAGGTTCTTTTTTACTGCCCAGGATATTTCCACTGTCTTACCGCCAAAAGAATAATCTTTAAGAATGCGCCACAACTATGATCAATATCAGCTCACTTATGGCTTTTCAACATCATTGAATTTTCCTTTGCCGGTCATATCGAAGATTTTTCTTCATCCTCTTGGTTGATCAACAGAAAAAGCTTGAATTTTGTTCTCATTTCGCCAAAGTCTTGCTCTTTTGAAGATGATACTAAAGGTGGTTTGAGATAATTCTTTGTGCGATGAAAGCTTTGAGACCAACAAATGACTTTTGATAGCAGATTGATAATGTATTATAGAAATCCTTGATGAAAGAGATTGCTCAATATCGAATCGACACGCCTGTGACAAAATTCTCCTCACTTTTTCCCCAAAAAGAGAGACTCAGGCTTAGCCCTTACCTGAATGAGAAGTTGGAAATACTCCTCTCTTCCCTGAAAGAGGAGGTGTTTGCAAAACAAAACTTTCGAAGAGAAATTAAGTTTTCGTCAAAACTCCCTATCTCTAGGCTTCTCTTATGGAAAGGCGGCCGAAAAACAAAGTTGAGAAAATATCACAGAGGGATCAAGTCCATCACACTCTCCCTATAAGAGGGTTCTTGGTGAAGGGGTTGGCCAAAGATGAAAAAAAAACAGGGGCCACAAAAAGAAACGAGTCTTCCGTCGAAGCTCTCCCTGAAAAGAGGGTTCTTTTGTGTAGAGTTGGTTGTTGTTTTGCAAACTGTTCGCGAAGAAAACGAGTCTCTTCAAACTCCCCCTTGAAAAGAGGGTTCTTGCGAATGAAAGATGGTTGCATGCGAAAGGAACGAGCTCCCTCGAACTCTCTCTAAAGAGGGTCCTTCGCAAGAGAAAATGATTGATTTTTGATAGAATGATGACCTGAAGGTCGAGATTGAGAATTTAGAGCTTGAAATGATGATGTTTGGTTAGCTCAAAGACTGAACCTGGATGACTAACTGATCAGTCAGCCAAACAACGAGCACGAGCGCTAGATGCACCAACATGAGCACTGGGTTTCAAAAAGGAATGCCCCAGTATGAGTGCTGGGTTTTCAAAAAGTGCACACCAGTACGAGCACTGGGTTTCGAAAATGCCCCAGTACGAGCACCGTGCTTCGAAAGATGCATACCAGTACGAGCACTGGTTTTAAAAAAGGAATGCCCCAGTACGAGCGCTGGGTTTTCGAAAAATGCACACCAGTACGAGCACTGGATTTTCGAAATGCACACCAGTACGAGCACCGGGTTTTCGAAATGCACACCAGTACGAGCACTGAGTTTTCGAAATGCACACCAGTACGAGCACTCGGTTTTCGAAATGCACACCAGTACGAGCATTGGGTTTTCAAAATGCACACCAGTACGAGCACTGGATGCTTCAACAAGAGAATTTGGAAAATGAGATCGACATTCGAAGATACTTAAGAATTCAAGCGAGAATGATTGTCGGTGCTTCAGGATTATCCCTTATCCTGAAGGAGAATTTGAAGGAGAACTCCGCTCCATAAGTGAGCATTAAATTGGCAAGGACATTCAAGTCAAAATTTTGAGAAAATGAGGATATACGAAAGCGAAAATCCAAGTCGGGACTCGATTTTTCGAATATAAGAAATGGGTAGGAATTGAGCTTGAAAAACTCGAATTCTCAACACAACAATTTATCCAATACGAGCATTGGATTCAAAAGGAAGTTCAAGTCGAAACTTGAGACTTCAAAAATAAGAATATACAAAAAGAAAAATCTGAGTCGGAACCCGGTTTTTAAATGAGTGAGAATTGGGTTTGGAAAAACTCGAATTCTCAAAACAATGATTTGTCCAACACGAGCATTGGATTCAAAAGGAAGTTCAAGTCGGAACTTAAGACTTCAAAAAAATAAGAATATACGAAAAAGGAAAATCCGAGTCGGAACTCAGATGAGAAGGAAACAATCCCAACCCGGGAGCCGGAACTTGAAGGATTGACAAAGCATGAATAGATTTTGACGATGAAGATGAGAGATTTATTCGAGATCCTTGACCCAAGGTGGCCTAAGATTCGAATGGCTTCAGGATCTTCCCCTATCCTAAAGGAGTATAGAATAAAATTTGATGAGAATTGAAGAATTTATGGGGGAATAATTCAGATTTATCCCTTAATTTGAAGAAGAATAAAATTTATAAACATGGAGAAGAATTTAAATAGCTTTATTGAAAATTTGTTTTAAAAAAGAATTCTCACGGGTAGCAGTGATGCTCCTATGAGGGGTATCAGGATTATCCCTTATCCTGAATGGGAACACCTCGGACAACGAGGGTCAGGTTTTTCCCTTAACTTGAGGGGAAAATATAAATAAAAGAATACCTCATGGGATAGAGGCATCAGGTTTATCCCTTAACCTGAAGGTTTTTTTTTCAAAGATAAAGGAATAAAACTTAATGAAATTTGACAAATTGATAAAATTGACAATAAATTGATAAAATTTGATTAGATAAAAATAAAAACTGAAATGAACGCAATTTAATAACGATAACCAAGTTATCAAAAGAGTTGGTAAGATTTTTAGAAAAGGATTCGTCTGATCCTGCCTGCATTATGATGAAGGAAGATAAGTATAGATCAAAATAAAATGCCCAGTATCAGGGAGAAGAATGTCAGAAGAATATCGCTTTATTTGAAAAGACTTTTGAGGAATACAAAAGGCTATAATGAACAATTCAAGTGTAAAATCTTTTCAAATGTAAAGCATTAATAGGATCTGGCAGTTCCACTCCATCTGCGTTGATCAAACGATAGGAATTGCGGGGCAACGCCTCTTTAACCACATAAGGGCCTTCCCAATTGGGTGACCACTTGCCCTTCGGCCGATACTTGAGATGAGTCGTCGATCTAAGCACAAGATCATTGACTCAGAATCTTTTCTCAATAACTGATTTGGCGTAGTGCCGAGCTATCCTCTGACGGTAGGCCTGAGCATGTTCCGCTGCCTTGAGCCTTTTCTCATCTAATAGATCAAGCTGTACCAACCTCTGCTGCTGATACTGATTAAGCGGAAGCTCAATGAGCGATGCAAACTTGAGTGCAGGCTTCTGAACGTGGAGAGGTAACACTACCTCAGTCCCATAAACGAGTTCTGAAGGAGTAGCATTGGTTGGAGTCCGAATGGTGGTTCGGTATGCCCACAATGCATCGTGCATATTCTCGTGCCAATCGCGACCTGTTTCCACTGTTCTTTCCAAGATGCGGATTAAAATCTTGTTGGTGGCCTCAGCCTGGCCATTCCCTTGAGGATAGTAGGGAGCTGAGAAATGGTGATGAATCCTGAACTTCGAGCAGAAAGTCTTCATCTTCTCATTCTTGAAATGGCTGCCATTATCTGACACAATATCATGTGGGACGCCGAAGCGGCAAAGAAGATTCTTATGGATAAACGAAACCACGTGTCGGCCTTCTACTGTTCGCAGAGTGACAACTTTGACCCATTTGGTGAAGTATTCTGTAGCCGCGAGGAAGTATCGGTGGCCATTAGAAGCCGAAGGAGTGATCGGACCGACTACGTCGAAGGCCCACATCGAAAAGGGCCAAAGAGAGACGACGGATTGCAAGTATGCGGCTGGCGTATGAATGGAAGGTGTGTGCATTTGATACTTGACGCATTTCCTTACAAATTGATGGCAATCCAGCTACATGGTTTTCTAGTAGTATCCTGCCCGAATAATCTGCTAGACGAGTGTTTGGTAGCCGACGTGACCACCACAAATTCCCTCGTGTGCCTCTCGGACAACTTCCATGGTTTCATCCTTATCTAAGCATCTGGCATACTCAGAACTGAAACTACGACGGTAGAGAATATCGGCGAGGATGAAGTAACGTGTTGACATGCGCTGAATCGCGTGTTGCTCCTTTCTTGGCATTTCCGCTGGAAATTCACCGGTTTCAATGAAATTTTTAATGTCTTGGTACCATGGCTTCTCTTTCTGAGTGACTTGACTCACTTGCTTAACTGGAATGTAGGCAGGTTGATCAAGTCTGCCGATCTCGAAGGAACGACAAGATTCACTGTCTTTAAAAGACAAAATAGAGCCTAAGCAGGCTAGGCCATCGGCTATGTGATTGTATTCCCTCTTGACATGATTGAGCTGAAATTCTTCAAAATCGCCTATGAGAGCCAAGGCGATCTTCTGATAGGGAATTAACTTTGAGTCATTTACTTGCCATTCTACATTAACTTGACTGACAACTAGCAATGAATTGCCAAAGGCATGTACTCTCTTGACATCAAAGCCTTGCAAGATCTTGAGGCCATGTATTAGTGCTTCATACTCGGCCATGTTGTGAGTACATTGAAAATCGAGCTTGAGGGAATAAGGGAGCATCTCCTTTTCAGGAGTGATCAACAAGATCCCAATTCCTATACCAGACATATTTCTGGCTCCATCAAAGAATAGAGTCCAGACTAGAGATTCTTGGATGCTATAGATGCGATCGTCGGGAAAGTCGTCTTCCGCCTTGATCTCTTCTGCCAACGGGAAATCTGCCAACTGATCTGCGATGGACTAACCCTTGACTGACTTCTGAGAGACATATTCCAGGTCATACTGTATTAGGAGGACTTGCCATTTCGCAATCCGTCCAGTAAGAAAAGGCTGCTCAAGGATGTATTTGAGAGGGTTGAGTTTTGATAGAATTTTGATTTCTGAAGCCATTAGATAATGCCTCAGCTTCTGGCACATCCATACTAAAGCTAGACATGTCTTTTCCATCTAAGAGTATCTCTTCTCATAATCAATGAAAGTCTTGCTGATGTAGTAGATGGCATGCTTTATCCGGCTGCCTTCCTCATATTGCGCAAGAAATCCGCCACAAGCATTCTGATTGACAGAAATATATAAGAGAAGCGGTTTTCCAAGTTCTGGTGGCTTCAGAACAGGTGGATTGAGAAGATACTGCTTGATGCGCTCAAATGAGAGCTGACATTCTGGTCCCCATTCAAATTTCACTTATTTTCTTAATAAGTGATTGAAGGGCTCGCATCTCATGGCCAAATTGGAGATGAAGCGCTGGATAGACTGAATGCGACCTTGAAGGCTTCGCAGTTCTTTGAGGTTGGTGGGAGGCGGCATATCAATGATCGCCTTTGCCTTGGCAGGATCTACTTCTATGCCTTTCTTGCTGATCATGTAGCCGAGCAACTTGCCTGACTCTACTCCGAAGACGCATTTCTGTGGATTGAGTCTTAGCTTGTAGAGAATAAGTCTTTCGAAGACTCGGCCGAGAGCATCAAGATGATCTTCTCCCTCTTTTGATTTTACCAGGATGTCATCCACATAGGCATCCATGTTCTTGTGCATCTGGTCATGAAAGATAACTGCCATAGCTCTCTGATAGGTTGCCCCAGCATTCTTGAGTCCAAATGGCATGACTGTATAGCAAAAGGTACCCCAAGGCGTGGTAAAGGAAGTTTTGGATTGGTCACGAGCGACCAATTTGATCTGATTGTAGCCTGAGTATCCATCCATAAAGGAAAACATGGCATGACCTGCCGTGCTATCGATCAGAAGATCGATGTTGGGGAGTGGATAATCATCCTTTGGGGTGGCTTTGTTCAGATCTCTGAAATCAATACAAATTCGGACTTTGCCATTCTTTTTGGGGACTGCCACAATGTTTGCCAACCAGTCTGGATATTCGATGGTCCGAATGAACCCTGCTTTTAATAACTCTTCAAGTCCTTCTTTAACTTGTGGTGCCACTCGAGGATCCATTTTTCTGAGTTTCTGCTTGATTGGTTTGCAATCTGGCTTCAACATAAGGCGATGCTCGACTAATTTGGGGTCTAAGCCTGGCATATCCTCATAAGTCCAAGCAAAGACTTCCTGATGCTGTTTGAGGAAGTAGATGAGCCTTTCCTTCTCATCTGAACTCAAGCTCGAACCAATTTTGAGGATCTTCGGATCATCTTCTGAACCAATATTGACATCCTCTGTTGGATCTTGAACCAACGGCGATGGTTCGTCCTGCTTCTGAATACTAGCGAATTCTGGCAAATCTTGAATTGTTGAGTCGAAATCCGCCAACTCTTCGATCTGCTCTGTCATTCTGCTGACTTCTGCCCCTGCTTTTGCCTTGCAGATTCTGGTCAGTTTGGATTTGTTTTGAGAAAGATTGGTATTGATGACGAGCTTTTTGAGCGATTTAGGAGCCATGATTCCGGCAATCCTGTGAGCACAAAGAAGGTTTTTGAGAAAAAGGGTAAAATGTTCGAAAATAGCCTTTTGTACAGAAACAAGGATTGACAACATAGACAAGGATATAACAAAAGAATTTGTGTGCACCAAGATGAATAGAGAAAACAAAGTTTTCATTGATTAAGTAAACCTTAATATTTACAAGTGATTGTTGAAGAAAAGAAAGAAACTGGGGCAGATCTTGCCCTTACAAGATGACATAGCGAAAGAAAACAGAAAACACTGGCATTGTCCTTGTCACTGGGCTCCCTTGACGAAGATAATGCGCTTGCCGGATGACTGACCCGTGAAACCCAAGCCGGTACCGGTGACATGCTGATCGGGGATGACTGGCTCCAGAACGCCGTCTTCATTTCTGCCCAAACCCCCGAAGGGTTGATAACCGTGCTTCATTAGAAGATCAAATCCTTTCCTTATTTTTGAGAACTGAGGAAAAAGCGGATGATCCCGAAAGGAGGTGCAGTCGAGGCGCCCACCTAACTTGAAGAAGTGGGGTCCCTGCCACTGGGCTACCACCGTTACGCTTTCTATCGGCTGAACTTCTTTCAATTTCAGCATATCCAGGCTTTCACTCAGATTGATCTCGTCGACTTCCCTGATGCTTGGGATGTCGGCAGTGAAAGTAGGACGGGGGATCATGGGCTGTGGGAGTCGCTCTTCCGGGTCCTCTCCTAGGACCGTAGTGATCATGCCTCCCTTCGACCATTTGATGCATTGGTGCAGGGTTGATGGAACAACATTGGCATTATGAATCCAAGTGCGTCCAAGCAACAAATTGTACGTGGGCGGTATATTGACTACGTGGAAGAGCACAGTATGCATTGAATAATTGATGAAGATTTCAAGAAATATTTTTCCCTTGGCTGTCTGCCCATGGTTATCAAAACCGTAAATCGTGATCGGATCCGGGGTATATTCTTCTTCTTTTAGGCCCAATGCCTTGGCTGTCATCTCTGGACAGATATTGAGGCTGCTGCCCCCATCAACAAGCACATGAGGGACTGTCATGCCCCTGGTCCGCACTACTATGTATAGGGCGTTATTGTGAAAGGAATGAGGTTTTGGCAAATCCTCATCCGAGAATGTAATCGGTGCATTCGTCATTGCTTGATTGACGATTTGAGCCATATCTTGCGGAGTGGTGCTAGGCTTGACTTTGATCTTTCTAAGAAGATCTTGTAGCACTTGCTGGTGCTCAGGTGAAGCGTGGGTCAGGTCCAGGATGGAAATGTTGGACAAAGCAGTGATTGGTTTCTGAACTGTCCCTGAAGCTTCTTCTTTATTTGAAGTTGCCTTGATAAAGCGCTTCGGGATTGTGGGGACCATCTTGGCAATTTCTGTCGTTGCCTTTGTTGGCTCCTGGCTTGGTTTCTTACTACTGGAGAATGCAGTAATTCTCACCCTCTTGGCGGAAGACTGCGCTTGACGCAGGACGAGGACCTGATGCTGATCCTGAATGTCCCGACTAGAATATGGCTGGATACTGCCTTGGAGAGAGAATGCCTGCTCTGTGATGACCGAAGCTGAGTGTTTGGGAAATGGCTTGGATAGGATTTTCGGTTGTTCTTCTTCATCCTCAATCAACAGGTTCTTGTCAATGCAGTCCTGGATGATGTTCTTTAGGACAAAACAGTGCTCTGTGTCATGTCCCATGATGTCTTCTTTATAATCGTTGTAATTTTGAAAAGATTTTTATATGAAAAACATGTGAAAACCAGACATCAAATAATAAAAACCGGTTCTCACTAGTGGATGAGACCGGGTCGAACTCAGGGAACGGGAATATATCGTATTCAAGTACACAAATCTAAACTAATCTTTATTGCCGAATTATTTGAAATATAAAATATTCAAGAAAAGTAAAAACAACTAACTATTACAACAATTGAATACCCTTCGCAGAGGGCGTAAAGTGCAATATTTACAAACCCAATTAAAATTCTAAGTCTAAACTGAAAAGTAAAAATCTTCTATCTTCGTACTTCGTGTCACGTAGTCTCTTCTGCTCCAATCTCGTGCAATCCTGCACAAGTCAAAAGGACACGAGCAGCACAAGGGAAATATAGAAACTAAAACTATACTAAACTAGATAAATGCTAATTACAAAAGCAATTATGCAAGAAGAACTAACTATCTACTAATGGAACAGTAATTAAATCTTCTAATTATAATGCAAATCACCACTAACTAAGTACTAAGCTAATATCTAACATCTTATTTAACTAATAGCATTACTCCAATTTCATTGTTATATAGGGTTGATTAAACTGTTACACAAATTCGGTAGACAATGAATCAATTTCAGACAGCATATTCAACAATCATTGAAATCCTCTGAATCATTGACAGCAACCGTATAGCAATTCATTCAGAAAAATTTTCTAAACAAAACCAGATATAGCCTTCAACCGGCTGTCAAAGAACATTCCTTTTTTTTTTCTTAAAATCAATGAAGATAAAATGCTCCCATTGTTTTTATCAGAAAGCAATAGATCACTGCTTCAACAGTCAGTTGCTATCAATATTCATATCAGATTCAGACATCCGATTGAATATAAATTTTTTTCAAAAATACCTGCTGGAATTTCAGATAACCAAAAAATTTACACTGGAAACTTCCAACAGCCACCAGAGTTACTGGAAATCAAAAATCTAAAGAAACAATAAACCATGAACTGAATTTCACGGTGGTTAAAGAATGAAATTTCCTGTTTCTTCTTTGTGTGCAGTGAATCAGAAGCTTTCAATCGGCTGGACTATATTCATCTCTCAGATTACTACAGAAAATTAATCCAGCCGATGGACTTTCGACAAAACAATCGCCGGATGTTCAATTGATTCAGATCATTGCTGGAAAACATTAATCAATCAGTTGATCAACACTCATATAGTTGATTATTGAAGTAATCACTCTAAAGTTCACAAATCTTCATTTAAACCAGACATTACATAATTTTGACAGACTAAAATTAATCAAATTCCAGCAATCAAGCACCGGAAGGTCTATTCATGCTCAGCTTCACTCGCCGGAATTCCTCTTCCATTCGTGACTATCAACAAAATTCTGAATAGACAATTTGTCTTCTTCTAATGTTGATTCAGATTGTCATCATATGGACATTACTCCAGCAGGTTCCAATCAAAATTTTAATCAAAAACTTATGCAAGATCAGAAACACTATTCCGGTAGATCCTTGTCCATCGCCGGAATTTCTCTTCAGACATTTTTTTTTTTTTTATGTTTTCTTGTT
Source organism: Nuphar pumila (assembly GCF_984573655.1). Classification (NCBI taxonomy): domain Eukaryota; kingdom Viridiplantae; phylum Streptophyta; class Magnoliopsida; order Nymphaeales; family Nymphaeaceae; genus Nuphar; species Nuphar pumila. Next base: position 86,121,200 of record NC_143252.1, on the reverse strand, counting down.
TTTTTTTATATTTTCCACATCAAGATTCAAACCTTAGATTGAAATTCATAAAGAAGAAGAAGAAGAAGAAGAAGAAGGAGAAGAAGTTGCAGAACACTCATCATGATTTTAGAGGGATTAGAAGAGAGTTGATCCCCTCCGGTACACCATCGCCAGATTGAAGAAGCCTCCACTTGAAAATAGAAGAGAGAAATAGGGAGAAGGAGAAGAAGGAGAGAAGAATGAGGTGGAGGGGAAGGGTTAGGAAAGAGGGAGAGATGCACAAGAGAAAGACGAATGAAATTTTCGTTTCTTTGGGTTTTTAAAAACCATTCAAACCGGTTCACCGGTCTGAAACAGTTTTATTTTGAAAAGCAAACCGGTTAAACCGGTTTGTGTTTATTTTTGCAATTTTTAAAAATCAAAAACTATGTACCAGTTTATTATAAAATTTTCAAAGATTTAAAAACCAAACTTATTTATGAAGAACTAAAAAAACTATTCTAAAAATTTTTTCTTTTCTAAAAAAAAACAAACACTTAAAATGAATATAAAAATATTTTTCTCTATGTTTTTTTTTTATTTCATTTTTATTTTTATTTTTATTTTTAATTGAAAACTAAACTAAACTACTATGAATATAACAAAAACTAAAATATGTATAAAAATGTAAAATAAAACTATTTTTCATGCATTTTCTATTTTTAAATAATTTTAGCACATTTACTCGAAAACTAACATAAAATTGGGTTTTTTAAATCATTTTCACATGAAATCATGCATATTTTTTATATGAAATATCCCTAAAATATATGCATGATCATCCCACAGTTCGATGGAATTTACAAAATTTATCAGTCCATTTGCCCATAGCGACGGGAGGATCTGCCACTTTGGGGAGTTTGATCATTCCCTTAGACATCATATATTCCAAGATGTCTTCGCGGGACTGTTCCAGGGCAGTGAACTCTCGGTCGTAACTCCAACCCTCATGCTTCGGCTTTTCTGACTGCTTTGCTTCTGGCTGAGGTGCTGACTGAGCAGGCTGTTGCTTGACAAATTTTCCCTTCTGGGCTGCGAGGTTTGTCCTTTCGACCTTGGCTCCTGAGTTCTTGTTGCGATTTTTCTTGCTCTTCTTTCTGCCAGAACTACTGTTGTTGTCTGAGAAATCCATGGAATAAGCAACATGAGCCTTTTTCTTCTGCTCAGGGTTTCCTCGGACGAAAGGGTAACCCTCATATAGGCCATTATCCAAGCCAGTCTCGAGCCACTCAGCTCTCTCAATCAGTTTGATGAATGATTTGGCGGGCGAAGTGGAAATGAGGTTCCTCAGAGGCTGGGCGAAATTATTCAGAATAATCTGCAGAGCGTGCTCCTCTGGGATGGGAACCTTCATTCTGTTGCAGGTGCTTCTCCACCTGTGGATAAATTCGCTGGCTTTCTCATTCTCCATCTATTTTAAATTGTATAGATGGTTGAGGGTTGGTGAGGCTTCGATATTGAACATGAAGCGCTCAATGAACAAATTTACGACTTTATCGAACTCTCGTAGTTCGATAGGGTTAATGTGGTCTGCATACCACCTGGCCGCTACCCCTTCTAAGCTGCGAGGAAAGCAAATGAATAACGCCCGATTATCTTTCCTGAAACGGCCACATTCGGCATAGAAAGTGGACAAATGAGCCTTAGGGTTGCTCGTTCCGTCAAATTTAAGGAACTTGCGAGGGAGATTTTCCAGATTGTCATCCCCGTCCAGACCATGATAAAAATCTTTGCCAGAATAGGTCTGCTTGCCTTTGCTTTTGGCCTGAATATCCTTGATAGCCTGATTCATTTCTTTCATCTGCTCTTGTATCGGGTCATTAACCGGAATAGGCTTGTTGATTGATTCAGGTTCCGCCGCGGTCTTTACAAACTGCGGTGGAGGATTCTGATGATAAACAAACTGCTCTTCCTCTTCCGATTCTTCAACTGATTCTGTTTCTTCAGAAGTGGTGTCGGGCTGGACTTTCTTCTTGACAATCCTGACTGGCCTTTTCACAGCCTTCTTCTTGGGCTTGCTTTTCGGAGCAGCCTCCTTCTGACTAGCTTCTGCCTGTTCCGACATCATTCTGGTCATCATTCTTTTGAACAAGTTGTACATGGAGGGGTCTATATCATCGGCTTGATTCTGATTCTGCCCCCTGACTGATTTTGGAGAGCTGACGGCCTCAACTTCACTGTCGCTGTGCTGAGGAGCAGTCTCTTTTCCAGCTCTGGTTTGCACCATTTTTGACAATGCCAGATGAATTCTGTTATAGAAGTAGACGAATGGTTAGAGCCTGGAGGAACTTTTGAAAATGCGATTTTTGAGGATTTAGACAAATGGTTTGCACCATTTTTTATAATGCCACATGAAGGAAGGAATTGATAGACAATTTAGACAGGTTATCCCATCATCAGGGATTGGGTCATCACAAATTTTTGCGATGATTGTGTCACCCTTTTACGGCAACAAAATGCGCCTTATGACCTAGGCGAGGTCGTCCATCATGACGAGAGATAATCGAAGAAAGAATATATAAAATGGGTCTCATCACTGGGGATGAATTCGTAACTACATGAAACAAAAATAAGATTTAGCCATAAAAAGCTTTTTATCAAAACAAAAGTTTGCATTTTCATTAATGATAAAATTTAAATACAAAGAGAAGGTGGGCAGGCAGTTTGCCACCATTCTCGATACTCTGTTGATACATTGGAACCGGGAAATATAGACAAAGGAATAAAAGAGTCCCAAGTGTATTTAGCGACGTGGTATGCTCCAGACCACTGATCCGACCGTAGATCGAACTCTGGCATGCGGCCTGTCGGAAAGCGAGTGTTGACACGAACCTGTCGCTGCGAAAACTGTCTAAGACACCTCTCTGGCTGATAGTCTATGCAAAAGAAAGGGCCGAGCAGTTTGTAGCGCTTGTCACGAGCATCGAGGACTGGTCTCTCTTCTGTCGAAAAAATTCCAAACGATCTCCTCCTGGTGCAGACTCTCGATCAAGGCTCGATACTGAACGATTGACTTTGGCTGCTTACTGCTGAATCTGAAAGAACTGGCTTTCGACGACACATGTCGCAGGAACCACGACTGCAAAGCATACGTGCATCGGTTTCCCCAAGAGCAAACCGAGCCAAGCCTCTGTAGAGAAAGGCTAATGCGGCCATGGAGACTGAAAGCTGACGAGTCTGCTTACTTCCCCATCTTCGAAAAAGTTGAGCGACTCTGACATCGATGAAATTCTGACCATCCTGAAAGAACGCTAGTCCCACTGTGCATAAGACCATGGCATGCTGGATCCTTTCTTTAGTTGCTCGAGACAAGGTATCGACTTCTTCGTAGGCCCCATACTTGTGATAGAGTTCGAACAGATCGATGAACTGACTTCCGTTGATCTCTGTGAGAGGCCAGGATCTGCTCCCTGTAGCTCTGGCCAATGCTTCTCGAACATCTATCCCCTTGACGTTGATCAGGAACTGTTGTTCGACTGGATCATCTGGCTGACCAGCTGGTTCTGGCAATCTGTGATCATCGCAAAATTTTTCCTCTTTCGTTGTTTCTCTCTCTTCCTTCTCTTTCCCTTTTCTGACCTCCATTCTCCTCTTTTTTGAAGGGAGAAGAACAAAAGAAAGAAAAGAAAGAGAGAAGAGAAGAGAAAAAGAAAGAAAGAAAGAGAGAAGAGGAACTCTTTTGCGGGTTTTCACTTGACCTTGATTTGAAAAATATTTAGAAAATTACTCGCCTCCGTTTTGAAAATATTGCGGGAAAAATGGAGAGACGGGATTCGCTCGTCGGTACGAGGTTCGACCGTTCCTGGCGCCTTTACCAGGGGTAATCGAACCAAGGATCGAATCTATGCCTTTTGCTTTGCCTAAATATAATCTAAGAATTTATTCTAACTCTAAATGCACAATGAATCATGCTTGTGCAATGCAAGAATGTATGCTCCTTTTAAAAGATGTTTTGAAAATTTCCAAGTATTCTGAGATAAACTTGGTAAAGGAGTAAAGAAATGATTGAATCTAACTTTAGAACTTGAGATAGATCAGAGAAGTTCTAAGTCTTTGAAATAATCAGAGTTGAAAGAATAAATCTTGATTTTGAGAAGGAATGATTTAAAGCTTTGAAAGGAAAGGAAATGAAGTTTCAAAGTCAGAAATGGACTTTGAATTTGAACTTGAATTTAGAAAAAGAAAGAAATACTTGGGATGAAATTGAATTTAAACTTTGAAGTTTGAGATTTAGAATGGACCTAAGAAGGTCAAATGGTATTTTAAAAATAAATGGATTTAGGAAGTTCAGATGAGATCTGAAAACGGAATTGGATTTGAAATCTAGAATTGGGAATGGAATTGGATCTAAAGATGGATTTAAGATCTGAGATCTGAGATCTAAGATCCGAGATAAAATTGGGTTCTGGATCCTAAGATGGATTTGGATCTGAAGTTTGAGATCCAATATAGAGTTGGATTCTGGATCCTAACATGGATTTGGATCTGAAGTCCGAGATCCAATATATTGTTGGATTCTGGATCCTAACATGGATTTGGATCTGTATTCTGGGATCCAAAGTGAAATTGGAGTCTAGATCCTAAAGGAGAATTGGATCTGAAGTCTGAGATCCAAAAGTGGAATTGGACTCTGGATCCTAAAGAGGAATTGGATCTGAAGTCTGAGATCCAAAGTAGATTTTGAGTTCTGGATCCTAAGATGGAATTGGAGTTAAATTCAGAAGATGAATCAAGAATCTCAAAGTTAAATTGAACTTTGATTTTGATTGGAGTCTTGAATATAAAATGGATTTGGAATTTCAGAGTTAATTTGAACTTTTAAATCTGATTTGAATTTGAATAAAAAGGACTTTGAAATCTCAAAGTTAAATTTGAACTTTTGAGATTGAAAACGAAATTGAATTTGAAAATGAAGAGGATGAATTGGTTTTTTATAAGAATTGAAGATAGATTGAAGAAGATATTTACATTACTTGGAGTTTTGAAAAAGAAATTTTTGAAGACATGATGCAGTTCTATCCTAAATGATGAATGAATTTAAATTTTTGAAATTGGATTTTGAAAAGCTATTCCATTCTTTAAATGAATTAAAATAAGATTTAAGATATAATACATCCTTGACTATGGTCATTGGATGTATTATATAATAATCTATATTTAAATTTAGGTGAAGAACAAAATACATTTTGTGCTTTTATAGAACTTAAAATGAAATTAACTCTCAATATGCCCTGACTATGGCCATTGGTATATATTTTGAGTTAATTTTAAGTTAAATTCTGATAAAAGGAGAAAATATTTTAAGGAAAATATGATGAATTTTGAAAATGGATCCAATGTGGATCCAGTGTTATTTTGTAAAAGATAAAAATCCTAAGTCTTGTTTACATCCTGACTATGGCCATTGATGTAAATCATCAACTTAGGATTAATTACCTCTTACGAAATGGTGCACGTGCCATTCGTGTTCCCATTTGTGAGATTTTGGAAAATAAAGGTAAGAAGCATGAAAACAAGTAATTCATGGTATTTACAATGCTTATTCATTCTAATCTAAAGCTGGAAATGGAAAGTTCTCATTAATATCTGACTATTACATCCTTGAAATTGTAATGAAACTCAAATTCCTAATCTAGAAAAGAAATTTAATAACCTACATTTTTCCTACAAAACAGAGTTAGTAAGAGATCAAAGATGCATATGGAAATCTGTAAAATATTACATTGAACTTGGAATGCCATTAATAAAGTGTTCATGCATATATTCTACTCCAATGAAAATGCAATGCAGATGACAAAACGTATATTGAAATGGTGTATGAGGTACATGGGCTATGTGCTAATGATGAAATGAAATGGAGTAGGATGCTTTCCTGTGCAAAAAGAGCTACAGCAATGCTCGTCATTGCTGTAGGTGGTAAAAAAAAAAAAAACACAGCAGTGCATTGGCACTGCTGTAAGCCTAGAAAAAGCGCTACAGCAGTGCCAAGCACTGCTGTGAAACATGGTCATTGTACAGATAAGTGTGCAAAACTTTGCAGTATGTGGTATAAAAGTTAGATGAAGAGGTGCAGTGTGAAAACAGTGTATAATATGCTGTGATGAACATGCAGTGAAAAATAATGCCAAGGGTGCAACTGAGAGAGAAGGTGTTACCCGCTGAATGGATGAAGTGATTGTGGTAGAGGTGGCTACTACTGTGCTGCGTACAAAGTGTTAAGCAGTGAAGAGCAGCCTGTGGAGAAAGTCAATGCTATAGGCAAGTGGCTGTGGTATAGTTGCTAACATATACAGGTTTGCAGCGGGGTAGAGATGGGATGAATAGCTGAAGGTAGTATGTTGAGAGCTGAAACAGACTTTATCATGAATCTGAGTTTGATTCACAATGAAATCGCTGCAGCAGAAAAGGTTGTAATCGTACATGTTACCTGATTGGGATAGATGAGTATGGAGCAAAAATGCTAAAGCACTCAATGATTAACACTTAGTAATCATAGATGTGATTGATAAACAGGTGATGCTGGACGAGAATAACAAGTAGATAGTCCTGATAACATAATATGAATCTACAGATCTATTAATAGAACAAACGAATGTGAAAAAGCATCACACAAATGTATGATGGCACTGTAGAGAAGAAGAACACTTAATACCCTGATGATGGGGATATTACAGAAATGTTGGACTATGGTATTTGTTATTTAAAGAAAACACAGGGGTTCAGAGGTATCACTCATATGGTAACTGCCACCACTTCATGATTTACCATACATCTAAGGCCCTGGTCGGATGCCTCATCAAGTGCTTCTTTGAAGACATTTGGGATGCTCCATTTGGACAGGGCCCTGCAACACTACCCCTCTATCCAATTTTGATAGAAGAAAGGCTGGCCAGTTTAATACCAAGAAAATTCAAGGTCTCTTTGTAGACAGTCAAAGATTGGCTAGAATTCATGTAGCCTTGAAGCAGACGTTAGATGCTGCCCAGCAAGAGCTGCAACATATGCCTCATACAGCTGGTAGGTCGCTAGCTGAGGAGAATCTTCAACTGAGCAAAACATATGAGAAACCAATGAAACTGGGAGCAGATTTGCATGCACTAGAGGTTGTTAGGACTGAGCTTAGGCAAGTCAATGTTGATATTCATAATCTGGTTGCTGCCAGGCGAGAGGTAACTGGCTAGGTCCAAGTACTTATTCAAGTCCAAGTACTTATTCAAGATCTGGCTTATGCATTTTCAGATCTGCGATAGATGAGTAAGAGGGGTGTTGTACACCTATGATGAGTAGGTATGAACCGGGTATGTTGCAAAAAAAACGTGAACCTGTGGTGGGTATGTAGAAGAGAGGTATTGTGCTTTGTGGAAGGCTGAATGGTATGGGTTGTAGGGAGGAAGGAAAGCTATGACGAATCTTCAGAATTAATGAATTGGAGATGATGGTGGATGATGGATCGATTCAAAAGCTACTACATCAACTATAGATATTTTTTTTTTTTAATTTTTTTATTATTTTTTTTTTGGCAAAAATTGACAACACCATGCGACATATTTGATGATTAGGAATGCCAGGGGCTTACATCCTCAAATTCACGCCCCAAGGGACTACATGGATGACAATATATTATTTATGGAGTATTGACCAATAGATTCAAATCACCGCTTACCTTTCAACAGGTTTCCTGGCTCCATGGAATGAAGATGAAGCACCATTTGGCGATATAAGGGGAGATATACCTGGTTTTCAAGCACTTATCACCCTAATAGCAGCTATGTCAGCAAATGACTCACCTCATATCCAGCAAGCTTCAGGTTCGGCTCCATGTCGCGTTTGTTTGTTCACATTTGGCAACCTTGATGGATTTCAGCAACTTTTCAAGAAGGCGCATAATTCAGCGTCACATATCCTGGCAAATTTGTTCTCACAGCAAGCCTGATCTTGCTGATGAGGCAGATTACATTCCCTTTTATGTTATGCTAGAATCTTCTTTTACAGTCAAGACAAAGGAACATCTTCACAACAATGGATATTTACAACAAATAAGACTTCATGGAAGATGATATAAGAGATCAGAGCAAATCACAACAGGTATTAATAGAAAGAGACAATAATTTTCAATAGGTGTGAGAAGAATTTACAATCAATCAAGTTCAAATAATATACTCTGCAGCAAATCAAAACATCATCTTAGCCCAACCAAGTCGTCTGATCATTTTGGGAAGACATCCCTTGATGTCCTCAATAACCTACATAGAGACAAAGGTAAATATCCCCACCCACAGCATATTATACGCTCCTGAAAGCTTCCATCAGTAAGGACTGCATCCAAAACGACTTCCAACAAAGAAATAACAATTGTATTCTGAGGGGGGGACCTAAATCGTTGCTAGTGCCCACCTCTGAGCCAAAACATCGACTAATGAGAATGAAACTAAAAAAAAAATAACTACAGATTATAAATAGGGAAAACTGGATGTAATCTAATCGACATCTAGGAATCAAGTGCAGCATTGACAATGGAAATATCGAGGGTAACTGAAGAATCCATGGATATTAGATGAAGACAACTGCGGACAAGTATTTAAATAAAACTGAAATTTAGGGAAATCAGCCACAGGAAACTCAGATGGAAACAAGAAATGATTTAGAAAATTCAATCAGATATTACCAAAGCAATAAAGATCAAGTGAAAACACACAAAAAAAAAAATGAAAATTAAGAGCAAGTTGAATCATAACAACAGGACGTAATTTGCAAAACAGCATGATGTAAAGGAAAGCATAGAACATGAAATATTGGAACAAGATTGTTCCCTTTTGCTATTGCCTGAGAGAGAGGTTGAAGCTGCACAAGCAATTCAACACACTCAGTAGTGCGTTGATGAAAGGAAAAAGGAAAAAAAAAAAAGAAACCATGAATCAAGAAAAAGACTGGAAAGTAGAGGAAAAGAAAAAAAAAAACAGAAATCCAAAAGGGAAAAGATGAGATAAATGTAGAGATAGGATTGTAATTCCCAACGCAGATTAATCGGCGATGCCATTGCGAGGCATCGTCGATCATCGGAATATGAGAAAAAGTATTAAACAAAACCGACAATCTGATGTAAAACAGAAATAAACACAATAGATTGAAATATAGATGGAGGCATTATATGTAAATAGACAACCGAGTTGAAAATATAAAAAATTGAACTGTAAACTGGCATTAAAACCCATGAAAATCAATGAAGCTTATGAATAAATGATATTAACTTACCTTAATATTGCCAGGTTCCTGAAGGAGGGGGGAGAGATTGATCACAGCCTTGCTGTCATGACGATCAGCTTCCTTCAGCCGAATGGGGGAAAGCCAGGGGGATCGGAAGAAAGAAAGGAGAGGGGGAGAAGAAGCATAAGCCGAGAGGGGTGAGGGATGGATGATTGCGAGATGAAGCTAATGGATGCCCCTCGATCCCCCTGAGGGTCGATATTTATGGGAGGTGGCCGTTAGGCCCCTCTCAGATCGGGTCCCCATATTTTATAAAATTTTCTAAAAAGGGCTCTAACAAAAATTTTCTCTAAAAAAAAAGGTGTTTTCAAAACTTTGATTTTCAAGAAGGTGCTTTTCAAAAGGTTTTTGTGCTTTTTCTATTTATTTTTTTGTTTTTATCTTGACGTTTTCTATATATATATATATGTATATATATATATATATATATATATATATATATATATATATATTTTGACATTTTTAGAATAAAACCCTAAAATCAAAGATTTAAAACTAATTTTTTTTTGTATTTACAAAAGAGGGTTTTTCTGAAAAGTCAGGGTTATTTTGGGTAAAGTTTCTTCAGAAGAATGGGTTTGAACCCAAGTTTTGAGAAAATGTTCGAGTTTTTACACTCGAATCGAGAAATACAATGTGATGGATCCAAACGGATGTCGAATGGACTATCCGAGCTATTTAAAGGCTATTTTTGGTATTTTCTATAATTTTAATTTAAAATTTGAACAATGAGACTCGGATTTGGATCTGGACAATGGATCCAGATCCGAAATCAATTTAAACATATAAAATGAATTTAATTTCATTAAAACCTTAGAAATGAACTAGAATTTATATTCAAAAGTGGCTTAATTTCTCAGAAAATGATATCAAGGGCAAAAAAGGGAATATTTAAAAGATTTTGAAAAATTTGGGGTGTTCACAGATGCCTCTCTTTGCTACTAAGCCGGTTGAAAGCCGAGCTTAGTGGCAAAGAAAACACTCCAAATTTTGAAAAATGCCCCAGTCAACAGATCTGAACTGGGTGTGGAAGAATTTTTTTGAAAGACATGGTTTCAGGCTTAATACCTTATCCTGAATGGCTTAGGGGAGCGAAATCCTCGACCATGATATGACTGAATGATAGAGGTGAGGAAATCGTGATGGGACTTTGGGCGATGATATCGAAATGATGAAAGATAAGGAATTTAGATCAAGTCTCGTGGGTGAGACTAGATCAGCTTTGTGAAATGACTCAGGTTTAGCCCTTAACCTGGATGGGTCGAAGATATCTCAAGATAACCTGAATGGGGAAGGGAACATATGATGACCTTGATGGGACATTTTTGAGAAAATGTCTCATGAGATGAAGTTTCAAGTAGGACTTTATTCCAGATGGATATACAAAGCATGGATTCCTCGATGGGAAGAACCATGATGGGACTGAAGGAAAACACCTCGTCGAAACGAGGGAAACTCGTTGGAACGAGATTCAGGTTTAACCACAACCTAAAGGGGACGACCATATGGAATCTCGAGTGAAGAGACCATGATGGGACCTTCGGAGTTTGGACGAACAAATCCAAAAGGGGTTTGCGAAAGGAGGAAGGAAATGGGGTTCCCTAAATCTTTGAAAAAGGGATAAACTTGGACGTCTCATTGTTGAGACTGAAAATAGCTTTTGAATTTAATGACCTCTCACAGGAAGTACAGGTTTTGACCCTTAACCTGAGTGGGAACAACCATACGGAATTTCTCAAAACCGTGATGGGACAGAAGAGATACTTCAACTGAATGAGGTAACTCTTCTGAAAGATATGAACAATGCTAGGTTGCATCAAAATGAATATTGACTACTTATTTCATTCTTAGAATATCTAAAATTTTTTGCCAATAAGATAAATTTATAGTTGACTTCAACGCTTGAAAATGTGCATATGTGTGCAAAAGATATTCCCTCTTTTACCTAGAGTATTTCTCCAACGAGGTTAACTCCTTGGTTTTAAGAGTCAAATTCAAAATTTTAGCGCTGATGATTTTCTTCAAGGAAGCTATCCATTTCCTTGATATGAGAGGAGAAGAAATATTCTCAATTTCATAAAAGCAAGTAGTGAAAAGACATTGATAAAAGAATTTTGCATGAGAAAATATGATTTCTGGCAATTTAGGCGGTTTGATATTTGAGTGTTTTCTCATGATGATCTTTTTGCACTCCTTTTGAGTCATTGAACTTTTCTAGGCTTTTTACATCATCCTTCATTTGGATGTGTCCTGACTTTTTTCTCTTTTCAGGGAAGGGTACGTTACAAACTCCTTCATCTCGGAGATGTTCTGATCCTTCTTTTTCTCAGGGATTATATATGATGATATTGGCTCAAAGGTCTTTAGATGATAGCAGAAATCAAATATCATTTAGGGTTTGTCGGTAGGTCCATCACGTCCGCCTTCATCTCGACGGTGATCCGAACTTTCCCTGGAAGGATCCGTCACAAACTCCGTCATCTTGGAGATGTTTCAAATCTTCTTTGGCCCCGGGGGTCTACTCGCTTAATTCGCTTTCATCTTGACGACAATTGAGAGATCCCTTTTGCAGATATTTGATTGCAACTTTAGAATGAGAATATAAGGATTAAGTGGATTCTTTTTTTGTAGCTCAGGATATTTCCACTGTTTGATTGCCAGAAAGTCATCTTTAAACAAGCACCGTAGCCATGATTAATATCAATTCGTTTCTGGCTTTTCAACATCATTGAATATTTATTTCACTAATCATAGCAAGGATATTTCTTTTATCCTTTTGGTTGATCAACAGAAAAAAGATTTGAATTTTACCTCTTTTTCGCAAGAGTTTCACCTTTTATGAAGAAAATACTAAAGGTAATCTGAGGTAATTCTTTTGTGCAGTAAGAATATTGGAATCAACAAATACTTTTAGCAAATTGGCAAATTTTTCATGACTTCTATGTGAAATATTTACTCAATATAGATTTTGATGCGACCCTTAGTTGCAATTTATGATTTTGGACATTCTGATCAGTAAAATTGGAACCTTTCATTTAACGACCAGCGAAGGAGATGAAACCTTTTATTTAACGACCAGCGAAGTAGCTGGGACATTTCATTTAACGACCAGCGAAGTAGCTAGGACATTTCATTTAATGACCAGTAAAAACTGGGACCTTTCATTTAATGACCAGCGAAGTAGCTGGAACCTTTCATTTAGCGACCAGCGAAATAGTTGGGACATTTCATTTAACAACCAACGAAGTAGCTGGGGCCTTTCATTTAATGACCAGCGAAGTAGCTGGGATCTTTCATTTAACGACCAACAAAGGAGTTGGAACATTTCATTTAACGACCAGTAAAAACTGGGACCTTTCATTTAACGACCAGCGAAGTAGCTGGGACATTTTATTTAACGACCAACGAAGTAGCTGGGACTTTTCATTTAACGACCAACGAAGCAGCTGGGACTTTTCATTTAACAACCAGCGAAGTAGCTGGGGCCTTTCATTTAATGACCAACGAAGTAGCTGGGACCTTTCATTTAACGACCAACGAAGGAGTTGGAACATTTCATTTAACGACCAGTAAAAACTGGGACCTTTCATTTAACGACCAGCGAAGTAGCTGGGACATTTTATTTAATGACCAGCAAAGTAGCTGGGACTTTTCATTTAACGACCAGCGAAGTAGCTGGGACCTTTCATTTAACGACCAGTGAAGTAGCTGGGACCTTTCATTTAATCATTTAATGACCAGCGAAGTAGCTGGGACATTTCATTTAATCATTTAACGACCAACGAAGTAGCTGGGACATTTTATTTAATCATTTAACGACCAACGAAGTAGCTGGGACATTTCATTTAATCATTTAACGACCAACGAAGTAGCTAGGACATTTCATTTAATCATTTAACGACCAGCGAAGTAGCTGGGACATTTCATTTAATCATTTAACGACCAGCGAAGTAACTGGGACATTTTATTTAATCATTTAACGACCATCGAAGTAGCTGGGACATTTTATTTAATCATTTAACGACCAACGAAGTAGCTGGGACATTTTATTTAATCATTTAACGACCAGCGAAGAAGCTGGGACATTTTATTTAATCATTTAATGACCAGCAAAGTAGCAGGGACATTTCATTTAATGACTTGATTTAAGATTGAGACTTTCTGAGAGACAAACAGCACGAGGACTGATGAACTTGATCTTTAGATTTGAAAACTTAGCAAAATAACCAATGCGAACACTAGGTTTTTCAACTGAGAGTCGAGAAGGAGATCGGCCTATTTAAGATATTTAGAGATCGAAGCAAGAAGAATGGCCGGGGTTTCAAGATTATCCCTTATCCTGAAGGGAAAATAGAATAGACATTTTAAAAGAAAATTTAGAAAAAGAATGATTCAGGTTTATCCCTTGACCTGAAAGGGAAAAGAATATACATTTGATGAGAATTTAGGAAAAGAATGATTCAGGTTTATCCCTTAACCTGAAGGGAAAATAGAAGATTTTGTGAAGAAATAACTTGAATTTAGAAAGGATATGGCAAGATTTAGAATTTTATGATCTATGATTTAGATGGACCAGGTATGTGACGGAGGATATAAAAAGAATAAACTTTGAGAAACAAAAGGATATAGAACTTTGAAAAAAATGTAGAACATTTGAGGAAAAATTTGATTTTATTTTTGTAAAAGAATTCTCACAGGTAGCATGGTTGCCCCTATGAGTGATCTCAGGATTATCCCTTATCCTGAATGAGGAAAAGAATAGAATTTAAAGAGATTTAATGTAGGGAAATTGATATAAATCTAGAAAATCAACAAAAATTGACAAAACTTGTATTTACAAAAGAATTCTCGTAAGTAGCGTTATTGCTCCTACGAGGGGTTTCAGTATTATCCCTTATCCTGAATGGGAAAAAAAATAGAATTTAAGAAAATTTAATGAAGGAAAATTGATATAAATCTAAAAAATTAACAAAGATTGACAAAATTTGTATTTACAAAAGAATCCTCATCGGTAGCGTTATTGCTTCTACGAGGGGTCTCAGGATTATCCCTTATCCTGAATGGGAAGCACCTCGGACAACGAGGGTCAGGTTTATCCCTTAACCTGAGCGGGAAGCACCTCGGACAACGAGGGTAAGGTTTATCCCTTAACCTGAAGGGGGCAGATATAAAAAGAATACCTCATTGAAAAGAGGCATCAGGTTTATCCCTTAACCTGAAAGGGTAGAGAATTGATAAAATTTAATGGAATTTTGAGAAAATATTTGATAAACTTGATAAAACTTGATAAAATTGATGTAAACTTGATAAAAATATGAATAAAATGAATGAAACTGATAAAGATATCAAAATTAACTGAAGATTTACAAGATTTGAGAAAAAGGAGTTTTTCTGATCCTGCCTGCATATGGGATTTTGGAAGGAAAATGTTTATTTAAAAGATAAATGAGAAATCATTTTGGGGGAAGAAAATCCACCACAAGAAGAATGATCAGCGCGAGATCTGATCCTTTAAACCAAACATGAGAGATCATCATGAGGGTTAATTTTCGAAGGCAATGGTTTTGAATACCTAATTTTGAAGAAGAAGATCAACAATAGATCTAATTTCTAAAAATAACAGTTCGAAATCGATAATAAGATCAACACAAGGGTTGATCGTTGAAGGTAATGCTTAAAAACCAATCTTGGAAGATAAGACCAACACAGGGTCGATCTTTGAATATAATGATTTAAAACCCATTTTTGGAAGACAAGACCAATGCAATGATTGATCTTTGAATATGATGATTTATAACCTATTTTAAAAGATAAGAACAACGCCAGGGTTGATCTTTGAAAAGTTTTGAGATCAATTTTAGAGGATAAGACCAACGCAAGGGTTGATCTTTTGAATAAAAAGATTTGAAATCCATTTTGGAAGATAAGATCAATACAAGGATTGATCTTTGAATATAAAGGCTTTGAAATCCACTTTGAAAGATAAGGGTTGATCTATAAAGATTTGAAATCCATTTTGAAAGATAAGACCAACACAAAGGTTGATCTTTGAATATAAAGATTTAAAATCCATTTTGAAAGATAAGATCAACACAAGGATTGATCTTTGAATATAAAAGTTTAAAATTCATTTTGGAAGATAAGACCAACACAAGGGTTGATCTTTCAATATAATGGTTTGAAAAACTTATTTTTGAAGACATGATCAACACGAGGGTTGATTTTTTGTCAAAGGTTAGACCAAGGAATATTTGAACTCCTTGGTCATAACGAAGATTTTTAAAATTTCATGATTTTTGAAAAAGCCCTCATAGGTAATATCATTTCTCTCATGAATGATTTAAGGATTGCCCCGTATTCTGAAAAAGAACGGGAATTAAAATGCCCCAGTATGGCAAAGAGAAAAGATGCATTGGATATAAAAGATATAAAGGAAATTGACATTTCATTTGATAAGCAAAGGTTTGATAACAACTGAATATTTACAAGAACTTAAAAAGGAAAAGGCTCATAGAAAACTGGGCTGACTAGCCCCTACAAGACAATTGACAAAAAGAGATGAAAGCAAAACAAAAAACTTTGGATTTATCAATTCTTTGAATGGTCCGGGAATGGTTCTGTCAGGACTGCTGGCTGCTTTTCTTCCTCGTCCTCTATCAGCTCACTTCTGTTAATGCAGTCTTGTATCATGTGCTTGAGGATGAAGCAGTGCTCTGTATCATGCCCCGTTGCCCTGTGGTACTTGCAGAATTGGTCCTTGAATTTTCCCAACATTAAGGGAGGATATGCGATCTTAGGGAGTTTGATCATCCCGTGCTTCAAAAGGTAATTCATAATCACTTCTAAACTCTCAGATAACGGAGTGAAGACTCGATCTTTCTCCCACTTGATGTATTTGGGCTTCTCTTGAAGATCACCCTTTTGCTGAAGGCCAATTGGAAGTAGTTTATCATTGTTTTTAAAGGATCTCTCCTTCTGCCCCTTGCCCTGATCTACTCTCGGACCGCTGCCACTGTTGTTCTTGTTTCCTTTGCTGCTACTGCCAAGATTATTGCAGGAGGCCTCAACTGAATGAGCAAACTGCGCCTTCTTCTTTTGGTCTTGGACATTCTTGACCAGAGGCGTGCCCTCGTACAGTCCGCTTTCTATTCCTGCTTCGAGCCATTCAGCTCGCTTAATTAACTTGATGAAGGATTTCGCCGGGGAAGTGGCGATGAGGCTCCTTATGGGCTGAGAGAAATTGTTGAGGATCACCTGCAATGCGTGTTCCTCAAGAATAGGTACCTTCATCTTATTACAGGTGCTTCTCCACCTGTGAATGAAATCACCTGCTCTTTCAGTCTCTCCTTGCTTCAGGTTGTAAAGATGATTTAATGTAGGTGAGGCTTCAGTGTTGAATAAGAAGCGCTCGATGAACAAATTTACTACTTTATCGAACTCTCGTAGTTCGATAGGATTTACATGGTCAGCATACCATCTGGCTGCTACACCCTCCAGACTGCGGGGAAAACAGATGAACAGAGCCCTGTTATCTTTCCTAAAACGGCTGCACTATGCATAAAATGTGGCCAAGTGGGCTTTAGGGTTGCCAGTCCCGTCAAATTTGAGAAACTTACGGGGAAGATTCTCCAAGTTATCGTCCCCATCTAGACCATCATAGAAATCTTCGCCGGTGTAGGTCTGCTTGCCCTTACCCTTGGCTTGAATATCCTTAATAGCTCGATTCATCTCCTTCATCTGCTTGCTCATCAGGTCCTCTGCTGGAGCCCCAGACTTGGGCTTGTTGACGGATTCAGGCTCTTCTGCAGCTATTTTTACGGACTGCCTTGGAGGATTCTGTTTGTAGACAATCTGCTCTTCCTCTTCTGACTCTTCCTCGACTGACTCTGATTCCTCAAAAGCAGTGTCTGGATGTACCTTCTTCCTGATGATTCTGACTTGCTTTTTCACAGGCTTCTTCTTCAGCTTGCTTTTAGGCACTGACTCTTTCAGCTTGGCCTCAGCTTGTTCTGACATCATCCTTGCCATCATCTTTTGGAACATATCGTACATAGCAGGGTCGATGTCATCTTTCTTGTTCTGACCCTGTCCCCTAACTGATTTAGGAGAGCTTATCTCTTCCGCCTCACTATCGCTGAGTTGAGGAACTGTTTCTTTTCCCCCTCTTGTCGTAACCATTTTTAAAATATCAGAGCTCCCTCTGCGGAGAAAAGAGGAGGTTTTTAGACCAAAGAAACTACTTGGAGAAATTTTGACAAGAGAAAGAATTTAGGTTGAAATCTAAAAAAATGTATCCCTTTACTAGGGATTGAGTATTGTGACAATTACGCTGTTTACTCTACGAGGGAGAGTAACCAACTAAAATATGAAAGAAAATACCATTTCGAAAAGGATATCTCTCGACGAAAAGAGATTTTTATGGAAATATAAACAAGAATATAAAAACAGAAGAAAATAAAATAAAAAATGGATTTTGAGAATAAATGGTAAGGATTTAAAATTTGAAGAACTTGCAGGCAGGATCAGAAGAATTTTTGAAGAAATGTAGAAGAAGAAGAAAAATACACCTGGGTTTTTCGAAACAAAAGAGGAAATTTTGAAGTATATACCTAGGGTTTTGGAAAATATAAGGAGGATATATATACGTAATATTATTCAATCATAGACATACAAGCAAGGATACACAAATAGCACTCCCTAAAGCTGACTCTATATGCAATATTTGAAATGGTAAATAGGATCTTAATCCTAACTCTAAGATTTAGATCATCTTATTCCAATCAAGGTACGCTGATATACCCAAGCTGAAGCTCGAAATACGTGGCATATAAGATATCTCTTCGGTTCTAAGGTAATGGCTTCCCAGCATCCATGAGCACCTACCGATATACCTCGAACTATGGCCCTTAGGTACGTGGTAGGGGGGCACGAACCCAAATAAGTGGTCCAGTTGTGAGGCTCTCTCCCGAACTATGGTTCAGTGAGACAGCCCAGCAACGTGAAGACCGGGACAATATAGGTAGGGATGTTTTCAAAATATGATTAACATGCAATAAAATCAGAAGGCTCTAATGCAAGTCCTAAAGAGATAGATTTAAATGAAAAGAAGCATACACTTGCATACATTGTTTACATTCAATCCCTAAAATTGAGGAGAGTTGTATTTAAGACCTAAATCTAATGTGAACATGGAATATTCTCCTCAATATGGTCCTACCAAACCATACTTAGATCCTATATGCAATGATGTCAGCTTTAGGACAGAGTCTAGGCTCCTAAGGTTTGCATGAAAAATGTAGCTGACATATGTTAGAATAAAGACTTAGATTATATAAAAGCAAAGCAAAGGCATCAATTCGACCAGACGAAGACGAGTCCCATCACGGTCGCCAAAACTGTGATCATCGCAAAATTTTTCCTCTTTCATTGTTTCTCTCTATTCCTTCTCTTTCCCTTTTCTGACCTCCATTCTCCTCCTTTTTGAAGGGAGAAGAACAAAAGAAAGAAAAGAAAGAAAAGAAAGAGAGAAGAGGAACTCTTTTGCGGGTTTTCACTTGACCTTGATTTGAAAAATATTTAGAAAATTACTCGCCTCCATTATGAAAATATTGTGGGAAAAATGGAGAGACGGGATTCGTTCGTCGGTACGAGGTTCGACCGTTCCTGGCGCCTTTACCAGGGGTAATCGAACCAAGGATCGAATCTATGCCTTTTGCTTTGCCTAAATATAATCTAAGAATTTATTCTAACTCTAAATGCACAATGAATCATGCTTGTGCAATGCAAGAATGTATGCTCCTTTTAAAAGATGTTTTGAAAATTTCCAAGTATTCTGAGATGAACTTGGTAAAGGAGTGAAGAAATGATTGAATCTAACTTTAGAACTTGAGATAGATCAGAGAAGTTCTAAGTCTTTGAAATAATCAGAGTTGAAAGAATAAATCTTGATTTTGAGAAGGAATCATTTAAAGCTTTGAAAGGAAAGGAAATGAAGTTTCAAAGTCAGAAATAGACTTTGAATTTGAACTTGAATTTAGAAAAAGAAAGGAATACTTGGGATGAAATTGAATTTAAACTTTGAAGTTTGAGATTTAGAATGGACCTAAGAAGGTCAAATGGTATTTTAAAAATAAGTGGATTTAGGAAGTTCAGATGAGATCTGAAAACGGAATTGGATTTGAAATCTAGAATTGGGAATGGAATTGGATCTAAAGATGGATTTAAGATCTGAGATCTAAGATCCGAGATAAAATTGGGTTCTGGATCCTAAGATGGATTTGGATCTGAAGTCTAAGATCCAAATGTAGAATTGGGTTCCGGATCCTAAGATGGATTTGGATCTGAAGTCTGAGATCCAATATAGAGTTGGATTCTGGATCCTAACATGGATTTGGATCTGAAGTCCGAGATCCAATATAGAGTTGGATTCTGGATCCTAACATGGATTTGGATCTGTGTTCTGGGATCCAAAGTGAAATTGGAGTCTAGATCCTAAAGGAGAATTGGATCTGAAGTCTGAGATCCAAAAGTGGAATTGGACTCTGGATCCTAAAGAGGAATTGGATCTGAAGTCTGAGATCCAAAGTAGATTTTGAGTTCTGGATCCTAAGATGGAATTGGAGTTAAATTCAGAAGATGAATCAAGAATCTCAAAGTTAAATTGAACTTTGATTTTGATTGGAGTCTTGAATATAAAATGGATTTGGAATTTCACAGTTAATTTGAACTTTGAAGTCTGATTTGAATTTGAATAAAAAGGACTTTGAAATCTCAAAGTTAAATTTGAACTTTTGAGATTGAAAACGAAATTGAATTTAAAAATGAAGAGGATGAATTGGTTTTTTATAAGAATTGAAGATAGATTGAAGAAGATATTTACATTACTTGGAGTTTTGAAAAAGAAAATTTTGAAGACATGATGCAGTTCTATCCAAAATGATGAATGAATTTAAATTTTTGAAATTGGATTTTGAAAAGCTATTCCATTCTTTAAATGAATTAAAATAAGATTGAAGATATAATACATCCTTGACTATGGTCATTGGATGTATTATATAATAATCTATATTTAAATTTAGGTGAAGAACGAAATACATTTGGTGCTTTTATAGAACTTAAAATGAAATTAACTCTCAATATGCCCTGACTATGGCCATTGGTATGTATTTTGAGTTAATTTTAAGTTAAATTCTGATAAAAGGAGAAAATATTTTAAGGAAAATATGATGAATTTTGAAAATGGATCCAATGTGGATCCAGTGTTATTTTGTAAAAGATAAAAATCCTAAGTCTTGTTTACATCCTGACTATGACCATTGATGTAAATCATCAACTTAGGATTAATTACCTCTTACGAAATGGTGCACGTGCCATTCGTGTTCCCATTTGTGAGATTTTGGAAAATAAAGGTAAGAAGCGTGAAAACAAGTAATTCATGGTATTTACAATGCTCATTCATTCTAATCTAAAGCTGGAAATGGAAAGTTCTCATTAATATCTGACTATTACATCCTTGAAATTGTAATGAAACTCAAATTCCTAATCTAGAAAAGAAATTTAATAACCTACTATTTTCCTGCAAAACAGAGTTAGTAAGAGATCAAAGATGCATATGGAAATCTGTAAAATATTACATTGAACTTGGAATGCCATTAATAAAGTGTTCATGCATATATTCTACTCCAATGAAAATGCAATGCAGATGACAAAACGTATATTGAAATGGTGTATGAGGTACAGGGGCTATGTGCTAATGATGAAATGAAATGGAGTAGGATGCTTTCCTGTGCAAAAAGAGCTACGGCAATGCTCGACATTGCTGTAGGTGGTTAAAAAAAAAAAACACAGCAGTGCATTGGCACTGCTGTAAGCCTAGAAAAAGCGCTACAGCAGTGCCAAGCACTGCTGTGAAACATGGTCATTGTACAGATAAGTGTGCAAAACTTTGCAATATGTGGTATAAAAGTTAGATGAAGAGGTGCAATGTGAAAACAGTGTATAATATGTTGTGATGAACATGCATTGAAAAATAATGCCAAGGGTGCAACTGAGAGAGAAGGTGTTACCTGCTGAATGGATGAAGTGATTGTGGTAGAGGTGGCTACTACTGTGCTGCGTACAAAGTGTTAAGCAGTGAAGAGCAGCCTGTGGAGAAAGTCAATGCCATAGGCAAGTGGCTGTGGTATAGTTGCTAACATATACAGGTTTGCAGCAGGGTAGAGATGGGATGAATAGCTGAAGGTAGTATGTTGAGAGCTGAAACAGACTTTATCATGAATCTGAGTTTGATTCACAATGAAATCGCTGCAGCAGAAAAGGTTGTAATCGTACATGTTACCTGATTGGGATAGATGAGTATGGAGCAAAAATGCTAAAGCACTCAATGATTAACACTTAGTAATCTTAGATGTGATTGATAAACAGGTGATGCTGGACGAGAATAACAAGCAGATAGTCCTGATAACATAATATGAATCTACAGATCTATTAATAGAACAAACGAATGTGAAAAAGCATCACACAAATGTATGATGGCACTGTAGAGAAGAAGATCACTTAATACCCTGATGATGGGGATATTACAGAAATGTTGGACTGTGGTATTTGTTATTTAAAGAAAACACAGGGGTTCAGAGGTATCACTCATATGGTAACTGCCACCACTTCATGATTTACCATACATCTGAGGCCCTGGTCGGATGCCTCATCAAATGCTTCTTTGAAGACATTTGGGATGCTCCATTTGGACAGGGCCCTACAACACTACCTCTCCATCCAATTTTGATAGAAGAAAGGCTGGCCAGTTTAATACCAAGAAAATTCAAGGTCTCTTTGTAGACAGTCAAAGATTGGCTAGAATTCATGTAGCCTTGAAGCAGAAGTTAGATGCTGCCCAGCAAGAGCTGCAACATATGCCTCATACAGCTGGTAGGTCGCTAGCTGAGGAGAATCTTCAACTGAGCAAAACATATGAGAAACCAATGAAACTGGGAGCAGATTTGCATGCACTAGAGGTTGTTAGGACTGAGCTTAGGCAAGTCAATGTTGATATTCATAATCTGGTTGCTGCCAGGCGAGAGGTAACTGGCTAGGTCCAAGTACTTATTCAAGATCTGGCTTATGCATTTTCAGATTTGCGATAGATGAGTAAGAGGGGTGTTGTACACCTATGATGAGTAGGTATGAACCGGGTATGTTGCAAAAAAAACGTGAACCTGTGGTGGGTATGTAGAAGAGAGGTATTGTGCTTTGTGGAAGGCTGAATGGTATGGGTTGTAGGGAGGAAGGAAAGCTATGACGAATCTTCAGAATTAATGAATTGGAGATGATGGTGGATGATGGATCGATTCAAAAGCTACTACATCAACAATAGATATTTTTTTTTATTTTTAATTTTTTTATTATTTTTTTTTTTTGGAAAAAATTGACAACACCATGCGACATATTTGATGATTAGGAATGCTAGGGGCTTACATCCTCAAATTCACGCCCCAAGGGACTACCTGGATGACAATATATTATTTATGGAGTATTGACCAATAGATTCAAATCACCGCTTACCTTTCAACAGGTTTCCTGGCTCCATGGAATGAAGATGAAGCACCATTTGGCGATATAAGGAGAGATATACCTGGTTTTCAAGCACTTATCACCCTAATAGCAGCTATGTCAGCAAATGACTCACCTCATATCCAGCAAGCTTCAGGTTCGGCTCCATGTCGCGTTTGTTTGTTCACATTTGGCAACCTTGATGGATTTCAGCAACTTTTCAAGAAGGCGCATAATTCAGCGTCACATATCCTGGCAAATTTGTTCTCACAGCAAGCCTGATCTTGCTGATGAGGCAGATTACATTCCCTTTTATGTTATGCTAGAATCTTCTTTTACAGTCAAGACAAAGGAACATCTTCACAACAATGGATATTTACAGCAAATAAGACTTCATGGAAGATGATATAAGAGATCAGAGCAAATCACAACAGGTATTAATAGAAAGAGACAATAATTTTCAATAGGTGTGAGAAGAATTTACAATCAATCAAGTTCAAATAATATACTCTGCAGCAAATCAAAACATCATCTTAGCCCAACCAAGTCGTCTGATCATTCTGGGAAGACATCCCTTGATGTCCTCAATAACCTACATAGAGACAAAGGTAAATATCCCCACCCACCGCATATTATACGCTCCTGAAAGCTTCCAGCAGTAAGGACTGCATCCAAAACGACTTCCAACAAAGAAATAACAATTGTATTCTGAGGGGGGGACCTAAATCGTTGCTAGTGCCCACCTCTGAGCCAAAACATCGACTAATGAGAATGAAACTAAAAAAAAAATAACTACAGATTATAAATAGGGAAAACTGGATGTAATCTAATCGACATCTAGGAATCAAGTGCAGCATTGACAATGGAAATATCGAGGGTAACTGAAGAATCCATGGATATTAGATGAAGACAACTGCGGACAAGTATTTAAATAAAACTGAAATTTAGGGAAATCAGCCACAGGAAACTCAGATGGAAACAAGAAATGATTTAGAAAATTCAATCAGATATTACCAAAGCAATAAAGATCAAGTGAAAACACACAAAAAAAAAATGAAAATTAAGAGCAAGTTGAATCATAACAACAGGACGTAATTTGCAAAACAACATGATGTAAAGGAAAGCATAGAACATGAAATATTGGAACAAGATTGTTCCCTTTTGCTATTGCCTGAGAGAGAGGTTGAAATTGCACAAGCAATTCAACACACTCAGTAGTGCGTTGATGAAAGGAAAAAGGAAAAAAAAAAAAAGAAACCATGAATCAAGAAAAAGACTGGAAAGTAGAGGAAAAGAAAAAAAAAAACAGAAATCCAAAAGGGAAAAGATGAGATAAATGTAGAGATAGGATTGTAATTCCCAACGCAGATTAATCGGCGATGCCATTGCGAGGCATCGTCGATCATCGGAATATGAGAAAAAGTATTAAACAAAACCGACAATCCGATGTAAAACAGAAATAAACACAATAGATTGAAATATAGATGGAGGCATTATATGTAAATAGACAACCGAGTTGAAAATATAAAAAATTGAACTATAAACTGGCATTAAAACCCATGAAAATCAATGAAGCTTATGAATAAATGATATTAACTTACCTTAATATTGCCAGGTTCCTGAAGGAGGGGGGAGAGATTGATCACAGCCTTGCTGTCATGACGATCAGCTTCCTTCAGCCGAATGGGGGAAAGCCAGGGGGATCAGAAGAAAGAAAGGAGAGGGGGAGAAGAAGCATAAGCCGAGAGGGGTGAGGGATGGATGATTGCGAGATGAAGCTAATGGATGCCCCTCGATCCCCCTGAGGGTCGATATTTATGGGAGGTGGCCGTTAGGCCCCTCTCAGATCGGGTCCCCATATTTTATAAAATTTTCTAAAAAGGGCTCTAACAAAAATTTTCTCTAAAAAAAAAGGTGTTTTCAAAACTTTGATTTTCAAGAAGGTGCTTTTCAAAAGGTTTTTGTGCTTTTTCTATTTATTTTTTTGTTTTTATCTTGACGTTTTCTATATATATATATGTATATATATATATATATATATATATATATTTTGACATTTTTAGAATAAAACCCTAAAATCAAAGATTTAAAACTAATTTTTTTTTGTATTTACAAAAGAGGGTTTTTCTGAAAAGTCAGGGTTATTTTGGGTTAAGTTTCTTCAGAAGAATGGGTTTGAACCCAGGTTTTGAGAAAATGTTCGAGTTTTTACACTCGAATCGAGAAATACAATGTGATGGATCCAAACGGATGTCGAATGGACTATCTGAGCTATTTAAAGGCTATTTTTGGTATTTTCTATAATTTTAATTTGAAATTTGAACAAAGAGACTCGGATTTGGATCTGGACAATGGATCCAGATCCGAAATCAATTTAAACATATAAAATGAATTTAATTTCAGTAAAACTTGAGAAATGAACTGAAATTTATATTCAAAAGTGGCTTAATTTCTCAGAAAATGATATCAAGGGCAAAAAAGGGAATATTTAAAAGATTTTGAAAAATTTGGGGTGTTCACACAATCCCATGATATCACTGAACTCATCCATTAGCAAAGTCATCTCTCCCCATAGAAACCAAAACGTGTAGGTACGCGGATTCCACCGCTCTGCCATAGCTTGAATCAGACTGCCGTTGATGGTTCGCTTGCCAACTGCCGATGCCATCTCCAATCCACAATCATCCAAGTGGTCTGGGAACATACGCGAGAAAGCGGTGAACCAAGAATAGTACCACCGAGGGAAGAAGGTACGAGACTGGATGACCCGATGATCTGGGGTTCCATCCCTTATTTGATAAAAGACATGATCCCCAGGAAAAATAGCATCGGAAGATTCGGACGCCATCGAAATGATACTGAGGCGAGAGAGGAAAAGAGTCAGATAGAATGCAGGACTTACGGATAGACTTTTGATGAAAGAATAGGATAGACATCAATCCTGGAAATTTTGGAAAGAACAAGGAATTTTGAAAAAGACTTTCCAGGGTTTTTAAGGAAAGTTTTGACATATAAAAGGGAATAGAATATAGGTAAAGGGAAGATATGCACCTGGGGTTTTCGAAAATAGAGGGAAATTTTAAATAGTACACCCAAGGTTTTGAAGAAGTTTTTGATATACACAGGAGCATATAAGAAGATATTATACACTTATAACTGTACAAACAAGGATGCGCACACAGCACTCCCTAAAGGCTGACTTTAAATGCAATATTTG
This sequence comes from Nuphar pumila, assembly GCF_984573655.1. Classification (NCBI taxonomy): domain Eukaryota; kingdom Viridiplantae; phylum Streptophyta; class Magnoliopsida; order Nymphaeales; family Nymphaeaceae; genus Nuphar; species Nuphar pumila. The sequence continues at coordinate 86,095,150 of NC_143252.1, read as the reverse complement.
AAATGGCTTATAGGACCTTAATTCTAACTCTAAGATTTATATCATCTGATTCCAATCAAGGTATGCCGATATACTCAAGCCGAAGCTCAAAGTATGTGGCATATAAGATATCTCTTCGGTTCTGAGGTAATGGCTTCCCAACATCCTTGAGCACCTACCGATATACCTCGGACTATGGCCCTTAGGTACGTGGTAGGGGGGCGCAAACCCAAATAGGTGGTCTAGTTGTGAGGCTCTCTCTCGAACTATGGTTCAGTGAGACAGCCCAGCAACGTGAAGACCGGGACAATATAGGTAGGGATGTTTTCAAAATATGATCAACATGCAATAAAATCAGAAGGCTCTAATGCAAGTCCTAAAGAGATAGATTTAAATAAAAAGAAGCATACACTTGCATACATTGTTTTGCATTTAATCCCTAGAATTGAGGAGAGTTGTATTTCAACCTAAATCTAATGTGAACATGGATATAATCTCCTCAATATGGTCCTACCAAACCATACTTAGATCCTATATGCAAATAATGTCAGCTTAGGACAGAGTCTAGGCTCCTAAGGTTTGCATGAAAATGAAGCTGACATAGAAGAATAAAGACTTAGAAAATATTAAAGCAAAGCAAAGGCATAGATCCAACCGGACGAAGACGGGTTCCATCACGGTCACCAAACCTGTGATCATCGCAAAAATTTTCCTCACTTGTGGTTTCTCTCTCTTCCTTCTCTTTTCCTTTTCTAACCTCTATTTTCCTCCTTTTTGAGGGGAGAAAAATAAAAGAAAGAAAAGAAAGAGAGAAGAGAAAAGAAGAGAAAGAAAGAGAAGAGGAACTCTTTTGCGCGGTCTCACTTGACCTTAATTTGAAAATATTTAGCAAATAACTCGCCTCCGTTTTTGAAAATATTGCAGGAAAAATGGAGAGACGGGATTCGCTCGTCGGTACGAGGTTCGACCGTTCCTGGCGCCTTTACCAGGGGTAATCGAACCAAGGATCGAATCTATGCCTTTTGCTTTGCATAAATATAATCTAAGAATTTATTCTAACTCTAAATGCACAAATCATCATGCTTGTGCAATGCAAGAATGTATGCTCCTTTTGAAAGATGTTTTGAAAATTTCCAAGTATTCTGAGATGAACTTGGTAAAGGAATGAAGAAATGATTGAATTTAACTTAGAGCTTGAGATAGATCAGAGAAATTCTAAGTTTTTTGAAGTAAATTAGGATTTGGAAGAATAAATGAGAAAGAATGACTTGAAGCTTTGAAATGAAAGGAAATGAAGTTTTAAAGTCAAAAATCGATTTTGAATTTGGATTTGAATTTAGAAAAGAAAATGAATACTTGAGATGGAATTGAATTTGGATTTTTTTAAGTTTGGAATGGATCTGAGATAATCAAATGGTATTTAAGAATGGAAATGGATTTAGGGAGTTCAGATGAGATCTGAAAATGGAATTGGATTTGAAATCTAGATTTTGAAATTGAATTGGATCTCAAAATGGATTTAAGATCCGATGTCTGAGGTCCAATGTAAAATCGGATTCTGGATCCTAAGATAGATTTGGATCTGAAGTCTGTGATCCAATGTAAAGTTGGATTCTAGATCCTAGAATAGAGTGGATCTGAAATCTAGATCCAAAGTAGAATTAGATTCCGGATCCTAGGATGGATTTTGGATCTGTAATTTTGAGATCCAATGTGGAAGTTGGGTTTTGGATCCTAAGATAGGTTTTGGATATGAAATCTTAGATCCAAAGTGAAGTTAGATGTTGGATCCTAAAGTGGAATTGGATCTGAAGTCTGAGATCCAATATGGAGTCGAATTCTAGATCCTAAAATGGAATTGGATCTGAAGTCTAAGATCCAATATGAGTGTTGAATCTTGGATCCTAAAATGGATTTAGAGTTAAATTCAGAAGATGACTCAAGAACTTCCAAGTTTGATTTGAACTTGGAAAATGATTTTTAGAAATTGAATCTTTGAATATACAAATGAATTTCAAAGTTAAATTGGACTTTAAATTTTAAGATAGAATTTGGAATTTGAAATACAGGATGATCATGAAGTTTCAAAGTCAAATGGGACCTTGAAATTGAATTCTTGAATCCTTTTGAGAAATAGATTTGAATTTGAATTTATGAATTGGATTTTGATCTGAGAAATGAAGGAAAGAATTACTTGGATTTATGAAAAAGAAATTTAAAAAAATGATGCAATTCTATCCTAAATGATGAATGGATTTAAATTTTTGAAATTGGATTCTAAAAAGCTATTTCATTCTTTAAATGAATTAAAATAAGATTGAAGATATAATACATCCTTGACTATGGTCATTGAATGTATTATATAATAATCTATATTTAAATTCAAGAGAATAATAAAATACATTTAGTGCTTTTATAGAATTTAAAATGAAATTAACTCTCAATATACCCTGACTATGGCCATTGGTATACATTTTGAGTTAATTTTAAGTTGAATTCTGATAAAAGAAGAAAATATTTAAGGAAATGTGATGAATTTTGAAAACGGATCCAGTATGGATCCAGTGTTATTTCGTAAAAGATAAAAATCCTAAGTTTTGTCCACACCCTAACTATGGCCATTGATGTGGATCATCAACTTAGGATTAATTTACCTCTTACGAAATGGTGCACGTGCCATTCGTGTTGCCATTTGTGAGAATTTGAGAAATAAAACAAAAGATGCATGAAGATAAGCAAGTTATGATAATGCTCATACATTCTATCTAAAATAGGAAATGTAAATTTTCATTCTAGATCTAACTATTACAATCATGTAGAAATTGAATTTACAATCCCAAGTAATGATGTTTTCCATATGTTCCCTTTAAAACACTTGATCAATAGGAAAAATGGGAGAGATTTGTACATATTAAGTGGATGTCAAAAGATGTTAAGAGAAGAGAAAAAAAAAAAAAGAGAAAAGAAAAGAAGAAGAAAGAAAAGAAAGAAAAAAAGAAAAGAAAAAGATATACTGAATATAAATGAAGCAAATTAATGCACAGGTAATGCTTTCACACTGCTCACTTATGACCGAATGACATATCAAACCTTTGGTGCTCGGTGGATCCTACAAACTCTATGTCTCAGCTAATGTCTTGAAATGATTTCTAATGAACAAATCCTTAGCAGTGCACATTGGTTCCAAAGGACTAGACCCTTCAGCTGTATTAAAAAAAATTTAGGCTGATCCTGTGTTATTGAGGCAAATGGCGCATGGAGATTACAGCGCTGCTCTATATTGCTGATTGTTGCCAGTGACAGAAGAAGCACAACAGTGCTTCCAACTGACATAGATTAAGGTAGGCCACAACCGGGTCTTGCTCTGCTGTGAGTATAGGTGGGGGGCTAGAGAGTGTGACAGCCAAAGTAGTGGCTGTATGGACACTAACCAGATATTGTTGGAAATGGAGATTGTCCTAGGATGACACAGTTTGAGCTTTAATAACCTCTGAATTATGTATCAAAGGGTTTCGAGCCTCAAACAATGACGGCATCTAGTTACTTAGGGATTCACAGCTAAATTTTTGAAGGTACTGGGCAATTGGATGACATCAAAAGAATAATCATGGTATGAGACCCCTAAACGTCAATGAGCCGACAGGGTGACTAATGGATGGAATCCGATCCGGGAAATGGTAATTTATTGGCTCTGTAGATATCCTAATTATCCATACTAATATTCGTGATTTCTATCATCAACACATAAGATTTCAAAGGCTGACAACACCTTAACACATATCAATATGACTACTAAGCATGGACCGTTTGGCCAATATTGACATCCCATTGTTGATATTTTCAGTAATGCAGGGTCACTGTTTTGTATGCTAATACAGACCATACTAACCCACCGACCATTTTAAACAAACAAAATATGTTATCTGATTTAGCCCCTGAGAAATTTATCAACTAAGATTATTTGGGAAATTAAAGGACAGCATCCGATCCAAACTTAATATTCCAAAATCCCCAAAACATCAAACTGATAACGCGACTATTAGTAAGAGTGGCATTTGCCAAAATGATGGCCATTCATTAGAACCTAAATAACATTCAGACATCTCCATGTTTTCATTCAGATGCTTGGAATGTTAGTTCAATTTGCAAGACCAGCGATACTTTGACAAACCATAATCATCTCAAACTTCAACCGACAATACCTTAATAAATCATTTCAAATCTCAATAGGCCATGTTTCAACCAATAGATATCCGACTAGATTTTCAGGTAGTAGCCACTTACTGGAAAAATGGTGAATGCCGATGATCGGACTCCCTCGAACAGCTGGACAGCCTACTGAGAGGGCGCCGGGTATGACAGTGAGATTGTACCTGCAAAAGAAAACTGAAGACGTATCAGTTTTGAATCAGAACTTACGGTCACCAATTACTGATCCTAAGTCAGCTGTTACTGCAATCGGCTGACAGCAAAAGTTGTCGAGAGGGTTGTCCTGGGTCTGCGAAACTTAGGTGAGCCGGACTCCTCTGGGTGCGTCGGTCTTGCTGGACAACGAAATATTTCTTCTATAATGATTCAGATCTTTAAATGGACCGAAACTAAAACCACGCTATTCTTGGAAGACCAGATGTCTGAATCAAAGATGAGCGGATCATCTTAAGAAACTTGTGCCTCTTATGATCTCGCGGAATCGCCTGAGAAAAAGACTCCAGCCCGAATCTCTGTCAATACTTAACAAGAAAGCTTGAAAAAGGGATTCATGTAACTGTGGCGAGTTTCAAATGGTACTGATTTTTTTAGAGATCTCGTATCATGAATGGCAGGCAAAGTGTGTCCCATAGCCGAGGCCACAATGGTGAGGGTTTTCACCAGCATGCCTCTGCCCGAGTGTCTTTGATGGCCTATCTTCCCAGTCCTCGAAATGTCATGGGGTGAATCGATGTCAATGAAATACCAACCCCTTCATCCAAGAGTCATATGGAGATGCTGACAGATCCATACAGGAAACTACATGCCATATGCAATATGTGATTGAGCTCAAACTATATATATGTAAATGCCAAAATATACGTAAAATTGAAGATTAAATCTAACGAAATAGAATCTAGGTATACCGTATAGATGACTAACATCAAAGTGTACAAATGTCATAACAAACAGTGAATTTAGAGATGAGATCAAAAGCAATGAAATCGCAGGTATATGATTGAAATCACCGGACATAAATGAGAATGAATGGGACATTCCAGTAAAAAAATGTGTTAATGACTAATTTTGTAACCAAATCATCTTCGAACCGAGGATGTTGGCGGAACATCTTGAAATGAGCATCTTCCCAGGAAGGATTTTGCTTGATCAGAGAAGGGCAAACCTCTCTTAGGACCAAAGATTAACCGCATCTTTCTCTCGAGGTAACCGGAACTTACCCACATATCGTGGCAAGAATGCATTGGCTTTCTGAAATTAAGCTCCAGAATAAACACTCAACACATACCCTGATAAAAAAGGGTAATAGAGATAATAGAAATAATACACAGTCTCTAAGGCCAGGTAAACCAATAGGGATGAGCAAACACTTGAGATCGCGAGAACATATTGCTCAAATATGAAGCATCTAACAACATTCACAGAATTGTAAAAGACAACTAAGATCCAGTAGACAAACCCAGATATCACATAATGCTACTGTGATGCTAGCATCGGCACAAAATAACCTAAAAAAAAAATGTTATAGACAGATGAATAGCGGTCAAAAGATATGATCAATAGTATGAATGAGGAAAATATAAAACAGAGGGAGAGCATTGGCAAAACACGGTAGCAAAATTAAATGAACAAGATGAAAACGGATGATGCTAAATAGGAATGCTATACCTAGTGAAATCTATGATGTGATAAAGAAGAAAGAGCAAAGAGAAAAAAAAAATTCAGACAATATGAACAAAAGGAAGAGTGCATGCTGAGGAGGTGATTAAACCAGGCAAATAAGGAAAATGGTGGACTATAACCAATAAAAGGGGAAAATACTGAATCAAGAATCAAGACTCAGGCTGATCCGTAGCGACAGGGTCAAGATTCTGATATAGTCAGAAAATCAGGATAAACCAACAAATCAGGTGCAAGCATGAGAAATAGAGATAATGAAAATGGAAAACAGGTAATCTAAATGGGAAAAATCAAAATAACACTAAGAATTAGCAGGTAGGTTAAACTGGGATCCATATGAATCTCATCAAATTACTAAATCTAGGAATCAAGAGCGAAGATCGTAAACAAAGCAAAAAAAAAGAAGAAGAGAAGTGTTTGGAACAGGATCGTTCCTCTTGATTTCGCTTATCCGTAACTCGGTTTGTTATATACGAACTGATGTTACAGAAAGTGCATCAATAAACTCAAGATAAAGAAGTAAATGGAACAAAGAAGGAAAATAACGAAAGAGTAAGAACGAAAGGAGAAACCAAATAGAGGGAAACACAGTAAAAAGGAATGGGTGATGCGGGAAAGGAAGAAGAAAAAAAAAAAAAGAGGAAAAAAAAATGATTCTCACTTTAAATCGATCAAAGCTTGAGGTCGAAGAAGCGACTCCTCTCGTTCCTGGGACTGAGTTGGGTGTCGATCCTTTTGAAAATAAGGAAGCAATCGGAAGATCGAGACCGGGTAGAGGGGTGCTTCGTGACTGTAGCGTATTTCTCCCGAACGAAAATGAATAAAACCTTGTGCTGGGGAAAAAAAGAACCCTCCCCTCTCCTCTTCCCTGTGCCTCTTTTTAAAGAAAACCCAGAAGCCTCTAGAAGGAGCTTCGGTTGCCGATGAAGCGGAGGAGAGCGTGGATGGATAGTTGGCGATGGACGAAGGAGGAGGAGCGCACATGGAGGCGTGTGATGTTGTTGGTGATGAACGAAGGAGGAGGGAAGGATCGATGATTGAGGAGCAGGAAGCTTCTGGAGGAAGGTTTTTTTTTTTTCCGAGAGTCCGTGGGAGAGGCGCTCTCCTCCTCGTTAAAATCCCTAAAAAAAAAAAACATTTTTGCCACATGCCCCCTTTTACTTTCGAGATTTTACCAAGAGGAGCTTCCTAACAAACTTTGCAAAAACAAAGGGTGTTTTCATAAAACCCGTTTCTCAAAAGGTGTTTTTCAAAAGGTTTTTGCAAAAGAATGGTTTTTAAAAGCGGTTTTTCAAAACTATTTTTTTTGTTTCTTTTCTATTTGTATTTTCCATTTTTTTTTTGTATTTTTTGAAATAAAATCCTAAAGTTTTACGGGAAAACAAAGACTAAACACTATATATTTTTTTTTGTATTTTTCTGAGAAATATTTACAAAAGTGTTTTCAAGGCTATTTTGGGAAAATTTCTCCAGAAAATGGGTTTGGACCCAGGTCTTGAGAAAATATTCGAGCTTTAAGCCTCGAATTGAGGAATATAACACGATGGATCCAAGCGAATACCAGACGAAGTGTCTGAGCTTCTCAAAAAGTCATTTTTTTTTTATAATTTTGAGAATTTAATTTAAAATTGGACAACGAAGCCCAGATTTGGATCTTTTATCTGGATCCGGATCCGAAATTGAGTCGGATGTATAAACTGAATTTAATTTCAATAAAACTTGAGAAATGGATTGGAATTTGGATTAAAAAGTGACTCAATTGTTCAGAAAACGACATCAGGGGCAAAAGGGGAATATTTACAAACTTTTGAAAAATTTGGGGTGTTTACAGCGCCCCAAAATTTCTACTCGAAAAATTCTTTGGATTTTTAGGGTATTTTTTTTTTTGAAAAGGTTTAACCAGAGAACAACGGAAAACACAGTGTACGTAAAACAAGTGGAAACTCTGGGCGGGCTACAGAGAACAACAGAAAAAGGAAACAACTTTTTATTAGATACATTTACAAATTATACAAATCATTTCCCTTATACAAAACCAAAACTGCCAAGATCCAACAAGTGTCAGAAGTGTGGGTTCAGAGTCCGCTGCAGCACATCGAGCTCCATCGCACGCCTAAGCAACTTGTATCCCCATAAAACGGGGTCAGTACTCTTTCGAGCTGGTGAGACAAACCAAACTCAAAATACCAAAGTGTGGAAAATGAAGTAGAGCTATACATGACAATACATAACATGCTTATTTACAATAATTAAGTAGTTAATGCATGAGCAAGAGTACAGAACTATAAGTGGAAGTAACTAGCAGGAATTCATGAGTAGTAACTATGCTAATTCATCTCACAATCCATATCAACTGGTAAGGTATGCATCAAGGAACATAATAATCAAATGTGTTGTGAAACAGTGTCAGGTAAGTTCAAGAGACAAGTACAAGGCAACTGAAAGATCACAAGTTGTAGTAATCGTAACAAGTGCTGGAAAAGAACAATCACGAGAGCAGTCATACAACAAGTAGCTAAACATTAAATCTGAATGGTAATGAATGCTAAGCAGCAAGCAACTATAGTAATAGCTGAAATAACTGTAAGGGAAACACTCACAGTAGTAACAAACTGTACCAAGTACTGAACAACAAGGCAACCAAGGTAACAGCTGAACAAGAAAGGCAACTGAAGCACAGACTACAGAACAAGTAAAGTACAACTATAGTAAGTCAGCTGATTGGTTAGTCTTTAAGTTCTTCTATTTACTCCTTCGAGTACGCAAAGGAACCTCGCATTCTGTGAGACATGCACCCGGCGTCTGTTATTCAATTCTAGTGTGGTAACCGGGGAAGCTACAGACCGAGTTCAACCTCATGCGAGCAGCGCACGGCTAGGAGAAAATACTTGCATAGGCAAGGATTGCAATCCATACTACTGCAGTAGTAAGGTCCTAAAAAGGTAACCTCGACCTCCCTAACTCTGAGTGACTGGAGGCCAAAGGGCACTACGGCTCCTCTAAAAACATGTGTCGTAGTAACGACAAGTCACTCAGGGCTGTACCATCCACCCTCTCCCAAGGTGAACCATTTTGTGAATGGGGTGAAGCATGTTTATCTTTCTTAAGGCTCATGTTCAATCATACCTCACAACGAGGAATTTGCCTTGTGGTCCCCGCAGGGTACGCAAAACGAGGACTTGGCCTACCCATTTACGTGCTCAGCCTCACGCGGCCAACAGAGCACACTGCTCGTGAAAGCAGTTAAAACACCATATTATTTTGTTTATGTTTTAGGGTATATCACAAAAGAGTCCACACAATCACAAGGGCCACTGCCCGAAGACTCTAACTGAGCCCATATCGAGTCATATCATTATTCATACCCTATGGTGTTCAGTCTTTTTATTTCAAGAAGTAAGGGCACGTGGTGCGCTTACCAAAACCTCAAGCAAAGTACCTCCTCAGGGTACTCAATAACTATGTCAGGATGTGCCAAGTGCAAAGTGTAAGGGTATCACAAGTTCTAACTTTTGCACAAATATAAATACAGAGGCATTGCATATTTCATTTCTGAGAGATAGTTAAGTGTACAAGCAAATACACATTCATATGCATAGGATATTTCATTAATATTCCATCACATAAAGTATTGTCTCTAAAACATTACAGTGGCACTCACATATCCACAAACAAGGCAAAACAACACGAGTGTGTACTGAACAATCAAGTGTGAACAAGTATCATACTTCAATGAAATAGTACGAACTAAGCGAGTAAACCTCAAGTGCAAGTAGTCACGATGTGCTGACTATGACAAGTACACAATCAAGCTAATGCCACATTGCAGAACAACGTGCCTCACGATGAGACAGTTAGAAACATTTGGCCATGGCAAAGCAACTATTCGAACAGATAAAGTGGTGTGCCCAAGCATACAAAACATGTATCTTTAATGTATACGAGCTCATCTCGCAAAGTGGGTCTACAGCCCGAGAATGACTTGCTAAAGAGGTCTATGACAAGGATACACCGAGTATTGTCGAACAACACTTGAATCTCGTGAATCTTGTAGCTATACAATGAGGGACAAGTACCTCGAAAGGTGTGCAATAGCCAAGTGTCATGAACACCTAGGAGAAGACACATTGTTCGAATCATCGAACCCAAGCCTCTCGATAATCTAATCTTATACAAACCAATACACACACGGTTACAATAAATCACATCGTACACAAGCATTACTATGTTATACCACTGGCGAACCACACATAGCAGAGAGTGCTAACTCCAATGTATTTATCGTAACAATTCACACATAACAAAATACATATTTAACTATTTACTATTGCCATCAAAGCGACGACAGAGACAGTCGTTGTTAACGAGTAAAGTGGCAACTATGTCGTGCAATGGGTAAGGTACGGCTAGTCAACTAGTTATCTCGTACAAAGGACTACGAAACTATAAGGACGAAACCTGAACACTTGTTGCGCCGAAACCGCAGCAACAACCACCCAACCTGGTTGTAACAAGGCCAAACTCTTGCCTAACACCCGTAGTATCATCCGGCTACAATGCAGCCCTAGTGCTTTAACCGCCCAACTCGGGAATGAAGTCTCCAAAACAACTATAAGGGTGATACCACTATGCGAACCTACGTGGCCCGCTGGTCTAGATAACTGCACAGACCTAGGCAACAGGATCATCCGGTCTTGTGTCACCGGCACTAGTGCAGCCCCATAGGCTGGAGTTCAGAGCTCCCTATGGGAACACAAGACAAAAGGAAGGGAAAATCCAACAGCAGTGTTGGAACAGTTCCCAAAAAGGGGTTGGCAACCTTACCAACCATAATGATGAAAAAGGCACTAAGCGTACACACGCATGCCCATCTTGGCTATGTTGCTGAACTGCGGCAGCACCCACGATGAGGTGAAAGCAAACCAGTCGCATCAAGGGTCTAACTAAGGAAAGAGACGAAGAGGGACAGCAAGCCGCACTGTCCCGCAACCCGCATACTACTGGGACTGAGTCCTCTGGACCAAATGGGTTTGGCCCAGAAAGAACCACCAAGGATAGTTATGGCAACAAGGAGAGATATGCATCACAGAACATAAAGTTATTGATGTAGTATTGTGGAGTGTGTAAAGATACACATGAACACGTACGTGCACCATGTCACCAGTGCGAGAACTAGATAAGCGACAATGCCAACCATTGTACGCTATGATGAGACGGTTAGAAACATTTGTCATGGTAAGGTGTGACTCAGAGGTTGTGCCAAGGTTCATAACCATGCATTCGCAACTACAAGCGAGCTCATCTCTTTAAGTGGGGCCATTGCCCGCAACAAGACTCGCCAAGGAGTTCTAACAGTCGTATAAGTCTCATAAGACTGCGACTACAACATAAGGGTGCCTCAACCTCTCTCCATACTAAGGTAAAACCGTGAGGTGTGCAAATGTGATAGTGCAGTCAAATGACACCAGGGTGGACATACGATATCATTCATTAGAGCAAGCTTAAATGCTCGAGTGTATACAACTACATTACGTGACATTATCAGGATACATTTAAATCATTGAGTTATGAAGTGTCAAGGATATATACATATATAACAAGGGTGGTACCATACTTGAAATAATTCATTTAACAAGCAACATACATTCTTAATTCCGCAACCACCTTATTTATAACGAGGCATTAAACAAGACATCGTTTGCGAACACTTGCTGCTCTATACAAAGACGACCACACCCACAACGGGGGTGAAACAGTACTACAACAATTAATGGTTTTCACCATTCACTACGTATACATATCTACGCATGCACCCCTATATCCATGTAACTCGCATTGAACAACGACCACTCACACACGCCGCACAAGTTATGATTAATCCATGTACTTGTGGACTCGTTGGGATATTGGATCCCGCACCAACATGCTTGCAACCCCTTTGGCTGCAGCTCAGAGGTTGCTAAGAATGCTAAGAGTGCCGCAAAAGAAAGGACTTCTATCAGGCTGGTTTAAAGTGGCCAAAACAAACCCACTCCACCACCGGCCATTTGGAGCCGTGGAGGTCACGGCTGGGGCTCAACCAACGCGGACTTACCAACCCAGCAGCTGCCTCGGTGCCATGGGCACACCTCGCAAGAGCAGCAGGGCCCAAAAGTGGGAAGCACTGCTGAACCGACCAAAAGTGGGCAGCACTGTCATACGGTGCAGAGACCGAACCAAGGAGGAAGGACAACAACTATGCTATCCTGCAACCCGCAAGAGCCAAACATTGGGACAGGGTAGGGGCTGGTTCTGGAAACGTCTAGGAGTGGTTCCTCAACAAACGAAAAGCAGCCCAAATCTGGACTGACACAACTCATAGGAGGGTTGGACAAGGCATCCAAACTGGACTGGCTCAGTCCCCTAATGAACAGGGCCAGGTCTGGACCGATTGGTCCAGACCATAGAGGATGTGTTTGGCTAAAGCACGGTCTGGACCGAGTGTCCAGACCCTAGCTGGGCTCAGCCAGCACCAAAAAGGGGAGGGGTGCAGGCCCAGCTGCCTGCACCTAGCAACAGCCTACCCGCAACATGGTTGCGGTAAGGTCTGAAACAAAAACCCGAAAAGGTAAAAAGGCTGAAGAGGGTTAAACGCCCCAATAAAACCTGCATGGGCCAGCCTTTGACAGGTCTGGACCATTTTGGTCCAGACCATGTCAGGCCAACAGCAAACCGACCCACACCCACTGGGTTAGATGGGTCGGCCAGTGTTCACGCTGAACCAAGGGGGGAAAGGAAAATGTCCCGGCTGGGGCGGTCTAGGTCACCAGCTGCTGGACACGTCCAGCAGCCTGGACACACTGAAACAACTCAAAGAAATCATAGCAGAAATAAATGGCCATGGCCTTCATGGCCGGCCAACCCTAAAACTGAATGACCAAGACAAAAAAAGGGGAAATGGGCCTCTCAAGCATGGCTCGGCCTTCTTGACCTAAACCAGCAACACCCAACAAGGGTGAACTCGGATAAGGAGATTGCTGGGCTTAGGCCGAATTGTCGCCTCCTCGCCAAACGCACCAATACCTTAGACCAACCTTAAGGGTTGCGCATCCAGCCGCCAATGAAGAAGAACAATACGCCATAAAACCAATGAAAAACCATGGGAAAAAGAAGGGTCTTCAACCCCTTTCGCAGCTAGTGGCATAATGAAGGAAAAACAAAATCTTGATGGCATGCTCAACTGAAATCTTAACACTATGCATGCAGCCTATTCTCATGAGATACATGAATGAGAGATTAAGAGAAGTTGAAATGCTTATTCGAAAACCAAACCTTAATGTATGCGAGTTGATCAATTAAATCAACACATAACAAAGGAAACTCGAAATGCTCTTAGACGAGAACCCATGTTGCGATATGTGAAAGAATAACTCACAAAATGCAATAAAAGGTATGCACTTATGCTTAGTAAAAATCCACACACACCATGCATTTAAACATACCCATTTGAACTCCATAAATTAGAAATAAAACATGTATTACTAACTCACAAAGGCACATGAACAAGTATGCATTTGTTCAAACAAAATCCACACAATGGATGGGAGGAGATGGTGTCTCACCATCGAGGCTTTAGTGGAGCTGGAGGTAAAGGGGGTTCACGGCTGAAACAAGGAGCTGCAACAAGGTATGTTTCTCACACCCTCTCAAGTTCTCTCACACACGGTTTAGAGAAGGGAAGGAAGTGGAGGAGGAGAGAGAAGCTCTTCAAGAGAAAATCGTCTAAGGCCTCCTCTTTCTCTCTCTTCTCAACATTAAATAGTTAGGGTTAAGGCATCAGACGGCTGGGATTAACCCAGCTAGGATGGAGGGCTAAGGTGCTCCACTCCCCCCTCCTAGAAACCCACGTCCAATGCATGTAGGTGTTCTGAAATCATTTCAAATCCTTTCAAAAATGCCACTATAAAAAACCATAAAACTTAAGGAAATAACATGGGCTTCCCCTTGGCTATTCCCAATCGACTTCCAGCGTTTGAATACATTTGAAAATGTTACAAAACTACCATGGGGCGCCAGCCCCATGCTCCTTTGAAAAATGCGCCCCCCTCATAATGCTTCATAATGGCTCTTTTTGAAAAAGCAATGGCCAATAGTGGCCTACCTTTCAAAATCCATGCAAAAGTTTTCAAAATTGCCACCCAGCTGGTCAAACCTTGACCAGCTGGTCAACCAAGACTAAAAACATCCTCTTCGGAGGACGCCCAATGGGTTTGGGTCCTCTCCGAGTTGATTCGCTCCAAATCCAAAAATTGCCATATGATATATTTCAGAACTGCGCTTAATTACTGCATTAGAACATCAATTTAATTTAATTAAATCATTCAGTTCTCTAAATAATCTCAATTAATACGAAATGGTCAAGGCCTTTCAATATAATAACCTTTCATTTGCGAGAATTAAGCATATTATGATTTCGGGTCCAAAACTCGTAATTGACATGCAATGACGAGGTTTTTACCTCGTATAGGTCCCAAATTTGGGGACAAACTATAAAAACAAATTATAAATCGACCCTTAAAATTTTAAAGCTTAATTCGTCCAGAATTAGGCACTTCTTTCTTACATAGTATATTTACGCGATTTTCAGGTCGCGTGTACAAAGTAGAAATACAAGGCACAGCCAAAATTTACTTAATTATGCAATAAAACCTCATAATTATACAAAATCACACATATCAACACTAAGTAGGCAGTAAACTCCTCAAAAATATTTGCGAACCTTACAAATTGGATCACTATAATTTTTCTTGCAGTCTTAGAACACATATATGTATAATTAAATCCCTACATTTTTTTTGAGAGCATTAGAATACATATATGCATGATTGAATCACTATAAATTTTTTTTGACAATTTTAGAACACAAATATGCATCATTGAATCACTATGAACATTTTTTAACAGTTTTAGAACAAATATATGCATGATTAAATCACCCAAATTTTATTTTGACTGACTTAAAACACTTATATGCATGATTGAATCACTATGAAATTTTTGTGACAACGCTAGAACACATATCTACATGATTGAATCACTATGATTTTTTTTTGACAGACTTAGAACACATATATGCTTGATTGAATCACTATAAAAAAATTTTGACATCCTTAGAACACATATTTGCTTGATTGAATCACTATGAAATTTTTTTTATAGCCTTCTAAAACATATATGTATGATTACATCACTATAAAAAAATTTTGACAGCCTTAGAACACATATATGCAAGATTGAATCACTATGGAATTTTTTTGACAACCTTATAACAGATAGATGCATGATTGAATCACTATGAGATTTTTTTGACAGCCTTAGAACACATATATGCATGATTGAATCTCTATGATATTTTTTTAACAGACTTAGACTACATATACGCATGAATGAATAACTATACATTTTTTTTAGAGCATTAGAACACATTTATGCTTGATTGAATCAACATAATTTATTTTTGACAACTTTAGAACACATATCTACATCATTGAATCACTATGAAATTTTTTTTAGAGCCTTAGAACACATATATGAATGATTAATCACCGTGATTTTTTTTTTAGAACCTTAGAACACATATATGCATGATCGAATCACTTTGAGACTTTTTTGATAGACTTAGAGCACCTATATGCATGATTGAATCACTATAAAATTTTTATGACAACCTTAGAACACATATCTCCATGATTGAATCACTATGAAATTTTTTGACACCCTTAGAACACATATATGCATGATTGAATCACTATGATTTTTTTTTGAAACCCTTGGAACAGATATAAGCATGATTTAATTACTATAAATTTTTTTTGACAGACTTAGAACACATATATGCATGATTGAATCACTAAATTTTTTTTTGACACGCTTATCACACGTATATGCAGAATTGAATCACTGTGAATTTTTTTTGACAGCCTTAGAACATATATATCCAAGATAGAATCACTCTGAAATTTTTTTGACAGCCTTAGAACATATATATGCTTGCTTGAATCACTATGGATTTTTTTTTACTGCCATAGAAAATATATATGAATGATTGAATCACTGTGAATTTTTTTTGACAACCACAGAACACATATATGCATGATTGAATCACTATGAAATTTTTTGACAGGCTTATCACATGTATATGCATAATTGAATCACTGTGAAATTTTTTTGACAACCTTAGAACATATATATGCAATATTGAATCACTCTGAAATTTTTTTGACAGCCTTAGAACACATATATGATTGATTGAATCACTATGGAATTTTTTTGACAGCCATAGAACACATACATGCATGATTGAATCACTGTGAAATTTTTTTGACAACCATAAAACACATATATGCATGATTCAATCACTAAGAGATTTTTTTTACTACATACAATACATATATGCATGACTGAATCACTATAAATTTTTTTTTACAACCTTAGAACACATATATGTACGATTAAAGCAATACAAATTTTTTTTGACAGTCTTGAACTTATATGCATGATTGAATTAATTTGAAATTTTTTTGACAACCATAGAACGCATAAATGCATGATTAAATCACTATAAGATTTTTTTGACAGCCTTAGAACACATTTATGCATGATTGAATCAATACAAAATTTTTTGACAGCCTTAGAACACATATAAGCATGATTAAATCACTACTAATTTTTTTGACATCCTTAAAACAAATATATGTGTGATTGAATCACTATGAATTTTTTTTGCAGCGTTAGAACATATACATGCATGATTGAATCACTATGAAATTTTTTTGATAGCCTTAGAACACATATATGCGTGATTGAATCGCTACAAATTTTTTTTTTAGCATTCGAACACATATAACCATGATTTAATTACTATGAAATTTTTTTGACATACTTATAACACATATATGCATGATTTAATTACCATGAAATGTTTTTGACAGAATTAGAACACATATATGCATGATTGAATCTCTATGAAATTTTTTAAAAGCATTAGAACACATATATGCATGATTGAATCACTACAATTTTTTTTTTACTGCCTTAGAAGACATATAGGTAAGAATGAATCACTCTAAATGTTTTTTGAAAGCCTTAGAACTCATTTATGAATGATTGAATCACTATGTAATTTTTTTGACAACCATAAGACACATATATGCATGATTGAATCACTATGAGATTTTTTTGTCTGCCTTAGTACACATATATGCAAGATTGAATCAAGACAAATTTTTTTTGACAGCCTTAGAACACAAATATGCATGATTGCATCACTATAAAATTTTTTTGACATCCTTATAAGAAAAATATATTCATGATTGAATCACTATGAAATTTTTTGACAGCCTTAGAACACTTATATGCATGATTGAGTCACTATGAAATTTTTTTGACAGACTTAGAACACATGTCTGCATGATTGAATCACTATGAAAATTTTTGAGAGCATTAGAATACATATATGCATGATTGCATCACTGTAATTTTTTTTTGATAATCTTAAAACACTTATTTGATTGATTGAATCACTATGAAATTTTTTTCTGACAACCTTAGAACACATATATGAATGATTGATTCAATACGAATTTCTTTTGAGAGCCTTTGAACAATATATGCATGATTCATTCACTATGAAATTTTTTTGACAACCATAGAACACATATGTGCATGATTGAATCAATAAAAAATTTCTTTGACAACTATAGAACACATATATGCGTGATTGAATCACTAAATTTTTTTTTTGAAAGCCTTACAAAAAATATATGCATGATTGAATCACTATGAATTTTCTTTTACTACCTTTGAGCACATATAACCATGATTTAATCACTATTAAATTTTTTTGTCAAACATAAAACACATATATGAATGATTGAGTCTCTTTGAAATTTTTTTGACAGCCTTAGAACACATATATGCATGATTGAATCACAATAATTTTTTTTGCAGCCTTAGAACACATATATGCATGATTAAATCTTGATAATTTTTTTTTAGAGCATTAGAACACATATATGCATGATTGAATAACTATAAATTTTTTTTGACAACTTTAGAACACATATATGCATGATTGAATCACTATGAAATTTTTTAGACAACCTTAGAACACATATATGCATGATTGAATCACTATGAATTTTTTTTTATAGTTTTAGAACATATATATGCATGATTGAATCACTAAATTTTTTTTTGACAGCCTTAACACACTTATATGCATGATTGAATTACTATGAATTTTTTGGGACAACGCTAGAACACATATCTACTTGATTAAATCACTATGAATTTTTTTTACAGACTTAGAACACATATATGCTGAATTGATTCACTATAAAAAAATTTTGACAGGCTTAGAAAACATATCGGCTTGATTGTATCACTATGAATTTTTTTTGATAGCCTTAGAACACATATATGAATGATTGAATCACTGTAAAAAAATTTTGATAGCCTTAGAACACATATATAAATGATTGAATGACTATGAATTTTTTTTGATAGCCTCATAACACATATATGCATGATTGAATCACTATGTGATTTTTTTGACAGCCTTAGAACACATATGAATGATTGAATAACTATTATTTCTTTTTTACAACCGTAGAACACATACATGCATGATTGAATCACTATGAGATTTTTTTGACAGCCTTAGAAAACTTAGATGCATGATTGAATCATTACAATTTTTTTTTGACAGCATTAGAACACATATATGCATGATTGAATTACTATGAATTTTTTTTGACAGCCTTCGAACACATATATGATTGATTGAATTACTATGAATTTTTTTTGACAGCCTTCGAACACATATATGATTGATTGAATCTCCATGATTTTTTTTTTACAACGATAGTACACATATATGCACGATGGAATCAATATAAATTTTTTTTGACAGGCTTAGAACACATATATATGTATGATTGGATCACTACAACATTTTTTTGACAACGTTATAACATGTATATGCATGATTGAATCACTACACATTTTTTTTGACAGCCTTAGAACACATATATGGGTGATTGAATCACTACAATTTTTTTTAGAGCATTAGAACACATATATGCATGATTGAATCACTATAAATTTTTTTTGAAAACCTTAGAACACATATACGCATGATTCAATCAAAATGATTTTTTTTTTTACATCCTTAGAACACATATATGCACGATTGAATCACAATGAAATTTTTTGACAGCCTGAGCACACATGTATGCATGATTGAAACACTATGAATTTTTTTGGCCAGACTTAGAACACATATATATACAGGATTATAAATTTTTTTGACAGCCTTAGAACGCATATATGCATGATTAAATCACTACAAATTTATTTTTAGAGACTCAACAATTATATGCATGATTGAATCACTATGATATTTTTTTGACAACCATAGAACACATATATGCATGATTGAATCACTATGAGATTTTTTGACAGGCTTAGAACACATATATGCATGATTGAATCAATAGAATTTTTTTAACAGTCCTAGAACACATATATATACAAGATTGAATCACTCTGAAATTTTTTTGACAGCCTTAGAACACATATAGGTAAGATTAAATCACTATGGACTTTTTTTGACAGCCTTACAACACATGCATAATTGAATCACTATGAAATTTTTTTGATAGCCTTAGAACACATTTATGAATGATTGAATCACTATGTAATTTTTTTGACAACCATAAAACACATATATGCATGATTGAATCACTATGAGATTTTGTTGACTGCCTTAGTACACATATATGCAATATTGCATCAAGACAAATTTTTTTTACAGCCTTAGAACACAAATATGTATGATTGCATCACTATAAACTTTTTTTGACATCCTTACACTAAAAATATATTCATGAATGACTCAATATGTAAATTTTTTGCGGCCTTAGAACACTTATATGCATGATTGAATCACTATGAATTTTTTTTGACAGACTTAGAACACATGTCTGCATGATTCAATCACTATGAAATTTTTTTAGAGCATTACAACACATATATGCATGATTGAATCACTATAATTTTTTTTTGACAATCTTAAAACACTTATTTGGTTGATTGAATCGCTATGAAAATTTTCTGACAACCTTAGAACACATATATGAATGATTGAATCAGTATGAATTTCTTTTGTGAGACTTAGAACAATATATGCATGATTCATTCACTATGAATTTTTTTTTACAACCATAGAACACGTATATGCATGATTGAATCAATACAAAATTTCTTTGACAACCTTAGAACACATATATGCATGATTGAATCACTATGAATTTGTTTTTACTACCTCAGAGCACATATAAGCATGATTTAATCACTATTAAATTTTTTTGACAGCCATAAGACACATATATGAATGATTGAATATCTATGAAATTTTTTTGATAGCCTTAGAACACATATACGCATGATTGAATCACAATACTTTTTTTTGCAGCCTTAGAACACATATATGCAAGATTGAATCTCTATAAAAAAAAATTTAGAGCATTAGAACACATATATGCAAGATTGAATAACTATAAATTTTTTTTGACAACTTTAGAACACATATATGCATGATTGAATCACTATGAAAGTTTTTTGACACCCTTAGAACACATATATGCAAGATTGAGTCACTATAATTTTTTTTTGACAGTTTTAGAACATATATATGCATGATAGAATCACTAAATTTTTTTTCGACAGCCTTAGAACACTTATATGCATGATTGAATTACTATGAATTTTTTGTGACAACGCTAGAACACATATCTACTTGATTGAATCACTATGAATTTTTTTTACAGACTTAGAACACATATATGCTGGATTGATTCACTATAAAAAAATTTTGACAGCCTTAGAAAACATATCGGCTTGATTGTATCACTATGATTTTTTTTTGATAGCCTTAGAACACATATATGAATGATTGAATCACTTTAATTTTTTTTGATACCTTAGAACACATATATAAATGATTGAATGAGTATGAATTTTTTTTGACAGCCTTATAACACATATATGCATGATTGAATCACTATGAAATTTTTTCGACAGCCTTAGAACACATATATGAATGATTGAATAACTATGAATTTTTTTTGACAACCATAGAACACATATATGCATGATTGAATCACTATGAGATTTTTTTGACAGCCTTAGAAAACTTAGATGCATGTGTGAATCATTACAATTTTTTTTTGACAGCATTAGAACACATATATGCATGATTAAATCACTATAAAATTTTTTTGACAGCCATAGAATAGATATATGCATGATGGAATCAATACAATTTTTTTTTTACTGGCTTAAAACACATATATATGCATGATTGGATCACTACGAAATTTTTTTGACAGAGTTAGAACAAGTATATGCATGATTGAATCACTACACATTTTTTTTGACAGCCTTAGAACACATATATGGGTGATTGAATCACTAAATTTTTTTTTTGAGAGCATTAGAACACATATATGCATGATTGAATCACTATAATTTTTTTTTTAAAACCTTAGAACACATATACACATGATTCAATCAAGATGATTTCTTTTTTTACAGCCTTAGAACAAATATATGGATGATTGAATCACTATGAAGTTTTTTGACAGCCTTAGCACACATGTATGCATGATTGAATCACTATGAAATTTTTTGGCCAGCCTTACAACACATATATGCAAGATTGAATCAATATAAATTTTTTTGACAAGCTTAGAACGGATATATGTATGATTAACTCAATACAAATTTATTTCTATAGACTCAACAATTATATGCATGATTGAATCACTATGATATTTTTTTGACAACCATAGAACACAAATATGCTTGATTCAATTACTATGAGTTTTTTTTTACCGGCTTAGAACACATATATGCATGATTGAATCAATAGAAATTTTTTTAACAGTCTTCGAACACATATATACAAGACTTAATCACAACAATTTTTTTTGACATCCTTAAAACAAATATATGCATGATTGAATCAGTATGAATTTTTTTTACAGTCTTAGAACACATATATGCATGATAAAATCACTATGAATTTTTTTTAACAGCCTTAGAACACATATATCCGTGATTGAATCACTATAAAATTTTTTTGAGAGCAATAGAACACATATATGCATGATAGAATCAATATAAATATTTTGTGAAAACCTTAGAACAGCCTTAGCACACTTATATGGATTATTGAATCACCCTGAAATGTTTTTTGATAGCCTTAAAACATATATATGCTTGATTGATTCCCTCTGAATTTTTTTTGACAGCCTTGGAACACATATATGAATGATTGATTCACTATGAAATTTTTTTGACAACCATAGAACACCCAAATGTATGATTGAACCACTATGAGATTTTTTTGAAAGCCTTAGAACACATATATGCATCATTAAATCAATACAATTTTTTTTTGATAGCCTTAGAAGACATATGCATGATTGAATCACTATAAAATTTTCTTGAAAGCCTTAAAAAACATATATAAATGATTGAATAACTAAAAACATTTTTTGACAACCATAGAACACATATTTGCATGATTGAATCAATATGATATTTTTTTAACAGCCTTAGAACATATATATTCATGATTGAATCAATACGAAGAGTTTTTGACATCATTAGAAAACATATATGCATCATTGAATCACTATTAAAAAATTTTGACAGCCTTAGAACACATATAAGTAGGATTGAATCACCGTAAAATGTTTTTTGATAGCCTTAGAACACATATATGCATGATTGAATCACTCTGAAATTTTATTGACAACCTTGGAACACATATATGAATTATTGAATCACTATGAAAATTTTATGACAACCATAGAACACACATACGCATGATTGAGTCACTATGCAATTTTTTTGAAACCCTTATAACACATATATGCATGATTGAATCAATACAATTATTTTTGACAGCCTTAGAACACATATATGCATGATTCAATCACTATGAAATTTTATTGACAGCCTTTGAACACATATATGAATGATTGAATCAATGTAAAAAAAATTGACAACAATAGAAAACATATTTGCATGATTGAATCCCTATGAGATTTTTTTAACAGCCTTAGAACACATATATGCATGATTGAATCAATAAAATCATTTTTTGACACCCTTAGAACACATATATGGTTGATTGAATCACTAAAATTGTTTTTTTGACAACCTTAAAACACATTTATGAATGATTGAGTCACTATGAAATGTTTTTGCTACCATAGAACACATATATGCATTATTGAATCGCAATGATTTTTTTTAAAGCATTAGAACACATATATGCTTGATTGAATCACTACAAAAAAAAAAAATCACAACCTTAGAACACATATCTGCTTGATTGAATCACTATGAAATTTTTTTGACAGCCTTAGATCAAATATATGAATGATTGAATCACTATGAATTTTTTTTTACAGTGTTAGAACACATATATGCATGATTGAATCACTATGAAATTTTTTTGACAACTATACAACACATATATGCATGATTGAATCACTATGAGATTTTTTTGACAGCCTTAAGACACATGTATGCATAATTTAATCAATATAATTTTTTATTGACAGCCTTAGAACACATATATGCATGATTGAGTCACTATGAATTTTTTTTGCAATCTTAGAACACATATATGGATGATTGAATCACTATAAAACTATTTTGATGCCCTTAGAACACATATAAGCATGATTTAATTACTATAATTGTTTTTAACTTACATAGAAAACATATATGCATGATTCAAACACTATAAAAATTTTTGATTGCCTTAGCACACACATATACATGATAAAATCAGTGTGAAATTTATTTGACAGCCCTACATCACATATATGCATGATTGAATCACTCTAATTTTTTTTTGACAGCCTTAGAATACACATATGCATGATTGAAGCACAACAAAATTTTTTGGACAGCCTTAGAACATATATGCAAGATTGAATCAGTATGAAATTTTTTTGATAGCCTTAGAACACATATAAGCATGATTTAATTACTAAGATTTTTGTTTGATAGAGTTAGAACACATATAGGAATGATTTAATTACTATGAATTTTTTTTTACAACCTTGGAACACATATATACATGATTAAATCACTATGAAATTTTTTGATAGCCATAGTATACATATATGCATGATTGAATCACTATGAAAGTTATTTGACAACTTTAGAGCACACATACGCTGGATTGGATCACTCTAATTTGTTTTTACAGCCTTAGAACACTATGCTTGATTGAATTACTATGGAATGTTTTTGACAGCCTTAGAACACATATATAAATGATTGAATCACTGTGAAATTGTTTGACAGTCTTAAAACACATATATGCATGATTGAATCACTATGAGATTTTTTTGACAGCCTTAAAACACATATATGCATGATTGAATCACTATGATTTTTTTTAAAAGCCCAATATATAAGCATGATTTAATTACCATGAAGTTTTTTTGACAGAGTTAGAACACATATATACTTGATTTATTTAGTATGATTTTTTTTTGCAGACTTAGAACACATATATGCATGATTGAATCACTATGAAATTTTTTAATAGCATTAGAAAATATATATGCCGGATTGAATCACAGTGATTTTTTTTTTATAGCCTTAGAACACATATATATAAGTTTGAATCACTCTAATTTTTTTTTTACAGCATTAGAACACATATATGCACGATTGAATCATGGTGGAATTTTTTTGACAGCCTTAGAACACATATATGCATGATTGAATCACTATGAGAATTTTTTTACTTCCTAAGAATACATATATGAATAATTGAATCACTATGACATTTTTTTGACAACCATAAAACACATATATGTATGATTGAATCACTATGAGATTTTTTTGACAGACTTAGAACACATATATGCATGATTGAATCAATAAATTTTTTTTTGACAGCCTTAGAAAACATATATGCATAATTGCATCACTATAAATTTTTTTGACATCCTTATAACAATTATATACATGATTGAAAAAAATTTAACTTTATTTGCCGCCTTAGAACACTTCTATGCATGATTGAGTCACTATGAAATTTTTTTGACAGACTCAGAACAAATGTCTGCATGATTCAATCACTGTGAATTTTTTTGAGAGCATTAGAACAAAAATATGCATGATTGAATCACTATGAATTTTTTGGATAGCCTAAGAACACATATATGCATGATTGAATCACTATGAAATTTTTTGATAGCCTTAGAACACATATATGTGTGAATGAATCACTATGAAATTTAATTGACGGCCTTATAACACATATATGCAGGATTGAATCACTCTATTTTTTTTTGACAGCCTTAGTACACATATATGCATGATTGAATCACTATGGAATTTTTTTGACAGCCTTAGAACACATATATGCATGATTGAATCGCTGTGAAATGTTTTGACAGCCTTAGAACACATATATGCATGATTGAATCGCTGTGAAATTTTTTGACAGCCTTAGAACACATATATGCATGATTGAATCACTGTGAAATTTTTTGACAGCCTTAGAACACATATATGCATGATTGAATCACTATAAGATTCATTTGACAGCCTTAAAACACATATATGCATTATTGAATCACTACAAAATTTTTTGGACAGCCTTAGAACACATATATGCATGATTGAATCACTATGAAATTTTTTTGATAGACATAAAACACATATATCTTGATTGAATCACTATGAAATTTTTTGACAGGCTTATCACACGTATATGCATAATTGAATTAATGAATCACTATGAATTTTTTTTTATCCTTAGAACATATATGTGCCTGAATGAATCAATTTAAAACAAATTTGACAGCCTTAGAACACATATGTGCATTATTGAATCACTAGAAATTTTTTTTGACAGCCTGAGAATACATATATGCATGATTTAATCACTATGAAATTTTTTTGACAGCCATAGAACCCATATATGCATGATTAAATCACTATGAGATTTTTTTGATATCCTTAGAACACATATATGCCTGATTGAATCAATAAAAAAATTTTTGACAACCTTACAACACATATATGCATGATGGAATCACTATGGATTTTTTTTGACAGCCTTACAACACATTTATGCATGATTGAATCTCTATGAAATTTTTGTGACAACCTTATAAGACATATATGAATGATTGAATCACTATAATTTTTTTTTGACAACAATAGAACACATATATGCAAGATTAAATCAGCATGAGATTTTTTTGATAGCCTTAGAACACATATACGCATGATTGAATCAATGATTTTTTTTTTAACAGGCGTAGAACGTATATATGCATGATTGAATCACTATGGAATTTTTTTGATAACTTTTGAACACATATATGCATAACTGAATCACAATGAAATTTTTTTGACAGCCTTAGAACACATATAAGCATTATTTAATCACTATAATTTTTTTTTGATAGCCTTATAACACATATGCATCATAAAATCACTATGAATCACTGTGAATTTTTAATTACAGCCGTAGAACACATATATATAAGATGGAATCACTCTAAATTTTTTTTGACAGCCTTAGAACACATATTTGCATGATTGAATCATGATGGAATTTTTTTGAGAGCCATAGAACACATATATGCATGATTGAATTACTATGAAATTTTTTTGACTGCTTTAGAACACATATATGAATGATTGAATCACTATGAAATTTTTTAGACAACCAAAAAACACATATATGCATGATTGAATCACTATGAGATTTTTTTGACAGCCTTCGGACACATATATGCATGATTGAATCAATACAAATTTTTTTGTCAGCCTTAGAACACATATATGCATGATTGAATCACTACAATTTTTTTTTACATCCTTAGAACAAATATATGCATGATTAAATCTATTTGAATTTTTTTTGCTGACTTAGAACACATATATGCATGATCGAATCACTATGAATATTTTTTTGATAGCCTTAGAACATATATATGCGTGATTGAATCACTAAAATTTTTTTTTAGAGCATTAGAGCATATATATGTATGATTGAATCACTATAAATTTTTTTTGACAACCTTAGAACACATATCTGAGTGATGGAATCACTGTGAAAATTTTTTGATAGCCTAAGAACACATATATATGTGATTCAACAACTATGTATTTTTTTGACACCCTTAGAGCACATATAAGCTTGATTTAATTTCTATAAATTTGTTTTGACAGACTTAGAACACATATATGGATGATTGAAACACTATAAAATTTTTTTGATAGTGTTAGAACACATATATACATGATTGAAAAACCATGAAATTTTTTTACAGCCTCAGCAAACATATATGCATGATTGAATCACTCTGAATTTTTTTTTACAACCTTAGAACACATGTATGCGTGATTGAATCACTATGGAATGTTTTTGACAGCCTTAGAACACATATATGCAGGATTGAATCACTATAATCTTTTTTTGACAGCCTTAGAACACATATATGAATGATTGAATCACTGTGAATTTTTTTTGACAACCATAGAACACATATATGCATGATTGAATCACTATGAGATTTTTTTGACTGCCTTAGAACGCATATATGCATGATTGCATCACTATAAATTTTTTTGACATCCTTACAAGAAAAATATATGCATGATTGAAGCAATTTGAAATTTTTTTGCGGCCTTATAACACCTATATGCATGATTGAATCACTATGAAATTTTTTTGACATACTTAGAACACATGTCTGCATGATTCAATCACTATGAAATTTTTTTGACAACCTTAGAACACATATATGCTTGATTGAATCACTATGAATTTTTTTTGACAACCTTAGAACACATATATGCATGATTGAATCACTATAAATGTTTTTTGATAGTTTTAGAACATATATATGCATGATTGAATCACTAAATTTTTTTTGACAGCCTTAGAACACTTATATACATGATTGAATCACTATGAAATTTTTGTGACAACGCTAGAACACATATCTACATGATTAAATCACTATGAATTTTTTTTTACAGACTTAGAACACATATTCTGGATTGAATCACTATAAAAAAAATTTGACAGCCTTAGAAAACATATCGGCTTGATTGTATCGCTATGAATTTTTTTGATAGCCTTAGAACACATATATGAATGATTGAATCACTATAAAAATTTTTTGATAGCCTTAGAACACATATATAAATGATTGAATGACTATGAATTTGTTTTGACTGCCTTATAACACATATATGCATGATTGAATCACTATGAGATTTTTTTGACAGCCTTAGAACACATATATGAATGATTGAATAACTATGAATTTTTTTTGACAACCATAGAACACATATATGCATGATTGAATCACTATGAGATTTTTTTGACAGGCTTAGAAAACTTAGATGCATGATTGAATCATTACAAAAATTTTTTGACAGCATTAGAACACATATATGCAAGATTGAATCACTATGAAATTTTTTTGACTGACTTAGAACACATATATGAATGATTGAATCACCATGATTTTTTTTTTAGAACCATAGTACACATATATGCATGATGAAATCAATAAAAAAAATTTTGACAGGCTTAGAACACATATATATGCATGATTTTAGCACTACAAAAATTTTTTGACAGCGTTAGAACAAGTATATTTATGATTGTATCACTACACATTTTTTTCTACAACCTTAGAATACATATATGGGTGATTGAATCACTATAAAAAAATTTTGAGAGCATTATAAAACATATATGCATGATTGAATCACAATAATTTTTTTTTAAAAACCTTAGAATACATATACGCATGATTCAATCAAGATTATTTTTTTTTTACAGCCTTAGAACACATATATGCATGATTGAATCACTATGAAATTTTTTGACAGCCTTAACACACATGTATGCATGATTGAATCACTAGGAAATTATTTGGCCAGCCTTCGCACACATATATGCATGATTCAATCAATATAAATTTTTTTGACAGCCTTAGAACGCATATATGCATTATTAAATCAATACAATATTATTTTTACAGACTCAACATTTATATGCATGATTGAATCACTATGATAATTTTTTGACAATCATAGAACACATATATGCATGATTGAATCACTATGAGATTTTTTTGACAGGCTTAGAACACATATATGCATGATTGAATCAATAGAATTTTTTTTAAGTCTTAGAACATATATATGCATGACTGAATCACTACAATTTTTTTGACATACTTAAAACAAATATATGCATGATTGAATCGTTATGAATTTTTTTTACAGCTGTAGAACACATATATGCATGATAAAATCACTATGAATTTTTTTTTACAGCCTTAGAACACAGATATGCGTGATTAAATCACTATAAATTTTTTTTTAGAGCATTAGAACACATATATGCATGATTGAATCACTATGAATTTTTTGTGAAAACCTTAGAACAGCCTTATCACACTAATATGGACGATTGAATCACCCTGAAATGTTTTTTGACAGCCTTAGAACATATATATGCTTTATGGAATCACTCTAATTTTTTTTTTGACACCCTTGGAACACATATGTGAATGATTGACAACCATAAAACACCCATATGCATGATTGAAGCACTATGAGATATTTTTGAAAACCGTAGAACACATATATGCATCATTGAATCAATACAATTTCTTTTTGACAGCCTTAGAAGACATATGCATGATTGAATCACTATGAAATTTTCTTGACAGCCTTAGAACACATATATAAATGATTGAATCACTAAAAATGTTTTTTGACAACCATAGAACACATATTTGCGTGATTGAATCAATATGAGATTTTTTTGACAGCCTTAGAACACAGATATTCATGATTGAATCAATACAAAATTTTTTTGACATCATTAGAACACTTATATGAATGATTGAGTCACTATTAAATTTTTTTGACAGCCTTAGAACACATATAAGTAGGATTGAATCACCCTAAAATATTTTTTGACAGCTTTAGAACACATATATGCATGATTGAATCACTGTAAAATTTTATTGACAACCTTGGAACACATATATGAAATATTGAATCACTATGAAAATTTTATGACAACCATAGAACACACATACACATGATTGAATCACTATGAGATTTTGTTGAAACACTTAGAACACATATATGCATGATTGAATCAATACATTTTTTTTATAGCCTTAAAACACATATATGCATGATTGAATCACTATGAAATTTTCTTGACAACCTTTGAACACATATATGAATGATTGAATCACTATAAAAAAAATTTGACAACTATAGAAAACATATTTGCATGATTGAATCCCTATGAGATTTTTTTGACAGCGTTAGAACACATATATGCATGATTGAATCAATAATTTTTTTTTTGACAACCTTAGAACACATATATGCATGATTGAATCACAATGAATTTTTTTTACTACCTTAAAACACATATATGTATGATTGAGTCACTCTAAAATGTTTTTGCTACCTTAGAACACATATATGCATGATTGAATCACTATGATTTTTTTTAGAGCATTAGAACACATATATGCTTGATTGAATCACTATAAAACCTTTTTTGACAACCTTAGAACACATATCTCCTTGATTGAATCACTATGAAATTCTTTTGACAGCCTTAGAACACATATATGAATGATTGAATCGCTATGAGATTTTTTTTACTGCGTTAGAACACATATATGCATGATTGAATCACTATGAAATTTTTTTGACAACTATACAACACATTCATGCATGATTGAATCACTATGAGATTTTTTTGACATCCTTAAGACACATGTATGCGTAATAGAATCAATACAAATTTTTTTTACTGCCTTAGAACATATATATGCATGATTGAATCACTATGATTTTTCTTTGCAATCTTAGAACACATATATGGATGATTGAATTACTATAAAGCTTTTTTGACACCCTTATAACACATATATGCATGATTCAATTAATATAATTTTTTTTTAACTTACTTAGAAAACATATATGCATAATTGAAACACTATAATTTTTTTTTATTGCCTTAGCACACGCATATACATGATGAAATCACTGTTAAATTTATTTGACAGCCCTACAACACATATATGCATGATTGAATCACTCTGATTTTTTTTACAGCCTTACAAAAAATATATAATGATTGAATCACTATGAATTTGTTTTTACTACCTCAGAGCACATATAAGCATGATTTAATCACTATTAATTTTTTTTGACAGCCATAAGACACATATATGAATGATTGAATATCTATGAATTTTTTTTGATAGCCTTAGAACACATATACGCATGATTGAATCACAATAAATTTTTTTGCAGCCTTAGAACACATATATGCAAGATTGAATCTCTATAAAAAAAAATTTAGAGCATTAGAACACATATATGCATGATTGAATAACTATAAATTTTTTTTGACAACTTTAGAACACATATATGCATGATTGAATCACTATGAAATTTTTTTGACACCCTTAGAACACATATAAGCAAGATTGAATCACTATAATTTTTTTTTGACAGTTTTAGAACATATATATGCATGATTGAATCACTAAATTTTTTTTCGACAGCCTTAGAACACTTATATGCATGATTGAATTACTATGAATTTTTTGTGACAATGCTAGAACACATATCTACTTGATTGAATCACTATGAATTTTTTTACAGACTAAGAACACATATATGCTGGATTGATTCACTATAAAAAAAATTTGACAACCTTAGAAAATATATCAGCTTGATTGTATCACTATGATTTTTTTTTTATAGCCTTAGAACACATATATAAATGATTGAATGAGTGTGAATTTTTTTTGACAGCCTTATAACACATATATGCATGATTGAATCACTATGAAATTTTTTTGACAGCCTTAGAACACATATATGAATGATTGAATAACTATGAATTTTTTTTGACAACCATAGAACACATATATGCATGATTGAATCACTATGAGATTTTTTTGACAGCCTTAGAAAACTTAGATGCATGTGTGAATCATTACAATTTTTTTTGACAGCATTAGAACACATATATGCATGATTAAATCACTATAAATTTTTTTTGACAGCCATAGAACAGATATATGCATGATGGAATCAATACAATTTTTTTTTACTGGCTTAAAACACATATATATATCCATGATTGGATCACTACAAATTTTTTTTGACAGAGTTAGAACAAGTATATGCATGATTGAATCACTACGCATTTTTTTTGACAGCCTTAGAACACATATATGGGTGATTGAATCACTAAATTTTTTTTTTGCGAGCATTAGAACACATATATGCATGATTGAATCACTATAATTTTTTTTTTAAAACCTTAGAACACATATACACATGATTTAATCAAGATGATTTCTTTTTTTACAGCCTTAGAACAAATATATGGATGATTGAATCACTATGAAGTTTTTTGACAGCCTTAGCACACATGTATGCATGATTGAATCACTATGAATTTTTTTGGCCAGCCTTACAACACATATATGCAAGATTGAATCAATATAATTTTTTTTGAGAAGCTTAGAATGGATATATGTATGATTAACTCAATACAAATTTATTTCTATAGACTCAACAATTATATGTATGATTGAATCACTATGATATTTTTTTGACAACCATAGAACACAAATATGCTTGATTCAATCACTATGAGTTTTTTTTGACCGGCTTAGAACACATATATGCATGATTGAATCAATAGAATTTTTTTTAACAGTCTTCGAACACATATATACAAGACTGAATCACAACAATTTTTTTTGACATCCTTAAAACAAATATATGCATGATTGAATCAGTATGAATTTTTTTTACAGCCTTAGAACACATATATGCATGATAAAATCACTATGAATTTTTTTTAACAGCCTTAGAACACATATATCCGTGATTGAATCACTATAAAAAATTTTTGAGAGCAATAGAACACATATATGCATGATAGAATCAATATAAATTTTTTGTGAAAACCTTAGAACAGCCTTAGCACACTTATATGGATGATTGAATCACCCTGAAATGTTTTTTGATAGCCTTAAAACATATATATGCTTGATTGAATCACTCTGAATTTTTTTTGACAGCCTTGGAACACATATATGAATGATTGATTCACTATGAAATTTTTTTGACAACCATAGAACACCCAAATGCATGATTGAACCACTATGAGATTTTTTTGAAAGCCTTAGAACACATATATGCATCATTATTTCAATACAAATTTTTTTTGATAGCCTTAGAAGACATATGCATGATTGAATCACTATGAAATTTTCTTGACAGCCTTAGAACACATATATAAATGATTGAATAACTAAAAACCTTTTTTGACAACAATAGAACACATATTTGCATGATTGAATCAATATGAGATTTTTTTAACAGCCTTGGAACATATATATTCATGATTGAATCAATACAAAGAGTTTTTGACATCATTAGAAAACATATATGCATCATTGAATCACTATTAAAAATTTTTGACAGCCTTAGAACACATATAAGTAGGATTGAATCACCGTAAAATGTTTTTTGATAGCCTTAGAACACATATATGCATGATTGAATCACTCTGAAATTTTATTGACAACCTTGGAACACATATATGAATTATTGAATCACTATGAAAATTTTATGACAACCATAGAACACATATACGCATGATTGAGTCACTATGCGATTTTTTTTAAACCCTTAGAACACATATATGCATGATTGAATCAATACAATTATTTTTGACAGCCTTAGAACACATATATGCATGATTGAATCACTATGAAATTTTATTGACAACCTTTGAACACATATATGAATGATTGAATCAATGTAAAAAAAATTTGACAACAATAGAAAACATATTTGCATGATTGAATCCCTATGAGATTTTTTTAACAGCCTTAGAACACATATATGGATGATTGAATCAATAAAATCATTTTTTGACACCCT
The DNA here is from genome assembly GCF_984573655.1 of Nuphar pumila. Classification (NCBI taxonomy): domain Eukaryota; kingdom Viridiplantae; phylum Streptophyta; class Magnoliopsida; order Nymphaeales; family Nymphaeaceae; genus Nuphar; species Nuphar pumila. The sequence continues at coordinate 86,061,157 of NC_143252.1, read as the reverse complement.
TAGAACACATATATGGTTGATTGAATCACTAAAATTGTTTTTTTGACAACCTTAAAACACATTTATGAATGATTGAGTCACTATGAAATGTTTTTGCTACCTTAGAACACATATATGCATTATTGAATCGCAATGATTTTTTTTTAGAGCATTAGAACACATATATGCTTGATTGAATCACTACAAAAAAAAATTTCACAACCTTAGAACACATATCTGCTTGATTGAATCACTATGAAATTTTTTTGACAGCCTTAGATCACATATATGAATGATTGAATCACTATGAATTTTTTTTTACAGTGTTAGAACACATATATGCATGATTGAATCACTATGAAATTTTTTTGACAACTATACAACACATATATGCATGATTGAATCACTATGAGATTTTTTTGACAGCCTTAAGACACATGTATGCATGATTTAATCAATATAATTTTTTATTGACAGCCTTAGAACACATATATGCATGATTGAGTCACTATGATTTTTTTTTGCAATCTTAGAACACATATATGGATGATTGAATCACTATAAAACTATTTTGATGCCCTTAGAACACATATAAGCATGATTTAATTACTATAATTGTTTTTAACTTACATAGAAAACATATATGCATGATTCAAACACTATAAAAAATTTTGATTGCCTTAGCACACACATATACATGATGAAATCAGTGTGAAATTTATTTGACAGCCCTACATCACATATATGCATGATTGAATCACTCTAATTTTCTTTTGACAACCTTAGAATACACATATGCATGATTGAAGCACAACAAAATTTTTTGGACAGCCTTAGAACATATATACCAGATTGAATCACTATGAATTTTTTTTGATAGCCTTAGAACACATATAAGCATTATTTAATTACTAAGATTTTTGTTTCATAGAGTTAGAACACATATAGGAATGATTTAATTACTATGAATTTTTTTTTACAACCTTGGAACACATATATACATGATTAAATCACTATGAAATTTTTTGATAGCCTTAGTATACATATATGCATGATTGAATCACTATGAAAGTTATTTGACAACTTTAGAGCACACATACGCTGGGTTGGATCACTCTAATTTTTTTTGACAGCCTTAGAACACTATGCTTGATTGAATCACTATGGAATGTTTTTGACAGCCTTAAAACACATATATAAATGATTGAATCACTGTGAAATTTTTTGACAGCCTTAAAACACATATATGCATGATTGAATCACTATGATTTTTTTTTAAAAGCCCTATATATAAGCATGATTTAATTACCATGAAGTTTTTTTGACAGAGTTAGAACACATATATGCTTGATTTATTTAGTATGATTTTTATTTGCAGACTTAGAATACATATATGCATGATTGAATCACTACGAAATTTTTTAATAGCCTTAGAAAATATATATGCCTGATTGAATCACTGTGATTTTTTTTATAGCCTTAGAACACATATATATAAATTTGAATCACTCTAAATTTTTTTTACAGCATTAGAACACATATATGCACGATTGAATCATGATGGAATTTTTTTGACAGCCTTAGAACACATATATGCATGATTGAATCAGTATGAGAATTTTTTTACTTCCTTAGAATACATATATGAATAATTGAATCACTATGATATTTTTTTGACAACCATAAATATGTATGATTGAATCACTGAGATTTTTTTGACGGCCTTAGAACACATATATGCATGATTGAATCAATACAATTTTTTTTTACAGCCTTAGAAAACATATATGCATGATTGCATCACTATAAATTTTTTTGACATCCTTATAACAATTATATACATGATTGAAAAATTTTTAACTTTTTTTGCCGCCTTAGAACACTTCTATGCATGATTGAGTCACTATGAAATTTTTTTTACAGACTCTGAACAAATGTCTGCATGATTCAATCACTATGAAATTTTTTTAGAGCATTAGAACACAAATATGCATGATTGAATCACTATGAATTTTTTGGATAGCCTAAGAACACATATATGCATGATTGAATCGCTGTGAAATTTTTTGACAGCGTTAGAACACATATATGCATGATTGAATCACTGTGAATTTTTTTGACAGCCTTAGAACACATATATGCATGATTGAATCACTATGAGATTCATTTGACAGCCTTAAAACACATATATGCATGATTGAATCACTACAAAATTTTTTGGACAGCCTTAGAACACATAAATGCATGATTGAATCACTATGAAATTTTTTTGATAGACATAAAACACATATATCTGGATTGAATCACTATGAAATTTTTTGACAGGCTTATCACACGTATATAAATAATTGAATGAATGAATCACTATGAATTTTTTTTATCCTTAGAACATATATGTGCCTGAATGAATCAATTTAAAACAAATTTGACAACCTTAGAACACATATGTGCATTATTGAATCACTAGAAATTTTTTTTGACAGCCTCAGAATTCATATATGCATGATTTAATCACTATGAAATTTTTTTGACAGCCATAGAACCCATATATGCATGATTAAATCACTATAAGATTTTTTTGATATCCTTAGAACACATATATGCCTGATTGAATCAATAAAAATTTTTTTGACAACCTTACAACACATATATGCATGATGGAATCACTATGGATTTTTTTTGACAGCCTTATAACACATTTATGCATGATTGAATCTCTATGAAATTTTTATGACAACCTTAGAAGACATATATGAATGATTGAATCACTATAAAAATTTTTTGACAACAATAGAACACATATATGCAAGATTAAATCACCATGAGATTTTTTTGATAGCCTTAGAACACATATACGCATGATTGAATCAATGATTTTTTTTTAACAGGCGTAGAACATATATATGCATGATTGAATCACTATGGAATTTTTTTGATAACTTTTGAACATATATATGCATAACTGAATCACAATGAATTTTTTTTGACAGCCTTAGAACACATATAAGCATTATTTAATCACTATAATTTTTTTTTGATAGTCTTATAACACATATGCATCATAAAATCACTATGAATCACTGTGAATTTTTAATTACAGCCGTAGAACACATTTATATAAGATGAAATCACTCTAAATTTTTTTTGACAGCCTTAGAACACATATTTGCATGATTGAATCATGATGGAATTTTTTTGAGAGCCATAGAACACATATATGCATGATTGAATTACTATGAAATTTTTTTGACTGCTTTAGAACACATATATGAATGATTGAATCACTATGAAATTTTTTAGACAACCAAAAAACACATATATGCATGATTGAATCACTATGAGATTTTTTTGACAGCCTTCGGACACATATATGCATGATTGAATCAATACAAATTTTTTTGTCAGCCTTACAACACATATATGCATGATTGAATCACTACAATTTTTTTTTACATCCTTAGAACAAATATATGCATGATTAAATCTATTTGAATTTTTTTTGCTGACTTAGAACACATATATGCATGATCAAATCACTATGAATATTTTTTTGATAGCCTTAGAACATATATATGCGTGATTGAATCACTACAATTTTTTTTTAGAGCATTAGAGCATATATATGCATGATTGAATCACTATAAATTTTTTTTGACAACCTTAGAACACATATCTGAGTGATGGAATCACTGTGAAAATTTTTTGATAGCCTAAGAACACATATATATGTGATTCAACAACTATGTATTTTTTTGACACCCTTAGAGCACATATAAGCTTGATTTAATTTCTATAAATTTGTTTTGACAGACTTAGAACACATATATGGATGATTGAAACACTATAAATTTTTTTTGATAGTGTTAGAACACATATATTCATGATTGAAAAACCATGAAATTTTTTTACAGCCTCAGTAAACATATATGCATGATTGAATCACTCTGAATTTTTTTTTACAACCTTAGAACACATGTATGCATGATTGAATCACTATGGAATGTTTTTGACAACCTTAGAACACATATATGCAGGATTGAATCAGTATAATCTTTTTTTGACAGCCTTAGAACACATATATGAATGATTGAATCACTGTGAATTTTTTTTGACAACCATAGAACACATATATGCATGATTGAATCACTATGAGATTTTTTTGACTGCATTAGAACGCATATATGCATGATTGCATCACTACAATTTTTTTTGGACAGCCATAGAACACATATATGCATGATTGAATCACTATAAAAAAATTTTAAAAGCCTTATAACACATATAAGCATGATTTAATTACCATGAAGTTTTTTTGACAGAGTTAGAACACATATATGCATGATTTAATTACTATGATTTTTTTTATAGACTTAGAACACATATATGCATGATTGAATCACTAAGAAATTTTTTAATAGCCTTAGAAAATATATATACCAGATTGAATCACTGTGATTTTTTTTTACAGCCTTTGAATACATATAGATAAGATTGAATCACTCTAATTTTTTTTTTACAGCCTTAGAACACATATATGCAGGATTAAATCATGATGGATTTTTTTGACAGCCTTAAAACACATATATGCATGATTAAATCACTATGAAATTTTTTTGACTGCCTTAGAATACATATATGAATGATTGAATCACTATGACATTTTCTTGACAACCATAAAACACATATATGCATGATTGAATCACTATGAGCTTATTTTGACAACCTGAGAACACATATATGCATGATTAAATCAATATAATTTTTTTTTACAACATTAGAAAACATATATGCATGATTGCATCAATATAAATTTTTTTTGACATCCATATAACAATTATATGCATGATTGAAAAAAATTTAAAAGTTTTTGCTGCCTTAGAATACTTATATGCATGATTGCATCACTATGAATTTTTTTTGACAGACTTAGAACACATGTCTGCATGATTCAATCACTATGAAAAATTTTTAGAGCATTAGAACTCAAATATGCATGATTGAATCACTTTGAACTTTTTGGATAGCCTTAGAACACATATATGCATGATTGAATCACTATGTATTTTTTGATTGCCTTAGAACACATATATGCATGATTGAATCACTATGAAATTTATTTAACAGCTTTAGAACACATATATGCAGGATTGAATCACTCTAAATTTTTTTTGAGAGCCTTAGAACACATAATTGCAGGATTGAATCACTAATGAATTTTTTTGATAGCCTTAGAACACATATATGCATGATTGAATCACTATGAGATTTTTTGACAGCCTTATAACACAAATATGCATGATTGAATTACTGTGAAATTTTTTGACAGCCTTAGAACACATATATGCATGATTGAATCACTATGAGATTCTTTTGACAGCCCTAAAACACATATATGCATGATTGAATCACTACAATTTTTTTTGGACAGCCTTAGAACACACATATGCATGATTGAATCACTATGAAATTTTTTTGATAGAGTCAGAACACATATACGCATGATTTAACTACTATGAATTTTTTTTGACAGACTTAGAACACTTATATCTTGATTGAATCACTATGAAATTTTTTGACAGGCTTATCACACGTATATGCAAAATTGAAGGAATGAATCACTATGAATTTTTTTTGACGGCCTAAGAACATATATATGCTTGAATGAATCAATTTAAAACAAAATCGATAGCCTTAGAACACATATGTGCGTGATTAAATCACTATGAAATTTTTTTGACAGCCTGAGAACACATATATGCATGATTGAATCAATACAATTTTTTTTTGACAGCCTTAGAAAACATATATGCATGATTGCATCACTATAATTTTTTTTTGACATCCATATAACAATTATTTGGATGATTGAAAAAATTTAATTTTTTTTTGCAGCCTTAGAACACTTATATGCATGATTGCATCACTATGAAATTTTTTTGACATACTTAGAACACATGTCTGCATGATTCAATCACTATGAAAATTTTTGAGAGCATAAGAACTCAAATATGCATGATTGAATCACTATGAATTTTTTGGATAGCCTTAGAACACATATATGCATGATTGAATCACTATGAATTTTTTTGAAATTTATTTAACAGCCTTAGAACACATATATGCAGAATTGAATCACTCCAAAATTTTTTTTAGAGCCTTAGAACACAGAATTGCAGGATTGAATCAGTATGGAATTTTTTTGATAGACTTAGAACACATATATGCGTGATTGAATCACTATGAGATTCTTTTCGCAGCCTTAAAACACATATATGCATGATTGAATCACTACAAAATTTTTTGGACAGCCTTAGAACACACATATGCAAGATTGAATCCCTATGAAATTTTTTTTGATAGAGTCAGAACACATATACGCATGATTTCACTACTATGATTTTTTTTTACAGACTTAGAACACATATATCATGATTGAATCACTATGAAATTTTTTGACAGGCTTATCACACGTATATGCAAAATTGAAGGAATGAATCACTATGAATTTTTTTTTACGGCCTAAGAACATATATATGCTTGAATGAATCAATTTAAAACAAAATCGATTGCCTTAGAACACATATGTGCGTGATTAAATCACTATGAAATTTTTTGACAGCCTCAAAACACATATATGCAGGATTTAATCACTATGAATTTTTTTTGACAGCCTTAGAACCCATATATGCATGATTGAATCACTATGAGATTTTTTTGATAGCCTTAGAACACATATATGCCTGATTGAATCAATACAATTTTTTTTTGACAACCTTAGAACACATATATGCATGATGGAATCACTATGGAATTTTTTTGACAGCCTTATAACACATTTTTGCATGACTGATTCTCTATGAAATTTTTGTGACAACCTTAGAAGACATATATGAATGATTGTATCACTATAAAATTTTGTGACCATAATAGAACACATATATGCAAGATTGAATCACCATGAGATTTTTTTGATGGCTCTAGAACACATATACCCATGATTGAATCAATGCAATTTTTTTTAACAGACGTAGAATGTATATATGCATGATTGAATCACAATGAAATTTTTTTAACAGCCTTAGAACACATATAACCATTATTTAATCACTATAAATTTTTTTGATAGCCTTATAACACATATGCATCATTAAATCACTATGAATCACAGTGAATTTTTAATTACAGCCATAGAGCACATGTATATAAGATTGAGTCACTCTAAATTTTTTTGACAGCCTCATAACACATATATGCATGATTGAATCATGATGGATTTTTTTTGACAGCCTTAGAACACATATATGGATGACTGAATTACTAAAAATTTTTTTGACTGCCGTAGAACACATATATGAATGATTGAATCACTATGAAATTTTTATGACAACCAAAAAACACATATATGCATGATTGAAGACACATATATGCATGATTGAATCGATACAAATTTTTTTGTCAGCCATAGAACATCTATATGCATGATTGAATCACTATAATTTTTTTTTTACATCCTTAGAACAAATATACGCATGATTAAATCAATTTGAATTTTTTTTGCTGAATTAGAACACATATATGCATGATTGAATCACTATGAATATTTTTTTGATAGCCTTAGAACACATATATGCGTGATTGAATCACTACAAATTTTTTTTAGAGCATTAAAACATATATATGCATGATTGAATCACTATAAATTTTTTTTGACAACCTTAGAACACCTATCTGAGTGATGGAATCACTGTGAAATTTTTTTGATAGCCTTAGAACACATATATGTGTGATTGAATCACTATGTATTTTTTTTGACACCCTTAGAGCACATATAAGCATGATTTAGTTTATATAAATTTTTTTTGACAGACTTAGAACACATATATGGAAGATTGAAATACTATAAAATTTTTTTGATAGAGTTAGAACACATATATGCATGATTGAATAACCATGAATTCTTTTTGACACCATTAGAACATATATATGCATGATTGAATCACTATGATATTTTTTTGACAGCCTTAGAACACATAAATGCATGATTGAATCGCAATGGATTTTTTTTGACAGCCTTAGAACACATATATGCATGATTGAATCAGTATAATCTTTTTTTGACAGCCTTAGAACACATATATGAATGATTGAATCAATGTGAAATTTTTTTGACAACCATAGAACACATATGCATGATTGAATCACTATGAGATTTTTTTGACAGCCTTAGAACGCATATATGCATGATTAAATCAATACAATTTTTTTTTTATATCCTTAGAGCACATATATGCTTGATTGAATCACTGTAAAAAAAAATTGACAGCTTTAGAACACATATATGCATGATTGAGTCACTATGAAATTTTTTTGACAGACTTAGAACAAATATATGCATGATTTAATTACTATGAATTTTTTTTGACGGATTTACGACACATATATGCATGATTGAGTTACTATGAGATTTTTTGACAGCCTTTGAACACTTATATGCTTGATTGAATCAATACAATTTTTTTTTACAGCCTTAGAACACAGATGTGCATGATTTAATCACTATAAAGTTTTTTTGACAATTTATAACACATAACTGCTTGATTGAGTCACTATGATTTTTTTTTCACAGCCTTAGAACACATATATGAATAATTGAATCACTATGATTTTTTTTTAGAGCCTTAGAACACATATATGCATGATTCATTCACTATAATTTTTTTTTGACAACCATAAAAGACATATATGCAAGGTTGAATCTCTATGAGATTTTCTTGACAGCCTTAGAACTCATATATGCATGATTGAATCAACACAAATATTCTTTGACAACCTTAGAACACATATATGCAAGATTGAATCACAACAAAATTTCTTTGACAACCTTAGAACACATATATGCATCATTGAATCACTATGAAATTTTTTTGTCAGCCTTAGAACATATATGCATGATTGAATCACTATGAAATTTTTTTGATAGCCTTAGGGCACATTTGAGCATGATCTAGTCACTATGATTTTTTTTGACAGCCATAGAACACATAGATGCATTATTGAATCTCTATGATTTTTTTTTGACAGCCTTGGAATATATATACGCATGATTGAATCACTGTGAATTTTTTTTGCGGCCCTAGAACACATATATGAATGATTGAATCACTATGAAATTTTTTTGCAGCCTTAGAACACATATTTGCATGACTGAATCACTATGAATTTTTTTTTACAGCCTTAGAACTGATATATGCAAGATTGAATCACTAAGATTTTTTTTTAGAGCATTACAACACTTATATGCCTGATTGAATTACTATAGAAAAAATTTGAGAGCCGTAGAACACATATATGGATGATTGAATCACTATAAAAAAATTTTGTCAACCTTAGAACACATATCTACATAATTGAAACACTACGAATTTTTTTGAGAGCCTTAGAACACATATATGTATGATCGAATGAATCACTACGAATTTTTTTTGCAACCTTAGAACAAATATATGCATGATTGAATCAATATGAAATTTTTTTGACACCCTTAGAACACATATGAGCATGATTTGATCAATATGAATTTTTTTCGACAGCCTTAGAACACATAAATTCATCATTGCATCACTATGAAATTTGTTTGACAGCATTGGAACACATATATGCATGATTGAATCACTATGAATTTTTTTTTATAGCCTTGGAACACATATATGCATGATTGAATCGCTATAAAAGTTTTTTTGCAGCCTTAGAACACATATATGCATGATTGAATCACTATAAACTTTTTTTGACAGCCTTAGAACACATATATGCGTGATTGAATCACTAGAATTTTTTTTTGAGAGCCTTAATACACACATATGCATGATTGAATGACTATAATTTTTTTTTGACAAGCTTAGGACACTTATATGCATGATTGAATCAATATGATTTTTTTGACACCCTTAGAACACATATGAACACGATTTAATCAATATGATTTTTTTTTGTAGGCTTAGAACACATATATACATGATTGAATCACTATGAAATTTTTTTGACCGCCTTGTAACACATATCCATGATTGAGTCACTATGAAATTTTTTTGCAGCCTTAGAACACATATATGCATGATTGAATCACTATGAAATTTTTTTGACAACCTTAGAACACATATATGCGTGATTGAATCATTAGAAATTTTTTTATGAGCATTAGTACACATCTATACATGATTGAATCACTCTAAAATTTTTTTGTCAACCTTAGAACACATATCTACATAATTGAAACACTACGAATTTTTTTGAGAGCCTTAGAACACATATATGTATGATCGAATGAATCACTACGAATTTTTTTTGCAACCTTAGAACGAATATATGCATGATTGAATCACTATGAAATTTTTTTGACAGCCTTAGAACACATATATGCATGATTGAATCAATATGAAAATTTTTTGACACCCTTAGAACACATATGAGCATGATTTGATCAATATGAATTTCTTTCGACAGCCTTAGAACACATAAATTCGTCATTGCATCACTATAAAATTTTTTTGACAGCCTTTGAACACATATATGCATGATTGAATCACTCTGAAATTTTTTTGATAGCCTTGGAACACATATATGCATGATTGAATCGCTATAAAAGTTTTTTTGCAGCCTTAGAACACATATATGCATGATTGAATCACTATAAACTTTTTTTGACAGCCTTAGAACACATATATGCGTGATTGAATCACTAGAATTTTTTTTTGAGAGCCTTAGTACACACATATTTATGATTGAATGACTATAATTTTTTTTTTGACAAGCTTAGGACACATATATGCATGATTGAATCAATATGATTTTTTTTGACACCCTTAGAACACATATGAACATGATTTAATCAATATGATTTTTTTTTTGCAGGCTTAGAACACATATATACATGATTGAATCACTATGAATTTTTTTTGACCACCTTGGAACACATATCCATGATTGAGTCACTATGAAATTTTTTTGCAGCCTTAGAACACATATATGCATGATTGAATCACTATGAAATTTCTTTGACAACCTTAGAACACATATATGCGTGATTGAATCACTAGAAATTTTTTTATGAACATTAGTACAAATATATAGATGATTGAATCACTCTAAAAAAATTTTGTCAACCTTAGAACACAAATCTACATAATTGAAACACTACGATTTTTTTTGAGAGCCTTAAAACACATATATGTATGATCGAATGAATCACTACGATTTTTTTTTGCAACCTTAGAACAAATATATGCATTAAAAGCCTTATAACACATATAAGCATGATTTAATTACCATGAAGTTTTTTTGACAGAGTTAGAACACATATATGCATGATTTAATTACTTTGATTTTTTTTTACAGACTTAGAACACATATATTCATGATTGAATCACTAAGAAATTTTTTAATAGCCTTAGAAAATATATATGCCAGATTGAATCACTGTCATTTTTTTTGTCAAAAAATTTTCATAGTGATTCAATCACGCATATATGTGTTTTAAGGTTGTCAAATTTTTTTTATAGTGATTCAATCATGCATATATGTGGACAATGCTCTAAAAAAAATTTGTAGTGATTCAATCATGCATATATGTGTTCTAAGGCTGTCAAAAATTTTTCATAGTGATTCAATCATGCATATATGTCTTCTAAGGCTGTCAAAAAATTTTCTTAGTGATTTAATCGTGCATATATGTGTTGTAAGGCTGTCAAAAAAATTTCATAGCGAATCAATCATTCATATATGTGTTCTAAGGCCGTCAAAAAAAAATTATACTGATTTAAACATGCATATATGTGTTCTAAGGCTAGAAATTTTTTTCATAGTGATTCAATCATGTAGATATGTGTTCTAATGTAGTAAAAAAAAATTCATAGTGATTCAATCATGCATGTATATGTTCTAAGCCTCTCAAAAAAAATTCACAGTGATTAAATCATGCATATAAGTGTTCTAAGGCTGTCCAAAAAAATTCACAGTAAATCAAATCATGCAGCTATGTGTTCTAAGGTTGTCAAAAATATTTCATAGTGATTCAATCAAGAATATTTGTATTCTAAGGCTCTCAAAAAAATTACTAGTGATTCAATCTAGCATATATGTGTTCTAAGGCAGTCAAAAAACTTTCATAGAGATTCAATCTTGCATATATGTGTTCTAATCCCGTCAAAAAAAGGTTCATAGTGATTCAATCATGCATATATGTGTTTAAAGCTATAAAAAAAAATTCATAGTGATTCAATAATGCAGATATGTGCTCTAAGGATGTCAAAAAAATTTATAGTGATTCAATCATGCATATATGTGTTCTAATGCTCTAAAAAAAAAATTGTAGCGATTCAATCATGCATATATGTGTTCTAAGCCTATCAAAAAATTCTCATAGTGATTCAATCTTGCATATATGTGTTGTATGGTTGTCAAAAAATTTTCCTAGTGATTCAATAATGCATATATGTGATCTGAGGCTGTCAAAAAAAAATCATAGTGATTTAATCAAGCATATGTGTTATAAGGCTATAAAAAAAAATTATAGTGATTAAATAATGCTTATATGTGTTCTAAGGCTTTCAAAATTTTTTTATAGTGATTCAGTTATGCATATATGTGTGCAAAAGTTATCAAAAAAATTCCATAGTGATTCAATCATGCATATATCTGTTCTAAGCCTGTTAAAAAAAAATTGTATTGATTCAATCATGCGTATATGTGTTCTAAGGCTATCAAAAAAATCTCATGGTGATTCAATCTTGCATATATGTGTTCTATTATAGTAAAAAAAAAATATAGTAATTAAATCATTCATATATGTCTTCTAAGGCTGTCACAAAAATTTCATAGAGATTCAATCATGCATAAATGTGTTCTAAGGCTGTCAAAAAAATTTCATAGTGATTAAATCATGCATATATGTGTTCTGAGGCTTTCAAATAAATTTCATAGTGATTCAATCTTATATATATGTGTTCTAAGGCTGTAATTAAAAATTCATAGTGATTCAATCATGGGTATATGTATTCTAACATTGTCAAAAAAAATTTATAGTGATTCAGTTACGCATATATGTGTCCAAAAGTTATCAAAAAATTTACATAGTGATTAAATCATGCATATATCCGTTCTAAGCCTGTTAAAAAAAAATTGTATTGATTCAATCATGCGTATATGTGTTCTAAGGCTATCAAAAAAATCTCATGGTGATTCAATCTTGCATATATGTGTTCTATTGTAGTAAAAAAAATTTATAGTAATTCAATCATTCATATATGACTTCTAAGGTTGTCAAAAAGATTTTGTTGTGATTCAATCACGCATATATGTGTTCTAAGGCTGTTAAACAAATATCTTAGTGATTCAATCATGCATATATGTGTTTTAATGCTGTCAAAAAAATCTTATAGTGATTCAATCATGCATATATGTGTTCTAAGGCTATCAAAAAAAAATCATAGTGATTCAATCATGCATATATGTGTTCTAAGGCTGTAAAAAAAATTCATAGTGATTCAATCACGCATATGTGTGTTCTAAGGCCGTCAAAAAAATTTCTTATCAATTCAATCATAAATATAAGTGTTCTAAGGGTGTCAAAAAATTTCTTAGTGATTCAATCACGCATATATGTGTTTTAAGGTTGTCAAAAAATTTTTATAGTGATTCAATCATGCATAATTGTGTTCTAATGTTCTCAAAAAAAATTTATAGTGATTCAATCATGCATATATGTGTTCTAAGGCTGTCAAAAAAATTTCATAGTGATTCAATCATGCATATATGTCTTCTAAGGCCGTCAAAAAAATTTCATAGTGATTCAATCATGCATATGTGTGTTGTAAGGCTGTCAAAAACACTTCATAGCGAATCAATCATTCATATATGTGTTCTAAGGCCATCAAAAAAGTTTCATACTGATTTAAACATGCATATATTTTTTCTAATGCTCTAAAAAAAATGTCTAGTGATTCAATCACACATATATGTGTTCTAAGGCAGTCAAAATCTTTTCATAGGGATTAAATCATGCATATATGTGTTCTGAGGTTGTTTAAAAAAAATTCATAGTGATTCACTCCTCCATATATGTGTTCTAAAGCTGTCAATTTTTTTTGAAATGATTCAATCATGCATATATGTGTTCTAAGGCTATCAAAAAAATCCCACAGTGATTCAATCATGCATATATGCGTTGTATGGTTGTCGAAAAAAATTTATAGTGATTCAATCATTCATATATGTGTTCTAAGGCTGTCAAAAAAAATTCATAGTGATTCAATCATGCATATATGTGTTCTAAGGCTATAAAAAAAAAAATCATAGTGATTCAATCATGCATATATGTTCTTTAAGGCTGTCAAAAAATTTTCATAGTGATTCAATCATGCATATATGTTTTCTTAAGCTGTCAAAAAAATTTCATAGTGATTCAATCATGCATATGTGTGTTCTAAGGCTGTCAAAAAAAAAAATCATAGTGATTCAATCATGCATATATGTGTTCTAAGGCCATCAAAAAAATTTTAAGGTGATTCAATCAAGCATATATGTTTTCCAAGGCTTTAAAAAAAAATTCATAGTAATTCAATCTTGTAGATGTGTTCTAAGGTTGTCAAAAAAAATTTATAGTGATTCAATAATGCATATATGTGTTCTAATGCTCTAAAAAAAAATTTCTAGTGATTCAATCACGCATATATGTGTTCTAAAGCCGTCACAAAAAATTCATAGAGATTCAATCATTCATATATGTGTTCTAAGGCTATAAAAAAAAATTCATAGTGATTCAATCATGCATATATGTGTTCTAAGGCTATCAAAAAAATTTCATAGTGATTCAATCATGCATATATGTTTTCTAAGGCTGTCAAAAAAATTTCATAGTGATTCAATCACACATATGTGTGTTCTAAAGCTATCAATAAAATTTCATAGTGATTCAATCGTGCATATATGTTTTCTAAGGACGTCAAAAAAAATTCTTAGTGATTCAATCATAAATATATGTGTTCTAAGGGTGTCAAAAAAATTTCATAGTGATTCAATCACGCATATATGTGTTTTAAGGTTGTCAATTTTTTTTATAGTGATTCAATCATGCATATATGTGTTCTAACGCTGTCAAAAATTTTCATAGTGATTCAATCGTGCATATATGTCTTCTAAGGCCGTCAAAAAATTTTCTTAGTTATTCAATCATGCATATGTGTGTTGTAAGGCTGTCAAAAAAACTTCATAGCGAATCAATCATTCATATATGTGTTCTAAGGCCATCAAAAAAGTTTCATACTGATTTAAACATGCATATATTTTTTCTAATGCTCTAAAAAAAAATGTCTAGTGATTCAATCACACATATATGTGTTCTAATGCAGTCAAAATCTTTTCATAGGGATTAAATCATGCATATATGTGTTCTGAGGTTGTTTAAAAAAAATTCATAGTGATTCACTCCTCCATATATGTGTTCTAAAGCTGTCAATTTTTTTTGAAATGATTCAATCATGCATATATGTGTTCTAAGGCTGTCAAAAAAATCCCACAGTGATTCAATCATGCATATATGCGTTGTATGGTTGTCGAAAAAAATTTATAGTGATTCAATCATTCATATATGTGTTCTAAGGCTGTCAAAAAAAATTCATAGTGATTCAATCATGCATATATGTGTTCTAAGGCTATAAAAAAAAAATCATAGTGATTCAATCATGCATATATGTTCTTTAAGGCTGTCAAAAAATTTTCATAGTGATTCAATCATGCATATATGTTTTCTTAAGCTGTCAAAAAAATTTCATAGTGATTCAATCATGCATATGTGTGTTCTAAGGCTGTCAAAAAAAAAAATCATAGTGATTCAATCATGCATATATGTGTTCTAAGGCCATCAAAAAAATTTTAAGGTGATTCAATCAAGCATATATGTTTTCTAAGGCTTTAAAAAAAAATTCATAGTAATTCAATCTTGTAGATGTGTTCTAAGGTTGTCAAAAAATTTTTATAGTGATTCAATAATGCATATATGTGTTCTAATGCTCTAAAAAAAAATTTCTAGTGATTCAATCACGCATATATGTGTTCTAAAGCCGTCACAAAAAATTCATAGAGATTCAATCATTCATATATGTGTTCTAAGGCTATAAAAAAAAATTCATAGTGATTCAATCATGCATATATGTGTTCTAAGGCTATCAAAAAAATTTCATAGTGATTCAATCATGCATATATGTTTTCTAAGGCTATCAAAAAAATTTCATAGTGATTCAATCACGCATATGTGTGTTCTAAGGCTATCAATAAAATTTCATAGTGATTTAATCGTGCATATATGTTTTCTAAGGACGTCAAAAAAAATTCTTAGTGATTCAATCATAAATATATGTGTTCTAAGGGTGTCAAAAAAATTTCATAGTGATTCAATCACGCATATATGTGTTTTAAGGTTGTCAATTTTTTTTATAGTGATTCAATCATGCATATATGTGTTCTAACGCTGTCAAAAATTTTCATAGTGATTCAATCGTGCATATATGTCTTCTAAGGCCGTCAAAAAATTTTCTTAGTGATTCAATCATGCATATCTGTGTTGTAAGGCTGTCAAAAAAATTTCATAGCGAATCAATCATTCATATATGTTTTCTAAGGCCGTCAAAAAAAGTTTATACTGATTTAAACATGCATATATGTGTTCTAAGCCTGGAAATTTTTTTTATAGTGATTCAATCATGTAGATATGTGTTCTAATGTTGTAAAAAAAATTCATAGTGATTCAATCATGCATATATATGTTCTAAGGCTGTAAAAAAAATTTCACAGTGATTAAATCATGCACATAAGTGTTCTAAGGCTGTCCAAAAAAATTCACAGTAAATCAAAGCATGCAAATACGTGTTCTAAGGTTGTCAAAAATATTTCATAGTGATTCAATCAAGAATATATGTATTCTAAGGCTCTCAAAAAAATTACTGATGATTCAATCTTGCATGTATGTGTTCTAAGGCAGTCAAAAAACTTTCATAGAGATTCAATCTTGCATATATGTGTTCTAATCTCGTCAAAAAAAAGTCCATAGTGATTCTATCATGCATATATGTGTTTTAAGGCTATAAAAAAAATTCATAGTGATTCAATAATGCAGATATGTGCTTTAAGGTTGTCAAAAAAATTTATAGTGATTCAATCATGCATATATGTGTTCTAATGCTCTAAAAAAAAATTGTATTGATTCAATCATGCATATACGTGTTCTAAGGCTATCAAAAAATTCTCATAGTGATTCAATCATGCATATATGTGTTGTATGGTTGTCAAAAATTTTTCCTAGTGATTAAATAATGCTTATATGTGTTCTAAGGCTGTCAAAAAAAATTTATAGTGCTTCAGTTATGCATATATGTGTTCAAAAGTTATCAAAAAATATCCATAGTGATTCAATCATGCATATATCCGTTCTAAGCCTGTTAAAAAAAAATTATATTGATTCAATCCTGCATATATGTGTTCTAAGGCTATCAAAAATATCTCATGGTGATTCAATCTTGCATATATGTGCTCTATTGTTGTAAAAAAAAATTTATAGTAATTCAATCATTTATATATGTCTTCTAAGGCTGTCACAAAAATTTCATAGAGATTCAATCATGCATAAATGTGTTCTAAGTCTGTCAAAAAATTTTCATAGTGATTAAATCATGCATATATATGTTCTGAGGCTGTCAAAAAAATTTCATATTGATTAAATCATGCATATATGTGTTCTAAGGCTGTCAAATATTTTTAAAATTGATTCAATCATGCATATTGTATTCTAAGGCTGTCAAAAAAAAAAATTAGAGTGATTCAATCTTATATATATGTGTTCTAAGGCTGTAATTAAAAATTCATAGTGATTCAATCATGGGTATATGTATTCTAACATTGTCAAAAATAAGGCTGTCAAAAAATTTTTATAGTGATTCAGTTACGCATATATGTGTCCAAAAGTTATCAAAAAATTTCCATAGTGATTCAATCATGCATATATCCGTTCTAAGCCTGTTAAAAATTTTTTTATTAATTCAATCATCCGTATATGAGTTCTAAGGGTATCAAAAAAATCTCATGGTGATTCAATCTTGCATATATGTGTTCTATTGTAGTAAAAAAAAATTTATAGTAACTCAATCATTCATATATGTCTTCTAAGGCTGTCACAAAAATTTCATAGAGATTCAATCATGCATAAATGTGTTCTAAGGCTGTCAAAAAAATTTCATAGTGATTAAATCATGCATATGTGTTCTGAGTGTGTTAAAAAAATTACATAGTGATTCAATCATGCATATATGTGTTCTGAGGCTGTTAAAAAAATTACATAGTCATTCAATCATGCATATATGTGTTCTAAGGCTGTCAATTTTTTTTTAAATTGATTCAATCATGCATATATGTATTCTAAGGCTGTCAAAAAATATTAGAGTGATTCAATCTTATATATATGTGTTCAAAGGCTGTAATTAAAAAATCAGAGTGATTCAATCATGTGTATATTTATTCTAACATTGTAAAAAAAAGTTAATAGTGATTCAATCATGATATATGTGTTCTAAGTCTATCAAAAAAAATCATAGTAGTTAAATCATGCATATATGTGTTTTGACTCTATAAAAAAAAATTCATAGTGATTTAATCATGCATATATGTATTCTAAGGCAGTCAAAAAAAAATTGTAGTGATACTATCAAGCATATATGTTTTCTAAGGCTGTCAAAAGAATCTTGTAGTGATTCAATCATGCATATATATCTTCTATGGTTGTGAAAAAAAATTCATAGTGATTTAATCAATCATATACGTCTTCTAAGGCTGTGAAAAAAAATTCATAGTGATTCAATCATGCATATGTGTGTTTTATGGTTGTCAAAAAAAATTCATAGTGATTCAATGATGCATATATGTGTTATAAGGCTGTCAAAAAAATTCCATGATGATTCAATCGTGCATATATGTGTTCTAAGGCTGTAAAAAAACAATTAGAGTGATTCAATCTTATATATATGTATTCTAAGGCTGTAAAAAACAAATCGCAGTGATTCATTCAGGCATATGTATTTTCTAAGGCTATTAAAAAATTTCATATTGATTCAATCATGCATATATGTGTTCTAAGTCTGAAATAAAAATCATAGTAATTAAATCATGCATATATGTGTTCTAACTCTGTCAAAAAACGTCCATGGTAATTAAATCATGCTTATATGTGTTATAACGCTTTTAAAAAAATTTCATAGTGATTCAATCATGCATATATGTGTTCTAAGGCTGTCCAAAAATTTTTGTAGTGATTCAATCATGCGTATATGTGTTTTAAGATGGTGAAAAAGATTTTGTTGTGATTCAATCATTCATATATGTGTTCTAAGGCTGTTAAAAAAATCTCAAAGTTATTCAATCATGCATATATGCGTTCTAAGGCTGTCAAAAAAATCTCATAGTGATTCAATCATGCATATATGTGTTCTAAGGCTGTGAAAATTTTTTCATAGTGATTCAATCATGCATATGTGTGTTCTAAAGCTGTCAAAATAATTTCATAGTGATTCAATCATGCATATATTGGTTCTAAGGCTGTCAAAACAAAATCATAGTGATTCAATTATGCATATATGTGTTCTAAGGCAGTAAAAAAAATTCTAGTGACTTAATCATCCATATATGTGTTCTATAGCTGTCAAATTTTTTTTACAGTGATTCAATCATACATATATGTATTCTAAGGATATAAAAAAAAAATTGTATTGATTCAATCATGCATATATGTGTTCTAAGGCTGTCAAAAAAATCCCATAGTGATTCAATCAAGCGTATAAGTGTTCTATGGTTGTCAAAAAAAAATCATAGTGATTCAGTAATTCATATATGTGTTTTTTGACGGTCAAAAAAATTTCATAGTGATTCAATCATGCATCTATGTGTTCTAAGGCTGTCAAAAAAATTGTATTGATTCAATCATGCATATAAGCGTTCTAAGACTATCAAAAAAATCTCATATTGATTCAATCATGGATATATGTGTTCTATGGTTGTCAAAAAAAATTGACAATGATTCAATCATTCATATATGTTTTCTAAGGCTGTCAAAAAAAGATTATAGTGATTCAATCATGCATATATGTGTTCTAAGGCTGTCAAAAAAATTCCATAGTGATTCAATCATGCATATATGTGTTCTAAGGCTGTCAAAAAAAATTCATAGTGATTCAATCATGCATATATATGTTCTAATGCTATCAAAAAAAATTCATGGTTATTCCATCATGCATATACGGGTTCTAACTCTATCAAAAAAAATTTATATTGTTTCAATCATCTATATATGTGTTGTAAGTCTGTCAAAAAAAAATTATAGAAACTAAATCATGCTTATGTGTGCTCTAAGGGTGTCAAAAAAAATGCATAGTGATTCAATCACACATATATGTGTTCTAAGGCTATCAAAAAAATTTCACAGTGATTCCATCAATCAGATATGTGTTCTAAGGTTGTCAAAAAAAATTTATTGTGATTTAATCATGGATATATATGTTTTAATGCTCTAAAAAATTTTTTGTAGTGATTCAATCACGCATATTTGTGTTCTAAGGCTATCAAAAAAATATTCATAGTGATTCAATCATGCATATATGAGTTCTAAGTCAGCAAAAGAAAATTCAAATTGATTTAATCATGCATATATTTGTTCTAAGGATGTCAAAACAAAAAATTGTAGTGATTCAATCATGCATATATATGTTCTATGGCTGACAAAAAAATTTGAATTGATTCAATCATGCATATATGTGTCTTGAATCATGCATATATCTATTTTTTGGTTGTCAAAAAAATTTCATAGTGATTCAGTCATTCATATATGTGTTCTAAGGTAGTAAAAAAAAATTCATAGTAACTCAATCATGCATATATGTGTTCTAACTCTGTCAAAAAAATTCCATCATGATTCAATCATGCATATATGTGTTCTAAGGCTGTCAAAAAAAATTTAGAGTGACTCAATCTTATATATATGTGCTCTACGGCTGTAATTAAAAATTCACAGTGATTCATAGTGATTTAATAATGCATATGTGTTATAAGGCTATCAAAATTTTTTTATAGTGAATAAATAATGGTTATATGTGTTCTAAGGCAGTTAAAAAAATTTCATTGTGATTCAGTTATGCATATATGTGTTCAAAAGTTATCAAAAAAATTCTATAGTGATTCAATCATCCATATATACGTTCTATGTCTGTTAAAAAAAAATTGCATTGATTCAATCATGCGTATATATGTTCTAAGGCTATCAAAAAAATCTCATGGTGATTCAATCTTGCATATATGTGTTCTATTGTTGTAAAAAAAAATTTATAGTGATTCAATCATTCATATATGTCTTCTAAGATTATCACAAAAATTTCATAGAGATTCAATCATGCATAAATGTGTTATAAGGCTGTCAAAAAAATTCCATAGTGATTCCATCATGCATAAATGTGTTATAAGGTTGTCAAAAAAAGGTCATAGTGATTCAATCATGCATATATGGGTTCTAAAGCTGTCAAAAAAATTTCATACTGATTAAATCATGCATATATGTGTTCTGAGGCTGTCAAAAAAAATTCAGTGATTTAATCATGCACATATGTGTTCTAAGGCTGTCAAATTTGTTTTAAATTGATTCATTCAGGCATATATATGTTCTTAGGCCGTCAAAAAAAATTCATAGTGATTCATTCATTCAATTATGCATATACGTGTGATAAGCTTGTCAAAAATTTCATAGTGATTCAATCATGGTATATGTGTTCTAAGTCTGTCAAAAAAACTCATAGTAGTTAAATCATGCGTATATATGTTCTGACTCTATCAAAAAAATTTCATAGTGATTCAATCATGCATATGTGTGTTCAAAGGCTGTCCAAAAAATTTTGTAGTGATTCAATCATGCATATATGTGCTTTAAGGCTGTCAAAAGAATCTCATAGTGATTCAATAATGCATATATGTGTTCTAATGCTGTCAAAAAATTTCACAGTGATTCATTCATGCATATATGTGTTCTGAGGCTGTCAAAAGAATCTCATAGTGATTCAATCATGCATATATCTGTTCTAAGGCTGTCAAAAAAATTCCATAGTGATTCTATCCTGCAATTATGTGTTCTAAGGCTGTCAAAAAAAAATTGAAGTGATTCAATCCTTTATATATGTGTTCTAAGGCTGTTAAATAAATTTCATAGTGATTCAATCATACATATATGTGTTCTAAGGCTATCAAAAAATTTCATAGTGATTCAATCATCCATATATGTGTTCTAAGGCTATCCGAAAAATTCATAGTGATTCAATCATGCATATTTGAGTTTTAATGCTCTCAAAAATTTTCATAGTGATTGAATCATATAGACATGTGTTCTAAGTCTGTCAAAAATTATTCATAGTGATTCAATCATGCATATAAGTGTTCTAAGGCGGCCAAAAAATTTAAAAATTTTTCAATCATGCATATAATTGTTATAAGGATGTCAAATAAAAATTATAGTGATGCAATCATGCATATATGTTTTCTAACGCTGTAAAAAAAAATTGTATTGATTCAATCATGCATATATGTGTTCTCAGGCTGTCAAAAAAATCTCATAGTGATTCAATCATGCATATATGTGTTTTATGGTTGTCAAAAAAATGTTATAGTGATTCAATCATTCATATATGTATTCTAAGGCAGTCAAAAAAATTTCATAGTGATTCAATCATGCATATATGTGTTCTAAGGCTGTCAAAAAAATTCCATCATGATTCAATCATGCATATATGCGTTCTAAGGCTGTAAAAAAAATTTAAAGTGATTTAATCTTATATATATGTATTCTAAGGCTGTAAAAAAAAAATCACAGTGATTCAATCGGGCATATATATTTTCTAAGGCTTTTAAAAAATTTCTTAGTGATTCAATCATGCATATATATGTTCTAAGTCTGTAAAAAAAAAATCATAGTAATTTAATCAAGCTTATATGTGTTATAAGGCTTTTAAAAACTTTTTGAAGTGATTCAATCATGCATATATGTGTTCTAAGGCTGTCCAAAAAAAATTGTAGTGATTGAATCATGCATAATTGTGTTTTAAGGTGGTCAAAAAAAATTTGTTGTGATTCAATCATGCATATATGTGTTCTAAGGCTATCAAAAATATCTCATAGTGATTCAATCATGCATATATGTGTTCTAAGGCTGTCAAAAACTTTTCATAGTGTTTCAATCATGCATAAGTGTGTTCTAAGGCTGTCAAAATAATTTCATAGTGATTCAATCATGCATATATGTGTTCTAAGGCTGTAAAAAAAAATACATAGTGATTCAATCATGCATATATGTGTTCTAAGGCATTAAAAAAATTTCTAGTGACTCAATCACGCATATATGTGTTGTATGGTTGTCAAAAAAATTTCCTATTGATTCAATAATGCATATATGTGTTCTGAGGCTATAAAAAAAAATCATAGTGATTCAGTCTTGCACATATGTGTTGTAAGGCTGTCAAACAATATCCATAGTGATTCAATCATGCACATATGTGTTATATTTTTGTCAAAAAAATTGTATAGTGATTCAATCATCCATATGTGTGGTCTAAGGCTGTGAAAAAAATTCTATAGTGATCCAATCATGCATATATGTGTTCTAAGGCTATCAAAAAAATTTCATAGTGATTCAATCATGCATATATGTGTCTAAGGCTGTAAAAAAAAATTCATAGTCATTCAATCATTTATATATATGTTCTAAGGCTGTCAAAAAAATACCACATTGATTCAATCATGTAGATATGCATTCTAAGATTGTCAAAAAAAAATTATAGTGATTCAATCATGCATATATGTGTTCTAATGCTCTCAAAAAAAATTCTAGTGATTCAATCACGTATATATGTGTTCTACGGCTGTCAAAATAAATTAATAGTGATTCAATCACGCATATATGTGTTCTAAGGCTGTCAAAAAAAATCATAGTGATTCAATCATGCATATATATTTTCTAAGGCTATCAAAAAAATTTCATAGTGATTCAATCATGCATATATGTGTTCTAAGGCTATCAAAAATTTTTTATAGTGATTCAATCATGCATAAGTGTGTTCTAAGGCTGTCAAAACAATTTCAATGTGATTCAATCATACATATATGTGTTCTAAGACTATAAAAAAAAATTCATAGTGATTCAATCATGCATATATGTGTTCTAAGGCAGTAAAAAAAATTATATAGTGATTCCATCATGCATATGAGTGTTGTAAGGCTGTGAAAAAAGTTTCATATTGATTAAATCATGCTCATATGTATTCTAAGGGTGTCAAAAAAGTTTCAGAGTGATTTAATCATTTATATATGAGTTGAAAGGATGTCAAAAAAAATTATATTGATTCAATTTTGCATATATGTGCTTTAATGCTCTGAAAAAAACTTTGTAGAGATTCAATCATGCATATATGTGTTCTAAGGCTGTCAAAAAAATTTCATGGTGATTCAATCATGTTGATATTTGTTCTAAGGTTGTCAAAAAAAATTTAGAGTGATTCAATCATGTATATATGTGTACTAATGCTTATAAAAAAATTTCTATTGATTCAATCACGCATATATGTGTTCTAAGGTTGTCAAAAAAATTTCAAAGTGATTCAATCATGCATATATGTGTTCTAAGGCTGCAAAAAAATTTCATAGTGACTCAATCATGGATATATGTGTTCCAAGGCGGTCAAAAAAATTACATAGTGATTCAATCATGTATATATGTGTTCTAAGCCTGCAAAAAAAAAACATATTGATTAAATCGTGTTCATATGTGTTCTAATGGTGTAAAAAAAAAGCATATTAATTCAATCATGCATATATGTGTCCTAAGCTTGTCAAAAAAAATTATAGTGATTCAATCATGCATATATGTGTACGAAGGCTCTCAAAAAAAATTTCTAGTGATTCAATCACGCATATATGTGTTCTAAGGCTGTCAAAAAAAGTTTATAGTGATTCAATCATGCATATATGTGTTCGAAGGCTGCAAAAATATTTCATAGTGATTCAATCATGCATATATGTGTTCCAAGGCTATAAAAAAAAATCATAGTTAATCAATCATGCATATATGTGTTTCAAGGCTGTCAAAAAAAATTCATAGTGATTCAATGATGAATTTATGTGTTCTAAGGCTGTCAAAAAAAATTCATATTGATCAAATCATGCTCATATGTGTTCTAAGGGTGTCAAAAAATTTTCATATTGATTCAATCATTCATATATGTGTTCTAAGGCTGTCAAAAAAATTCATAGTGATTCAATCATGCATATATTTGTTCTAAGGCTGCAAAAAAAATGCGTAGTGATTCATTCGATCATGCATATATGTGTTCTAAGGCTCTCAAAAAAATTCATAGTGATTCAATTATGTAGATATGTGTTCTAAGGTTGACAAAAAATTTTTATAGTGGTTCAATCATGCATATATGTGTTCTACAGTTCTCAAATTTTTTCTATAGTAATTCAATCAGGCATATAAGTGTTCTAATGCTATAAAAAAAAATTCATAGTGATTCAATCTTGCGTATATCTGTTATAAGGCTGTCAAAAAAAAATCATAGTGATTCAGTCATGCAAATATGTGTTCTCAGGCTGCAAAAAAATTTCATAGTGATTCAATCATTCATATATGTGTTCCAAGGCTGTCAAAAAAATTTCATAGATATTCAATAATGCATCTATGTGTTCTAAGGCTGTCAAAAAAAAATCATAGTGACTAGATCATGCTTATATGTTCCCTAAGTCTATCAAAAAAATTTCATAGTGATTCAATCATGCATATATGTTCTAAGGCTGCCAAAAAAAATTTGTTGTGATTCAATCACGCATATATGTGTTCTAAGGTTGTCAAAGAAATTTTGTGTTGATTCAATCATGCATATTTGAGTTTTAAAACGGTCAAAAAAATTTAATAGTGATTCAATCATGCATATATGTGTTCTATGGTTGTCAAAAAAAAATTATAGTGAATGAATCATGCATATATGTGTTCTAAGGCTCTAAAAAAAAGATTGTAATGATTCAATTATTCATATATGTGTTCTAAGGCTGTGAAAAAAAAATCATAGTGACTCAATCAAGCAGATATGTGTTCTAAGATTGTCAAAAAAAATTATAGTGATTAAATCATGCATATCTGTGTTCTAAGGCTGTAAAAAAAAATTTGCATTGATTCAATCAAGCATATATGTGTTCTAAGGCTGTCAAAAAAATCTCATAGTAATTCAATCATGCATATATGTGTTGTAAATCTGTCAAAAAAAATTCATAGTAATTAAATCATGCATATATGTGTTCTACGTCAGTAAAAAAAAATTCATAGTGATTAGATCATGCTTATATGTGTTCTAAGGCTGTCAAAAAAAAATTCTAGTGACTCAATCATGCATATATGTGTTCTAAAGCTGTCAAATTTTTTTTACAGTGATTCAATCATGCATATATGTGTTCTAAGGATATAAAAACAAATTGTATTGATTCAATCATGCATATATGTGTTTTAAGGCTGTCAAAAAAATCCCATAGTGATTCAATCATGCGTATATGTGTTCTATGGTTGTAAAAAAAAAATCATAGTGATTCAATAATTCATATATGTGTTTTTTGGCTGTCAAAAAAATTTCATAGTGATTCAATCATGTATCTATGTGTTCTAAGGCTGTCAAAAAAAATGTATTGATTCAATCATGCATATATGCATTCTAAGGCTGTCAAAAAAATCTCAAAGTGATTCAATCATGCATATATGTGTTATATGGTTGTCAAAAAAAATTCACAGTGATTCAATCATTCATATATGTATTCTAAGGTTGTCAAAAAAAGATTATAGTGATTCAATCATGCATATATGTGTTCTAAGGCTGTCAAAAAAATTCCATAGTGATTCAATCATGCATATATGTGTTCTAACGCTGTAAAAAAAAATCATAGTGATTTAATCATACATATATATGTTCTAATGCTGTCAAAAAAAATTCATGGTTATTCCTTCATGCATATATGTTGTGAACACCCCAAATTTTTCAAAATCTTTTAAATATTCCCTTTTTGGCCCTGATTTCATTTTTTTGAACAATTGAGTCACTTTTAAATCTAAATTCCAATTCGTTTCTCAAATTTTGCTGAAATTAAATTCATTTTATATGTCTGACTTGATTTCGGATCCGGATCCATTGTCTAGATCCAAATCTGAGTCTCGTTGTCCAGCTTTTAAATTAAAATTACAGAAAATACCAAAAATAGTTTTTAAATAGCTCGGACAGTCCATCCGGCATCCGTTTGGATCCATCGTGTTGTATTTCTTGATTCGAGTTTCAAAACTCGAACATTTTTCTCAAAACCTGGATCCAAACCCATTCTTCTAAAGAAATTTCCCCGAAATAACCCTGACTTTTCATAAAAACCCTTCTTTTGTAAATATCTTAAAATTTTGTAAAATCAGTTTAAATTCCTTAGTTTTTAGAGTTTTATTTTCAAAAAATACAAAACAATGTAGAAAATTCAAGAAAAGAACAAACAAACTAAGAAAATCGAAAAAGAAAACAATAGAAAAATTCCAAAAATTCAGAAAAAATATGCAATTAAACTCTTTTTGAAAATTGTTTTGTTAAAACCCTCTCTTGAAAGCCTTTTTTGGGAAATGTTTTAAAAAGGGAACCCCCCTTTGGAATTTTAGGAAAATAGCAACGACCATCTTCCCGCGCGCCCTCCATCACCCTCTCTCCCATTGGATGGCCCTCCATCTCCAACAGCCTCTCTCTCGAACTCTCCTCCTCTTCTTTAAAAGGGGACTACACAGATGAATCGAGCATTCATTCTTCACCTCTCCACCACAGTTTTCCTCTTCTCGATTTCCCCTTCTTCCTCTTCTTCTTATCGCCCTTCTCTAACTTTTCATCGGTTGAAGGAACGATTAAACCACGAGAGCCCCACAGTAGACTGCTTCTTCATCTCTCCTTCAAAGCTCCCGCCTCAATTAACTGCAGCAAGGTAAGAATCTTCTCTATCTCCCCTTTTTCCATCATTTTCTTTTCTTATTTCTGCCCCATTAATGCATCCTCTGTAATTTTAATTTGGATATAGCAAATTCGGCTTACAGAAAGGCAACATTGACGGAATCTATTGATTCCAACATTTAACTTTTTTTTTATTTTATTTCTTTATCCTGTTTATCGCTCCTTAAAGCACCCCCTGCGTGGCGTTAATTTGCTTATGGCAATGTTCAATCCACAGTCGTGCTACATTACCAGGAACAATGGCATTCGAACACTGGTTTTTCCCTTTTTCCATAATTCCTTGCCGAACTCTTTCGATCTTTCCGTGGGTTTTATACAGTTTGCAGATCATCTATGAATAACATAGTTCGTTCTCTGTTAATTTCCTTGTTTTAGCCATTTTTTTACCAATGATTATGGTATTCTCTCTATCAAATCATTATTAGTTTTCTCCATTTTGTTTTGACCCCCGCTGCATCATGGTCAGCTGTGTCACCTCTGTCTGTTGAACCACTGATTGTATCTTGCCCATTACATCAAGGAAGTGACGAGCATGCCATGCGATGGCCAAAACAATGTTGTAAACCTGTGATAACAAAGCTAAAACCAAGTCTTCCAGAACTCTCTCTAACCCCCCACCGGAGAAGTTCGATGGTGGGAGCCCCCCCGATTTCCTGTGAACATTGTCCTTTGTTCAAAGAAGAAGTCCCATTTTGACCTGCAATTAGATCCTTTACTCGAATCACTCATTTTTTTTTCTTCTTTTGTTTTATCAGCATGATTGTCTCTATATGTTTTATTTGTTTGATCTTATCTTATTGTGTGTTTATTAGTATTCTGATTTGATATCATGTGGGTGTCAATTGCACTAAATTCTTGTCAAGCATATGTATTATACACCTGGTGTCTATTAAGACGTTTGAATTCATCAACATCAACGTATATTAGTCCACTCGCCTGAAATGCTCGGCAAATCCAAGAGGCAGATACATGCAAGATATCTATAAAAAAAAAGAAAAAAAAAGGAAGAGACAGAGATCAAGTTTTCAGACGAGTAGAAAAGGGACTTGGAGAAGGCTATGATAAAGGGATTTCTGCCCTCTTGAAATTGGGACCAAAAAAAAAAATCTTGAAAATATATGTAAGATCAGAAGAGGATTTTTGATAAAGATCCTACAACACCGTAATGAAAAAGCCATCCCAAAGTTCTAAGTCCAAATATGGGAGTCATTGGGTAAAGATGATAAAAGAATAGATTTAGGCCCTTTGTATTTGCTTACAGGAATATCACGATGGTGAACCGGTACCTAGAGAAGTATTGAGGAAACTCGATTATCCTTCAGCATTTTTTTTTCTTTTCCTGTTAGCTTTTCTGGAAAATCTTCAAGGGTAGAAGATTTATAGCTTTAATTAGCTGTTGTCCAAATGGGCATACAAATCAAATGCGTTAGCATATTAATTCACAAATTTTGTGCCTGCATATCGGTTTTGCTAAGGTATGTTAATTTACATTTTCCAGCTGATTCATTCCTGCACACATTTTTTTTTTCTCTGCAAGATGCACTATTCACCTGTATATCTGCTTGCATATATCATCCGTTTCTTTTTCTTTTTTTTTTTGCTACAATCATCTAATATTCCTTATTATCTGTTACTACACTTTACTATTGCATTATACCACCTTTTGCATTACACTTTCCACACTATATCCATCTGTAGTTTCAATGGTTGCAGCAGGTGGCTCCCACTCTCCAGTCATCTCCACCAGGTATGTTCATTTCCTCCACCTTTAGCTTTATCTCTCACGTCATCCCTTATTATACCCACCACAGCATGTCTTAAAAACTCGACTGGGTAAGAGAGCTGCTAAGGAGTCTGTTCCAATGATAGCAACAAATGGTTCAGTTGGGTTTACATCATCACCAGGCATTTCCAGTTTGCACCTGTCAAAGATCGATTCAATGGATACACCGATTCTGTGTGTTCCAAGATTGGATGCAGCAACTCACTCACTGGGCGTGAACCATAACCCATGCAAGTCTCGGCATATCAAGCCCCTTTCTCTTCTACCATTTCTTTTCCCGTAATCATCATCGTAGCTCTCCTAGAGATATTCACATGCTAGCCACATCCCTGTTGCGTCTGTAGTTTTCCGCTCAACAACTCTTCTCTACTTCCTATGCCTCTGCTGCATCACACAACAATAATTTTCAGTCACCCATACCTTTTCCCACTCTATCTTCACAACATAACTGTTGTGAGCTACCATGCCTTCATAAGCACGCTATGTGTTGTGGCTCTCACCTTTTCACAGCAACTCAATGAGTTGTTGTGATTCCTTGAAGCAAAAAAAAAAAATCCGTTGTGTTTCGGTGTTTTCCACAGCAACTCTGAGAGTTGTGTCATTTCAGGTTGCATAACAGTATAAAGAGTTGCTGTAACTCTTCAATTGTTGTGATCCTCTTTGTTTCTAAAATAAACCCCTGCATCAGTAGGGATAACAACCTTCTTTGCCACCGGAAAAGGACGGAAGAGGTGGCTTCCACTTCAGTCGCCGCCATCGATTGAAGATCTTCTTTGCCACCGGATGAATCTTTGCTGCTGCTGCTGGAGGAAAAAGAAGAAGAAGAAGAAGAAGAAGAAGAAGAAGAAGAAGTAGTAGCGTGAGATCCGGCAACTATGAAACGGAAGGAAGAGGGGAAAAGCAGAGGGGGAAAAGAAAATTTTGGCGCAAAAATGGAGCCCCTTCCGATCTGCTTTACGCCCCTTTTTAAAAGGGTTCAAACCGGTTGGAACCGGTTTGAAACAACCTTTTTTTTTTATTTTCAAAACTTCCAAACCGGTTCCAGCCGGTTTGGTTTTTTCACTTTCTCCTTTTTAGAAATACAAACCGGTTCCACCCGGTTTGTATTATTATTTAGATATTTTTTTCTTTATTTATTATTTTTATTTTTATTTTTTCAAAAGTAAAAAAAACAAAACTATTTATAAAATTACTTCAAAAACTAATCCACTATATTTTTTTCTTTTCTAAAAAAACACAACACTTAAATTGAATAAAACTATTTTTCTAATTTTTTATTTTTTCTTTTTAATAAAAACTAAAACCAACTAAAACTAAAATAGGCATAAGAATGTAAAATAAAACTGTTTTTTTATTCATTTTCTAATTTTAAATCATTTTAGCACATTTACTAAAAAACTAACATAAAATTGGGTTTTTGAAACATTATTTCATAAAATCATGCATATTTAAATGTTAATAAACCCTGAATTATATGCATGATCAAATACCCCCATGCTTATGTTTTGCTAGTCCTCGAGCAAACTAGAAAAATGCAAGAAATCAAACTATCACCTAACTCACTTTCGTAGGAATCACGGTTGCATTTAGCTCATGCAACAAGCCCTTTCACCCCCTGGGTTACCCCAGTGGACGAGTAAGGTCTCGTGAGGGTTTGCAGTGATGCTACCCACAAACATCTCTGTCATGTATGCATAATATTACACATCCTCACAATCAGTAGATAATCAAAGACTTTATTTTCACAAATATTTCCTGTTATTTCAAAATCAAAATATAATTAGATTCTTTTATGCACCACCACAAAAAAGAATTTCTTTCACTTTTCTAAAATATCACAATTATTTATGTTTTATTCTTAGAAAATCCAATAAAAACATATTATTATTTACTTATCCTCACTCATATGTTTTCTGCTCAGGTTTTCTCAATTACACTTCTAAGCATTGAACTTTTCTTTCTTTTTAAGCTCTTTTATCTTCTTTTTTTTCTTTTCACGCTTTTTCTTTATGCGCACTTATTTTTCTCATATAGCTTGTGTGTGGTCTGCTTTTATGCCTTGTGCAATGTCAATATCTTCTATACTTTTTCAATACATACCAAAAGATATCAACTAAGACATAAAAGTGACTTCCTTCATTCACCCTTATAACATGAGAGTCAAACATTTCAACTTGTATCTGTTCTCAGTTACTTAGGATCACAAAGTTTTCCACTCTCCTTTTCGAAAATGGAATTAAAAGTTTCAACTTACATCTAAGTTCCATCTACTAAGGATTGTGGAATTATCCAAACAACCTAACACATGCTATATTTTTTTTCTTTTGAGCTCATTTGTTTACACTTTTGTTCATTTGCTTAGTTTTTCAAAAATAGCACTGTGCATATTCATATTTATGATTCAAAATAAACTCTAACATGTATCTATCATCATTTCCTCGAAATCCACATAAACAACCATAATTTTTAGATCTATGTCAGAAAAATTTTCGTGGGCTTAAAAATCCTCTAAAAACATCAGATTTGAAATAACATTCATATAAGTTCAAACTCTTTCTTTAAAAATCTACTTTTTATGAGAGATGTGTAAACATGTGCAAGAACGTAGACAAAAATATTCTGGTGAGCTAATACACCCTCCCCCATGCTTGAATTACACTGTCCCAGTGGCATTCCCCCATGCTTATGTGAAACTAAGTGAATGCACATGAGATAAAATCAATGAGGGAAAGAAAGTAAACTCAATGAAATCTAAAATGTGAAAATATGCCTACCATGATCATGGTTTATGAATTATGCACATGAACTATATGAAAGTACTCTTAAAAAAATTGTTTTTCTATGAATATTTACAAAATTTTTAAAATATATACAAACATGTGTGAGTCCTAAACTTCTAAAAGATCAACATCCTCAATGTCTTGTCCTGTCACAATATCTGAGATATAAGGCTTCAGCCGTTGCCCATTTACTTTAAAAATAGCACCCGTACGAGGGTCAAAAAGATCTATCGCTCCATATGGAAACACCCTATGCACAACAAATGGACCATTCCATCTTGACTTCAACTTACCTGGAAAAAGATGAAGACGTGAATGATAAAGCCATACCTTTTGCCCAGGCTCGAACTGTTTCCTAACAATATATCGATCATGAAAATGCTTAGTTCGAGCTTTGTAAATCTTTGCACTCTCATAGGCTTCATTACGCAATTCCTCTAGCTCACTCAACTGTAATTTTCTCTCGACTCCAGCTTGGGTCATGTTGAAATTGAATTTTTTTATAGCCCAATATGCTCTATGTTCTAACTCAACAGAAAGATGGCAAGGTTTCCCGAAAACTAATCGAAATGGTGACATACCAATCGGGGTCTTGAAAGCAGTCCTATAAGCCCACAAAGCATCATCAAGGCGCTGAGACCAATCCTTGCGGTCTGGTCTGACTGTCTTTTCAAGAATCCTCTTTATCTCCCTGTTAGATACCTCAACTTGGCCACTGGTTTATGGGTGGTAAGGTGTAGCAATCCGATGATGCACAAAATATTTCCTAAGTAAGGAAGCTACCTGCACATTACGAAAATGCGTACCACCATCACTGATAATCGCTCTAGGAACTCCGAACCGACTAAAAATGTTGTGCTTGATAAACCGAAGCACCTCTTTATGATCATTGGTCCGGGTGGCCACAGCCTCGACCCATTTTGAAACATAATCAACTGCCACTAAAATATATGTAAATCCAAATGATGGCGGAAAAGGACCCATGAAATCAATGCCCCAAACATCAAAAATTTCCACAATCAGAATAGGTAAAAGAGGCATCATGTCTCGCTTGGTAATGCGACCTGTTTGCTGACATCGCAAACACTTCCTACAGAATTCGTGAGCATCTCTATGAAGTGTGGGCCACCAAAATCCAGACTGAAGGACCTTTGCAGCGGTCTTCCGACTAGAAAAATGACCTCCACAAGCTAAAGAATGACAAAATGATAAAATGGAATGATACTCTTCTTCGGGCACACATCTCCGAATCATCTGGTCCGGGCAGGATCTAAATAATTCTGGTTCCTCCCAAAAATAATGTTTCACCTGCGCAAAAAATCTATCTTTTTCATTCCGGTTCCAGTGCGCAGGATACTCTCTAGTAACCAGAAAATTTACGATATCCGCAAACCAAGGTAAACGCTTGACATGAAATAACTGCTCATCCGGAAAAGAATCAACAATCTGTCCTTGATCAATAGATGAATCTATAGTCAGTCTAGACAGATGATCTGCTACAAGATTCTTACATCCACTCTTATCTCGAATCTCAATATCAAATTCTTGTAACAGAGGAATCCAACGAATGAGACGCAGTTTAGCATCCTTTTTACTCATCAAATATCTCAATGCGGCATGATCTGAGTAAATGATAACTTTGGAGCCTAACAAATATGATCGAAACTTCTCAAGTGCAAATACAACGGCTAGTAACTCCTTCTCAGTGGTAGTATAATGCATTTGTGTGTCAGAAAGAGTCCTACTAGCATAATGAATAACATGAGATCGTTTCTCAATCTTCTGTCCTAAAATTGCTCCAACCGCATAATCTGAAGCGTCACACATAATCTCAAAAGGTACTGACCACTCAGGAGATCTGAGAATAGGAGCAGTGGTCAGTGCTCCCTTTA
This sequence comes from Nuphar pumila, assembly GCF_984573655.1. NCBI lineage: Eukaryota > Viridiplantae > Streptophyta > Magnoliopsida > Nymphaeales > Nymphaeaceae > Nuphar > Nuphar pumila. The sequence continues at coordinate 86,026,587 of NC_143252.1, read as the reverse complement.
GGGCTAAGAATGCCTTCAGACAGGCATCATCAAACACAAACGACTGGTCTTTCGACAACAGGTTACACAACGGTCTAGAAATCTGACTAAAATCCTTAATGAACCGTCTATAGAAACCTGCATGCCCTAAAAATGAACGCACTTGCCTCACAGAGGTCGGTGGAGCTAATTTGACAATGGTCTCCACTTTGGCCTTATCGACCTCAATACCTTTCTCAGACACAATATGTCCAAGAACAATCCCCTGCTGTACCATGAAATGACTTTTTTCCCAACTTAATACTAGATTTGTCTCCCTACAGTGCTGAAGTACACGATATAATTTTTGGAGACAATCATCAAAAGAAGAGCCATAAACCGAGAAATCGTCCATGAAAATCTCAAGGACATCATTCATCATGTCAGAGAAAATCGCCATCATACATCTCTGAAATGTAGCCGGGGCATTACAAAGCCCAAACGGCATCCTCCTATACGCAAATGTACCATAGGGACAGGTAAATGTCGTCTTATCCTGATCCTCGGGATCAACGGCCACCTGGTTATATCCGGAATATCCATCTAAAAAGCAGTAATATTGCTGGCCTGCAAGTCTTTCTAAAATTTGGTCGATGAACGGTAACGGGAAATGATCTTTCCTAGTTGCACTGTTCAACTTCCTATAGTCAATACATACACGCCATCCCGTAGTAATCCTCATGGGAATGCTCTCTCCTTTCTCATTCTTTTCCATAGTGAGCCCAAGCTTTTTGGGAACAACCTAGGTAGGACTCACCCACTGACTATCGGAGATGAGATAAATAATCCCAGCATCTAACAATTTAACTACTTCCTTCTTCACCACTTCTTTCATGTGAAGATTTAATCTCCTTTGTGATTCTCTTGAGGGTTTAGCTCCCTCATCCAAAATGATCCGATGCATACAAAAGGAGGGGTCAATCCCCTTTAAATCCGCCACAGACCATCCAATAGCTTCCTTGTGCTCATGCAAAACCTGTAACAACTGATGCTCCTGTGAATCTGTCAGGTTTGCAGAAATAATAACTGGGAGAGTCTGCTCTTTTCCTAAAAAGACATACTTGAGTGAAGCTGGTAAAGGCTTCAACTCCAACTCTGGGGGACTCTCTATCGATGGCTTTGCGGGCTTCTCAGCTAACTCTGGAAGTGGTTCGGAATGCCAAACCCCACTGACATTATCTGCCTCACTATCTATCATATCAAGGCGATCCTCTTTGAATGATTCATCAATCTCCTCTTGAGGTGGATCACTCAACAACCAATCATGTTCAGCTTCTATAATATCCTGAATGATATCAACCTCAAAAGAAGCTTCTTCAGTATCAGACTCCATCGATGCACAAAAAATGTTCATCCTCATTTTCCTATTTCCAAATGAAACATCCATCTCAACAGTGCGGCAATTGATGCACGCATTGGCGGTAGCTAGGAAAGGGCGACCAAGAATAATACAAGTCTGTCTGATGCTATCAACTCCCTCCATATCTAATATCACGAAGTCGACAGGGAAATAACAATCCTCCACCTTGACTAACACATCTTCAAGTATCCCTCTCAGGACCTTAATCGATCTATCCGCTAATTGAAGCGTCATAGGTGTAGATTTCATCTCTTTCAATCCAAATTTGTCATAGAAGAAACCCGGCAAAATGTTAACACTTGCCCCAAGGTCAAGCAAAGCACGCTCAACAGTAATGTTTCCTATGACACATGAGATGATAAGGGTCCCTGGGTCCTTAAGTTTGGGTGGAGTCTGGTGTTGCAATACTGCACTGATCTGCTCTGTTAAATATATTTTCTTCTGCGCATGGGACCTCAACTTCCTTTTCTGCGTACAAAGCTCTTTGAGGAACTTTGCATATGCAGGGACTTGCTGGATGGCATCTAGTAAGGGAAGGTTTATATGGACGTGCTTGAATATCTCAAGCATCTCTTGCATGTTTACTCCTGACTTACCTAATGCTCTCGTTTTCTCTAATGCCTCAGGAAAGGGGGCTTTAGGAATATGGGTTGTGGAAGGCCCAAATGGAAGAACCTTCTCGCTTTCCTGAGGTACAACATTAGGGACAGGCTGCTTCTTACTTATCTTCTCTCTTTCTTCTGCAGCCTCCCTCGAATGGTACGGCTTCCCACTTCTAAGGGTTACTACTGCCTGAGCTTGCTCTTGATGTGTATCTGTCATATGCAAACTCTGCAGAGGTTCTTTACCCCTAGGGTTAACTATAGGCTGACTAGGCAATGCTCCCTCACTTCTCCTGCTAAGTGCTTCAGCGAGCTGCCCCATTTGAGTTTCTAACTTTGAAATTGACTGGGTATATGAGCTCAAATTCGCCTTAATATCTGAAAATGCTTGTAGCATTTTGTCCTCGAAGGACTGACTATGTGAAGGCTCCTGAAAATGGATTTGATTATACGCAGGTTGGGCTGGAGGATCATTGGATCTGTGAAATCCAGGTGTATAACCACCTTGCCTGGATTGATTCTGGGAAGGGTAATGAGCTTGGGCTTGTGAGTTACGCCATGAGAAATTTGGATGGTTTCGTCAGCCCAGGTTGTAAGTATTGGCAAATGGATTGGGTGCGGGCCTAGCGAAGTTCTGAGCCATCTGAGCCTGCTCTTGGACAAACTCAGGATACTGTGACGCAGCTGGACATTGGAGAACATGGTGTGCAGGACTTGCACACAACGCACACACCTGCATGGCAGGAGAGGGACCCAACAACAATTGATCTAATTTCTGGGACAGTTGGTCTACCTTGTTGATCAACTCAAGGTTCATCCCTATCTCGAAAATACCTGCCTTCTTAGCGCTATCCTGTACAGGTGTAACTCTATCAGATCGTGAAGCTGTCGCATGGTGCATCGAATTCTCGCTTAATGTCTCAAAAAGCAACCACGCTTCATCCTCACTCTTGAGCATGAAAGTGCCCCCACATGCGGCATAAACCATTTGACGATTCTTCTCAGTAAGACCATCATAAAAATATTGCACCAGTTGCCATCGAGGCACCTGGTGGTGGGGACACTTGCGGAGAAGATCCTTCATCCTCTCCCAAGTCTCATGAAACAGTTCCCCCTCTATTTGCGTAAAACTGGTGATGGCTTTTCGATACTGATTCGTCTTACCGATTGGGAAATATTTCTTTAAAAATTCTCTTTGCATATGTTCCCACGTGGTAATTCTAATTGTATCTAATGCCTTCAGCCAGTGTTTGGCTTTATCCTTCAGAGAGAAGGGAAACAAGGTCAACCTGATAGCATCATCTCCAAAGTTGTTTATTCTCACTGTCGAACAAATCTCTAAGAATTCGTCGAGATGACGATATGGGTCTTCATTGCTAAGGCCATAAAATGAGGGTAGCATTTGGATTACACTGGCCTTAATCTCAAACTGATTTGCTCCTACATCAGGTCTTGTGATGCAGGAGGCGGGAGTATAGGTGTTAGGCATGAAGTACTCCCTAAGGGGACGAGTAATCTGCTGATTCTCAGCCATGGTTGCAGATCTTTGGGCTCTCCTAATAAGGGACTCGGGGTCCTCAATCGGCTCTACCAGCTCAGGGACAAGTGAGCGTCGCCCTTGCATACACCTTAGAGTAGACCGGTGTAGCTCACGTCCTAACTTTGGGTTTTCTACCTAACTAACGCACTAAGCGGCCAAACCACGCAAACCACAAAGCGAGTAAACTAAAAACAACAAAAACTAAACAAACACCACGCAGTTACACATAACAGAGATTATGCAAAGAAATATAAAATCTATGTGTACGGTACCAATCGTACACAATCACCTCTAAGGGAATCCTAATAGGTGGGCTGTGCAGAAAAGTAAGCTCTTCTCTAAGATATGCACATACGTGGTTCTAAACCTAAATGCAAAGCAAACACTAGGCAATAAAGTGAATACTAATATTACGCCGTTCCCCGGCAACGACGCCAAAAATTTGATGTCTTCTTTTAAATCATTGTAATTTTGAAAAGATTTTTAAATGTAAAACATGTGAAAACCAGACATCAAATAATAAAAACCGGTTCTCACTAGTGGATGAGACTGGGTCGAACTCAGGGAACGGGAATATTTCGTATTCAAGCACACAAATCTGAACTATTCTTTATTGCCGAATTATTTGAAATGTAAAATGTTCAGAAAAGGTAAAAACAACTAACTATTACAACAAATGAATACCCTTCGCAGAGGGCGTAAAGTGCAATATTTACAAACCCAATTAAAAATTCCTAAATTCTAAAATAAGAGAAAAACATCTTCTATTCTTGCACTTCCCATGTCTTGCAATCGCTTCTGCTCCACTCCTGTGCGATCCTGCACAAATAAAATGAACACGAGCAGTACCAGAGATAGAAATAGACTATATTAAACTAGCTAGATGCTAAAAATATGAAATGATAACACTTCTAGATCCGAATTATGATTTCTAATTAGATCTAACTAATTAACTACAGTTTAGGTAACTTTCAGAACATCAGAATGTAAAAAGAACAAGAAATTGAATATGAAAACTAAGCTATATGAATGTATTAAAAATAGGAAATGACAAACATGAAATGAATGTTAAAAACAAGAAAATTAAGATCAACACACAGGTAACTAAAAATCAGATTGAATTAAGCAAAACAAAAAAGCAATTAACAGGTAAGTAAAAGACATAGAACCGAAACCAAAATTCCTACTTGAAATGAAAGCAAACAAAACATTACTGAACTGAAAACAGTAAAACTCGTAAATGAAAACAGAAGACAAAAACTAAAAAAATAAAAGTAAACAAGAGATTAAAAATCAAAAATCAGATCTATGCTAAAGATGAAAACATGAAATCAGAAGAAATTAACAACAGAAATTTAATGAATGAACAAAATTCAGGTAGATATTCAATGTAATTCAGACTGAAAATTCACGCATACATTTGATTGGATTCATACACATTTCAGCCATTTAATCCAAAAATCAGACATTCAATTGCTGGATTTTAGCCGATTAGTCTGCTGTATCGTGAATCAGATGTAATGAAGCATCTCAAGTTATGCTATTCAGATGAACAGCAGATTGATCTCTGCTGAGCTGTTGCAGAGTAGTTCACGGCAAAGCAAGAAATTTCGGCGAATGAAGAAAAATTCTGGCAGCTTCTCAAGATATGATTCTTTTGTTTTGTTTTAAATCCAACCGGAGAACAGAATGGATTCCGGCAGTGCCAGAAAAGTGACCGTGAATCAGAGGTTTCCGTTAGCTTATTACAGACTTCCGAAAAAAATTCACCAGAAATTTTTATCGATCCATGTAATCGATCCCTTCTTTTAAAAACAGAATTCTATCGATTCAGATAATCGATATACAAAGCTTAATCCAGCAAATCCAGATCAATGTTTTGATTAAAAATTAATGCAAGTATTTATCAAAACTATTGATCAGAAAAAAATATTCAGGCCGATCCTTGTCGATCGCCGGATTCTTCACAGAATTTTCTTCTTTTTATGTTTTCTTTTTATATTTTTTTTTTCATTTTCCAAATTGAGATTTAGCAGATTATCTTTCAAAAAAAATTAAAACGAAGAAGAAGAAAAACTAATTGGAAGAAGAAGAAGAAGAAGAAGAAGAAGAAGTAGAAGGAATTACTTACCGGAAAAGGACGGAAGAGGTGGCTTCCACTTCAGTCGCCGCCATCGATTGAAGATCTTCTTTGCCACCGGATGAATCTTTGTTGCTGCTGCTGGAGGAAAAAGAAGAAGAAGAAGAAGAAGAAGAAGAAGAAGAAGAAGAAGAAGTAGTAGCGTGAGATCCGGCAACTATGAAACGGAAGGAAGAGGGGAAAAGCAGAGGGGGAAAAGAAAATTTTGGCGCAAATGGAGCCCCTTCCGATCTGCTTTACGCCCTTTTTAAAAGTGTTCAAACCGGTTGGAACCGGTTTGAAACAACCTTTTTTTTTTATTTTCAAAACTTCCAAACCGGTTCCAGCCGGTTTGGTTTTTTCACTTTCTCCTTTTTAGAAATACAAACCGGTTCCACCCGGTTTGTATTATTATTTAGATATTTTTTTCTTTATTTATTATTTTTATTTTTATTTTTTCAAAAGTAAAAAAAAACAAAACTATTTATAAAAGAACTTCAAAAACTAATCTACTATATTTTTTTCTTTTCTAAAAAAACACAACACTTAAATTGAATAAAACTATTTTTCTAATTTTTTATTTTTTCTTTTTAATAAAAACTAAAACCAACTAAAACTAAAATATGCATAAGAATGTAAAATAAAGCTATTTTTTTATTCATTTTCTAATTTTAAATCATTTTAGCACATTTACTCAAAAACTAACATAAAATTGGGTTTTTGAAACATTATTTCATAAAATCATGCATATTTAAATGTTAATAAACACTGAATTATATGCATGATCACACATCCCCTGCATAATCCTGTAATCTCCTTACACTTACAATGGTGATCATTGTTGTAAACCCTCACTCATTCACAACAATGCCTAGCACTGCTGTGATGTTCCATCGACTTACAGTCGCGCTGCTGTAATCACAGCAACACTTAACATTGTTGTATATCTACAGCAGTATCAAGCATTGTTGTAGTCTCTCGTATATCCGGAAGCATTGTTGCAAACACAAATTTCATCACCCTCTATCGTTGCAACACTTGGAATTGCATCAAATCATTCCCCAGTCATACCAATGACCTCTCCATCAACACACAACATACCTTTATTAACAGTATGTATGCTCCATGTCACCAAGCATTACCTCATATTTCGCTATTATAACATTATCTATAGCATAGCATGCTGTAATTTGCATCATTTCATTTTCTTCTACACACACTTTTGCTTTCTAAACATCTTCTTTGCACATTCCATGCACGAAAGGGCTCACTTCCTTCATGGATCTCATGCATCTGAAGAGTCATTTTTATGGCTGCCATTCCATTCTCTTCAACATATCATTTACTGTCTTCCGTATATATAGCCATCCCAAAGTTCTAAGTCCAAATATGGGAGTCATTGGGTAAAGATGATAAAAGAATATATTTAGGCCCTTTGTATTTGCTTATAGGAATATCACGATGGTGAACCGGTACCTAGAGAAGTATTGAGGAAACTCGATTATCCTTCAGCATTTTTTTTTCTTTTCCTGTTAGCTTTTCTGGAAAAGCTTCAAGGGTAGAAGATTTATAGCTTTAATTAGCTGTTGATCAAATGGGCATACAAATCAAATGCGTTAGCATATTAATTCACAAATTTTGTGCCTGCATATCGGTTTTGCTAAGGTATGTTAATTTACATTTTCCATCTGATTCATTCCTGCACACATTTTTTTTTCTCTGCAAGATGCACTATTCACCTGTATATCTGCTTGCATATATCATCCGTTTCTTTTTCTTTTTTTTTTTGCTACAATCATCTAATATTCCTTATTATCTGTTACTACACTTTACTATTGCATTATACCACCTTTTGCATTACACTTTCCACACTATATCCATCTGTAGTTTCAATGGTTGCAGCAGGTGGCTCCCACTCTCCAGTCATCTCCACCAGGTATGTTCATTTCCTCCACCTTTAGCTTTATCTCTCACGTCATCCCTTATTATACCCACCACAGCATGTCTTAAAAACTGGACTGGGTAAGAGAGCTGCTAAGGAGTCTGTTCCAATGATAGCAACAAATGGTTCAGTTGGGTTTACATCATCACCAGGCATTTCCAGTTTGCACCTGTCAAAGATCGATTCAATGGATACACCGATTCTGTGTGTTCCAAGATTGGATGCAGCAACTCACTCACTGGGCGTGAACCATAACCCATGCAAGTCTCGGCATATCAAGCCCCTTTCTCTTCTACCATTTCTTTTCCCGTAATCATCATCGTAGCTCTCCTAGAGATATTCACATGCTAGCCACATCCCTGTTGCGTCTGTAGTTTTCCGCTCAACAACTCTTCTCTACTTCCTATGCCTCTGCTGCATCACACAACAGTAATTTTCAGTCACCCATACCTATTCCCACTCTATCTTCACAACATAACTGTTGTGAGCTACCATGCCTTCATAAGCACACTATGTGTTGTGGCTCTCTCCTTTTCACAGCAACTCAAAGAGTAGTTGTGATTCCTTGAAGCAAAAAAAAAAAAAAATCCGTTGTGTTTCAGTGTTTTCCACAGCAACTCTGAGAGTTGTTGTGTCATTTCAGGTTGCATAATAGTATAAAGAGTTGCTGTAACTCTTCAGTTGTTGTGATCCTGTTTGTTTCTACAATAAACCCCTACATCAGTAGGGATAACAACCTTCCTTCCTTCTTCACCCCACATAATCCCCACACCTTCTTAGGAAGGATTCTCATTGGATCTTCATTACATATGTGTATACCTTCAAAAGCAACGAATATCTTCCCCTTAGTTTAATGTGTCATATATGCATTATCATACCCAATCTTCCATTAACTTAGGTTGTCCACCCACATCTAGCATACATTCCTCTCCTGTGTTACTCATTGCATCACCAGTCATTGCGTCACCTGCACTTCAGCCATGTTAGGTGTAATCCCAACCTTCATATGTTCACATCAACACCTGTGAATTTACTTGTTCTTCCCCTTTTGCAGTCCCAGTGTGCATACCATATAGAAATTCAAGTTGAATCTGCATATTCATTTTGGCATAGCATTCTGTACCTCCAAGCACATCCTCTGCATAATCCTGTAATCTCCTTACACTTACAGTGGTGATCATTGTTGTAAACCCTCACTCATTCACAACAATGCCTAGCACTGCTGTGATGTTCCATCCACTTACAGTCGCGCTGCTGTAATCACAGCAATACTGAACATTGTTGTATATCTACAGCAGTATCAAGCATTGTTGTAGTCTCTCGTATATCCCGAAGCATTGTTGCAAAAACAAATTTCATCACCCTCAATCGTTGCAACACTTGGAATTGCATCAAATCTTTCCCCAGTCATACCAATGACCTCTCCATCAACACACAACATACCTTTATTAACAGTATGTATGCTCCATGTCACCAAGCATTACCTCATATTTCGCTATTATAACATTATCTATAGCATAGCATGCTGTAATTTGCATCATCTCATTTTCTTCTACACACACTTTTGCTTTCTAAACATCTTCTTTGCACATACCTTGCACGAAAGGGCTCACTCCCTTCATGGATCTCATGCATCTGAAGAGTCATTTTTATGTCTGCCATTCCATTCTCTTCAACATATCATTTACTGTCTTCCGTATATATAGCCATCCCAAAGTTCTAAGTCCAAATATGGGTGTCATTGGGTAAAGATGATAAAAGAATAGATTTAGGCCCTTTGTATTTGCTTACAGGAATATCTCGATGGTGAACCGGTACCTAGAGAAGTATTGAGGAAACTCGATTATCCTTCAGCATTTTTTTTTTCTTTTCCTGTTAGCTTTTCTGGAAAAGCTTCAAGTGTAGAATATTTATAGCTTTAATTAGCTGTTGTCCAAATGGGCATACAAATCAAATGCGTTAGCATATTAATTCACAAATTTTGTGCCTGCATATCGGTTTTGCTAAGGTATGTTAATTTACATTTTCCAGCTGATTCATTCCTGTACACAATTTTTTTTTCTCTGCAAGATGCACTATTCACCTGTATATCTGCTTGCATATATCATCCGTTTCTTTTTCTTTTTTTTTTTGCTACAATCATCTAATATTCCTTATTATCTGTTACTACACTTTACTATTGCATTATACCACCTTTTGCATTACACTTTCCACACTATATCCATCTGTAGTTTCAATGGTTGCAGCAGGTGGCTCCCACTCTCCAGTCATCTCCACCAGGTATGTTCATTTCCTCCACCTTTAGCTTTATCTCTCACATCATCCCTTATTATACCCACCACAACATGTCTTAAAAACTGGACTGGGTAAGAGAGCTGCTAAGGAGTCTGTTCCAATGATAGCAACAAATGGTTCAGTTGGGTTTACATCATCACCAGGCATTTCCAGTTTGCACCTGTCAAAGATCGATTCAATGGATACACCGTTTCTGTGTGTTCCAAGATTGGATGCAGCAACTCACTCACTGGGCGTGAACCATAACCCATGCAAGTCTCGGCATATCAAGCCCCTTTCTCTTCTACCATTTCTTTTCCCGTAATCATCATCGTAGCTCTCCTAGAGATATTCACATGCTAGCCACATCCCTGTTGCGTCTGTAGTTTTCCGCTCAACAACTCTTCTCTACTTCCTATGCCTCTGCTACATCACACAACAGTAATTTTCAGTCACCCATACCTTTTCTCACTCTATCTTCACAACATAACTGTTGTGAGCTACCATGCCTTCATAAGCACACTATGTGTTGTGGCTCTCACCTTTTCACAGCAACTCAATGAGTTGTTGTGATTCCTTGAAGCAAAAAAAAAAAAAATCCGTTGTGTTTCGGTGTTTTCCACAGCAACTCTGAGAGTTGTTGTGTCATTTCAGGTTGCATAACAGTATAAAGAGTTGCTGTAACTCTTCAGTTGTTGTGATCCTGTTTGTTTCTACAATAAACCCCTACATCAGTAGGGATAACAACCTTCCTTCCTTCTTCACCCCACATAATCCCCACACCTTCTTAGGAAGGATTCTCATTGGATCTTCATTACATATGTGTATACCTTCAAAAGCAACGAATATCTTCCCCTTAGTTTAATGTGTCATATATGCATTATCATACCCAATCTTCCATTAACTTAGTTTGTCCACCCACATCTAGCATACATTCCTCTCCTGTGTTACTCATTGCATCACCAGTCATTGCGTCACCTGCACTTCAGCCATGTTAGGTGTAATCCCAACCTTCATATGTTCACATCAACACCTGTGAATTTACTTGTTCTTCCCCTTTTGCAGTCCCAGTGTGCATACCATATAGAAATTCAAGTTGAATCTGCATATTCATTTTGGCATAGCATTCTGTACCTCCAAGCACATCCCCTGCATAATCCTGTAATCTCCTTACACTTACAATGGTGATCATTGTTGTAAACCCTCACTCATTCACAACAATGCCTAGCACTGCTGTGATGTTCCATCCACTTACAGTCGCGCTGCTGTAATCACAGCAATACTGAACATTGTTGTATATCTACAGCAGTATCAAGCATTGTTGTAGTCTCTCGTATATCCCGAAGCATTGTTGCAAAAACAAATTTCATCACCCTCTATCGTTGCAACACTTGGAATTGCATCAAATCTTTCCCCAGTCATACCAATGACCTCTCCATCAACACACAGCATACCTTTATTAACAGTATGTATGCTCCATGTCACCAAGCATTACCTCATATTTCGCTATTATAACATTATCTATAGCATAGCATGCTGTAATTTGCATCATTTCATTTTCTTCTACACACACTTTTGCTTTCTAAACATCTTCTTTGCACATACCTTGCACGAAAGGGCTCACTCCCTTCATGGATCTCATGCATCTGAAGAGTCATTTTTATGGCTGCCATTCCATTCTCTTCAACATATCATTTACTGTCTTCCGTATATATATATATATATATATATATATATATATATATATATATACATATATATACCATCATTTATGCTTTTCAGGTAGATTTTCATTTAGTTTAGGGATTAGCATGTGTATATCCTCAATAGTTCCATTAATTTAGCATGTTATATGTTCCGATTTGGTTTTAGATATGAGTATGTTGGTTTTCAACATGATATCCCTTTGCTATATTATTCATGTTAATTTCTCTTTTGCAGGAAAATGTATGAAAAATATCGTTTTTAGCTTAGAAATTGTAAATTCAATTTCGTTCTCCAAGTTGCAATGCTTAGATGATAATTCTTACATTTGATTAGAATATATAAACATGCATATTTCTAGAAATGTTTGTTTTCATATCATTTTTCTCTTTTATTGCAAAAATTCCACGAATAAGAATACAAATGGCATGTGCACCATTCTAATAGAAGGTGATTAATCCTAAGTTTATGATTTGCATCAATGGCCATAGTCAGAATGTGAACAAAACTTAGGATTTTCATCGTTTATGGAATAACATTGGATCCACACTGGATCCTTTTCAAAAATCATCATATTTTCCTTAAATATTTTCTTTTTTTATCTGGGTTTAACTTAAAATTAACTCAAGATATATATCAATGGCCATAGTCAGGATATATTGAGAATTAATTTCATTTTAAACTCTATAAAAGCACCAAAATGTATTTTATTCTTCAGTTGAATTTAGATATGATTATTATATAATACATTCAATGACCATAGTCAGGAGTGTATTATATCATTAATCTTATTTACATTCATTTAAAGAATGAAATATGATTTTCAAATCCAATTTTAAAATTATTTAAATTCATTCATCATTTAGGATAGAATTGCATCATATTTTCAAAACTTCCTTTTAAAAATTCCAAGAGGTTCTTTTCCTTCATTTCTCAGATCAAATCTTATTTATAGATTCAGATTCAATTCTATCTCATTTTAAAATTCAAAAATTCAATTTCAAAGTCCAATTTGACTTTGAAATTTCAAAATCATTTTGTATTCAAATTCCAATTCCCAAATCAAAATCCAAACTTCAAAGTTCAATCTTCTGGTTCAAAATCAAGTTTATTTTTCTCATCTTCAAAATTCAAAACCAAAGTTTGAGATCGATTCTGAATCTCAAAAATTTGATCCTTCTTAAATTTTAAATTCAATCTGGGTTTTCAAAACCCAGATCCATCTTCAAAAGTCCCATGTGGACTTTCAGAATCCAAAAATACAAAGTTAGATCCTAAATCCAACTTGGATCCAGATTTTCAAGTACAATCTCCACTTTTGGATCTCAGACCTTAAGATCCAAAATCCATTTTAGGATCCAGAATCCAACTTCACCTTGGATCTCAGACTTCAGATCCCAAAATCCATTTTTAGGATCCAGAATCCAATTCCATCTTGGATCTCAGACTTCAGATCCAAAATCCATTCTAGGATCCAGAACCCAATTCCATCTTGGATCTCAGATTTTAGATCCAAATTCCATTCCAAAATTCAGATCCAATTCCATCTTGGATCTCAGATTTCAGATCCAATTCCCATTTACGATTCTAAACCCAGAATTCAGTTTTGAATCTCAACTCTATTTAGAATCCAGATTTTGGATTCAAATTCTATCTTGAATTCCAGATTTCAAATCAACTTCTATTCTCAATTCCAATTCTTAAATCCAATTCCATTTCTTCCAGATTTCAAAATCCAAGTTTAGATTCCAAAAATTCCAAAAACCAATTTCCATCTCTCAATTCTATTTAGATTTCTCCAATTTCAAGCTTTACAAATGAAATTTAAATTACATTCCAAATTTCATCTCTACCCTGATTCGAAATTCTAAACTCAAAATCTATTCATGACTTTGAGATTTTATTCCTTCTCCTTTTTATCTCATCTTCAAAACATTCCTTTCAAAGTCCAAATTTCTTTTCCCAAGCTCTGATTATTCCAAAAACTTAGAACTTTAAATCTTAAAGTTTTAAGTTAGAAACCATTTTTTCACTCTATTCATCAGAAACACTTGGAAATTTTCAAAATCATTTTCGAAAAGGCATATATCCTTGCATTGCACAAGCATGATTCTTTGTGCATCTAGATTTAGAATAAATTCTTAGATAATATTTAGGCAAAGCAAAAAGGCATAGATTCGATCCTTTGTTCGATTACCCCTGGTAAATACGCCAGGAATGGTCGAACCTTGTACCGACGAGCGAATCTCGTCTCTCCATTTCCCTGCAATATATATTTCAAAATGGAGGCGAGTAATTTTCTTAAATATTTTTCAAATTAAGGTCAAGTGAGACCCGACAAAAGAGTTCCTCTTCTCTCTTCTTTCTCTTTTCTCTTCTCTCTTTTTTTCTGTCTTTTATTTTCTCCCTTCAAAATAGAGGAAATAGGGATTAGAAAGGAAAAGAGAAGGAAGAGGGAGAAACCACAAGAGTGGAAAATTTTTGCGATGATCACATATGTGTTCTAACTCTAACAAAATTTTTTTATAGTGTTCATTCATCCATATATATGTTCTAAGTCTGTCAAATTTTTTTTATAGAAACTAAATCATGCTTATATGTGCTCTAAGGGTGTAAAAAAAATACATAGTGATTCAATCACACATATATGTGTTCTAAGGCTATAAAAAAAAATTCACAGTGATTCCATCACTCAGATATGTGCTCTAAGGTTGTCAAAAAAAAATTATAGTGATTCAATCATGCATATATATGTTTTAATGCTCTCAAAAAAAAATTGTAGTCACTCAATCACGCATATATGTGTTCTAAGGCTATCAAAAAAATATTCATAGTGATTCAATCATGCATATATGTGTTCTAAGTCAGCAAAAAAAATTCAAATTGATTTAATCATGCATATATTTGTTCTAAGGATGTAAAAAAAAATTTGTAGTGATTCAATCATGCATATATGTGTTTTATGGCTGACAAAATTTTTTTATTGATTCAATCATGCATATATGTGACTTCAATGATGCATATATGTGTTTTTTGGTTGTAAAAAAAAAATCATAGTGATTCAATCATTCATATATGTGCTCTAAGGCATTAAAAAAAAATTCATAGTAATTCAATCATGCATATATGTGTTCTAAGGCTGTCAAAAAAGTTCCATCATGATTCAATCATGCATATATGTGTTCTATGGTTGTCAAAAAAAAAATAGACTGACTCAATCTTTTATATATGTGCTCTACGGCTGTAATTAAAAATTCACAGTGATTCATAGTGATTTAATGGTGCATATGTGTTATAAGGCTATCAAAAAAATTGTATAGTGATTAAAAAATAGTTATATGTGTTCTAAGGCTGTCAAAAAAATTTCATTGTGATTCAGTTATGCATATATGTGTTCAAAAGTTATCAAAAAAATTCCATAGTGATTCAATCATGCATATATACGTTCTACGCCTGTTAAAAAAAATTGCATTGATTCAATCATGCGTATATGTGTTCTAAGGCTATCAAAAAAATCCCAAGGTGATTCAATCTTGCATATATGTGTTCTATTGTTGTCAAACAATTTTTATAGTGATTCAATCATTCATATATGAGTTCTAAGGTTGTCACAAAATTTTCATAGAGATTCAATCATGCATAAATGTGTTATAAGGCTGTCAAAAAAATTCCATAGTGATTCCATCATGCATATATGTGTTCTAAGGCCGTAAAAAAAAAATTGAATTGATTCAATCAGGCATATATGTGTTCTAAGGCTATCAAAAAAATCTCATAGTGATTCAATCATGCATATATGGGTTCTAAGGCTGTCAAAAAAAATTCATAGTGATTCAATCATGCATATATGTATTCCGAGGTTGTCAAAAAAAATTCATAGTGATTTAATCATGCACATATGTGTTCTAAGGCTGTCAAATTTGTTTTAAATTGATTCATTCAGGCATATATATGTTCTTAGGCCATCTAAAAATTTCATAGAGATTCATTCATTCAATTATGCATATACGTGTGATAAGTTTGTCAAAAAATTTCATAGTGTTTCAATCAAGAAATATGTGTTCTAAGTCTGTCAAAAAAAATTCATAGTAGTTAAGTCATGCGTATATGTGTTCTGACTCTATCAAAAAAATTTCATAGTGATTCAATCATGCATATGTGTGTTTTAAGGCTGTCCAAAAAATTTTGTAGTGATTCAATCATGCATATATGTGTTTTAAGGCTGTCAAAAGATACTCATAGTGATTCAATCATGCATATATGTGTTCTAAGGCTGTCAAAAAATTTCACAGTGATTCAGTCATGCATATATGTGTTCTAAGGCTGTCAAAAGAATCTCATAGTGATTCAATCATGTATATATGTGTTCTAAGGCTGTCAAAAAAATTCCATAGTGATTCAATCCTGCAATTATGTGTTCTAAGGCTGTCAAAAACATTTTGGAGTGATTCAATCCTGCATATATGTGTTCCAATGCTCTCAAAACAATTTTATAGTGAATCAATCATGCATATTTGTGTTCTAAGGCTGTTAAAAAAATTTCATAGTGATTCAATTAGGCAAATATGTGCTCTAAGGCTGAAAAAAAAATCATATTGATTCAATCATGCATATATGTGTTCTATGGCTGTCAAAAAAATCTCATAGTGATTCAATCATGCACATATGTGTTCTAATGCTCTCAAAAAACAATTATAGTGAATCAATCAGCATATTTGTGTTCTAAGGCTGTCAAAAAAAAATCATAGTGCTTCAATCAGGCATATATGTGTTCTAAGGTTGTAAAAAATTTCATATTGATTCAATCATGCATACATGTGTTCTAAGGCTATCAAAAAAAAATTCACAGTGATTCAATCATGCTTATATGTGTTTTAAGGGTGACAAAAAAATTTCATAGTGATTCAATCATGCATCTATGTTTTCTAGGGATGTCAAAAAAATCTCATAGTGATTCAATCATGCATATGTGTTTTAAGAATGTCAAAAAAATTTCATATTGATTCAATCATGAACATATGCGTTCTAAGGTTGTCAATAACATTTTATAGTGATTCAGTGATGCATATATTTGCTCTAATACTTTCAAAGAAAATTTCTGGTGATTCAATCACGCATATATATGATCTAAGGCTGTCAAAAAAATTTCATAGTGATTCAGTCATGCATATATGTGTTCTAAGGCTGTAAAAAAAATTCATAGTGATTCAATCATGCATATAAGTGTTCTAAGCGTGTCAAAAAAAATCATATATGTGCTCATACGTGTTCTAATGGCATAAAAAAAAATTCATTGAGATTCAATCATGCATATATGGGTTCTAAGGCTATCAAAAAAAATCATAGTGATTTAATCATGCATATATGTGTTCTAAGGTTGTCCAAAAAAAATATAGTGATTCAATCATGCATATATCTCTTCTAAGGCTGTCAAAAAAATTACATAGTGATTCAATCATGCATATATGTATTCTAAGGCCGACAAAATTTTTTATTGTGATTCAATCATGCATATATGTGTACTAAGGCTGTCTAAATAATTTTATAGTGATTCAATCATGCATAGATGTGTTCTAAGGCTGAGCAAAAAATTTCATAGTGATTCAATCATGCATATTATGTGTTCTAAGGCTGCAAAAAATATTCATAGAAATCCTGTCATGCATATATGTGTTGTAGGGCCATAAAAAAAAATTCATAGTGATTCAATCATCTAGATATGGGTTCTACAGTCCTAAAAAAATATTTATCATGATTCAATCATGCATATATGTGCACTCAGGCTGTCAAAAAAATGTCATAGCGATTCAGTCATGCATATATGTGTTCTAGGGCTGTCAAAAAAACTTCATAGTGATTCAATCATGCAAATATGTGTTCTAAGACTGTCAAAAAAAAATCATAGTGATTAAATCATGGTCATATGTGTTCTAAGGGTGTCAATTTTTTTTATGGAGATTCAATCATGCATATATGTGTTCTAAGGCTGTAAAAAAAATCTATAGTAATTCAACCATGCATATATGGGTTCTAAGGCTGTCAAAAAAATGTGTATTGATTCAATCACGCATATATGTGTTCTAAAGCTATCAAAAAAATCTCATAGTGATTCAATCAAGCATATATGTGTTGTATGCTTGTCAAAAAAATTTCCTAGTGATTCAATAATGCATATATGTGTTCTGAGGCTATAAAATGAAAATCATAGTGATTCAGTCATGCGTATATGTGTTGTAAGGCTGTCAATTTTTTTTGAATAGGTTAAATCTTGCATATATGTGTTCTAAGGCTGTCAAACAAAACCCATAGTGATTCAATCATGCATATATGTGTTATATGGTTGTCAAAATTTTTTTAGAGTGATTCAATCATTCATATATGTGTTCTAAGGCTGTGAATAAAATTCCATAGTGATTCAATCATGCATAAGTGTGTTCTAAGGCTGTCAAAACATTTTCATAGTGATTCAATCATGCATATATGTGTTCTAAGGCTGTCAAAAAAAATTCAAAGTGATTCAATCATGCATATATGTGTTTTAAGGCAGTAAAAAAAATTCCATAGTGATTCCATCATGCATATGAGTGTTCCAAGCCTGTCAAAAAACTTTCATATTGATTAAATCATGCTCATATGTCTTCTAAGGGTGTCAAAAAAGTTTCATTGTGATTTAATCATTTATATATGAGTTGTAAGGATGTCAAAAAAAAATTATATTGAATCAATCCTGCATATATGGCTGTCAAAAAAATTTCATGGTGATTCAATCATGCAGATATTTGTTCTAAGGTTGTCAAAAAAAATTTAGAGTGATTCAATCATGTATATATGTGTACTAATGCTCATAAAAAAAATTCTAGTTATTCAATCACGCATATATGTGTTCTAAGGTTGTCAAAAAAATTTTATAGTGATTCAATCATGCATATATGTGTTCTAAGGCTGCAAAAAAATTTCATAGTGACTCAATCATGGATATGTGTTCCAAGCCGGTCAAAAAAAATTCATAGTGATTCAATCATGTATATATGTGTTCCAAGCCTACAAAAAAAAATCATATTGATTAAATCGTGTTCATATGTGTTCTAAGGGTGTCAAAAAAAATCATATTGATTCAATCATGCATATATGTGTCCTAAGCTTGTAAAAAAAAAATTATAGTCATTCAATCATGCATATGTGTGTACTAAGGCTCTCAAAAAAAATTTCTAGTGATTCAATCACGCATATATGTGTTATAAGGATGTCAAAAAAAGTTTATAGTGATTCAATCATGCATATATGTGTTCTAAGGCTGCAAAAAAACTTTTATAGCGATTCAATCATGCATATATGTGTTCCACGACTATCAAAAAAATTTCATAGTGATTCAATCATGCATATATGTGTTCCAAGGCTGTCAAAAAAAATTCATAGTGATGCAATGATTAATTTATATGTTCTAAGGCTGTCGAAAGAAATTCATATTGATCAAATCATGCTCATATGTGTTCTAAGGGTGTCGAAAAAATTTCATATTGATTCAATCATGCATATATGTGTTCTAAGGCTGTCAAAAAATTTTCATAGTGATTCAATCATCCATATATTTGTTCTAAGGTTGCAAAAAAAATTCATAGTGATTCATTCGATCATACATATATGTGTTCTAAGGCTCTCAAAAAAATTCGTAGTGTTTCAATTATGTAGATATTGTTCTAAGGTTGACAAAAAAATTTTATAGTGATTCAATCATGCATATATGTGTCCTACAGTTCTCAAATTTTTTCTATAGTAATTCAATCAGGCATATAAGTGTTGTAATGCTCTAAAAAAAAATCATAGTGATTCAATCTTGCATATAGCAGTTCTAAGGTTGTAAAAAAAAATTCATAGTGATTCAGTCATGCTAATATGTGTTCTAAGGATGAAAAAAAATTCCATAGTGATTCAATCATTCATATATGTGTTCTAGGGCCGCAAAAAAATTTCACAGTGATTCAATCATGCGTATATATGTTCCAAGGCTGTCAAAAAAATTTCATAGAGATTCAATACTGCATCTATGTGTTCTAAGGCTATCAAAAAAAATCATAGTGACTAGATCATGCTTAAATGTGCCCTAAGGCTATCAAAAAAAATTCATAGTGATTCAATCATGCATATATGTTCAAAGGCTGTCAAAAAAATTTCATAGCGATTCAATCATGCATATATGTGTTCTAAGGTTGTATAAGAAATTTTGTTGTGATTCAATCTTGCATATATGTGTTCTAAGGTTGTCAAAGAAATTTTGTGTTGATTCAATCATGCATATATGAGTGCTAAGGCTGTCAAAAAAATCTCATAGAGATTCAACCTTGCATATATGTCTTCTATGGTTGTCAAAAATTTTTTATAGTGAATGAATCATGCATATATGTGTTCTAAGGCTCTAAAAAAAAACCGTAGTGATTCAATTATTCATATATGTGTTCTAAGGCTGTGAAAAAAAAAATCATAGTGACTCAATCAAGCAGTTTTTTTTTCTAAAATTGTCAAAAAAACTTTATAGCGATTAAATCATGCACATCTGTGTTCTAAGGCTGTAAAAAAAATTTGTATTGATTCAATCAAGCATATAAGTGTTCAAAGGCTGTCAAAAAATCTCATAGTAACTCAATCATGCATATATATGTCGTAAATCTGTCAAAAAAAAATCATAGTAATTAAATCATGCATATATTTGTTCTAAGTCTGTCAAAAAAAATTCATAGTGATTAGATCATGCTTATATTTGTTCTAAGGCTGTCAAAAAAAATTTCTAGTGACTCAATCATGCATATATGTGTTCTAAAGCTGTCAAAAATTTTTACAGTGATTTAATCAAGCATATATGTGCTCTAAGGATATAAAAAAAAATTGTATTGATTCAATCATGCATATATGTGTTCAAAGGCTATTAAAAAAATCCCATAGTGATTCAATCATGCGTATATGTGTTCTATGGTTGTAAAAAAAAAATCATAGTGATTCTATCATTCATATATGTGTTTTGTGGCTGTCAAAAAAATTTCATAGTGATTCAATCATGCATCTATGTGTTCTAAGGCTGTCAAAAAAAAATTGTATTGATTCAATCATGCATATATGCGTTCTAAGGCTGTCAAAAAAATCTCATAGTGATTCAATCATGCATATATGTGTTCTATGGTTGTCAAAAAAATTTCACATTGATTCAATCATTCATATATGTGTTCTAAGGCTGTCAAAAAAAGATTATACTGATTCAATCATGCATATATGTGTTCTAAGGCTGTAAAAAAAAATCCATTGTGATTCAATCATGCATATATGTGTTCTAAGGCTATCAAAAAAAATTCATACTGATTCAATCTTGCATATATATGTTCTAATGGTGTCAAAAAGAATTCATGGTTATTCAATCATGCATATATGTGTAGTAACTCTATCAAATTTTTTTTATAGTGTTTCAATCTTCCATATATGTGTTCTAAGTCTGTCAAAAAAAAATTATAGAAAATAAATCATGCTTATATGTGCTCTAAGGGTGTCAAAAAAATACATAGTGATTCAATCACACATATATGTGTTCTAAGTTTGTCAAAAAATTTTCACAGTGATTCCATCACTCAGATAGGTGTTCTAAGGTTGTCAAAAAAAATTTATTGTGATTCAATCATGCATATATATGTTTTAATGCTCTTAAAAAAATTTGTAGTGAGTCAATCACGCATATATGTGTACTAAGGCTATCAAAAAAATATTCATAGTGATTCAATCATGCATATATGTGTTCTAACTCAGAAAAAAAATTCAAATTGATTTAATCATGCATATATTTGTTCTAACGATGTAAAAAAAATTTGTAGTGATTCAATCATGCTTATAGATGTTCTATGGCTGACAAAAAAATTTGTATCGATTCAATCATGCATATATGTGTCTTCAATCATGCATATATGTGTTTTTTGGTTGTCATAAAAATTTCATAGTGATTCAATCATTCATATATGTGTTCTAAGGCAGTCAAAAAAAAATTTAGTAATTCAGTCATGCATATATGTGTTCAATGGCTGTCAAAAAAAACCCATCATGATTCAATCATGCATATATGTGTTCTGAGGCTGTCAAAAAAAAATTAGAGTGACTATGGCTGTCATTAAAAATTCACAGTGATTCATAGTGATTTAATGATGCATATGTGTTATAAGGCTATCAAAAAAATTTATAGTGATTAAATAATGGTTATATGTGTTCTAAGGATGTTAAAAAAAATTCATTGTGATTCAATCATGCATATATATGTTCTACGTCTGTTAAAAAAAATTGCATTGATTCAATCATGCGTATATGTGTTCTAAGGCCATCAAAAAAATCTCATGGTGATTCAATCTTGCGTATATGTGTTCTATTATGGTCACAAAAATTTTATAGTGATTCAATCATTCATATATGTCTTCTAAGGTTGTCACAAAAATTTCATAGAGAATCAATCATGCAAAAATGTGTTATAAGGATGTCAAAAAAATTCCATAGTGATTCCATCATGCATATATGTGTTCTAACATTGTCAAAAAAAAATTGTATTGATTCAATCAGGCATATATGTGTTCTAAGGCTATCAAAAAAATCTCATAGTGATTCAATCATGCATATATGGGTTCTAAGGCTGTCAAAAAAATTTCATAGTGATTAAATCGTGCATATATGTGTTCTGAGGCTGTCAAAAAATTTTATAGTGATTTAATCATGCAAATATGTGTTCTAAGGCTGTCAAATTTGTTTTAAATTGATTCATTCAAGCATGTATATGTTCTTAGGCCGTCAAAAAAATTTCATAGTGATTCATTCATTCAATTATGCTTATACGTGTGATAAGCCTGTCAAAAAATTTCATAGTGATTCAATCATGATATATGTGTTCTTAGTCTGTAAAAAAAAAATCATAGTAGTTAAATCATGCGTATATGTGTTCTGACTCTATCAAAAAAAATTCATAGGGATTCAATCGTGCATATGTGTGTTCTAAGGCTGTCCAAAAAATTTTGTAGTGATTCAATCATGCATATATGTGTTTTAAGGCTGCCAAAAGAATCTCATAGTGATTCAATCACGCATATATGTGTTCTAAGTCTATCAAAAAAATTCCATACTGATTCAATCCTGCAATTATGTGTTCTAAGGCTCTAAAAAAAAATTGGAGTGATTCAATCCTGCATATATGTGTTCTAAGGCTGTTAAATAAATTTCATAGTGATTGAATCATACATATATGTGTTCTAAGGCTATCAAAAAAATTCATAGTGATTCAATCATGCATATATGTGTTCTAAGGCTATCCAAAAAATTCATAGTGATTCAATCATGCATAATTGAGTTCTTATGCTCTCAAAAATTTTCATAGTGATTGAATCATGCAGACATGTGTTCTAAGTCTGTCAAAAAAAATTCATAGTGATGCAATCATGCATATAAGTGTTCTAAGGCAGCAAAAAAAATTTAAAATTTTTCAATCATGAATATAATTGTTATATGGATGTCAAAAAAAAATTATAGTGATGCAATCATGCATATATGTTTTCTAAGGCTGTCAAAAAAAAATTGTATTGATTCAATCATGCATATATGTGTTCTCAGGCTGTCAAAAAAATTTCATAGTGATTTAATCATGCACATATGTGTTCTAAGGCTATCGATTTTGTTTTAAATTGATTCATTCAAGCATATATATGTTCTTAGGCCGTCAAAAAAAATTCATAGTGATTCATTCCTTCAATTTTGCATATACGTGTGATAAGCCTGTCAAAAAAATTCATAGTGATTCAATCATGATATATGTGTTCTAAGTCTGTCAAAAAAAATTCATGGTAGTTAAATCATGCGTATATGTGTTCTGACTCTATCAAAAAAATTTCATAGTGATTTAATCATGCATATGTCTGTTCTAAGGTTGTCCAAAAAAATTTGTAGTGATTCAATCATGCATATATGTGTTTTAGGGCTGTCAAAAGAATATCATAGTGATTCAATCATGCATATATGTGTTCTAAGGTTTTCAAAAAACTTCACAGTGATTCAATCATGCATATTTGTGTTATAAGGCTGTCAAAAGAATCTCATAGTGATTCAATCATGCATATATGTGTTCTAAGGCTATCAAAAAAATTCCATAGCGATTCAATCCTGCAATTATGTGTTGTAAGGCTCTCAAAAAAAAATTGGAGTGATTCAATCCTGCATATATGTGTTCTAAGGCTGTTAAATAAATTTCATAGTGATTCAATCATACATATATGTGTTCTAAGGCAATCAAAAAATACATAGTGATTCAATCATGCATATATGTGTTCTAAGGCTATCCAAAAAGTTCAAAGTGATTCAATCATGCATATTTGAGTTCTAATGCTCTCAAAAATTTTCATAGTGATTGAATCATGCAGACATGTGTTCTAAGTCTGTCAAAAAAATTTCATAGTGATGCAATCATGCATATAAGTATTCTAAGGCAGCAAAAAAATTTAAAATTTTTTCAATCATGCATATAATTGTTATATGGATGTCAAAAAAATTTATATTGATGCAATCATGCATATATGTTTTCTAAGGCTGTAAAAAAATTATATTGATTATCATGCATATATGTGTTCTCAGGCTGTCCAAAAAAGCTCATAGTGATTCAATCATGCATATATGTGTTTTATGGTTGTCAAAAAAATGTCATAGTGATTCAATCATTCATATATGTATTCTAAGGCAGTCAAAAAATTTTCATAGTGATTCAATCATGCATATATGTGTTTTAAGGCTGTCAAAAAAATTCCATCATGATTTAATCCTGCATATATGTGTTCTAAGGCTGTAAAAAAAATTAGAGTGATTCAATCTTATATATATGTATTCTAAGGCTGTTTTTCTTTCTTTTTCATTTTCCTTCTTGTTTCTCTTCTATCCCTATTCTTTCTCTCCTTGTAATCGATGGATGAGAATGATAAAGTCACCATCATGCCTATGAAACTAAGGGATACGAACTATGTAACATGGGCATCAATCATAAAGCACCATATATGGGGAAAAGGCTTATGGGGGATTGTGGATGGTTCCGATTCGGAACCTAAGCTGTCTCTTACTAAAAAGGAGGGAGATAAAGAGGTCCCTCTATCGGAAGAAGAGAAAATCAAGGCTATTGCCTCATACGAGAAGAAATGGAAAGAATGGAGAATATCTCATGCGAAGATAATGTCATGGCTTATCAATAGCGTTGACATTAAAAAATGCTCAAGTCTTGCCAAATTTGATTGAACCAAAGCCTTCATTGATATTAGATCGCAGGATTGCTTCACGCTAGACTTTAATTTCTCAAAACATGAGAATGACTTGATCTTCTCTAATGATTAAGATAAAGACCAGATGCTAAAAATAAAGTTCTTGTCTTAATCTTGGATGATTGCAACCCCTGGGATCGGCATCTGGATCTTAAAAGCCCTGATCTTCTGAATTCTTGGCAGACTGGTTCCATGTTCCACTTAGCAAACGATCTTGGCTTATTATCCAGATCTCATGGAGAGCTCAATATCTGATCTCTAGTAGATTAACAGAGGGATTTCTGGAGGAGCTGTATCTGATTTATGGTGAGGATTTCCACCAATAATGAAATCAATATTACTAAAGGAAAAGTTCATACTGAAATCACTGAGTTTATAGACCTCAGTCCAACAGAGCTGGGATGCATGGATGAAGAAGATGAAATTCCCAAGCCAGACAATGGCTCATTCGGAAACGTGCCATTTGCACTTGACAACGGATGTTACAGATCAAATGGTGTTCAGTGACCGAAAAGAGTATCTGAGGCAGTGAGCAATAAGTTGAAGCTGCATTTAATGGTTAATTCTGCCTGAGACGTGCGAATATTGGAAGAGGGAACCTCAGACATGACTCAAGGTATTCTCATGGCAAAACAGGATAAGATTGCATGTGATCTTAGCCCAAACTCAGCATTGCCAACAAAAATCATTGAAGAAGATAAAGTAAATGAACCAAATGATGTTCTTGAAAGCCATATATGCGTGATTAAATCACTAGAAATTTTTTTGAGAGCATTAGAACACATATGTGCATGATTGAATCACTATAATTTTTTTTTGACAACCATAGAACACATCTACAAGATTGAATTACTATGAAATTTTTTTGAAGGCCTTAGAACACATATATGCTTGATTGAATCACCATGATTTTTTTTGACGGCCTTAGAACACATATATGCATGATTGAATCACTATGAATTTTTTTTTGACAGCCTTTGAACACACATATGCATGATTGAATCACTATGAAAAAATTTTGACAGACTAAGAACACATATATGCATGATTGAATCACTCTGAAATTTTTTTGACAGCCTTAAAACACATATATGCATGATTGAATCACTATGATTTTTTTTTATAGCCTTAGTACACATATATGCATGATTGAATCACTATGAAATTTTTTTGACAGCCTTAGAACACATTTATGAATGATTGAATCACTATAATTTTTTTTTGACAACCATACAACGCATATATGCATGATTGAATCACTGTGGGATTTTTTTGACAGCCTTAGAACACATATATGCATGATTGAATCATTTCAAAAAAAATTTGACAGCCTTAGAACACATAAATATAGGACTGAATCACTATGAATTTTTTTTTAACAACCTCAGAACACATATATGCATGATTGAATCCCTATGAAAATATTTTGACTGCCTTAGAACACATATATGTGTGATTAAATCACTAGACATTTTTTTTGAGAGCATTAGAACATATTAATGCATGTTTAAATGAGTATGAAATTTTTTTGATGGCCTTAGAACACATATATGAATGATTGATTCGCTATGAAATTTTTTTGACAGCCTTACAACACACATATGCATGATTGAATCACTATGAAATTTTTTTGAGGCTTTAGAAGACATATTTGCATGATTGAATCACTATGAAATTTTTTTGAAAGCCTTAGAACACATATATGCATGATTGAATCACTATTAATTTTTTTTGAGAACATTAGAACACATATATGCATGATTGAATCACTATAATTTTTTTTTGACAACCTTAAAACACATATATGCGTGATTAAATCAATATGAATTTTTTTTGACACCCTTAGAACACGTATATTTATGATTGAATCAATAAGAAATTTTTTTGACGGCCTTAGAACACACATATGCATGATTGAAACACTATGAAATTTTTTTGACAGCCTTCGAACACATATATGCATGATTGAATCACTATGAAGTTTTTTTGATAGCCTTAGAACACATATATGCATGATTGAATCACTATGAAATTTTTTTGATAGCTGATGTCTTTTTGTAATTGTTGTAATTTTGAAAAGATTTTTAAATGAAAAACATGTGAAAACCAGACATCAAATAATAAAAACCGGTTCTCACTAGTGGATGAGACCGGGTCGAACTCAGGGAACGGGAATATATCGTATTCAAGTACACAAATCTAAACTAATCTTTATTGCCGAATTATTTGAAATGTAAAATATTCAAGAAAAGTAAAAACAACTAGCTATTACAACAAATGAATACCCTTCGCAGAGGGCGTAAAGTGCAATATTTACAAACCCAATTAAAATTCCTAATTATAAACTAAAAAGTAAAAATTCTTCTATTCTTGCACCTCGTGTCACGTAGTCTCTTCAGCTCCACTCCCTTGCAATCTTGCACAAATCAAACGAAACACGAGCAGTACCAGAAAAAGAAGAAATAGAATATACTAACTAAATGCTAAGAATACGAAAGAAATCATTAAAGAAATCTAAATGACAATTTTAAATGCAAATGATATATTTTTTTATTTTTATTAATTCAAACTAACTAATTGGAAAGTAATTGATAATGCTAATTATCTTTCTTAACTAAACTATTTTTTTTATAGCAAAATGACTAACAACTAAGTAATCTAACAATGAGTGAATCAATTAACTAAGTAATCTCCTATCAACACACTAAGTAATCTAAGTGTTAAGTAATATCTAAAAAAAAATTCAGCAAAGCATTATCATCCGATAATTCGATATCTCAAACCAGATCCGGATATCTGATCAAACCAATTTAGCAACACGACTATCAGTAAGAGTAACACTTGCCGGAAAATAGTAACAACCGATTAAAACTGCAGAAATTCAATTGACATTCAGGCAGTTGATATTCCAATTCAGATATTCAGATATTCACTCGCTGAAATCTAATCAATCACTCAGATTCCAAACAATTGATTGCTGGAAAAATTAGTAAACTGCAATTTGATCAATCGATCAGATTTCAAAGTATTATCCTCTGATGATGTTGATTCTCCTATGCAAAGTGCAATGGATTCAATCAGATGCAAATCATTAACAAAATTCTGATTAGCTG
Source organism: Nuphar pumila (assembly GCF_984573655.1). NCBI lineage: Eukaryota > Viridiplantae > Streptophyta > Magnoliopsida > Nymphaeales > Nymphaeaceae > Nuphar > Nuphar pumila. Next base: position 85,998,611 of record NC_143252.1, on the reverse strand, counting down.
GAATTGCTTCAGTCCTCTGATTTAATTCAATCGACTTTCAAAACAATAATCGCTGAAAAACATTAACAGTCATAGCAATCAACAATATTCTGATCGGATGGAAATAATAATCTAGAAATCCGATCAATTTTCACAACAGCGGCAATATAAGTTTCGGCAAATGGACAGAGAGCTTAGACAGGAAAACGTCGGATTCCTGGTTTTCACAGTGAATGTGAAGGGAATTCGGCTGAAGTAGAATGGGATTCCAACTAGAAGAGGATTTTTGTTTGCTTTTAAACTCCTACCGGATAGCAGAGGGATTCCGGCCAGCTGAAGGGAACGATCTGTAATTTCACAGGGAATTCTGGCAGGATTACAGCGGAAGAAGGCTCCACCGGAAGAAGCAATGGTGATTCTAGCAGAACTTACAGATCTGCAACTTCTCAGTAGGCTAAAGATGAATTCTGGCGATTGAAAGTAAGTTCCGGCGGCTGAAAGTAATCTCCGGCAACGGCTCATACAAAACACGCTTCAATCATCGGGAGTCCAATGACATTCGATCGGATGATCGATTAAGAATTAGCAGACTCAATTCCATTAAATCAAAACTCTACAGGATTATTGATCAATTAATCAATCGGATTCTTATATTCGATCGCCGGAAAAATTGAAAATCGATCCAGATGATCGATCAAGATTTTGTAGAAAATTTTGAATTCCGGCGGTAGATTTCAGGTCAGTTCCTGTAGAAAATTTTGAATTCACCGATTGCTGAAACAATTTTTTCGTTTTTACTGTTGTAAAACTGATGTTTTATCAAGATTTCAACTCTAAGAAAACTGAAAAAGCTACAGGTTGATCGATTAAAAAAAACACGTTTGATGTTTTAACATTTTTTATTTTTATTTTTATTTTTATTTAAACAGAAAAAATTAATACGATCTACACTTAAAATCTATTCTAACAATTACTGAAACAAAAACAAGAAGTTAACTCAAATTTCTTTAATCATGAGTTATGAATGCTTAACAGAAATGAAAATGAAAATTTCAGAAAAAGAAGAAGAAGAAGAAGAAGAAGAAGAAGAAGCACTTACCGAACTTGAAGGGTTAGAAGAGAGGTTGGAATCCTCTATCTTGCTTCAGCCATTGCCGGAATTCTCCACCGAAAAGAGAATGAGAAAAAGAGGGGAAAATAGGGAGAAGAAGAAGAATAGGTAAGAAGAGGTGGAGAGGAAGGGGAAGAAGAGAGGGCTTAGGCAAAAGAGAGAAGACAAGCCTCTCTTCCCCCTACGTATCATATTTATAATTTTGAACTTTTCTCCATAAGTCCCTTTTCTTTGTAAAATTTCATTTCAAAAACCTTTCTTCAAAAAGTTATTTACAAAATACTTCAAAATGACTATGTTTTAGAAAATACAAAACTAAGTCTATTTTAACTCTAATTTTTTTATGATTTTCAAAAACTAAACTAGTACAATTATGTCAAACACTAAAATAGGCATTAAAATGTACAATAAAACTATTTTTCATGCATTTTCTATTTTTAAATCATTTTAGCACATTTACTCGAAACTAACATAAAATTGGGTTTTTAAATCATTTTCTCATGAAATAATGCATATTTTTATATGAAAAATCCCTAAAATATATGCATGATCAATAGCCTTAGAACACATATATGAATGATTGAATCACTATGAAATTTTTTTAATGGCTTTAGAACACATATATGCCTGATTGAATCACTAGAAATTTTTTTTTTAGAGGATTAGAACACATATATGCAAGATTGAATCACTATAAACTTTGCTTGACAACCTTAGAACACATATCGACAGACTTAAATCACTATCGAATTTTATTGACTGTCTTAGAACACATATATGCCTGATTGAATCACTATGAATTTTTTTGACAGACTTAGAACACATATATGCATTATTTAATCACTATGAATTTTTTTTGACAGCCTCAGAACACATTTATGCATTATTGAATCACAAGAAATTTTTTTGGCAACCATACAACACATATATGCATGATTGAATCACTATGAGAATTTTTTGATTGCCTTAGAACACACATATTTATGATTGAATCTCTATGAATTTTTTTTGACACCCATAGAGCATATATGAGCATGATCTAATCACTATATTTTTTTTTGAGAGCGTTAGAACACATATTTGCATTATTGAATCACTATAAATTTTTTTTGCAGCCTTAGAACACTTATATGCATGATTGAATCACTATGAAATTTTTTGACAGCCTTAGATCACATATATGCATGATTAAATCACTATAAATTTTTTTCGACAACCATAAAACGCATATATGCATGATTGAATCACTATGGGATTTTTTTACAGCCTTAGAACACATATATGCATGATTGAATCATTTCAAAAAAAAATTGACAGTCTTAGAACACATATATGGAGGACTGAATCACTATGAAATTTTTGTAACAACCTCAGAACACATATATGCATGATTGAATCACTATGAAATTATTTTGACAGCCTTAGAACACATATATGTGTGATTGAATCACTAGAATTTTTTTTTGAGAGCCTTAGAACACATATATGCATGTTTAAATCAGTATGAAATTTTTTTGACGGCCTTAGAACACATATATGAATGATTGATTCACTATGAAATTTTTTTGACAGCCTTACAACAAACATATGCATGATTGAATCGCTATGAAAATTTTTTGACGACCTTAGAAGACATATATGCAAGATTGAATCACTATGATTTTTTTTTATAGCCTTAGAACACATATATGCATGATTGAATCACTAAAATTTTTTTTTCAGAACATTAGAACACATATATGCATGATTGTATCACTACAATTTTTTTTTACAGACTTAGAACACATATATGCATTATTAAATCACTATGAATTTTTTTTGACAGCCTCAGAACACATTTATGCATTATTGGATCACTAGGAATTTTTTTGGCAACCATACAACACATATATGCATGATTGAATCACTATGAGAATTTTTTGGTTGCCTTAGAACACACATATTTATGATTGAATTTTTATGAAATTTGTTTGACACCCATAGAGCATATATGAGCATGATCTAATCACTATTTTTTTTTGAGAGTGTTAGAACACATATTTGCATGATTGAATCACTATAAATTTTTTTTGCAGCCTTAGAACACTTATATGCATGGTTGAATCACTATGAAATTTTTTGACAACCTTAGATCACATATATGCATAATTGAATCACTATAAATTTTTTTCGACAACAATAGAACGCATATATGCATGATTGAATCACTATGGGATTTTTTTTACAGCCTTAGAACACATATATGCACGATTGAATCATTTCAAAAAAAATTTGACAGCCTTAGAACAGATATATGGAGGACTGAATCACTATGAAATTTTTGTAACAACCTCAGAACACATATATGCATGATTGAATCACTATGAAATTATTTTGACAGCCTTAGAACACATATATGTGTGATTGAATCACTAGAAATTTTTTTTCAGAGCCTTAGAACACATATATGCATGTTTAAATCAGTAAGAAATTTTTTTGACGGCCTTAGAACACATATATGCAAGATTGAATCATCAGTAATTTTTTTGAGAGCCTTAGAATACATATATTCTTGATTGAATCACTATGAAATATTTTTGACAACATTAGAACACGTATTTGCATGCTTTGATTTACTGTGAAATTATTTGGACAGCCTTAGAACACTTATGTGCATGATTTAATTACTGTGAAATTTTTTTGAGAGCCTTAGAACATATATATGCATGATTGAATCACTATGAATTTTTTTTTACAACATTAGAACACATATCTAGATAATTGAATCACTATAAAAAAAATTTCCAGCCTTAGAACACATATATGCACGTTTAAATCAGTATAAACATTTTTTGACGGCCTTAGAACACATATATGCATGATTGAATCACTAAAAATTTTTTTTGAGAACATTAGAACACATATATGCATGATTGAATCACTATAAATTTTTTTTGACAACCTTAAAACACATATATGCATGATTGAATCACTATGAATTTTTTTTTACACCCTTAGAACACATATAATTATGATTGAATCACTATGAAATGTTTTTTGACGGCCTTAGAACCCACATATGCATGATTGAATCACTTTGAAATTTTTTTGACTGCCTTAGAACACATAAATGTATGATTGAATCACTATGATTTTTTTTTATAGCTGTAGGACACAAATATGCATGATTGAATCACTATGAAATTTTTTTGATAGCCTTAGAACACATATATGAATGATTGAATCACTATGAAATTTTTTTGACTGCTTTAGAACACATATATGACTGATTGAATCACTAGCAATTTTTTTTTAGAGGATTAAAACACATATATGCAAGATTGAATCACTATAAACTTTGTTTGACAACCTTAGAACACATATCTACACCATCGATTCACTATGGAATTTTTTTTACTGCCTTAGAACACATATATGTAAGATTGAATGACTATGAAATTTTTTTGACAGCGTGAGAAAACACATATGCATGATAGAATCATTATGAATTTTTTTTGACAGCCTTAGAACACATATACACATTATTGAATCACTCTGAAATTTTTTTGGAAGCCTTAGAACACATATATGCATGATTGAATCCCTATGGAATTTTTTTGACAACCTTAGAACACATATATGCAAGATTGAATCACTACGAAATTTGTTTGACACCCTTAGAATACATATGAGCATGATTTAATCACTATGATTTTTTTTACAGCCTTAGAACACATATATGCATTATTTAGTCACTGAGATTTTTTTTTGACATCCGTAGAACACATTTATGCACTATTGAATCACTAGGAAATTTTTTGGCAACCATACAACATATATATGCATGATTGAATCACTATGAGAATTTTTTGATTGCCTTAGAACACATTTATGTATGATTGAATCTCTATGAAAAATTTTTGACACCCTTAGAGCACATATGAGCATGATTTAATCGCTATGATTTTTTTTTAGAGCGTTAGAACACATATATGCATGATTGAATCACTATAAAAAAATTTTGCAGCCTTAGGAGACTTATATGCATGATTGAATCACTATGAAATTTTTTTGACAGCCTTAGATCACATATATACGTGATTGAATCACTAGAATTTTTTTTTTGAGAGCATTAGAACACATATATGCATAATTGAATAACTATAATTTTTTTTTGACAACCATAGAACACATCTACAATATTGAATTACTATGATTTTTTTTTGACAGCCTTAGAACATAGATATGCATTATTGAATCAATATGAAATTTGTTTTTGACAGCCTTAGAACAGATGTATGCATGATTGAATCACTTTTAAAATTTTTTGATAGCCTTAGAAGACATATATGAATTATTATGTCACTATAATTTTTTTTTGACAACCATAGAACACATATATGCATGATCGAATCACTATGGGATATGTTTGACAGCCTTACAACACATATATGCATGATTTAATCTATTCAATAAAAAATTGACAGCCTTAGAAACCATATATGCCTGATTGAATCTCTATGAATTTTTTTTGACAGCCTCAGAACACATATATGCTTTATTGAATCACTTGGATTTTTTTTTGACAACCATACAAGACATATATGCATGATTGAATCACTATGAGAATTTTATGATAGCCTTAGAACACATATATGCATGATTGAATCACTATGAAATTTGTTTGACACACCTAAAACACATATGAGCATGATTTAATCACTATGAATTTTTTTTGACAGCCTTAGAACACAAATATGCTATATTTAATCACTATGATTTTTTTTGACAGCCTTATAACACATTTATGCATTATTGAATCACTAAGTAATTTTTTGGCAACTATTCAACACATATATGCATGATTGAATGACTATGAGAATTTTTTGATTGCCTTAGAACACATATATGTATGGTTGAATCTCTATGAAATTTTTTTGACGCTCTTAGAGCCCATATGAGCATGATTTAATCACTATGAATTTTTTTTGAGAGCCTTAGAACACATATATGCATGATTAAATCACTATAATTTTTTTTTGCAGCCTTAGAACACTTATATGCATGATTGAATCACTATGAATTTTTTTGACAGGCTTACATCACATATATGCGTGATTGAATCACTAGAATTTTTTTTGAGAAAATTAGAACACATATATGCATGATTGAACCACTATAAATGTTTTTTGATAACCTTAGAACACATCTACAAGATCTAATTACTATGAATTTTTTTTGACAGCCTTAGAACACAAATATGCTTGATTGAATCACGTTAATTTTTTTTTGACGGCCATAAAACACATATATGCATGATTGAATCACTATGATTTTTTTTTGACAGCCTTAGAACACACATATGCAAGATTGAATCACTATGAAATTTTTTTGACAGCCTTAGAACACATATATGCATGATTGAATAACTATAAAAAAAATTTGTCTACCTTGGAACATATATCTTAATGATTGAATCACTATGAAATTGTTTTAACAGCCTTAGAACACATATGTGCATGATTGAGTCACTAAATTTTTTTTTTTAGAGCATTAGAACACATATATGCGTGATTTAAACAGAACAATTTTTTTTTGACAACCTTAGAACACATATCTGCATGATTGAATCACTATGAAATTTTTTTGACTGCCTTAGAACACATATATGCTTGATGTAATCACTATGATTTTTTTTGACAGCCTTAGAACCCATATCTGCATGATTTGATTTACTGTGAATTTTGTTTGACAATCTTAGAACACATATATGCATGATTGAATCACTATGAAATGTTATTGACCACCTTAGACAACATATAAGCATGATTTAATCACTGTGAATTTTTTTTTGGAGCCTTAGAACATATATAGGCTTGATTGAATCACTATGAAATTTTTTTGACAGCCTTAGAACACATATTTGCCCGATTGAATCACTAAATTTTTTTTTGGAGAGAATTAGAACACATATATGTATATATACATGATTGAATCACAACCAAATTCTTTTTAACAGGCTTAGAACACATATATGTATAATTGAATCACTATGAAAGTTTTTTGCTAACCTTAGAACACATACATGCATGATTGAATCACTATGAAATTTTTTTGACAGCCTCAGAACACATGTATGCATGATTGAATCTCTATAAAAAAAGTTTGATTTCATCAGAACACATATCTGCATGATTGAATCACTATGAAATTATTTTGACAACCATAGATCACATATATGAATGATTGAATCACTATGAATTTTTTTTTACAACCATAGAACACATATAAGCATGATTGAATCACTATGGGATTTTTTTGACAGCCTTAGAACACATATATGCATGATTGAATCAATTCAACAAAATTTTGACAGCCTTAGAACACATATATGCATGATTGAATCGCTATAAATTTTTTTTAACAGCCTCAGAACACATATATGCATGATTGAATCACTACGATTTTTTTTTAAGAGCCTTAGAACACATATAAGCATGATTGAATCACAATGATTCTTTTTTTACAACCACAAAACACATATGCGTGATTGAATCACTATGAGATTTTGTTGATAGCGTTATAACACATATTTGTAAGATTAAATCACTATGAAATTTTTTTGACAACCTTAGAACCCATATGTGCATGATTGAATCACTATAAATTTTTTTTGACTGCCTTAGAACGTATATGTGCAAGATTGAATAACTATGATTTTTTTTTGATAGCCCTAGAACATATATATGCCTGACTGAATCACTATGAAATTTTTTTGACAGCCTTAGTACACATATATGCAAGATTGAATCACTATAAAAAATTTTTGACAACCTTAGAACACATATCTACATGATTGAATCCCTATGAATTTTTTTTGACAACCTTACAACACATATAAGCATGATTTAAACTCTACAAAAATTTTTTACAGCCTTAGAACACATATATGCGTGATTGAATCACACTAAATTATTTTGTCCAGCCTAAGAACTCATCTATGCATGATTGAATCACTAGAAATTTTTTTGATTGCCTTATAACACATATATGCATGATTGAATCACCATGATTTTTCTGGACAGCCTTAGAACACACATATGCGTGATTGAATCACTAGAAATTTTTTTCGAGACCATTAGAATCAATATATGCAAGATTTAATCACTATGAAATTTTTTTGCAGCCTTAGAACACATAAATGCATGATTGAATCGCTATGAAATTTTTTCGACAGCCTTAGAACCCAAATATGCATGATTGAATCACAATAAATTATTTTTCAGAGCAGTAGAACACATATAAGCATGATTGAAACACTATAATTTTTTTTTGACAACCATAGAACATACATCTGCATGATTGAATCACTATGAAATTTTTTTGACAGCCTTATAACACATATATGCAAGATTTAATCACTATGATTTTTTTTTACTAGCTTAGAACGCATATATGCATGATTGAATCACTATGAATTTTTTTTGACAACCTTAGAACACAAATATGAATCATTGAATCACTATAAAAAAATTTTTACTACCTTAGAACACATATCTGCATGATTAAATCACTATGAGATTGTTTTGACAGCCTTAGGACACATATATTCATGATTGAGTCATTAGCTTTTTTTTTAGAGCATTAGAACACATATATGCATGATTTAATCACAATAATTTTTTTTGACAACTTTAGAACACATATCTGCATGATTGAATCACTATGAGATTTTTTTGACTGCCTTGGAATACATATATGCAAGATGGAATCACTATCAATTTTTTTTACTACCTTTGAACACATATATGCTTGATTGAATCACTCTGAAATTTTTTTGACAGCCTTAGAACACATATATGCATGTCACTATGAATTTTTTTTGATAGACTTAGAATTCATATATGCTTGATTGAATCACTATGAAATATTTTTGACAACCTTAGAACACATATGTGCATGATTTGAAATACTATGAAATTTTTTTTGACAGCCTTAGAGCACATCTATGCATGATTTAATCAATATAAAATTTTATTGATTGCCTTAGATCACATATAAGCATGATTTAATCACTGTGAAATTTTTTTGAGATCCTTAGAACATATATATGCATGATTGAATCACTATAAAATTTTTTTGACAACCGTAGGACACATATATACATGATTGAATCACTAAAACTTTTTTTTGAGACCATTAGAACACAAATATGCATGATTGAATCACTATAAAATTCTTTTTAACAAGCTTAGAACACATATGTGCATAATTGAATCACGATGAAAGTTTTTTGATAACCTTATGTGATCATCGCAAAAATTTTCCTCTCTTGTGGTTTCTCTCTCTTCCTTCTCTTTTCCTTTTCTAACCTCTATTTTCCTCCTTTTTGAAGGGAGAAGAATAAAAGAAAGAAAAGAGAAAGAGAAGAGAAAAGAAAGAAAGAAAGAGAGAAGAGGAACTATTTTGCGCGGTCTCACTTGACCTTAATTTGAAAAACATTTAGAAATTTAACTCGCCTCCGTTTTTGAAAATATTGCGGGAAAATGGAGAGACGGGATTCGCTCGTCGGTACGAGGTTCGACCGTTCCTGGCGCCTTTACCAGGGGTAATTGAACCAAGGATCGAATCTATGCCTTTTGCTTTGCCTAAATATAATCTAAGAATTTATTCTAACTCTAAATGCACAGAGAGTCATGCTTGTGCAATGCAAGGATGTATGTTCTTTTCGAAAATTGATTTGGAAATTTCCAAGTATTCTGAGATGAATTTGGTAATGGAATGAAGAAATGTTTGAATCTTAACTTTAGAACTTGAGATAGATCAGAGAAGTTCTATGTTTTTGAAGTAAATCAGAGTTGGAAGAATAAATCTCGATTTTGGAGAATGATTTAAAGCTTCGAAATGAAAGGAAATGAAGTTTTAAAGTCAGAAATGGACTTTGAATTTAATCATGGATTTAGGAGAAGAAGATGAAATTTGGAAGTGATATTGAATTTGAATTTTAGAATGGATCTGAGAAAATCAAATGGTATTTAAAATAGAAATGGATTTAGGGAGTTCAAATGAGATCTGGAAATGGACTTGGATTTGAAATCTAGATTTTGAAATGAAATTGGATCTTTAGAAATGGATTTAAGATCTGAGGTCTGAGATCCAATACGAGTGTTGAATCTTGGATCTTAAAATGGATTTGGAGTTTAAATTCAGAAGATGAATCAGGAATTTCTAAGTCTGATTTGAATTTGGGAAAAGGAATTTTAGAAATTGAATTTTGAATATACAGATGAATCCCAAAGTCAATTTAGACCTTGGATTTGAAGTTTGAATTTGAAATAAAAAATCTCAAAGTTAAATTGAACTTTGAGTTTGATTGGAGCTTTTGAAAATGAATTTGAAATTTCAAAGTCAAATTGAACTTTGAAATCTGATTTGAATTTGAATATATAAAAATGAATTTGAAATCTCGAAGTTGAATTGAACTTTGAGATTAAAAATAGAATTTCAAAAAATGAAAGGATGAATTGGATTTGAAGAGGATTGAAGATAGATTGAGGAAGATATTTACATTACTTGGAGTTTTGAAAAAGGAATTTTGGAAAATATGATGTAGTTCTATCCTAAATGTTGAATGAATTAAAAGAATTTTGAGATTGGATTTTGAAAAGTTATTCCATTCTTTAAATGAATTAAAACAAGATTGAAGATATAATACATCCTTGACTATGGTCATTGAATGTATTATATGATAATCTATATTTAAATTCAGGTGAAGAATGAAACACATTTGGTGCTTTTATAGGATTTAAAATGAAATTAACTCTCAATATACCCTAACTATGGCCATTGGTATATATTTTGAATTAATTTTAAGTTAAATTCTGATAAAAGAAGAAAATATTTAAGGAAAATATGATGAATTTTGAAAATGGATCCAGTGTGGATCCAGTGTTATTTCGTAAAAGATAAAAATCCTAAGTTTTGTCCACACCCTGACTATGGCCATTGATGTGGATCATCAACTTAGGATTGATTTACCTCTTACGAAATGGTGCATGTGCCATTCGTGTTTCACCAATGTGAGAATTTGAGAAATAAAGGCAAAAGCATGACAATAGACAATTTATGATATTTACAATGCTCATTCATTCTATCTGAAAGCTGAAATAATCATCTAACTATTGACTTAAATAAGGAATTTCTAAGCTAAGAAGAGGATTGCATTTTCCATGTATTTCCTGCAAAAGACGGAGTTAGCACAAGATAACAGGCAAAATATAGAAGGAGAATTTGAAACAATGTTATATTAAAATTAAAGACATACCTGAAAATGCCCATTCTGCTGAAGAATGAATACTCTAAATCAAAAGCCAAAAACGTATATGATATACCTTATGCTTAATGAGGAAGTTCATATAATACATGGGATATAGGATATTGGACTGGAGACATACATACACACACATGTGTTTATATATATATATATATATGGGAGTATACTGTAAGAGGTGAAATGGTAGAAGTGGATGTAATAGGCAAATATAACTGGAAAGAATATTGGCAGTGGATGATGATTTTGTTCTAATGAGGTTATCAAAATGATGTTGATGCCTATATTTATTCAAATGCATAACTCATGAGGTGAAGGACAGTATAGAACAATGTATGATAATGCAAGACAGTATAATTAGTTGATATCTAATGACAAGACCAAAGTAAGGATCATGAGCGGGTTGGTGTTTGAATATGGTTGGAGAAGAGGGACAGTGGATATACCTTTATAACCACAGTAAACGGGGGAAAGAGATGATTTTGGGAGGTTTATACACTCGATATGAAGGTTGATAGGGATGAAGTGAGGTAACTGTGAATAAGTGGTAGGTGGACATTGGATCAAGGCACAACAGAAAGTGACTGGGGTGGTAGCTGGACAGGAAAAATGTCTACAGAGGATAGACAGTGGATTTGCAGATGGTGGAAGGTTTAAGGTATGTGAAATGAGAGGTATAGCTAGTGAATGGGTCGTTGCAGGAAACCTGAAGGTGTTGGTGGGGTAAATGTTGGTAAATGGCTGAACATGGTGACAGGAAATATCATATACACAGGTAAAGCTGTAGCAACAGGGTGATGAGACAGCTAGTTATAGATAAAGGAGTAGATTTGCAGGATGGTTATATCGGACTTAATGTAAGGAGGTTAGCGGCAATGCCGAGGCAGCAGTGAAGGTGTGATAGCCTGGGTGCTGCCGGGGGCATGGGAGTGCGATGCCAATGGTTGATGACATGGGAAGCTAAATATGGATGAACCATAAGTGGTTGTTCTTCACTAGAAAACAGGAAAATTGTATATAGAATCTCAACAATAATCTGGAACCTTGGCTACAGCAAAATAGTTGTTGATTCTTGCTATAATTTTGGACAAAATTCACAAAAACAAAAAAAAGGTATTGAGGTACTGGAAGATAAATACATGATAAAAAAAAAAAAAACTAACATGCTGATGTCAAATTATTAGATGGTTTCTGATATATTCAGACAATGAGGCAAGCAGATTTGAGGAGGTACATGTAGATCGGATGTTGATCCGAGTTGCTGATATCTACAATACAGTGATATGTTAGCATGTCTGATGCAATGAACTAAGATAACAAAGGTTATTTTGAAGTTTTAATAAACTTCACATGCAAAGGCATCTATGTCAGATTGGTCCAATGAGGAAGAACACATACTTCTGATTTTGCCACGAAGGTTATGCACCGGTGTATTAGATTCAAAATGACGATGTCCTTGACCTATTTAGATGCTAAGAGCAATAGAACAAATGACACACAATTGAACGCATGGACATGATATTAGTGGGAAAAAAAATAATGTAGGCTGGAATGAAGAATGCTGTGCAACATGAATTTTCATGAGAAGCAGTTGAAGTCACACTGACCTGAGATGCTGTGAATAGCAACTATACAACTAATGAAAGCATTACTGCAGAATTGAGATATATCATTATCAAACTGTATCGAACATCCTGAAGTTCGAATGAATATAAAGCAGCCTACGAGGGATCCATATGAGCTCATAATACAATGACTTGCGATGGGCTTGACCTCCAGCGAAACAACACCAAATATTTGCAGATGTTTCAGAAGATGCCTTCACGACAAATTGCAGGGTGAGTTTCTGTCAGGCACAGAATTTATTTCCAGCAGCTACCAAACAGATTCCGGCAAAACCTAAGTCTTATATTTTTGCAATGTTTGCAGCCCTGCTGGTAAGTCTGTCGATTGGAGCTTAGCAGACATACTACTTTCTGAACTGACCTCACCATGCAGTCCAAGGGTTTTACAGTGGTAAAACAAAACAACAACAAAAATCCATGAAGTATTAAAGTTAAATGCACAATGGAGCAAATCTACTGACCGAATGATGCAGATAATACTTGAAGACTCAAACCCTGTTTATAAAAAAAAAAAATGCTATTGGATCAACAGAAGGAGGGAAAAAAAAAATCCACGATATATCCCTGTATCAGATGATGTTGATATTATCACAAAATACAATCGAATGGTGAGACAATGAAAGAAAAAAAAAAAAAAGAACAATGTAAATGGGAATGAGAAGCACAATTTAAAGATTTCAAAATCAAACTGATTGTTGATGGTAATGGGATTGATCTATTGAACTCTCTCATATTACCGATTTTATCACAGGCAAAACCTACGAACATTGCGGTGGAATTTTAGCATTGACTGATCCTCATCAGCAGATCGATCTTTCATATTACTCTGCTACAACAGAATACCTTGGCAAGCTACTCCCAACGGTGGATCTATTCATAATGAATTGATTTCTATGGACTGATTTGGGCATAGCAAAAAGAATGATAAGTAATAGATAAAACGGATAAACTAACCTTGCTGAATGATAATATAGGATATATCAAACTGCGCAAGTTGAAGAAAGGAGAAAAAGAAAATTAATAAATACATTCCAGAACGGATGAAATGCCCTCCGATGTTACTTAGAACCAGAAGATCAAAATGTAGATGATGGCTGAAATAAGTAGCATAAAGGAGCAGGAAATCAGAAAAAAAAAATAAAAAAAAAAAGTAGAAAAATGGGTATAAACATATACTTGACCGAAATCTAGTAAAAAAAATTAAATAAACGAAAAGGAAATGTGGGAATCAATATTCCGTTACTGTTGCACAGGGGTGGGTTGACGTTGCATAGGCAACTCAACGCCACTGGTGGTGCTTTAATGGGGCAGTGAAAAATGGAAGTTTCAGGGAAAAAGGGAAGAAGGATACTCACTGAAGCTTTGCAGAGGTCCTGAAGGAGAAAGGAGACTAGTCTCAACTCTGTGGATCAGAAACCAATCTTCGATCTCTTGAAGTAGATGCCTTAGAGGGAGAGGAGACTGGATGGCAGATGAAACTAAGGGACTCAAGCGGTTCTTCGATGTTAATGAAAAAAAAAAAAGATGAAGTAGATTGATATTGGCCGATGATGCCCCTCAGCCGAGAGCTCCCCCCTTTCCCTTCTTGATACCTTCTTTTATAAGCCCTCGAAGGATCGAGAGGGCGGTTTGGAGATGGACGGGAGAGAAGGAGGATCGAGGCAATGCCCTCCATCGCCTCTCTCTATGATTCCTTGCAACGGCAAGTCGTTGGAATTTTTTGAATTTTCAAAAGGATGGTTTCTTTTTAAGAAATTTTTGTAAAAAAATGGTTTAAGATGAGGTTTTTGGCAAACTTCAATTTTTCCAAGTTTTAAACTATTCACTTTCCTCAATTTTTTTGGATTTTTGTATCGCTTTTCCATTTTTTGTATTTTTGTAATAGAAAACTAAGATTTTATGAAAAACAAAGTTTAAACACTAAATTTTTTTTGGGGAATATTTTAAAAAAAATGTTTTCCCGAGAATTTTAGGCCATTTTGGAGAAATTCCTTCAGAAGAAGGGGTTTGGACCCAGGTTTTTTTTTTTTTTTTTTAAATGTTCGAGTTTTGACACTCGAATCGAGAAATACAATGTGATGGATCCAAACGGATGTCGGATGGACTGTCCGAGCTATTTGAAATCTATTTTTGGTATTTACTGTAATTTTATTTTAAAATTTGAACAATGAGACTCAGATTTGGATCTGGACAATGAATCCAGATCTGAAATCTATTTAATCATATAAAATGAATTTAATTTCAATAAAACTAGAGAAATGAACTGGAATTTAGATTTGAAATGACACATTTGCTCAAAAAATGATATTAGGGGCAAAAAGGGAATATTTAAAAGATTTTGAAAAATTTGGGGTGTTCACACCTGAGAACACATATATGCATGATTGAATCACTATAAAAATTTTTTGTCAACCTCAGAACACATATATTCATGATTGAATCTCTATAAAAAATTTTTGACTGCATTAGAACACATATCTACATGATTGAATCACTATGAAATTATTTTTACAGCCTTAGAACGCATATATGCGTGATTGAGTGACTAGAATTTTTTTTCGAGAGTCTTAGAACACATATATCCATGATTGAATCACTATGAAATTTTTTTAACAGCCTTAGAACGCATATATGCATGATTGAATCTCTATGAAAATTTTTTTACAGCCTTAGAACACATATAAGCATGATTGAATCACTATGAGATTTTTTTGATAGCCTTAGAACTCGTATATGCTTGATTGAATCAATACAATTTTTTTTTGACACCTTAGAACACATATATGCATGATTGAATCAATATGGAATTTTTTTGACAGCCTTAGAACACATATATGCGTGATTGGATCTCTATGAATTTTTTGTAACAGCCTTAGAAGACATATATGAATGATTGAATCACTATAATTTTTTTTTGACAATCATAGAACACATATATGCGTGATTGAATCTCTATGAGATTTTTTTGATAGCCTTAGAACACATATTGGCATAATTGAATCAATACAATTTTTTTTTACAGCCTTAAAATATATATATGCATGATTGAATCACTATGGAATTTTTTTTACTGCCTTAGAACACATATATGCATGATTGAATCACTATGATTTTTTTTTATAGCCTTAGAATACATATATGCTTGATTGAATCACTATGAAATATTTTTGACAACCTTAGAACCCATATCTGCATGATTTGATTTAGTGTGAATTTTGTTTGATAGGCTTAGAACACATATATGCGTGATTGAATCGTTATGAAATTTTATTGACTACCTTAGAGCCCATATAACCATGATTTAATCACTGTGGATTTTTTTTTAGAGCCTTAGAACATATATAGACTTGATTGAATCACTAATGATGCATGAAATGCACGTCATGTTGACTAGTTATTCATGCATTTTATGGTGAGTTTAAGGTTTAAAACCCATGTTTAGATGTATTTTGATGTCAAGGGGTTGTGGTTCAAATTTTAGAGAAATCAGAGTTAAATTGAGAGAGTTATGGCTATTTTAGTGTTCGAGCACGGATTTCGAGGTGGATTGGATCCATATCCGACCCAATTAGGCTGTTTTGGACCTTAGATCAACCTTTAGAAAGCCAAAATCCAACCCACACGTATATCCATACCCAATTACAAAAGATTTGCAGAAAACCCCTCAGAAAGTGGCGCAGGGTAAAATATTTTATCTTAAACCTTTTTCTGAAAAATACCAAAAGTATAAATTAGATTTTTCAGCAAACCCTAGGCATCTTTGGCATTGGAATTGATGCCCCCTATTGTGATTCTAGATCCAGCCCTTTCCAATCTCCCATCTCACACCATTTTCATTGAAGATCGAGTCTATGCTTGGAAAACCGAGCATCGCCTTATCTCCCGTTTCAATTATTTTCATTTCTGTATCCCCCTTGCTGTGATTAACCATTTGTTGCTGTGTTTTTGCAGGTGTAGCAGAGATGGAGACCATCTATCTTGTGTGGAAGTGCGAAACACTCCAACAAGATGAGCCGGCCCTACCTCCATCCAGTTTTCTAAGCCCTCCGATCGCGAATCGGCACCTTTTCCATCTTCGGTGGATCTCCAACGTGTTGCAGCTGCAAGATCCCTGCTCGTGGTGATATTCCAGCATCCTTGAACAATCTGGGACGTCAATCTAGAGCCATTGTCCGCTCTCTTCTCCCCCACAATTGTCGGACCGCCCTGGAGGTAGGTCTTCTTCTCAACTTTCTTCTAGTTAAAGCCCAACGTGTGTGCGTGTGTGTTAATTCGTATTTTTTCTGTGTGTGCTGTGTGTGTGTTTTCAACCTTAGTATAGACGTGTGATGCTTTAAACCTGCATCGTAGGATTTAGATATTCTTCTTTTGCTTTGGGCGTTTTTAGTTTTGAAGAAAAATCACAATAGATCTTATGTGTGCTCTTTTATTTTTATTATTTTGTTGTTCAACAGTAAATTCGAGTGTATTGGTTGTTATTTCTGCAGAAAAATGAATTTCAAAATTCATTTTGGTCTAGGATTATCGTTGGATCTGAATTAGACTATTGTTTGATCCATAATCGGCTAGATCCTCTCTAGTCGATTTTGGCATTTTTCGGTTTTCTGATTTCTGGAGTTGTATGGTAGTGCTAGGAATTAATTAGCTTTTATTTTTCATTTTAGTTAGCTTAAATGTGCATTTGATTCCAGTTATAGGTTGTGAGATTGTTTTTATTTTCATGTTAATCCAAAAATCGTGAAATGCGTGTAGGTCCATGTTAGCCGATTTTGTAGTTTTTGTCATTTTCGTAATTCTTTGTTTCGTTCAGCACTAGTGTCTGTTACAGTAATTATTTTGTTCAATTAAGTCCAGAAAAATATTGTTGTTCGTTGTGGGTCATTAGTCATATTTCAAGTTTGTCGAGTTAGGTCCATTCGGGAGAGTGTGTCGTGTCATTGTTAAGAATGTTATGTTCGTTTCAAGTGAGTATGCATGACTTGTGTTGTAATTCCAATAGGTTGTGTCCAACATGTTAGTTGATTTAGTTAGTAGTTAAATTTAATTTTTTCAATTTCGTTTGAAGTAATTTCTTTTAGTTTAGCTAAAGTCATTTTTCTGTGTCTTCTTCCCCAAGGAGGGGCGTCAGCCATTAGAGCTCCATTAGAGCTGCATTAGAGCTCTAGGCTGCTTTTGGTAAGAGTCTTGTGCATTTAGAAAGTCATTAGTGTGTCTAGGTTCATTGTATTAGGACTTGAATGTTTAGACGTTTTTCTTTTAGTATTTGGCAAATTTGAATTAGGTGTTATTTCCTTTAGTGTAGAGAGTGATATTTTCCAATTTCAACCTTGCCTTATTTTAGTTAGATATTGATTCAATTCATTTAGAGGTAGGTTAATTTCCTTGTCTAAGCTAAATTGAGTTTCAGGGAAAGGATAGGTGAGTAATTGTGTTTTGGAATTTAATTTGGTAAGTTGGAGATCTTCTAAAATCGTGTGGTGTGTTTAAAGAAAGATTTAAAGTTTGATTGTCAAGTCAAGGTAGAAGGGAGTTACCTATTGAGATTTGGAAATATCTTTTGAAAATTAAAACACCTTCCGAAGGGGTGTCTACGGTTTTGAGAAAGAGCATTTAATTGTTATCCACTCATTTTGAAAAAGTTCAAAACGTGTGGCCTTTGTTGAGCTGGACGGTTTCAACCCTTTGTTTCCCATTTTATTTATCAAGCAATTATGGTAATTGTTACCCCCTTGGCCTGGACGGTTTTGAGTTGATTTAAAATTTCCAAAGTGAGTAAAGGCAAGTTCAAAAAGTGTAACTCCTCTCTAGCTGGACGATTTTGGATAGTATAAGTTTTCCAAACTTATTCTTCAGCATTTACTCACATTTATCTCCATTTACCTAATAGTATATTCTAGATTTAGAATTACTTATTTAAGTTAATTGGTCATTAACTTTAGGATTAAGATTGAGTCCCTAATTAGATAAGTTTTAACGACGATTAATATAGTTGTGTGTTAGGTGTAGAGATTTATTAGTGTTAATTGACTTTGTCATTTTTAATTCATTAGATTTTTATTTTTCGGTTCCTAATTTAGTCATTATCTAACCAAGTCAACTTGGTTGACCTAGTTAGGTGGGCCGTGAACATTGTCCAAGTCAAACCTTCAATCGTCCCTCATTAGTTTAGTTGGTTAGTTGACCTTAGTTTTAATTAATATTAGGTATAGTGTAAGTTAATATAGTTTGTTATTTGCTTGATCAAGTTATATTTTAGAAGTAAGTGTTTATCTAAGGTGGAATTGTTTAGCGAGTGTTTGATTTGTATAGTTCATCTAGTTAGCTGCATGTAGTATTAATTAATTGTATTTTTTATTTCATATAGTTAGGATTGCATCATTAGTGAAGATAGTTTCATTTTATGCATTAGATTAACTTAGCTTTTGTCGTAATTTGCATATTTTATTCAATTTTCATTATATTTAGTACAATTGCATTTAGTGTCTGCATATAAACTGTCATTCAGCATCATTTAGGTCTGCATTAGTCTTAGACTGCATTCTTAGTGTTTAAAATAGAATTCCAAAGTGAATAGTGCATTGAACCCGAAACCCGATTTTTGCCCTATCGCACAATCGTTATTTTATGTGCAAAATTTTCGAGTTTTCCAAACATTCATTTTCTTTTCACTTTATTGGTGTGTTAACTGTCTACAGACCAAATTTCAACTCAATCCGAGTTGATTTGGTCTGATTTTTAAGCGTTTTGTGAAAACAGTTTTTTCGGATTTTAAAATTTCGGGACCTGCGATATCCAGATTTTCCTCAGTTTTGAAACGCTTATATCTGGAGTTCTAGATATCATTTTTCAATTCTGTAAAAATTGTCAGATTTTTTAATCTGTTACTTACAGAATAGAACAAGTTTTGGGAAATTTGGACCTTGTTTGCTCTGTCAAACAGTCAGTTTACGAAGAGCTATCAGAAGTCTATTTTGCACTATTTAGGGGTAGATTTGTAATTTCATTCTTTTAGTCATTTTCAGTCTATTTTCATTATTTTCTGCATTTTAATTGCTGCATCTGCATCATCCAGTATTGTTAGACTTATATTAGTTGATTTTAGAATTAGTTTGATATTTTCTTTATTATTTTATTAATACTTAGGTTTTGCTTGTTTAAATTCTTCAGAATTAGGTTTAATTTACATTTTAGTTTAGTTTCATTAAAGTATTTACTAACTTTGCATTTTCCTATGTTATTAGGTTGAAAAGCATAAAACATTTCTAGGTATTCTTGTCCAAGTGCGAAAACTTGAGAAGTGGCGAAAAGACAAAAATACCCTTGGCGTGCAATAGAAGACTAAAGTGCTTTTCCATTTTATTTTAGTGTTAATTTGTAATTGTTATTAGCCTTGTATTTGTTAACTGTTATTTATTGATTAATAAATTACATTTCATAGAAATAATCGAGTAATTCTCGTTCCCTGTGGATTTGATCCGTACTTGCCACTTTGTGGAAAGTCGGTTATTTACTTTTGGTTGACGATTTTCCAAAGATTTTATCAAAAAATTATCTTTTAAAAAGAGCATTTACAAAAATTCAACCAATCACTATGAAACTTTTTTGACGGCCTTAGAATACATATTTGCCCGATTGAATCACTACAAATTTTTTTTTAGAGCATTAGTACACATATATGCATATATGCATGATTGAATCACAACCAAATTCTTTTTAACAGGCTTAGAACACATATATGTATAATTGAATCACTATGAAAGTTTTTTGATAAACTTAGAACACATACATGCATGATTGAATCACTATGATTTTTTTTTGACAGCCTCAGAACACATGTATGCATGATTGAATCTCTATAAAAAAAGTTTGACTTCATCAGAATACATATCTGCATGATTGAATCACTATGAAATTGTTTTGACAACCTTAGAACACATATATGCATGATTGAATCACTAGAAATTTTTTTTAGAGTATTAGAACACATATATGCATGATTTAATCACAATACATTTTTTTTGACAACCATAGATCACATATATGAATGATTGAATCACTATGCATTTTTTTTTTACAACCATAGAACATATATTTGCATGATTGAATCACCATGGGATTTTTTTGACAGCCTTAGAACACATATATGCATGATTGAATAAATTCAAAAAAAAATTGACAGCCTTAGAACACATATATGCATGATTGAATCTCTATAAAAAAAATTTAACAGCCTCAGAACACATATATGCATTATTGAATCACTACGATTTTTTTTGAGAGCCTTAGAACACATATAAGCATGATTGAATCACAATGAATTTTTTTTGACAGACTTCGAACACATATATGCATGATTGAATCACTATGAGATTTTTTTGATAGCCTTATAACACATATTTGCATGATTGAATCACTATGAAATTTTTTTGACAACCTTAGAACCCATATGTGCGTGATTGAATCACTATAAATTTTTTTTGACAGCCTTAGAACGCATATTTTTAAGATTGAATCACTATGAATTTTTTTTGACAGCCCTAGAACACATATATGCGTGACTGAATCGCTATGAAATTTTTTTGACAACCTTAGTACACATATATGCATGATTGAATCACTATGATTTTTTTTTGACAACCTTAGAACACATATATGAATCATTGAATCACTATAAAAAAATTTTGACTACCTTAGAACACATATCTGCATGATTGAATCACTATGAATTTTTTTTGACAGCCTTAGGACACATATATGCATGATTGAATCACTAGTTTTTTTTTAGAGCACTAGAACACATATATGCATGATTTAATCATAATATTTTTTTTTTGACAACCTTAGAACACATATCTGCATGATTGAATCACTATGAAATTTTTTTGACAGCCTTTGAATACATATAAGCATGATGGAATCACTATCAATTTTTTTTTACTGCCTTCGAACACATATATGCTTGATTGAATCACTATGATTTTTTTTTGACAGCCTTAGAACACATATATGCATGCGACTATGAAATTTTTTTGGTAGCCTTAGAATTCATATATGCTTGATTGAATCACTATGAAATATTTTTGACAACCTTAGAACACATATCTGCATGATTTGAATTACTATGAATTTTTTTTTACAACCTTAGAGCACATATATGCATGATTGAATCACTATGAAATTTTATTGACTGCCTTAGAAAACAAATAAGCATGATTTAATCACTGTGAAATTTTTTTGAGATCCTTATAACATATATATGCATGATTGAATCACTATAAAAAAATTTTGACAACCTTAGGACACATATATGCACGATTGAATCACTAAAACTTTTTTTTGAGACCATTAGAGCACAAATATGCATGATTGAATTACTATAAAATTCAATCATATATGCATAATTGAATCACGATGAAAGTTTTTTGATAACCTTAGAACACATATATGCATGATTGAATCACTATAAATTTTTTTTGATAGCCTTAGAACACATATGCATGGTTGAATCTCTATAAATTTTTTTTGACTGCATCATAACACATATCTACATGATTAAATCACTATGAAATTATTTTGACAGCATTAGAAGACATATATGCGTGATTTAGTCACTAGAAATTTTTTTTGAGAGACTTAGAACACATATATGCATGATTAAATCACTATGAAATTTTTTTAACAGCCTTAGAACACATATATGCATGATTAAAGCTCTATGATTTTTTTTTATAGCCTTAGAACTCATATAAGCTTGATTGAATCAATACAATTTTTTTTTTACAGCCTTAGAACACATATATGCATGATTGAATCAATATAGAATTTTTTTGACAGACTTAGAACACATATATGCATAATTGAATCTCTATAAAATTTTTGTGACAGCCTTAGAAGACATATATGAATGATTGAATAACTACAAATTTTCTTGACAACCATAGAACACATATATGCATCATTGAATCACTATGAGATTTTTTTGATAGCCTTAGAACACATATTGGCATGATTGAATCAATACAATTTTTGTTTACAGCCTTAGAATATATATATTTATGATTGAATCACTATGGAGTTTTTTTTACTGCCTTAGAACACATATATTTATGATTGAATCACTATAAAAAAAAATTGACAGCCTTAGAACACATATAAGCATTATTGAATCACTATGAAATTTTTTGGATAGCCTTATAACACATATATGCATGATTGAATCACTATGAAATTTTTTTGACAGCCTTAGAACATATATATGCATGATTGGATCACTATGATTTTTTTTTGCAGCCTTAGAACACATATATGCATGATTGAATAACTGATAATTTTTTTGGCCAGCTTTAGAACACAAATATGCATGATTGAGTCACTGCATGTTTTTTTTAGAGCATTAGAACACATATATGCATGATTGAGTGACTATAAACTTTTTTTGACAACCTTAGAACACATATCCACATGATTGAATCACTATGTTTTTTTTTTGACAGCCTTAGAACACAGATATGCATGATTGAATCACTTTGAAATATTTTTTACTGCCTTAGAATACATATATGCATGATTGAATCACTATAAAATTTTTTTGACAGACTTAGATCACATATTTGCATGATTGAATCACTATAAAAAAATTTTGATAGACTTAGAACACATATATGCATGATTGAATCACTATGAATTTTTTTTGACTGACTTAGATCACATATATGCATGATTAAATCACTATAATTTTGTTTTTTATATCCTTAGAACACATATATGCTTGTTTGAATCTCTATAAAGTGTTTTTTACAGCATTAGAACACATAAATACATTATTGAATCACTATAAATTTTTTTTGACAACCTTAGAACATATATTTGCATGATTGAATCACTATAAAAAAATTTTGACAACCATAGAACATATATCTGCATGATTGAATCACTTTGAATTTTTTTTAACAGGCTTAGAACACATATATGCATGATTTAATCACTATGATTTTTTTTTGGCAAGCTTAGAACACATATCTGGATGATTGAAAAAAAATTTGACAGCCTTAGAACACATATCTGCAAGATTAAATCACTATGAATTTTTTTGACAGCCTTGGAACACATATATGCATGATTGAATCACTGTAAATTTTTTTTGACAACCTTAGGACACATATCTGCAAGATTGAATCACCATGAAATTTTTTTGACAGCCTTAGAGCACATATATGCATGATTGAATCACTATGAAATTTTATAGACTGCCTTAGAACACATATAAGCATGATTTAATCACTATGAAATTTTTTTGAGAGCCTTAGAACATATATATGGAAGATTGAACCACCACAAATTTTTTTTGATAGCCTTAGAACACATATATGCGTGATTGAATCACTACAAATTTTTTTGAGAGCATAACAAATATATATGCATGATTGAATCACTATAAATTTATTTTGACAAGCTTAGAACAAATATTTGAATAATTCAATCACTATGAAATTTTTTGACAACCTTAGAACACTATGATTTTTTTTATAGCCTTACAACACATATATGCATGATTGAATATCTATAAGATTTTTTTGATGGTTGTTGTTGCTCTGATGTTGGTTCTTCTTTGCTGGTGGAGTGAATTTCTTTCCACCGAGATTCTTCTAAAATTGCCTCTTCTTAGGCCAACTCTTTTGGCCTGATTGCTGATTCTCTTTGAAATGCTGCATCTTCTGCGACTCGGGCTAATCCTACTTTAACAGAGTAGCAGTCTCCAAGGCTTCCTCAAGAGTCACAGGGGCAGGAGTGTACATCCTCGTACGCAAAGCAAGTTTCAGTTCGCAAGCAAACTTCATTGCCCTATCGTTCTCAGTAATGTAGACATTGGGATAGAACGCTTTAGGCTTCAAAACCTCGTAACGTAATCAACCAGGGTAGAGTTCTCTTGTTGAAGATCAAGGAACTCCCACATCTTTTTGCTACGTTCATATGTCAGGAAGTAGGCGGCATAGAAGACTTCCACAAATTGCTCCCAAGTAACAGCTCCGCCTGCGAATTTGACATCTAAGGTGGTCGCCCACAATATTTCGGCATCCTTACAGAGTCTATGCATTCCGAAGTCCACCTTACGATCATCACTGACTTGCAAAACATGAAAGATCTTCTCGATCTCTTGAATCCAATCTTCCGCTACTTCAGGAGTAGACTTCCCATCAAAGGACGGAGGGTTCATACTCATGAATTGCTTGTAAGGTACCATCGTAACTAGAGCTGGTGTAGGTGTAGGAGTCTTGCGTCCCTAGGTGGCTTGAAGATTTTCACCTTTGCCAAGTTGTTGAGGGTGTCCATAATGTTATTGCAACATTCTCTCCAGGTCATCTTAGACAAAAGAAAAGCTCGTATAAGCAAAAGTGCTAGTCCTAAAACAGGATTTCATTACATGAAACCAAAGATGCATACACGTATTTTCGTACATATCAAGCCAAAATACACTTACTATAACAGGGTTACAAAAGCATAACTATCCACATCATGAGCAAAATGAACACTGACTCAGTGTTCCAACCACAAAATGTTCGCATCCGAACAAACATCGTCACTGTCTACTGATGTAGTGGTTGCGGTAAATGTTCTGGTTTCCACACCGTCTCTACTTCGGACGGAAAGGAGAGGATGGTGTGTACTCAGGAGGACTCAGAGCATGAGACAACAGAGGTGAAGCTGACATGTACTGATGGGAAACAGAACGTGAGTAGAAAGCTGGCATGTACTCGGAAGAAGGTGGTGGAGTATATGTATCTCCCATAGGGTCAACTGCCATCTATGCCTGACCAATCTCAGAAGCCTCGTCTTCTACGATCTCAGCAGTACCCATCGCGAGTTCATCGCCCAACTTACGCTGACATTCAATCTTGATATGCCCCCTAAGGCCACAGTAGGGGCAATCGCTCAAAGCACGTGGACAAATTTGTCCCACATGGTACAACTCATATCTCCCATACGAAGGTGCCGGATGTGCAATCACCTGGCACTCCGCACAATCTGCTGAATGGCTCGGTCGAAGGCCTCTACGACTCGAACCAAGTCGTGTTGGGCTCCAAGAATTCTCTCATGTCTTGGATCCACATGCATCTAACAAATTATATGTTTAATAATACATGCAGAACTAATAAAAGCAGAATTCAACAATAAGCAACAAAATTTAATAAGTTAATCATACTTACAGTGCGATGGATGATGCACGTTGAAGTCTTGGACCACACTTAACCATTGCTCTGATACCAATCTCTGTGACGCCCCAAACTCTGACCTTGGAAAACCTTTGGGTTTTTAATATAAATTTTTTTATTTTTATATATAGTTTGAAATCAGTAGCGGAGGTACAAAAAGGAAAGGGGTAAGCAAAGGTCGCAAGTCTGATCGGGCCACAGTAGGTGATACAAACCAAAATCAAAGTCCAATATATACAATGCCAAAAGGTTTACAAAATGAGACATAATACATCAATACAACCAGTCTCTCAAAATGAGAGGAAAAATGCCCTCAAATTCCAAAACGAGAAGGAGCTAGGATCTATAGTCAAGTGTGGGTCTCAAGTCTCCCACTATGCACCGTTGCATCGCCTCTGCGTCTACTCATCACCTGTATCCCCATAAAACGGGGTCAAAACTCTTGCGAGTTGGTGAGATAAACCATCTATACATTATCATTTTAAAGGAAAAGCATACAGTATGAAGCATGATTCAAATATAACAGACTTTATCTAATATGATGTAACAGTTAGAAACATTTGAATTAAAGTATATGTGCGTGTGTCAGGTAGGTGCACGTGATACATGTCTAAGCAACAACAAAGTAAGTAACAAGTGTAACAACTATAGCAACAAAACGAGGAAACTAAGCAATAAGGTACAACAGGTGAAATAGAAATATGAGCAGTACAAAAGCAAACAACTACAGTATGCCAGTCTGTTTGGTTAGTCATTAAGTTCTTCTGATTACTCTTTTGGGTGCGCAAAGGAACCTCGCATTCTCTGAGACATGCACCAGCGTCTGTTATTCAAATTCTAGTGTGATAACCGGGGATGTTACAGACCGAGTCAACCTCCTATAGGCAGTGCACAATTGGAAGAAACCTTTTGCAGGGGTAATGGATTACAATCCATACTACTGTAGTAGTAGAGGTCCCTGAAAGGGTAACCTTGACCTTGTTATCATCGCAAAATTTTTCCCGTCTTCCCTTCCTTGCGGAAGAGAGAGGAAAATGCTTTCGCGAGTCAAACGTGACCGAATTTTGGAAATTGTTTTGAAATACTCGTCTCCGTTTTGAAAATTGCAGGAAAATCCATAGGATGGGGCTCGACCTGTCGGTACGAGGTTCGACCGTTCCTGCCGCCTTTAACAAGGGTAATCAAACCAAGGACCAAAATTGTGCTTAACTTAGTAAAATCATTGAAATTGTGTTCTATCCTGAATGCACAGAGAATTCAGGCATGTGCTATGAGAATTTTGGAAAATGTAAATTGGAAAATATGATGTATGATTAGAAAATATTTGGAGTTGAAAAGCGTTTCTCAAGAAAAGATGGAAATCAATCTCTCAGGAAAACTCAGACGAAGAAGGTTTGAAATCTCGAGAACGTTTATAAAGAGTTGGAAAATCTTGAAGAGATGAGAATCTCAAGAAAATCTTGAGAAAGTTTAGATGAGAATCTCGGGAAAATGGAAGGAATTCTTGAGAAAAGATGAACATTTGAAAAGGAAAGCACTTGTTGGGAAAACTCGGACTTTGAGAATTTTTCTTAAGAAAATGATAGAAAATTTATAGGAAAATTCATTGGAGAAGGAAATTTAGAACTTAGGAAATTGAAATCCTGAGAATTTCATCTTTGAAATATCTGAAAATCAGCTTTTTATTCTTGAGAAAGATGAAAATTCTTTTTGAAAATGGATCTTAAGAAACTAACTTTTTAAGGAAAATCACGGAAAAACTTTGATTTGGGAAATCCTACTTCGAATATCATCATAGTTTCTTGAGAAATCGATTCCATGAAGTGAAAATTTCTTGAGAAAATCATGAGAAAACAAATGATGCAGATGATTTGAATGAATGAATGTAGTTTGAAAAGATTTCTGAAAAATTTGTTGCAAAAATGTGGATTAAGCCAAAGTAAATCCTTCACATATTCTGACTGTGGCCATGAATATGTTCAGAGTTTACTTGAGTTAATTCACAATATTTTGAAAACATTGGAAATATGAGGTGCATTTTCAAGATAGCCTAAGAGTGTAGGCTCAATGTGACTGGTAGAGAGATGATGGATCTGGGTCTCATCCATATTCCAACTAGGGCTGTAAATATGGACTCCACCGAGTTCATCAACTCTCTAAGAGTTGGTGCACATGCCATTCGTGTTCATCCACGGTGAATTTGGAAAATTGAGATGTATGCATCATATAATCAGGATATTACTGAAATCAAACTATATGAGATGCGGCCTAATCTAAGCAGTAAAAGTAAATCTTATTCCAAGGTTTACATTGGATTGTTACATTGCATAACCTAAAGTAAAAAAAAAAAATTGAAATGGAGCCAAGGAATCAGCATCTTCTAGATTTTTCTGCAAAATGAGAGTTAGTACCAGATAACCAAGGGAATGGACATATATATATATATTATATACAACAAAGAGATGTATATCAAAAATTACTAAAGTTGATGCTAAATGATATGTAACAATGTAGGTATATTTATATGAGGAAATAGATATATAGACACTCATATATGAAAATAAGGGCACATGAAGGGATATGGGATATATATATATATGTATATATATATATATATGTACATAACACACACATATATATATATATATGTATATATATAGGTAGATACAAAATAGATATACATATATAGACATATATATATATATATATAATGAAAAATATATACATATTAATGATCAGAAAATACAGGTATATACAGTTTCTGTAGGCGATTTTACACAGCTGTAGTTTCCAAACTACCAGATAATTTTCAATAAAAATAGGTATGGAGCTTCTCTATATATCAATAATGAAGTGTGCAAAATATGGCATAGAGATCATGAACGGATATGGATATATCCGTTCATGAACACAGCCGATTATCAAGACTGCACACCTGTAGCAGAAAATGGATATGTGCAGGAAATGTAATGTGGAAATACCATGATCTGTTTTTAAAAATATTGTGAAAATACTGTGAAAATCATAATGGAGATGTGAAGATGTTTGTGAAAAGTGTAATGAGGAGAAAGGAAAGGGTGCAAGTGATATTACAAGTGGAAGTATATGTGCAGGAGATGACTACTTGTCAATATATACATGAAAGACATGTTCATATACAGCTAATGGCTTTAAACATAGATGCAGAGGTAAGGGTAACCCGAATTTTTTTGCAGAAACAGTAGGCTGTCACCAGCTTGCATAATAACATGGAATATTAAATTAAAATGGGCGTGAAATGTTACTATGCATGACTGCTACAGCAATTACAGGAAAACCGGTAGAGTTGGGCATCCAACACTGTCACAACAATGATCGGGAAGGATAGTACACAGGACAAACTGCCCTGGCTATGGAGTTTGGCCAATGTAAGACACTATTAGATGATATAGTTCTTGCTGCTGTTGATGGATACACAGGATTAGATGCAGACAGCACTTATATGGTGGAAATAAGTCTAAAAAAAAAAAAAAACAGAACATTATAGCAGTGATGTAGTTCATCTTAGTCATGCTGAACAATTTTCTGCAAAACTCCAAAAAAAAATATCCAGATCTGGAGATCCACAATATATTATATACCTTTTTCATTTCGTGAACACCTATGCTTCACAAATATGACAACCATGACATCCTGCCTTCAACTAAAACAATAAACTTTGCCAATACATAACAGGTTGATTGCATATATATATATTTTTTATAACTATGTTCTACTCATTTTCTACTAAGCATCTCTATAATAGAGAATGTGTTAACAACTGCTACCAACTGTTATTTCAAAACCCCGGACCATCACTATGTAAACCTACTTCCAAATAACAAAAATAAACAAAATACGTGTTTTAACTTCAAATTTTTTGTAGCAACATCAACCGATGGAGCATGGCACACTTCTTCTCAGGCCATCGCCAAGATTGCTGCAATTGAAATTCCTAGAAAGGAGTGGCCCAATCTCATCTGTCATCTTCTTGCTAATATGACTTCCCCTCCTCAGAATCTGCAAGAAAATGTTATTGCTTGGCTGAAGCAAGCAACTCTGGAGACTCTTGGCTATGTCTGAGAGGAGATTTCTCCTCAGGACCTTGAACAGGATCAAGTCAATTTTGTTCTCACTGCTGTAATCCAAGGAAAGAGCCCAAAAGCAATGTCAAGCTCTCTGCAATCAGAGCTCTTTATAATGCTCTGGATTTTTTTTGCACAAACCAATTTTGAGAACGAGATGGAGAGGAATTACATAATGAAGGTTATATGTGAGGCTGCAATTTCAAAGGAGATGGGAATAAGGCAAGATGCATTTGAGTGTTTGGTCTCTATTTCATCTACCTACTAGGAAGTCCTTGCTCTTTACATGCAGAACCTTTTTTAACTGACTTCCAATGCCATAAAAAAAAAACGATGAAATGAATTTGAAGTAACACAAAGAGATCAATTTAATTCATTGTAACCAAAATGAGCATCCATAACCAAATCACCTTGTATATAACACAGAATCCAACTCACAGAGATGCAAAAAAAAAAAAAAAATTATGAAATCAATATCGAATCTTGTCCTTACAGAGTTGCTCGAAATCTGCAACACTCAAAAGGGAGAGATCGATCAGCCAGGCTTCTTCTTCTGCTGGACGTCTTTTGCTGGGGGCTGAAGAAGAAGGGACGGCAGTGCCTTCTAGACCTCTGCAGAAGCTGGGCAGAAGATGGATGAGAAACTGCCGTTGGAGGTGGAAGAGAGGAGTGCTTCCGACTGGTAGGCTGCAGATCTGCAGCTGCTGGGCTGAAGATGTTGAAGAATGGTGCTGGTGGTGGAAGATGGGCTGAAGGAAAGACCACCAAAATCGGCTGCTTCCTCTGCTGCTGGAAAGAAACCTCCTGCAAAAACCCAAGAAGACCAGAAAATCACGATTTTTCCCCACCTTTCAATCGGTCCAACCCCCCTTTTAAAGATTTTCCTCCTCTTTCAAAAAAATCCAGCTTCCTTTCCCCTTTGAAAATCCGTTACCTTTCGTTGAATTTTTTTTTAAAACCGTAGCTTTAAAGGTAGCCGTTTTCAAAAGGGCGCCTCTTGCCTTTTTTTCAAAAAAATGTGCTTCATTTACCTAAGTTTTAGGTAAAATGATTTTTTTTTTGAAAATATGGTTGTGGCGCTGTTTGGGCCGTTTCCTTTTAAGATTTTAGGTAGGCAAATTAATGAAAAGAAGTAAAAGAAAAAAAAATGAATAATGACATAAATGAGAGGCTTTTATGGAAATGCCATCTCATTCTACTTTTAAAATCCTTTTGAAAATAAAGTTTTGTTTTGTTTTTGCAAATCTTTTATTTTCAATTAGGGTGCCACTTGTGTGTGGGCCCACTAACTAAAAGAATAAATAATAAAAAAAATAACATTAAGAAGAATTTGCAAATGGGTTCGATCTCCAGGTGGGTCCCGCTTGAGAATAAGAAATTTACCTGGGAGCCTGAGTATGATGCTAGTTCAAAGGCGGGTCCCGCTCCATTTATTTGAAAATATGAGATAAAACATTATTTGTTTTCAAGAATTTGGAAAAAATTGGTTTTTCAGGGCAAAAATATGGATAAAGTAAATGTAAAAATTTTGTAAAGAGATTTAAAATCCTTTTTGCAAAAAGTTTTGAGATAAAATCTTTAAAATCAATATCCAAATATCTAGATTGTTTTTCTTAAAAAAAAAAATTTGTAATTCAAAGTCCTGGAGGTAAAATGGGAAAATTTGGTAATTTTGAATACCCAGGGTTTTAAAAATCAATTTAAAAAAGTTTAAAAATCAAATCTGGATTGATAATTTTGAAAATCAGGAGTTCTGGATCTCAAACCGACATGCTATGCAGTGAAATGATGCAATGCTATGCAAAGACATGTTCTGTGAAATGTCACCCTGAGCTTAGACTTGGAAATTCTAATTTTTTTGTCCAGAAAGAGGATTTTGAAATTTTGCAATTTGAAGATGTCTCTGAACCTAAATATAGAAATTTTGAGGCTCAAGAGTGAAATTTAGGACTTTCTGCAAGGTTGAATCTTGGAAAATGACCATTTTGCCCTTCATTGGTTCCGGGGAACCGAAATGGGGTGCTTGAGGGCAATGTCATGGAGGTGAGTGAAAATTTGGGGTGTTTACAGATGCCCCTTTTTGCTACTAAGCCGGCTCATGGCCGAGCTTAGTGGCAAAGAAAACACACCAAATTTGGGCCATATAAAAAAAAATGCCCCAGTTAGAAGGACCTGACTGGGTATGAAGAAAATTAGCCCGAGGAAGATGGTAGATATGAAATGGAGAATAAAGAGAAAATAGATTTGCTCTGTGAGAACGAAGTTCAGGTTTTTGCCCTTAACCTGAATGGGACAGAAAATGCTTCGTATAACACGAAGCTCAGGTTTTAACCCTTAACCTGATCGGGCGGAAAATGGATGGAATCCTCGAAAGAAGAGACCATGATGGAACCTTTGGATTTTGTACAATAAATCCGACAGGGGTTTTGCAAAAGGAAGGAAAATGGGGTCCCTAAAGCTTGAAAAAGGGATTGATTTTGGGCGTCTCATTGCTGAGACTAAATAGCTTTTGAAATTGCTTTTTGCGAGAAAAGGATTGGTGGTTCGACCTCGAACCGAAATGGACTGTCTATGGTTGGACAGTGGGGACACAGGGAAGTGTGCGACTCTGAGAGTTCACGCTCTCAAAGAAGAGAAGGAATCAAGTCCTTAAGAGGGATTTAAAATTGGTGTCAGGATGTATCAAGGACGGATATCAAGCTCTCACTTCACGTCAGGATAACTAGAAAATATTGTCAAAATATTGAGAATTCTGTTGTTGATTCAAAGTTTTTGAAGATGTTGCACATTATTGCAAAGATATTTTTTACTTTCTACCCAAAGCATTACATCCAAACAAGGTTCACTTCGTAGAATCGAGACTTGAAATCCAAATTGCTTGCAATTGACCTTCTTTAAGGAAGCTATCAATTTTCTTGATATGAACAGGAAAGAGAATTTGCTATTATGAAAGCAGTTGATGAAAGGATATTGATAATAGAATTTCACAAATGTAAAGAAATTCTTGGTAGATTTGGCAGTTTGATATCCTGGGAGCTTCTCTCATGATAATCTTGCTGCACTCTTTTGGCTCTTTTGGGTTTTTGCTATAGTCTCCTTTATTTTGGAGATGTTCTGATTTTTTTCATCTCTCTGTTTCCTCTCTTACTCTCTTTTGGGAAGGGTACGTCACAAACTCCTTCAACTTGGAGATGTTTTGATCCTTCTTTGACGATATTGGCTCATGGGCTGGGAGATCCTTGGATGATAGCTGAAATCAAATATCTTTTAGGGATTGTCGAGAGGTTCATCGCATCTGCCTTCATCTCGACAGTGCTTTGGACTTTCCCTGGAAGGATCCGTCACAAACTCCGTCATCTTGGAGATGTTTCGAATCTTCTTTGGCCCCGGGGCGTACTCGCCTAATTCGCCTTCATCTTGACGACAAGTGAGAAATCTCTTTTGCGGATATTTAATTGCAGCTGGAGGAGACAGGGCTTGGGTGAATGCTCTCTTTTCTAGTGCTCAGGATATTTCCACTACCTCATTTTACAAGAATAATCTTTAAAGATGTGCCATTTGACTGCGATCAATATCAATCATCTATGGCTTTTCAATAACATTGAATCTTCTTTTCCGGCCATATCGAGGATTTATCCTTCATCCTTTTGGTTGGCCAATAGAAAGAATTTGAAATTTGAATCTCTTCTTACAAAAGCTTCACTCTCTTGGAAGTAATGCTGAAGATAAATTGAGATAAAGATTTGTGCCGTAAAGATTCTGAAATCAACAAATAATTGATTTGACAAATTGACTAAATTTTCTTGAATCCTTGGTGAAAGTGAGTATTTAAAATCCGGCTCAATACATCCGTAACGAAAATTCTCCTCTCTTTTTCCCCAAAAAGAGAGACTCAGGCTTAGCCCTTACCTGAATGGGAAATGGGAGATACTCCTCTCTTCCCTAAAGAGGAGGTGTTTGCAAAACGAACTTTCGAAAAGAAATTAAGCTTTCGTCAAAGCTCCCTAAGATTAGGCTTCTCTTATGGAAAGGGGGCCAATAAATAGTGAGGTCCGAAAATCGGGTCATGAAAGGAACGAGTCCATCACACTCTCCCTAAAGAGGGTCCTCCATGACGAAAATGGCCTAGTATGAAATTGGGGGGTCACAAGAAAAGCGAGTCTCCGTCGAGCCTCTCCCTGTCAAAGGGTTCCTTGTGTGAAATTGGAAATTGTTTTGCAAACGGTTCACAAAGACGCGAGTCCCTTCAAACTCTCCCTGAAAAAGGGGCTAAGTGAACGAATTGGATAGCATGCAAAAAGAACAAGCTCCCTCGAACTCTCCCTAAAAAAAAGGTCTTTCGCAAGAGAAAATGATTGAAATTTGATATTGAGATTGATTGACCCAAAGGTCGAAATTGAAAATTAGAAAATTGATTGTTGGAAATTGAATGACCCTAAGGTCGAAATTGGATGACCTTAAGGTCGAAATTGAGAATTGGTTGACTGAAAGGTCGAAATTGTGTGAGCCGAAGGTCGAAATTGAGAATTGAGTGACTGAAAGGTCGAAATTGTGAATTAAATGACCTGGAGGTAAAAATTGAGAATTTGGAATTGAGAATTGAGAATTGAGATTGGAATTTGGGTGACCCAGAGGTCAGAATTGGAGAGTTGCATGATCTAAAGATTTAAATTAGAAATTGGTGGGCAAAATATCAAATTTGAGCAATTGACAGACCCTGATGGTTGAAATGACTTGGATCGATCAAAGGAGAATGATGAGTTCGAGTCAGAGCTCGAATAAAATATAGAGATCACAAGTCGGAACCCAGATCACCAAAAGAAAACGAAGAGCTCGAGTCAAGGCTCGAGTAAGGTAATGAGATCATGAGTCGGAACTCGGATCAACAAAGGAAAATGAAGAGCTCGAGTCAGAGCTTAAACAAGATAATGAGATCACGAGTCAGAACTCGGATCAACAAAGGGAAATGAAGAGCTCAAATCAGAGCTCGAATGAAGAGATCTCGAGTCGGAACCCGGATCAACAGAAGAAAATGATTTGAATAAAAACCCGAGTCGGAACTCGGTTTTTCAAAAAGTTGGGATTTTGAAAATGTACCAGTTTAAACATTGGATTTTGAAATAATACCAGTTCGAGCACTGGGTTTTGGTTCAGTATTGGTGATTACCTTCCAATTTTGAATCATTAGGAATTGTGATGTGACTGTTTGTTGAAATCCCAATACTGACTAGATTGTTGTTAATGCAGTTGAATGCAAATGAATATGAATTGATGCACATGAATGCACAAGTGTGTAAAATGAGGAATTTGTTTATCTTGCCTGCATACAGAACAAAATTTTAAAAATGCCCCAGTGTAACTGGGAAAGAAAGCTGAATCATTATTTGAAGGAAACAGGAAGATTACAAGAGGATCTAAATGTTTCAAGTGTAGAACTTTTTCAAGTGTCGAGCATTAATGGGATCTGGCAATTCTACCCCATTGGCGTTGATGAGCCGATATGAGTTGCGGGGTAATGCTTCTTTGATAACATAGGGACCTTCCCAATTTGGCGACCATTTGCCGCCTGGACGATGCTTGAGATATGCTGTGGATCGAAGTACTAAATCATTGACTTTGAATCTTCTTTCGATGACAGACTTCGTGTAATGCCTGGCCACTCTCTGGTGATAGGATTGAGCATGGTTTGCTGCTTTTAGCCTTCTCTCATCGAGCAAGTCTAATTGTACCAGTCACTGCTGCTGGTATTGATCAAGAGGTAATTGCAGAAGTGAAGCAAATTTCAAAGCGGGCTTTTGAACATGTAGCGGCAGTACTACTTCTGTTCCATATACCAATTCTGATGGAGTAGCATTCGTTGGGGTGCAAATGGTGGTCCGGTAGGCCCATAGTGCATCGTGGATCTTCTCATGCCAGTCGCGGCCTGTTTCCACAGTTCGCTCTAAGATACGAATTAAGATCTTGTTGGTGGCCTCTGCCTGACTATTCCATTGAGGATAATATGGGGCAGAGAAATGATGATAAATCTTGAACTTTGAGCAGAATATCTTCATTCTTTCATTCTTGAAATGACTGCCATTGTCTGACACAATGTCATGCGGGATGCCGAAACGGCAAAGGATGTTCTTGTGAATGAAAGAGACCATGTGTCGGCCTTCTACTGTGCGGAGAGTGATAGCTTCTACCCACTTGGTGAAATATTCTGTCGCGGCAAGGAAATATTTATGGCCAATTGAAGCTGAAGGAGTGATGGGGCCTACAACATCGAAGGCCCACATAGAAAACGGCCATGGAGAGACAACGGATTGCAAATATGTTGCGGGAGCATGAATAGAAGGTGCATGTATTTGGCATTGCACACACTTCTTCACATAATGATAACAATCTTGTTGCATAGTCTTCCAGTAGTAACCTGCTCTGATGATTTGCTTGACAAGGGTTTGGTAGCCGACGTGGCCACCACAAATGCCTTCGTGTGCTTCTCGCACGACTTCTTTGGCTTCGTCTTCGTCTAAGCATCTAGAATATTCTGAACTGAATCCTCGACAATAAAGGACATTGGCCAAAATGAAGTATCGAGTAGACATACGCTGGATTGCTTGCTGCTCTTTCTTTGAGAGTTCTGGAGGAATTTCACCGATTTCTATGAAAGTTTTGATGTTGTAATACCAAGGCTTCTTTCTTTGCTCAGCCTGGTTTACTTGTTCCGCTGGAAGGAAAGCAGGTTGGTCAAGTCTGCCAATTTCAAAAGAGCGACAAGATTCTCCATTTCTGAATGCCATAATGGAGCCTAAACTGGCTAGGCTATCGGCCACTTGATTAAAATCTCTCTTGATATGGAAGAGCTGAAATTCTTTAAACTTGCTGACAAGAGCTGAAACAATTTTCTGATAGGGGAATAACTTCTGATCTTTCACTTTCCATTCGGCTCGGACTTGATTGACAACGAGTAATGAGTCACCGTAGGTATGTACTCTCTTGACATTGAAGTCTAGTAGAATTTTTAGACCTTGAATCAGGGCTTCATATTCAGCCATGTTGTAGGTGCATTGAAAATCTAACTTGAGAGAAAATGGAATCATCTCCTTTTCAGGAGTGATTAATAAGATTCCAATGCCTATTCCAGCCATATTCTTAGAACCATCGAAAAATAAATTCCAGACTGGAGATTGCTGGATATTGCAAATTTGCTCATCAGGGAAGTCATCTTCGGCTTTCACTTTTTCTACCAGAGGAAAGTCCGCCAATTGATTTGCAATTGCTTGACCTTTGATTGATTGCTGCGAGACATATTCTAAGTCATACTGCATTAGTAAGACTTGCCATTTTGCGACTCGTCCGCTGAGGAAAGGCTGCTCTAAAATATACTTGAGAGGATTGAGTTTAGACAAAATTTTGACTTCAGATGCCAGCAGGTAGTGTCTTAGCTTCTGACACATCCATACCAGAGCTAGGCAGGTCTTCTCTATGTGAGAGTATTTCTTTTCATAGTCTATGAAAGTCTTACTCACATAATAAATGGCGTGCTCTATCAAGCTGCCTTGTTTGTACTGCGCCAAGAATCCACCGCATGCAACTTGATTGACTCAGATGTATAACAAAAGATGTTTTCCCAATTCTGGCGGCTTCAAGATAGGAGGATTGAGAAGATACTTTTTGATTCAATCGAACGATTGCTGACATTCTGGTCCCCATTCGAACTTTACTCCTTTTCTGAGTAAGTGGTTGAAAGGTTCACATCTCATCGCCAAGTTGGAAATAAATTGCCAGATTGATTGCATGCGTCCCTGAAGGATACGCAACTCTTTGAGATTTTTCGGGGGTGGCATATTAATGATAGCCTTGGCTTTGGCTGAGTCAACTTCAATTCCCTTTTTGCTGACCAGAAAACCCAACAGTTTGCCTGATTCGACTCCAAAGACACATTTTTGCGGGTTAAGCCTTAACTTGTAAAGAATGAGTCTCTTAAAGACTTGATCAAGCGCTTCGAGGTGATCTTCTCCCTCTTTAGATTTCACGAGGATATCATCAACATACGCATCCATGATTTTGCACATCTGATCGTGAAAGATAACGGTCATTGCCCGTTGATATGTTGCTCCAGCATTCTTGAGCCCAAAAGGCATAACTGTATAACAAAAAGTACCCCAAGGCGTAGTGAAGGAAGTTTTTGACTGATCGCGGGCGGCCAACTTAATCTGGTTGTAGCCGGAATATCCATCCATGAAGGAGAACATGGCATGTCCTGCTGTGCTATCAATCAGAAGATCAATGTTTGGCAGTGGATAGTCATCCTTCGGAGTTGCCTTGTTGAGATCTCTGAAGTCTATGCAAATCCTGACTTTGCCACTTTTCTTTGGGACAACGACGATATTGGCTAAGCAATATGGATAGTCAATAGGTTGGATAAATCCTGCTTTGAGCAGATCTTCAAGTCCTTCTTTGACTTGTTGCTCTATTCTAGGATCCATTTTTCTCAGCTTCTGCTTGATTGGCTTTACATCTGGCTTCAAAACGAGTCGGTGTTCGACCAATTTGGGATCTAAGCCTGGCATATCTTCATATGTCCATGTGAACACTTCTTCATGTTGCTTGAGAAAATTTGTAAGCCTTTCTTTCTCTTCCGGACTTAGACTGGTACCGATCTTGAGAATCTTGGGATCTTCCTCTTAGCCGATATTGACATCTTCAGTAGGATCGTGTACTAGAGTAGATGGTTCATCTTGCTTCTGAACTGAGGCGAACTCTGGTAATTCCTGAAGAGACGGATCAAATTCTGTATAATCATCTACTTGCTTTGCAACCTTGCTATCTCCTGTGCTTGCTTTTACTCGGTGAATTGTTGCCGATTTCTGGAAAGCCTTTGGATTGATAACGAGTTTCTTGATTGTTCGGGAAGACATTTCTGAAATTTTGGATAAGAAATTGGATTCAGGAAAAATCGTCCATCATACGACAAACAATCATTTAAAAAGAATTATGCATAAAATGACATTTGAGTTATAAAATGAGGATATAGAGATAAAAGAGACAGATGGCATCCAGATAGACAAAGAAACTTGACATTTTATTGATTTGACTTTGATAAAAGACATTGAGACATTTATTTTGAAAGGAATAGAAAGGAAATGCAACAATTGATTCTCAATATGCCCCTTTAACAAAAACAGTCTTCTTTGGTGATCTCCCGCCGGAAAACCCTAATCCTGCCCTGTGGGGACGATGCTTCTGGATCATTGGCTCGATGTGGCCATCTTCATTTTTGCCCAGTCCTTTAAAGGGTTGATAACCATGCTTCAGAAGTAAATCAAATCCCTTTCTTACTTTCATGAATTGTGGAAACAATGGATGATCTTTGACAGTGTCGTAGCTGACACGACCTCCAATCTTGAAGAACTTAGGACCTCTCCATCGGGTTATGGCTACAGTATGCAGGGATAATTCTGATGTTGCTTGGAGTATTTCCTGATTTTCTCTGAGACTGATCTATTTATTCTCTCTGATGCTAGGAATATCTGCAGTGAATGATGGTCGAGGGATCATAGGCTGTGGGAGTCTTTCTTCCGGGTCCTCTCCCAGCATTGTTTTAATCATTCCACCTTTGGACCATTTTACACATTGGTGGAGAGTGGAAGGCACTGCATTTGTATTATGAATCCATGTCCTTCCGAGCAGCAAATTGTAGGTGGGTGGCACGTTGACCACATGAAAAAGCACTGAATGTACCGAATAATTAATGAATATTTACAGGAATATCTTGCCTTTAGCTGTTTGACCATGGTTGTCAAACCCATAGATGGTAATAGGATCTGGAATGTATTCTTCTTCCTTAATACCTAGCGCCTTTGCGGTCATTTCGGGACATATATTGAGGCTGCTACCTCCATCAAC
This sequence comes from Nuphar pumila, assembly GCF_984573655.1. Lineage (NCBI taxonomy): Eukaryota > Viridiplantae > Streptophyta > Magnoliopsida > Nymphaeales > Nymphaeaceae > Nuphar > Nuphar pumila. The sequence continues at coordinate 85,958,382 of NC_143252.1, read as the reverse complement.
TAGTACATGGGGTACTGTCATTCCCCTTACTCGAACGATGATGTAAAGAGCATTATTGTGAAAGGAATGAGGCTTTGGAAGGTCCTCATCCGAGAAAGTGATTGGCGCGTTGGTCATGCCCGAATTCACTATTTGTGCCATATCTTCAGGAGTGGTATTGGGCTTAACTTTGATCTTTCTGAGCAGATCATCTAGTACTTGCTGATGCTTGCAGGAACTCTTGGCCAAGTCAAGAATGGAAACATTGGACAGAGCGGTCAGAGGCTTCTGACTTGAATTCTCCATCTTGGGCTTGATGATTTGATTGAGAAAATCAGGAAGTCCTTTTGACTTGGGGGCGGACTTTACAGGTGCTTCAGAAACTTTCATCTTGCCCAATGCTGAGATTAGATCCATTTTCTTAGAATCAGGAGTTGCTTGTCGTAGTACTGACACCTGGTGCTGAACCTGGAGATCTTGTGCAGAACACGACTTGATGTGCTCATGAGGCAGGAATGGTTGTGCAGACACTACTGCTGTGGTGTGTGAAGGAAAAGGCTGCTTAAGAATGTCCATTTTTTCTTCTTCTTCTCCTTCTACCAATAAATTCTTGTCAATAAGATCCTACACAATATTCTTGAGAACGAAACAGTTCTCAGTGCTGTGTCCCACTGTTCTGTGGAACTTGCAGAATTGATCCTTCCATTTCCCCATAGGCACAGGGGGATCAGCCAACCTCGGTAACTTGACCATTTCCTTCGACAACATATACTCGAGCACATCTTCGAGTGATTGATCAAGAGGGGTAAATTTTCGGTCATAGCTCCATCCTTCATGTTTAGCTTTTTCACGCAGTTTCGGCCCTTGGTCTTGCTGAGAAGGCTTGCTGTATTGAGGAGCAGGCTTCATTTTCTGATCTCCTTTATTGTTGGAACTGCCTGCGCCGTAGCAGTAATCTTTCTTCTGCCCTTTGTATTGATTTCGGCTATTGTTGTTGTTGTTGTTGGCAGAGAAGGTGAAGTGAGCTTTCTTCTTCTGCTCACCTTGGGGGTTATTTTTGAAAAAAGTGAAGCCTTCATAGACTCCATTCTCTATGCTTAGCTCGAGCCATTCTGCTCGTTCAGTTAATTCAATGAAGGTCCTGGACGGTGCAGTAGAGATTAATCCTCTTAATGGTTGAGAAAAATTGTTGAGGATTAATGACAAAGCATGCCTTTCAGATATGGGATCTCTCATTTTGTTGCAGGCTAACCTCCATCTGTGAATGAAATCTCGCGCTTTTTCATTCTCATTCTGCCTCAGACTGCAGAGATGACTTAATGTCGGGAGCACTTCTGTGTTGAACAAAAAGCGTTCAATAAATAAATTCACCACTTTATCGAACTCCTTGAGCTCAATGGGATTGATATGCTCAGCATACCATTTAGCCGCAACTCCTTCCAAGCTGCGTGGGAAACATAGGAATAGTGCTCTGTTATCTCTCTTGAATCTTGAGCACTCTGCGAAGAAAGTGGCGAGATGGGCTTTCGGATCGCCAGAACCATCGAACTTGATGAATTTTCGGGGAAGGTTTTCGAGATCGTCATCCCCTTCGAGGCCGTCATAGAAGTCCTCACTGGTGAAAACTTTCTTGCCCTTGTCGCGAGCTTGGAGATCCTTAACAACTCGGGCGATTTCCCTGAATTGTGACTGCAGAGGTTCTTCTGTGACCTGATTCTTTGATTTGCGGCTCTTCCTTTGTTCTCGCCCACGTTTCTGAAATGCCGGAGGCACCTCATATTCTTCCTCAGTGTCTTCCGTTGATTCTGATTCATCTGAGATTTCTTCTGGCTGAACCTGCTTCTTGGGAGCCTTCTTATTCTTATGCCCGTGGAACTTTTCTCTGAATTGATTTTTCTCTGCACTAGTCCCAGCTTGTTCACTCATCATTTTATTCATCATCTTCCGGAACATGACATACATTTGCGGATCTATGCCATCATCCTCTTGCTGTTGATCTTGATTCACGGGATGATCCATTTCTCCTTCTGAGGCTGAGGAGTGCTCAGGTGACGTGGTTCTTTTTCCTGACCTTGTTCGAACCATCAAATGTTGCGGATGCTCTAATGTAGCTGTGGATGCTCTCTGCAGGGCAAAGATCTGATTAGATTATGAAGGAATTGGCTTTTGGAAGAAATATTTATTGAAAATATGGTAGACAATTTGAAGAAGATATCCCATTACTAGGGACTGAGTCATAGCGAGAATCACGACAATTGTGTTGTCGACTCTTTTAGCACGAGAAACAAACAAAAAAAAATATGCCTTGTTACCTAGGCGAGGTCGTCAAACCACAATAGAAAAAGAGAGAATTTTATTGAAATGAGAAAACATGATTTTATTGATCTTGACAAAGAGGTGGAGGACAAACAATTTGCCACCATTCACGATAATCAGTAGACACTCTAGGACCAGGAAAGATTTTAAGAGAGACAAAGGAATCCCAGCCGTAGCGGGTAGAATGATATGCCCCGGACCATTGTGCGGAAGTGAGATCAAACTCTGCCATAACTCCTGATAACAATCGGGCTTCGACGTACTGCTGTCTCTGAGAGAACTGCCGAACACATCTCTCTGGTTGGTAGTAAGTGCAGAAGAATGGTCCCAGCAACTTGAACCGCTTGCCATAAGTGTATGTGTATCTGGGAGGAGATAGTTGCTGATCAAAATAGTCCCAGACTACGTCATCTTCTTGAATGTTGTTGATCATAGACCGGTACTGCGCCACTGGAAGGAGTTCTTGTCCCTTATATCTGAAAGAGCTTGCTCGGGTTGGAACATGCTGGAAGAACCAGGATTGAAGTGCATAGATGCAACCTTCAACTAAGATGGATTCCCCAAGTGAGAATCGAGTCAAACAACAATATAGGAAGGCGAGCGCTGCCATGGCTATGGAGAGGCGATTGGTTTGTCGACTTCCCCATCTTCTCATAAGCTGGATTATTCTAATGTCCATGTAGTTTTGTCCATCTGGAAAGAGGGATAATCCTACAGTGCACAACACCATTGCATTCTGAATCCTTTCTTTAGCTGTCCTGGATAGCGAACTGACTTCAACGAAGGTCCCGTACTGGCGGTACAACTCAAGCAGGTCAACGTATTCATTTCCCTCTAACTGGATCAGGGGCCAGGATCGGCGGCCTGTCATACGAGCTAAGGAGTCTCAGGGGTCCAAACCCTTGACATTGATCAGGAATTGATGTTCTAATGGATCGCTTGGCTGACCGTCTGCTTCTGGTAACCCCATGATTTCTGAAAATTCATCCATTAACACGGTCATCTCTCCCCACGGGAACCAGAAGGTACACGTCCGAGGATTCCATCGCTCCGCCATTACATGGATCAGGTTGCCATTGATGGTTTGCTTTCCGACGGCTGACGCCAATTCTAATCCGCACTCGCTCAAATGGTTCGGGAACATTCGAGAAAAACTTTTGAGCCAGGAATAGTACCACCGGGGAATGAAAGTTCCGATGCTAAGGGCTCGATGTTCAGGACGACCTTGTCGCACCTCGTAGGAGATGTGACCTTCAGGAAAGATAGGATCGACTTGACTGGATGCCATCGAACTGAAAACAGAGGAGGACTTAGAATAAGACTTAGGAAAATGTGAAAAATTTTGAAAAAAATTTGCAGGCAGGATATAAAATGTAGCTGGAAATTCGAGATCCAGTAGAAAGGTAAAATGGAAAATCACCTGGAGTTTTGCAAGAAATTGGATATTTGAGAAAATCATCCAGGGTTTGAGAAAATAAAGGGAAAAGATGAAAAATATGGGTATTTGAAAATATTTTTGGAAAAATGTAAGGAAATAGAGGTAACATACAAACAATCACATCCTGCACAAACATTCATGCACATACAGCACTCCCTAAAAGGATGACTCTAGATGCATTATTTTGAAAACAGCTGTAGGGCCCTAATCCTAACTCTAGGTTTAGATCATCTTTGTCCAATCCAGTTATGCCGATATACCCGAATCGAAATCCGAGGTACGTGGCATATAATTTCAACTTCGGTTCTAAGGTAAAGTTTTCCCACATCCTTGAGCGCCTACCGATATACTTCGGACTGTGGCCCGCGGTACGTGGTAGGGGGGTGTTAACCCAAATAGTTGGCCCAGTTGTGAGGCTCTGTCCCGAACTAGGGTTCTGGAAGAGAGCCCAGCAACGTGAAGACCGGGTAATGATAGGTAATTGGGGTTTTGAAAAATGATCACATCCAAGAAATAGATGGCTCTAAATCCTAGAGAGATAGACTTTTGAAAATCTTTGAAGAAGCATATATTGTTTGCATTCAGATCCTAAATTGAGGAGAGTTGTATTCAGACCTAAGTCTATGTGAGCATGAAATATCTCCTCAATCTGGTCCTACCAAACCATGCCTAGTCTATATGCAATCAATGTCAGCTAGGTCAGAATCTAGACTCCTAGGCTCACATGATATTGAAAGTAAAAGAGCTGACATTTTGTGAACATAATTTTGATAATTAAACTAAGTCAAGCACAATTCAGATCAGACAAGGACAGGTCCCATCACGGTCGCCAAACCTGTTATCGTCGCAAAATTTTTCCCGTCTTCCCTTCCTTGCGGAAGAGAGAGGAAAATGCTTTCGCGAGTCAAACTTGACCGGATTTTGGAAATTGTTTTGAAATACTCACCTCCGTTTTGAAAATTGCGGGAAAATCCATAGGATGGGGCTCGACCTGTCGGTACGAGGTTCGACCGTTCCTACTGCCTTTAACAGGGGTAATCGAACCAAGGACCAAAATTGTGCTTAACTTAGTAAAATCATTGAAATTGTGTTCTATCCTAAATGCACAGAGAATTCAGGCATGTGCTATGAGAATTTTGGAAAATGTAAATTGGAAAATATGATGTATGATTAGAAAATATTTGGAGTTGAAAAGCGTTTCTCAGGAAAAGATGGAAATCAATCTCTCAGGAAAACTCAGACGAAGAAGGTTTGAAATCTCGAGAAAGTTTATAAAGAGTTGGAAAATCTTGAAGAGATGAGAATCTCAAGAAAATCTTGAGAAAGTTTAGATGAGAATCTCGGGAAAATAGAAGGAATTCTTGAGAAAAGATGAACATTTGAAAAGGAAAGCACTTGTTGGGAAAACTCGGACTTTGAGAATTTTTATTAAGAAAAGGATAGAAAATTTATAGGAAAATTCATTGGAGAAGGAAATTTAGAACTTAGGAAATTGAAATCCTGAGAATTTCATCTTTGAAATATCTGAAAATTAGCTTTTTATTCTTGAGAAAGATGAAAATTCTTTTTGAAAATGGATCATAAGAAACTAACTTTTTAAGGAAAATCACGGAAAAACTTTGATTTGGGAAATCCAACTTCGAATATCATCATAGTTTCTTGAGAAATCGATTCCATGAAGTGAAAATTTCTTGAGAAAATCATGAGAAAACAAATGATGGAGATGATTTGAATGAATGAATGCAGTTTGAAAAGATTTCTGAAAAATTTGTTGGAAAAATGTGGATTAAGCCAAAGTAAATGTGACGCCCCAAAACCCCGACCTTGTAAAAACCTTTGGTTTTTGAGCAAATTTTTTTTTTTTTGAAAGGATTTAAAACGAATAGCGGAAGTACAAATGGGTAAGCAAAGGCCGCAAGTCTGAGCGGGCCACAGTAAAAGATACAAACCACATATCCATTCCCATTACATATAATATCAGAGTTTTACAAAATGAGACTGAAAACATCCATACAACAAGTCTCTCCCAAAATGAGGGGAAAACTCCCCTCAAACCCCAAAACAAGACACGGACCAAGATCTGCAGCTAAGTGTGGGTCTCAAGTCTCCAACCGTACACTGTCGCATCGCCACTGCGCCTACTCATCACCTGTATCCCCATAAAATGGGGTCAGAACTCTTGCGAGTTGGTGAAGAACAACAACATTGTATATCCATTTTATCAAGAAAAGGCACATATCATGCAACAGGTAAAATGACAGATATATGTGCAAGTGTCAGGTAAGTGCTCCTGCTAGAAGACTGTAAAACTACAAGTAAGTAGCAGTGCAACAACTGAAACAGAGCAGCAACTAACCAATAAGGTACAACAGTCTAATAGAAGTGCAAGCAGTGCTAAAGTAAGCAAGTAACCAACTACTATACGTCAGTCTGTTTGGTTAGTCTTTATGTTCTTCTTTTTAACCTTCTTCGGGTACGCGAAGGAAAAACACTCGAGTTCTGTGAGACATGCACCCGGCGTCTGTTATTAAATTTCTAGTGTGGTAACCGGGGATGCTACAGAACGAGAAAAACCACCTGCGGGCGACACGCAGCCAGGAGAAACCTTTCGCAGGGGCAAAGGATTGCAATCCGTACTACTGCAGTAGCAAAGGTCCCTATGGAGGGCAACCTTGACCTCCCTAACTCCGAGTGACTGGAGGTCAGAGGGCACATCGGCTCCTCAAAAGAACAGGTCGTAGTAACGACACATCACTCGGGGCTGTACCATTCACCCTCTCTCTCGGTGACCAAATTTGTGAATGGGGCGCGGCAGGATTATCTTATTTAGGCTTATTCTTCAAGTCGTACCTCTCTTCGAGGTAGTTGTGCCTCGTGGTCCCCGCGAGGTACGCAAACGAGGACTTGGCCTGCCCATCCACGTGCTCAGCCTCTCACGGCCACCACGAGCACATCGCCTGTGAAGACGATATTATAACATTTTCATTTTTATGCCTAGGGTGACACAAGGTGTGAGTACACTCTCACAAACCTGGGCCACTGCCCGAAGACTCCAACCGAGTCCCAAACCTCAACAGATCAAAAGTGTCATACCCTACAGTGCTTTCAGTTCTTTCCAGGAGTATGTCACATCGAGTACAAAACACACCTCTGGTGCGTCGTATATCCATTGATATACGAATGTGAGCCAAAACAAGAAGTACTCGACGGACCTGAACGGGTGACATACGTGTTATGATGTGCCACGTGCATAAACCACACATTATCACGATTTGGAACACATATTCATAGAGGCACAAATCTGAGCGATAACAGGCTCAAAATATATATATATATCAACACGTTCGTACGACAACCATTGTCCAAAGCTTTAAGCACGGGTCTCCCAAATACACATATTTCCGCCGCCCTACGTCGGCTACAACACTTAGCAAAACCATTCGCTTAGGGAAGACCGTAGTGTAGACACTGATGAGTGTCGAGAAAGGTTATTAAAGTAACCCCATGTGTACGGGGATTACGTCAATACATCCGTGATGTGCCACCGCACTAGCAAAACTCAAAAAAAGTCAAAACGACGGTTTTCTGCTGAAAACGTCGAAAGACACAATACTTGGGAAACGTAATAAGGTACATGGGCAGCGTACCGCTCGCCACACTATACCCCTTTCCTAACTCACCACGATGTGGCAGCGAAGGCTAAGGTGGTCATTCTGGACCACTGACGTGACGGCAAGGGTATGATGGCACAATGTGTGCCGAAATGCCAAAAGGCTAACCGTAGCCCACCAGGCCCTATAGGCAGTTCCGAACCATGCACCGTTGGTGCCAAGTGTACAAAACGGCTGTTTGGACATCATACACATGCTACAAGGAGTCTATTAGTGACTCTCTATCGGTTTTGCCTTCATGCGTGCATTTTCGTGCTTTTTGAATTGGCGGCGAGGTGAAAATCCCATAAGTAGGTGGTCTAGGCATGTTGTACCAGACTCATAGGGCTGTGACAGCCACCAACACGAGCTTCACTAAGCTCTACACGAGGCTACTGGGTGGGTGCAGCAGGTCACGCAACCACCTAGTGGTTGGCTAAGCCTTGCGGGCGCACTTAGCACCCGCCGCCACCATAAGGCTCCCACCGGGGTCATTTGGGCAGCCTGGTCTGCTGGACCAGACCTAACCCCACCTTGGTCTGACCTATGTGTCAGACCCCAGGCTGCTAAGGCAGCAGCCCGCAATGGGTCGCGAGCAGCCTGCACCATGGGGTGTAGCTAAGGTGCCTTTGGGAGGCAATCTGGCCAACGACCAGACCACGTGGGGCCAGACCCTGCCGGGTCTAGGAGGAACCCTCCTTGGCCACGGGACAGCCAGCAGCAAGGATGCAGCCTGCTAGCTGCGGGGGCGTGTCCCAGCAAGAGGGTGCTCCGGGTGTAAAGCACACCCGGTTACCCAAAACCGTGGGCGTCCCGTGTGGCGCCCCTTCCCCACGTGATTGGGGAAGACCCAATGGGTGGGTCCGAACCCCGAGGTGGGTCAGGCCACCCTGCCTTACCCAACTTTGCAGAGGTTGCAGCGGGACACGGCGAGTCCCAAACATCTTCTCTCTCTTTTTTTTTTATACATATATATATAGTTATATAGTTATTTACATGGCCCAAAAATAGCCTGAAAGATGACCCGATTTGGGGTTCGTCCGCACCAAAATAGCAAAAACTTCAAACACGGAACTCGTAGATCCGCGTCTCAGCTTCGCACAGACACCAAGATCACTCTGATCCGACCATGGGTCTGGAAAAGGGCGCTGTGTTACCAGACAGTGTCTGGAACTTTCTGGACCACTGTCAAAACCCTGTTAGTCTGCTAAAACCTGACTTTTTGAAGGGTTTACAAAACTAATCAGGGAAAATTTACAACATCGAAGTCGTAGATAATCATTTTACCTTTCCGAAAAGTTATAACATAAAAAATTTCGACAAACGGTTTGAGAAATATCACCGGATTACCGGACGATGTTCAGGACTTCCTGTACACTGACAGAAGTTCTGAACGTCTGCTTAAAACGAGGCTTTTTAGGGATGGTTTCAGACCGAACCAGTGAAAACTGCAAACACGAAGGTTGGAGAACGTCGTCTCCCCTTTCCGAAAAGTCCAAGAACGCTCCATTCGGACCAGTATCGAGTGAGATACGGTCAGCAGAGGAGACTCCGGAGCTCCAGAACTCCGAAATCGCCTAAGGACAGTCCCATTGCGTGGAACGTCCGGTGTGTGCGTGTTTACCACAACGATGTGTCGATCCCTCTAAAACACACCCACACTCATACAAGTTTCATGATATAGAAAAAAAAGAAAAACCCAAACCAACCATAACAATTTTTACATGCATTTTTCAAAAGAAGTGGAATGCAAAGTGGAAGCTCTTCACCTTCGGGGTTTTCCGGCGTAGGGACGGAGATGGTTCCGGCGTGGTGGTGCTGGTGCCCTCACTTGCACTCTCTCAGCCACACTGACCTCACTCTCTACACTCTCTTCACTCTCACACTTGAGAGAGGAGGGGAAAATGGAAGGATGGAGGGAGAGGGTTGAGGGGGAGGAAGAGAGAAAATGAATTTCTCTCTCCTCCCTCCCTTAAATAGCCACTCCAAGAGATGGAGGGCTGGGATGAGAGGGGAGGAGATGGAGGGCTCTCCTCCCACACGCCCCCCCCTTCCTTTAGGTGCTATAAGGCTAGCCCAAGGGGATTTGACCCCCTTCATGATGGGCCTAGCTCAAGGGTGTACAACCCTTGAGCCTAGCCCACAACTACTCTCCCTAAATTAGGGAGAGTAGGTCTCCCCATAGACCACCTTTTGACCCTAAGGTCAAACCCTTTTTGAAATTCAATTTTTTTTTTATATATTTTATTTTTTTTTTGAGTTGATGGGCTGGAGCTACCTCCTAAGGGGCGTCCAGCCTTTGGGGGCTAAGCCTCCCACTTTCCTAAATTCCAAAAACCAACCCCTTTTTGAAAATTTTCCTCCTTTTCAAAAATGCCTATTAAATACCATTTTTTTTGTATTATATTTTTATTTTTTTGAAAAGTAGCAAAGGCTGAGCTCATGCTCACGTGGGCCCCATGCTAACTACCTTTCCTAAATGTCCAAAACCAACCTCTTTTCAAAACTTTTCGAAAAAACCTCTTTTAGGTTTTATGAAATTTACAATTTACTTTATGTAAAAACCCTAATTACTTATTATTTAAATGGATACATTTGAATTAATTCCAAAGTTTTATTTCTAATTTATTTTTCATGTATGAAGGCCAATATAATAATAATATATATTTAAATTTCCAATTTTGATAATTTTGGGCCTCGATCCGACCCATATTTACCAATATACCCTTTTTGTGTCAATTCTATGAAATAACGAGATATATTTCTCGTTTAGATCCCAAATTTGGGGTGAAATTAATTTAGTATAATATAAATATACTCTAGGAATATCAAGGCTAGATTCATCTTGGTTAGCCCTGAATCGCCTCGTAAAGCGAATTTACGCGATTCAGAACCTCCGAAAACAAAATACACCAAATATTATGAGGGATTCTCGCCTTGAACACGAAATTTTCAACACTAAAGCATACTTCATATTAAGTTTCCTTAGAAATGCAATGGATCTTACAGTAAATCCTTCACATATTCTGACTGTGGCCATGAATATGTTCAGAGTTTACTTGAGTTAATTCACAATATTTTGAAAACATTGGAAATATGAGGTGCATTTTCAAGATAGCCTAAGAGTGTAGGCTCAATGTGACTGGTAGAGAGATGATGGATATGTGTCTCGTCCATATTCCGACTAGGGCCGTAAATATGGACTCCACCGAGTTCATCAACTCTGTAAGAGTTGGTGCACGTGCCATTCGTGTTCATCTACGGTGAATTTGGAAAATTGAGATGTATGCATCATATAATCAGGATATTACTGAAATCAAACTATATGAGATGCGGCCTAATCTAAGCAGTAAAAGTAAATCTTATTCCAAGGTTTACATTGGATTGTTACATTGCATAACCTAAAGTAAAAAATAAATAAATTGAAATGGAGCCAAGGAATCAGCATCTTCTAGATTTTTCTGCAAAATGAGAGTTAGTACCAGAAAACCAAGGGAATGGTGTTATCATCGCAAAATTTTTCCCCTCCCTTGCGAGAAAGAAAGGAATTTCGCGAGTCAAACTCGACCAAAGTTTTGAAAATGGTTTTGAAAATTACTCGCCTCCGTTTTGAAAATTTGCGGGAAAATTCCGTGGAATGGGATCCGCATGTCGGTACGAGGTTCAACCGTTCCTAGCGCCTTTACCAGGGGTAATTGAACCAAGGATCAATTGCGTGCTTTAACTTGACTCAAATATCTAAATTATGCTTTGTTTTTCCTAGAATGCACAAAGAATCAGGCTTGTGCTATGAAATTTTGAAAAAATGCAAGTTTGAGAAAATATGATGTTTGCTTTGGAAAATTGAAATATGCTTGAAAATTGATTGAAAAAGTACTTGAAAATTGAATTCCTGGGAAAATCATTGAATTTCATTGGAAATCAGAAATTTGCATTGGAAAATGAATACTCAGGAAAACTTGTACTTTGGAAAATTAATTTTGAGATTTAGATTGCTTTTTTGAAGAAATGGATTTGAGAATTCTAAGAAAATCTATGAAATTCATTGGAAAATGACTTTTGAAATGAAAAATGGATTCTCAGGAAACTGAATTCTCAGGAAAATGAGAAATCTGATAAAATCGATCTTTTTGAAAACTTGAGACTTTGAAATTTGAGAATTTTAAAACATTGGCAAATCTTGGTTTGAACTTGGGAAATGCTTTGAAATCTCTTTTGAAAACTCAGGATTTTGAGAAAATCAGATCCTGAGAAAGACTTGGAAATTCTTGAGAAAGCTGAATTTTCTGAAATTGAAATTGGAAAATGAATTTGAGAATAATGCAATTTGAATGATATGAATCAATGAATATGAATTTGAAAAGGGAATTTCAATTGAGGAATTGGAAAATCCTTTTAAAACTTTGGGAAATGCAGTGTATTTTGAAGTTAGCCTAAGTGTGTAGGCTGAATGTGGCTAATACGAAGATCATAAATCTTGGTTTTCTTCGTATTCTGACTATGGCCATAAATACGAATCCCACTGAGTTTATAAACTCCATAATAGCTTGTGCACGTGCCATTCGTGTAAATCATAGTGAATTTGAAATAATGTGCATGAATCATACATCACATATTGAAATTTGCATAAATTAAACTATATGCAATGCAACCCTATTCTAAGCAGAAATGTAACTCTTATTCCAAATATTACATTATTTTTTTTACATTGAATTGAAATAAAATAAGAAAATAAAATCTTCTTCTTGAATATTCCTGCAAAACTAGAAAACAGTGTTAGCACAAAAATGTAGGTTTTTCTGAATTTATCCAAAAATATTGGAAATTATCGGATATTATTCAGATATAAACCCAAAATCATACCCCCTTTGATATAAACATGATAAATAATGAATAAATTTCAAAAATAAACTTGAAAATTCGAAATTGGGGTCAAAATGACCAAAATACCCCTGATGACCTTGAAATCAGGGTTTTATGTAAGATTTTTTGTAAATTTTAGAATTTTGAAAATCAAATGAAATAAATCAAATATAATATGATAAAATATGATGATATGCATGAAATTTTGGAGAATTAGAAATTGAAATTTCGAAATTTAGGTCAAAATGACCAAAATACCCCCGATAACAAGACTATGGCCTTGAAACCAGGGTTTTCTGAAATAAATTTTGCAAAATTGAAAAATATGAAATGCAAATGACATTAAAATTAACCCTAATATGATTCTACATGCTTATGTGCATGATAAAAACCCTAAAATGACGAAAATATCATAAAAAATCAAATTTAACCTGATTTTCGCCTAATTTTCGCTTCTAAAGTTAAAGATAAACTAACACATGGAGAAAATGAACTTGGAATTAAACCAAATTTGGCATGGACACTTAAAATAACCCTAAAAACAGAATGGAGATCGAAAATCTATTTTTTTTGTATTTTTAATATGAAAATTCAAATAAAAACCCTAAATTTTGTGATTTTTGCCTAAAATGTTGATTCTAAAGGACATTTAGGATATCAAACTTCCATAAAAATTTTCCAAATTTTATGGGGTGACATAGGATTGTAAGGCAAGGATGTTTGCCTTTTACACTTTCTGGTTTTGACCTATGGTCGGAGCTGTGCTACTCCGGCAAGTCGGATCGGAATCCGGCGACTCTAGGATTTAGGGGAAACAGACAGGTTTCGGTAGAAAACATGGGAAAAATGGAAGACAGATGGGAAAAAGGCTGAAATTGCGGGAAAATGTTCCTGACAAACACATAAAAATTTGATATTTTGACACCATTTGGATTAAGGTTATGGTTTGGAAAATGTCATACTGTTATCAGAGACCTAAATCTCTGAGATTTCTGGACATTGGAATCTGTTAGACAGAAAGTGAAAATCCGGAAAAAATAATGAAACAGATCCAAAAATTCCCAAATTTTGGAAAATGACAGTAAATCATGTTAGGAACAACTTTTGTGTTAAAAGTTTTTGCAGACGGGCTACGGATTGGGCGGACTCGGTGCATTAGGTTCTGTCTATACCCTGATGAAAGAAAATCGAGATTTTCCCAAGGGTCTGAGAAATCCGATTTTTACAGAGGTCAAAACTAATTGAAAAAACCTCAAAATTTCCAGATCACTAGTAGATTCCATTATGAATCCACTGTGATTTTCGGAGGACGATTTTGATCTTTCATGGTAGAGATCTTGGGCCCACAAGTCGGAATCTGAGGTATACAGAATTTCCACAGGGTTTAGAACCCAGTTCGGTTGTTAGATTTTTAAAACAAATCCTCAGACCTCAAATCCATTCGGGATTTTTGCAAAGAATCAAGTATAAACATATGCATCTACCACAAAAAATTAGGGATTTATTGATGAGGAATTTAACATGAAATAACGACTGCATGGTGTACTTGAATTAAAAAAAAAAACTATAGATCAATAAGCCTATGTTAATGAAGCTAAAGGTATGAAACATCAAAATACCCTAAGTGCAATCTCTAAAACATGCAACCTACATCAAAATAATTACAAAACCGAAGGAAATACAAGGAGATATCATTTTTTTTTTTTTTTACTGTTGGATGTTGAAAGGAGGGATCCGATCCATTTATTGGATGGATCCCTTCATTCATATCACTTTTACCCTTGGGAAACCAACGTTTCCTATCCTTAAAAACCCATGTTTGAAACTTTACAACCATGTGAATCTAACTTTGATACTGGATTTACACAGAAAATAATGCAAAAAAAAAAAAAATCATGAAGAGGGTTTACCTTGGAAGGAACCTTGCTAGAACCGGTTGAAGGAGTTGGAACTCGATACTGCTGCAACAAAGGAGGGGCGAAGGTGGTGGCTACGGTGGCTGTAGCACTAGCTAGAGATCTTGCAGGAAAGAGAGCACATGCTGTGGTGATCTTGAAGGTTGAAGGTGGGCTGGAGATGGTGCTGATTGAAGGGGGTGCTGCTGCTGGACATGAAAGGGGTGGCTGGAGTGGTGTTGGAGGTAGCTGCCGGCTGGTGCTCCTCTTTGGTGGCCGGAAGTGGTGGTGTTGAAGGAGTTCAGGGTGCTGTGTGATGCAGCAATGAGAGGGAGATGCTGTGTATTGGGAACCAAGGGAGGGAAAGAGAGAGAGAGAGAGAGGTACGTGAGGTGTGAGAGAGTTTCAACCTGTCCCCTGGAAAATAGAAAGGAGGTTTTAAGGGGGAGAAGAGATGAGAATAGGAAAGGAGAGTGTATGGGTTGGAAGGAGAGAGAAAATTAGAAAGAAAAAGAGAGGGAATAGGCCATGCGTGAATTCTTTTTTTTTTTTTTGGAAGATAGAGAGAGGTAGACATGTAATACTTAGGAAAAATGAAAATAAGACCTAGGTTTAAATGAGAAATGGACTTAAGAAGGAGAGGTCCAGCCGTGCCTTATTTTAGGTATTAGAAAGAGGTAAGGAAAGGAGGAAAGGGAAGAAGAAGAAAAAGAAAAGGAAAGAAAGGAAGAAGAAAGGGAAAGTAAAAGGGAAAAAGAAAAAGGAAAGAAAGAAAGAAATAGGGCTGGAGGTTTGGGCAACCACCTTGTGGGTCCCACCTCTCTAAAAAAAATAAAAATAAAAAATAAATAAAAATCAATAAAAACAAAAATAAACAAATAAAAAGAAGCATCTTTTTTTTTTAATAAAATAGAAATGCAAATGAATGGGCCATCTCAGAGCGGGTCCAAATTCCACTTTTGAAATTCATTTTGATGATTAAAGGGGTAAAATAGTCTTTTCAAAAAATTTCCAGACGAAACGAGCTATTTTTGACAGTTTTTGAAACGAGCTTGGATTTTGAAGTTCAATACCTCGTTGCGAAGCAAATCCAATGTAGAATTTAAAAATTTAATTTTGGAAGAAATCCATATTGTTTTTCTCGAGAAAATACTTCCAAATTTATTTTTAGCCGAAACGAGCTATTTTTGGCAATTTTTGAAATGAGCTCGGATTTTGAAGTTCAATACCCCGTTGCGAAGCAAATCAAGTGTAGAATTCAAAAATTTGAGTTTGAAATAAATCCAGATTATTTTTCTTGAGAAAATATTTCCAAATTTAGACTCCCGGGGGTAAAAATGTTAATTTTGGAAACCCGGGGTTTGAAATTGATTTCTGAAAGCTTTTGAAACTTAATCTGGATTGAAATTTATAAAACTGGAGTTCTGGACTTCGAAAATGGAATGAAATGTTATGAAATGTTGAGAAATGATATGAAATGATGAGAAATGACATGCGAAATGCAGACCCTGAATGAAGAATTTTGGATGTTAGACCCTGATTGACACTTGTACCAGTTCAAAAAGCATTAAAATTGATAAAATTTGCAAAATAGCTCAAGAAATGGTTTTCGAGACTCTACTGGGTTAGAGTGACACTGAAAATTGGGGTTCGAGCTGAATTAAACTGAAATGAGCTGGATTCAGCTGGGTTTTAGAGTTTCAGAACTCAAGTGAACTAACCAGACATTGACTCACTGACCTTTCCGGCTAAATTTTCAAGAAAAGCTGCCATTTTTAGAGAAATAGTACGGAATGGTCACTGAAGCGAAGTGAATTACGAATCTGAGTTGGGTTTGAGCTGAAACAAAGGTTACTAATACTGACATGAACTAAAATCGAAGCTCGAATACTAGCTCAACTAGTTGAACTCAGCTCAATTTCAGCTGAAAGAGCTGAAATGGACTAAAATGGGCTCCTGGACACTTAGAAATGGTTTTAAACTGAAACGGGAGTACTCAAACTCCTGATGAGCTCAAGTTAGACTCTGGGGAGTATGACTGACTATGAATGATTGACTCAGAGACAATTGACTTGGATTTGAGCAAGAAATAAGCTCATTTTTGAAGAAATGATCCCATTTTGGCAGGAATGGTCAGAAATGGAAATGGTTTGTTCATTGTGAGCTCAGATGAGTTTGAAATGACTGATATTCTAACTATTCTGAACTGACCAACAAGTTTGGTTGACTCTGACTGACTGGGGTCTGGGATGACCTAGGGATAAAATGGTAATTTTCCTAATGAAAGTTGGTAAAATGGTGATTTTCTGAAACTGACTCGGGGTTTGACTCCTACATTGACCTAACAAGGTTGGCACTGCACGAGGGGGGTTGTTTGAGAATGTATGTGGAAAATTTGGGGTGTTTACAGATGCCCCTCTTTGCTACTACGCCGGCTTGAAGACGAGCTTAGTGGCAAAGAAAAACACACCAAATTTGGGCTATAAAAATGCCCCAGTTAGAAGGATCTGACTGGTTATGAAGAGATTAGCCCTGATGAAAATGGTAGATATGAAATGGAGAATAAAGAAGAAAAATTTTACCTCAAAAGAAGTGAGATTCAGGTTTTGCCCTTAACCTGGATAGAACGGGAAACACCTCGTGTAGAAACGAGGCTCAGGTTTAACCTTTAACCTGACCGGGAAACGAAATACCTCATCAAAATAAGGCTCAGGTTTAACCCTTAACCTGATTGGGAAACGAAATACCTCATCAAAAAAAGGCTCAGGTTTAACCCTTAACCTGACCGGGAAATGAAAATGGTAAGTTGGATGGTGAATAAGACAATTTTCTTGAAGAGGAATAAGGTGACTCTTTCAACAACACGAAAGATGAATTCTTTCAACAACGCAAAAGATAACAAGGCGATCCAAAGGAATCAAGGCGATTCTTTCAACAACGCGAAAGATGACAAGGCGATCCAAAGGAGCAAGGAGATTCTTTTGACAACGCAAAAGATGAATTCTTTCGACAACGCGAAAGATGGATTCTTTCGTCAACACGAAAGATAATAAAGGCGATCCAAAGGAACAAGGTGATTCTTTCAACAACACGAAAGATGACATGGCGATCCAAAGGAGCAAGGCGATTCTTTTGACAACGCAAAAGATGAATTCTTTCGACAACGCGAAAGATGGTAAAGGCGATCCAAAGGAACAAGGCGATTCTTTCAACAACGCGAAAGATGATAAGGCGATCCAAAGGAGCAAGGCGATTCTTTTGACAACGCAAAAGATGAATTCTTTCGACAACGCGAAAGATGACAAAGACGATCCTTTCACAGAAAAGGCTAATCTTTCAACAACGCGAAAGATGATAAAGGTTACTCTCTCAAGGAGGTAAAAGGTGATATCAAGATGTGTCAAGATGGACATCGAGCTCTTCACTTCATGTCAAGATAGTAAGAAAATATTGCCAAAATGTTAAAAATTGTTTGTTGATTCAAAATGCTTGAAATTGATGTATATTGGTATGAAAATATTTCCTCTTTTCTACCTGAAGTATTACCTCTGACTGGGCTTAACTCCGTAGAATCAAGATTCGAATTCAAATTGCTTGCAATTGGCTTTCTTTCAAGGAAGCTATCAATTTCCTTGATATGAGCAGAAATGAGAGTATTCTTGATATTGTGAGAGCAATTGGTGAAAGAATATTGATAATAGAATTTCACAAAATTAAAAAAGATTCTTTGGCAAATTTGGCAGTCTGATATCCTGGGATTCTTTTCTCATGATGATCTTTCTGCCCACTTTTTTTTTATTGGCAGAATTAGAGCTCTCTTGGGCTTTTTGGGGATTACATCATCCTTCATTTTGGAGATGTTCTGACTTTTCTCTCTCTCTTTTTTTTTGGAAGGGTACGTCACAAACTCCATCTCAGAGATGCTCCGATCCTTCTTTTCTCTCAGGGATTATATTGACGGTTATTGGCTCTTTGGTTGGAAATCTCTTGATGATAGCAGAAATTAAATATCCTTTAGGGTTTGTCGGGAGGCTCATCGCAGTCGCCTTCATCTTGACAGTGTTCTGAACTTTCCCTAGAAGGATCCGTCACAAACTCCTTCATCTTGGAGATGATCCAAATCTTCTTTGGCCCCGGGGGTCTACTCGCCTAATTCGCCTTCATCTTGACGACAGTTGAGAGATCCCTTTTGCAGATATTTAATTGCAGCTTTAGGTGATTGAGGAGATATAGGGATTGAATGGATTTTTCTGTATCACCGAGGATATTTTGACTGCTTTATTTTCCAAGAATGATCTTTAAAAATGTGCCATTGACTGCGATCAATACCGATCACTTATGGCTTTGCAACAACATTGAATTTCCTTTGCTGGCCATATCGAGGATTTATTCTTCATCTTTTTGGTCGGCCAATAGAAAGAATTTGAATTTTGAATCCTTTTTCACGAAAGCTTTGACCTTTCGGAAATAATACTGAAGGTATTCTGAGGTAATGTTTTTGTGCAATAAAAATTTTGAAATCAACAAATATTTAATGACAAATTGGCAAGATTTTCTTGAAATTCTTGGTGAGAGCGAGCATCTGAAGCACTACGCAACACATCCATGACAGAAATTTTCTTCTCCTTTCCCCAAAGAAGAAGATTCTGAAATTGGAAATAGGAATTACTCCTATCTTCCCTGAAGAGGAGGTGTTTGCAAAACGAACTTTCGAAGAGAAATTAAGCTTTCGTCAAAACTTCCTAACATTAGGCTTCTCTTATGGAAAGGGGCTGGTAATGGTGAGGTCGGTGAATTGGTCATGAAGGAGCGAGTCCATCACACTCTCCCTGAAAAGAGGGTCCTTCACGATGAAATGGCCTAGTATGAAATTGTGATCACAAGGAAAGCGAACTTCCGTCGAAGCTCTCCCTGAACTAAGGGTTCCTTGTATGAAATTGGAATTTTGTTTTGCAAACGGTTCACATAGACACGAGTCCCTTCAAACTCTCCCTGAAAAGGGCTAGGTGAACAAAGGATAGCATGCGAAAAGAACGAGCTCCCTTGAACTCTCCCTATAAAAAGAGTCTCTCGCAAGAGGAAATGACTGAAATTGGTATTGAATGACCAAAAGGTCAAAATTGGAATTTGGAAAATTTGAAATTTGAAATTTGATATTTGAAATTAGAAATTTGGAAATTGGAAATTGAAAATTGATTGACCCGAAGGTCGAAATTAGAATTAATTGACCAAAGGTCGAAATTGAAATTGGTTGACTCAAAAGTCGAAATTAGAAATTTGGAATTTGAAAATTAGAAATTGGGAAATTGATTGACCCGAAGATCAAGATTGAAAATTTGGAAATTGATTGATCTGAAGGTCGAAATTGGAATCTTGGAAATTGGATGGCCTAAGGGCCGAAATTGGTAATTGGATGGCCCGAAGGCCGAAATTGGAAATTGGATGGCCCAAGGGCCGAAATTGGTAATTGGAATTTGGAAGAAAATTCAAGTCGGAACTCTAATCTTCTAGACCAATTTTAGGAAAAGAAAACTTGAGTCGGAACTCGAATCTTCGAAGGAAAACTAGATCCATTGGAAGGAAAGAAAATTCGAGTCGGAACTCGAATCCTGAAGGAAAACTAGACTGTTCAGAAGGAAAGGAAATTCGAGTCGGAACTCGAATCCCAAAGGAAAACTAGACTAATTAGAACGAAAGAAAATTCGAGTCGGAACTCGAACCCCGAAGGAAAACTAGACAGGTTAGAAGAAAAGGAAATTCGAGTCGAAACTCGAATCCCGAAGGAAAACTAGACTAGCATGGATTAGGTTTGAAAACATTAACCAGTAAACCAGATTTTGAAAGTTTGACCAATAAAAATTGGATTTTGAAAGTCCGACCAATAACAATTGGATTTTGAAAGATGTACCAGCGTGAATACTGGATTTTGGAAATGAACGAGTATAAGTACTCGATTTTGAAAATGGATCAGTACGAATACTGTTTTTGGAAGAATTACCAGCACAAACACTGGATTTTAAAGATTTACCAGCACAAACACTGGATTTAGAAAATTTTACCAGCACGAACACTGGTTTTTGAAAATCTTACCAGCACGAACACTGGATTTAGAAAATTTTACCAGCACGAAAACTGGTTTTTGAAAATCTTACCAGCACGAACACTGAATTTTGAAAATTTACCCAACTGATTCTGATGAGAGATTTTCAATCTTCATCCTCACGATGACTTAGGCAATTGTCGAGGTCTCAGGATTTATCCCTTATCCTGAATGGGTGGTTCAGGTTTATCCCTTAACCTGAAGGGGAAAGGAATTCGATACATATGGATGCAAATGAATGCGAATGAATGCATGAAAATGCAAATGAATGCAAATATATGTAAATTAATGCAAATGCATGCAAAATGAGAGATTTATTTGACCCTGCCTGCATACAGGATGTTTTGAAGACAATTTTCAAAATAATGCCCCAGTATAACTGGGGAGTGAGAAGTTAGATGAAAGGATAAGTAATTGATATTTGAAGAATACTTTCTGACTTTTGATTGATTCAGGAGAGACTCTGAAAAATATCACTTCTCGCAGAAGGACATGGTGCAGAGAAGGAGAAATTGATAATTTTATTGATGCATTGAAGGAAAATGACCAATCAAGGAAAGATAGACAGGATTACATCATCTTTTGAAGGCAAAATGAGAAATGGGAAAATGCTAGCATCGTCGACTTTTTGAGTAATCAAGGAAAGATGGCTAGTCCTTCTTTTTATCTTCAACGAGGATGTTCTTATCAATGCAATCTTGAATAATGTTCTTGAAGACAAAACAGTGGTCAGTATCGTGTCCTACTGCCCAATGGAATTTGCAGAATTGGTCCATGAACCTTCCCATGATCGTGGGAGGATCTGTGGCTCTTGGGAGCTTTACCATTTCTTTGGTCAACATATATTCAAGGATTTCATCGAGAGGTTGCTCAAGAGGAGTAAACTGACGATCGTCACCCCAACCATCCCGTTTTATCTTTTCTTTCTGCTGACTCAATTTTTCATTCTTCTTTGAAGACTTTTCTTTCTAACCTGCATGATTGCTCTTGCTATTTTTGTGGCCACTGCGGCCGACATTGGCAGAGAAGATGAAATTTTCCTTCTTCTTTGAATCTTGATTATTCTCGACAAGGATGATGCCATCATAGACCCCATTCTCTATTCCCATCTCGAGCCACTCGGCCCGTTCAGTAAGCTCAATGAAAGATTTGGAAGGTGAGGTGGAGATAAGACCTCTCAAAGGTTGTGAGAAATTGTTTAGAATAATCTGGAGTGCGTGCTCCTCTAAGATGGGATTTCTCATTTTATTGCAAGTGCCCCTCCATCTGCGGATGAAGTTTCTGGCTTTCTCATTATCTCTTTGCTTTGTATTATAGAGATGGTTTAGCGTTGGCGGCGCTTTGGTGTTTAAAAGGAATCGTTCAATGAACAGATTGACCACTTTATCGAATTCCTTCAATTTGATGGGATTGATATGCTCTGAGTACCACTTGGCGGCGGTGCCCTCCAGACTGTGAGGAAAACATCTAAATAAAGCACGATTGTCTCTCTTGAATCGACTGCACTCCACAAAGAACATAGTCAGGTGAGCCTTGGGATTGCCAGTCCCATCAAATTTGACAAATTTACGGGGGAAATCTTCTAGGCTGTCATCACCATCTAAACCATCATAGAAATCTTTGCTTGTGAAAATCTTTTTGCCCTTGTCGCGGGCTTGCAGATCCTTAACCATTTTGACCACATCTCTGAGTTGTGACTGGTCAGAGTTATTAGCAGAATGATCTTTTAGCTTATTGTCTGACCCCTGCCCCTGTGTCATCTTCTGAAAAGCTTGCTGAGCCTCACACTCTTCATCGGTGCCACCTCCTGATTCTGCTTCATCAGATGTATCCTCATGTTAGATACACTTCTTGGATATCTTCAGTTGTTTCTTCAATGTTCGGCCCTTGATCTTTTTCTTGGTAGGAATCTTGTCGGAACTGTCCCCTGTTTGCTCTGCCATCATCTTATTCAACATCTTTCGAAACATGGCATACATCTGAGGATCGATATCATCATTGGCTTGTTGACTTTGGTTCCTAGCAGATCGCGGAGAATCCATCTTTTGCTCGCTGCTATTGTTAGGGTACTGAAGCGACACTATTTTCTTCTTGGATCTGGTCTGAACCATTCCACTATGCTGAAACTCTCTGTAAGACAAATAGGATGATTAGAATGAGAGAAAATTCTTGAAGGCAATGACTTGGAGAATAGAATGAAAATATTGGATGAAGATCTGAAATTGGGTTGACAGTTTGAAGGATATCCCTTTACCAGGGATGGGATTATTGCTGGGATTGTGACAATTGCATTGTTATTCCATGAGAGAAAATAAACAACCGAGATATGTCTTGTTACCTAGGCGAGGCCGTCAACCATGAAGAAAAAAATATTTTTGAAGGAATATAACAAAGTAATGCATAATTGGTAATGAGCTTCTCTACGAACTTGGGAAGTTATCTGAGAAGGAAGGCAGGAAGATTTTTTTTTTTTTCAGGGAAAAGCATTCATCACAAAGGGCATATTGCATGAGAGTTCAGAAAATAACATTATAAAGAAAATGACCTCCAAATATAAGGAAAACTGATGATTTTGTTGATGTCTTGGAGGAAGGATAACAAATTTAAAGAAAGCAACTGGAGACTACATTTATTCAGAGAAGCAAAAAGCAGAAATGATGGAAATGAGAAAGCATTGGCATTTGTCGTCTTCATGAATGATCAAGGAAAGGCTCGGTCAGAACGACCGACTGGTCTTCCTCTTTAATAGGGAGATTCTTGTCAACGCAGTCTTGAACGATATTTTTAAAGACGAAGCATCGCTCAGTATCATGCCCTGTAGCTCGGTGGAATTTGCAGAAGCGATCTTTCCATTTCCCTAGGGCGACCGGAGGATTAGCAATTCTTGGAAGTTTAACCATTCCTTTGCTCAGCATGTATTCAAAGACCTCTTCGAGGGGCTGATTTAGAGGGGTAAATTCACGATCGTAACCCCAACCGTCATGTTTTGGCTTCTTTTGACTGCTTGCTTTCTGCTGGGAGCGGGATTGAAGGGGTTGGCTAGGACAGCCGTCTGGTCTGCTATTTTGCTTTCCCCTAAAATATTCTTATCAACATGATCCTGAACGATATTCTTGAGGACAAAACAATTTTCTGTATCGTGTCCTATTGCACGGTGAAACTTGCAAAATTTCTCTTTGAATCTGCCCATGATTGACGGAGGATCAACGACTTTTGGTAAATGGACCATGCCTTTTGCAAGCAAATTTTCTAAAATAGTCTCGAGCTTCTGATCCAGAGGGGTGAACTTTCGATCAACGCTCCAGTCTTTGTGTTTTGGTTTTTCTTTCTCTTTTCCTTTATGCTGGGTACTGGACTGGAGAGGTTGATCATTCCGCTTGGCTGGTTCCTTTCTGGTGCTTGACTCGGGTAGCTCTAATAGCATCTTTGTCATCATTTTTTGAAACATTCTGTATATGACTGGATCAATCTCATCTTCACTTATCTTGTCCTGCTTCTTGACTGGCCTCGAAGAACTCATCTCTTCGATACTGCTTGGTGTTGTTCTCTTTCCCGACCTTGTTTGAACTGTAGTGAAATGCCAATACTTTCTGCAGAATAAAGGAATAGTTTAGACTGAAGGATTTTTGGGAAAAATAGAGATGATGAAGATAATGTCTAAGGACTTGGAAAGAGACAAAAATTCTGAATAGAATTTGGAAGACATATATGAAAAAGAGAAGTTTGACAAGATTTGAACATTTGAAAAATTGCAGGCAGGATCAAAATAAGGTTAGAAATTCGAAGTCCAGAGGAAAGGTAGGAAAAGGAAAATCGCCTGGACTTTTGAGGAAAAATATGAGGTTTTGAAAATCGTCCAGGGTTTTTGATAAAATTGTTGAAGAAAAATAGATGAAATTTGTAAAAGGAAAATAAAAGAGAATTGAGAAATAAAAGAAGAATGCATTCAATCACATCCTACACAAACAATTATGCACATACAACATTCCCTAAGAAGCTGACTCTAAATGCATCAATTTTGAAAGATCTGTAGGACCCTAATCCTGACTCTAGGCTCAGATCATCTATGTCCAACCATGCTATGCCGATATACTCGAACCGAGGCTCGATGTACGTGGCATAAAAAATTCATCTCCGATTCTAGGCTTGTGTTTTCCCAACATCCTTGAGCACCTGCCGATATACGTTGGACTATGGCCCTTGGTACGTGGCAGGGGGGCGTTAGCCCAAATAAATGGCCCAGTTGTGAGGCTCTGTCCCGAACTATGGTTCTAGAAGAGAGCCCAGCAACGTGAAGACCGGGTAGACATAGGTGGGGTGGTTTTTGAAATATGATCACATGCAGGCAAACAGAGGGCTCTAAACCCTAAAGAGAGAATTTTGAAAATTTTTGAAGAAGCAAACATTGTTTTCATACAAGTCCTAGATTGAGGAGTATTGTATTTCAGACCTAAGTCTATGTGAGCATACATAATTCTCCTCAATATGGTCCTACCAAACCATGCCTAGTCTATATGCAATCCATGTCAGCTGGGTTCAAGTCTAGGCTCCTAGGTTCACATGATATCCAGAATTAAAGTTGGCATTCCATAGAACACAATTTTGATAATTGAACTAAGTCAAGCACATAATTGATCAGACGAAGACAGGTCCCATCACGGTCGCCAAACCTGTTATCATCGCAAAATTTTTCCCCTCCCATGCGAGAAAGAAAGGAATTTCGTGAGTCAAACTCGACCAAAGTTTTCAAAATGGTTTTGAAAATTACTCGCCTCCGTTTTAAAAATTTGCGGGAAAATTCCGTGGAATGGGATCCGCCTGTCGGTACGAGGTTCAACCGTTCCTGGCGCCTTTACCAGGGGTAATTGAACCAAGGATCAATTGCGTGCTTTAACTTGACTCAAATATCTAAATTATGCTTTGTTTTTCCTAGAATGCACAAAGAATCAGGCTTGTGCTATGAAATTTTGAAAAAATGCAAGTTTGAGAAAATATGATGTTTGCTTTGGAAAATTGAAATATGCTTGAAAATTGATTGAAAAAGTACTTGAAAATTGAATTCCTGGGAAAATCATTGAATTTCATTGGAAATCAGAAATTTGCATTGGAAAATGAATACTCAGGAAAACTTGTACTTTGAAAAATTAATTTTGAGATTTAGATTGCTTTTTTGAGCAAATGGATTTGAGAATTCTAAGAAAATCTAAGAAATTCATTGGAAAATGACTTTTGAAATGAAAAATGGATTCTCAGGAAACTGAATTCTCAGGAAAATGAGAAATCTGAGAAAATCGATCTTTTTGAAAACTTGAGACTTTGAAATTTGAGAATTTTAAAACATTGGAAAATCTTGGTTTGAACTTGGGAAATGCTTTGAAATCTCTTTTGAAAACTCAGGATTTTGAGAAAATCAGATCCTGAGAAAGACTTGGAAATTCTTGAGAAAGCTGAATTTTCTGAAATTGAAATTGGAAAATGAATTTGAGAATAATGCAATTTGAATGATATGAATGAATGAATATGAATTTGAAAATGGAATTTCAATTGAGGAATTGGAAAATCCTTTTAAAACTTTGGGAAATGCAGTGTATTTTGAAGTTAGCCTAAGTGTGTAGGCTGAATGTGGCTAATACGAAGATCATAAATCTTGGTTTTCTTCGTATTCTGACTATGGCCATAAATACGAATCCCACCGAGTTTATAAACTCCATAAGAGCTTGTGCACGTGTCATTCGTGTAAATCATAGTGAATTTGAAATAATGTGCATGAATCATACATCACATATTGAAATTTGCATAAATTAAACTATATGCAATGCAACCCTATTCTAAGCAGAAATGTAACTCTTATTCCAAATATTACATTATTTTTTTTATATTGAATTGAAATAAAATAATAAAATAAAATCTTCTTCTTGAATATTCCTACAAAACTAGAAAACAGTGTTAGCACAAAAATGTAGGTTTTTCTGAATTTATCCAAAAATATGGGAAATTATCGGATATTATTCAGATATAAACCCAAAATCATACCCCCTTTGATATAAACATGATAAATAATGAATAAATTTCAAAAATAAACTTGAAAATTCGAATTTGGGGTCAAAATGACCAAAATACCCCTGATGACCTTGAAATCAGGGTTTTATGAAAGATTTTTTGTAAATTTTAGAATTTTGAAAATCAAATGAAATAAATCAAACATAATATGATAAAATATGATGATATGCATGAAATTTTGGAGAATTAGAAATTGAATTTCGAAATTTAGGTCAAAATAACCAAAATACCCCCGATAACAAGACTATGGCCTTAAAACCAGGGTTTTCTAAAATAAATTTTACAAAATTGAAAAATATGAAATTCAAATGACATTAAAATTAACCCTAATATGATTCTACATGCTTATGTGCATGATAAAAACCTTAAAATGATGAAAATATCATAAAAAATCAAATTTAACCTGATTTTCGCTTCTGAACTTAAAGATAAACTAACACATGGAGAAAATGAACTTGAAATTAAACCAAATTTGGCATGGACACCTAAAATAACCCTAAAAACAGAATAGAGCTCGAAAATCTAATTTTTTTGTATTTTTAAATATGAAAATTCAAATAAAAACCCTAATTTTTGTGATTTTTGCCTAAAATGTTGATTCTAAACGAGATTTAGAATATCAAACTTACATAAAAATTTTCCAAATTTTATGGGGTGACAGAGGACAGTAAGGAAAGGATTTGTTCCTTTTACAGTTTCTGGTTTTGACCTATGGTCGGAGCTGTGCTACTCCGGCAAGTCGGATCGGAATCCGGCGACTCTAGGATTTAGGGAAAACAGACAGGTTTCGGTAGAAAACATGGGAAAAATGGCAGACAGATGAGAAAAAGGCTGAAATTGCGGGGAAATGTTCTTGCTAAACAGTGGAAAATTTTATTATTTGACACCATTGGGATTCGGGTTATGGTTTGGAAAAGGTCATACTGTTATCAGAGACCTAAATCTCTGAGATTTCTGGACATTGGAATCTGTTAGACAGAAATAGAAAATCCGTGAAAAATAATAAAACAGATCAAAAAATTCCCAAATTTTGGCACCTGACAGGAAATCATGTTAGGAACAACTTTCGTGTTGAAAGTTTTTGCAGACGAGCTACGGATTGGGCGGACTTGGTGCATTAGGTTCTGTCTATACCCTGACGAAAGAAAATCGAGATTTTCTCAAAGGTCTGAGAAATCCGATTTTTTACAGAGGTCAAAACTGAGAAATCCGATTCTAAATCGAGATTTTGGAGGACGATTTGAATCTTTCATGGTAGAGATCTTGGGCCCACAAGTCTGAATCTGAGGTATCCAGAATTTCCACAGGGTTTATAAGCCAGTTCGGTTGTTAGATTTTTAAAACAAAGCCTCAGACCTCAAATCCATTCGGGATTTTTGCAGAGAATCAAGTATAAACATATGCATCTACCACAAAAAATTAGGGATTTATTGATGAGGAATTTAACATGAAATAACGACTGCATGGTGTACTTGAATTAAAAAAAAAAAAACTATAGATCAATAAGCTTATGTTAATGAAGCTAAAGGTATGAAACATCAAAATACCCTAAGTGCAATCTCTAAAACATGCAACCTACATCAAAATAATTACAAAACCAAAGGAAATACAGGGAGATGTTATTTTATTTTTTTTTACTGTTGGATGTTGAAAGGAGGGATCCGATCCATTTATTGGATGGATCCCTTCATTCATATCACTTTTACCCTTGGGAAACCAACGTTTCCTATCCTTAAAAACCCATGTTTGAAAGTTTACAACCATGTGAATCTAACTTTGATACTGGATTTACACAGAAAATAATGCAAAAAAAAAAAAATCATGAAGAGGGTTTACCTTGGAAGGAACCTTGCTAGAACCGGTTGAAGGAGTTGGAACTCGATACTGCTGCAACAAAGGAGGGGCGAAGGTGGTGGCTACGGTGGCTGTAGCACTAGCTGAAGATCTTTCAGGAAAGAGAGCACATGCTGTGGTGATCTTGAAGGTTGAAGGTGGGCTGGAGATGGTGCTGATTGAAGGGGGTGCTGCTGCTGGACATGAAAGGGGTGGCTGGAGTGGTGTTGGAGGTAGCTGCCGGCTGGTGCTCCTCTTTGGTGGCCGGAAGTGGTGGTGTTGAAGGAGTTGAGGGTGCTGTGTGCTGCAGCAATGAGAGGGAGATGCTGTGTATTGGGAACCAAGGGAGGGAGAGAGAGAGAGAGAGAGAGGTACGTGAGGTGTGAGAGAGTTTCAACCTGTCCCCTGGAAAACAGAAAGAAGGCGGTTTTAAGAGGGAGAAGAGATGAGAATAGGAAAGGAGAGTGTATGGGTTGGAAGGAGAGAGAAAATTAGAAAGAAAAAGAGAGGGAATAGGCCATGCGTGAATTTTTTTTTTTTGGAAGATAGAGAGAGGTAGACATGTAATACTTAGGAAAAATGAAAATAAGACCTAGGTTTAAATGAGAAATGGACTTAAGAAGGAGAGGTCCAGCCGTGCCTTATTTTAGGTATTAGAAAGAGGTAAGGAAAAGAGGAAAGAAAGGGAAGAAGAAAAAAAAGAAAAGGAAAGAAAGGAAGAAGAAAGGGAAAGAAAAAGGGAAAAAGAAAAAGGAAAGAAAAAAAGAAATAAGGCTGGAGGTTTGGGCAACCACCTTGTGGGTCCCACCTCTCTAAAAAAAATAAAAATAAAAAATAAATAAAAATCAATAAAAACAAAAATAAACAAATAAAAAGAAGCATCTTTTTTTTTTTTAATAAAATAGAAATGTAAATGAATGGGCCATCTCAGAGCGGGTCCAAATTCCACTTTTGAAATTTATTTTGACGATTAAAGGGGTAAAATAGTCTTTTCAAAAAATTTCCAGACAAAACGAGCTATTTTTGGTAGTTTTTGAAACGAGCTTGGATTTTGAAGTTCAATACCTCGTTGCGAAGCAAATCCAATGTAGAATTTAAAAATTTAATTTTGGAAGAAATCCATATTGTTTTTCTCGAGAAAATACTTCCAAATTTATTTTTAGCCGAAACGAGCTATTTTTGGCAATTTTTGAAATGAGCTCGGATTTTGAAGTTCAATACCCCATTGCGAAACAAATCAAGTGTAGAATTCAAAAATTTGAGTTTGAAATAAATCCAGATTATTTTTCTTGAGAAAATATTTCCAAATTTAGACTCCCGGGGGTAAAAATGTTAATTTTGGAAACCCGGGGTTTGAAATTAATTTCTGAAAGCTTTTGAAACTTGATCTGGATTGAAATTTATAAAACTGGAGTTCTGGACTTCGAAAATGGAATGAAATATTATGAAATGCTGAGAAATGATGAGAAATGACATGCGAAATGCAGACCCTGAATGAAGAATTTTGGATGTTAGACCCTGATTGACACTTGTACCAGTTCAAAAAGCATTAAAATTGATAAAATTTGCAAAATAGCTCAAGAAATGGTTTTCGAGACTCTACTGGGTTAGAGTGACACTGAAAATTTGGATTCGAGCTGAATTAAACTGAAATGAGCTGGATTCAACTGGGTTTTAGAGTTTCAGAACTCAAGTGAACTAACCAGACATTGACTCACTAACCTTTCCGGCTAAATTTTCAAGAAAAGCTATCATTTTTAGAGAAATAGTATGGAATGGTCACTGAAGCGAAGTGAATTACGAATTTGAGCTGGGTTTGAGCTGAAACAAAGGTTACTAATACTGACATGAACTAAAATTGAAGCTCGAATACTAGCTCAATTGGTTGAACTCAGCTCAATTTCAGCTGAAAGAGCTGAAATGGACTAAAATGGGCTCCTGGACACTTAGAAATGGTTTTGAACTGAAACGGGAGTACTCAAACTCCTGGTGAGCTCAAGTTAGACTCTGGGGAGTATGACTGACTATGAATGACTGACTCAGAGACAATTGACTTGGATTTGAGCAAGAAATAAGCTCATTTTTGAAGAAATGATCCCATTTTGGCAGGAATGGTCAGAAATGGAAATGGTTTGTTCATTGTGAGCTCAGATGAGTTTGAAATGACTGATATTCTAACTATTCTGAACTGACCAACAAGTTTGGTTGACTCTGACTGACTGGGGTCTGGGATGACCTAGGGATAAAATGGTAATTTTCCGAATGAAAGTTGGTAAAATGGTGATTTTCTGAAACTGACTCGGGGTGTGACTCCTACATTGACCTAACAAGGTTGGCACTGCACGAGGGGGGTTGTTTGAGAATGGATGTGGAAAATTTGGGGTGTTTACAAATGGACATATATATATATTATATACAACAAAGAGATGTATATCAAAAATTACTAAAGTTGATGCTAAATGATATGTAACAATGTAGGTATATTTATATGAGAAAATAGATATATAGACACTCATATATGAAAATAAGGGCACATGAAGGGATATGGGATATATATATGTATATATATAGGTAGATACAAAATAGATATACATATATAGACATATATATATATATATATATATAATGAAAAATATATACATATTAAGGATCAGAAAATACAGGTATATACAGTTTCTGTAGGCGATTTTACACAGCTGTTGTTTCCAAACTACCAGATAATTTTCAATAAAAATTGGTATGGAGCTTCTCTATATATCAATAATGAAGTGTGCAAAAGATGGCATAGAGATCATGAACGGATATGGATATATCCGTTCATGAACACAGCCGACTATCAAGACTGCACACCTGTAGCAGAAAATGGATATGTGCAGGAAATGTAATGTGGAAATACCATGATCTGTTTTTAAAAATATTGTGAAAATACTGTGAAAATCATAATGGAGATGTGAAGATGTTTGTGAAAAGTGTAATGAGGAGAAAGGAAAGGGTGCAAGTGATATTACAAGTGGAAGTATAGGTGCAGGAGATGACTACTTGTCAATATATACATGAAAGACATGTTCATATACAGCTAATGGCTTTAAACATAGATGCAGAGGTAAGGGTAACCCGAATTTTTTTTGCAAAAACAGTAGGCTGTCACCAGCTTGCATAATAACATGGAATATTGAATTAAAATGGGCGTGAAATGTTACTATGCATGACTGCTACAGCAATTACAGGAAAACCGGTAGAGTTGGGCATCCAACACTGTCACAACAATGATCGGGAAGGATAGTACACAGGACAAACTGCCCTGGCTATGGAGTTTGGCCAATGTAAGACACTATTACATGATATAGTTCTTGCTGTTGTTGATGGATACACAGGATTATATGCAGACAACACTTATATGGTGGAAATCAGTCTAAAAAAAAATAGAACATTATAGCAGTGATGTAGTTCATCTTAGTCATGCTGAACAATGTTCTGCAAAACTCCAAAAAAAACAATCTAGATCTGGAGATCCACAATATATTATATAACTTTTTCATTTCGTGAACACCTATGCTTCACAAATATGACAACCATGACATCCTGCCTTCAACTAAAACAATAAACTTTGCCAATACATAACAGGTTGATTGCATATATATATATATTTTTTATAACTATGTTCTACTCATTTTCTACTAAGCATCTCTATAATAGAGAATGTGTTAACCACTGCTACCAACTGTTATTTCAAAACCCCGGACCATCACTATGTAAACCTACTTCCAAATAACAAAAATAAACAAAATACGTGTTTTAACTTCAAATTTTCTGTAGCAACATCAACCGATGGAACATGGCACACTTCTTCTCAGGCCATCGCCAAGATTGCTGCAATTGAAATTCCTAGAAAGGAGTGGCCCAATCTCATCTGTCATCTTCTTGCTAATATGACTTCCCCTCCTCAGAATCTGCAGAAAAATGTTATTGCTTGGCTGAAGCAAGCAACTCTGGAGACTCTTGGCTATGTCTAAGAGGAGATTTCTCCGCAGGACCTTGAACAGGATCAAGTCAATTTTGTTCTCACTGCTGTAATCCAAGGAAAGAGCCCAAAAGAAATGTCAAGCTCTCTGCAACCAGAGCTCTTTATAATGCTCTGAATTTTTTTTGCACAAACCAATTTTGAGAACGAGATGGAGAGGAATTACATAATGAAGGTTATATGTGAGGCTGCAATTTCAAAGGAGATGGGAATAAGGCAAGATGCATTTGAGTGTTTGGTCTCTATTTCATCTACCTACTAGGAAGTCCTTGCTCCTTACATGCAGAACCTTTTTGAACTGACTTCCAATGCCATAAAAAAAAAACGATGAAATGAATTTGAAGTAACACAAAGAGATCAATTTAATGCATTGTAACCAAAATGAGCATCCATAACCAAATCACCTTGTATATAACACAAAATCCAACTCACAGAGATGCAAAAAAAAAAATATGAAATCAATACCGAATCTTGTCCTTACAGAGTTGCTCGAAATCTGCAACACTCAAAAGGGAGAGATCGATCAGCCAGGCTTCTTCTTCTGCTGGACGTCTTTTGCTGGGGGCTGAAGAAGAAGGGACGGCAGTGCCTTCTAGACCTCTGCAGAAGCTGGGCTGAAGATGGATGAGAAACCGCCATTGGAGGTGGAAGAGAGGAGTGCTTCCGACTGGTAGGCTGCAGATCTGCAGCTGCTGGGCTCAAGATGTTGAAGAATGGTGCTGGTGGTGGAAGATGGGCTGAAGGAAAGACCACCAAAACCGGTTGCTTCCTCTGCTGCTGGAAAGAAACCTCCTGCGAAAACCCAAGAAGACCAGAAAATCACGATTTTTCCCCTCATTTCAATCGGTCCAGCCCCCTTTTTAAAGATTTTCCTCCTCTTTCAAAAAAATCCAGCTTCCTTTCCCCTTTGAAAATCCGTTACCTTTCGTTGAATTTTTTTTTAAAACCGTAGCTTTTAAGGTAGCCGTTTTCAAAAGGGCGCCTCCTGCCTTTTTTTCAAAAAAATGTGCTTCATTTACCTAAGTTTTGGGTAAAATGATTTTTTTTTTGAAAATATGGCTGTGGCGCTGTTTGGGCCGTTTCCTTTTAAGATTTTAGGTAGGCAAATTAATGAAAAGAAGTAAAAGAAAAAAAAATGAATAATGACATAAATGAGAGGCTTTTATGGAAATGCCATCTCATTCTACTTTTAAAATCCTTTTGAAAATAAAGTTTTGTTTTGTTTTTGCAAATCTTTTATTTTCAATTAGGGTGCCACTTGTGTGTGCGCCCACTAACTAAAAGAATAAATAATAAAAAAAATAACATTAAGAAGAATTTGCAAATGGGTTCGATCTCCGGGTGGGTCCCGCTTGAGAATAAGAAATTTACCTGGGAGCCTGAGTATGATGCTAGTTCAAAGGCGGGTCCCGCTCCATTTATTTGAAAATACGAGATAAAACATTATTTGTTTTCAAGAATTTGGAAAAAATTGGTTTTTCAGGGCAAAAATATGGATAAAGTAAATGTAAAAATTTTGTAAAGAGATTTAAAATCCTTTTTGCAAAAAGTTTTGAGATAAAATCTTTAAAATCAATATCCAAATATCCAGATTGTTTTTCTTAAAAAAAAAAAATTGTAATTCAAAGTCCTGGGGGTAAAATGGGAAAATTTGGTAATTTTGAATACCCAGGGTTTTAAAAATCAATTTGAAAAAGTTTAAAAATCAAATCTGGATTGATAATTTTGAAAATCAGGAGTTCTGGATCTCAAACTGACATGCTATGCAGTGAAATGATGCAATGCTATGCAAAGACATGTTCTGTGAAATGTCACCCTGAGCTTAGACTTGGAAATTCTAATTTTTTTGTCCAGAAAGAGGATTTTGAAATTTTGCAATTTGAAGATGTCTCTGAACCTAAATATAGAAATTTTGAGGCTCAAGAGTGAAATTTAGGACTTTCTGCAAGGTTCAATCTTGGAAAATGACCATTTTGCCCTTCATGGGTTCCGGGGAACCGAAATGGGGTGCTTGAGGGCAATGTCATGGAGGTGAGTGAAAATTTGGGGTGTTTACAGACCTCCCTAACTCTGAGTGACTGGAGGTCAAAGGATGCTACAACTCCTACAAAGATAAGTGTCATAGTAATGTCTTGTCACTCAGAGTTGTACCATCCACCCTCTCTCTGGGTGAACCAATTTTGTGAATGGGGCACGACAGGTTTATCTTACTTAGGCTAATGCATCAAGTCATACCTTCTCTCGAGGTATTTATGCCGCGGGGTACACAAATGAGGACTTAGCCTGCCCATTCACGTGCTCAGCCGCACATGGCCACAGAAGAGCACATCGTCTGTGAAGACGATCACAACACCATTTTCATTTTTATGCCTAGGGTATCACAACACATGATCTCTCTCTCATGAACATGGGGCCATCGCCCAAAGACTCCAGTCGAGTCGAAAACCTCAATAGGTATTTTGTGCTATACCCTTATGGTGTTCCAGTTTTTAAGTATATGTCACGTCAAGTGTGTAGCATGCCTTTGGTGCATAATACAGTCATCAATATACGGACATGAGCCAACAACAAGCAACACTCGACAAACCAAAACTAGTGACATATGTTTCAAGATGTGCCAATGTGCATGTGCGAAACAAGCAAAGCTACAAAGTCTCAATCATTCGCACAAGTATCGAGCATGACCAACGATACAAACATATATTTGCGAAAGGCACATTTCAATATTTTTAAGCGATACGAGGCTCAAACTGCATATTCCATCATGGTCGTACGTGTAATGAGTGTCCAAAGCTTTAAATACGAATTCCCCAAATACGCGTTTTTCAAATGTCGTACCACAGCAAGTTTCACATAGCAAAACCATTTGCGAAGGAACTTCACGATATCAACAATCATGAGTGTCGAGAATGAATCTTAACTTATCCTCATTCGTATGGGAATTACATTATCATTCCCAAAGTGCTTGCCGCACTCTGACAACGCTATCGGGGCAAGAATGAAGCCCTCTACTGGAAAGTCCAACGAAGGTGGGAAAGTACACGTATGTGGATTAACACATCGTTGCCACATTGGGATAACGAGACACGGGGCATCTGATGCCCAAGTTCATAATTTCCTTTATTGACCACTATTTCTCTTTTTTTTCGCTTTATAGCTAATTACTTGCTTCACAGGTTGGCAGCAAGGAGGAAGAGTTGCAGCAGCCTCCTGAGCTCCTAAAGGAGGGTTGACTAGGTCTTGTCTCAGTGGGATCAGACCCTGCTAGGCCCATTCCCATCTTGGTCTAAACCCAAGGTGGTTCAGACCAAATGGGTGCACCAAGGGGAATCGGCTGGTGGTGTCCCAACCTACCCAAAGGCAAGACCATAGGTATGGTCCTTTGGACCAGACCTGACGGAGGTCCAAGGCATTCAGGTCTGAGCCTGAAAATGTCTCAGACCATGGGCTGCGGACTGAGTGCAGTCCAATCCAAGGTCTACACTAGGGGCAGCAAGGCTGTCGACCACCTTAGCATCCGGTGCGAACCATGATAAAGGTGGGGTCTGGTCCTCGAGACAACACCATCTCTGGTCTGAATCGAGTGTTTATACCAGGGGCTGCAATAGCAGCAAGGCCCCCACAAGGCACCCAGGCTGGTACGCTACCTAAAGTTCACACCAAGGTGGGTGCGACTAGCATACCACCTGGGTGAGCTAAGCCAAAGCACTACAACTTGGTCTAGCCCAAGTCGGACCAGACCCAGCTGGGTCCAATGTAGTACATCCCTGGTCTGAACCAAGGGTTCAGACCAGGGTTGTAGGCTTCAGCCCACACCCAACTATTGGGTGGGTTGAAGATGAACGCCCAAGGGGTGCGGCTAGCACCCATAAAGTGCGCCAGACCTAGACATCATGGTTTGAACCCTGTGGGTCCAGACCTTGCTAGGTCAAAAAGGAGGGGGGCACACCAGAGTGTGTGTTGTGCCTGTACCCCTTGGTCTGAACCGATAAATGGTCCAGACCAGGGCCACAGGCCGTGGCTTACGCCCCACTAATAGGTGGTGCGCCCAAGGGAGTGCAGCTAACACCCACTATGGTGGGTCGGGCCTAATCAACATGGTCTGAACCCTGTGGGTCCAGACCTTGATGGATCAAAGGACAAGGGGCAGTGCAAGCCCCCTGGTCTGAACGTGACTGGTTTAGACTAGGGCTACTGTTGTAGCCCATACCCCACGGGGTGGGTGCGCCCAAGTCCCAAAACCCGGGTGTTGTGTGCACCCGGTTCATTGTTGCTACGCAGCAACCAAGGGGAAAGGTCTCCAACTGTTACCCCACTCGGTGAGTGGGTCACTCAGGTGGGTCTGAGTTCTGAAATGGCCCAGGCCACCCTACTACATCATGAAGGCCGCAACAACTCAGTTGGAGCTCGTGCGGTGGCTTGGTCATGGCGCACAAGAGGGGGGAAAGAAGGGAGCCCGGACTGACCAACCCTTGGTCAGTCTGGGAACTTACTGCAAAGGTTGCAGCAACCTCCAACCAGAAACATGGGGCCCCAAACAAAAAATAAAGGCCCAGGCTAGCTGCAAAGGGGTCCAGCCCGGCTGTCTACACACAACCAAAATTGATACAAAATGCGAATATTAAAAAAAAAAACCAAACCATCAAAAACAAAAAGGCCAAAATGCAAAAGTATGAAAACCATTTCTAGAGGAAAAACAAGCACATCAGTGTGTCTAAATCCACCATAAAAAATCATTTTCTCATCATGTATACAGATCGATTTTATGAGAAGAAGTATGTCATATGCTAATTCAAAAGAAATCAAATGTAAAGTTAGTAAACTCACCTTAGGGTATGAAGATGTATTCCTCCTTCAGCTGGGAGGGTTGATATAACGCCCCGGATTTCCAAAACGAAGCTAAGTTAAAATTTTCATGAATTTCTTTTTTTTTTCTTTGCAGCGGAATTTAGAAAAGCTTTTAGCAGCGGAATCAGACGATAATGAGTTGTCAGTTTTAGAAAACTCTGAGCACGTTGCAGGTATGTGGCCAAGCAACTCATTGACCACCAAAGTGTTCCATTTTATCGAAAGCACATGTTTATTACAACACTACTGCTTAGAAAAGCAGTGAAGGTTCAGTAAAAGGAAGCAGTACAACTCTGTCTAGAGAAACCCTGGAACTCGATGCCGCCTTGCTCCGCATATCGCCACACAAGTACAACACCTGAAATCCCCATGAAACGGGGTCAGAACCACTGATGGTCTGGTAAGCATGCAGTCATACATCCATTCAACTCAAGTACGATAATGACCACTCACGGTCGCAATACGCAATAACGACGCTCAAGCCTCCAAGACTTAGCGTATATCGCAAGAGCCTCCGCAGGGCTATGAGTTGAACATCCGCTCAAGTCTTCATGACTTAGAGCAAGCCTTTTCAGGGCTGTGATTTGAATAACCGCTTAAGTCTCCACGACTTAGCCATGACCTCTTTCGGGTCTCAAGTAATGTCTAGCTCAAGTCTTCATACTTGGCACATCCGTATCCCACGCATCTAAGGACAACTCCTCGAGCTTCGCTTAGTCGTGCGGATACAACACGGGTCTTTCCCCAGTCGGTCCAGTAGTATACCGAACATGACACCTTCACAAAGGTTATGCAGGACTGACTCAACACGTCATCCACTCATACATTCAAAGCATCGCTGTACCTAGAACTAATGCATTGTTTGATAATTAACCGCTCTCGCCTTTGGTACGCAGGTAGAGCTATTGTCCGGGCATCAATGCGACGTTCTGGGGGTTGATTATTCTATGTATTTTAGATACCCCAGAGGCCTGTTGACCCTATCCATAGTAGGGCAGTGTGTTTCAACTGGGAGAACCCTACTAGGCCCATTTTCGGATGCATCCTCTACTTGCAGTAGTTGGGTTCAATCCTTAGATCTTAAGGATAACCACGACCCCAAAACCCATGAGTGACTGAGGCCATCGTGGACTCTATCAGGTCCAAAGTAAAATACATGTCACTCAAGGCTGTACCATCACTGTCATTCCACAGTGAGCATAATTCCTGAAGGGGTCTGCCAGTCTTACAATTACTTAGACAGAATCTGCATGCCATTTAGGCAGCCCGTGCTTTCAGCACTACGGGAGTGTGTACTCGACCCCATTCAGTCCGCCCCAACACAGTCATTACTGAGGGGGTACCCCTAACACGATTTTCAACCGCGGGGTATGTGCGACCTTAAGTCTTATTCATATGCATGCAGAACACCGCTCTTGGCACTTCGGCCACCACGAGCATCACACCTCTTTTGGTGGAAACAATACACTCTGGCTCTTCGGCCCTTATGAGTCTGGTTGTGTAACCGTTCTCAATGAGCATGCATATGACTCGATCTAAATAGATCGGCTACTCGGCGTATTTTTATGCGACGAGTACAAACCTAGCCAAGGCGCAACCTCTACTCCGGCTCAGCGGCCCTTACGAGTAAGGTGCCCTTGTAGGCACAAGGATACAAGCCGATCTGGCATCGTTCCATCAACGGACATCATTATGCCATTCCATTGGTTCCGGCAGCTCTTCTGCCGACCATTTCGTCAGCACCTCCCCTACTCTATCGGCAGCGGTGCGACGAACCCTTCTACGTTTGTAGAAGGCAATACATGAACCGGGTAGCACTCTGCTATATGTCAGAGTATCCTGCTACGTTCTTTCTGAGCTATTCTTAGCTTCTTCAGAAATTCCAGCAGCACTTCCTCTCTTTTACGGAGAAAGCGTGCGTTTCTTTTATCCATTTCAGCGGCATCTCCCATCTTTGGTAGGAAATCGCCACGCTTAATTCAGGGAAATGGATGCGCACCGTTGTGCGTACTTTGCATCCATCAAGGTTGCAGGAACCCTGGGCCATAGCCAGGCCATACGTAATTGACTTAGTTTTTACGTAAAGAGCATTTTGCCAAAAAGTGAAGCCTTTCCAATAGGGGCTTCATTCGTCAAGCAAAATCTTGAACGAGGAGCGGTCAGGGAATCGCATTGGCGATTTGGAGTTTGATCTCCATTTGAACGCTCATTTATGCGCTATATATGTAGTATAAGCAGAAGCCTGTGCTTTATACAACGGCGGCGTAAAGAAATGCATATACTATTGTTCAGGGTGTGTAACTGAACAAAATATTCTACATATATAACAAAACAGAAGCCTTGGCATCGTTCGACGCGACGGCGTAAGTAAATACATTGCAGAAAGCAGGAGCCTTGGCATCGTTCGACGCGACGGCGTAAATAAATGCATAATCAGAAGTGCAGTAATCGGAAGTGCAGAAAACAGGGAGCCTTGGCATCATACAACGCGACGGCAAAGGTAAATTACATAGCCTGTGCGATATAAGACGCGTCGGCGGAATCAACAGATATACACCTAGATCCGTATCCAATGATAGTTACGAGGCGAGCGGGTGAACACCGAAGTGTTCTGAAGGGCTCAACCAAGAACTAGGGCGAGATACCATTTTAAAAACGCATATACTGCGTATTTGAACATAGATATATCCGATGGTAGTTCTGAGACGAGCGGGTGAACATCGAAGTGTCCAAAAAGGGCTCAATCAAGAACTAAAGCAAGATACTACTTCAGAAAGTATATTCTATATACAAACAATCAAATACTTGAGAGAGATGGATCAACGAAGCGAACTTATTTCAAATCGTGGAAGAAACGGCTCCAGGTTGCTTCTTTGGCTTCGAGCCTTTCTTCGAGAGGTCAGACTAAGTCAGATGAAGCTGACTTAGTTGAGAAAGAGGTAGAGCAGGTCAAGCTACTCAACCTAAGTGGTTTGAACCAAACAGGGTTCGATCCAAGTCAACTGGGTTCAGCAGGTTCGAACTCAGCTCAAGTAGGCTAAGTCTGGGTTCAGAAACCCAAACCGGAATCAGGACCAAAAAGGACTTTGACTTTAAACCCAACTAGGTTCAAGTCAAGTCAACTGGGTTTGGACCAGGTCAAGTGGGTTCAGACCCAGGTCAGGTGGGTTAGGACCAGGTCAGGCAGGCTCAGGCTAAGTCAGGCAGGCTCAGACCAGGTCAGGTGGGCTAGGCTAGGTAGGG
The DNA here is from genome assembly GCF_984573655.1 of Nuphar pumila. NCBI lineage: Eukaryota > Viridiplantae > Streptophyta > Magnoliopsida > Nymphaeales > Nymphaeaceae > Nuphar > Nuphar pumila. The sequence continues at coordinate 85,918,136 of NC_143252.1, read as the reverse complement.
GAGGTTTAGGAGAGAGAGAGAAGGCAAGAGAGAGAAGAGGGGTCGATTTTTATGAGAAGAGAGAGAGTGGGGAGGGCTATTTATAGCCCAAGCCCATCTCCTCTTGGGTTTTTCCATGCCCCTTCTACCCCCTTGGCTTCTTTTTAATTCCAAGAGGTTCCTTGGTGTGGGGCCCACCTAGATATTTCCATGGGATATTTTGTGGGTCCCACCAGATATTTTTTGAGGAATATTTCTGTGGGTCCCACCAATATTTCCGTGGGTCCCGCAAGAATTTCAGGTTTCCGGCGATTTTTTTCTGAAAAATTCTAAGTACGCCATTCCCTTCGTATTGACGTAACTAAGAAAGTTGGCTCGCAGGAATCCTTTGATTTCATTCAGGTAGGAAGTTATGGCTTCCAGAGTGTTTGAGCATATATTCGCGATTCGACGAATATCCTAAGTATAACTGGCTCGCAGGAATTGATTCGTTTCGCATTCTGAGAAAAAATGCTATTTTTACCGGTAAATGCCTCATGAATTTTATTCAGATATTTTCTGAAAAATTGCGGGTCTTACAGTTGATGCCACACACACACAACACAATAGAAAAAGGAGAAGTGAAGATGGGGGAGAAGAGAGAAGAAGGAGAGAGGGGAGGAGAAAGAATCAGTTCTTTCTCTCTCCTCTCCTTCTTCTAGTTTTTATAAAGAGGGACAAAGGGGGATTAAGATGGAGGGCTGGGAGCTTGGAGGGAGAGATGGGGGGCTCTCCAGCTCCACGCCCCTCCCCTTCTCTCTAGGGTCTAAGGCTGGCCTCCTCCGACCACGCCTACTAACCCTCCCTTAAATCCCTCCTTGATTTTTTTTTTGGGGGAGGGGGGGGGGGGGGGGGGGGGGTTGTCCCTTGACTTTTCAAAGGCATATTTTAATGCCTTTTCTTTCAAATCCGGTTTTTTTGTATTAAATGCAGCATGGGCTACCCCCTAAAGGGGCACCCATGCTATCTTAGAAGTCGTTGGTCTATGCCAACCACTTCCTACAATGCCAAAAACCACCCTCAATTTGATTTTTTTTCCAAACTTTTCAAAAACTCCTTATTAAATGCATTTTTTTGAATTTTGTTTTTAATTTTTTCTCAAGGTAGCATGGGATGACATGAGTGTTATCGTCGCAAAATTTTTCCCGTCTTCCCTTCCTTGCGGAAGAGAGAGGGAAATGCTTTCGCGATTCAAACTTGACCGGATTTTGGAAATTGGTTTTGAAATACTCGCCTCCGTTTTGAAAATTGCGAGAAAATCCATGGGATGGGGCTCGACCTGTCGGTACGAGGTTCGACCGTTCCTGCCGCCTTTAACAGGGGTAATCGAACCAAGGACCAAAATTGTGCTTGACTTAGTGAAATTATCGAAATTATGTTCTATCCTAAATGCACAGAGAATTCTGGCATATGCTATGAGAATTTTGGAAAATGTAAATTGGAAAATATGATGTATGATTAGAAAACATTTGGAGTTGAAAAGCATTTCTCATGAAAAGATGGAAATCAATCTCTCAGAAGAACTCAGACGAAGAAGGTTTGAAATCTCGAGAAAATTTATAAAGATTTGGAAAATCTTGAAGAAGGGAGAATCTCGAGAAAATCTTGAGAAAGTTTATAAAGTCTTTGGAAAACTATGAAGAAATGATACTCTCGGGAAAATTTTGAGAAAGTTATAAAGACTTGGAAAACTATGAAGAAATGATAATCTCGGGAAAATTTTGAGAAAGTTATAAAGACTTGGAAAACTATGAAGAAATGATAATCTCGGGAAAATTTTGAGAAAGTTATAAAGACTTGGAAAAATATGAAGAAATGAGAATCTCGGGAAAATGGAAGGAATTCTTGAGAAAAGATGAACATTTGAAATGGAAAGCAATTGTTTGAAAAACTCGGACTTTGAGAATTTTCTTAAAAAAAGGATAGAAAATTTATAGGAAAATTCATTGGAAAAGGAAATTTAGAACTTAGGAAATTGAAATCCTGAGAATTTTATCTTTGAAATATCTGAAAATCAGCTTTTTATTCTTGAGAAAGATGAAAATTCCTTTTGAAAATGGATCTTATGAAAATAACTTTTTAAGGAAAATCACAGAAAAACTTTGATTTGGAAAATCCAACTCCGAATATCATCATAGTTTCTTGAGAAATCGGTTCCATGAAGTGAAAATTACTTAAGAAAATCATGAGAAGAACAGATGATGCAGATGATTTGAATGAATGAATGCACTTTGAAAAGATTTCTGAAAAATTTGTTGAAAAAATGTGGATTAAGCCAAAGTAAATCCTTCACATATTCTGACTGTGGCCATGAATATATTCAGGGTTTATTTGAGTTAATTCACCATATTTTGAAAACATTGGAAATATGATGTGCATTTTCAAGATAGCCTAAGAGTGTAGGCTCAATGTGACTGGTAGAGAGATGATGGATCTAGGTCTCGTCCATATTCTGCCTAGGGCCGTAAATATGAACTCCACCGAGTTCATCAACTCTCTAAGAGTTGGTGCACGTGCCATTTGTGTTCATCCACGGTGAATTTGGGAAAATTGAGATATATGCATCATAGAATCAGGATATTACTGAAATCAAACTATATGAGATGCGGCCTAATCTAAGCAGTAAAAGTAAATCTTATTCCAAGGTTTACATTGGATTGTTACATTGTTAACATAAAGTAAAAAAAGTTGAAATGGAGCCCAGGAATCAGCATCTTCTAGATTTTCCTGCAAAATGAGAGTTAGTACAAGATAACCAAAAAAATGGATATATATACTATATACAACGAAGATATATATGTAGACATAGAAATATTTGAATTTATAATAAATGATATATGGTAATGAAGATATATTCACAGAAAGTAAAAGAAAAGAAAAATATATGTGATATCCAATGCACATGAAGGGATATATATATATATATATAAGTATATATATATATATATGTATATATATATACATATATACATATATATATACATATATACGGATACATATAGGTAGATATACAATAGATATACATATACATAGATATATATATACATATAATACGAAAATATACATGTTTAATGGAAATTCCATATAATGGGTAAAACCAGAAAATACAGGTATATACAGTTTCTGTAGGAGATTTTACACAGCCATATTTCCCAAATTACAACATATTTCTCAACAAATTCGGGTATGGAGCTTCCCTATATATCAATAACGAAGCACGCAAGAGATGGTTTATAGATCATGAATGGATATAAAAATATCCACCCATGAACATGACCGATTATCAAGACTGCACACCTGCAGAAAATGGTAAATACAATGCATACCTGATGTGTAAGGAATACATTATGGGAATAATGAACTGTTTCCCTAAAGTTCCAGCATTTCACATAAGCTTTTATCACAACCTACCAACATTTCGTCTCATGGTCAATCCCAGGAAGTAATGGTATAAACTGAAAAACACTAGAATTATAAAACAGGAAATGACTAAAAACTATAAAACTAGATACAGAAAACTGTAAAACAGGGAATCGGTTGCAAGAACTGAAAAAATGAAGTGACAAAACATTAAATAGCTTTGTAAAAAAAAGAAGAAAAAAAAGAAATGATAAAAACATAGGAAAATCCATTAGGAAACAGGAATTTGATGTTAAACAGGAACCAATCTGAATGAAACGTAAATGAAGATTGTAACAAAATAGGAAAATGAACATTTGCAGGAAATAAAATGTAAAACAACATTAGCTAATCTAAACTAAAACAGAAAACAAAACTCATACGATGCATTGAAACAGAATTTTATTGATAGATTGAAATGTAACAACAAACTCAAACAATGTTGAAACAGTTAATACAGGAAATCAAAGGCATGGGCCACAGAAAAATTAAAATAACAAAGCAAAAAAATAAAATAAAGAATCCTAAAAACCAGGAAATAACAATTACAACCTTCGATCTAATTTTGTTTTTTTCATTTTCACACAGAATCATATTCAATCTAACTTTTTCTTTTTGTTTTTTTTTTACAGAGTCATTTGAAGAAAGAAGAAGGGGAATGATGGTGAATCTTACAATGGGGCTGGAGATCTGCAGGAAGGAAATGAAGGTCGATTTTGGCTACTGGATTGAAAGAAGATGAGGAAGTGCAGGATCTTCCGCTGGTGGCTGAAGAGGAAGCAGATGATGGACCCGCTGGCTGGGCTGAAGAGGATGAAGACCACGTCTTCTGCTGGCTGGGCTTTGCTATTGAGTTGAAGATGGGTGGTCTGAAGGAAAGTGGATTGAAGGAGGATGGGCTTCACGCTGGGCTGTGGCTGGGCTGAAGTGGAGATGGATGATGGGCTGCGGCTGGGCTGTGGCTGGGCTGAAGTGGAGGTGAAGGATATGCAGAGATTGCTGGATTTCTGCCTGGTGGAATGAAGAAAGGGCAGCAGCTGGATGGGTTGAAGGAAATGGACTGGATGACCGTTGGATCTCCTGTTGGTGGGCTGGACCTCTGCTACGGCTGAAGGATGATGGCAAGCAGCTGTCCACTTGCAGCAGTTGTTTGGGGCTTCCTGCACCAAATGGATCTTCCAACCCACCAAAAGCTGAGAGGTTTTCCTCCTTTACACTGGAGGGAGTTTCCTATTGGTGGGCTCTGAAGAAAAGGCAGCAGCTGGATGGGTTGAAGAAGATGCAGTTTCACGTTTTGAGAAGAATAACCCTGCAAAATCAAAAAGAAAATTCAATCGGCTTCCTCCGTTTGGTGAATCCTTTGCCTCAAGCCCCAAAAGCTTCCCCCTTTCTTAAAAACTTTTCAGCCCTTTTGAAAAAGAAAAAAAAACGCAGCCCTTTCATTTATGAGGTTCCGTTACCTCATTTTGAAAAAAAAAAAATTTTAATGGCCGTTTCAAGAGAGGCGCATTCCCTTTTTTTTCAAATTTTGGTTTTATTTCCCTAAGTTTTAGCCAAAATCGAATTTATGATTTTAGGGAAATTTGGCTGTGCCATTTAAGGCTGCCTCCTTCTAAAAAAAAACTTTATTTAAACAAATAAAAAGAAATAAAATAAAAAATGAGAGGCTTTTATGGAAATGCCACCTCAACCCACTTTTAAAATCCTTTTGAAAATAAAGTTTTGTTTTGTTTTTGAAAGTCTTTTATTTTCAATTGGGGTGCCACATGTGTGTGGGCCCACTAACTAAAAAAAATAAATAAATAAGTATTGAGAAATTAAAAAGAAAATTTTGCAAATTGGTACGAACTCCGGGTGGGTCCCGCTTGAGAATAAACAACTTACCTGATAGTCTGAGTATGATGCTAGTTCAAAGGCGGGTCCCGCTCTATTTATTTGAAAATACGAGATAAAACATTATTTGTTTTTCAAGAATTTGGAAAAATTGAGTTTTCAGGGCAAAAATATGGATAAATGTAAAATAAATAAAAAAATTGTAAAGAGATTTAAAATCTTTTGCAAAAAGTTTTGAGATAAAATATTTAAAATCAATATCCAAATATCTAGATTATTTTTCTTGAGAAAATTTTTGTAATTCAAAGTCCTGGGGGTAAAATGGGAAAATTTGGCAATTTTGAATACCCAGGGTTTTAAAAATCAATTTGAAAAAGTTTAAAAAAATCAAATTTGGATGGACAATTTTGGAAATCAGGATTTCTGGATCTCAAACTGAGATGCTATGCAGTGAAATGATGCAATGCTATGCAAAGACATGTTCTATGAAATGTCACTCTGAGCTCGGACTTGGAAATTCTAGCTTTTTGTCCAGAAAAGGATTTTGAAATTTTGCAATTTGAAGATGTCTCTGAACCTAAATATAGAAATTTTGAGGCTCAAGAATGAAATTTAGGACTTTCTGCAAGGTTCAAATTTTGGACAATGACCATTTTACCCTTCACTGCTTTTGAAGAACTGAAATGTGCCGATTGAGGGGGATGTCAAGAAGGTGAGTGAAAATTTGGGGTGTTTACAATGAGCCCCATGCAAACCACTTTCTAAATATTACAAAACAAGCTTCCTTTTCAAAAGTTTTGAAAAACCTCTCTTAGAGTTTGTAAAAATTGAAATTTACTTATTTTAGAAACCCTAATTGCTTTTTATTTAAAAGCTAGGTTTTAAATGGTTTAAATGCTCTATTTTAGACTTACCTTTCATGAAATGCAACCTAAGTTTTAAAATTATTTACTTAGATTTTCAATGCCGATGAAATTCATTGTGACGCCCCAAACCCTGACCTTGTAAAAACCTTTGGTTTTTGAGCAAAATTTTTATTTTTGAAAGATATACAGTTTGAAGACAACCAGCGGAAGTACAAAAGAGAAATAGAGGCAAAGCAAAGGCCACAAGTCTGAGCGAGCCACAGTAAGTAAAACAACCACGAGTCAAAACAAGACATATTTCATTACCACAATTTTTACAAAATTACAAAATGAGACTGAGTACAAAAAGAATCAGTCTCTCAAAAAGAGAGGAAAAACCCCTCAAACCCCAAAACTACAAGAAGCCAAGATCTGCTGCTAAGTGTGGGTCTCAAGCCTCTTGATGTGCTCCATCGCATCGCACTGCGTCTACTCATCATCTATATCCCCATAACACGGGGTCAGTACTCTTGCGAGTTGGTGAGACAAACCATCCATACATTATCATTTTTATGGAAATGCAGAAGGTAAACAACATGCCACAGATATACTAAGTAACAAGCTACAACTAGCATGATAGAACAGTTAGAAACATTTAAACAAAGGTACCAGTGCGTGTCAGGTAGGTGCACGTGCTACAAGACTATAAAATTACGAAGTAAGTAACAATATAACAACTCAAACAGAACAATAACGAAACAACAAAGTACAACAACGAAATAGAAGTACGAGCAGTGCTAAAGTAAAACAAGTAACCAACTACTGTACGTCAGTCTGTTTGGTTAGTACTTATGTTCTTCTGATTACTCCTTCGGGTATGCGAAGGAACCTCACATTCTGTGAGACATGCACCCGACGTTTGTTATTTAATTTCTAATGTGATAACCGGGGATGCTACAGACCGAGTCAAACCACCTGCGGGCAGCACACGACTAGGAGAAACCTTTCGCAGAGGCAAAGGATTGAAATCGATACTACTGCAGTAGCAGAGGTCCCTGAAGAGGGTATCCTCGACCTCGCTAACTTCGAGTGACTGGTCGTCAGAGAGCGCATCGGCTCCTTGATGTCTTCTTTTAAATCGTTGTAATTTTGAAAAGATTTTTATATGTAAAACATGTGAAAACCAAACATCAAATAATAAAAACCGGTTCTCACTAGTGGATAAGACCGAGTCGAACTCAGGGAACGCGAATATTTTGTATTCAAGCACATAAATCTAAACTATTCTTTATTGCCGAATTATTAAAATGTAAAATGTTCGACAAAAGTAAAAGCAACTAACTATTACAACAAATGAATACCCTTCACAGAGGGCGTAAAATGCAATATTTACAAACCTAGAATCAAATTCCTAATTCTAAACTGAAAATAACAACTTCTACTCTTGTGCTTTCCGTGTCACATATGCACTTTAGCTCCAATCCTGTGCTTTTTTGCACAAATAAAGTGAACACGAGCAATACAAGAGATAGAAAGAAAAACTATACTAATCAGGTTATGCTAATTAAATGCTAAAAACATAAAAGAAATCAGGAAAGACATATAATGACAATTTTAACTGAAATTGATTTCTAATTACATCTAACAACTAAACTAACTGAGTACAAGCTAAGTAACAACACTAATTATCTAACATTTACTTAACTATAACTACTTAAAACACGATTAACTAGTATCTAACAATAAAGTAAACTAATTAAGAAAACAGAACAAGAGATTAGGAATTCAAGAATTGAAAGACATTAAAATATAAAAGATGTAATGAAAAGCAAGTATTCAAAATGTAAAAACAAGCAGAAAATGCATGACTTGAAAAGCAGAAAAATTACTGAATGAACTAAACAGGAAAATGAACCAGCAATAAAAATTGAAAACAAAGAATGAAGATGATTAGTGAAAACAGTAACTGACTCTAGAACTAGAAAACGAATATTAAAAACAAGTAAATCAAATAGTTTAACACAGAAAATACAGTAAAGAAAAACATGAAACAAACGATGCACTACAAATAAAGAAAAACAAACAACAAACCAAGAAAAGATTATAGTCTGGAATCGGATATTGAAAACTATGACTTAAATGACATGGAATTAAGAGGAAATTAACTAAAAAAAATATACGAACAGGAAAATGGAAATTAATACTACAATATGAAGGAAAAACAACATGAATTGCAAATAGCAGGGAATACAACATCAAATAGGAAATCGTGATAACATGGAACATAACATTACTGAATGTAAACAACGGAATTGAAAACAGTGTGCATACAAAACAAAAATGCATGAAATGGAATCATAACAAGAGAATAAAATCAAACAAACAAAAATTTAATCTTTAACAAATGAAAAGCATTAAAGATGGAAATCAACAACGCAGAAAACAAAACAGAAATGAAATCAACACAGGAAATCTCTGTGAATTACGAATGAAAACAAAATTACGTTAAACAGGAAACCGAAATGAAAGAAAACAAGAAATGAAGATAACAAAACGTTAAACAGAAAAGATGAATGAAAGCAGAGTAAACAAAATTATAAATGAATGAATCAATTAAACAATTAATGAATCAATTAAACAATTAATGAATCAACTAATCAAACAACTAATGTACGAATTACGATGAAAAAAATTTTGTGAAACAACAATGATCGAGTTTTTTTTTTCTGTTTTCGTTTTTCCTCTTTTTGTTTTTCTGAAACAAACACAGAACGACAGAATCGATTGAACATATGAAGAAGAAGAAAAAGAATGAAGAATCTGAAGAAGAAAAAGATGAAGAAGAAGAAGAAGTTGATGATGATACAGACCTTACCGTAACAATAGAATGGTTAGGAGAGAAAGGTGGCCTCCACCACTCATGCCATCGCCGGATTGAGGGATTTCCACCACCACCGTCGGCTGGAGATTGAACAAAGAAAGAGGGAGAAGGGGAAGGAAGGGCAAGGAAGTGCCGACGATGGTGGAGAAGGGTGAGAAGAGAGGGAAAGAGGAGAAAAGAAAGAAGTTTAGGCAAGAATGGGGGGACGGATGAAAATTTTTCATTCGTGGTTTTTTAAAAGAAAGCAATTTGGTTCACCGGTTTGTTTTCAGTTTTTTTTTAGTTTTTCAAAGAAAGCAAATCGTGTAAACCGGTTTGTTTTATTTTTTTCAAAAATCTAAAAACTATTTAAAGAAATTTTAATTGCTGAAAACCTCAAAACAAAATTAGTTTACTCTAACCTAATTCTACTTATTACTTTTATTTTTATTATTACTTTTATTGAAAACTAAAACTAAAACTACTATGTTAATATCAAACATTAAAATATGTACTAAAATATACAAATAAAGCTATTTTTCATACATTTTCTGTTTTGAAATCATTTTAGCTCATTTAACGAAAACTAGCATAAACTTGGGTTTTTAAAACATTTTTTCATAAAGTCATGCATATTTTAATGTTAATTAACCCTGAAATATATGCATGATCAAATACCCCCATGCTTATGTTTTGCTAGTCCTCGAGCAAACTAGAAAAATGCAAGAAATCAAACTATCATCTAACTCACTTTCGTAGGAATCACGGGTGCATTTAGCTCATGCAACAAGCTCTTTCAACCCTTGGGTTACCCCAGTGGACGAGTATGGTCTCGTGAGGGTTTGCAGTGATGCTGCCCACAAACATCTCTGTCATGTATGCAAAATATTACACATCCTCATAAGTAGTAGGTAATTAAAGACTTTGTTTTCACCAATATTTCCTGTTATTTCAAAATCATAATATAATTAGAGTCTTTTATATACCACCACAGAAAAAGAATTTCTTTCACTTTTCTAAATATCACAATTATTTATGTTTTATTCTTGGAAAATCCAATAAAAACAAGTTATTATTTACTTATCCTCACTCATATGTTTTCTGCACAGGTTTTCAAAAACACACTTCTAAGCATAGAACATTTCTTTCTTTTTAAGCTCTTTTCTCTTCTTTTTTTTCTTTTCATGCTTTTTCTTTTTATTTTTGCGCATTCATTCTTCTCTTATAGCGTGCGTGTGGTCTGCTTTTATGCCTTGTGCAATATCAATATCTTCTATACTTTTTCAATGCATACCAAAAGATATCAACTAAGACATAAAAGTGACTTCCCTCATTCACCTTTGCAACGTGAGAGTCAAACATTTCAACTTGTATCTGTTCTCAGCTACTTAGGATCACGAAGTTTTCCACTCTCCTTTTCGAAATAGAATTCAAAAGTTTCAACTTACATCTAAGTCCCATCTACTAAGGATTGTGGAATTATCCAAACAACCTAACGCATGCTTCTTTTTTTTCTCTTTTGAGCTCTTTTTTACGCTTTTGTTCATTTGCTTAGTTTTTCAAAAATAGAAATGTGCATATTCATATTTGTGATTCAAAATAAACTCTAACATGTATTTATCATCATTTCTTCGAAATCCACATAACCAACCATAATTTCTAGATCCATGTCAGAAAAAATTTTCGTAGGGCTTAAAAATCCTCTAAAAACATCAGATTTGAAATAACATTCATATAAGTTCAAACTCTTTCTTTAAAAATCTACTTTTCATGAGAGATGTGTAAACATGTGCAAGAACGTAAACAGAAATATCAAGGTGTGCAAACTACACCCTCCCCCATGCTTGAATGACACTGTCCCAGTGGCACTCCCCCATGCTTATATGAAACTAAGTGAATGCATATGGGACGAAATAAATGAGGGAAAAGAGTAGAAACAACTTGTCATGAATTAAAAAAATGCACGTTCTATGAATGTAATGAATGCAATATATACATGACATGACATGAAAACCATGAATGAAACAAAAAGAACATGAAAAACTCATGAATAAAATGAAAAATGAAAAACAAAATAAAATCTATAAATTCTAATCAAGTCTAATAATATACAAGATATGGGTTGCCTCCCATAAAGCGCTAAGTTTTACGTCCCCAGCCAGACGGATCCCTGGAAAAACCTTCATCGTCCATGAGATCAATGGACATGAAGTTAGGCTCTATAAAGAAAAGAGTGTCATATGTGACACTACGCACTATGTTTCCATCCCGTCTACCTCTAAATGTGGTATCATGACTCTCTCGACAAGAATAACGAAGATTAGTCTCATCTGAGAGACTAGTCAAGAAATGAGAGTCTAGGACCGACCGACTATCAATGAATGCAACTTCAGACAAGTGTTGGATATGATCTGTCTTAACTTGGTCAAGCACGTTCTGCATCTGTACCTCTTGCTTACTAAAAACAATCGGTGATCCTAAAGGATGAGAAAATGGGGCTTTATGAATATGTGATGATAATGCATGCTCTGGGCCAGGCCCCTTCTGCTGAGGTATCATGGAGATGGACTCGTCAGTAGACATGATATGGGGCTCATGAGTCGATTCCTGAATGAAATGATACGCCTTCCCGCTATCAAGAGATGTAACAGATTTGACTTGCTCATGATGTGAAGTAGTGGGTTGCAAGTCAAATGACATGAAATCCTCTCCCTTTGAGACAACAGACCTACTAGATGGGTTCCCCTGGCATTGTCTACTAAGTGTCTAAGCTAACTATCCCATTTGAGTCTCTAGCTTGGCTATTGACTGCGTATGGGAGCAAAGAGTGGCCTTGATGTCAGAAAAGCCCTCTAACATCTTCTCCTGAAATAATGAATTTGAAATGAGTTCTTGAGAAGAAGGTAGACTAGACTGGGGATGAACATGTGGAAAAATGGGATGCGAGTAACCTTGTGAAGGGTTACTGTGTCTATACTGTGTCTGGGAGGGCTGATAGGATGGGGAAATGGACTGGTTTCGCCAACCTGGGTTATATGATGGTGTAAATGAATCAAGCATGGGTCTAGCGAAACCTTGGGCAGCATTCACCTGCTCCTGAACGAATTCAAGATATAGCGGTGTTGCCGGACACTCTGAAACACAATGTGCAGGGCTAGCACATAGCTCGCACACTCTTCCTACTGGACTTCACAAAGAATTGGCTAGGAATTGATCTAATTTCCTAGACAACAGGTCAACCTTGGTACGCAATTCTAACTCAGACCCTACTTCCGAAATCCCTACTTTCCTAGGACCACTAGACACAGATGTAGTCCTATCGAGCCGTGAAGACAAAGCATGATGCATCGTGTTTTCACTCAAGATCTCAAATAGAGACCACGCCTCATCCTCACTCTTGAGCATAAAAGTGCCCCCACAAGACGCATCAACCATTTGATGGTGCTTCTCAGTAAGCCCATCATAAAAATACTGCAACTGCCAACGAGGCACCTGGTGATGGGGACACTTGCGGAGAGGATCTTTCAATCTCTCCCAAGACTCGTGAAACTGTTCTCCCTCAATTTGAGAAAAACTGATTATAGTATTACGAAATTGATTCGTTTTACCAATTGGGAAGTACTTTTTGAGGAATTCACGCTGCATTCCTTCCCAAGTAGTAATACGAACCGTCTCAAGAGATTTTAGCTAGTGCTTGGCTTTATCTTTGAGAGAGAACGGAAACAAAGTCAACCTCATAGCGTCATCTCCAAAGTTATTGATTCGCATTGTCGAGCAAATCTCAAGGAATTCGTCGAGATGACGATATGGGTCCTCATTGCTAAGGCCATAAAACGAAGGTAGCATTTGAATCACACTTGCCTTAATCTCAAAATGGCTCACTCCTACATCAGGTCTCGTGATGCAGGAGGCGGGAGTATACGTATTTGGCATGAAGTACTCCCTCAAAGGACGGATCAAATGATGATCGTCAGCCATTGCGTACACCTTGGAGTAGACCGGTGTAGCACACGTCCTAATTTGGGTTTTCTACCTAACTAATGCACTAAGCGGCCAAACCACGCAAACCACAAAGCGAGTAGACTAAAAACAACAAAAACTAAACAAACACTACGCAGTTACACATAACAGAGATTATGCAAAAGAAATATGAAATCTATGTGTACGGTACCAATCGTACACAGTCACCTCTAAGGGCATCCTAGTAGGTGGGTTGTGCATAAAAGTAAGCTCGTCTCTAAGATATGCACATACGTGGTTCTACTCCTAAATGCAAACAAACACTAGGCAATAAAGTGAATACTAGTATTACGCCGTTTCCCGACAATGGCGCCAAAAATTTGATGTCTTCTTTTAAATCGTTGTAATTTTGAAAAGATTTTTATATGTAAAACATGTGAAAACCAGACATCAAATAATAAAAATCGGTTCTCACTAGTGGATGAGACCGGGTCAAACTCAGAGAACGGGAATATTTTGTATTCAAGCACACAAATCTAAACTATTCTTTATTGCTGAATTATTAAAATGTAAAATGTTCAAGAAAAGTAAAAACAACTAACTATTACAACAAATGAATACCCTTCGCAGAGGGCGTAAAATGCAATATTTACAAATCCAGAATCAAATTCCTAATTCTAAACTGAAAATAACAACTTCTACTCTTGTGCTTCCCGTGTCACATATGCACTTCAGCTCCAATCCTGTGCTCTCTTGCACAAATAAAATGAACACGACATGTACAAGAGACAGAAGGAAAAACTATACTAATCAGGTTATGCTAATTAAATGCTAAAAACATAAAAGAAATCAGGAAAGACATCTAATGAAAATTTTAACTGAAATTGATTTCTAATTACATCTAACAACTAAACTAACTGAGTACAACCTAAGTAACAATGCTAATTATCTAACATTTACTTAACTACAACTACTTAAAACTCGATTAACTAGTATCTAACAATAAAGTAAACTAATTAAGAAAACAAAACAAGAGATTAGGAATTCATAAATTGAAAGACAAGAAAATATAAAAGATGTAATGAAAAGCAAGTATTCAGAATGTAAAAACAAGCAGAAAATGCATGACTTGAAAAGCAAAAAAATTACTGAATGAACTAAACAAGAAAATGAACCAGCAATAAAAATTGAAAACAAAGAATGAAGATGATTAGTGAAAACAGTAACTGACTCAAGAACTGGAAAATGAATATTAAAAACAAGTAAATCAAATAGTTTAACACAGAAAATACAGTAACGAAAAACATGAAACAAACGATGCACTACAAATAAAGAAAAACAAACAACAAACCAAGAAAAGACTACAATCAGGAATCAGATATTGAAAACAATGACTTAAATGACATGGAATTAAGAGGAAATTAACTAAAAAAAAATACGAATAGGAAAATGGAAATTAATACTGCAATATGAAGAAAAAACAACATGAATTGCAAATAGCAGGGAATACAACATCAAATAGGAAATCGTGATAACATGGAACAGAACATTACTGAATGTAAACAACGAAATTGAAAACAGTGTGCATAAAAAACAAAAACGCATGAAATGGAATCATAACAAGAGAATAAAATCAAACAAACAGAAATTTAATCTTTAACAAATGAAAAGCATTAAAGCTAGAAATGAACAACGCAGAAAACAAAACAGAAATGAAATCAACACAGGAAATCTCTGTGAATTACGAATGAAAACAGAATTACGTTAAACAGGAAAACAGGAAACCGAAATGAAAGAAAACAAGAAATGAAGATAACAAAACGTTGAACAGAAAAGCTGAATGAAAGTAGAGTAAACAGAATTACAAATGAATGAATCGATTAAACAACTAATGAATCGACTAATCAAACAACTAATGAACGAATTACGATGAAAAAAAATTATGAAACAACAATGATCGAGTTTTTTTTTTTCGTTTTCGTTTTTCCTCTTTTTGTTTTTCTGAAACAAACACAGAACGACAGAATCGATTGAACAGATGAAGAAGAAGAATAAGAATGAAGAACCTGAAGAAGAAAAAGATGATGAAGAAGAAGAAGTTGATGATGATACAGACCTTACCGTAACAATAGAAGGATTAGGAGAGAAAGGTGGCCTCCACCACTCATGTCGTCGCCGGATTAAGGGATTTCCACCACCACCGCCGGCTGGAGATTGAACAGAGAAAGAGGGAGAAGGAGAAGGAAGGGCAAGGAAGGGCCGACGATGGTGGAGGAGGGTGAGAAGAGAGGGAAAGAGGAGAAAAGAAAGAAGTTCAGGCAAGAATGGGGGGACAGATGAAGTTTTTTCATTCGTGGTTTTTTAAAAGAAAGCAAACCGGTTCACCAGTTTGTTTTCAGTTTGTTTTTTTAGATTTTCAAAGAAAGCAAACCGTGTAAACCGGTTTGTTTTATTTTTTTCAAAAATCTAAAAACTATTTAAAGAAATTTTAATTGCTAAAAACCTCAAAACAAAATTAGTTTACTCTAACCTAATTCTACTTATTATTTTTATTGAAAACTAAAACTAAAACTACTATGTTAATATCAAGCATTAAAATATGTACTAAAATATACAAGAAAAGCTTTTTTTCATACATTTTCTGTTTTGAAATCATTTTAGCTCATTTAACAAAAACTAGCATAAACTTGGGTTTTTAAAACATTTTTTCATAAAATCATGCATATTTTATTGTTAATTAACCCTGAAATATATGCATGATCACTCCTCAAAAGAATGGGTCGTAGTAACGACATGTCACAGGGGCTGTACCATTCACCCTCTCTTTGGGTGACCAAATTGTGAATGGGGCATGGCAGGTTTATCTTATTTAGGCTCACACTTCAAGTCATACCTCCTCTCGAGGTAGTTGTGCCTCGTGGTCTTCGTGGGGTACGCAAATGAGGACTTGGCCTGCCCATCCACGTGCTCAGCCTCACACGACCACAAAAAAACATATCGCCTGTGAAGACGATACCATACCATTTTCATTTTATGCCTAGGGTGACACAATACGTGAGCACACTCTCACAAACCCGGGCCATTGCTCGAAGACTCCAACCGAGTCCCAAAACCTTAACAGGTCAACAATGTCATTACCCTATGGTATTTTTAGTTCTTTTCAAGTGTATGTCACGTTGAGTGTAAAGCACGCCTCTGGTGCGTCGTATATCCATCGATATATGAATGTGAGCCAAACAAGTAATACTCGACAAACCAAACCCAGCAACATACGTGTCAGGATGTGCCAATGTGCATGTGCGAAAACAGGAAAAACCATAAAGTTGTAATTTCGCACAAGTATCGCACTGTGAGCGACAATATGTCAACTAGTGTGTAAAGTGACACAAATCACTAATTTTGAGTGGTACGAGGCTCAAAATGCATATACAGTAGCTATTGTATACGCGAGGGGTGTCCAGAGCCTGGAATATGTATTTTTCTAAATACGCATATTCCAAATCTCGCGTAGCGAAGCCTTCCACGAAGGACCTTCACAGAAATGACACTCACGAGTGTCAAGAATGAATCATAACCTAATCCCATACTTATAGGGATAACATTAGTATTTCCAAATACGTGGTCGTACTTTGCCAGCACAAATGGGGCATGAACTAGGCTATCGGCCAAAAAGGTCCGACGAAACAAACAAACACATACAAGCGTGTGGCGCGACACCCATTGCGAGCTCAACCACCTCGATGCCATGATGGGACAGCAGGGTATGAGCATCCGAAGCCGGAGACTGCAATGTCCTCGTTGCTCGCAAGTGAACACTCTCGCTAAAAAAAAAAAACAAATTCTCCATTTGTAGGTTGGCGGCATGAAGGGGTGGTTGCCGCCACCATTGAGTTTTTGCAGAAACTCAATGGGTGCTATGACAACCCATTCGGAGCCCGCTAGAGGCTCGGACCAAGAGTCGGGGTCCAGCTTAAGGTTGCCTAAGTGGCGGCAAATGGTGTTAGGTGTCTTAGCACCCGGTGCCAAGGGAAAATGTCAAAGCCCATATGGGGCTGATTTCATGGCTGGGTTGCTGCCCCCCTCCCGCCAACCTTGGTCTGCAGCCCACGTGCAGACCAAGTGCAGCTAGGTTGCAGCACTGGCCCATGTGGACAGCACCTAGCTCACTCGGGTGCACTAGCACCCGGCTAAGCCCAGAGCGCCAACAAGGGCTCAGCTGGGCTAAACGCCCAAATGGGTCGGTTGGGTCATCATAGCAGGGTCTGGTCCAATGTTGACCAAACCCAGCTGGGTCACAATGTGACCCTGGTCTGAACTTCTGGGTTCAGACCAGGGCAACATGCTCAGCCAACTCCCATGGTGGGAGCAGCTGACCCAAGGGACCCCCAGCTGGTGGGTTAAAGCTTCAGCACGGTCTGGACCCACCTGCTGGGTCAAATGGGTCCGGGCAGCACACCATAATGTGTGCCAAGCCCATGCCTCTGGTCAGACCCATTGAGGGTCCCGACCAAGGCTGCAGGCCACAGCTCACAACCCACATGGGTGCATCCATGGGGGCGACCCGACACCCAACATTGATGATGTTGCCCAGGCGGCATGGGCTGGACCTAGTGGGTCCAGACCCAGCCACATTAGGGGAAAAAGGGTACAGGCTGGGGGTCTGTAACCCCTGGTCTTGCCCTAAAAATGGGTCCAGACCGCCCGCAACCCAAGTTGGCTCCCCATAAGGTGGGTGTGCCCAAGCAAGGTGGGATGCCTAGCGCCCGGCGGCCCAAAAGTTGCGCCAAGAGGGACCAGCAAGGTGTAATTGGTCGAGCTCGTGCACGAGTCTGTCCCATACGGGCACAAATTAGACAAGTAGCACTATCCCACAACGCAAACGAAGGACGTAAAGAACAAAAATCAACATCTATATATATATATATTGAACTATAGCCGAAAGGCTGACATTTTCCGGCAGTCTACACCCAATTTTGGCAAAAATGCTGAACGTAAAACTTATGGAGGTATTCGATATCTTTCCATAGAGTCCAAAAAGTCAGCATTCCATGGGAAGGTCCGGGAGATACGTCAGAAACGCTGGACATCACCCGGGGCATTTCTAGACTGCTGATGAAACCAAGTATCCACCAAAAATGGAGATTTTTCACAACCCTATATGCCGAATCAGACAAAGTGCTCAACTGCGATGTTGTAGAGCTTTGTCCTATATCTCCAAAATGTCCAAGAACTCTGCGATCTGACACGTATCCAGTGAGATACAGTCATTTTATCAGAGAGTTCCCTGACAACTCCAAAAAAATGAGAAATGAAACAAATAAAGGAAAATATGTTTATGTGAAGGAGTAGAAACTTGCAAGAAGAGAAGCAGCTAATGAGGCCCTCTCGCGACAAGTTCATGGTCTGAAGCCATGTCAGATCGATTTGCACCTTTCCAAGTGCAAATCGATCCAAAAAAAAAAAACAAAGCCCATGCTTGCAAAAAAAATGCATTAACCCAAAAATGTAACACATGGAAGAGGGGGGCGGGGGGGGGGGTGTTATCATCGCAAAATTTTTCCCGTCTTCCCTTCCTTGCGAAAGAGAGAGGAAAATGTTTTCGCGATTCAAACTTGACCGGATTTTGAAAAATTGTTTTGAAATACTCACCTCCGTTTTGAAAATTGCAGGAAAATCCATGGGATGGGGCTCGACCTGTCGGTATGAGGTTCAATCGTTCATGCCGCCTTTAACAAGGGTAATCGAACCAAGGACCAAAAAATATGCTTGACTTAGTAAAATTATCAAAATCGTGTTCTATCTTAAATGCACAGAGAATTCAGGCATGTGCTATGAGATTTTGTAAAATGTAAGTTGGAAAAATATGATGTATGCTTAGAAAACATTTGGAGTTGAAAAGTATTTCTCAGAAAAAAGATGGAAATCAATCTCTCAGGAAACTCAGATGAAAGAATTTGGAAATCACCAGAAAGTTTATGAAGTTTTGGGAAAATCGTGAATGGATGAAAGTCCTGGGAAAATGGAGAAGGTTCTTGAGAAAAGCTGAATATTTGAAAAAGAAAATATTTATCAGGAAAACTCTGACTTTGAGAATTTTATTAGGAAAATGATGGAAACTTTATAGGAAAGCTCTTTGAAAATGGAAAATCAAAACTTAGGAAATTGAAAGCCTGAGAATCTTGTCTTTGAAATATCTGAAAATCAACTTTTGTTCTTGAGAAAGATGAGAAATTCCTTTTTGAAAATGAATCTTAAGAAAATAACATTTTCGAGGAAAATCATGGGAAAACTTTGACTTGGGAAATCCAATCTTCTAGAATCTTCATAGTTTCTTGAGGAATCGATTTTTCAGAGAATGGAATTTTCTTGAGAAAATCATGAGAAAAGCAGATGATGCCATTATGCAGATGATTTGAATGAATGAATGCACTTTGAAAAGATTTTCTGAGAAATTTGTTGGAAAAATGTGTATTAAGCCAAAGTAAATCCTTCACATATTCTGACTGTGGCCATGAATATGTTCAGAGTTTATTTGGGTTAATTCACAATATTTTGAAAAATTGGAAATATGATGTGCATTTTTTATATAGCCTAAGAGTGTAGGCTCGGTGTGACTAGTAGAAAGATGATGGATCTGGGTCTCGTCCATATTCCGAATAGGGCCGTAAATATGGACTCCACCGAGTTCATCAACTCTCTAAGAGTTGGTGCATGTGCCATTCGTGTACATCTATGGTGATTTTGCAAAATGAGATATATGAATCTTAGAATCAGGATATTGCTGGAATCAAACTACATGAGATGAATCCTAATCTAAGCAGTAAAAGTAAATATTATTCCAAGTTTGATTGTTACATCTCTGACATAAGTCAAAATAAATGAAATAAAAAAAATACATGCTATAAAAGAATCAGCATCCTCCAGATTTTCCTGCAAAATGAGAATTAGTACAAGACAAACAAGGAAATGGGTATATATATAATATGTACAACGAAGATATACATGGTTATATATAAATGCTTGAATTTGTGCTAAATGACATGCGATAATGAAGATGTATTTACAAAAAGAAAAAGAAAAAGAAAAATATCTACATAAATACTAGTATGTGAAAACAAGTGCACATGAAGATATATATATATATATATAAGTATATATATATATATACATATATATATATATATACATATATATATATATATATATATATATGTATATACATGTATATATATATATATGTATGTAGATATACATAGATATATATATATATATACATATAATGAGAAAATACATACAGTAATTAGAATTCTATATGTAATGGGTAAAATAAGAAAATACAGGGTATATACAGTTTCTGTATGTGATTTCGCAAAGCCGTAATTCCCAAATTATAACATATTTCTCAGTAAAATTGGGTATGAAGCTTCCCTATATATCAATAACAAAGCATGCAAAAGATGGTACGGAAATCATGAATGGATATTAAAATATCCATCCATGAACATGGCCCATGCAGTAGAAGAGATGGGCAAGTGACTAAATCAGAAACGATATGCCATACGGTCCATGATGTGAATAAGCACCAATATAATGCTGCAAGTAATGGAATTAATGCAGATGATCAAAATAAAGAAATTAGATGATATTAGGCCTTGGTGGGTGGACTCATACATAGGTTTAGAAAGCAAATGCAGGGAGTGCAGGGACATGTTAAATTAAGCTATGGATATGACTAGATATGATGCAAATAATGGCTGAAGTGTTGGAATATGTAATGATGAAAACATAGGCTGCTATGGAAAACTGAGGTTTATGATGAGCATCACACACTTTAATCCTTATTTCACCATCAAGGCTTCAATAAAATGGTGTCCACTCCTTTATTTTCTGCAAAACCAATTGCCACTTATCTCCTGTGGCTTATACAAACAGATAATGAGCAGGTTTCATTAAATTTCAATAAGTTTCAAACCTACTGTCGACCATTTAACTTTCAGCAATGTGATATTCATAATATCACTAACACTTACCTGCTAAAACTCAAAAACGATGAAGGACAAACGACTTCTCTTTTCAGCAGCTAATGTAAAAGTATTAAAAAAAAATAATAACAAAATGTGAATGCAGATGGGAAAAGGGGGAACAATAGCAGATATACAGTTTTTTGGAACTTATTAAATATTAAAACATGGACTCTAGGCAGTTGTTTATGGAGTAATCGATCATATGATGTAGAATATACAGGGGCAATGCTTCTTATGCTGAAAATGAAACCTTTAAACAACCCTTCATCTTACATCAAATCCAATTAACATTCTGCAACTAGATTTTGATTTAATAACACAGAATGAAACGAAAATAACCTACAACCATGTGTTACCTTGTAATTCCTCTATTCCAAATGACCTGCAGAGAGCAAATGAAGATCGGTTTTCTGTTGCCGGGCTGAGAGAAATGGGGGAAAGTGCTGGATCGTCTGCTGGGCAGAAGAAGATGGGAAGGAGCTGGTGGCTGGATCTTCTGCTGGGCTGAAGAAGATGGGAATGAGTTGGTTCCACAAAATTAGCTTCCAGCACACCTATGACTCCACGCCCATCACTTCCAGTAGAATTCCAGAGCCTCCAGAATGGCTTGATAAGACGATTCTTGTAATACACATTAAACCCTTGAACATCAATGTGATGTCCTACATTTTTTTACGAATCCCATTGTCACAACGGCAACCATATTAGCATCCTTGGGAACTCCATCAGCACATGCCTGTGGCCTGCGGCTGAGCTGAAGAAGGTGTGGAATGGGCCTTGCTGGGCTGAAGGCAATGTGAAGTCTCCTTCACGCTAGATGGATTTTTCTGTTGGTGGGCTGAAGGCGATCTGAAGGAAGATGATGGCTGGACTCCTATAACCAGCGATGAAGGGGCAGCAACCTGCTTGGTGGGTTGAAGAGGGATGGCAGCAGCCGTTGGAGGTGGAAGAGAGCTCCACGCTCAGAAGGAAACACCTGCCAAACCCAAAAAAAACAATCAATCGGCCCCTTCTTTGTGAATCAATAGCCTTCCTTTTAAAGAATTTTGAGCCCCTTTTCAAAAAAATCGCAACCCCCTTTCATGAGGTTCTGTTACATCTTTTGAAATTTGAAACAACCGTTTTCAAGAGGGGCGCATCCTATGTTTTTCAAAATTTCGTTTCATTTACCTAAGTTTTAGGTAAAATGAAATTTATTTATTATATATATTTTTTTAGGGAAGTCGGTTGTGCCATTTAAGGCTGCTTCCTTTTAAAAAAAAATCTTATGCAAGCAAATCAATAAAAAGAAATAAAAATGAATAGTGAAATAAATGAGAGGCTTTTATGGAAATGCCATCTCAATCCACTTTTAAAATCCTTTTGAAAATAAAGTTTTATTTTGTTTTGGCAAATCTTTTATTTTCAATTGGGGTGCCACATGTGTGTGGGCCCACTAACTAAAATAAATAAATAAATAAATAAATAACATTAAGAAGTTAAAAAGAAGAATTTGCAAATTGGTGCGATCTCCGGGTGGGTCCCGCTCCATTTATTTGAAAATAAAAACAGAAGAAATAACTTCTTCTTCTTTTTGGAATTTTATAATACGAGATAAAACTTTGTTTGTTTTCAAGAATTTGGAAAAAATTTGGTTTTTCAGGGCAAAAATATGGATAAAGAAAATACAGTAATTTTGTAAAGAGATTTAAAATCTTTTTGCAAAAAGTTTTGAGATAAAATCTTTAAAATCAATATCCAAATATCCAGATTATTTTTCTGAGAAAAACTTTTGTAATTAAAAAGTCTTGGGGGTAAAATGGGAAAGATTGGCAATTTTGAAAACCCAGGGTTTTGAAATCAATTTTGAAAAGAGTTAAAACTCGAATCTGGATTCAGAATTTTTTAAATCGAGAGTTTCTGGACCTCGAAATGACATGTTGTGCAATGTTCATGCAATGTTATGCAAAGACATGTTTCAAGAAATGCTACTCTGAGCCAGGACTTGGAAATTCTAGCTTTTTGTCAAGGATAGAATTTTGAAGATTTGCAGTTTGAAGATGTCTCTGAACCTAAATATAGAAATTTTGAGGCTCAAGAATGAAATTTTAGACTTTCTGCAAGGTTCAATCTCAGAAAATGACCATTTTGCCCTTCATTGATTCCGAAGAACTGAAATGTGCTGATTGAGGGTGATGTCAAGAAGGTGAGTAAAAATTTGGGGTGTTTACAGATGCCCCTCTTTGCTACTAAGCCGGCTTATGGCCGAGCTTAGTGGCAAAGAAAACACACCAACTTTGGGCTATATAAAATGCCCCAGTTAGAAGGATCTGACTGGGTATGAAGAAAATTAGCCCGATGAAGATGATAGATATGAAATGGAGAATGAAGAGAAAAGACTCACTCTGTGAGAGTAAAATTCAGGTTTTATGCCCGTAACTTGGATGGGACAGGAATACCTCGTATAGAACGAAGCTCAGGTTTTAACCCTTGACCTGATTGGGGAATGGAATATCTTATCAAAATGAGACTCAGGTTTGTACCCTTAACCTGATCGAGCGGAAAATGAAATACCTCATCAAATGAGGCTCAGGTTTATACCCTTATCCTGATCGGGTGGAAAATGAAATACCTCTTTGAATGAGGCGCAGGTTTATACCCTTATCCTGATCGGGCGGAAAATGAAATATTGGAAGGTGAATAAGACAACTTTTCTTGAAGAGGAACGAGGCAATGAAAATGGGATTATAAGAGGCAATTTTAGAAGATGATCAAGACGATCCGGTGAATTTTTTATCAGTGTGAAATATGAATATGGTAAGGAGTAAGACGACTCTTTTGACAACGCGAAAGATGGATATGGCAATCTTTTGACGAGAATAAGGTAACTCTTTCGGCAACGCGAAAGACAGACAAGGCAAACTCTTTCAGAGAAGAGTAAGGCAATTCTTTTGACAATGCAAAAGATAAATAAGGCAATTTTTCAAACGAAGAATAAGGCAACTCTTTCGGCAATGCGAAAGATGAACGCAGGCGATCCAAAGGAACAAGACGATTCTTTCGACAACACGAAAGATGACAAAAGGTAATCCGAAGGAACAAGGTGATTCTGTCGACAACACAAAAGATGATAAAGGCGATCCAAAGAAACAAGGCGATTCTTTCGACAACGCGAAAGATGACAAAGGTAATCCAAAGGAACAAGGCGATTCTTTCGACAACGCGAAAGATGACAAAGGTAATCCAAAGGAAAAAGGTGATTCTTTCGACAACGCGAAAGATGATAAAGGCGATCCAAAGGAACAAGGCGATTCTTTCGACAACAATAAAGATGACAAAGGCAATCCAAAGGAACAAGGCAATTCTTTCTACAACGCGAAAGATGACAAAGGTAATCCAAAAGAATAAGGTGATTCTTTCGACAACGCGAAAGATGACAAAGGTAATCCAAAGAAACAAGGCAATTCTTTCGACAACGTGAAAGATGACAAAGGCAATCCAAAGGAAAAAGGCGATTCTTTCGACAACGAGAAAGATGACAAAGGTAATCCAAAGGAATAAGGTGATTCTTTCGACAACGCGAAAGATGACAAAGGTAATCCAAAAGAACAAGGCGATTCTTTCGATAATGCGAAAGATGACAAAGGTAATCCTTTCGGGGAGATGGCTAATCTTTCAACAACATGAAAGATGATAAAGGCTATCCTTTTGGAGATAAGGCTAATCTTTCAACAATGTGAAAGACGACAAAGGAAAATCTCTCGAAGGAGTCAAGATGCATCAATATGGACATCAAGCTCTCACTTAACGTCAGGATAGTGTTATCGTCGCAAAAATTTTCCTGTCTTCCCTTCTTTGCGGAAGAGAGAGGAAAATGCTTCCGCGATTCAAACTTGACCGGCTTTTGGAAATTTGTTTTGAAATACTCACCTCTGTTTTGAAAATTGCGGGAAAATCCATGGGATGGGGCTCGACCTGTCGCTACGAGGTTCGACCGTTCCTGCTGCCTTTAACAGGGGTAATCGAACCAAGGACCAAAATTGTGCTTGACTTAGTGAAATTATTGAAATTGTGTTTTATCCTAAATGCACAGAGAATTCAGGCATGTGCTATGAGATTTGGTAAAATATGATGTATGCTTGGAAAACATTTGGAGTTGAAAGATATTTCTCAGAGAAAGGGTTTTTGAAATCACGAGAAAGTTCATAAAGGTGTGGGAAAATCATGAATGGATGAAAATCATGAGAAAATGGAAAGAATTCTTGAGAAAAGGGTAAACATTTGAAGGGAAACACTTATCAGGAAAACTCGGACTTTGAGAATTTTCTTAGGAAAATGATGAAAGATTTATAGGAAAACTCATTGGATAAGAAAAACTGAAACTTGGGAAATTAAAATCCTGGGAATCTTACCCTTGAAACACTTGGAAATTGATTTTGATCTTTGAGAAAGATGAGAGACTTCTTTTGAAAATCTTGAGAAAATAAGCTTTTCCATGAAAAACTGTGGAAAAACTTGACTTGGGAAAACCGATTTTGAAAAATTCTCAGAGTTTCTTGAGAAACCGATTTCTTGAGAATGAAATTTTCTTAAGAAAATCATGGGAAAACCAATGATTTCATGATGCAAATGATATGAGTGAATGAATGCACTTTGAAAAGATTTTCTGAGAAATTTGTTGGAAAAATGTGTACTAAGTCAAAATAAATCCTTCACATATTCTGACTGTGGCCATGAACATGTTCAGAGTTTAATTGATTTAATGCACAATATTTTGCAAAATCGGAAATATGATGTGTATTTTTAAGATAGCCTAAGAGTGTAGGCTCAATGTGACTGGTAGAAAGATGATGGATCTGGGTCTCGTCCATATTTCGACTAGGGCCGTAAATATGGATTCCACCAAGTTCATCAACTCCCTAAGAGTTGATGCATGTGCCATTCGTGTACATCCATAGTGCTTTTGAAATAAAATGCATGAATCACATAAACAGGATATTGCAGGAATTTAAACTATATGATATGCATCCTAGTCTAAGCAGAAAATTAAATCTCTTATTCCAAAATTTACATTATTACATCACTAAATAAATGAAAGAAAGGGAAATTGCAGACTTCAGTTCCTTCTTTTGAATGTCCCTGCCAAACTTGAAATGGGGTTAACTAAAATATGTGGGTTTTTCCAAGATTTTCCAATAATATTCTGAAATTATTGGAATTAATTGGATATAAACCCTATTTTCATGCTTTCTTGATATTTGAAATGATGTAAATGCAAGAAATTCAGTAAGAAATGTTTTTGAAATTCGAAATGGTGGTCAAAATGGCCAAAATACCGTTGATATTGAAGTTACACCTTTAAAATCAGGCTTTTTTCAAGGAAATTTTGGTAAAATTGAGATTTTAAAATTTGAATTGAATCAAATGATGATGAAATGCAGTATGAGGCATGATGACATGCTGCTAAACACATTAGTACTGTAAAATCAGAATTTGACATGCTACCCTTCATAAAAAATAATGAATTTTGCTTGTTTTTCGCTTGATTTGGGGTCCTGCGGGGCCCTGTTTTGATGATATGGCTAAACCGAGCCTCAAATGAATTCTAAATGCTGTCAAATTCGGTATGAAGCATCTACCTATTCTGATAAACATTTTAGAATGTTAAAACGCATGAAATGACATAGTTTAGATACTAAAAGTTAAAGAAAATCCTAAAAAGGGCGAATTTCGCCTACGGACCCGAACCAAATGCAACACTTAATGCAGTAATACAAGAATTCCTCCATAGAAACATCTAAGATTTTGCAGACTGCTAAATGACATGAAAATAAGCAATTTTGTCTTTTACAGCCTCGGGATTTGAACTATGGTGAGTTCGGTAACGAGAATTTTGTTCTGACGGAGGCAAAATCAACCTGATCCAATGTAAAATTGCATAAAAAATAGTATCCTACCATAGACATTTCTGATATTTAACTGTGGAACTAAAGACACACACAGGAACAACTTTCATTTTTATGATTTTGGCATTTGATCAACATGAACATAGATAAAAATACGACTTTACTTGCATAAATCAACAAAACAGACAAATGTGACAAAACAGGAGACTGATAAGAAAAATCCGAAACAGATAAAAAAACTATTTTAAAAATCATAAGCTTTCTGATGCAAATAGAGGACATCTCGAGCATGACATTCACTTTTTACAGATTCAGATTTGGAGCAATACCCAAAGAGAACCCATTGCCTTAAGTCGATCCAAAATCTCAGAGACCCAAATCAGGCTCTGACATGTGTCCTAAACTCTCGGATTTCTGTCAGACATAAAAAAAAATCGGACAAATCTGAGAAAATCAAATTAAATGATATACATCATCCTGCGTTCAGGACATTTTTCAGATCGAACATCTGATCTCATATGAAAGAGATCTCGATTTTACAAATCGAAAGTAAATTTTCAAAACGTATCCCAGGTAACAAAACCCGACCTACCATTTCGAACATTTACTGCAATAAATAAATTCAAATCATTCCTAATTTTTGGAAGATTTCTAGGGACATCTAGGGACGCGTAATGTGATTTTTTTGGAATTTTTAAAGAAAAATAAATGCATGAAATGATGAGTGGACTGACTGACAAAAACAGAAAATTACAAAAATGAAGCAGAATTGAAACAAAGGCTAAAAAAAAATCTAATTAATTCCTAAAATATACTAAATCAATGAAATGAAATATGAACTAAATCTAATTAATGCATTAATGTTAAAATCATCAAGAAAGCATAATTTTACTTTTAATATATGTCGCTTTATGAGAATAGCTCGATCCATCATTCGGATGAGCTCTTTCTTCAAAACGAAAATGCAAATCAAGACAAAGGCATTATTTCGATAAAACCAATTAGAATAGAGGTGCACCTTGTGTTCTTCTGCAGCTTTGGAACTCTTGAAATGAATGGCTACCAACGGCTTCTTTCGTCCTTCGACCCGGGCTTTCGAAGGTTCAAAAAAATTGATCCACGGGCCTAGATCGAGTTGGAATTGATGCGAGCAAGCTTGGTACTTCGATGCACCCTCTCAATTGAGCCCAAGGGGGGCGTGAATTCAGAACATAAAAATCGTGTAGTAGGGCACTCAGAGTGAAAATGCTAAATCCAAAAGGAGCTCCCCTAGGCTGGGCGTGGGGCCTTGTATTTATAGAAATTTTTGGAAAATTTTGAAATTCAAAGACGCTTAATCTCAGCCCTCCATGTGGCGCCATCTCAGAGGGTGTTGTCTTGGAGTTTGAAATTCAAATTCTGCTTTATTCTTGAAGGAGGAGAGACTGCCATGTGGCGCCATCTTAGAGCATCCACATTGACATGTGTCAGAAGGAAAGGCAGAGGATTCAGATGGTGCCACCTCAGAGAGAGTTTGAAATTTAAATTTCTGCTTTTTCTAGAGGAAAGGATAGACTGACATGTGGCGCCACCTCAAGGTGGATCCAGATTGACATGTGTCAGGAGGCAGGAGCTGAAGAAGCAGAAGACGCCACCTCAAAGAGGAGTTGTTCCTACTTTTTCTGATGCAGGGAGGTCTGACCATGTGGCAGTCCAGGATGGTTCCATACCTGACAAGAGTCAGCTTGCTGGAGGAGGTTCTTCAGATGGTGCCACCTCAGGGAAGAAATTTAAAATTCAAATGAGGTTGGCTCTGGAAGAAGGGAGGGTGGACATGTGGCGCCACCTCAGGGTGGCTCCTACAATGACATGTGGCAAGAGGGAGGAAAATGAGGGAAAGGGACACGTGGCACCATCTCAAAAAATGAATTTAGGGAGGAGACTTCAGGATTTGCGCCACCTAGGCCTTGTTTGAAATTTTTTGAATGGTTGCTTTTTCTGAAGAAGGCCAGGGGTGACACATGTCCTCTACTTTTTCTGAAGGAAACTAGGAGTGACATGTGTCACTTACTTTTCTGAGAAAAGTAGGGAGAGACATGTGTCATCCTGCTTTTTCTGAAGAGAGCAGAAAATGACATGTGTCCTCTACTTTTTCTGAGGGAAGCTAGAAATGACATATGTCACTTGCTTTTCTGAGAAAAGCAGAAGGTGACATGTGCCAGTCTGCTTTTCCTGAGGAAAGGAGAGAGTGACATGTGTCACTTGCAGGAGACATAATTCAAATGGCGCCACCTCAGGGGAGATAAGCTTTACTTTTTCTGAACAACACATGACATGTGGCATCTCAGGGTGGCATGGGAGTGACACATGGCACAGGGTGAAGATGGTGGATACTGACACGTGGCATGGAATGAAGAGGATGTCTAATGACATGTGGCGGCATCTTAAGGTGGCCCCACACTGACACGTGTCAGAGGATGGAAGGATGGAGAAAATGACATGTGGCGCCACCCTAGGTGAACCCCATGCTGACACATGGCAGGGCAATGGGAGGAGATAGAAAAAGGTCCAGTGGCGCCAATCCAGGGACAAGGCTCCTATATTTTTGGGTTTTTCAAAATTCAGGTTTTTCAAAAGAAAAGCCTATGTGGCACTACCTCAATGTGGGCCCCACATTGCTTCTTTATTGAAATAAGGACAAGATAGTAAATCCTTTTTTTTGGAATTTTCATAAAATCTAGACTAATTGGCAAAACAAAAATTTTGAAAAGAGTTGGCCCCAGTAGGGCGATTTTGTAAAAGGAAGATATTTGAAATTTGTTGACAAAAGGGCAAAATCTGAGATAAAGTGGCTGAAATCTATATTGAAAACTATCCAGATCGTTTTCCTGAGAAAATATTTTGAAATTCAGAGTCCTGGGGGTAAAATGGGAAGAATTGACAATTTTGAAGACCCAGGGTTTTGAAACCAATTTTGAAAAGAGTTGAAATTCGAATCTGGATTGACAATTTTTGAAAATCAGGAGTTCTGGATCTTAAAATGACATGTTGTGCAGTGAAATGATATGAAATGCTCATGCAATGCTATGCAAAAGACATGTCCTACAAAGTTGCCACTTTGAATTTGAATTTGAGAATTCTGACTTTTGGTTAAGCATGAGATTTTGAGGATTTGCAATTTGAAGATGTCTCTGAGTCTAAATAGAGAAGTTTTGAGACTCTAGAATGGAATTTAGGACTTTCTGCAAGGTTCAATCTTGAAAAATGACCATTTTGCCCTTCATTGGTTCCGGAGAACCGAAATGTGGATATATTAGGAAGGTGAGTGAAAATTTGGGGTGTTTACAGATAGCTAGAAAATATTGTCAAAATGTTGAAAATTTTGTTGATTCAAAGTAATTGAAAATGATGCTCATTGTTGTGAAAATATTCCTTCTTTTCTACCTGAAGTATTACCTCCAAACAGGATTGACTTCATAGAATCAAGATTTTGATTCCAAATTGCTTGCGATTGACCTTCTTCAAAGAAGTTATCAATTTCCTTGATATAAACAGAAAAGTGAGAATTTAATATTATGAAAGCAATTGATGAAAGAATATTGATAATAGAATTTCATAAATTTAAAGAAGATTCTTGATAGATTTGACAGTTTAATATCCTGGGAGCTTCTCTCATGATAATCTTTCTGCACTCTTTTGGGCTTCGGGAGAGTTTATTATATCATCCTTTATTTTGGAGATGTCTTGACTTTTCTCTCTTTCTTTTTCCTCGCTTGCTCTCTTTTTGGAAGGGTACATTACAAACTCCTTCAACTTGGAGATGTTTTGATCCTTCTTTGACGATATTGGCTCATGGGTTAGAGATCTTTGGATGATAGCAGAAATTAAATATCTTTTAGGGATTGTCGAGAGGTTCATCGCATTTGCCTTCATCTCGACAGTGCTTTGGTGTAACGCCCCGGATTTCCAAAACAAAGCTAAGTTAAAATTTTCATGAATTTCTTTTTTTTTCTTTGCAGCGGAACTTTAGAAAGCTTTTAGCAACAAAATCAGACGATAATGAGTCATCAGTTTTAGAAAACTCCGGGCACGTTGCAGGTATATGGCCAAGCAACTCATTGACCACCAAGGTGTTCCATTTTATCGAAAACCACATGTTTATTACAACATCACTGCTTGAAAAAGCAACATAGGTTCAATAAAAGGAAGCAGTACAACTCTCTCTAGAGAAACCCTGAAACTTGATGCCGCCTTGCTCCGCATATCGCCGCGCAGGTACAACACTTGAAATCCCTATTAAACGGGGTCAGAACCACTGATGGTCTGATAAGCATGCAATCATATAACCGTTCAACTCATGGAATGTGTTTGACCACTCAGGGTTGCAGTTCGTAATAGCGACGCTCAAGCCTCCAAGACTTAGCGTATATCACAAGAGCCTCCTCAGAGCTATGAGTTGAACATCCGCTTGAGTCCTTATGACTTAGAGTCAGCCTTTTTGGGGCTGTGATTTGAATAATCGCTTAAGTCTCCATGACTTAGCCATGACCTCTTCCGGGTCTCAAAGGGATGTCCAACTCAAGTCTTCATACTTGGCACATCCGTATCCCACGCATCTAAGGACAGCTCCTCGAGCTTCGCTTAGTCGTACGGATACAACACGGGACTTTGCCCAGTCGGTCCAGTCGTATACCAAACATGACACCTTCACAAAGGTTATACAGGACTGACTCAACAACGTCATCCACTCATACATTCAAGCATCGTTGAACCTAAGCTAATACATTGTTTCGATATTTAACCTCTTCCACCCTTGGTACGCGGGCAAAGCAATTGTTCGGACATCAATTTGACGTTCTGGGGGTTGATTATTCTATGTATTTTAGATACCCCAGAGGCCTGTTGACCCTATCCATAATAGGGCAGTGTGTTTCAACTAGGAGAACCCTACTAGGCCCATATTCGGATGCATCCTCTACTTGCAAAAGTTGGGTTAAATCCTTAGATCTTAAGGATTACTACGACCCCAAAACCCATGAGTGACTGAGGCCATCATGGACTCTATCAGGTCTAAAGTAAAATACGTGTCACTCATGACTGTACCATCACTGTCATTCCACAGTGAGCATAATTCATGAAGGGGTCTGCCAATCTTACAATTACTTGGACAGATATAAGCATGCCATTCAGGCAGCTCATGCTTTAGCACTACGAAAGTATGTACCCGACCCCATTCAGTCCGCCCCAATACAGTCATTACTGAGGGGGTACCCCTAACACGATTTTCAACCGCGGGGTAATTGCGACCTTAAGTCTTATTCATATGCATACAGAACACCGCTCTTGGCACTGCGGCCACCACGAGCATCACACCTCTTTGGGTGGAAACAACACACTCTGGCTCTTCGGCCCTTACGAGTCTGGTTTTGTGTAACCGTTCTCAATGAGCATGCATATGACTCGATCTAAATAGATTGGCTACTCGGCGTATTTTCACGCAACGAGTCCAAACCTAGCCAAGGTGCAACCTCTACTCTGGCTCAACGGCCTTTACGAGCAAGGTGCTCTTGTAGGCACAGAGTTACGAGCCGTTCTGGCATCGTTCCATCAACGGACATCATTATGTCGTTCCATTGGTTCCGGCAACTCTTCTGCCAACCATTTCGTCAGCACCTCCCCTGCTCTACCGGCAGTGGTGCGACGAACCCTTCTACGTTTGTAGCAGACAAACCATGAACTAGGTAGCACTCTGCTATATGTCAGAGTATCCTGCTACGTTTCTTCTGAGCTATTCTTAGCTTCTTCAGAAATTTTCTGCAGCTCTTCCTCTCTTTTACGAAGAAAGTGTGCGTTTCTTTTATTTATTTCAGCGACATCTCCCCTCTTTGGCGGGAAATCGCTACGCTTAACTCTGGAAATGCATGCACACCGTTGTGCGTACTTTGCATCCATCAAGGTTGCAGGAACTCTGGGCCATAGCCAGGCCATTCGTAATTCACTTAGTCTTTACGTAAAGAGCATTTTGCCAAAAACTGATGCCTTTCCAATAGGGGCTTCATTCGTCAAATAGAATCTTGAACAAGGAGCGGTAAAGGAATCGCATTGGCAATTTGGAGTTTGATGTCTATTTGAACGCTCATTTATGCACCATATATGTAGTATAAGCAGAAGCCTGTGCTTTATACAACAGCGGCATAAAGGATAACATATACTATTGTTCAGGGTGTTTAACCGAACGAAATATTGTACATATATATTTGCAGAAAGCAGGAGCCTTGGTATCATTCAACACAACGACGTAAGTAAATGCATAATCGGAAGTGCTTCAATCGGAAATTGCAGAAAGCAGGGAGCCTTGGCATCATACGACGCGACGGCAAAGGTAAATTACATAGTCTGTGTGATATAGGACACGTCGGCAGAATCAACAGATATACACCTAGATCCGCATCCAACGATAGTTACGAGGCAAGCGGGTGAACACCGAAGTCTTCTAAAGGGCTCAACCAAGAACTAAAGCGAGATACCATTTTGAAGAACGCATATACTACGTATTTAAACATATATATCCGACGATAGTTACAAGACGAGCGGGTGAACACCGAAGTGTCCAAAAAGGGCTCAATCAAAAACTAAAGCAAGATACTACTTCAGAAAGTATATGCTATATACAAACAATCAAATACTTGAGAGAGATGAATCAACTAAGCGAACTTACTTCAATTCGTGGAAGAAACGACTTCGGAATGCTTTGATGCTTCGAACGAGGCTCGACTTCGAAAAGGATCGACTCCGGACTTTGAACGAAAAAGGACTTGGACTTTGACTTTGAACCAAACCAGGTTCAAGTTAAGTCAACTGGGTTTGGACTTAGGTCAGGTAGGTTCAGACCTAGGTCAGGTGGGTTAGGACCAGGTCAGGCAGGCTCAGGATAAGTTAGGTAGGCTCATACCAGGTCAGGTAGGCTCAGACCTACTGGGCTAGGTGGGGGAGGTTTGGAAAAAGGAGGAGAGAGAGAAGGCAAAGGGGGGGTTGGCTATTTTTTCTAAAGGGGGGGTTCTCTATTTATAGGAGATGTTGCTTAGGGGCTAAGCAACCCATTTGACTCATTTACCCTTTGGCTTTTTCAGAAATTCAGCTTGATCTTATCCATCTGACTATTTGATCTTATCCAGAAGGAATATTCCCTGAAAGGTGCTGGAAGGTCCTGGAATATTCTAGAATATTCTAAAATATTTTCTGATGAATATTTCTGTGGGTCCCACCAATATTTTTGCGGGTCCCACAAAAAAGTTGAGTTTTCGGCATTTTTTTTCAAAAATTTCTGAGTAGGCCATTATCTTCGTATTGTTGTAACTAAGAAAGTTGGCTCGTAGAAATCTTTTGATTTCAATCCGGTAGGAAGTTAAGACCTCCAGAGTGTTTGAGCATATATTCATGAAGATACGAATATCCTAAGTATATTTGGGTCGCAGGAATCAGTTTGACTCGCTTTACGGTAAAAATGCTATTTTTCACTGGAGAATGCCTCAAAAATTTATTCAGAGCTATCTGAAAAATTGTGGGTCTTACATCATTACCTCATATCATGATTCATGTTAAGAGTACTAAGTGCGTAACTCGGGATATTTCTCCCATATGTTAGATTCATAATTTTATTCACTTAGTTCAACATCGTATTTATTTCAATCATAACCTCATATCATGATTCATGATCGATGAGGTATGTTTCTCATATCTTAGTTCAAATTACGCTACAATCACGATAGTTTTGTTGAATCAATATTCTTCTAACCGGCTATCAACATAGACATCCTGTGTAACTATTTTGTACACACAAATCATTCTTCTAGAAAGTACTAAAAGTATTGTAAAAACACTTGTACTCCACCCATTAGTACGTTTTGTATCACATTTTTATCTCTCTCTCTCTACATTATACGAAGCTCCTTTTCATCCGTGACTATGACTCTCTCTCATATATTTTATATCTCTCTCCAATCGAGACTCATTAAAACCTTGTCCTTCATTTTTTATTCTCATTAGTACCTTTAGTACTTTCTCTCTCTCATACGAATTGAGCCTCCATTCTTGTCAATCCGTGTTTGTGACTCCTTTACTAGTTTAAAACTTAACTTTATTCTCTAAAAACTATGAACTTCCTCAAATCGAGTTTCTTTAAAAATATGGTTATCAAATAAACAATAATTCATGTCAATCATAACTTTATTTTATGTCTTTTATCTCATATCAATCATGATTTTTTATTACTTCTTATCCTACTCGAAAATCCATATATGTCATCTCACTTTTCTCTATGACTACTCTCACTCCTTCCACGCATATCCATAAAAATATTTCTTATATAAGCAATTATTACTCTTCACTCATGAATATCTTTGTCTCATCATCTCTCTTACCACTATTCATAGTCAAAGTGTGTCCCTCTCATATTTACGTATACTCATAAAAATTACAAATGTGAAGACACATTAATCATGACACATTTTTTAAGGCATTCTTTTCTTTCAAAAATGTCATATCTTTCAAACTACATATCCGTATCACCCTTCTTTATGTCTATTCATTCTTCTTCCACGCATATCAAAATATATACTTATTAAATAACAAATTATTGCCTCTAACTAACTTATTTTTGTTTGTCCTATTCCAAAATCAATCTTCACGAATTTGGAATGCTTCCACATCAAGTAATATCATGTAGAAAAAGTTGTTTGTTTTATTAGGCCATTATTTCATTTCACTCTCTTCAATATGACACTCTATACTCAATTCATGACACTTCTCACTACTCGATAAACTCTCCCATAGTATATTTGTTCAAAACTATGTCCTTCTTAACATACATACCAATATAATACACTATCTTCCACCATTGATTTGATTTGTCATTCACAAGCCCCTTAACTTACAACTCACGAATTTCCTTATTCAAACTACAATCCAAAAATCATTCACTTCCATTGTCATTCAATTATTATCACAATTATTTTTTCTCTTCTATTTAATCGATTGGTTCATTCCTCACCAATACCACTCGTATCTCACTATCTTCATACATACTTTTAAACTCGTTCCTCCTCTCTCAACTCCCTTTTGCAATGGCTTCGTCCTCAAACTCTGCAATCACTGCCGCAGATCTAAGGTATCCAGATCTTTTTCATGACTACAACTTACTTTGTTCTCGACCAATTCATGAAGGAAAGTTGGTTCACTATGAAGACTTCATGTTATTTGATCTAGACAGCTCTCTCCCCGAACTCAAACACCTACTAGGATCTTCGTCCCAAGCTGCCTACTATCCTGAACTCGTTCGACTATTCTACACAAATTTTTCTTCTGATCATGAACAAACTACCATCACCACCAAAGTACGCGGACGCTTGATATTCTTTCATGCTTCCTCATTAGGCAAAATTCTTAACCTTCCTTCCACCGGCACAGACCTCAACAACATAGTACCACTCGAACGATCGGTACTTCGAAAAATTCTTCTCTGCACCAACTGCTCACAACTTCCCTGGCACATGAGGAATCTCCAACCTCATGCTCAACTGCTTGCCCAGATTCTTCTCCACAATATCTATCCCAAGCCTCCACGCAAGGGATTAGTACCAAGAAAAATCTCTCTCCTTCTCTACGCAATTTTTTCTTCTACTCCGATAAACTGGTCCAACATTCTTTTCGACCTTTTTATTCGTTATAAAAAATTTCAGCCTCTTCTTTTCGGGTGTTTTATAACTCCCATTCTAAAATACTTCAAAGTATCTCTTCAAAACGAAGTTATCCTCCATCCCTCTCATGTCCTTGATGCTACTTCCTTCAATCTAAGGTCCCTGCACCTTCCCGGCTCTGATGAAGAAGATGCTCCACCATCCAACAACTTATCTTTTAGACTGTACTAGCTGTACTTTATTCCGTCTGTAATAACTTTACACTATTTCTATTGGTCTGTAATAACTCTCTTACTCTGATCCCTTCCTTTTTGTCTATGACAAAGGGGGAGAAAACCTGTCTCCATTATTGGGAAAATACTCTCTTTAAACATTTTTCAATATTTTATAATATTATTATTTCTATGCATAATGTCTTTTTGACATGGGGAGCATATTTTGTCATCATCAAAAAGGAGGAGAATGTTGAGAAACTCTGTTTTGATGTCACATAATATGATACACTGTCGTATTTGATTTTATATGATATGATAATATGTCCTCTTGAAAAATGTTATTTTATGACTGAATATGTTTTGCCATAAATCTAACGAGTATTTGATGCAAGGATATCTCACCCAAAAAGGATGGAGACTTCCTGTTCAAGTACAACTATGGTGCAATCATACTCCTTGAAGAAAAAGCTTGATGAGCCATGCACTCCTAAAGATCAACTGAAGAGATCGGCTACCTCAAGATGAAGATTTTTTTCTTCTTTAGAGTCATATGTAACAGAACCTTCAGGAACATGCATATTGCATATTACATACTCATTCATAAAAGCTATATCATAAAAGTATACGATAGTTTCAAAAAGCTCCTTTTTGAAAACTAATAATTGTACCTTCTTACAACCCTTTATGAAAAAGGTATTTTGACATGATTTCAAAATGTAATAATTGTACCTTACATCATATACAAGACAACATGAAAAGAAAACATGAAATCGGCTACATAAAGAAAAACAAATATAATATGTTTTGAAAAGACTCTAGTTACCTTCTTTAAAGAAATGATTTCAAATATAGGAAAAAGACAAAACATGAAATCGGCTACATAAAGAAAAACAAATATAATATGTTTTGAAAAGACTCTAGTTACCTTCTTTAAAGAAATGATTTCAAATATAGGAAAAAGACAAAACATGAAATCGGCTACATAAAGAAAAACAAATATAATATGTTTTGAAAAGACTCTAGTTACCTTCTTTAAAGAAATGATTTCAAATATAGGAAAAAGACAAAACATGAAATGGGCTACAAAAAGAAAACAAATGTAATAAAGGTTTTGAAAAGACTCTAGTTACCTTTTTACAAACCCATAGAATGTCGACTTACTTGAAGTCATCATTCTCTGTGTACAGCATTAAATACCTCCTGTAAGAAATCCTTGTTAAATATCCTTCTCAAGAATGTCGACTTTCTTGTAGTCCTCATTCTCTCTGAAGACTTTGAAAAACACAACATAAAGAAAACACTTGACATGACTATGTACAAATAAATATCTCAAAGCACTCATTGTACTTACACTCATTTAAAGTAAAGAAGTACTTATGTACCTCAAATCATTAATTAGAATAAAGACAAAACTACAATCCAACGTTCAATGTACTATTGTAAGAAATAGACTTTTTACATAAAATATGTATTACCTAAAATATTACAACGACTAGTGTACCCTATATTTTACTTTTATGGAAAAAGGCTTTCTCGAATTTCTCTAAAGATGTTTTTGAAATGACATAACATTTCACATCTCAAAAAGGCTACGATTTCAAAAAGTAACGACTACTTTTTTAAAAGCTATATAAACACACTCAAATAAACTATTCAACATGGAATGAACATGTGAGCTTACAACGAGAAAAAATCCTATTCGATATTTGAAAAGAGAGCCTTGAAAAAGAAAGAGAAAAAGAAAAGAAAGAAAAGAGAAAAAGTCAAGTGTAGCACTTTGACAAAGAGTATCCTCTGAGTGACAAACAGAATATTCTGAGAATCCTTCATTCGTGCATTCATATCATTCTGAAGGTTCTATAGGAAGTATTGTAACTCTGTTATTCACTGTTTTCCTTCTTTGTTGAAAGAAGTAGACCTCTGTGAAAGAGGGTGTTGCCCTTCTCTGTTGAGAAAAGAAGACCTCTGTGAAAGAGGGTGTTGTCCTTCTCTGTTGAGAGAAGAAGACCTCTGTGGAAGAGGGTGTGCCCCTTCTCTGTTGAGAGAAGAAGACCTCTGAGGAAGAAGGTGTTGTACTATTTATCCGGTGACTCGGATGTTATAGTGGAAAGCTCAAGTGGTTTGCTTGGGGACTGGATGTAGGTCTGGGTATTGACCGAACCAGTATAAATTTTGTGTTTTGTGTTGTTCCTTATTGCCTGATTATTTTATTTTATCGATCTTTATCGTATTTCACTATTCACCCCCCCTCTAGTGGAATTTCATTTGGTATCAGAGCAGGTTTGCTGATTTCGACATAACAAGTTTTCCAGCACAAATGGCATCTACCTCTTATGCTCGTGATATTGAAGGTCAACACGCATCTCGTCCTCTTTTCTTCAACGGCTCCAACTATGGATACTGGAAGTGCAGAATGGCTATATTTCTCAAGTCCATAGATTTTGCTGTATGGAAAATTGTTGAGCATCCATACACATCTCCATCCGCAGACTATAACTTATGGTTTGATGAAGAAAAGAAAATGGCAAACCTAAATGCAAAGGCTATGAATGCCTTATATTGTGCCATTGATCAGAACGAATTCAATAGAATATCTATATGTGAATCTGCATATGATATTTGGCATTCTTTAGAGGTTATTCATAAAGGAACCAACAAAGTGAAAGAAGCCAAAATCTCATCTCTTGTCAGAAAATATGAGTTGTTTAAAATGAACAAAGATGAACCCATCACAAAGATGTTTACCAGATTCACCAACATCACCAACGATCTGAAATCTCTGGGTGTAACATATTCTCAGACAAAAAAGGTGAAGAAAATCTTGAGATCTCTCACAACTGATTGGGAGAAAAAGACTACAGCTATTGAAGAAGCTCAAGATTTATCTAAGCTTACTCTGGACGACTTAATA
Organism: Nuphar pumila; assembly: GCF_984573655.1. NCBI lineage: Eukaryota > Viridiplantae > Streptophyta > Magnoliopsida > Nymphaeales > Nymphaeaceae > Nuphar > Nuphar pumila. The sequence continues at coordinate 85,878,512 of NC_143252.1, read as the reverse complement.
GGCAATCTTATGGCCTATGAAGTCCACATGAAAGAAAGAAGGGAAGAAGAACAACCGATAAAGAAAACTCTAGCTTTCCCAGCTCTATCTGAGAATGAAGACTCAGATAAAGAATCCGAAATTGCGCTACTAACCAGAAAATTCCAGCGCTTCATGAGAAGAAACCGGCTTCCAAACAAGCACAAGGAAAGAAAAGATCCTAAGGAAGATCCCATGTGCTATCAGTGTAATAAGCCAGGTCACTTGAGGCGTGACTGTCCCCTTCTCAAAAGAAAGTCCAAGACCGAGGAACCAAAGAAGAGGTTCTTCAAGAAAAAGGCTCTGCATGCTCAATGGGATGACTCAGAACCATCCACCAGTGAAGAGTCAAGTGATGATGAAGCCGAAACTGCAAACATGTGCTTCATGGCAAACGAAAGCTTTGTAAGTGAAATTTCTGATTTTTTCTTTGAAGAACTTCTATATGCTTTTCAAGAACTATTTGAAGAATCTAGAAAATTAAGCTTCAAAAATAAAACTTTAAAATCTGAAAATTTAGAGCTTTCCCAGAAAAATGAAAAACTCAACAGTGAAAACTCTGAGTTGAAAAAGAAAAATCTTCTTATTACTTCTGAAATCTTATCTACGCTCAAGACTAAAAATCTACAAGTAGAAATTTTAGAATTAAAAAGTAAAACTGAAAACCTTATGAAAACGGTTTTCAAGTTTACTAAAGGAAAAAAGAACTTGGATAAACTCTTATCTTCTCAAAAAATCCTTCTTGTGCGAATCAAAAGACCACTTTTGTGAAAAGTTCTTCTGAACCAAATAAAAAGTATTATAATTCTATTTTTTTGAACTCCTCTAAGGCTATAGACAAACCCAAATCCAAATGGATATGGGTTCCAAAGTCTAACAAAAAAGGACCCGATTGGGTACCAAAAAGAAATTTTACTTAATGATTTGCAGGCTCCAAACAAGAAGAACAGATGGATTCTAGACAGTGGAGGAACCATCACCTTTGGAGATAACAACAAAGGTTTGATAATAGGTATTGGTAATATTGGAAATATAGATAAACCTCTTATCAAAGACGTTCTCCTGGTTAAAGGCTTAAAACATAACCTTCTAAGTATTAGTCAAATGTGTGATACAGGTTATAATGTTAGCTTTAATCATAATGCTTGTCTTATAGCAGACACCAACGAAAATATTATCTTAAAAGGCATAAGAAAAAATAATATATATGAACTATACCTAGAAAATATCACAGAACATTGCCTCATAGCTAATAATGACTCTCAACATCTATGGCACATGAGAATGGGTCATGTCAATTCTAAATACATGTCTAAATTAGCTAAAGATAAGTTAGTACGTGGGTTACCCAAAATATCTTTTAAAAAGGATTATTTTTGTGATGCATGTCAATTAGGAAAACTGTCAAAATCATCTTTCAAATCAAAAAATATCATTTCAAGCAAAAGACCTTTAGAGCTTCTCCACCTGGATCTTTTTGCTCCTTCTAGGGTAGCTAGTCATAATCACAATAAATACTTTTTTGTCATTGTAGATGACTACTCAAGATTTACTTGGGTGATATTTTTGAAAAACCAAAGTGATACGTTTTGTCAATTTGAAATTTTATGTAAAAAATTACAAAATGAAAAATCTTGTTCTATTGTTAAAATTCGTAGTGACCATGGAGGAGAATTTGAAAATGAACTTTTTGAAAATTTTTGTAACTTGCATGGTATTTCTCATAACTTTGCCTTTCCTAGAGCTGCACCTCAAAATGGTGTAGTAGAAAGAAAGAATAGAACCCTTCAGGAATCTGCTAGAACTATGCTCCAACACAATAATCTTGCTAAATCTTTTTGGGCAGAAGCTGTTAATACTGCATGCTACATAAAAAATAGAGTTCTCATTAGACCCTTATTAAATAAAACTCCCTATGAACTATTCTATGACAGAACTCCAAGAATAGACTATTTCAAAGTCTTTGGTTGTAAATGCTTTATCCTAAACACAAAAGGTAGCCTAGATAAATTTGATGCTAAATCTATTGAAGGCATATTTTTAGGATATTCAAGTCATAGTAAAGCATACAGGGTTTTCAATAAGTGTTCTAAGTCTATTGAAGAATCTATGCATGTTAGTTTTTGTGAATCTATTGATCAATCTGTTCATAAGCAAACTAACGATGATGATGTTGAAAGTACAGATTTATTTTTAGATAACACAGCAAAGTCTAATGAAGATGATCATCAAAGAACATTTGTCGATATCAAAGATCATCCTCAAAAGCAGATTTTGGGAGAACTGACAAAGGGGGTTCAAACTAGAGCTCAGCTAGAACGGATTGCAAATATGGCATTCATTTCTCAACTTGAACCAAAGAAGATTGATGAAGCCATCATCCATGAGTTCTGGATGCTAGCCATGACTGAAGAACTGAATCAATTCCAAAGGAATGAAGTTTGGGATCTTGTACCAAGACCAAAGGATCATCCAATCATTGGGACAAGATGGATCTTCAGAAACAAGCTAGATGAAACAGGTAATGTTATAAGAAACAAAGCAAGACTAGTAGCTCAAGGATACAACCAGGAGGAAGGTATTGATTTTGATGAAACATTTGCTCCTGTTGCTAGACTTGAATCTATTAGAATGTTTTTAGCATATGCAAGCTATATGGATTTCAAATTATATCAAATGGATGTTAAAAGTGCTTTTCTAAATGGTTTTATAAATGAAGAAGTTTATGTAAAACAACCTCCAGGATTTGAAAATGAACAATATCCAGATCATGTTTTCAAACTCAAACGTGCTTTGTATGGTTTAAAACAAGCATCTCGTGCTTGGTATGATAGACTTAAAACCTTTTTATTAAAAACTGGTTTTTCTGTAGGCAAAGCAGACTCTACTTTATTTGTGAAAATAGTGAATAATCATACCCTAATTGTTCAAATATATGTGGACGATATCATCTTTGGATCTTCTAACAACACTCTTTGTGAAGAATTTTCTAAGTCCATGCAGAAAGAATTTGAAATGAGTATCATGGGAGAACTCACCTACTTTCTTGGACTGCATATTAAGCAAACCAAGGATGGAGTTTTCATCAATCAATCTAAGTATGCTCGTGAACTTCTGAAGAGGTTCAACATGAACTCAACTGCTTCAAAAACTACTCCTATGAGCACTACTACTGTTTTGGACAAAGATGAAGATGGTAAGTCTGTTGATACAAAAGTATACCGAGGTATGATAGGATTACTTCTTTATTTAACTGCTAGCCGTCCAGATATAATGTTTAGTGTTTGCTTGTGTGCTAGATTCCAGTCAAATCCAAAAGAATCACATCTTAAAGCTGTAAAAAAAATAATGAGATATTTAAAAGACACAGTTGATTTTGGATTATTCTATTCAAAATCCTCTACATTTGATCTAATCTCATACAGTGATGCTGACTTTGCTGGAAGTAAATCTGACAGAAAAAGCACAAGTGGAACATGTCATATGCTAGGGCACTCTCTTGTATCATGGTTCAGTAAGAAACAAAATTGTGTATCCTTATCAACTACTGAAGCCGAATACATTGCTTCTAGCCTAGCCTGTACACAAGTTATCTGGATGAAACAAACCTTAAAAGATTTTGGTTTAAATTTTGAAAATACAACTATTTTCTGTGATAATACTAGTGCTATAAACTTATCTAAGAATCCTATTTTACACTCACGAACTAAGCACATTCAAATAAGACACCACTTCTTAAGAGAACAAGTCTTAAACAACATAATTAAACTGGAATTCATACCCACTAATCAACAGTTAGCAGACATATTCACTAAACCATTGAAACATAAAGACTTTACATGAATTAGAAGAGAACTAGGAATATGCAAACTGAGTGACTTATAAATTAATCACACTTGTTATAATACTTCTTATAAGTTTTGTTAAAATCTTATTTTAAAAGTTTTTTTTTTTCTTATCGATTTTTGTTAGTCAAACTAGGTTTCCATATTCACGTACACTCTAAACTCTTATAAGACACATTCTTTATGTCTTTCAACTTGTCATCTTTCAAGTACACATCCATTATGACTCCTTGTCCTATCTCCTTTCACTCATATCCATAAAAACTAATTATATTAAAAGCTATCATGACATTGTTCACATCACTCATCTCATAACTCCTTTATTATTTTTGTCCTTTTGTGAAAACTTCTCTTACGATAAATTGATTCACCTTCAACATGATAACATATTAGTTTATGAGAAATCTTGCTTTTAAAATTGTTAGTTAAAATCGAATGATTATTTTTTTTTTGTTCTTTTACCTTTTTCTAAAGATCTAGTTGCTATGTTCTCACGTAAATTTTTACTATATCATTTGATATATCATATATTACGTACACTCTATTATATCTCACGTAAACTTTTACTATATCATCTTTTATATCATAGCCTAAAGAACTATCTATTATCATCTCTTCATGCTTTACATCTTTTACAAAAAGTATTGTAAAAACACTTGTACTCCACCCATTAGTACGTTTTGTATCACATTTTTATCTCTCTCTCTCTCTACATTATACGAAGCTCCTTTTCATCCGTGACTATGACTCTCTCTCATATATTTTATATCTCTCTCCAATCGAGACTCATTAAAACCTTGTCCTTCATTTTTTATTCTCATTAGTACCTTTAGTACTTTCTCTCTCTCATACGAATTGAGCCTCCATTCTTGTCAATCCGTGTTTGTGACTCCTTTACTAGTTTAAAACTTAACTTTATTCTCTAAAAACTATGAACTTCCTCAAATCGAGTTTCTTTAAAAATATGGTTATCAAATAAACAATAATTCATGTCAATCATAACTTTATTTTATGTCTTTTATCTCATATCAATCATGATTTTTTATTACTTCTTATCCTACTCGAAAATCCATATATGTCATCTCACTTTTCTCTATGACTACTCTCACTCCTTCCACGCATATCCATAAAAATATTTCTTATATAAGCAATTATTACTCTTCACTCATGAATATCTTTGTCTCATCATCTCTCTTACCACTATTCATAGTCAAAGTGTGTCCCTCTCATATTTACGTATACTCATAAAAATTACAAATGTGAAGACACATTAATCATGACACATTTTTTAAGGCATTCTTTTCTTTCAAAAATGTCATATCTTTCAAACTACATATCCGTATCACCCTTCTTTATGTCTATTCATTCTTCTTCCACGCATATCAAAATATATACTTATTAAATAACAAATTATTGCCTCTCACTAACTTATTTTTGTTTGTCCTATTCCAAAATCAATCTTCACGAATTTGGAATGCTTCCACATCAAGTAATATCATGTAGAAAAAGTTGTTTGTTTTATTAGGCCATTATTTCATTTCACTCTCTTCAATATGACACTCTATACTCAATTCATGACACTTCTCACTACTCGATAAACTCTCCCATAGTATATTTGTTCAAAACTATGTCCTTCTTAACATACATACCAATATAATACACTATCTTCCACCATTGATTTGATTTGTCATTCACAAGCCCCTTAACTTACAACTCACGAATTTCCTTATTCAAACTACAATCCAAAAATCATTCACTTCCATTGTCATTCAATTATTATCACAATTATTTTTTCTCTTCTATTTAATCGATTGGTTCATTCCTCACCAATACCACTCGTATCTCACTATCTTCATACATACTTTTAAACTCGTTCCTCCTCTCTCAACTCCCTTTTGCAATGGCTTCGTCCTCAAACTCTGCAATCACTGCCGCAGATCTAAGGTATCCAGATCTTTTTCATGACTACAACTTACTTTGTTCTCGACCAATTCATGAAGGAAAGTTGGTTCACTATGAAGACTTCATGTTATTTGATCTAGACAGCTCTCTCCCCGAACTCAAACACCTACTAGGATCTTCGTCCCAAGCTGCCTACTATCCTGAACTCGTTCGACTATTCTACACAAATTTTTCTTCTGATCATGAACAAACTACCATCACCACCAAAGTACGCGGACGCTTGATGTTCTTTCATGCTTCCTCATTAGGCAAAATTCTTAACCTTCCTTCCACCGGCACAGACCTCAACAACATAGTACCACTCGAACGATCGGTACTTCGAAAAATTCTTCTCTGCACCAACTGCTCACAACTTCCCTGGCACATGAGGAATCTCCAACCTCATGCTCAACTGCTTGCCCAGATTCTTCTCCACAATATCTATCCCAAGCCTCCACGCAAGGGATTAGTACCAAGAAAAATCTCTCTCCTTCTCTACGCAATTTTTTCTTCTACTCCGATAAACTGGTCCAACATTCTTTTCGACCTTTTTATTCGTTATAAAAAATTCCAGCCTCTTCTTTTCGGGTGTTTTATAACTCCCATTCTAAAATACTTCAAAGTATCTCTTCAAAACGAAGTTATCCTCCATCCCTCTCAGGTCCTTGATGCTACTTCCTTCAATCTAAGGTCCCTGCACCTTCCCGGCTCTGATGAAGAAGATGCTCCACCATCCAACAACTTATCTTTTAGACTGTACTAGCTGTACTTTATTCCGTCTGTAATAACTTTACACTATTTCTATTGGTCTGTAATAACTCTCTTACTCTGATCCCTTCCATTTTGTCTATGACAAAGGGGGACAAAACCTGTCTCCATTATTGGGAAAATACTCTCTTTAAACATTTTTCAATATTTTATAATATTATTATTTCTATGCATAATGTCTTTTTGACATGGGGAACATATTTTGTCATCATAAAAAAGGAGGAGAATGTTGAGAAACTCTGTTTTGATGTCACATAATATGATACACTGTCGTATTTGATTTTATATGATATGATAATATGTCCTCTTGAAAAATGTTATTTTATGACTGAATATGTTTTGCCATAAATCTAACGAGTATTTGATGCAAGGATATCTCACCCAAAAAGGATGGAGACTTCCTGTTCAAGTACAACTATGGTGCAATCATACTCCTTGAAGAAAAAGCTTGATGAGCCATGCACTCCTAAAGATCAACTGAAGAGATCGGCTACCTCAAGATGAAATTTTTTTTCTTCTTTAGAGTCATATGTAACAGAACCTTCAGGAACATGCATATTGCATATTACATACTCATTCATAAAAGCTATATCATAAAAGTATACGATAGTTTCAAAAAGCTCCTTTTTGAAAACTAATAATTGTACCTTCTTACAACCCTTTATGAAAAAGGTATTTTGACATGATTTCAAAATGTAATAATTGTACCTTACATCATATACAAGACAACATGAAAAGAAAACATGAAATCGGCTACATAAAGAAAAACAAATATAATATGTTTTGAAAAGACTCTAGTTACCTTCTTTAAAGAAATGATTTCAAATATAGGAAAAAGACAAAACATGAAATCGGCTACATAAAGAAAAACAAATATAATATGTTTTGAAAAGACTCTAGTTACCTTCTTTAAAGAAATGATTTCAAATATAGGAAAAAGACAAAACATGAAATGGGCTACACAAAGAAAACAAATGTAATAAAGGTTTTGAAAAGACTCTAGTTACCTTTTTACAAACCCATAGAATGTCGACTTACTTGAAGTCATCATTCTCTGTGTACAGCATTAAATACCTCCTGTAAGAAATCCTTGTTAAATATCCTTCTCAAGAATGTCGACTTTCTTGTAGTCCTCAATCTCTCTGAAGACTTTGAAAAACACAACATAAAGAAAACACTTGACATGACTATGTACAAATAAATATCTCAAAGCACTCATTGTACTTATACTCATTTAAAGTAAAGAAGTACTTATGTACCTCAAATCATTAATTAGAATAAAGACAAAACTACAATCCAACGTTCAATGTACTATTGTAAGAAATAGACTTTTTACATAAAATATGTATTACCTAAAATATTACAACGACTATTGTACCCTATATTTTACTTTTATGGAAAAAGGCTTTCTCGAATTTTTCTAAAGATGTTTTTGAAATGACATAACATTTCACATCTCAAAAAGGCTACGATTTCAAAAAGTAACGACTACTTTTTTAAAAGCTATATAAACACACTCAAATAAACTATTCAACATGGAATGAACATGTGAGCTTACAACGAGAAAAAATTCTATTCGATATTTGAAAAGAGAGCCTTGAAAAAGAAAGAGAAAAAGAAAAGAAAGAAAAGAGAAAAAGTCAAGTGTAGCACTTTGACAAAGAGTATCCTCTGAGTGACAAACAGAATATTCTGAGAATCCTTCATTCGTGCATTCATATCATTCTGAAGGTTCTATAGGAAGTATTGTAACTCTGTTATTCACTGTTTTCCTTCTTTGTTGAAAGAAGTAGACCTCTGTGAAAGAGGGTATTGCCCTTCTCTGTTGAGAGAAGAAGACCTCTGTGAAAGAGGGTGTTGTCCTTCTCTGTTGAGAGAAGAAGACCTCTGTGGAAGAGGGTGTGCCCCTTCTCTGTTGAGAGAAGAAGACCTCTGAGGAAGAGGGTGTTGTACTATTTATCCGGTGACTCGGATGTTATAGTGAAAAGCTCAAGTGGTTTGCTTGGGGACTGGATGTAGGTCTGGGTATTGACCGAACCAGTATAAATTCTGTGTTTTATGTGTTGTGCCTTATTGCCTGATTATTTTATTTTATCGATCTTTATCGTATTTCACTATTCACCCCCCACTAGTGGAATTTCACATTCAACTCAAGCAATGCGTTTGACCACTCAGGGTCGAAGTTCGTAATAGCGACGCTCAAGCCTCCATGACTTAGCGTATATCGTAAGAGCCTCCTTAGGGCTATGAGTTGAACATCCGCTCGAGTCCTCATGACTTAGAGCCAGCCTTTTTGGGGCTGTGATTTGAATAACCGCTTAAGTCTCCATGACTTAGCCATGACCTTTTTCATGTCTCAAAGGGATGTCTAGCTCAAGTCTTCACACTAGGCACATCCGTATCCCACACATCTAAGGACAGCTCCTCGAGCTTCGCTTAGTCATACGAATACAACACGGGACTTTGCCCAGTCGGTCTAGTCGTATACCGAACATGACACCTTCACAAAGGTTATGTAGGACTGACTCAACAACGTCATACATTCAAGCATCATTGAACCTGAGCTAATGCATTGTTTCGATATTTAACCCCTTCCACCCTTGGTATGCGGGCGAAGCAATTGTCCGGGCATCAACTCGACGTTCTGGGGGTTGATTGTTCTATGTATTTTAGATACCTCAGAGGCCTGTTGACCCTATCCATAGTAGGGCAGTGTGTTTCAACTGGGAGAACCCTACTGGGCCAATATTCGGATGCATCCTCTACTTGCAGTAGTTGGGTTAAATCCTTAGATCTTAAGGATAACCACGACCCCAAAACCCATGAGTGACTGAGGACATCGTGGACTCTATCAGGTCCAAAGTAAAATACTTGTCACTCAAGGCTGTACCATCACTGTCATTCCACAATGAGCATAATTCCTGAAGGGGTCTGCCAGTCTTACAATTACTTGGACAGATATAAGCATGTCATTCAGGTATCTCGTGCTTCAGCACTATGGGAGTATGTACCTGACCCCATTCAGTCCGCCCCAACTCAGTCATTAACTGAGGGGTACCCCTAACACGATTTTCAACCGCGGGGTATATGCGAGCTTAAGTGTTATTCATATCCATGCAGAACACCGCTCTTGGCACTGCGGCCACCACGAGCATCATACCACTTTGGGTGGAAACAACACACTCTGGCTCTTCAGCCCTTATGAGTCTGGTTGCATAACCGTTCTCAATGAGCATGCATATGACTCAATCTAAGTAGATCGGCTACTCGGCGTATTTTCACGAAACGAGTCCAAACCTAGCCAAGGCGCAACCTCTACTCTGGCTCAGTGGCCTTTACAAGCAAGGTTCCCTTGTAGGCACAAGGATATGAGCCGTTCTGGCATCGTTCCATCAACGGACATCATTATGACGTTCCATTGGTTCCGACAACTCTTCTGCCAACCATTTCGTCAGCATCCCCCCTGCTCTACCGGTAGTGGTGCGACGAACCCTTCTACGTTTGTAGAAGGCAAACCATGAACTGGGTAGCACTCTGCTATATGTCAGAGTATCCTGCTACATTCCTTCTGAGCTATTCTTAGCTTCTTCAAAAAATTTCTGCAACACTTCCTCTCTTTTATGAAAAAAGCGTGCATTTCTTTTATCCATTTCAGCGGCATCTCCCCTCTTTGATGGGAAATCGCTAGGCTTAACTCGGAAAATGGATGCACACCGTTGTGCGTACTTTGCATCCATCAAGGTTGCAGGAACCCTGAGCCATAGCCAGGCCATTCGTAATTGACTTAGTCTTTACGTAAAGAGCATTTTGCCAAAAACTGAAGCCTTTCCAATAGAGGATTCATTCGTCAAACAAAATCTTGAACAAGGAGCGGTAAAGGAATCGCATTGGCGATTTGTAGTTTGATCTCCATTTGAATGCTCATTTATGTAGTATAAGCAGAAGCTTGTGCTTTATACAACGGCGGCGTAAAGGAATGCATATACTATTGTTCGGGGTGTTTAACCGAATAAAATAATCTATATATATATTTGCAGAAAGCAGGAGCCTTGGTGTCATTCAACACGACGGCGTAAGTAAATGCATAATCGGAAGTGCATTAATCGCAAATTGTAGAAAACAGGGAGCCTTGGCATCATACGACGCGACAACAAAGGTAAATTACATAGCCTATACAATATTGGACGCGTCGGCAGAATCAGCAGATATACACCTAGATCCGCATCCAACGATAGTTACGAGGCGAGCGGGTGAACACAAAAGTGTTCTAAAGGGCTCAACCAAGAACTAAAGCGGGATACCATTTTGAAGAACGCATATATTGCGTATTTGAACATATATATCCGACGATAGTTACGAGACGAGCAGGTGAACACCGAAGTGTCCAAAAAGGTCTCAATCAAGAACTAAAGCAAGATACTACTTCAAAAAGTATATGCTATATACAAACACTCAAATACTTGAGAGAGATGGATCAACGAAGCGAACTTACTTCAATTCGTGGAAGAAACGACTCTGGATTGCTTTGATGCTTCGAACGAGGCTCGACTTCGAAAAGGATCAACTTCGAACTTCGGACGAAAAAGGACTTAGACTTTGACTTTGAACCAAACCAGGTTCAAGTCAAGTCAACTGGATTTGGACTTAGGTCAGGTAGGTTCAGACCTATGTCAGGTGGATTAGGACCAGGTCAGGCAGGCTAAGTCAGGCAGGCTCAGACCAGGTCAGGTAGGCTCAGACCTACTGTGCTAGGTGGGGGAGGTTTGAAAAAAGGAGGAGAGAGAGAAGGCAAAGGGGGGGGGGGGGTTGGCAATTTTTTCTAAAGGGGGGGCTCCTCTATTTATAGGGGAGGTTGCTTAGGGGCTAAGCAACTCATTTTCCCTTTGGCTTTTTCAGAAATCTAGCTTGATCTTATCCATCTGACTGTTTGATCTTATCGAGAAGGAATATTCCATGGAATATTCCCTGGAAGGTGCTGGAAGGTCCTGGAATATTCTAGAATATTCTAAAATATTTTTTAAGGAATATTTCCGTGGGTCCCACCAATATTTTCGCTGGTCCCGCAAAAAAGTTGAGTTTTCAGCATTTTTTTTCCTAAAATTTCTGAGTAGGCCATTATTTTCGTATTGTTGTAACTAACAAAGTTGGCTCGTAGAAATCTTTTGATTTCAATCTGGTAGAAAGTTATGACCTCCAGAGTATTTGAGCATATATTCGTGAAGATACGAATATCCTAAGTATATTTGGGTCACAAGAATCAGTTCGATTCGCTTTACGGTAAAAATGCTATTTTTCACTGGAGAATGCCTCAAAAATTTATTCAGAGTTATCTGAAAAATTGCGGGTCTTACATTTGGACTTTCCCTAGAAGGATCCTTCACAAACTTCGTCATCTTGGAGATGTTTCGAATCTTCTTTGGCTCCGGGGGTCTACTCGCTTAATTCGCCTTCATCTTGACGACAATTGAGAGATCCCTTTTCCAGATATTTAATTGCAGCTTAGGTGATTTTGAGGAGACAGGGTTTTGATGAATGCTCTCCTTTTCTAATGCTCAGGATATTTCCATTGCCTCATTTTCACAAGAATGGTCTTTAAAAATGTGCCATTGACTGCGATCAATATCAATAATCTATGGCTTTGCAAAACATTGAATCTTCTTTTCTGGCCATATCGAGGATTTATCCTTCATCTTTTGGTTGGCCAATAGAAAGAATTTGGATTTTGAATCCTTCTTCACAAAAGCTTTTCCTTTTTGGAAGTAATACTGAAGGTAAACTGAGGTAAAAATTTGTGCAATAAAATTCTGAAATCAACAGGTAATTGATTGACAAATTGACAAAATGTTCTTGAAATTCTTAGTAAAAGAGATCGCTTGACATCCGAGTTGACACATCCCTGACAATGATACTCAATTTCGAAGGCAAATCCAATACGAAGTTGGAATTTTGAAGGTAAGTCCTAGCATAATGCTGGATTTTGAAGGTAAGCCTAACTCAAAAGCTGGTTTTGAAATACCATCTGAATCAGGACTCAGGTTTTACAAGGAAAGTTGGAATATTCGAGTCGAAAACTCGAGTCTTCAAAGGAAAGCTAGGAAGTTTGGTTTCTAATGAGATAAAGTTCGGGTCGAAACCCAAATCTTAAAATGAAAAACTAGGCCAATTCAGATTTTTGAGTCAAAACTCAAATATTCAGAGGAAAGTTGGAAAGTTCGAGTCGGGGCTCGAAGCTCAAAGGAAAACTCGGAAGTTCAGATTTTGAAGAAAAGAAAACTTGAGTTAAAACTCAAATCTTCGAAGGAAAGCAAGAAAGTTTGAGTCAGGGCTCGAATCTCAAAAGGAAACTAGAAAGTTTAGATTTTAAAGGAAAGAAGACTTGAGTTAAAAACTCAAATCTTCAAAGGAAATCTGGAAAGTTCGAGTCAGGGCTCGAATCTTAAAGGAAAATCTTTAATTTGAAGATTGAATTTTTGAAAATCGATAGTGCGAGAGCTGGGATTGGAAGTTCTAATAAGGGCCAGTTCGAGGACTGGATTATTTGACTTGCAATGAAAAGAACCATCATATTTAGATGTATGTGGTCTGATTTTGAGGATTAACCCCTTATCCTGAACGGGGATATGAATAGAAATTGGAGAATTTTAGGGAAATCATGGAAAATGATTCAGGGTTATCCCTTAACCTGAAGGGGAAGAAAATGGATGCTGAATTAATGCAAAATAAAATGCAAATGCACATGAAATGTAAATGAATGCAAAATTAATGCAAGTGGGTGCATATACATGCAAAATGAGAGATTGGTTTATCCTGCCTGTATACAGGATGTTTTAAAATAAAGATAGATTTTTCAAAAAAAAAAAAATGCCCCAGTGTAACTAGGGAGGAAAATTTTGAATATAAAGAAGGATAATCGAGGAATAAGGTGACAGGCTTCTTGATTGAGAGACATCCTCAAGGTCATTCCTCACAAGAGACATATTGTGAAAAGGAAAGAGACACAAATAAAATGGTGCCAAACTTTTGGCGAATTTAATAATTTTATTGATGCTTAAAAATCAAAGAAAGGAAACAAAATTATATTATCCCTTTGAAATGATAAAAGCAAAATGAGAAGTGAGAAAGTGTTTGCACATGGGATCTTTAAAGTAGAAGGAGAATGTTATTTTGAAAGTGAGAAATCATTTTGAGAAGAAAATCAACTGCAAGGTTGATTTTGAAAAATGATCAGCGTGAGAGCTGATCTTTGAAAGGGGAATCAACACGAGGGTTGATTTTGAAGAGAGATCATCATGAGGGTTGATGTTGAAAACGAATTGGTTTAACACTAATTTTGGAAAAGAAAATCAACACAAGGGTTGATTTTTAAAAGATAATGGTTCGAAACCAATTTAAGAAAAGAAGATCACCGCGATGGTTGATTTTTGAAAAAGATTGGGCCGAAATATTAAACTTTTGGGTGATCATAACAAAGATGTTTGTAGAAAATTTTCAAAAATTTCACGATTTTTGAAAAACTCTCATAGATAATTTCATTTCTCTCATGAATGATGTTGGGATTGCCCCTCATCTTAAAAAGAATGTGATTTTAATGTGGCTTAATAGAAGCTGATGGCAAAGAAGGTTCTTTAAAATGAAAAAGGTGCCCTAATGGGGCAAAAGAAAGGAGTATTGGATGAAGAAAATTGACATTTTATTGATAAGCAGAACTGATAACAAAAAGACTGCATATTTATAAGCACTCGACCAAAAGGTTGCAAAAACTGGACTAACTTGCTCCTACGAGGTGACTGTTAAAACGAAAGGAAGAAAGCAGGGAACTTTAACATCATCAACTTTCTGAATGATCTCGGAAAGGCTTGGTCAAGATGGCCAGCTCGTCTTCTTCTTCCTCTTCAGCAAGGAGGCTCTTGTCAATGCAATCCTGAACAATATTTTTGAAGACAAAACAATGATCGATGTCATGCCCCACTGCCCAATGGAACTTGCAGAACTGATTCATGAACCTTCCCATGATGGTGGGAGGAGTTGTGGCCTTTGGGAGCTTCACTAATCCCTTGGTCAGCATGAATTCAAGGGCTTCTTCGAGTGTTTGTTTGAGAGGAGTGAACACACGATCATTACTCCAACCTTCACGCTTTATCTTTTCATTTTGTGGAAAGTTGGGCTGAGATAGCTTGCTATTCTGTTTTTCCTCTCGATCTGCATGGTTGTCCTTACTATTTTTGTTATCATTGCGGCTGATGTTAGCGGAAGAGGTGAAATTTGCCTTTTTCTTTGAATCTAGATTGTTCTTGACGAGGGTGATACCATCATAGACACCGTTCTCTATTCTCATCTCGAGTCATTCGGCTCGTTCAATGAGTTCAATGAAAGACTTGGACGGTGAGGTAGAAATGAGACTCCTCAAAGGCTGTGAAAAGTTGTTGAGGATCAGTGATAAAGCATGTCTCTCTGATATAGGATCCCTCATTTTGTTGCAGGTCTTTCTCTGTAACGCCCTGGATTTCCAAAACAAAGCTAAGTTACAATTTTCATGAATTTCTTTTTTTTCTTTGCATCGGAACTTACAAAAGCTTTTAGCAGCGAAATCAGACGATAATGAGTCGTGAGTTTTAGAAAACTCCGGACACGTTGTAGGTATGTGGCCAAGCAACTCATTGACCACCAAAGTGTTCTATTTTATCGAAAACCACATGTTTATTACAACATCACTGCTTGGAAAAGCAGTATAGGTTCAATAAAAGGAAGCAGTACAACTCTGTCTAGAGAAACCCTGGAACTCGATGTCGCCTTGCTCCGCATATCACCACGCAGGTACAACACCTGCAATCCCCATTAAATGGCTTTCAAACTACTGATGGTCTGGTAAGAATGCAATCATATGTTCATTCAACTCAAGTATATACGATGACCACTTAGGGTCGCAATTCGTAATAACGACGCTCTAGTCTCCACGACTTAGCGTATATCGCAAGAGCCTCCTCAGAGCTATGAGTTGAACATCCGCTTGAGTCCTCATGACTTAGAGCAAGCCTTTTCAGGGTTGTGATTTGGATAACCGCTTAAGTTTCCAGGACTTAGCCATGACCTCTTCCGGGTCTCAAAGGGATGTCTAGCTCAAGTCTTCATACTTGGCACATCCGTATCCCACGCATCTAAGAACAGCTCCTCAAGCTTCGCTTAGTCGTATGGATAGAACACGAGACTTTGCCCAGTCGGTCCAGTCGTATACCGAACATGACACCTTCACAAAGGTTATACAGAACTGACTCAACAACGTCATCCACTCATACATTCAAGCATCGTTGAACCTAAGCTAATACATTGTTTCGATATTTAACCTCTTCCACCCTTGGTACGCGGGCAAAGCAATTGTTCGGACATCAATTTGACGTTCTGGGGGTTGATTATTCTATGTATTTTAGATACCCCAGAGGCCTGTTGACCCTATCCATAATAGGGCAGTGTGTTTCAACTAGGAGAACCCTACTAGGCCCATATTCGGATGCATCCTCTACTTGCAAAAGTTGGGTTAAATCCTTAGATCTTAAGGATTACTACGACCCCAAAACCCATGAGTGACTGAGGCCATCATGGACTCTATCAGGTCTAAAGTAAAATACGTGTCACTCATGACTGTACCGTCACTGTCATTCCACAGTGAGCATAATTCATGAAGGGGTCTGCCAATCTTACAATTACTTGGACAGATATAAGCATGCCATTCAGGCAGCTCATGCTTTAGCACTACGAAAGTATGTACCCGACCCCATTCAGTCCGCCCCAATACAGTCATTACTGAGGGGGTACCCCTAACACGATTTTCAACCGCGGGGTAATTACGACCTTAAGTCTTATTCATATGCATACAGAACACCGCTCTTGGCACTACGGCCACCACAAGCATCACACCTCTTTGGGTGAAAACAACACACTCTGGCTCTTCAGCCCTTACGAGTCTGGTTGCGTAACCGTTCTTAGTGAGCATGCATATGACTCGATCTAAATAGATCAGCTACTCGGCGTATTTTTACGCAACGAGTCCAAACCTAGTCAAGGCGCAACCTCTACTCTGGCTCAGCGGCCCTTACGAGCAAGGTGCCCTCGTAGGCACAGGGATACGAGTTGTTCTGGCATTGTTCCATCAACGGACATCATTATGCCGTTCAACTGGTTTCGGCAACTTTTCTGCCAACCATTTGGTCAGCACCTCCCGTGCTCTATCAGCAGTGATGCAACGAACCCTTCTACGTTGTAGAAGGCATTCTATGAACCGGGTAGCACTCTGCTGTATAACAAACTATCCTGCTACGTACATTATGAGCTATTCTTAGCTTCTTCAGAAATTTCTGCAGCACTTCCTCTCTTTTACGGAGAAAGCGTGTGTTTCTTTTATCCATTTCAGCGGCATCTCCCCTCTTTGGCGGGAAATCGCTACGCTTAACTCGGGAAATGGATGTTCACCGTTGTGCGTACTTTGCATCCATCAAGATTGCAAAAACCCTGGGTCATAGCCAGGCCATACGTAATTGACTTAGTCTTTACGTAAAGAGCATTTTGCCAAAAAGCGAAGCCTTTCCAATAGGGGCTTCTTTTGTCAAGCAGAATCTTGAACGAGGAGCGGTCAGGGAATCGCATTGGCAATTTGGAGTTGATGTCTATTTGAACGCTCATTTACGCGCCATATATTTAGTATAAGCAGAAGCCTTGGTATCATTCAACACGACGGCGTAAGTAAATACATTGCAGAAAGCAGAAGCCTTGGCATCATACGACGCGACGGCGTAAGTAAATGCATAATCGGAAGTGCGGTAATCGTAAATTGTAGAAAACATGAGCCTTGGCATCATACGACGCGACGACAAAGGTAAATTACATAGCCTGTGTGATATAAAACGTGTTGGCAGAATCAGCAGATATACACCTAGATCTGCATCCAACGATAGTTACGAGGCGAGCGGGTGAACACTGAAGTCTTCTGAAGGGCTCAACCAAGAACTAAAGTGAGATACCATTTTGAAGAACACATATACTGCGTATTTGAACATATATATATCCGACGATAGTTACGAGACGAGCGGGTGAACACCGAAGTGTCCAAAAAGAGCTCAATCAAGAACTAAAGCAAGATACTACTTCAAAAAGTATATGCTATATACAAACAATCAAATACTTGAGAGAGATAGATCAACGAAGCGAACTTACTTCAAATCATGGAAGAAACGGCTCCAGAACGCTTCGATGCTTCGAACGAGGCTAGACTTCAAAAAAGTTCAACTTCGAACTTCGGACGAAAAAGGACTTGGATTTTGACTTTGACCAAACCAGGTTCAAGTCAAGTCAACTGGGTTTGGACTTAGGTCAGGTAGGTTTAGACCTAGGTCAAGTGGGTTAGGACCAGGTCAGGCAGGCTAAGACCAGATCAAGCAGGCTCAGGCTAAGTCAGGTAGGCTCAGACCTACTGGGCTAGGTAGGGGAGGTTTTAGGAAGTAGGAGAGAGAAAGAGGAGGCTAGAAAGGAGGGGGACGATTTTTTCTAAATGGGAGGGCCTCTATTTATAGATTCTGAAACTTGGACCGCAAGTTTCAGAATCTCCCTTTTACCCCTAGCTTCTTTTTAATACCAAGAGGTTCCTTGGTGTGGGGCCCACTTGGATATTCCATGGGATATTTTTGTGGGTCCCACCAGATATTTTTTGAGGAATATTTTGAAATTCCACTAGAGGGGGGTGGGGGTGAATAGTGAAATTCTAAATAGATTGATAAATTAAAAATAGAATGCAATAATGCACAACACATAAAGCACAAAATTTATACTGGTTCGGTCAAAACCCTGACCTACATCCAGTCCCCAAGCAAACCACTTGAGCTTTCCACTTTAACATCCGAGTTACCGGATAAATAGTACAACACCCTCTTCCTCAGAGGTCTTCTTCTCTCAACAGAGAAGGGGCACACCCTCTTTCGCAGAGGTCTTCTTCTCTCAACATGGAAGGGGCACACCCTCTTTCACAGAGGTCTTCTTCTCTCAACAGAGAAGAGGAACACCCTCTTTCACAGAGGTCTACTTCTTTCAACAAAGAAGGAATACAGTGAATAACAGAAAGTTTACAATACTTCCTATAGAACCTTCAGAATGATATGAATGCACGAATGAAGGCTTCTCAGAATGTTTTGTTCTTTTCACTTAGAATATACTCTTTGTCAAAGAGCTATTCTTGATTTTTTCTCTTTCTTTTCTTTTTCTTTTTCAAGGCTCTCTTTCAAATATCGAATAGGATTTTTTCTCGTTGTAAGCTCACATGTCCTTAGTGAATAAGTTATTTGATTGTGTTTATATAGCCTTAAAAAAATAGCAGTTGCCTTTTTGAAATGATAGTCTTTTTGGGATGTGAGATGTTAAGTCATTTCAAAAAACATCTTTATGGATTTTCGAAAAAGTCTTCTTTCCATAAAAGTAGTATTTGGGGTACACTAGTCGTTGTAATATTTTAGGTATGATATATTTTATGTAAAAAGTCTTTTTCTTATAATAGTATATTGAACGTTGGATGTGTAAGCCATCATGTAGTTTTGTCTTTATTCTAATTAATGATTTGTAGTACTTAAGTATTTTATTTAGAAATTGTCACTTCTTTACTTAAATGAGTGTAAGTACAATAAATGCTTTGAGATCTTTATTTGTAAATAATCATATCAAGAATTTCTTTATGATGTGTTATTTAATGTCTACAGAGAGAATGAAGACTTTAAGCAAGTCAACATTCTTGAGTGAGATTAAAATAGTTATTTCTAAAAAGATTTTTAGAGGAGGTATTTAATGTTTTACAAAGAGAATGATGACTTTAAGTCGACATTCTTGAGTTGTAAAAAGGTAACTAAAGTCTTTTCTAAACATATTATATTTGTTTTTCTTTGTCTAGCCGATTTCTATGTTTTGTCTTTTTCTTACACACTTGAAATCATTTCCTTTTATTTCTTTTCAAGTTGTCTTATACATGATAGAAGGTACAATTATTGCTTTTTGAAATCATGAGCTAATATATCATGTCAAAATACCTTTTCCATAAAGGTTTGTAAGAAGGTACAATTATTGGTTTTCAAAAAGGTGTTTTTTGAAACTATCGTATACTTTTATGAAATATAGCTTTTGGGAATGAGTTACTTTTATGATAAAGTATGTAATATGCAATATGCATGCTTCTGAAGGTTCTGTTACATATGACTCTAAAGAAGAAAAAAGTCTTCATCTTGAGGAAGTCGATCTCTTTAGATGATTTTTAAGAATGCATGGCTCATCAAGCTTTTTCTTCAAGAAGTATGATTGCATCACGGTTGTACTTGAACAGGAGGTCTCTATCCTTTTGGGTGAGATATCCTTGCATTAAATACTCGTTAGATACATGGCAAAGCATATCCAGTCATAATATAACATTTTTCAAGAAGACATATTATCATATCATATTAAATCAAATATGACAGTGTATCATATTGTGTGTCATCAAAATATAGTTTCTCAACATTCTCCCCCTTTTTTATGATGACAAAATATGCTCCCCCTATCAAAAAGATATTATGCATAGTAATAATAATATCATAAGAATATTGAAAAATGTCAAAGAGTATTTTTCTCCACTATTGGAGACAGGTTTTTCTCCCCCTTTGTCATGGACAAAAAGGAGGGGATCAGAGTAAGTAGAGGTATTACAGACCAAATGAAAAAAAAGGTATATAAAGTTATTACAGACGAAATGAATAAAGAGTTCATTCTGAACCGGATGAGGGGTGAAACTTCCTAAGTAATGCATCTTGGCCGGTTTGCATTGATGCTTGACTCTTGAGAAGGAGATCCTGGGTGTTTTGTACATTGACAAGTGCTGAGAAGATGTCAAGGTCAAAAGTTGCTGCTGGATCTGCTTCTTGAGGGCCTTCGTCGTTAGAGTTTAGTGAAGAGGACTCTTCCTCATGGAGAGAGGAGTCATCAAACGTGCGGTTGGAGTGATAGACGACATCAGTTTCAAGCGGTATTTGGAAGTATTCAAGAATGAGGGTGATAAAGTACCCGAACGGAAGAGAGTGAAAGGAACGAAAATTAATCATGTTATGTACGATGATACTAGACCAGTTGATGGGAAAGACACAGAAGATTGCAAAAAGAAGAAGGGAGATTTCATTGACAATAAATCCCCTAGAGGGTGACTTAGGGACTATGTTGGAGGAAAGAATTTTGGACAACAATAGAGCATGAGGCTTTAAGGTGCTTTCATGCCACGGAAAGTGGGTGGAGCGAGTGGAGAGGAGGACTTTCTTAAACACAGTTCGGTCAAGAGGAACTATGTTGGGGAGCTCAATCCCGTAGGAAGATATATTCAGAATGTGGCCTAACTTAGACATGTCGAAGGAGAAGACTTTTCAATGAACCATGGAAGTGATAGTAGAGTGATCATGGTCGACAAAAAGGTTTGTGTAGAACACTTTGATGAGATGTGGATAGACGGTCATTAATTTTGGAGAGGCTAGGACATGAATAAATTCGGAAAGTTAAGTTTGTAAATCAAATGATGGAAAGACTTCAAGATGAACTAACTTGCCTGGTTGGATGGTCATGGAGTTAATGGAGTGATATGTGTGAATGAGATCCGGAAATCTCAACTCAAAAGCTTCAAGCATGTTAATGTTGGATGTGGAAGAGGATGCCATTTGCAAGTACTTTTGATCAAAGAGAGACTTAGAAAGAAGAGCTTGGAAAGAATGATAGCTTGGATAGAGAAATTCGAGTGGAATGGTGAGGGATGAACCAATCTATTAAATAGAAGGAAGAAAATAATTGTGATACAAAATGAATGACATTTGAAGTGAATGATTTTTGAATGAAAAAATTCTTGAGTTGTAATTTAAGAGGCTTGTGAATGATAAATCAAATCAATTTTTGGAAGACAGTGTATTATATTAGTGTGAATGACAAGAAGGACAAAGTTATACAAATAGTTTTTCTATATAGAGAAAATTTGCTATGGAAGAGTTTATCGAATAGTGGGATGTGTCATGCTTTGAGTATGGAGTGCCCCATTAGAATAGATGTGTGATGAATGAATAAAGTCAAGAAGGTGAGTAATCTATAGATTTTAAAGATTTTCGTGTGAGGAAGTGATGAGATGTAAGAAAAAATAATGGCCTAATAGAACAGACAACTTTTTATACAATGTTTTTACTTTATGTGAAAGCATTCTAAATTCGTGAAAAAGGAGTTTGGAATAAGACAAAAAGGATATATGAGTGAGATGCAATAATTTCTTATTTAAGAAGTGTTTTTATGGATATGCGTGGAAGGAGTGAGAATAGTCATAAAGAGAGGTGATGCTATATACGAATTTGGAGTGAGATAATAGTGGTCATAAAGGACAACAATCACTTGAGGTTAGATATGAGATGTATGACATAAAGTAAAGTTATGATTGACATGAATTGATGTTTTGCTTAAAGGACATGGTTTCAATGAATCTCGTTTGGAGGGAGTTCATGGTTTTTGAAAAAGATGAATTTAAAAAAATGTAAAGAGGTCAATGGTTACGGATGGAGGCTCACTTCGTATGAGATAGAGAGAGAAAAGGATGGTACTAAAAGGACTTATGAGAATAAAAAATGAAGGACAAGTTGTCGAGAATGAGTTTTCACAATAATTTTTATAAAAGGTGTGAAGGATAAAAAGATAAAAGTAGATTGTACTTAAGATATGATATAAAAGATGACAAAGCATTAAACAGTAAAACTGTACGTGAAATATTAAAGAACTTAACTTTGAAAAAGGTGGTGAATGAAGAAAACAAAAAAAATAAGAAGGATAAACACTCGATTATGACTCAAGTTTGAAAAACAAGATTTCTTATAATGTTAGTCTTTGTTTAAGTTACGTATAGGCATGTTGAGAGATTGATTTAACATAACGATTAGTGAAGTGTCTTGATAGGATGAAAGGAAGTTATGAAAACAGATATTTCATTTGATGATAAGAAACGAAAAATAATGAGTAGTAATGGTCTACTAAAATAAGTGAGGAATATAATATCATGTTGGAGATGGGCTAGCTTATCGTAAGAGAGGTTTTCACGAAAAGACAAAAGTGATTAAAAAAAGTGTTATGAGATGAGTGATGTGAACGATGTCATGATAGTTTTACTTAATGTAAATGGTTCTTATGGATATGTGTGAAAAGAAATAGGACAATGAAATATTATTGATGTGTACTTGAAAGATGACAAGTTGAAAGACAGATGAAAGTGTTTTTATGAATGTTTAGAGTATACGTGAATATGGAGACACAGTTTGACTATAAAAAAAATGTATATGATAGATAAAAGAAAAGATCAATAAGAAGGAATCGATTTTTAAAATAAAACTTTAACAGAACTCATAAGATGTTTTAATCCAAATAAGTGTGATTAATTATAAGTCACTTAATTTGCATATTCCTAATTCTCTTCTAATTCGTGTAAAGTCTTCGTGTTTTAAAGGTTTAGTGAAGATGTCTGCTAACTGTTGATTAGTGGGTATAAATTCGAGTTTAATTATGTTGTTTAAGACTTATTCTCTTAAGAAGTGGTGTCTTATTTGAATATGCTTAGTTCGTGAGTGTAAAATATGATTTTTAGATAAATTTATAGCACTAGTATTATCACAGAAAATAGTTGTATTTTCAAATTTTAAACCAAAGTCTTTCAAAGTTTGTTTCATCCAGATGACTTGTGTGCATGCTAGGCTAGCACCTATGTATTCAGCTTCAGTAGTTGATAATGATACACAGTTTTGTTTCTTACTGAACCATGAAACTAGTGAGTACCCTAGCATATGACATGTTCCACTTGTGCTTTTTCTGTCAGATTTACTTCCAGCAAAGTCAGCATTATTGTATGAGATTAAATCAAATGTAGAAGATTTTGAATAAAATAATCCAAAATCAATTGTGTCTTTTAAATATCTCATTATTCTTTTTACAACTTTAAGATGTGATTCTTTTGGATTAGACTGAAATCTAGCACACAAGCAAACACTGAACATGATATTTGGACAGCTAGCAGTTAAATAGAGTAGTGATCCTATCATACCTCGGTATACCTTTGTGTCCACAAACTTACCATCTTCATCTTTGTCCAAAACAATAGTTGTGCTCATAGGAGTATTCTTTGAAGCAGTTGAGTTCATGTTGAACCTCTTCAGAGGTTCATGAGCATACTTAGATTGATTAATGAAGACGGAACTTGGATTTTCTAGAACAATTCTGAATTGGATTTGAAAGAAAATTCGAGTCGGAACTTGGATCTTCTATACCAATTCAAGACATTTGAAGGAAATAAAGCTAGATGAATTGGATTTGGAAGAAAATTTGAGTCGGAACTTGGATTTTCTAGACCAATTCTGAATTGGATTTGGAAGAAATTTCGAGTAAGAACTCGGATCTTCTAGACCAATTTAAGACATTTGAAGGAAATAAAGCTAGATGAATTGGATTTGGAAGAAAATTTGAGTCGGAACTCGGATTTTCTAGACCAATTCTAAATTGGATTTGGAAAAAAATTCAAGTCGGAACTCGGATTTTCTAGACCAATTCAAGACATTTGAAGGAAAGAAAGCTAGATGAGTTGGATTTGGAAGAAAATTTGAGTCGAAACTCAGATTTTCTATACCAATTCTGAATTAGATTTGGAAGAAAATTCGAGTCGGAACTCGGATTTTCTAGACCAATTCAAGACATTTGAAGGAAAGAAGAGTCGATAAGACATTTGGGGCTAGTTCAACTAGTATAGGCATCGGATTTTGGAAGAGTACCAGTACGAGCGCTGGATTTTAAAATATTCGCCAGTACGAGCACTGGGTTTTAAAAGATTGTTGGTTGATTGTAATATGGGATTTTCAATCTTCACCCTCACAATGACTTAGACAGATGCCACTGGTCTCAGGATTTACCCCTTATCCTGAATGGGAATTTGAGGCAGATGCAAAATGGATGCATGCGGATGCACATGAATGCAAAATGATGTAAATGGATGCATATGTATGCAAAATGAGAGATTTGTTTGATCCTGCCTGCACACAGAGTATTTTGAATAAAAGACGAGTTTATAACAAAAATGCCCGAGTATATTCTGGGAGGAAAAATAATATTCAGATGAAAACATAATCGGTCATTTATTGGAGAAAATTTATTGAAGAATACAGAGGATAGAACATAAGTTTTCTAAGTGTAGAATTTTTTCAAATGTTGGGCATTGATAGGATCGGGTAATTCTACTCTGTCTGCATTAATCAGACGATATGAATTATGTGGTAGTGCTTCTTTCACCACGTAGGGTCCTTCCCAGTTTGGTGACCATTTTCCACGTGGACGGTGCTTGAGATGAGCCGTTGATCTAAGGACCAGGTCATTAACTTGGAATCTTCTTTCGATGACTGACTTGGCGTATTGCCTTGCTATCCTCTGACGATAAGACTGGGCATGCTTTACGGCTTTAAGTCTTTTCTCATCGAGTAGATCTAGTTGTACTAATCTCTGTTGTTGATATTGATCGAACGATAATTATAGAAGAGATGCAAATTTCAGAGCGGGTTTTTGAACATGAAGAGGTAGCACCACCTCGCTCCCATAAACAAGTTCTGAAGGGGTTGCATTGGTCGGGGTTCGAATGGTGGTTCGATATGCCCAGAGTGCATCATGGATTTTCTCGTGCCAATCACAACTATTGCGTTGGGGCGCCACCTCGCTCCCATAAAATTTTTTTCACTGAAATTTCCAAGTTTTTCAAGGTCAGGGTTTGGGGTGCCACATTATGCATTTACTTACGTCGTTGCGTTGAATGACGCCAAGGCTCCTGCTTTCTACAAATATATATGTAGAATATTTTATTCAGTTACACACCCTGAACACTAAATATATGCATTTCCTTTACGCTGCCGCTGTATAAGGCACAAGCTTCTCCTTATACTAAATATATGGCGCGTAAGTGAGCGTTCAAATGGAGATCAAACTCCAAATCGCCAATGTGATTCCCTTACCGCTCCTCGTTCAAGATGGTGCTTGATGAATAAAGCTCCTATTGGAAAGGCTTTACTTTTTGGCAAAACTGCTCTTTACGTAAAGACTAAGTCGTTTACGTATGGCTTGGCTATGGCCCAGGGTTCCCAACAACCTTGATGGATGCAAGGTACGTACAATGGTGCACATCCATTTTTCAACTTAAGCGTAGCGACTTACCGGAAGAGGTGAGATGCCGCTGAAATGGATAAAAGAAATGCACGCTTTCTCCGTCAAAGAGAGGAAGTGCTGCTAAAATTTTTAAAGAACCTAAAAATAGCTCAGAAATAATATAGCAGGTTACTCCGTCATATAGCGGAGTGCTACCCAATTCTTGGAATGCTTTCTACAACGTAGAAAGGAGCGTCGCACCACTGTCGATAAAGCAGGGGAGGTGCTGACGAAATGGTTGTCAGAAGAGCTGCCGAAACCAGTTGAATGGCATAATGATGTCTGTTGTTGAAACGATGCCAGAATCGCTCATCTCCCAAATACCTGTAAGGGCACCATACTCGTAAGGGCCGCTGAGCTAGAGTAGAGGTTGCACCTTGACAAGGTTTAGACTCGTTGCATAAAAATACGCCGAGCAGCCGATCTATTGAGATCGAGTCATATGCATGCTCATTGAGAACTGTTATACAACCAGACTCGTAAGGGTTGCAGAGCCAGAGTGTGTTGTTTCCACCCGGAAGAGGTGACGTGCTCATGATGGCCATAGTGTCGAGAGCAGAGTTAAGCATGCATATGAATAAGACTTAAGGTCGCATATACCTCGTGGTTAATGATCGTATTAAGGGTATCCCCCTCGGTTGATGACCATGCTTGGGGCATACTGAATGCGGTCGGATACATACTCCTGTAGTGTAGCGGCACGGGCTGCCTAAATGGCATGCAATATCTGACCAAGTAATCGTAAGTCTGGCTGACCCCTTCAGGAATTATGCTCACTATGGAATGACAATGATGGTACAACCTTGAGTGACATGTAATTACTTTAAACCTAATAGAGTCCACGATGGCCTCAATCACTCATGGGTTTTGGGGTCGTGGTTATCCTTAAGATCTAAGGATTGAACCCAACTACTGTAAGTAGAGGATGCATCCGAATATGGGCCTAGTAGGGTTCTCCCAGTTGAAACACACTGCCCTACTATGGATAGGGTCAACATGCCTCTGACGTATCAAAAATACATGGAATAATCAACCCCCAGAACGTCGAGTTGATGCCCAGACAATTGCTTCGCCTGCGTACCAAGGGTGAAAGAGGTTAAATATCGAAACAATGCATTAGCTCTAGGTTCAGCGATGCTTAAATGTATGACTGAATGGATGTTGTTGAGTCAGTCCTGCATAACCTTTGTGAAGGTGTCATGATCGGTATACAACTGGACCGACTGGGCAAAAACCTGTGTTGTATCCGCACGACTAAGCGAAGCTCGAGGAGCTATCCTTAGATACGTGGGATACAGATGTGCCAAGTATAAAGACTTGAGCTAGACATCCCTTTGAGACCCGAAAGAGGTCAAGGCTAAGTCAAGGAGACTTGAGCAGTTATTCAAATCACAGCCCTGAAGAGGCTTGCGCTAAGTGTAACGCCCCGGATTTCCAAAACAAAGCTAAGTTAAAAATTTCATGAATTTTTTTTTTTTTCTTTGCAGCGGAACTTAGAAAAACTTTTAGCAGCGGAATAAGACGATAATGAGTCGTCAGTTTTAGAAAACTCCGAGCACGTTGCAGGTATGTGGCCAAGCAACTCATTGACCACCAAAGTGTTCCATTTTATCGAAAGCATATGTTTATTACAACACTACTGCTTAGAAAAGTAGTGAAGGTTCAATAAAAAGGAAGCAGTACAACTCTGTCTAGAGAAACCCTGGAACTCGATGCCGCCTTGCTCCGCATATCGCCACGCAGGTTCAACACCTGAAATCCCCATTAAACGGGGTCAGAACCACTGATGGTCTGGTAAGTAGGCAAACACCTATCTATTCAACTCAAGTAAATGCATAGACCACTCAGGGTCGCAGTTCGTAATACGACGCTCAAGCCTCCATGACTTAGCGTATATCGCAAAAGCCTCATCAGGGCTATGAGTTGAACATCCACGCAAGTCGTCATGACTTCGCATAAGCCTCTTCAGGGCTGTGAGTTAGAATAACCTCTTAAGTCTCTATGACTTAGCCTTGACTTCCTCAGAGTCACGAATGGATGTCTAGCTCAAGCCTTTATGCTTGGCACATCCGTATCCTACGAATCTAAGGACAGCTCTCCGAGCTTCTCTTAGTCGTACGGATATCAATGGGGTTCTTTCCCAATCGGTCCAGTAGTATACCGACCATGACACCTTCACAAAGGTTATGCAGGACTGACTCAACAACGTCATCCACTCATACATTCAAAGTAGCATTGTACCTAAGCTAATGCTTTGTTTCGATAATTGTACCTCCCCCTGGGCTTAAGGGACTCATATCTGAGCGACAATGCGACGATCTGGGGGTTGATTATTCTATGTATTTTAGATACCCCAGAGGCCTGTTGACCCCATCCCCCTAGTAGGACGGTACAGCATACCCGAAGAGATCCTTACTAGGTATCCGAATGCATTCTGCTACTGCAGTAGTTGGGTTCAATCCTTAGATATTTAAGGATAACCACGACCTCCATACCTCTGAGTGACGAAGGCCATCAATGAACTCTATCAGGTTCGGGTGAAATATATGTCACTCAAGGCTGCGCCATCACCGTCTTCCTCGATGAGAAATTCTGAAAGGGGCCTGCCGGTCTTACAATTACTTGACGAACATTGCATGCCTATAGGGCAGCCTTTGAGAAGTATGTACCTGACCCCAATCAACCACACGGTTTTCACCGTGGAACAAAGGTTTTATTCATATGCATGCTTAACTCTGCTCTCGGCACTTCGGCCTTGACGAGCACTTCACCTCTTTCGGTGGAAACAACACACTCCGGCTCAGCGGCCCTTACGAGTCTGGTTGTCTGATAATTCTCAATGAGCATGCACATGACTCGATCTCTACGGATCGGCTACTCGGCATATTTTTACGCAACGAGCTCAGGACCTCGTCAAGGTGCTACCACTACTTTGGCGCAACGGCCCTTACAAGTATGGTGCCCTTGCAGGTGCCAGGGAGACGAGTTATTCTGACATCGTTCCAACAAAGGGCATCATTGTGCCACTTAACTGGCTCTGGCAGCTCTTCCGCCAACCATTTTGTCAACACCTTCTCTGCTCTACCGGCAGCGGTGCGACGAACCTTTCTACATCGTAGAAGGCGTTCCATAACTAGGTAGCACTTCTGCTACGTTCTTTCTGAGCCATTCTTTAGCTCCTTCAGGAATTTCAGCAGCACTTCCTCTCTTTAACGGAGAAAGCGTGCGTTTTCTTTTATCCATTTCAGCGGCATCTCCCCTCTTTGGTGGGAAATCGCTACGCTTAACTCGGGAAATGGATGCGCACCGTTGTGCGTACTTTGCATCCATCAAGGTTGCAGGAACCTTGGGCCATAGCCAGGTCATACGTAATTGATTTAGTCTTTACGTAAAGAGCATTTTGCCAAAAGGCGAAGCCTTTCCAATAGGGGCTTCATTCGTCAAGCAGAATCTTGTACGAGGAGCGGTAAGGGAATCGCATGGGCGATTTTGGAGTTGATCTCCATTTGAACGCTCACTTACGCGCCATATATGTAATATAAGCAGAAGCCTGTGCTTTATACAGCGGCGGCGTAAAGGAAATGCATATACTATTGTTCAGGGTGTGTAACTGAACGAAATATTCTACATATATAACAAAGCAAAAGCCTTGGCATCGTTCGACGCGATGGCGTAAGTAAATACATTGCAGAAAGCAGGAGCCTTGGCATCGTTCGACGCGACGGCGTAAGTAAATGCATAATCGGAAGTGCTTTAATCGGAAGTACAGAAAGCAGGGAGCCTTGGCATCATACGACGCGACGGCAAAGGTAAATTACATAGCCTGTGCGATATAAGACGCGTCGGCAGAATCAACAGATATACACCTAGATCTGTATCCAACAATAGTTACGAGGCGAGCGAGTGAACACCGAAGTGTCCTAGAGGGCTCAACCAAAAACTAGGGTGAGATACTATTTTGAAGAACGCATATACTGCGTATTCGAATATATATATCTGACGATAGTTACGAGGCGAGCGCGTGAACACCGAAGTGTCCTAGAGGGCTCAACCAAGAACTAAAGCAATATACTACTTCAGAAAGTATATGCTATATACAAACAATCAAATACTTGAGAGAGATGGTTTAATGAAGCAAACTTACTTCAATTTGAGGAAGAAACGACTCCCATTGCTTCAAACGCTTCGAACGAGGCTCGACTTCGAAAAAGGATCAACTTCGAACTTCGGACGAAAAAGGACTTGGACTTTGACTTTGAACCAAACCAGGTTCAAGTCAAGTCAACTGGGTTCAGACTTAGGTCAAGTAGGTTCAGACCTAGGTCAGGTGGGTTAGGACCAGGTCAGGCAGGCTCAGACCAGGTCAAGCAGGCTCAGGCTAAGTCAGGCAGGCTCAGACCAGGTCAGGTGGGCTCAGGTGGGCTAGGCTAGGTAGGGGAGGTTTGGAAAAAGGAGGAGAGAGAGAGGGGTTGGCGATTTTCTAAAGGAGGGGGGGTCCTCTATTTATAGATTCTGAAACTTGGGCCCCAAGTTTCAGAATCTCCTTTTTACCCTTGGCTATTCCGGAAATTCCAAGAGGTTCCTTGGAGTGGGGCCCACTTGGATATTTCCATGAGATATTTTTGTGGGTCCCACCAGATATTTTCTGAGGAATATTCCTGTGGGTCCCACCAATATTTTCGTGGGTCCCGCAAGAATTTCGGGTTTTCGGCGATTTTTTTCCGAAAAATTCTGAGTACGCCATTCCATTTGTATTGACGTAACTAAGAAAGTTGGCTCACAGGAATCCTTTGATTTCGTTCAGGTAGGAAGTTATGGATTCCAGAGTGTTTGGGCATATATTCGCGATTCGACGAATATCCTAAGTATAAGTGGCTCGCAGGAATTGATTCGTTTCGCATTGTGAGAAGAAATGCTATTTTTACCGGTAAATGCCTCATGAATTTTATTCAGATATTTTCTGAAAAATTGCGGGTCTTACATCATTACCCCCTTAAAGGAATTTCGTCCGCGAAATTCAGCTAAGAGTACAAGGTGAAGAGTTCAGGATATTTATCCCGCATATCCGATTCAGGCTCCCAAGTGCAATCATCGATTCCGTGATGTTGCCATCTCACTTTGACAAGTGGAATGACCTATGTCCTTAGCACTTGCTCTCGTCGGTCCATGATCTCTACTGGCCCTTCTTCCACCGTCATATCCTCCTGGATGTCAATATCTTCATGTTGGATGACGTGGGAAGGGTCGTGAACGTATTTTCTAAGCATTGACACATGAAATACATTGTGTATCTGTGTATACTGCGGTGGCAATGCTACTCTGTAGGCGGTCTCTCCTATCCGGCTCAAAACCTCGAAGGGACCAACGAATCTGGGGCTGAGCTTCCCCTTCTTTCCGAAACGAAACACACTCTTGGTTGGGGAGACCTTGATAAAAACCTTATCTCCAACCGCAAAAGTGAGTTCCCTACGCCGCTGATCAGCGTAGCTCTTCTGTCGACTCTGAGCAGTCAGTAGCTTCTTCCTGATCATGTGGACCTGCTCAGTATAATGCTGCAACACTATGGGCGAGTCCAAGGTTCGCTCACCCACTTCACCCCAATGGATTGGTGATCGACAGGGTCGCCCGTACAAGGCTTCATACGGTGCCATCCCAATGCTAGCGTGGTGGCTATTATTATAAGCAAATTCAGCCAACGCTAGGTGGGAATCCCAATCACCTTTCCATTCTAGCATACAGGCTCTTAGCATATCTTCGAGAGTCTGTATGGTTCGTTCTGATTGCCCATCTGTTTGAGGATGGAATGCTGTACTGAACTTGAGTTTCGTCCCCAGGGCTCTCTGAAGCTGCTCCCAAAAGTGAGAGGTAAATTTCGGGTCACGATCGGATATGATCAAAATCGGCACTCCATGGAGTCTAACGATTTTCCGAATGTAGATCTCCGCCAATCGTTCAGTTGAGTATCGAGTGTTGATTGGCAGGAAGTGAGCAGACTTGGTGAGTCTGTCTACGATCACCCATATTGAATCATGTTGTCTCTTGGACCGAGGCAATCCAACGATGAAATTCATCGTAATGCCCTCCCATTTCCATTCTGGAATCTCGATCCGTTGCATTTTTCCACCAGGTCGTTGATGCTCAATTTTTACTTGCTGGCAGATTAAACACCTTGAGACAAATGTAGCCACATCACGTTTCATACCCCTCCACCAGTACTTTCTCTGTAAGTCCCGAAACATTTTTGTACCTCCAGGGTGAATGGTGTACTTGCTGTTATGAGCCTCCTGGAGTACTTCCTGTCTTAGCTTAGGGTTATTTGGAACCCAAATTCTTTCTTCCATCCATATTCCTCCATCCTCTTTTAAATGGAAGAAAGTGTCATCTTTTGCAGCACGAGCTTTTAATTCCAAGTACTGGGGGTCCTTGAACTGTTCGGCTACGATGCGATCGAGGATCTCGATATGGATTGTCAGGCATGACAATCGAATCTTTCCTGGGTCAGCCAGGAATGGCTTCCAACTGACAAAATCCTCCATCAGCTTACATTGTCCGGTGAGGCTGGCCAGAGTGCCAACAGTCTTGCGACTAAGGGCATCTGCTACAACATTCGCTTTTCCAGGGTGATAGGAAAGCGTGAATTCATAGTCTTTGAGGAATTCCAGCCATCGTTGTTGCCGCATATTGAGTTCTTTTTGAGAAAAGAGGTATTTTAGGCTTTTATGGTCCGACATGACCTCGAATTTCTCTCCATATAGGTAGTGTCGCCAGATTTTAAGCGCGAACACTACCACGGCAAGCTCAAGATTGTGGGTTGGATAGTTTTTCTCATGAATTCTTAACTGACGGGATGCATAGGCGATTACTTTGCCATGCTGCATCAATACACAACCCAGACCTGTTCCCGAGGCATCGG
This sequence comes from Nuphar pumila, assembly GCF_984573655.1. Classification (NCBI taxonomy): domain Eukaryota; kingdom Viridiplantae; phylum Streptophyta; class Magnoliopsida; order Nymphaeales; family Nymphaeaceae; genus Nuphar; species Nuphar pumila. The sequence goes on along the minus strand of NC_143252.1, from coordinate 85,845,791 downwards.
TATAAGCAACGAAGCCTCCCTGACCAGAAGGTAAGGTAAGGACAGGGGCAGTGGTAAGCCTCTGTTTGAGAACCTCAAAGCACTCCTTACACTGGTCAGTCCATTCAAACTTGACTCCCTTTTTCAGTATTTTCGTCATTGGTACGGCGATTCGGGAGAAGTCCTGTATGAACTTCCGATAATATCCGGCAAGTCCAAGGAAGCTTCGGACCTCAGTGATATTTTCTAGCTGCTTCCAGTCTATCATAGCTTCGACCTTCGCAGGATCTACTGCGATTCCATCTTTTGAGATCACATGGCCAAGGAACATTACTTTGTCTAGCCAGAATTCACATTTTGAAAACTTGACATATAATTGATTATCTTGAAGGGTTTTCAAGACGATTCTCAAGTGCTCCTTGTGTTGTTCCTCATTCTCTGAATACACGAGAATGTCATCAATGAAGACGATGACAAAAGTGTCTAAGTATGGCTTGAACACTCGGTTCATCAGGTCCATAAAGACAGCAGGCGCATTAGTAAGTCTGATAGGCATTACTACGAACTCATAATGGCCATATCTCGTTCTGAAGGCAGTCTTAGGTATATCCTCCTCCTTAACTCTGAGCTGATGGTATCCAGACCTGAGGTCGATCTTGGAGAACACTCTCGCTGCTCTGAGCTGATCGAATAAGTCCTCAATCCGAGGCAACGGGTACTTATTTTTAACGGTTGCCTTGTTAAGCATCCGATAATCGATGCATAACCGAAGGGATCCATCCTTCTTCTTTACAAACAGCACTGGGGCTCCCCATGGTGACATACTTGGTCGGATGAACCCTTGTTCCATCAGTTCTTCCAACTGACATTTCAACTCACTGAGTTCAGCTGGTGCCATACGATAAGGGGCTTTGGATATCGGCGCTGTTCCAGGTAAGGATTGAATTCCAAATTCAACCTCACGAAGTGGCGGAAGTCCTGGCAATTCCTCAGGAAACAGATCGGGAAACTCCCGCACTACTTCCAAACTCTCAAGGGGTTGGTCGTTGGATTTTTCCACCGAGAGACTCAACAGGAAGGCCACACAACCCTTCCTAAGGTATTTTTGTACCTTAAGTGCTGATATGAGCCTTTTTTGTGGAACTGGTTTGGATAACCGGTATTCCATCTTAGGCAATCCGGGTCGAGATAGAATTACTCTGCCCTCGCAGCACAGAATCTTGGCATTATTCTGAGCCAACCAATTCATTCTCAGAATGACATCGTACTGTATCATATCGATCAGGATGGCGTCAGTAGGCAAGTGTTGCCCTGCTATCTCAATATCCAAATTTTTCACACACCGGATACATTTGGTGCGTGAACCCAACGGGTTATATACTTCGATCATTTTATCAATCGGTTGCACCGAGGCGTGGAGTTGTTCGGTGAAATCGTCAGAGATAAACGTATGAGTAGCACCACAATCAAACAAGACGTAAGCTGCATGTCCATTAACAGGTACGGTGCCTTCAATGAGGTCACCGGTTTCGACTTGTTCAGTCGTTACAGCGTATACACGACCTGCAACAGGCCTTTGTTCTACTCTAGGTGGGGGTCGTTGGACTAGTGTTCGTTGTGGTACTTGTTGAGAGGGTCCGGCAGATCCGGCATTCCTCCTTTGCTCATCAGCAAGCTTCTTCCTGCACTGTCTTGCAATGTGGCCCATTTTGCCACAGTAGAAGCATCCACCTGTGTCACGTGGACATGGTCCTCTTGCGTGATTTACATGGCATTTTGGGCAGTTTGGGTTGGACTGCAGGTTGTTTGGAGCCATGTTCTGCCTTGGCCTTACAACTTGTTGAGTGTTGTTCCCACCTTGGAACCTTTTCTTCTGAAAGGGTTGTCGTGAACCCTGGCCACTTGGAAACATTCTCTTCTTGCTCCCACCATCAACTATGGGCCTTTTTGCTATGATCACTTTTGATTGCTCCCAATCCACTTGTATTTTTGAAGCTGCTGCCACAGCCGTTTGAAATGTTTGGGGCATGCTGGTGATAACCCGTGACCTTAGCCCTTCTCGCAGTCCATTGATGTACTTGTCGGCCCTTTCTTGGTCGGTCTCAAATAACCGGGAGCAGTACCGTTCAAGATTTTGAAATTTGGTGGTATAGTCAATCAGATTCATGCCACCCTGCTCCAATTTCAGAAACTCCATCTTCTTCTTGTTTCTGGAGTGTAATGGAAAGTAATTATCCATGAAAGCTCTCCGGAAGTCAGTCCAAGGAATGACTTCAACTTCCGAGAACTGGATAATCTTAGTGGTATCCCACCACTTTCGTGCGTTGTCTTTCAGCCTGTACGTGCCAAAGTTGGTCTTCTTTTCTTCTAGTACTCCCAGCACCAGGAAGGCATGTTCGGTCTCTTCGACCCAACTTTCTGCCAGTTCAGGATCGGCTCTACCGGCGAAGACTGGTGGATCGAGCTTGAGGAATTTTTCATAGGTTATTCCCCCAAGGTTTTCGCTTCGAGGTGCGACTGGTTCTGGCCTTGTTTCTCGAATGGCAGTAACCAAATTGTTGAGTGTTTCCAGCAAGAATCCTTAAGTATGGGACTCCTCGCTCGGCATGGTTCTCCTTGTCGTAGGAGCCATTTATCTACCACATACAAGCAACGTGTTTTAGTTTCACAATGTATATATCGAGCAAAGTTTTATTTACTTAATATACATCACATTTACACAAGCATCGCCTTAAACAAAACGTCATGCCGCACTGGCAGACTTTTAGGCGTCGAGAAACTAGGTACATGAGTCTATTGACTCCAAAACACTACCAGTCTCTTCTAGGAACTGGATTTCTTTCTTGACCCAAAGAACCCGAAGTATCATTTACTTTCACATTGCCTTGGTGCAGGCACAACTAGCTTTGGCTTGGGCAGCACTTCCGCACTCTCAAGCGACTCTTGTGGATAGATCAGTGATGCCGGTCCACTTGCCCATTCAGTGGCATCATGGCTCGGAGAATTCGAGACCATAACGGGATGATATAGGTTGTATCCCTCTTCCTGGCCATTCAGACTCGGCGTTGGTGTAGCCGCTCTGTTCCCCCATATAATAGTACTTTGATTCGAGGAATTTGAAATCATAATGGGATTATAGGAGTTGTTGCATCCCTCCTCCCAACTGTGCAAGCTAGGCGTACATGATGCCTGTTGATAGCCTTGCGATTGACCAAATCCCTCAAGGAAGTTCAAGTCAAATCCTACCAGAGACGGTAGTTCATCAGAAGTTGCTGGAGTACGACTACTCCCTCTACTGGAGTAATGTGGCCCACTAACACGCGAGGTCTCATCCCTAAGACCAAGCGATCCCCGCCGACCCATATCGGCGGTATGCTTCATTTGGCATTCGTTGACGGAATGCCCTTCTTCGCCACAATACTGGCAGTCTTGGACTTCATATGGGCATACCCACTCATCGTGCATGATCCCGCAACGATAGCAGTATCCTCGGGAGTCGTGAGTTGCCATCTATACAAAGATGCACCCAGATCAGAACCAGAAGTACAAAATATACTTACAGTGCGATATGGTGGACAAGACGGATCTCGAACCAGGTTTCTCAGACTCTTGCTCTGATACCAATTCTGTAATGCCCCGGATTTCCAAAACAAAGCTAAGTTAAAATTTTCATGAATTTTTTTTTTCTTTGCAGCGGAACTTAGAAAAACTTTTAGCAGCGGAATAAGACGATAATGAGTCGTCGGTTTTAGAAAACTCCGAGCACGTTGCAGGTAAGTGGCCAAGCAACTCATTGACCACCAAAGTGTTCCATTTTATCGAAAGCATATGTTTATTACAACACTACTGCTTAGAAAAGCAGTGAAGGTTCAATAAAAAGGAAGCAGTACAACTCTGTCTAGAGAAACCCTGGAACTCGATGCCGCCTTGCTCCGCATATCGCCACGCAGGTTCAACACCTGAAATCCCCATTAAACGGGGTCAGAACCACTGATGGTCTGGTAAGTAGGCAAACACCTATCTATTCAACTCAAGTAAATGCATAGACCACTCAGGGTCGCAGTTCGTAATACGACGCTCAAGCCTCCATGACTTAGCGTATATCGCAAAAGCCTCATCAGGGGTATGAGTTGAACATCCACGCAAGTCGTCATGACTTCGCATAAGCCTCTTCAGGGCTGTGAGTTAGAATAACCTCTTAAGTCTCTACGACTTATCCTTGACTTCCTCAGAGTCACGAATGGATGTCTAGCTCAAGCCTTTATGCTTGACACATCCGTATCCTACGAATCTAAGGACAGCTCTCCGAGCTTCTCTTAGTCGTACGAATATCAATGGGGTTCTTTCCCAATCGGTCCAGTAGTATACCGACCATGACACCTTCATAAAGGTTATGCAGGACTGACTCAACAACATCATCCACTCATACATTCAAAGTAGCGCTGTACCTAAGCTAATGCTTTGTTTCGATAATTGCACCTCCCCCTGAGCTTAGGGGACTCATATCTGGGCGACAACGCGACAATCTGGGGGTTGATTATTCTATGTATTTTAGATACCCCAGAGGCCTATTGACCCCATCCCCCTAGTAGGACGGTACAACATACCGGAAGAGATCCTTACTAGGTATCCGAATGCATTCTGCTACTGCAGTAGTTGGGTTCAATCCTTAGATATTTAAGGATAACCACGACCTCCATACCTCTGAGTGACGAAGGCCATCAATGAACTCTATCAGGTTCGGGTGAAATATATGTCACTCAAGGCTGCGCCATCACCGTCTTCCTCGGTGAGAAATTCTGAAAGGGGCCTGCCGGTCTTACAATTACTTGACGAACATTGCATGCCTATAGGGCAGCCTTTGAGAAGTATGTACCCGACCCCAATCAACCACACGATTTTCACCGTGGAACAAAGGTTTTATTCATATGCATGCTTAACTCTGCTCTCGGCACTTCGGCCTTGACGAGCACTTCACCTCTTTCGGTGGAAACAACACACTCCGGCTCAGCGGCCCTTACGAGTCTGGTTGTCTGATAATTCTCAATGAGCATGCACATGACTCGATCTCTACGGATCGGCTACTCGGCATATTTTTACGCAACGAGCTCAGGACCTCGTCAAGGTGCTACCACTACTTTGGCGCAACGGCCCTTACAAGTATGGTGCCCTTGCAGGTGCCAGGGAGATGAGTCATTCTGACATCGTTCCAACAAAGGGCATCATTGTGCCACTTAACTGGCTCTGGCAGCTCTTCCGCCAACCATTTTGTCAACACCTTCTCTGCTCTACCGGCAGCGGTGCGACGAACCTTTCTACATCGTAGAAGGCGTTCCATAACTGGGTAACACTTCTGCTACGTTCTTTCTGAGCCATTCTTTAGCTCCTTCAGAAATTTCAGCAGCACTTCCTCTCTTTAACGGAGAAAGCGTGCGTTTTCTTTTATCCATTTCAGCGGCATCTCCCCTCTTTGGTGGGAAATCGCTACGCTTAACTCGGGAAATGGATGCGCACCGTTGTGCGTACTTTGCATCCATCAAGGTTGCAGGAACCTTGGGCCATAGCCAGGCCATACGTAATTGATTTAGTCTTTACGTAAAGAGCATTTTGCCAAAAGGCGAAGCCTTTCCAATAGAGGCTTCATTCGTCAAGCAGAATCTTGTACGAGGAGCGGTAAGGGAATCGCATGGGCGATTTTGGAGTTGATCTCCATTTGAACGCTCACTTACGCGCCATATATGTAATATAAGCAGAAGCCTGTGCTTTATACAGCGGCGGCGTAAAGGAAATGCATATACTATTGTTCAGGGTGTGTAACTGAACGAAATATTCTACATATATAACAAAGCAAAAGCCTTGGCATCGTTCGACGCGATGGCGTAAGTAAATACATTGCAGAAAGCAGGAGCCTTGGCATCGTTCGACGCGACGGCGTAAGTAAATGCATAATCGGAAGTGCTTTAATCGGAAGTACAGAAAGCAGGGAGCCTTGGCATCATACGACGCGACGGCAAAGGTAAATTACATAGCCTGTGCGATATAAGACGCGTCGGTAAATCAGCAGATATACACCTAGATCTGTATCCAACGATAGTTACGAGGCGAGCGAATGAACACCGAAGTGTCCTAGAGGGCTCAACCAAGAACTAGGGTGAGATACTATTTTGAAGAACGCATATACTGCGTATTCGAATATATATATATCCGACGATAGTTACGAGGCGAGCGCGTGAACACCGAAGCGTCCTAGAGGGCTCAACCAAGAACTAAAGCAAGATACTACTTCAGAAAGTATATGCTATATACAAACAATCAAATACTTGAGAGAGATGCTTTAATGAAGCGAACTTACTTCAATTTGAGGAAGAAACGACTCCGATTGCTTCAAACGCTTCGAACGAGGCTCGACTTTGAAAAAGGATCAACTTCAAACTTCGGACGAAAAAGGACTTGGACTTTGACTTTGACTTTGAACCAAACCAGGTTCAAGTCAAGTCAACTGGGTTCAGACTTAGGTCAAGTAGGTTCAGACCTAGGTCAGGTGGGTTAGGACCAGGTCAGGCAGGCTCAGACCAGGTCAAGCAGGCTCAGGCTAAGTCAGGCAGGCTCAGACCAGGTCAGGTGGGCTCAGGTGGGCTAGGCTAGGTAGGGGAGGTTTGGAAAAAGGAGGAGAGAGAGAGGGGTTGGCGATTTTCTAAAGGAGGGGGGGTCCTCTATTTATAGATTCTGAAACTTGGGCCCCAAGTTTCAGAATCTCCTTTTTACCCTTGGCTATTCCGGAAATTCCAAGAGGTTCCTTGGAGTGGGGCCCACTTGAATATTTCCATGGGATATTTTTGTGGGTCCCACCAGATATTTTCTGAGGAATATTCCTGTGGGTCCCACCAATATTTTCGTGGGTCCCGCAAGAATTTCGGGTTTTCGGCGATTTTTTTCAGAAAAATTCTGAGTACGCCATTCCCTTTGTATTGACGTAACTAAGAAAGTTGGCTCGCAGGAATCCTTTGATTTCGTTCAGGTAGGAAGTTATGGCTTCCAGAGTGTTTGGGCATATATTCACGATTCGACGAATATCCTAAGTATAACTGGCTCGCAGGAATTGATTCGTTTCGCATTCTGAGAAGAAATGCTATTTTTACCAGTAAATGCCTCATTAATTTTATTCAGATATTTTCTGAAAAATTGCGGGTCTTACACTAAGTCATGAAGACTTGAGCGGATGTTCAACTCATAGCCCTGAGGAGGCTCTTGCGATATACGCTAAGTCATGGAGGCTTGAGCGTCGTTATTGCGAACTGCGACCCTGAGTGGTCAATGCATTTACTTGAGTTGAACGGATATGTGATTGCTTGCTTACTAGACCATCAGTGGTTCTGACCCCGTTTTATGGGGATTTGTAAACACCCCAAATTTTCACTCACCTTCCTGACATTTTCACCAATCATCACATTTTGGTTCTTCGAGATCACTAGAGGGCAAAATGGTCATTTTCTGAGATTGGACCTTGCAGAAAGTCCAAAATTCACTCTCAATTCTCCAAATTTCTCTATTTTATCTACAAATTATAAATTTTCAAAATCCTACTCTTGACAAGAAGCTAGAATTTCCAATTCCTGATTCAGAATGGCATTTCATGAGACATGTCTTTGCATATCATCGCATGAGCATTTCATATCATTTCACTACACAACATGTCATTTCGAGATCCAGAATTCTTGATTTTCAAAATTTTCAATCTAGATTCGAGTTTCAACTTTTTTAAAAATTGATTTCAAATCCCTGGGTTTTTAAAATTGCCAATTCTTTCCATCTTAACCCCCAAGACTCTGAATTACAAAAGTTTTCTCAGGAAAACAATCTGGATGTTTTAATATTGATTTTTTTTTTAAATGTCGTCAGTTGAAAAGAAGGGGATGAAGCTTTCAATTTAGAAATTTTATTTCAACTTTTGCAAAAAGACTTCTGAATTTCCTTTACAAAATCTATATAGTTTTAATATTTCGTCCTAAGGGGCCATCTTTCTTCTAATTTTTTTTGCAATTTAGCCAAATTTTGCTCTGTATTTTCTAAATTAGTCTAGTCTTATAAAATTTCCAAAAAAAAGAGTTTTTTTTTTATATTTCGGTTTTGCTCTTATTACAAATAAAGAAATGATGTGGGACCCACCCTGAGGTGGTGTCACACTCAAATTCCCAATTATTTCTTTTATTTCAATCTTGATTTCACGCGGGACCCACCCTGGGGTGGCACAAATTTACTAATCCTTTTCTTTTCATTTTATTTATTTTACAAAATAAGAAAGTGGGCCCACGCATAGGTGGCACCCCACTAGAGCTTCCTGTAAAGAAAAACAAATAAATTTTTTTTATTTCAAAAGGTATCAAATCCGGCTGAGGTGGCGCCACCTTAAAAAAAAAAGAGAAAACCCGTTTCACCCATTTTTTTGTTTTCAGTTTTTCAACCCCCAAATGGCACCACCGTGAAGCCCTAACCACAAAATATTCACTTTACCTAAGTTTCAGGTAAATGAACTCAAAAGTTTTCAAATAAAGAAATCGTCCCCCTCTAAGATTGGCGAGATTTCGAAAATTTTCAAAAGTTTGTTGAAAAGTTTCAAATGATTTCAAAAATTTGTTACGAAGCTTCAAAAATCTTTGATTTTTCTGAAAAGCCTTCTAAAAACCTTTAAAAAGGAACCCCTTCTCTCGTTCACGAGACCAGACGGTTTCCTATTTTCCATCTTCCTCAAGCCGAAGAATCAAGGGGCTCCAGCAGATCTGCAAAGCACACAGAAGAAATACCCCCTTTTCTGTAGTCGGTTCTGAATATTGAGCCTCTTCCTCTCTTTTCCTCTACTTTCCCTCTTCCTTTCTTCCCTATCAGATTCTCTTTCATTCCCTTTTTCGGTTCCCTCTGATGGCTCTCCCCTTGACCAACTAGAGGAAGCCCACCTTCGACGGGTTCACGAAAGTCGGACCTGAAGCACCACTCCCGTGGAAGAACTTGATTCATCTCAATAGACAACGAAGGCATCACTTCATCTGCGAGATTAGTTTGCAGCAATAATATACAGGGAAGCATCGATTCCTTTGATTCACGGTAAGCAGTTCACTCTTTGATCGATGCTTTTTTCCTTTTCCCCATTTTATTTTCTTGGATCTTCACGTTTTCCTCTTTCTTATTTCCCTGTTCACCCAAAAGCAGTGTTGTGTATCATTGAGCTGCCAATAGCAACATCAATGCTACATGTTTTGCAACAGTATCGAGGCCTATTGTGTTTGAGGCTACAATGCATCATATAGTTTAATCTCTACTTTAACGTATTTGTTTTTATTCTCTCTCTGTTTCTTAGTTTAACAGTGGTCATGTTGTTTGAATGTATTCGTTTATGATGATTTTTCATTTCCTTTGCAGTTGTTGGTGAATTTCACATAGCACCTGATGCCTAATCACGTTTTATGTTTTTATAGGCATACTGCCTCTGTTAGATCATTTGCATCCTATATCTAATCCTTTAAAAAAAAAATTCTGTGTTTTGCCAATTTCTTGCATATCATTTTATCACGTTTTGCATCCTATTATGCCATTTTCCACAAGAATTAACTCTATTTTGCAGTAATTAATGTATAGAGTTAAGTTTTATTGTATTTTTTTTTTGGCTGGAAGTAATTTAAGGATACAGAAATTCAGTCTCTCTGGTTATTCCCATTATTCATTTTTCCCTTTCCAAGCATCCATCATATATCTCCTTAATTTCTGCACTTAGCATTTCCGTTAAGTTTGCCTGATAAGGCAATATTTATCTTTTCATTTATAGCATTTCCCATACATTAGCATACGGTTCATCTATGCGTCTTAGTTGTTTATTTTTTTTTTCATGTTGTGAGCATATTGCTTGTATGTTGCTATTCAATTAACAGAGGTTCATGAATAGCTATATTAAATATCATGTTCCATTCCTTTGCATCCAATCTTTATCATTTCAGTTTATAGTTATAGCATGGTATCCATATTTCTCATCCCTTATATTCATTAAATTTTCTTTTCTGTGCCTTTGCAAGTTTGCATTCTTTTCCCTTGTATTTCACTATCACTATATAGCATTTACCCTATCTTCATTTCCAATACATCATCGATGTACTGTAGCGACCCCTTTCTGGTTCCATGTCCCATTTATACTTTTCCTGCTCTTAAACTCCTGCCATTACAAATTTGTGTCAGCAGTGTCGTGTGTATTCTCACTGATAACCCATTGTAACAGTAACTATTCGCACTGGAAAATGGTTTGCAGAAAAAGACACTGTGGGCAAGAAGGGTTTATGAGTGTGATTGTGGTTGAAAACTATCTTGGCTGACATCATTCCGATGTGTTGTAATCGTCTGCCATCCTTCCATTAATTCCTATTATACCATCAGTGCCACAATCTCTTCATTCTACATATCTGCATTTCGACCCTATATATCTGCATTCTTGCCCATGTCATAGCATTATCCCCCCCCCCCACGCCACTCATATTCAGCATTGTCTCACATGCCCTTCTCCCATACATATTTTATTTCATTATGTAACATATGTCCTGCATTTTCATATAATGCAATTCAGCTTTAGCCAACCTTTACTTTAGACATTCAGCATGTGGTTTAACTCTTTTTTTTTTGTAGTTACTTATTATCATTATTTATTTATTTATTATTTTTTTTATCTCATCTGTATTTGTACATTAATACTTTGATCCTTGCATTGTCAGTAACTTTTATATATGTTCTGCACTTATTATATATTCATTGTGCATATAGCCATTGTTGCCTTCTTAACTGCTACACATCTATTGTACATGTTTGCTTGCCTCTTCACTTTACTATTTCACATCATTTGTAATGTTTACACTATCATAGTTGTATCTCTATACTGTTTAACACTTCCATCATCATGCTTCATCCTTAGCTTACACTGTATTTGCTTTATCATCTGATAGCTTCAGCATGACGTCTTTTGCATGAGATTTAGTATAGTGCCTTAGTGCATCTCCTGCACTATATCCACCATTTGAGTTTTTCACAGCACATCAGGATGCATATCACAATACCTGTATATATATATATATATATATATATATATATATTATACTGATAGTTGCATATGGGCATTTAAAATTTTTCCTATGTATTACATTCAGGCTTTTGGCATCAAATTGTGCATTTCTATTGTAATCTATACATAATCGTAGGTGTATTAGCGTTAATGTGAGATTTCCAATTTCTCTTCTATATGTTGTATTTCTTGTGCTAACTCATACTTGCAGGAAAAGTCTGGAAGATGCCAATTCTTTCAATTCTCTTCTTCTATTTTCAGTCATTTCACTTTACGTCGGAAATGTAACAATCAGATGTAAATTTGGAATAATATTTACTTTTACTGCCTAGATTAGGATGCATATCATATAGTTTCTTTCTGTAACATCCTGATTAAGTGAATCATGCATTTTATTTGAAAATCACCATGGATGACATGAATGGCACGTGCAACCGCTATTAGGGAGTTAGTAAACTCGGAGGATTATGTATTTTTGGCCCTAGTCAGAATACGGACGAATCCCAGATCTACTATCTTCTCATTAGCCATATTGAGCCTACACTATTAGGCTATCTTCAAAATCACATCATATTTCCATTTTGCAAAATATTGTGGAATTAAATCAATTAAATCCTAAACATGTTCACGGTTATAATCGGAATATGTAAAGAGCTTACTTTGATTTAATACGCATTTTCCAACAAATTCCTTAGAATTTTTTTTGGATATCTTTATTAAAGTGCATTCATCCATTCAAATCATTTGCATCATGAAATTACCTGCAGTTCTCATGCTTTTTCTCAAGAAAATTTTATTCTAAGGAAATCGATTCCTCAATAGACTCTAAAATTTTTCAAAGTCGGATTTTCTCAAGTTAAGCTTCCTATGATTTTTTCAGGAAACACTTCTTTCTTAGAATTCATTTTCAACTCTTCAAAGGAGATTTTCCAGCATCTTCAAAAACTCTAAATCGATTTCCAAATGCTTCAAGGCTAAGATTCTCAGAATTTCCATTTCCTAAGTTTTGATCTCTTTTCTCGAAAGAGCTTTTCTATGAATCTTCAATCATTTTCCAAAAGCAAAATCCTCAGAGTTGAAGTTTTCCTGACAAACATTTCCCCCTTTTCTCAAGAATTCTTTCCATTTTCCCAGGATTTTTATCCATTTATGATTTTCTCACATCTTTAGAGGTTTTTCTTAAGATTTTCAACTCTTGTTATCAGAGTTTTCCTGAGAAATTGATTTCCATCTTTTGCCTTAGAAACATTTTCCAACTCCAAAGCATTTTCTAAGCATGCATCATGTTTTCCAACCTACATTTTACAAAGTTTCATAGCACATGCCTGAATTCTCTATGCATTTAGGATAGCACACGATTTTGATAATTTAACTAAGTCAAGCACACATTTGATCCTTGGTTCGATTACCTCTGTTAAAGGCGGCAGGAACGGTCGAACCTAGTACCGACAGGTCGAGTCCCATTCTTTAGAATTTTCCCGCTATTTTCAAAATGGAGGTGAGTATTTCAAAACAATTTTCAAATTCTGGTCAAGTTTGACTCGCGAAAGGTTTCCCCTCTCTCCCGCAGGGAAGGGAAAAATTTTGCGACGATGACAGGTTTGGCGACCGTGATGGGACTGTCTGTGTCTGATAAAAAATGTGCTTGATTTAGTTCAATTATTGAAACTGTGTTCTCAAAATGTCAGCTCTTTTGCTTTCTGATATCATGCAAACCTAGGAACCTAGATTCTGACCTAGCACACATTGACTGCATATAGACTAGGCATGGTTTGGTAGGACCATATTGAGGAGATATTTTCATGCTCACATAGACTTAGGTCTAAACACAACTCTCCTTAATTTAGGATCTGAATACAAAAAATGTATGCTCTTTCAAAGATTTTCAAAATCTATCTCTTTTAGGTCTTAGTGCCCTCTATTTTTTGCATGTGATCATTTTTCCAAACCACCCTACCTATCTTTACCCGGTCTTCGCATTGCTGGGCTTTCTTCCAGAACCCTAGTTCGGGACAGAGCCTCACAACTGGGCCACTTATTTGGGTTGACGCCCCCCTACCACGTACAAAGGGCCACCGTCCGAAGTATATCAGTAGGCGCTCAAGGATGTTGCGAAACTTAAACTTAGATCCGGAGTTGAAATTATATGTCACGTGGTTGATCTTTTGTAAATGGTATTTTTAAAATAATAATTTTCAATAAAAGTTGTGGAAAATCGTCAACCAAATGTAAATAACCGACTTTCCACGAAGTGGTAAGTACGGGTCGAATCCACAGGGAACAGGAACTACTTAAAATATTTCTCAAAAATTTAATTTATTAATTACAAATATCAGTCTACAATTACAAAGCTACTACAATTGCAATTGCAATACGAAAAGAAAATGAAACAGCATTTCAGTCTTCTGTGCACGCTAAGGGTATTTTTGTCTTTTCGCCTGTTATCCACTCTTCACACTTGGACAAGAAACCCTGGAAAAGGATTATGCTTTTCAACCTAAAAACAAAGGAAAATGAAGAGTTAGTAACTTATTCTAATAATGCAAGCTATAAATGAAACTAAATCTAATTTTCAAGAAATTAATAAAACAAATCCTAATTATGATAAAACAATTAAAAAAAATATTAAACTAATTCAAAGTCAACTATCCTAAGTCTAACAATGCTGTATGACGCAGATGCAGCACCTAATATGTAGGAAATACTGAAAACAGTACGAAAATGTTAAAAAGAATGAAATTACAAATATGCCCCTACTTAGTGTAAAATAGACTTCTGACAGCTCTTCAGAAACCACTGTTTGACAAAGCAAACGAGGTCCGATTTTCCCGAAATTTGTTTTGTTCTGTAACTAACAGATTAAAAAATCTGACAATTTTGACAGAATGAAAAAATGATATCAGGAACTCCAGATATAAGCGTTTTCAAACTGGGAAAAATCAGGATATCGCAGGTCCCAAAATTTTCAAAACCGAAAAAGCAGTTTTCGCAAAATGCCTAAAAATCAGATCAAACCAACTCGGATAGAGCTGAAATTTGGTCTGCAGACAGTTAACACACCAATAAAGTGAATAAAAGAATAATATTTTGAAAACTCGGAATGTTTGCACATGAAATGACGACAGTGCGACAGGGCAAAAATGGGGTTTTGATTTCAATGTACTATTCACTCTATAAGTCTATTTTAAACCTTAGAAATGCAGTCTAACCCTAATGCAACTCTAAATGACACTGAATAACAATGTATATGCAGATGATGGGTACACTTATGCTAAATGCATTAAAAATAAAATATGATATGCAAATTATGACTAAAACTAAGCTAACTACCGATGTAAATGCACTAAGATAATCAAGGAGATGCAAACCTAGTTATATAAATTAAAAGCTGCAGTTATTACCAACTAACTACAAATAAAATAATGAAACTACAAAAATCAAACACAATAAGCAATTACACCTTAAACAAACACTTCTACAATCTAACTAGATCAATTAAGTAAATAACTAAACTAATTATTCTAAAATTAATATGAATTAAATCTAAATGGAATGAAGCCACTAAAGACCAAAGTGGCTGCGGGTTTAGGATAGGACTAGGGTTAGGATCACTAGGTTGACTCGGTTGACTCAACTAGGCTCGGTTGACTCGGCTGGGCTTAGACTAGGGACACGACACACCTAATTGGGTTAACTAGATTGACTAGGTTAGGTTGACTATCTTATACATTGACTAATTTAGATACTTAGAAATTAATACCTAATTAATTACAACTAACACTAATGACTCCGCTAATTACATGCCTAATATATAAGACCTAATTAAAATTAGTTAACTAAGAACCTAATTCCTACTAAGGTTAATATACTAAACTAAATTAAGTAAATCTAATTCTAGACTTAATACCTATAGACGGTTAGAGAATTAGGAAAGAATAAATGCTCAAAGAAGATGTTGGGAAATTTGATAACTCCAAAAATCGTCCACTGCTTGTCTTGACTTACCTTAATTTACAATTTCAAAAGGTAAGAAGTGGAAATCGTCCAACTAAGAACATTTACACTTCTTTAATGCTTTTCACAAATTATTTAGGTAAGTAGACAATTTGAAATTGTCTACTTCAAAATAGCCTCCACGATTTTGGTTTACCAAAAATTGTTTACAAAACAATTAAGTACCTATTCCTAAAACGTGATCTCCTTTTTAGAAAAGATTTGAACTTCAATTCTCTTTCCAAAAATTATTGATGCTATCTTAAATTTCCTTCCTTGAACTCTATTTCAAACCTGCCTAAAGAGTATCCAACGAATTTGGAGCAATCAATTTGACTCAAAACGTTTTTCTTTTTGGAGCAATTATTCTACTAATTCAACTTTCTTAAAACCACAACAAAAACGTTTTCTATATTATCTCTAATGAATGTAACCACTAAATGAAATTACCTAACCTAAGGAAACTTTCTAAATTTTCACTAAAAACGTCTAAACTAACTCCTCTAATACTTACCTAAATTCTAAACTTACCAAAATGCTAACAAGCTACCAAAAGCAGCCTAGAGCTCGAATTGAGCTCTAATGGCTGCCGCCCCTCCTTGGGGAAGAAGACTACCTAGGCAATACTAAAATCATAAAATAAAAACTACACTAAAACTAATACGAGAATGATAAAACGAAATTAACACCTAACTAAAATTAACTAATTACACTACTGCAATTATAAACATTTTATCTAACATAATGGAAATCATAACACACACAAAACATCAAATGATCTAAACGACTAGCCTAAGGCACTAAGCATGGAAAATCAAAAACACGAGATCTATTCCCAAATCAATTTCTAAGTTAACGAAACATGCATCAACACATTATACTATTGGAAACTTAAACTCTAGATCAAACCTACAGCCGGCTGAACAACACTACACAATGAAAGACTAAAACTCGACTTTTTGATTTTTTTCAACAATAACAACGAAACACTTAAAACACTAAAACATTAAAACAAAATTGAGAAAGCCCCAAATACAATGAACTTGAATCACACAAATTTACAAACTGATATACTGAAAACAAATAACAGAATTCACAACTTACACATTTGATTCACACACACACACACACTCAATCTTCAGTTTTGATTCATCGATTTCATCAAGACCAATCACACGATATGCCCCGAATCAAAACAATCACAACCCTTAAACGGCAATGAATCCCAAGTACCCAGACCACACGGAACAATACTCAGACTCCACGAAAAACTAAAAACATTACAGACATTACACTTGCTAAAAAAAAACAAATATCGGCTAGAGTTAATCTAGCCGATATTTTTTTTCTTTTTACTTAAAACGATAATCACGCAAACACAGCTACTAAACTAATTCAAAATAACTTTTTGAAATGATTTTTCTGTAGAAAGAACCCAACAAAACACGCTGGACAAAAGGGAAAAATCGGCTAGAAGGGGTTCTAGCCGATTTACATGTTTTAGATGAAAACTAGAGAAAAACACGAATCGAATGCAAAAACATTGAAATAGAACCTAATCTATCGTGCTGGTCTATGCACCAGCTCTATACTAGGGCTGAAATAAGAAAAATACAGCAAACACACAGAAAAGAAAACACGAAAAACAAGCACACACGCTTTAGGCTTTATCTAGAAGAAAAGATAGAAGAAGACCTACCTCAAGGGCGATCCGATGATCGTGGGGAAGAAGAGAGCGGTCAATGGCCTTGGCTTGACATCCTGAACTGTTCGAGAATGCTGGAATATCACCACGAACAGTATTCCCACGGCTGCAACACGTTGGAGATCCACCGGAGATGGAACGAGTGCCGATTCGCGATCGGAGGGCTTAGAAAATCGGATGGAGATAGGGCCGGCTCATCTTTTTGGGGTGTTGCGCACTTCCAAGAAAGATTAATGGTCTCCACCTCTGCTACACCTGCAAAAATACAGAAAATGGTGAGAAAACGCAGCAAGGATTCTAAAGAAATGAAAAGGAATGGAACGGGAGATCGAACAATGCTTGGTTTCAAAGCAAACACCAAATCTTCAATGGAAATGAGTTGGAATGAGGGAAAGGAATGGGGCTGGAGTTAGATTCACTGTAGGAGGTGCCAATCCCAATGCCAAAAATGCCTAGGATTCTTCTAAAAACTATATTTATACTTTTTGGAATTTCAAAAACAAGGTTATAATAAAATTTTTCACTAGGCGCAACTTTTTGAGGGGTTTTCTGTAAAACTTTTTGAAGTGGATATGGATATGCGTGTGGGTTCGATTTTGGGCTTTCTAAAGGTTGATCCAAGGTCCAAATAGCCTAATTGGGTCGGATATGGATTCGATCCACCTCAAAATCTGTGCTCGAACACTGAAATAGCCATAATTCTCTCATTTTAACTCTGATTTCTCTGAAATTCGAACCACAACCCCTTACTATCAAAATGCATCAAAACATGCATTTAAAACCTTAAACTCATTACAAAATGCATGAAAAACTTGTTAACATGATTTGCATTTCATGCATCATCAAATACCCCCATGCTTCAATGTTTGTTAGTCCCTTAACAAACCCTAACTATGCTATGCAACAGAGACAAGAAATGCTAAACATGAATGCATAAAAACTAACTCACTTTCGTAGGAATCACGGTTGCATTTAGCATATGCAACAAGCCCTTTAAACCCCTGGCTTACACCAGTGGACGAGTAAGGTCTCGTGAGGGTTTGCAGAGATGCTACCCACAAACATTAATGAACTGCAGGAATGATTTTTCAAAAATATTAGGCAATTAAGAAAACAGTTGGAAAAAATATTTCATGTAATGGACATTCTCAAAACAAATTCAAAAATCTCATGCCACCACAGTAAAAATTCTTTTTCCTTCACTTTTCTAAATTGTAGGTATCTATGATTTTTCTCAGAAAGTCAAGTACTATCATGTTTTACTCATTTTTCCTCACTTGTATATTTTCTGCACAGTAATGCACACATATTCCTAAGCAATGAATTTTTTCTCATTCAACACATTCTTTTTCTTTCTTTGGATTTTCAATTTTTCACCCTTTTTCAATTTTTCTCTCTTGAGCATTCTTCTCACATGAGCACTATTTCGAATATCCAGCTTTTGTGACCCGTGTAGCGAGCTTTGAGTCAGTGACTCCCAGGCCGGCCGACCGACCTTAGGGCACTAGATACACAGTATCCCTCGGACTTAATTGCTCGAGTCACTAGACCTTCTATTCTAATAGTTTCCGTATAGTCTTCCTCTCGTCATGTGCAATGTCTCTATCTCTTAGGCTTTCTATGCAGTCCATGTAACAAGCTTTCAAACCGGTGGCTCCCAAACCAGCTGGCTTTGGGGCACCAGGTGTAAAACACCCTTCAGATTCTACTTGCTCGAACTACAAAGGCCACAGATATCGACTAGACAAGAAGATGATCTCCTTCGTTGTCCTTTTCGTCAAGAGACTCAAACACTTCATCTCATGTCTGAGTTCCACTACTAGGATTCACGAAGACATCAACAACTAAACGTAGCTCTAATCTTTCAAACTCATTTTTCAAAAACATCTTTCCATTGCTTATTTCTTTCACAAAACATATTATGCATACTTATACTAAAGTGATTCAAAATTTTCTAACCATCAAATATCATCTTTTCTTTGAATTTTCTCATAAATCACTACTCTATTTGAATCAGTTTAGAGAAAAAAAAAATTTATATGGGGCTTAAAAATTTCTAAACTGTTAGATTATGCCAAAACAATTATATATGCTACAAACTTGTTCTCAAATGCCTACTTTAGCTACCAGACATAAAAAAAAATTTTAGTGTGCATCTAAACCACCCCCCCTCCATGCTTGAATGACACTGTCCCTAGTGGCATACAAAATATATAAAAATGTAATGCAAATGCACACTAAAAGACAATAAAATGAATATGGGAGAAAGGATAGATACAACCTGATCTGCTCGAGCTTCTGAAGTTTAATTGCCTTTTGACTTTTTCATCTGATCAATGAATTCTTTGAAAGCTCTTCCCTGTACTTGGTAACTGATACACTAAGTGTTAGATTCATCCTGCATACATCAAAACAAATGTCAGCACATATGAAATGAAATACTGAATAAAGAAAAATACTGAAATAAAAAACAAACTAGTGTACATATGATACATCCCTCTAGTCGAATCCTCATGCCTTCGTGAGATGCACTATCTCACACTCACCATCCTGCAAGGAATCTGAAATGAAGAGCTTCAATCTTTGTCCATTCACCTTGAATGCACCTTGGGTCATAGGATCGAATAATGTAACTGCTCCATGTGGAAACACTTCTTTCACGATGTACGGTCCTGTCCATCTCGATCTCAATTTTCCTGAAAATAAATGCAAACGAGAATTGTATAGCCACACTTTCTGCTCCGGCTCAAACACTTTTCTGACAATGTGCTTATCATGAAATGCTTTAGTGCGAGCTTTGTATAATTTGGCATTCTCATAAGCATCATTCCTGAGTTCCTCTAATTCTGAGAGCTGCAGTGCTCTCGCTTTGCCAGCCTGGGCGAGGTCAAAATTCAGCTTCTTGATGGCCCAATATGCTCTATGCTCCAGCTCGACAGGAAGATGGCATGTTTTCCCGAATACAAGACGATACGGGGACATGCCAATGGGAGTCTTAAATGCAGTTCTATATGCCCAAAGTGCATCATCTAAACGCTGGGACCAATCCTTGCGGTCCGAGCGAACTGTCTTCTCTAAAATCCGCTTAATCTCCCTATTTGACACCTCTACCTGTCCACTGGTCTGCGGATGATACGGAGTGGTGAATCTATGATTGACAGAATATCTTCTCAGCAGAGAAGCTATCTGTACATTCCTAAAATGCTTGCCACCATCGCTAATCATCGCACAAGGCACACCAAAATGACTGAAAATGTTGTGCTTAATGAACTTAAGAACCACTCTATGATCATTGGTCTTGGTTGCCACAGACTCGACCCACTTGGACACATAATCAACCGCCACAAGAATGTACAAATTTTCAAATAAAGGCGGAAATGGTCCCATGAAATCAATACCCCAAACATCAAAAATCTCGACAATCAAAATCGGAAGCAGGGGCATCATGTCCCTCTTGAACATGTTCCCAATCTGCTAACATCTAATGCATTGCCTACAGAACTCATGCGCATCCTTGTGGAGTGCGGGCCAATAAAATCCAGACTGCAAAACCTTTGCAGCCGTCTTCCTACTGCTAAAATGCCCTCCACAGGCTAAGGAATGGGAAAAACTCAAAATGGACTCGTACTCCTCCTCTGGAACACATCTCCTAATGATCTGATGTGCACAGTATCTGAACAACTCTGGTGCATCCCAATAATAGTGCCTCACCTGAAATAGGAATCTCTCGCGCTCATTCTTGTTCCAATGCTCAGGTATTTGTCTCAAAACCAGATAGTTCACGATATCTGCAAACCAGGGTAACTGCGATGTCCTGACTGACATGATCTGCTCGTCGGGGAAAGAATCACTGATCAGCCTCTGATCCTGCGTGGTCTCCACGATCAGTCTAGAAAGATGGTTTGCTACTACATTCTCGCTTACCTTCTTATCGCGAATCTCGAGATCAAACTCTTGTAGTAGCAGAACCCAACGAATGAGTCTCGGTTTGGTATCTTTCTTATTCAATAGATACTTTAATGCAGCATGGTCAGAATAGACAACCACCTTCGAACCGAGCAAATAGAACCTAAACTTGTCCAATGTGAACACTACGGCAAGTAGCTCATTCTCTGTCGCGGTATAATTCATCTGAGCATTAGACAGAGTTCTACTTGCGTAGTAAATCACATAGGGCTTCCTATCAATGCGTTGTCCTAAAATAGCTCCCATAGCATAATCAGAAGCATCGCACATAATCTCAAATGGGAGATTCCAATCCGGAGGTCTCAGAATGGGTGCAGTAATCAAGGCCTCTTTGAGAATCTCAAAGGCCTTCATACAATTCTCGCTAAAAACAAAGGGCTGGTCCTTCTCTAATAAAGTGCAAAGCGGTCGAGAGATTTTGCTGAAATCTTTTATAAACCGCCTATAAAATCCCGCATGCCCTAAAAATGACCTAATCTGCCTCACAGATGTGGGTGGAGTCAAACGCGAAATGGATTCCACCTTCGCTCTGTCAACCTCAATGCCTCGCTTGGACACAATGCGTCCAAGCACAATCCCCTCCTGGACCATAAAGTGGCTCTTTTCCCAACTCAAGACAAGATTTGTCTCCGCACACCTACTCAATACTCGAGTAAGTTTTTGGAGGCAATCTTCAAATGAAGAGCCATACACTGAAAAATCGTCCATGAAAACCTCCATCACATCATTATCATATCCGAGAAGATAGCAAGCATGCACCTCTGAAAAGTTGTCGGGGGCATTACATAGCCCGAACGGCATATGTCTGAACGCAAAGGTGCCATAAGGACATGTAAATGTCGTCTTCTCCTGGTCGTCAGGATGGACAGTTACCTGATTGTATCCTGAATACCCGTCTAGAAAGCAATAGTAGCTCTATCCCGCGAGTCTCTCTAATATCTAATCAATGAACGGCAACGGGAAATGATCTTTCCTAGTTGCCACGTTCAGCTTCCTATAATCAATGCACACTCGCCATCCTGTAGTGGTCCTCATCGGAATTCTTTCACCCTTCTCGTTCTCCACAACAGTGAGTCCTGACTTCTTCGGTACCACCTGAATCGGACTGACCCACTGACTATCAGAAATAGGGTAGATAATTTCAGCATCCAACCATTTCACCACCTCATTCTTCACCACTTCCTTCATATTGGGATTTAGTCTTCTCTGCATATCTCTCACGGGCTTGACTTCCTCATCACAATGGATTCTATGCATGCAGAACGAAGGATCAATCCCCTTCAGATCAGCCACTCCCCAGCCAATCGCTGCCTTGTGTTCTCGTAGAATAGTCAACAATCTCTGCTCCTACTCCTCAGTGAGCATGGACGAGATGATCACAGGCAGAGTCTTATCATCTTCGAGGTATGCATACTTGAGTGAATCCGGTAAGGGTTTCAACTCAAGTTTCGAAGGTGACTCGATCAAAGATTTGGCGGGAGTCTCCGCAAGTGGTGGGAGAGGCTCAATGATAGCTCGCCAAGGTGGGAACTCTGACGACACCCTAGACACATCTACACTAACTGTACAACTATCTCTCTCTATATGGTATAGATCTAACGTATCCTCAGTAATGTACAACTCGGGCTGCTCCTCCACTAACTCCTGTGCAATATCTACATGGAAGCAGTCCATGTCTCCTGCTGGTCCCATAGCATCATTGAAAATATTCAGCTTGACCTTCCTGTTGCCGAATGAGAGATCAATGGCTCCGGTCCTACAGTTGATGCACGCATTGGCAGTCGCCAAGAATGGTCTGCCTAAAATGATCGAAGTTTGGTGTTGGCTATCCACTCCTTCCATATCCAGAATAATGAAATCGACGGGGAAATAAAAATCATCCACTTTAACTAGCACGTTCTCTAAGACACCTCTCGGTACCTTGATAGAACGATCTGTCAGCTGAAGTATAATAGGAGTCGATCTCATCTCTCCTAGCCTGAAAGAATCAAAGAAATACCCGTGTAGAATGTTCACGCTTGCTCCAAGATCGAGCAAAGCGCGTTCTATCCGGATGTTCCTTATGGTACAAGCAATGATGGGGGCTCCAGGGTCCTTGAGCTTTGGTGGTGTCTGATGCTAAAGTACCGAACTCACCTGCTCAGTAAGATGGACCCTGTTAGGAGCTCTCTCTGGATTTCCTCTTCTGCGTACAGAGCTCCTTCAGAAATTTGGCATAAGCTGGCACCTGCTGAATCGCATCTAGCAAAGGTAAGTTGATCTGCACATGCTTGAAGATGTCAAGCATGTCCTGGATCTTCGCACCCTGCTTCCCTCTAAATCCTGGAGATTCTAATGCTTTGGGATAGGGTGGTGGAGGAATATACGCGGGTGGTTCCTCCTGTTTGTGAGAAGGCTCACTCCTATCCTTCTTCTGTACTGAAGATGAAGATGAAGATGATGAAGGTGATGGTGGTGATGGGGACGGGGATGATAATGATGGCTGAGCCGACGAAGGTGAAACAATGGTCTCTGGCTCCTTGATCCTCTCTCTGCATTCGACTTGACACTCACGTCCACTCCTCAGGGCCATAACAGATTTGGCCTGCTGCTGTGACTCAACATGAAACAGGCTTCCAGTCATCTGGTCCTTACCCTTCGGGTTCATTACATCCTGACTCGACAATGTACCCTCGGGTCTCCTACTGATAGCCTCACCTAACTGTCTCATTTGAGACTCTAACTTCGCAATGGACTGCATATGTGAGCTCAATATCTGACTACACTTCTCGAAGGCATTCTGATTAGAGGTTTTCACCTCTTGGAATGCCTGGAGAAGTCTCTCCTCAAAAGATGTCTGCGAGGCAGACTCCTGCTGAATCGGGGGAGGAAATGAGGGAGAAGGCTGAGAATAGCTCGGCCTCGGAAATGTCTGAGAAAAAGATGGCGGCCGAGCTGGCTGAGAGGATGTAGGCATCTGCATGGAAGACTGTGGATTCTTCCATGAAAAATTGGAATGGTTACGCCAACCCGGATTATATGTAGATGAAAATAGGTTGTTCGGCGGTCTGACGTAACCCTGAGCTTCCTGAACTTGTTCTTGAACAAATTCAAGGTACTGAGCTGCCGAAGGGCACTCAGTAATATCATGTGTCGGACTGGCACATAGAGTACACACCTGCTAGGTAGTGGGTGGTCCTGAGAGAAGCTAGTCCAGCTTCTGAGCAATCATGTCTACCTTGCACTGTAGTGCAGTAGATGGACCAATCTCAAGAACACCAGATTTCTTCTGAATGCTGGGTGTGGCTCTATCCGAATGAGAGCTCGAAGCATGGTGGAGGGAATTCTCGGCCAATGTATCAAATAACCTCCATGCTTCATCCTCGCTCTTAAACATGAATGTCCCCCCGCATGAAGAGTCAATCATCTGACGATTTCGGTCAGACAATCCATCGTAAAAACTCTGCACCAGCTGCCATCTCGACACCTGATGATGGGGACATTTCCTGAGGAGATCCTTCATTCTCTCCCAGGTCTCATAAAAATGTTCACCATCTAGCTCCGCGAAGCTAGTGATGGCTCGACGGTATTGGTTCGTACGACCAATGGAAAAGTATTTCCTAAGAAACTCCTGCTGTAACTGATCCCAGGACCCTATCTCTACAGAATCTAAGGACTTTAGCCAATACTTGGCCTTGTCCTTTAATAAAAAGGGGAATAGAGTCAACCTCAAAGAGTCATCGTCAAAATTCTGTATCTTTACAGTAGAACAGATCTCGAGCAATTCATCTAAATGCCGGTAGGGATCCTCGTGACTAAGGCCATAGAAAGATGGGAGCATCTGAATAATGCTGGCCTTAATCTCGTAGTGAGGCGCTCCTACATCGGGTCTCCTAATGCAGGATGCCTAGACATAATCTGTGGGAATGAAGTATTCTCGCAGAGGACGTGGATGAACTCGGGTGGAGGTGGAGGATCCATGTCAGCCATTGTTGTCGAACTTCGAGGAGAATGTAAAATCCTCTCTGGGTTGTCAACAAATGGATGTAATGGTGCTCCTAGACCTCGTCTCCCCTGCATACACTGGTACTAAGACCAAATGTAAGTACACGACCTAATACTAAAACTAAAACTAAAACAGGTACTACAATGTAAATAACACAAATAAAAGCAACTAAGAAACAAATATGCTAAACTATCTACGTCAGAATTATGTAACTAAATAAATGAAATAACAAAATAAACTACTCTAAAATACTGAAAAGAGAAATACAGAAAATCACAAACTAAGTTCTTCTAAAACCCACCTGTCTACTCGCTCCTTGCAGAATGAATATAGAGTGAATCCTATAAAATAGTACGTGAATCCTATATTTACTAACTATGTTAATCCTATATTCACTTACTAATCCTACTAACTAGAAAAGAAAACCACTAATTAGCTAACTAAAACAGATTAATAAATCAAAATCTAAGAAATAAAATAAGTAATTCGCCGTTCCCCGGCAACGATGCCAAAATTTGGTTGATCTTTTGTAAATGGTATTTTTAAAACAATAATTTTCAATAAAAGCTGTGGAAAATCGTCAACCAAATGTAAATAACCGACTTTCCATGAAGTGGTAAGTACGGGTCGAATCCACAGGGAACAGGAACTACTTAAAATATTTCTAAAAAAATTAATTTATTAATTACAAATATCAGTCTACAATTACAAAGCTACTACAATTGCAATACGAAAAGAAAATGAAACAGCATTTCAGTCTTTTGTGCACGCCAAGGGTATTTTTGTCTTTTCGCCTGTTATCCACTCTTCACACTTGGACAAGAAACCCTGGAAAAGGATTATGCTTTTCAACCTAAAAACAAAGGAAAATGAAGAGTTAGTAACTTATTCTAATAATGCAAGCTATAAATGAAACTAAATCTAATTTTCAAGAAATTAATAAAACAAATCCTAATTATGATAAAACAATTAAACAAAATATTAAACTAATTCAAAAGTCAACTATCCTAAGTCTAACACTGTTGTATGATGCAGATGCAGCACCTAATATGCAGAAAATACTGAAAACAGTACGAAAATGTTAAAAAGAATGAAATTACAAATATGCCCCTACTTAGTGTAAAATAGACTTCTGACAGCTCTTCGAAAAACCACTGTTTGACAAAGCAAACGAGGTCTGATTTTTTCGAAATTTATTCTGTTCTGTAACTAACAGATTAAAAAATATGAAAGTTTTTACAAAATGAAAAAATGATATCTGGAACTCCACATATAAGGGTTTCAAAACTGGGAAAAATCAGGATATCGCAGGTCCCAAAATTTTCAAATCCGAAAAAGCAATTTTTGTAAAACGCTTAAAAATCAGATCAAACTAACTCGGATCGAGCTGAAATTTGGTCTGAAAACACTTAACACACCAATAAAGTGAATAGAAGAATAATATTTTGAAAACTCGGAATTTTTGCACATGAAATGACGACAGTGCGACAGGGCAAAAATGGGGTTTTGATTTCAATGTACTATTAACTCTATAAGTCTATTTTAAACCTTAGAAATGCAGTCTAACCCTAATGCAACTCTAAATGACACTGAATAACAGTGTATATGAAGATGATGGGTACACTTATGCAAAATGCATTAAAAACAAAATATGATATGCAAATTATGACTAAAACTAAGCTAACTACTGATGTAAATGAACTAAGATAATCAAGGAGATGCAAACCTAGTTTTATAAATTAAAAGCTGCAGTTATTACCAACTAACTACAAATAAAATAATGAAACTACAAAAATCAAACACAATAAGCAATTACACCTTGAACAAACACTTCTACAATCTAACTAGATCAATTAAGTAAATAACTAAACTAATTATTCTAAAATTAATATGAATTAAATCTAAATGGAATGAAGCCACTAAAGACCAAAGGGACTGCGGGTTTAGGATAGGACTAGGGTTAGGATCACTAGGTTGACTCGGTTGACTCAACTAGGCTCGGTTGACTCGGCTGGGCTTAGACTAGGGACACGACACACCTAACTGGGTTAACTAGATTGACTAGGTTAGGTTGACTATCTTATACATTGACTAATTTAGATACTTAGAAATTAATACCTAATTAATTACAACTAACACTAATGACTCCGCTAATTACACGCCTAATATATAAGACCTAATTAAACTTAGTTAACTAAGAACCTAATTCCTACTAAGGTTAATATACTAAACTAAATTAAGTAAATCTAATTCTAGACTTAATACCTATAGACGGTTAGAGAATTAGGAAAGAATAAATGCTCAAAGAAGATGTTGGGAAATTTGATAACTCCAAAAATCGTCCACTGATAAATGCTTGTCTTAACTTACCTTAATTTACAATTTCAAAAGGTAAGAAGTGGAAATCATCCTACTAAGGAAATTTACACTTCTTTAATGCTTTTCACAAATTATTTAGGTAAGTAGACAATTTGAAATTGTCTACTTCAAAATAGCCTCCACGATTTTGGCTTACCAAAAATTGTTTACAAAACAATTAAGTACCTATTCCAAAAACGTGATCTTTTTTTTAGAAAAGATTTGAACTTCAATTCTCTTTTCAAAAATTATTGATGCTATCTTAAATTTCCTTCCTTGAACTCTATTTCAAACATGCCTAAAGAGTATCCAACGAATTTGGAGCAATCAATTTGACTCAAAACGTTTTTCTTTTTGGAGCAATTATTCTACTAATTCAATTTTCCTAAAACCACAACAAAAACGTTTTCTATATTATCTCTAATGAATGTAACCACTAAATGAAATTACCTAACCTAAGGAAACTTACAAAATTTTCACTAAAAACGTCTAAACTAACTCCTCTAATACCATGTATCTAGACACACTAAAAACACTTACCTAAATTCTAAACCTACCAAAATGCTAACAAGCTACCAAAAGCAGCCTAGAGCTCGAATTGAGCTCTAATGGCTGCCGCCCCTCCTTGGGGAAGAAGACTACCTAGGCAATACTAAAATCACAAAATAAAAAATACACTAAAACTACTACGAGAATGATAAAACTAAATTAACACCTAACTAAAATTAACTAATTACACTACTACAATTATAAACATTTTATCTAACATAATGGAAATCATAACACACACAAAACATCAAATGATCTAAACGACTAGCCTAAGGCACTAAGCATGGAAAATAAAAAACACGAGATCTATTCCCAAATCAATTTCTAAGTTAACGAAACATGCATCAACACATTATACTAATTGAAACTTAAACTCTAGATCAAACCTACAGCCGGCTGAACAACACTACACAATGAAAGACTAAAACTCGACTTTTTGATTTTTTTCAACAATAACAATGAAACACTTAAAACATAAACATTAAAACAAAATTGAGAAAGCCCCAAATAAAATGAACTTGAATCACACAAATTTACAAACTGATAAACTGAAAACAAATAACATAATTCACGACTTACACATTTGATTCACACGCACTCACTCAATCTTCAATTTTGATTCATTGATTTCATCAAGACCAATCACACGATATGCCCCGAATCAAAACAATCACAACCCTTAAACGGCAATGAATCCCAAGTACCCAGACCACACGGAAAAATACTCAGACTCCACGAAAAACTAAAAACATTACAGACATTACACTTGCTAAAAAAAAAACAAATATCGGCTAGAGTTAATCTAGCCGATATTTTTTTTCTTTTTACTTAAAACGATAATCACGCAAACACAGCTACTAAACTAATTCAAAATAACTTTTTGAAATGATTTTTCTGTAGAAAGAACCCAACAGAACATGCTGGACAAAAGGGAAAAATCGGCTGGAAGGGGTTCTAGCCGATTTACACGTTTTAGATGAAAACTAGAGAAAAACACGAATCGAATGCAAAAACAATGAAATAGAACCTAATCTATCGTTCTGGTCTATGCACCAGCTCTATACTAGGGATGAAATAAGAAAAATACAGCAAACACACAGAAAAGAAAACACGAAAAACAAGCACACACGTTTTAGGCTTTATCTAGAAGAAAAGATAGAAGAAGACCTACCTCAAGGGCGATCCGCTGATCGTGGGGAAGAAGAGAGCGGACAATGGCCTTGGCTTGATATCCCAAACTGTTCGAGAATGCTAGAATATCACCACAAATAGTATTCGTACGGCTGCAACACGTTGGAGATCCACCAAAGATGGAACGAGTGTCGATTCGCGATAGGAGGGCTTAGAAAATCGGATGGAGATAGGGCCGACTCATCTTGTTGGGGTGTTGCGCACTTCCAAGCAAGATTAATGGTCTCCACCTCTGCTACACCTGCAAAAATACAGAAAATGGTGAGAAAACGCAGCGAGGATACTAAAGAAATGAAAAGGAATGGAACGGGAGATCGAAGAATGCTTGGTTTCCAAGCAAACACCAAATCTTCAATGGAAATGAGTTGGAATGAGGGAAAGGAATGAAGCTGGAGTTAGATTCACTGTAGGAGGTGCCAATCCCAATGCCAAAAATGCCTAGGATTCTTCTAAAAACTATATTTATACTTTTTAGAATTTCAAAAACAAGGTTATAATAAAATTTTTCACTAGGCGCCACTTTCTGAGGGGTTTTTTGTAAAACTTTTTGAAATGGATATGGATATGCGTGTGGGTTGGATTTTGGGCTTTCTAAAGGTTGATCCAAGGTCCAAATAGCCTAATTGGGTCAGATATGGATCCGATCCACCTCGAAATCTGTGCTCGAACACTGAAATAGCCATAATTCTCTCATTTTAACTCTGATTTCTCTGAAATTCGAACCACAACCCCTTACTATCAATATGCATCTAAACATGCAATTAAAACCTTAAACTCATTACAAAATGCATGAAAAACTTGTTAACATGATGTGCATTTCATGCATCATCATCACGTACCTCGGATTTTGGTTCAGGTATATCGGCATAACTGGATTGAACAAAGATGATCTAAACCAAGAGTTAGGATTAGGGTCCTACAACTGCTTTTTAAAATGATGCATCTAGAGTCAACCTTTTCGGGAGTGTTTTATGTGCATAAGTGTCTGTGCAGGATGTGATTGTATGTACCTTTTTTCCTAATATTTCCCATTTTTTCCCAAAATATTAGACCATTTTTCAAATATCCTTATTTTTTCACAAGATATTTCTATTATTTTATCAAAACCCTGGATGATTTTCTTAAACCATCTGATTTCTCTCAAAACTTCAGGTGATTTTTCATTCTTCTATTCCACTGGATCTCGAATTTTCCACCTTATTTTTACCCTGCCTGCAATTTTAAAAAATCCTTGTATTTTTCCTAATTCTGATTCTGAATTTGTCTTTGTCTTCCAGTCTGATGGCATCCAGTCAAATCAATCCTATTTTTTCCAAAAGGTCACATCTCCTACGAGGTACGACAAGGTCATCCTGAACATTAAGCCCTTATCACCGAAACTTTCATTCTTCGATGGTATTATTTGATGATGCATAAATTATACATTTGCTTAATACATTTTCACTGCATAAATACATCATCTATAGAATTAAGGTCCACACTTAGGTGCATAATGATGTTATAGAGCTATGGTTTGAATTTCATTGAAATCAGACTTAAAATAAAGAAATTATTGCATTTACAGTGTAGCGGGTCAAACCTCGGAGCAAATCTGGAGATTCAGGATCCAAACCGCCCATCTGGGCCTTGGATCTAGACCAAAACGCATAGATTCAACTCAACTCCAACCCACTCAAGTTTTGTAAAAGGTTTTCTAAAAAAACCCTACCCAAAGAGGCACCCAGAGAATAGTTTTATTTTAATACCTTTTCTGAAAATAACCAAAACAAGAGCTAATTGTTTAAAAGGAAGAAGACGCCCAGCCTGGAAATGTCTTTGCTTTGGTTTTCATGCCCTAAGGGCATGAATCTTGGTCAAGCTCTCTTCTCCCCCATCATCCCACACCATTTCCATTGGAGAATCGGATTTTGCTTGAGATTCAAGCAATCCATCTTCTTTTCTTCCATGTCTTTTCATTTCTTTTACATCCTTGTTGGAGATTCACCATGTTTGCTTTGTTTTTCAGATGTAGCAGAGGTTGAAGACACTTTCTCTTGCGTGGAAGTGCAAGACACTCCAACAAGAGGGATCGGCTCTACCTCCATCCAATCTTCTAAGCCACCCGATCGAGAATCGGTTCCTCCTCCGCCCTTGGTGGACTTCAAACGTGTTACAGCTGCATAATACATTTTCATGGTGTTGTTCCAGCATCAACGAGGTCCCTTGTGGCGTGAAATCCTAGCAAAGTCTGCTCTTTCCTTCCCCACAGTCGTCGGATTGCCCTTGAGGTAAGATCTTCTCATCCATTGCTTCTAGATAAAACCCAAGCTGTGCGTGAGTTTGTGTTGTGTGTTTTCTATTTTTCGTCAGCCTTAGTGTAGATATTTCGTGCATAAACCAGCACGTAGATATGTTTAGGTGTTTTATTTTAGTTAAATAGTATTCTCAGTCCAACGTTGGCATTTTTGGGTGTGTGCGTGATATTTGAATTTGATGTTTTTGTGTGTCTGCATTTTTTTCAGTGTTTCTCAGTCTCATATATCTTGTTTTGGTTGAGTTCATTGCCTTAGGAACCGTGTATTATTTCCTTGTTTTTGGCATTTTTAGATTTGTGAAAATTAAAGGTCAAGTTTATGTTTCTGGTTTTTATGTAGGTCGTCCAACTGGCTGTAGTGTTTAGGTTATAAAAGTATTTTGATAAATCAGTTTAAGGTGCTTTAATTGCTGTTTAGATTTATGTAGTTTTAATATCATGGTAGATTTAATTGTTTGTGTATTTCTGTTTTGGATTTAGGTTAGCCGATTATATTAGGTTTCTGATCTAGCGTTTTCTGTTTTCTTGGTTTCATTTACAACATAGTGTTGATATTCGTTAGCTTAGTTTGTGCATTTCATAGTTTAAAATTCCAGTCGTTAATATGTGTTATTGTAGTTTAGAGTAGACTTTTGGCTATAGTCATGGAATAGTTCAAATGTAGTTCTAACTGGTTTGGTTTGATATATTAACATAGTGTTTTGTGTAGTCCTTGTTTTGCTCAAAATTCTGTATAGATAGCTTTTTAGTTTAATGTTTGATATATGTTAGAATAGGTTTAATAATAGGTTAATATGAGTAATGATGTAGTGTTTAGATTTCTTTATAATTAGTTTAATCATTTTTATGTTAATTTAGTATTGGCAATTTTTGTGTAATGTCTAAATTAGTTGTTTTTCCAATTTGTGTTTTGCATCATAGCTTACCCTTTGTATTTTTTTTGTATAGGTTAAATTAGATAGGTTAACATTAGAGTAGATTAATTAGTTACTTAGTCTTGTATTTTATCTAAAGGGGTATCTTAGTAATTTTTGCAAAAATCGATTTTGGGTAAGGTTGCCAACCTCTCCAAATTCGTGAAATGCATTTTAGGAAACCCTTAATGAATTTTATTCAGCCAATGTAGAAGAATGTCTCTCATTTACACGTTTGGAAATATTTATAAAATTCAAATATTTTGCCAAAAACGTGTTTTGGGGAAGATCTTCACAAAGGACTTCCTGTTTTTAAGGAAAATAATTTAAACCGTATGGGGTCCATTAGCTGGACGGTTTTTACAACTTGGAACTTTCCTATTGAGTTATTAAGGTAAGAATGGAAGAGGTAGTCATTCCCAAATTCGTGAATTAGCATTTAGAGCCCTTTCACTAACTTTCCTAGTTTGACCTAACCTAGATTTAATACTAATTAATCTAGCAAGTTTTGAATTAGTCTTAGATTAGGTCTAATAAAATCGTGTGATAGGTTTTAGGAAAGTCCATTTAGTGTATTATGATTTCATTAATGGTATTTTCTATTATAGTTAGGTGTCTAGATTAAATAGATTAAGTTTAATTTTAATGCCTTTCAATATCGATTTTAGTAATTAAGTTTTATTTGTTAGGTTTTCATTGGAATTAATGTTGACCTTAGTTAGCCTAGTTAGTTACCCATCTAGGGTGGCATGTAATTCAATCCATATCCTAAACCGCCACCCTAGCCACCTAATTAGTTCCTAACCCTAACTAATCATAGTCAACCCTAGGTATCTAACCTTAGTTAGTTATTAACTATAGGTAGTTAACCGTACCCCTAACTAACTATAGTTAGATAATTAAACTTAGTTAATCCTAGTTAATGGCTAACCCTAGTTAATAACTGACCTTAGCTAAACTCTAACTCTAGTTATACTCATCTTAGGTCGTTGCTTGTGGTTCAATTAGATTTTAAATTAAGTATGGTATATGTTACTTAGTTAGTTAGGTCGTGTATAGTATAGTTAATTAATTTATTTCAGTTATAGCGATAGTCTAACTAGAATTATAACTTGGTTAGGATAAATTAGTAGTAGTGGTTTGTTTAGATTAGGTTTAGTTTTAGTTTGTTTAAGTCATTTACCATTTTTATAATTAGTTTAATTGTTGCTCTTTTACTGTAGTTTAGCAGTAATTTAGATTAGTTTAGGACTGTTTTTGTTGGTGGTTTAATTTCATAATGTGATTAGTGGATTTACATAAGTGAATAGTGCACTGATTCTTAAATCCGATTTTTCCCTATCGTGCACTCATCATTTTGTGTAGATATTTTTGAAGTTTTCTTAAAGTTCTTCTTCTATTCTTCACATCCGTGTGTTCACTGTCTGCAGACCAAAATTCAGCTCAATTCGAGTTGATTTGGTCTGCCTTTTAAGCATTTTCCAAAAACAGCTTTTTCAAAATTTTCAATTTCGGGTCCTGCGATTTCCAGAATTATCCTGATGTTGAAACGCTTATATCTGGAGTTCCAGAATGAATTTTTGAAATCTGTAAAAATTGTCAGACTCTTGGATCTGTCAAGACCAGAACAAAAGTGATTTCGTGATTTTTGGAATTTGTTTGCCTTTTCAAATCATCGGTTTGTTCAAAGCTGTCAGATTCCACTTTTGCACCATTTAGGGACAAAACAGTCATTTGATTATTTGTTCGATTTAACATAGTTCTTAGTATTTTCTAGCTTGTATTTAGTCAATTAACTGTAGTTAGACTAATTAGGATTGAGTTTTTTAGTTAGTTCAGTTAGATAATGTATTGTTAGTTTTCTGTGTTTGTTCAGTGTATTTTAATTGCAGAATTAGTTTGGAACTAATTGTAGCTGTAATTTAGATTTAATTTTTTACTTGCTTACTGAATTTGTGTTTTCATTGTGTAGGATGATAAGTTAGAAACAAGTTTTCAGGTGTATTTCCAATGCGAAGTGCAGATGCACATATGATGAAAAGACAAATTTACCCCTAGCGACTTGAAGAAGACTTATTTCCCTATTTTTAGTTATTTTTATTGTTATTTAATTAGAGTTGTAATATTGACATAATTGTAAACTTTGTTATATTAATAAATTGTTATTTTAGATTTAATTCAGAATGTATCTTGTTCTCTACGAATTCGACCCGTACTCGCCACTTCTGTGGAAAGTCAGTTTTTATTATCTTTGGTTGATGATTTTCCAAGTGTTTTTATTAAAAAATATTGTTATAAAAATACCTATTGCAAAAAGCAAAACCAAAATTTTGGCAACGTTGCCGGGGAACGACGATTATATTCTGATTATTTTTGAAATTTCAGTTTATTAATATGTGTTTAGTAGTTGTTTCATCTGTTTTAGTTAGTAGGATCTAACATAGTTAGAAAATATAGGGTTCACATGCTGTTTTTCCTAGGATTCACTGAATTCCATACTTCAATGATCACTTAGACAGGTGAGTCTTAGAGAATGTAGTAGTGTTCACCTGTATTTATTGACTTTGTGATTTAGATTAGAACCGTATTCTATTTCATAGATTAATTAGATTGTTTTAACCTTGTTTAAAATAGATTAGTTGTTTAACTTGCTGATTTAGATGTAGATTGATTTTCATAGAGTACTTCTAACATCGGTTAACTGCTTAATGTATTAGAACTTGTATTTAAATTTAGGTTTATTATTTGATAGAGTAATTCTAACATAGTTTAGTTGATTTATGTGTTAGTGATTTTAGTTTTATTAACTGTTAGTTATAGTGTATCATATGTATACTAGAAATAAACTAGTTATTTGTTTATGTGTTTTGTTCTGAAGTTTGTTTTGATTTCATGTTTGATTTCATTGCTATCATGCATGAACATCATTCCATCAATGTATGAGTCAAAGTAACCAGACATGGAGAATGCCTTCAGAAGTAAAACATTGACCAGATGAGCATAAAACTATGCATTTATACATGCATAGTGGTGGTGCAATGTCCAGTCAATCGACAGCTTCAGAGGCTCGAGCATGCCGGGTTGTATCTATCCTTTCTCCCGTATTCATTTTAGTGTTTTGTAGTGTGCATCTGCATTGCATGTTTGCATCTTTTGTATGCCACTAGGGACAGTGTCATTCAAGCATGGGGGGATGGTTTAGATGCACAAATTTTTTCAAAATTTTTAGGTTTGGTAGCTTAAAACTCATAAAAGTAGGTATTTAAGAATAAGTTGTAGCATATATGATTGTTTGTCCGCATAATCTGACAATTTAGAAATGTTTAAGCCCCATGTGATTTTTTTTTTCTAATCTGATTTAAATAGTGTAGTTAATTATGAGAAAATTCAAAGAAAAGATAGTATTTGATTGTTAGAAAGTTTTGAATCACTTTAGTATATGTATGCATAGTATGTTTTATGAAAAAAAACTGAGCAATTGAAAGATGTTTTGAAATAGGAGCTTAAAAGAATAGAACTACATTTAGTTGTTGATGTCTTCGCGATTCCTAGTAGTGGAACTTAGACACAAGTTGAAGTGTTTGAGTCTCTTGACGAAAAGGATAACGAAGGAGATCATCTTCTTGTCTAGTCGATATTTGTGGCCTTTGTGGTTCGAGTAAGTAGAGTCTGAAGGGTGTTTTACACCTGGTGCCGTAAAGCCATCTGGTTTGGGAGCCATCGATTCGAAAGCTTGTTACATGAACTACATAGAAAGCCTAAGAGATAGAGACATTGCACATGATAAGAAAACGACTATACGTAACTCATTCAAATAGAAGGTTAATTGACTCGAGCAATTAAGTTCGAGGGATACTCTGTAGCTGGTGCCCTATGGTCGTCTGGCCTGGGAGTCACTTACCCAAAGCTCGATACATGGGTCATGAGACTGGATATTTGAAATAGTGCTAAAAAATAGAAGAATGCTCAAGAGAAAGAATTGAAAAATGATGAAAAATTGAAAATAAAAAGAAAAAGAATGAGCTTAATGAAAAAAAAATTTATTGCTTAGGAATAATTGTGAATTACTGTGCAGAAAAGATACCATTGAGGATAAATGAATCATAACATGATAGTACTTGACTTTCTGAGAAAATTCATAAATAATTACAGTTTTAGAAAAGTGAAAGAAAAAAGGTTTTTATTGTGGTGGTGTTATCATCGCAAAATTTTTTCCCCTCCCTTGCGAGAAAGAAATGAATTTCGCGAGTCAAACTCGACCAAAGTTTTGAAAATGGTTTTAAAAATTTACTCGCCTCCGTTTTGAAAATTTGCGGGAAAATTCCGTAGAATGGGATCCGCCTGTCGGTACGAGGTTCAACCGTTCCTGGCGCCTTTACCAGGGGTAATTGAACCAAGGATCAATTACGTGCTTTAATTTGACTCAAATAGCTAAATTATGCTCTATTTTTCCTAGAATGCACAAAGAATCAGGCTTGTGCTATGGAATTTTGAAAATAATACAAGTTTAAAAAAAATATGATGTTTGCTTTGGAAAATTGAAATATGCTGGAAAAATGATTGGAAAAGTACTTGAAATTGAATCCTTGGGAAAATCATTGAATTTCATTGGAAATCAGAAATTTGCATTGGAAAGTGATTTCTCAGGAAAACTTGAACTTTGGAAAATCGATTTTGAAATTTGGAATTGCTTTTCTGAGAAAATGGATTTGAGAATCTTGAGAAAATCTAAGAAATTTATTGGAAAATGACTTTTGAAATGGAAAATGAATTATCAAGAAAACATGGAAAATATGAGAAAATGAATTTCTGAAAACTTGGGATTTTGAAATTTGAGAATTCGAAAACATAGGAAAATCTTGATTTGAAATTGGGAAATGCTTTGAAATGTCATTTGAAAACTTAGGATTTTGAGAAAATCAGATCCTAAGAAAGACTTGGAAATTCTTGAGAAAATTGAATTTTCTGAAATTGAAATTGGAAAATGAGTTTGAAAATAATGCAATTTGAATGATATGAATGAATGAATATGAGTTTAAAAGAGAATTTCAATTGAGGAATTGGAAAATCCTTTTAAAACTTTGAAAAATGCAGTGCATTTTGAAGTTAGCCTAAGTGTGTAGGCTGAATGTGGCTAATACGAAGATCATAAATCTTGGTTTTCTTCGTATTCTGACTATGGCCATAAATACGAATCCCACCGAGTTTATAAACTCCATAAAAGCTTGTGCACGTGCCATTCGTGTAAACCATAGTGGATTTGAAATAAATGCACATGAATCATACATCAAATATCGAAATTTGCATAAATTAAACTATATGCAATGCAGCCCTATTCTAAGCAGAAAAGTAACTCTTATTCCAAATTATTACATTTGAGATTACATTGAATTGAAATAAAAAAAAAATCTAAGTCTTCTTCTTGAATGTTCCTGCAAAACTAGAAAACAAGGTTAGCACAAAAATATAGGTTTTTCTGAATTTATCCGAAAATATGGGAAATTATCGGATATTATTCAAATATAAACCCAAAATCATACCCCCTTTGATATAAACATGATGAATAATGAATAAATTTCGAAAATAAACTTGAAAATTCGAAATTGGGGTCAAAATGACTAAAATACCCCTGATGACCTTGAAATCAGGGTTTTATGAAAGAATTTTTTTGTAAATTTTGGAATTTTGAAAATCAAATGAAATAAATCAAACATAATATGATAAAATATGATGATATGCATGAAATTTTGGAGAATTAGAAATTGAAGTTTCGAAATTTAGGTCAAAATGACCAAAATACCCCTGATAACAAGACTATGGCCTTGAAACCAGGGTTTTCTGAAATAAATTTTGCAAAATTGAAAAATATGAAATGCAAATGAGATTAAAATTAACCCTAATATGATTCTACATGCTTATGTACATGATACAAACCCTAACATGGCGAAAATATCATAAAATATCGAATTTAACTTGATTTTTGCTTCTGAATTTAAAGATAAACTAACACATGGAGCAAATGAACTTGGAATTAAACCAAATTTGGCATGGACACCTAAAATAACCCTAAAAACAGAATGAAGCTCGAAAATCTATTTTTTTTGTATTTTTTAAATATGGAAATTCAAATAAAAACCCTAAATTTCATGATTTTTGCCTAAAATATTGATTCTAAACAAAATTTAGGATATCAAACTTCCATAAAAATCTCCCAAATTTTATGGGATGACAGAGGACAGTAAGACAAGGATTTGTTCCTTTGACACTTTCTGGTTTTGACCTATGGTCGGAGCTGTACCACTCCGGCAAGTCGGATCGGAATCCGGCGACTCTAGTAAATGAAGGAAACAGATAGGTTTTGGTAGAAAATATGGGAAAAATAGCAGACCGATGGGAAAATGGCTGAAATTGTGGTAAAATGTCCCTGACAAACATAGGAAGATTTTATCTTTTGACACTATTGGGATTCGGGTTACGGTTTGGAAAAAACCACACTATTATCAGAGACCTAAATCTCTGGAATTTCTGGACATTGGAATCTGTTAGACAGAAAGAGAAAATCCGGGAAAAATAATGAAACAGATCCAAAAATTCCTAAATTTTGGGAAATGACAGGAAATCATGTTAGAAACAACTTTCATGTTGAAAGTTTTTGCAGACGGACTACAGATTTGGAGGAGTCGGTGCATTAAGATCTGTCTATATCCTGACAAAAGAAAATCGAGATTTTCCCAGGGGTCTGAGAAATCCGATTTTTTACAGAGGTCAAAACTGAATGGAAAAACCTAAAAATTTCCAGATCATTAGTAGATTCAATCATAAATCTACTGTGATTTTTGGAGGACGATTTGAATTTCCCATGAGGGTGGTGCCGGAGGTTCTTTTCTGCTAAAGCAGAAATTGAAATTCAAAAAGACAGAAAACCCGTTGTGGGGTTTGATCGGTTTAGAAGGGCTCCAAAACCCGAATATAATCAAATTTTTTAAAAGTAAATCAGGGACATATAGGACTAATTGATCTAAATTTTATAGAATTTACTAATGCAGAATCTCACATAAAATAATGTATGGACTTCGCACACAAAATCAAAACTTGTGAATTCTTAAACCAAATACTAACAAATTTACATTATATGAATAAAACAGCAAAATGAATCTATATGAACCTAAATGTGATGCTTTTAAAAATATAAAACCTATATGAAAGCTAAAAAAAAAAAAAAGTGATCAGGGGTATGACTTAGATCTTAATATTGGCCATTGAGGTGAGAGATCCGGTCCATCCCTCAGATGGATCATCTCCCATACATAGCCTCAATCATAAAAGTTTTAAACCATGTAACACAAAACAATTTTGAACTGATTTCCAGCTATGTTCATGAGAGCATCACTTTAATGAAATTTAACACAAATGTTAAATCAAGAGAGAGATATATACCTTAGGTTTTGATGCAGCCAATGACCTATTGCAACACCCGTGAAAGGTGTTGAAGAAGAAGACTGGTGGTCGGCTATGGGGAGTTGGAGCTGGTCTGCGTTGGCTGTAGACCTGCTAGGGGTGGTGTATTGAAGATGGAGGCTGCCTCAACTTGAAGGCCGACTGCTTCTGAAAGAGTGGCTGGTGGTGGTTCAAGATGGTGAAGATGGGGGTTGAAGCCAAGGTGCTACGAAATGTGGTTGCAAGGAGGTGTTGTTGGCGTTGAAGCTGATGTGAAGAGGATGGCTGGACGACGGCTGGGGCAAAGGTGGAAGCACCTACTTGAAAACGTTGGAGATGGCTAGAGGGAGGAGCTTCTCTTATGTGATGGCTGAAGCCAAGGTGAAGAGGCTGTGTGCTGCTGTAGTGAGAGGTGGTGAAGGCTGCAACTGGAGTTTGTTGATGCTGGTTGTTGTGGTGGCTGAAGAAAAGTTGCAGATGAGGTGCTCTTCCTGTTGGCTGGAGGTTGCTGGTTGCTGTGGTGGCTGAAGAAAAAGCTGCAGATGAGGTGCTCTTCCTGTTCGCTGGAGGTTGCTTCAATGGCTGGGAGTTGCAGCCAAGGATAGCTGCAGCCAAAAGAGAGAGAGAGAGAGAGAGAGGGAGAGAGAGAGAGAGAGAGAGAGACGTTAGTTGAAAAATTCCATCCGTCTCTTTGTTTTTTTTTTTACCTTTTTGTATTGAACTTAGGTCTTGATTTTTTCTCAAAACCTAAGTTTTCATTGTTATCTAATAAGCCATACGTGAATGGCTGTGGCCGCAGCTCTTGCTTTGAAAAAGATGGAAAGGAAGTAAGGAAGAAAGGGGAAAGAAGGAAGGGAAAGAAAAGGAAAGAAGAGGGGAAGAAGGGAAAGGAAAGAAAGAAAGAAAGGAGAGGGAAAGAGGAAGAGAAGGAAGCTGGAAAATCCCATACGTGAGTGGCTAGGAGAGGAAAGAAAGGAGGAAAGAAAGAAAGAAAGAAAGAAAAGAAAAAGGAAGAAGAAAGAAAGAAAAGAAAGAAAGAAGGAAAGAAAGGAAGGAGGAAAGGGAAAGGAGAGGAGGAGAGAAAGGAAATGGAGAAATAGAGGGGCTGGAGGTTTGGGCGACCACCTTGTGGGTCCCACCTCTCTAAAATAAAAAATAAATAAATAAAATAAAAATCAATAAAAACAAAAATAAACAAATAAAAAGAAGCATCTTTTTTTTTTTAATAAAATAGAAATGCAAATAAATGGGCCATCTCAGAGCGGGTCCAAATTTCAATTTTGAAATTCATTTTGAAGATTAGAGGGGTAAAATAGTCTTTTCAAAAACTTTCCAGACGAAACGAGCTATTTTTGGCAGTTTTTGAAACGAGCTCGGATTTTGAAGTTCAATACATCGTTGCGAAGCAAATCCAATGTAGAATTTAAAAATGTAATTTTGAAAGAAATCCAAATTGTTTTTGTTGAGAAAATGCTTCCAAATCTATTTTCAGACAAAACGAGCTATTTTTGGCAGTTTTTGAAATGAGCTCGGATTTTGAAGTTCAATAGCTCATTGCGAAGCAAATCCAGTGTAGAATTTGAAAATTTGATTTTGAAAGAAATCCAGATTATTTTTCTTGTGAGAAAATATTTCCAAATTTAGACTCCCGGGGGTAAAAAATGTTAATTTTGGAAACCCGGGGTTTGAAATTGATTTCTGAAAACTTTTAAAACTCAATCTGGATCGAAATTTATAAAACTGGAGTTATGGACTTCGAAAATAAAATGAAATGTGATGAAATGTTATGAAATGCTGAGAAATGATATGAAATGATGAGAAATGACATGCGAAATGCAGACCCTGAATAAAGAATTTTTTATTTTAAACCTCGATTAACACTTGTACCAGTTCAAAAAGCATTAAAATTGATAAAATTTGCAAAATAACTCAAGAAATGGTTTTCGGGACTCTACTGGGTCAGAGTGACACTGAAAATTGAGGTTCGAGCTGGATTGAACTGAGATGAGTTTTAGAGTTTCAGAACTCCAATGAGCTGACAATGATATTGACTCAACTGACCTTTCCGACTGAATTTTCAAGAAAAGCTGCCATTTTTAGAGAAATGGTATGGAATGGTCATTGGAATGAAGTGAATTACGAACCTGAACTGGGTTTGAGCTGAAACAAAGGTCAGTAATACTGAGGTGAACTAAAATCGAAGCTTGAACACTAGCTCAATTGGCTGAACTCGACTCAATTTCAGTTGAAAGAGCTGAAATGGACTAAAATGGGCTCCTGGACACTTGGAAATGGTTTTGAACTGAAACTGGAGCGCTTGAACTTCTGGTGAGCTCAAGTTAGACTCTGGGGAGTATAACTGACTATGAATGACTGACTCAGAGACAATTGGCTTGGATTTGAGCGAGAAATAAGCTCATTTCTGAAGAAATGATCCCATTTTGGCAAGAATTGTCAGAAATGAAAATGGTCTTCTCACTGTGAGCTCAGATGAGCTTTGGAATGACTGATATTCTAAATGTTCTGAACTTATCAGTGAGATTTGTTGACTCCGACTGACTGGGGTCTGGGATGACCTAGGGGTAAAATGGTAATTTTCCTAATGAAAATGGGTAAAATGGTGATTTTCTGAAACTGACTCGGTGTTTGACTCCTACACTGACCTGACAAGGTTGGCACTGCCTGAGGAGGATTGTTTGAGAATGGATGTGGAAAATTTGGGGTGTTTACAGGTGGCATAAAAATTCTAAATCCGTTATGAGAATGTAGATTATATGAAATATTTGTTTACAATGAGTTGTTAGTTGCCTAGTATTTCTGAAAAATCATTCATAAATGAAATAGATGTTTGTGGGTAGCATCTTTGCAAACCCTCACCATAACTTACTCGTCCACTGGGGTAACCCAGGGGTTTAAAGGGCTTGTTGCATGAGCTAAATGCAACCGTGATTTCTACGAAAGTGAGTTAGTTTTTTTTAATAAAAGCTTTTATGTTATTGGGTAGTCCATATTCTCTTTGCAAAAGTAGGGTATATTGCTAGGGACTAGCAATTATTCTAGCATGGGGGTATTTGATGATGCATAAATTATACATTTTCTTAATACATTTTTACTATATAAATGCATCATCTATAGGTTTAAGGTTCACACTTAGGTGCATAATGATGTTATAGAGCTATGGTTCGAATTTCATCGAAATCAGACTTAAAATGAAGAAATTATTGCATTTACAATGTAGCGGGTCAAACCTGAGAGCAAATTTGGAGATTCAGGATCCAAACCGCCCAT
The DNA here is from genome assembly GCF_984573655.1 of Nuphar pumila. Lineage (NCBI taxonomy): Eukaryota > Viridiplantae > Streptophyta > Magnoliopsida > Nymphaeales > Nymphaeaceae > Nuphar > Nuphar pumila. The sequence goes on along the minus strand of NC_143252.1, from coordinate 85,803,041 downwards.
CTGGGCCTTGGATCTGGACCAAAACGCATAGATTCAACCCAGCTCCAACCCACTCAAGTTTTGTAAAAGGTTTTCTAAAGAACCCCTACCCAAAGAGGTGCCCAGAGAATAATTATATTTTAATACCTTTTCTGGAAAGAACCAAAATAAGAGGTAATTGTTTAAAAGGAAGAAGACGCCCAACTTGGAAATGTCTTTGCTTTGGTTTTTGTGCCCTAGGGGCACGAATCTTGGTCCAGCCCCCTTATCCCCTATCATCCCACACCATTTCCATTGGAGAATCGGATTTTGCTTGAGATTCAAGCAATCCATCTTCTTTTCTTCCATGTCTTTTCATTTCTTTTACATCCTTCTTGGAGATTCACCATGTTTGCTTTGTTTTGAAGATGTAGCAGAGGTTGAAGACACTTTCTCTTGCGTGGAAGTGCGAGACACTCCAACAAGAGGGATCGGCTCTACCTCCATCTAATCTTCTAAGCCACCCGAGCGAGAATCTGTTCCTCCTCTGCCCTCAGTGGACTTCAAACGTGTTGCAGCTACATAATACAGTTTCATGGTGTTGTTCCAGCATCAACGAGGTCCCTCGTGGTGCAAAATCCTAGCAAAGCCCGCTCTTTCCTTCCCCACAGTTGTCGGATCGCCCTTGAGGTAAGATCTTCTCATCCATTGCTTCTAGATAAAATCCAAGTTCTGCGTCAGTTTATGTGTTGTGTGTTTTCTGTTTTTCGTCAGCCTTAGTGTAGATATTTCATGGATAAACCAGCACGAAGATGTGTTTGGGTGTTTTATTTTAGTTAAATAGTATTCTCAGTCCAACGTTGGCGTTTTTTGGGTGTGTGCGTGATATTTGAATTTGATGTTTCTGTGTGTCTGCATTTTTTTTAGTGTTTCTCAGTCTCATAAATCTAGTTTTGGTCGAGTTCATTACCTTCGGAACCGTGTATTATTTCCTTGTTTTTGGCATTTTTAGATTTGTGCAAATTAAAGGTTGAGTTTATGTTTCTGGTTTTTATGTAGGTCGTCCAGCCGGCTGTAGTGTTTAGGTTATAAAAGTATTTTGATAAATTAGTTTAAAGTGTTTTAATTGCTGTTTAGATTTAGGTAGTTTGAATATCATGGTAGATTTAATTGTTTGTGTATTTCTGTTTTGGATTTAGGTTAGCCGATTATATTAGGTTTTTGATCTAGCGTTTTTTGTTTCCTTGGTTTCATTTACAACATAGTGTTGATAATCGTTAGCTTAGTTGGTGCATTCCATAGTTTAAAATTCCAGTCGTTAATATGTGTTATTGTAGTTTAGAGTAGACTTTTGGCTGTAGTCATGGAATAGTTCAAATGTAGTTCTAATTGATTTGGTTTGATAAATTAACATAGCGTTTTGTGTAATCCTTGTTTTGTTCAAAATTCTGTATAGATAGCTTTTTAGTTTAATGTTTGATATATGTTAGAATAGTTTTAATAATAGATTAATATGAGTTATGATGTAGTGTTTAGATTTCTTTATAATTAGTTTAATCATTTTTATGTTAATTTAGTATTGTCGATTTTTGTGTAATGTGTAAATTAGTTGTTTTTCCAATTCGTTTTTTGCATCATAGCTTACCCTTTGTATTATTTTTGTATAGGTTAAATTAGATAGGTTAACCTTAGATTAGATTAATTAGTTACTTAGTCTTGTATTTTATCTAAACGGGTTTCTTAGTAATTTTGGCAAAAATCGATTTTGGGTAAGGTTGCCAACCTCTCCAAATTCGTGAAATGCATTTTAGGAAAGCCTTAATGAATTTTATTCAGCTAATGTAGAAGAATGTCTCTCATTTACATGTTTGGAAATATTTATAAAATTCAAATCTCTTGCCAAAAATGTATTTTGGGGAAGGTCTTCACAAAGGACTTCTTGTTTTTAAGGAAAATAATTTAAACCGTATGGGGTCCATTAGCTGGACGGTTTTTACAACTTGAAACTTTCCTATTGAGTTATTAAGGTAAGAATGGAAGAGGTAGTCATTCAAAAATTCGTGAATTAGCATTTAGAGCCCTTTCACTAACTTTCCTAGTTTGACCTAACCTAGATTTAATACTAATTAATCTAGCAAGTTTTGAATTAGTGTTAGATTAGGTCTAATAAAATCGTGTGATAGGTTTTAGGAGAGTCCATTTAGTGTATTATGATTTCATTAATGAAATTTTCTATTATAGTTAGGTGTCTAGATAAAATTGATTAAGTTTAATTTTAATGCCTTTCAATATCGATTTTAGTAATTAAGTTTTATTTGTTAGGTTGTCATTGGAATTAATGTTGACCTTAGTTAGCCTAGTTAGTTACCCATCTAGAGTGGCGTGTAATTCAATCCATATCCTAAACCGCCACCCTAGCCACCTAATTAGTTCCTAACCCTAACTAATCATAGTCAACCCTAGGTATCTAACCTTAGTTAGTTATTAACTATAAGTAGTTAACCGTACCCCTAACTAACTATAGTTAGATAATTAAACTTAGTTAATCCTAGTTAATGGCTAACCCTAGTTAGTAACTGACCTTAGCTAAACTCTAACTCTAGTTATACTCATCTTAGGTCGTTGCTTGTGGTTCAATTAGATTTTAAATTAAGTATGGTATATGTTAGTTAGTTAGGTCATGTATAGTAGAGTTAATTAATTTATTTCAGTTATATAGATAGTCTAACTAGAATTATAACTTGGTTAGGATAAATTAGTAGTAGTGGTTTGTTTAGATTAGGTTTAGTTTTAGTTTGTTTAAGTCATTTAACATTTTTATAATTAGTTTAATTGTTGCTCTTTTACTGTAGTTAAGCAGTAATTTAGATTAGTTTAGGACTGTTTTTATTGGTGTTTTAATGTCATAATGTGATTAGTGGATTTACATAAGTGAATAGTGCACTGATTCTTAAATCCGATTTTTCCCTATCGTGCACTCGTCATTTTATGTAGATATTTTTGATTTTTTCTAAACATTCTTCTTCTATTCTTCACATCCGTGCATTCACTGTCTACATTCCAAAATTTAGCTCAATTTGAGTTGATTTGGTTTGCCTTTTAAGCGTTTTTCAAAAACAGCTTTTTCAAAATTTTCAATTTCGGGTCCTGCGATTCCCAGAATTATCCTGATGTTGAAACGCTTATATCTGGAGTTCCAGAATGAATTTTCGAAATCTGTAAAAATTGTCAGACTCTTAGATCTGTCAAGAACAGAACAAAAGTCATTTCGTGATGTTTGGAATTTGTTTGCCCTTTCAAATCATCGGTTTGTTAAAAGCTATTAGAATCCACTTTTGCACCATTTAGGGACAAAATAGTCATTTGATTATTTGTTCGATTTAACATAGTTCTTAGAATTTTCTAGCTTGTATTTAGTGAATTAACTCTAGTTAGACTAATTAGGATTGAGTTGTTTTGTTAGTTCAGTTAGATAATGTATTGTTAGTTTTCTGTGTTTGTTCAGTGTATTTTAATTGCAGAATTAGTTTAGAACTAATTGTAGCTGTGATTTAGATTTAATTTTTTACTTGCTTACTGATTTTTTTTTTTCATTATGTAGGTTGATAAGTTAGAAACAAGTCTTCAGGTGTATTTCCAATGCGAAGTGCAGATGCACATGTGATGAAAAGACAAATTTACCCTTGGCAACTTGAAGAAGACTTATTTCCCTATTTTTAGTTATTTTCATTGTTATTTTATTAGAGTTGTAATATTGACATAGTTGTAAACTCTGTTATATTAATAAATTGTTATTTTAGATTTAATTTAGAATGTACCCCATTCTCTATGGATTCGACCCGTACTCGCCACTTCTGTGGAAAGTCAGTTTTTATTATCTTTGGTTGACGATTTTCCAAGTGTTTTTATTGAAAAATATTGTTATAAAAATACCCATTGCAAAAAACAAAACCAAAATTTTGTCGCCGTTGCCGGGGAATGGCGATTATATTCTCATTATTTCTGAAATTTCAGTTTATTAATATGTGTTTAGTAGTTGTTTTATCTATTTTAGTTAGTAGGATCTAACATAGTTAGAAAATATAGGGTTCACAAGCTGTTTTTCCTAGGATTCGCTAAATTCCATACTTCAATGATCACTTAGACAGGCGAGTCTTAGAGAATGCAGTAGTGTTCTCTTGTATTTATTGACTTTGTGATTTAGATTAGAACTGTATTCTATTTCATAGATTAATTAGATTGTTTTAACCTTGTTTAAAATAGATTAGTTGTTTAACTTGCTGATTTAGATCTAGATTGATTTTCATAGCGTACTTCTAACATAGGTTAACTGCTTAATGTATTAGAACTTGTATTTAAATTTAGGTTTATTATTTGATAGAGTAATTCTAAGATAGTTTAGTTGATTTATGTGTTAGTGTTTTTAGTTTTATTAACTGTTAGTTATAGTGTATACTAGAAATAAAGTAGTTAGTTGTTTATGTGTTTTGTTCTAAATTTTGTTTTGATTTCATGTTTGATTTCATTGCTATCATGCATGAACATCATTCCATCAATTTATGAGTCAAAGTAACCAGATGAGCATAAAACTATGCATTTGTACATGCATAGTGGTGGTGCAAAGTCCAGTCAATCGACAGCTTTAGAGGCTCGAGCATGCTGGGTTGTATCTATCCTTTCTCCCGTATTCATTTTAGTGTTCTGTAGTGTGCATCTGCATTGCATGTTTGCATCTTTTGTATGCCACTAGGGACAGTGTCATTTAAGCATGGGGGGATGGTTTACATGCAAAAATTTTTTCAAAATTTTTAGGTTTGGTAGCTTAAAACTCATAAAAGTAGGTCTTTAAGAATAAGTTGTAGCATATATGATTGTTTGTCTGCATAATCTGACAATTTAGAAATGTTTAAGCCCCATGTGATTTTTTTTTTCTAATCTGATTTAAATAGTGTAGTTAATTATGAGAAAATTCAAAGAAAAGATAGTATTTGATTGTTAGAAAGTTTTGAATCACTTTAGTATATGTATGCATAGTATGTTTTATGAAAAAAAACTGAGCAATTGAAAGATGTTTTGAAATAGGAGCTTAAAAGAATAGAACTACGTTTAGTTGTTGATGTCTTCGCGATTCCTAGTAGTGAGACTTAGACACAAGTTGAAGTGTTTGAGTCTCTTGATGAAAAGGATAACGAAGGAGATCATCTTCTTGTCTAGTCGATATCTGTGGCCTTTGTGGTTCGAGTAAGTAGAGTCTGAAGGGTGTTTTACACCTGGTGCCCTAAAGCCATCTGGTTTGGGAGCCATCGATTCGAAAGCTTGTTATATGAACTACATAGAAAGCCTAAGAGATAGAGACATTGCACATGATGAGAAGAATACTATACGTAACTCATTCAAATAGAAGGTCTAGTGACTCGAGCAATTAAGTCTGAGGGATACTCTGTATCTGGTGCCCTAAGGTCGTCTGGCCTGGGAGTCACTTATCCAAAGCTCGGTACATGGGTCATGAGACTGGATATTTGAAATAGTGCTAAAAAATAGAAGAATGCTCAAGAGAAAGAATTGAAAAATGATGAAAAATTGAAAATAAAAAGAAAAAGAATGAGCTTAATGAAAAAAAAATTTATTGCTTAGGAATAATTGTGAATTACTGTGCAGAAAAGATACAAGTGAGGATAAATGAATCATAACATGATAGTACTTGACTTTCTGAGAAAATTCATAAATAATTACAGTTTTTGAAAAGTGAAAGAAAAAAGGTTTTTACTGTGGTGGCATAAAAATTCTAAATCCGTTATGAGAATGTAGATTATATGAAATATTTGTTTGCAATGAGTTGTTAGTTGCCTAGTATTTCTGAAAAATCATTCATAAATGAAATAGATGTTTGTGGGTAGCATCTCTGCAAACCCTCACCATAACTTACTCGTCCACTGAGGTAACCCAGGGGTTTAAAGGGCTTGTTGCATGAGCTAAATGCAACCGTGATTCCTACGAAAGTGGGTTAGTTTTTTTTAATAAAAGCTTTCATGTTATTGGGTAGTCCATATTCTCTTTGCAAAAGTAGGGTATATTGCTAGGGACTAGCAATTATTCTAGCATGGGGGTATTTGATGATGCATAAATTATACATTTTCTTAATACATTTTTACTATATAAATGCATCATCTATAGGTTTAAGGTCCACACTTAGGTGCATAATGATGTTATAGAGCTATGGTTCGAATTTCATCGAAATCAGACTTAAAATGAAGAAATTATTGCATTTACAATGTAGCGGGTCAAACCTGAGAGCAAATTTGGAGATTCAGGATCCAAACCGCCCATCTGGGCCTTGGATCTGGACCAAAACGCATAGATTCAACCCAGCTCCAACCCACTCAAGTTTTGTAAAAGGTTTTCTAAAAAACCCCTACCCAAAGAGGTGCCCAGAGAATAATTATATTTTAATACCTTTTCTGGAAAGAACCAAAATAAGAGCTAATTGTTTAAAAGGAAGAAGACGCCCAACTTGGAAATGTCTTTGCTTTGGTTTTCGTGCCCTAGGGGCGAAAATCTTGGTCCAGCCCCCTTATCCCCTATCATCCCACACCATTTCCATTGGAGAATCGGATTTTGCTTGAGATTCAAGCAATCCATCTTCTTTTCTTCCATGTCTTTTCATTTCTTTTACATCCTTCTTGAAAATTCACCATGTTTGCTTTGTTTTGCAGATGTAGCAGAGGTTGAAGACACTTTCTCTTGCGTGGAAGTGCGAGACAGTCCAACAAGAGGGATCGGCTCTACCTCCATCCGATATTCTAAGCCACCCGAGCGAGAATCTGTTCCTCCTCCACCCTCAGTGGACTTCAAACGTGTTGCAGCTGCATAATACAGTTTCATGGTGTTGTTCCAGCATCAACGAGGTCCCTCGTGGTGCGAAATCCTAGCAATGCCCGCTCTTTCCTTCCCCACAGTTGTCAGATCGCCTTTTGAGGTAAGATCTTCTCATCCATTGCTTCTAGATAAAATCCAAGTTGTGCGTCAGTTTATGTGTTGTGTGTTTTCTATTTTTTGTCTGCCTTAGTGTACATATTTCGTGGATAAACCAGCACGTAGATGTGTTTGGGTGTTTTATTTTAGTTAAATAGTATTCTCAGTCCAACGTTGGCGTTTTTGAGTGTGTGCGTGATATTTGAATTTGATATTTCTGTGTGTCTGCATTTTTTTTAGTGTTTCTCAGTCTCATAAAACTCGTTTTGGTCGAGTTCATTACCTTAGGAACCGTGTATTATTTCCTTGTTTTTGGCATTTTTAGATTTCTGCAAATTAAAGGTCGAGTTTATGTTTCTGGTTTTTATGTAGGTCGTCCAGCCGGCTGTAGTGTTTAGGTTATAAAAGTATTTTGATAAATCAGTTTAAAGTGTTTTAATTGCTGTTTAGATTTAGGTAGTTTTAATATCATGGTAGATTTAATTGTTTGTGTATTTCTGTTTTGGATTTAGGTTAGCCGATTATATTAGGTTTTTGATCTAGCGTTTTTTGTTTCCTTGGTTTCATTTACAACATAGTGTTGATATTCGTTAGCTTAGTTGGTGCTTTCCATAGTTTAAAATTCCAGTCGTTAATATGTGTTATTGTAGTTTAGAGTAGACTTTTGGCTGTAGTCATGGAATAGTTCAAATGTAGTTCTAATTGATTTGGTTTGATAAATTAACATAGCGTTTTGTGTAATCCTTGTTTTGTTCAAAATTCTGTATAGATAGCTTTTTAGTTTAATGTTTGATATATGTTAGAATAGGTTTAATAATAGATTAATATGAGTTATGATGTAGTGTTTAGATTTCTTTATAATTAGTTTAATCATTTTTAATTTAATTTAGTATTGTCGATTTTTGTGTAATGTCTAAATTAGTTGTTTTTCCAATTCTTTTTTTGCATCATAGCTTACCCTTTGTATTATTTTTGTATAGGTTAAATTAGATAGGTTAACCTTAGATTAGATTAATTAATTACTTAGTCTAGTATTTTATCTAAACGGGTTTCTTAGTAATTTTGGCAAAAATCGATTTTGGGTAAGGTTGCCAACCTCTCCAAATTCGTGAAATGCATTTTAGGAAAGCCTTAATGAATTTTATTCAGCTAATGTAGAAGAATGTCTCTCATTTACACGTTTGGAAATATTTATAAAATTCAAGTCTCTTGCCAAAAATGTATTTTGGGGAAGGTCTTCACAACGGACTTCTTGTTTTTAAGGAAAATAATTTAAACCGTATGGGGTCCATTAGCTGGATGGTTTTTACAACTTGGAACTTTCCTATTGAGTTATTAAGGTAAGAATGGAAGAAGTAGTCATTCAAAAATTCGTGAATTAGCATTTAGAGCCCTTTCACTAACTTTCCTAGTTTGACCTAACCTAGATTTAATACTAATTAATCTAGCAAGTTTTGAATTAGTCTTAGATTAGGTCTAATAAAATCGTGTGATAGGTTTTAGGAAAGTCCATTTAGTGTATTATGATTTCATTAATGAAATTTTCTATTATAGTTAGGTGTCTAGATTAAATAGATTAAGTTTAATTTTAATGCCTTTCAATATCAATTTTAGTAATTAAGTTTTATTTGTTAGGTTTTCATTGGAATTAATGTTGACCTTATTTAGCCTAGTTAGTTACCCATCTAGGGTGGCGTGTAATTCATTCCATATCCTAAACCGCCACCCTAGCCACCTAATTAGTTCCTAACCCTAACTAATCATAGTCAACCTTAGGTATCTAACCTTAGTTAGTTATTAACTATAGGTAGTTAACCGTACCCCTAACTAACTATAGTTAGATAATTAAACTTAATTAATCCTAGTTAATGGCTAACCCTAGTTAGTAACTGACCTTAGCTAAACTCTCACTCTAGTTATACTCATCTTTGGTCGTTGCTTGTGGTTCAATTAGATTTTAAATTAAGTTTGGTATATGTTAGTTAGTTAGGTCATGTATAGTAGAGTTAATTAATTTATTTCAGTTATATAGATAGTCTAACTAGAATTATAACTTGGTTAGGATAAATTAGTAGTAGTGGTTTGTTTAGATTAGGTTTAGTTTTAGTTTGTTTAAGTCATTTAACATTTTTATAATTAGTTTAATTGTTGCTCTTTTACTGTAGTTAAGCAGTAATTTAGATTAGTTTAGGACTGTTTTTATTGGTGGTTTAATGTCATAATGTGATTAGTGGATTTACATAAGTGAATAGTGCACTGATTCTTAAATCCGATTTTTCCCTATCGTGCACTCGTCATTTTATGTAGATATTTTTTATTTTTTCTAAACATTCTTCTTTTATTCTTCACATCCATGCATTCACTGTCTACATTCCAAAATTTAGCTCAATTTGAGTTGATTTGGTCTGCCTTTTAAGCGTTTTTCAAAAACAGCTTTTTCAAAATTTTCAATTTCGGGTCCTGCGATTCCCAGAATTATCCTGATGTTGAAACGCTTATATCTGGAGTTCCAGAATGAATTTTCAAAATCTGTAAAAATTGTCAGACTCTTAGATCTGTCAAGAACAGAACAAAAGTCATTTCGTGATGTTTGGAATTTGTTTGCCCTTTCAAATCATCGGTTTGTTAAAATCTATTAGAATCCACTTTTGCACCATTTAGGGACAAAATAGTCATTTGATTATTTGTTCGATTTAACATAGTTCTTAGAATTTTCTAGCTTGTATTTAGTGAATTAACTCTAGTTAGACTAATTAGGATTGAGTTGTTTTGTTAGTTCAGTTAGATAATGTATTGTTAGTTTTCTGTGTTTGTTCAGTGTATTTTAATTGCAGAATTAGTTTAGAACTAATTGTAGCTGTGATTTAGATTTAATTTTTTACTTGCTTACTGATTTTTTTTTTTCATTATGTAGGTTGATAAGTTAGAAACAAGTCTTCAGGTGTATTTCCAATGCGAAGTGCAGATGCACATGTGATGAAAAGACAAATTTACCCTTGGCAACTTGAAGAAGACTTATTTCCCTATTTTTAGTTATTTTCATTGTTATTTTATTAGAGTTGTAATATTGACATAGTTGTAAACTCTGCTATATTAATAAATTGTTATTTTAGATTTAATTTAAAATGTACCCCATTCTCTATGGATTCGACCCGTACTCGCCACTTCTGTGGAAAATCAGTTTTTATTATCTTTGGTTGACGATTTTCCAAGTGTTTTTATTGAAAAATATTGTTATAAAAATACCCATTACAAAAAACAAAACCAAAATTTTTTCGCCGTTGCGGGGGAATGGCGATTATATTCTCATTATTTCTGAAATTTCAGTTTATTAATATGTGTTTAGTAGTTGTTTTATCTATTTTAGTTAGTAGGATCTAACATAGTTAGAAAATATAGGGTTCACAAGCTGTTTTTCCTAGGATTCGCTAAATTCCATACTTCAATGATCACTTAGACAGGTGAGTCTTAGAGAATGTAGTAGTGTTCTCTTGTATTTATTGACTTTGTGATTTAGATTAGAACTGTATTCTATTTCATAGATTAATTAGATTGTTTTAACCTTGTTTAAAATAGATTAGTTGTTTAACTTGCTGATTTAGATCTAGATTGATTTTCATAGCGTACTTCTAACATAGGTTAACTGCTTAATGTATTAGAACTTGTATTTAAATTTAGGTTTATTATTTGATAGAGTAATTCTAAGATAGTTTAGTTGATTTATGTGTTAGTGTTTTTAGTTTTATTAACTGTTAGTTATAGTGTATACTAGAAATAAAGTAGTTAGTTGTTTATGTGTTTTGTTCTGAATTTTGTTTTGATTTCATGTTTGATTTCATTGCTATCATGCATGAACATCATTCCATCAATGTATGAGTCAAAGTAACCAGATGAGCATAAAACTATGCATTTGTACATGCATAGTGGTGGTGCAAAGTCCAGTCAATCGACAGCTTCAGAGGCTCGAGCATGCTGGGTTGTATCTATCCTTTCTCCCGTATTCATTTTAGTGTTCTATAGTGTGCATCTGCATTGCATGTTTGCATCTTTTGTATGCCACTAGGGACAGTGTCATTCAAGCATGGGGGGATGGTTTAGATGCACAAATTTTTTCAAAATTTTTAGGTTTGGTAGCTTAAAACTCATAAAAGTAGGTCTTTAAGAATAAGTTGTAGCATATATGATTGTTTGTCTGCATAATCTGACAATTTAGAAATGTTTAAGCCCCATGTGATTTTTTTTTTCTAATCTGATTTAAATAGTGTAGTTAATTATGAGAAAATTCAAAGAAAAGATAGTATTTGATTGTTAGAAAGTTTTGAATCACTTTAGTATATGTATGCATAGTATGTTTTGTGAAAAAACACTGAGCTATTGAAAGATGTTTTGAAATAGGAGCTTAAAAGAATAGAACTACGTTTAGTTGTTGATGTCTTCGCGATTCCTAGTAGTGGAACTTACACACAAGTTGAAGTGTTTGAGTCTCTTGACGAAAAGGATAACGAAGGAGATCATCTTCTTGTCTAGTCGATATTTGTGGCCTTTGTGGTTCGAGTAAGTAGAGTCTGAAGGGTGTTTTACACCTGGTGCCCTAAAGCCATCTGGTTTGGGAGCCATCGATTCGAAAGCTTGTTACATGAACTACATAGAAAACCTAAGAGATAAAGACATTGCACATGATGAGAAGAAGACTATACGTAACTCATTCAAATAGAAGGTCTAGTGACTCGAGCAATTAAGTCTGAGGGATACTCTGTATCTGGTGCCCTAAGGTCGTCTGGCCTGGGAGTCACTTACCCAAAGCTCGGTACATGGGTCATGAGACTGGATATTTGAAATAGTGCTAAAAAATAGAAGAATGCTCAAGAGAAAGAATTGAAAAATGATGAAAAATTGAAAATAAAAAGAAAAAGAATGAGCTTAATGAAAAACAAATTTATTGCTTAGGAATAATTGTGAATTACTGTGCAGAAAAGATACAAGTGAGGATAAATGAATCATAACATGATAGTACTTGACTTTCTGAGAAAATTCATAAATAATTACAGTTTTAGAAAAGTGAAAGAAAAAAGGTTTTTACTGTGGTGGCATAAAAATTCTAAATCCGTTATGAGAATGTAGATTATATGAAATATTTGTTTACAATGAGTTGTTAGTTGCCTAGTATTTTTGAAAAATCATTCATAAATGAAATAGATGTTTGTGGGTAGCATCTCTGCAAACCCTCACAATAACTTACTCGTCCACTGGGGTAACCCAGGGGTTTAAAGGGCTTGTTGCATGAGCTAAATGCAACCGTGATTCCTACGAAAGTGAGTTAGTTTTTTTTAATAAAAGCTTTCATGTTATTGGGTAGTCCATATTCTCTTTGCAAAAGTAGGGTATATTGCTAGGGACTAGCAATTATTCTAGCATTCGGTATTTGATGATGCATAAATTATACATTTTCTTAATACATTTTTACTATATAAATGCATCATCTATAGGTTTAAGATCCACACTTAGGTGCATAATGATGTTATAGAGCTATGGTTCGAATTTCATCGAAATCAAACTTAAAATAAAGAAATTATTGCATTTACAGTGTAGCGGGTCAAACCTCAGAGCAAATTTGGAGATTCAGGAGCCAAACCGCCCATCTGGGCCTTGGATCTGGACCAAAACGTATAGATTCAACCCAGCTCTAACCCACTCAATTTTGTAAAAGGTTTTCTAAAAAAACCCTACCCAAAGAGGTGCCTAGAGAATAATTATATTTTAATACCTTTTCTGGAAAGAACCAAAAAAAGAGCTAATTGTTAAAAAGGAAGAAGACGCCCAACTTGGAAATGTCTTTGCTTTGGTTTTCGTGCCCTAGGGGCACGAATCTTGGTCCAGCCCCCTTATCCCCTATCATCCCACACCGTTTCCATTGGAGAATTGGATTTTGCTTGAGATTCAAGCAATCCATCTTCTTTTCTTCCATGTGTTTTCATTTCTTTTACATCCTTCTTGGAGATTCACCATGTTTGCTTTGTTTTGCAGATGTAGCAGAGGTTGAAGACACTTTAACTTGCGTGGAAGTGCGAGACACTCCAACAAGAGGGATCGGCTCTACCTCCATCCGATCTTCTAAGCCACCCGAGCGAGAATCTGTTCCTCCTCCGCCCTCAGTGGACTTCAAACGTGTTGCAGCTGCATAATACAGTTTCATGGTGTTGTTCCAGCATCAACGAGGTCCCTCGTGGTGCGAAATCCTAGCAAAGCCCGCTCTTTCCTTCCCCACAGTTGTCGGATTGCCCTTGAGGTAAGATCTTCTCATCCATTGCTTCTAGATAAAATCCAAGTTGTGCATCAGTTTATGTGTTGTGTGTTTTCTGTTTTTCGTCAGCCTTAGTGTAGATATTTCATGGATAAACCAGCACGTAGATGTGTTTGGGTGTTTTATTTTAGTTAAATAGTATTCTCAGTCCAACGTTGGCGTTTTTGGGTGTGTGCGTGATATTTGAATTTGATGTTTCTGTGTGTCTGCATTTTTTTTAGTGTTTCTCAGTCTCATAAATCTCGTTGTGGTCGAGTTCATTACCTTAGGAACCGTGTATTATTTCCTTGTTTTTGGCATTTTTAGATTTGTGCAAATTAAAGGTCGAGTTTATGTTTCTGGTTTTTACGTAGGTCGTCCAGCCGGCTGTAGTGTTTAGGTTATAAAAGTATTTTGATAAATCAGTTTAAAGTGTTTTAATTGCTGTTTAGATTTAGGTAGTTTTAATATCATGGTAGATTTAATTGTTTGTGTATTTCTGTTTTGGATTTAGGTTAGCCGATTATATTAGGTTTTTGATCTAGCGTTTTTTGTTTCCTTGGTTTCATTTACAACATAGTGTTGATATTCGTTAGCTTAGTTGGTGCATTCCATAGTTTAAAATTCCAGTCGTTAATATGTGTTATTGTAGTTTAGAGTAGACTTCTGGCTGTAGTCATGGAATAGTTCAAATGTAGTTCTAATTGATTTGGTTTGATAAATTAACATAGCATTTTGTGTAATCCTTGTTTTGTTCAAAATTCTGTATAGATAGCTTTTTAGTTTAATGTTTGATATATGTTAGAATAGGTTTAATAATAGATTAATATGAGTTATGATGTAGTGTTTAGATTTCTTTATAATTAGTTTAATCATTTTTATGTTAATTTAGTATTGTCGATTTTTGTGTAATGTCTAAATTAGTTGTTTTTCCAATTCGTGTTTTGCATCATAGTTTACCCTTTGTGTTATTTTTGTATAGGTTAAATTAGATAGGTTAACCTTAGATTAGATTAATTAGTTACTTAGTCTTGTATTTTAACTAAACGGGTTTCTTAGTAATTTTGGCAAAAATCGATTTTGGGTAAGGTTGCCAACCTCTCCAAATTCGTGAAATGCATTTTAAGAAAGCCTTAATGAATTTTATTCAGCTAATGTAGAAGAATGTCTCTCATTTACACGTTTGGAAATATTTATAAAATTCAAATCTCTTGCCAAAAACGTGTTTTGGGGAAGGTCTTCACAAAGGACTTCTTGTTTTTAAGGAAAAAAATTTAAACCGTATGGGGTCCATTAGCTGGACGGTTTTTACAACTTGGAACTTTCCTATTGAGTTATTAAGGTAAGAATGGAAGAGGTAGTCATTCCCAAATTCATGAATTCGCATTTAGAGCCCTTTCACTAACTTTCCTAGTTTGACCTAACCTAGATTTAAAACTAATTAATCTAGCAAGTTTTGAATTAGTCTTAGATTAGGTCTAATAAAATCGTGTGATAGGTTTTAGGAAAGTCCATTTATTGTAATATGATTTCATTAATGGTATTCTCTATTATAGTTAGGTGTCTAGATTAAATAGATTAAGTTTAATTTTAATGCCTTTCAATATCGATTTTAGTAATTAAGTTTTATTTGTTAGGTTTTCATTGGAATTAATGTTGACCTTAGTTAGCCTAGCTAGTTACCCATCTTGGGTGGCGTGTAATTCAATCCATATCCTAAACCGCCACCCTAGCCACCTAATTAGTTCCTAACCCTAACTAATCATAGTCAACCCTAGGTATCTAACGTTAGTTAGTTATTAACTATAGGTAGTTAACCGTACCCCTAACTAACTATAGTTACATAATTAAACTTAGTTAATCCTAGTTAATGGCTAACCCTAGTTAGTAACTGACCTTAGCTAAACTCTAACTCTAGTTATACTCATCTTAGGTCATTGCTTGTGGTTCAATTAGATTTTAAATTAAGTATGGTATATGTTACTTAGTTAGTTAGGTCGTGTATAGTAGAGTTAATTAATTTATTTCAGTTATATAGATAGTCTAACTAGAATTATAACTTGGTTAGGACAAATTAGTAGTAGTGGTTTGTTTAGATTAGGTTTAGTTTTAGTTTGTTTAAGTCATTTACCATTTTTATAATTAGTTTAATTGTTGCTCTTTTAATGTAGTTTAGCAGTAATTTAGATTAGTTTAGGACTGTTTTTGTTGGTGGTTTAATGTCATAATGTGATTAGTGGATTTACATAAGTGAATAGTGCACTGATTCTTAAATCCAATTTTTCCCTATCGTGCACTCGTCATTTTATGTAGATATTTTTGAATTTTTCTAAAAAATCTTCTTCTATTCTTCACATCCGTGTGTTCACTGTCTGCAGACCAAAATTCAGCTCAATTCAAGTTGATTTGGTCTGCCTTTTAAGCATTTTCCAAAAACAGCTTTTTCTAAATTTTCAATTTCGGGTCCTGCGATTTCCAGAATTATCCTTATGTTGAAACGCTTATATCTGGAGTTCCAGAATGAATTTTTGAAATCTGTAAAAATTGTCAGACTCTTGGATCTGTCAAGAACAGAACAAAAGTGATTTCGTGATTTTTGAAATTCGTTTGCTATTTCAAATCATTGGTTTGTTAAAAGCTGTCAGAATCCACTTTTGCACCATTTAGGGACAAAACAGTCATTTGATTATTTGTTCGATTTAACATAGTTCTTAGTATTTTCTAGCTTGTATTTAGTGATTTAACTGTAGTTAGACTAATTAGGATTGAGTTGTTTAGTTAGTTCAGTTAGATAATGTATTGTTAGTTTTCTGTGTTTGTTTAGTGTATTTTAATTGCAGAATTAGTTTAGAACTAATTGTAGTTGTAATTTAGATTTAATTTTTTACTTGCTTACTGAATTTTCGTTTTCATTGTGTAGGTTGATAAGTTAAAAACAGGTTTTCAGGTGTATTTCCAATGCGAAGTGCAGATGCACATGTGATGAAAAGATAGATTTACCCCTGGCGACTTGAAGAAGACTTATTTCCCTATTTTTAGTTATTTTCATTGTTATTTAATTAGAGTTGTAATATTAACATAGTTGTAAACTCTGTTATATTAATAAATTGTTATTTTAGATTTAATTCAGAATGTATCCCGTTCAATATGGATTCGACCCGTACTCGCCACTTCTGTGGAAAGTCAATTTTTATTATGTTTGGTTGACGATTTTCCAAGTGTTTTCATTGAAAATTATCTTTTAAAAATAATCAATGCAAAAGTACAACCATTATTCATGACTCAAAAGCTTTTCTCGCATGTTCCCGGACCATTTGAGTGAGTGTGGATTAGAATTGGCAGCAACAGTGGGAAAGCAGACCATCAACGGCAACCTGATCCACGCAATTGCAGAGCGATGGAATCAACGAACATATACCTTCTGGTTCCCGTGGGGAGAGATAACCATTTTAATGGATGAATTTTCAGAGATTATGGGATTACCAGAACCAGTCGGTCAACCAGAAGATCCGTTAGAGCATCAATTTCTGATTAATGTTAAGGGTTTGGACCTTCGAGATGCCTTAGCTCGTATGACAGAACGCCGATCTTGGCACCTGATCCAGTTGGACGGAAATGAATATGTCAATCTGCTCGAGTTGTATGGCCAGTACGGGACCTTCATCGAAGTCAGCTCACTATCAAGGACATCTAGAGAAAGAAGTCATAATGCAATGATTCTGTGTACTGTAGGATTGACCCTCTTCCCAGACGGACAAAATTACATGGACATCAGAATAATCCAGCTCATGAAAAGATGGGGAAGTCGACAAACCAACTGTCTCTTCATAGCCATGGCAGCGCTCGCCTTCCTGTACCGGGGTTTGACTCGTTTTTCACTTGGAGATTCCATTCTTGTCGAAGGATGCATCTACGCAGTTCAATCCTGGTTCTTCCAGCACGTTCCAGCCCAAGCCAATTCTTTCAGATACAACTCCTTCCAGTGGCACAGTACTGGTCCATGATCAACAACATTCAATAAGATGACATCGTTTGGGACTACTTTGATCGACAATTGTCTCCTCCTAGATACACGTATGCTTATGGCAAGCGATTCAAATTGTTGGGACCATTCTTCTGCACTTACTACCAGTCGGAGCGATGTGTCCAACAGTTCTCTCAAAGGCAGCAGTATATCGAAGCTTGACTACTATCAGGGGCTATGACTGAATTTGATCTAACTTCTGCACAATGGTCCGGGGCATATCATTCCGCCCGCTACGGCTGAGACTCCTTTGTTACTCTCAAATTCTTTCCTGGTCCTAAAGTGTCTGTCGATTATCATGAATGGTGGCAAATCGTTTGTCCTCCACCTCTTTGTCAAGATCAATAAAATCATATTTTTCTCATTCCAATAAAATTTTCTCTCTTTCTATCATGGTTTGATGACCTCGCTTAGGTAACAAGGCACATTTTCTGTTGTCTATTGTAAAGAATGACAACACAATTGTCGTGATTCCTGCGATGACTCAATCCCTAGTAATGGGATACTTTTTCAAATTGTCTACCATATTTCCAGCAAATATTTCTTCCAAGAAACAAATTCCCTCATAATCTAATCGGGTCTTTGTTCTGCAGAGAGCATTTGTAGCATTTAATGGTTCAGACAAGATCAGGAAGAAAAACAGCATCATCTCAGTACTCATCAGCTTCAGAAGAAGAGATGGACTCCCCGCGTTCAGTCAGGAGCCAGGGTCAACAAGAGGACGATGGCATAGATCCGCAGATGTATGCCATATTCCAGAAGATGATGAACAAAATGATGAGCGAGCAGGCCGGGACCAGTTCAGAGAAGAATCCATTTAAGCAGAAGTTCCACGGTCACAAGGCTAAGAAATCCATAAAGACTTCCAAGAAGCAGGTTCAACCAGAGGAAATCTCAGATGGAACAGAATTAGCAGAAGACACCGATGAAGAATATGAGGTGCCCTCAACATTTCAGAAATATGGCTGGGTGCAAAGGGGTGCCCGCAAACTAAAAAGTCAAGTCATAGAAGATCCACTGCAAGCACAGTTCAGGGAAATGGCTAGAGTTGTCAAAGATTTACAAGCCCGTGATAAGGGCAAGAAAGTCTTGACTAGCGAGGACTTCTATGATGGCCTAGAAGGAGATGATGATCTTGAAAACCTTCCCCGAAAATTTATCAAGTTTGATGGTTCAGGCGACCCCAAAGCACATCTTGTTGAGAAATTCGGTTTTGAT
This sequence comes from Nuphar pumila, assembly GCF_984573655.1. Taxonomy (NCBI): domain Eukaryota; kingdom Viridiplantae; phylum Streptophyta; class Magnoliopsida; order Nymphaeales; family Nymphaeaceae; genus Nuphar; species Nuphar pumila. The sequence continues at coordinate 85,784,589 of NC_143252.1, read as the reverse complement.
GTCACATAATATGATACACTGTCTCATTTGATTTTATATGATATGATAATATGTTCTCTTGAAATAATGTTATATTATGACTGAATATGTTTTGCCATAAATCTAACGAGTATTTGATGCAAGGATATCTCACCCAATAAGGATGGAGACTTCCTGTTCAAGTACAACTATGGTGCAATCATACTCCTTGAAGAAAAAGCTTGATGAGCCATGCTTTCCTAAAGTTCAAATGAAGAGATCGGCTACCTCAAGATGAAGACTTTTTTCTTCTTTAGAGTCATATGTAACAGAACCTTCAGGAACTTGCATATTGCATATTACATACTCATTCATAAACACTATATCATAAAAGTATACGATAGTTTCAAAAAGCTCCTTTTTGAAAACTAATAATTGTACCTTCTTACAACCTTTCATGAAAAAGATATTTTGTCATATAATAATTGTACCTTATACTATACACAAGACAACATGAAAAAATGAATGTAGGAAAAAGACAAAAACATAACATCGACTACATGGAGAAAACAAATAAAATATGTTTTTTGAAAAGACTTTAGTTACCTTCTTTAATGAAATGTTTCTTAATACAAGAAGAAGACAAAAACATAAATCGGCTACACATAAGAAAAACAAATAAAATATGTTTTTGAAAGGACTCTAGTTACCTTTTTTCATAACCATAGAATGTCGACTTACTTGAAGTCATCATTCTCTCTACAAAGCATTAAATGCCTTCTGTAACAAATCCTTGTTAATATCCTTCTCAAAGAATGTCGACCTTCTTTTGGTCCTTATTCTCTCTGGAGACTTTGAAAAACACAACATAAAGAAAACACTTGACATGACTATGTACAAATAAATATCTCAAAACACTCATAGTACTTACACTCATTTAAAGCAAAAAAGTACTAATATACCTCAAATCATTAATTAGAATAAAGACAAAACTACAACCCAACGTTCAATGTACTATTGTAAGAAATAGACTTTTTACATAAAATATGTATTACCTAAAATAATACAACGACTAGTGTACCCTCTATTTTACTCTTATGGAAAAGGGCATTCTCGAACTTCTCTAAAAGATATTTTTGAAATGACATAACATTTCACATTTCAAAAAGTTACAATTCCAAAATGTAACGACTACTTTTTAAAAGGCTATATAAACACACTCAAATAAACTATTCAGATAATGGAATGAAATAGACGTGTGAGCTTACAAAGAGAAAAATTTCTATTCGTGATTTGAAAAGAGAGCCTTGAAAAAGAAAGAGAAAAAGAAAAAGAAAGAAAAGAGAAAAAGTCAAGTCCAGCTCTTTGACAAAGAGTATCCTCTGAGTGACAAACAGATCATTTCTGAGAATCCTTCATTCGTGCATTCATATCATTCTGAAGGTTCTATAGGAAGTATTGTAACTCTGTTATTCACTGTATTCCTTCTTTGTTTAAAGAAGTAGACCTCTGTGAAAGAGGGTGTTGCCCTTCTCTGTTGAGAGAAGAAGACCTCTTGGGAAGAGGGTGTGCCCCTTCTCTGTTGAGAGAAGAAGACCTCTTGGGAAGAGGGTGTTGTACTATTTATCCGGTGACTCGGATGTTATAGTGGAAATCTCAAGTGGTTTGCTTGGGGACTGGATGTAGGTCTGGATACTGACCGAACCAGTATAACTTCTGTGTTTTATGTGTTGTGCCTTATTGCATAATTATTTTTATCTTATCGATCATTATCATATTTCACTATTCACCCCCCCTCTAGTGGAATTTCATTTGGTATCAAAGCAGGTTTGCTGGTTTCGACGTAACAAGTCTTCCAGCACAAATGGCATCTACCTCTTATGCTCGTGATATTGAAGGTCAACACGCATCTCGTCCTCCTTTCTTCAATGGCTCCAACTATGGATATTGGAAGTGCAGAATGGCTATCTTTCTCAAATCCATAGACTTTGCTGTATGGAAAATTGTTGAGCATCCATACACATCTCCATCCGCAGACTATAACTTATGGTCTGATGAAGAAAAGAAAATGGCAAACCTAAATGCAAAGGCTATGAATGCCTTATATTGTGTCATTGATCAGAATGAATTCAACAGAATATCTATATGTGAATCTGCATATGACATTTGGCATTCTTTGGAGGTTATTCATGAAGGAACCAACAAAGTAAAAGAAGCCGAAATCTCATCTCTAGTTAGAAAATATGAGTTGTTCAAAATGAACAAAGATGAACCCATCACAGAGATGTTTACCAGATTCACCAATATCACCAATGATCTGAAATCTCTAGGTGTAACATATTCCCAGACTGAAAAGGTGAAGAAAATCTTGAGATCTCTCACAACTGATTGGGAGAAAAAGACTACTGCTATTGAAGAAGCTCAAGATTTATCTAAGCTTACATTGGACGACTTAATAGGCAATCTTATGGCCTATGAAGTCCACATGAAAGAAAGAAGGGAAGAAGAGCAACCTGTAAAGAAAACTCTAGCTTTCCCAGCCCTATCTGAGGATGAAGACTCAGATAAAGAATCAGAAATTGCGCTACTTACCAGAAAATTCCAGCGCTTCATGAGAAGGAACCGGCTTCCAAACAGGCACAAGGAAAGAAAAGATCTTAAAGAAGATCCCATGTGCTTTCAGTGTAATAAGCCAGGCCACTTAAAACGTGACTGTCCCCTTCTCAAAAGAAAGTCCAAAACTGAGGAACCAAAAAAGAGGTTCTTCAAGAAAAAGGCTCTGCATGCTCAATGGGATGATTCAGAACCATCCACTAGTGAAGAGTCAAGTGATGATGAAGCCGAAACTGCAAATATGTGCTTCATGGCAAACGAAAGTTCGGTAAGTGAAATCTCTGATTTTTCCTTTGGAGAACTTCTAGATGCTTTTCAAGAACTATTTGAAGAATCTAGAAAGTTGAGTTTCAAAAATAAAGTTTTAAAATATGAAAATTTAAAGCTTTCCCAAGAGAATGAAAAACTCAGCAGTGAAAATTCTGAGTTAAAAAAGAAGAATCTTATGCTTACATCTGAAATTTCTTCTACTAGCTCCAAAACTAAAAATATGCAAGTAGAAATTTCAGAGCTAAAAAGTAAAACTGAGAACCTCATAAAAACGGTTTTCAAGTTTACTAAAGGTAAAGAGAACTTGGATAAACTCTTATCCTCTCAGAAGGTCTCTTTTTACAAGAATGGTATTGGCTATTCTCATTTCAAAAAACCTTCTTGTATGAATCAAAAGACCACGTTTGTGAAAAGTTCATCTGAACCAAATAAGGAGTATTATAATGATAATCTTTCTAACTCCATTAAAGATATAGACAAACCCAAATCCAAATGGATATGGGTTCCAAAGTCTAACAAAAAAGGACCCGATTGGGTACCAAAAAGGAGATTTACTTAATGTTTTGCAGGCTCCAAAAAAGAAGAACAGATGGATACTAGATAGTGGATGTTCAAAGCACATGACAGGACATCCAGACCTTTTTGTTGTTCTTCATCATAAAGAAGGAGGAACCATCACCTTTGGAGATAACAACAAAGGTTTGATAATTGGTATTGGAAATATTGGTAACTTAGATAAACCTCTTATCAAAGACGTTCTCCTTGTTGAAGGCTTAAAACATAACCTACTTAGTATCAGTCAAATGTGTGACACAGATTATAATGTCAGCTTTAATCATGATGCATGCCTCATAGCTGACACCAATAAAAACATCATCTTAAAAGGTATAAGAAAGAATAATATATATGAACTATACCTAGAAAACATCACAGAACATTGCCTCATAGCTAATAATGACACTCAACATCTATGGCACATGAGAATGGGTCATGTCTAAACTAGCTAAAGATAAGTTAGTACGTGGGTTACCCAACATATCTTTTAAAAAGGATTATTTTTGTGATGCATGTCAATTAGGAAAATTGTCAAAATCTTCTTTCAAATCAAAAAATGTCATTTCAAGTAAAAGACCTTTAGAGCTTCTCCATCTGGACCTTTTTGGTCCTTCTAGGGTAGCTAGCCTTAATCATAATAGATATGCTTTTGTCATTGTAGATGATTACTCAAGGTTTACTTGGGTAATATTTTTGAAAAACAAAAGTGACACGTTTTGTCAGTTTGAAATCTTATGTACAAAATTACAAAACGAAAAATCATGTTCTATTGTTAAAATCCGTAGTGACCATGGAGGAGAATTTGAAAATGAACTCTTTGAAAATTTTTGTAACTTGCATGGTATTTCTCATAACTTTGCCTTTCCTAGAGCTGCACCTCAAAATGGTGTAGTAGAAAGAAAGAATATAACCCTTCAAGAATCTGCCAGGACTATGCTCCAACACAATAATCTTGCAAAATCTTTTTGGGCAGAAGCTGTTAATACTGCATGCTACATAACAAATAGAGTTCTCATTAGACCCTTATTAAATAAAACTCCCTATGAACTATTCTATGACAGAACTCCAAGAATAGACTATTTCAAAGTCTTTGGATGTAAATGCTTTATCCTAAACACAAAAGATAGCCTGGATAAGTTTGATGCTAAATCTGTTGAAGGCATATTCTTAGGATATTCAAGTCATAGTAAAGCATACAGAGTTTTCAATAAGAGTCATAATACTATTGAAGAATCTATGCATGTTAGTTTTTGTGAATCTATTGATCAATCTGTTCATATACAAACTAATGATGATGATGTTGAAAGTACAGATTTATTTTTAGATAACACAGCTAAGTCTAATGAAGATGATCATCAAAGAACCTTTGTCGATATCAAAGATCATCCTCAAAAGCAAATTTTGGGAGAACTAACAAAGGGGGTTCAAACTAGAGCTCAGCTAGAACAGATTGCAAACATGGCATTCATTTCTCAACTTGAACCAAAGAAGATTGATGAAGCCATCATTGATGAGTTCTGGATGCTAGCCATGACTGAAGAACTGAATCAATTTCAAAGAAATGACATTTGGGATCTTGTACCTAGACTAAAGGATCATCTAATCATTGGGACAAGATGGATCTTCAGAAACAAGCTAGACGAAACAGGTAATGTTATAAGAAACAAGGCCAGACTAGTAGCTTAAGGATACAACCAGGAGGAAGGTATTGATTTTGATGAAACATTTGCTCCTGTTGCTAGACTTGAATCTATTAGAATGCTTTTAGCATATGCAAGCTAAATGGATTTCAAATTATCTCAAATGGATGTTAAAAGTGCTTTCTTAAATGGTTTTATAAATGAAGAAGTTTATGTAAAACAACCTCCAGGATTTGAAAATGAACAATACCCAGATCATGTTTTTAAACTCAAACGTGCTTTATATGGTTTAAAACAAGCACCTTGTGCTTGGTACGAAAGACTTAAAACCTTTTTATTAAAAACTGGTTTTTCTGTTGGCAAAGCAGATTCTACACTATTTGTCAAAGTAGTGAATAATCATACTCTAATTATTCAAATTTATGTCGACGACATCATCTTTGGATCTTCTAACAACACTCTCTGTGAAGATTTTTCTAAGTCCATGCAGAAGGAATTCGAAATGAGTATGATGGGAGAACTCACCTACTTTCTTGGACTGCATATTATGCAAACCAAGGATGGAGTTTTCATCAATCAATCTAAGTATGCTCGTGAACTTCTGAAGAGGTTCAACATGAACTCAACTGCTTCAAAATCTACTCCTATGAGCACTACTACTGTGTTGGACAAAAATGAAGATGGTAAGTCTGTTGATACAAAGGTATACCGAGGTATGATAGGATCACTTCTTTATTTAACTGCTAGCCGTCCAGATATAATGTTTAGTGTTTGCTTGTGTGCTAGATTTCAGTCAAATCCAAAAGAATCACATCTTAAAGCTGTAAAAAGAATAATGAGATATTTAAAAGACACAGTTGATTTTGGATTATTCTATTCAAAATCCTCTACATTTGATCTAATCTCATACAGCGATGCTGACTTTGCTGGAAGTAAATCTGACAGAAAAAGCATAAGTGGAACATGTCACATGCTAGGGCACTCACTAGTATCATGGTTCAGTAAGAAACAAAATTGTGTATCCTTATCAACTACTGAAGCCGAATACATTGCTGCTAGCCTAGCCTGTACACAAGTCATCTGGATGAAACAAACTTTAAAAGATTTTGGTTTAAATTTTGAAAATACAACTATTTTCTGTGATAATACGAGTGCTATAAACCTATCTAAGAATCCTATTTTACACTCACGAACTAAGCACATTCAAATAAGACACCACTTTTTAAGAGAACAAGTCTTAAACAACATAATTAAACTAGAATTCATACCCACTAATCAACAGTTAGCAGACATATTCACTAAACCATTAAAACATGAAGACTTCACACGAATTAGAAGAGAACTAGGAATATGCAAACTAAGTAACTTATAAATTAATCACACTTATTATAATACCTCTTATAAGTTTTGTTTAAATCTTAAAGAGCTTCCCTTCTTATCGATTTTTGTTAGTCAAACTAAGTTTCCATATTCACGTGTTCTTCATATTCTTATAAGACACATTCTTTATGTCTTTCAACTTGTCATCTTTCAAGTACACATCCATTATGACTCCTTGTCCTATCTCCTTTCTCTCATATCCATAAAAAAAAAAAAAAACTAATCATATTAAAAGCTATTATAACAATGTTCACATCACTCAACTCCTTTATTATTTTTGTCCTTTTATGAAAACTTTTCTTACGATAAATTGTTTCACCTCTCTACTTAGTTTATGAGAACTCATACTTTTCATTAGTTAGAATCGAATGACTCTTTTTGGTCCTTTTACCTTTTTCTAAAAGATCTAGTTGCTATATTCTCACGTAAATTATTTTTACTATATCATTTGTTATATCATAGCCCGACAAACTATCTATTATCATCTCTCTCATATACAAATTGAGCCTCCATTCTTGTCAATTCTTGTTTAAAACTTAACCTTATTCTCTAATAACTATGAACTTCCTCAAATCGAGCCTCTTTAAGAATATAAACAATAATTCATATCAATCATAACATTATGTCTTTCATCAATCATGTTTTTTTATTACTTCTTTATCCTACACAAAAATCCATATATGTCATCTCATTTCTCTCTATGACAACTCACAATTATTACTCTTCACTCATAAATATTTCTGTCTCCTCATTTCATCTCTCGAATACATTTTTTATTATATTTTTTTTTTGAATCCGACTCTTCCATGTCTATTCCTATCAATTCTTATATACTTTTGACTCCTTCTCCTTTTTGTCTCATCATCTCTCTTACCACTAGTCAAAGTCAAAATGTGTCCTTCTCATATCTACGTATACTCATAAAAATTACAAATATGAAAACACATTAATCATGAAACATTTTTTAAGGCACTCTTTTCTTTAAAATGTCATATCTTTCAAAGTACACATCACATGATCACCCTATGACCTATTTCCATAAAAAATATCTCTATATTAAATAAGCAATCATGACTTTTCTTTCCATCCGTGACCTTGCCTCTCTCTTATTGTATATCTCACTAAAATCGAGAATCATTAAAGTCTTGTCTCCAAGCAAACCTTTATTTATTCTAACTCTACTTTATGTCATATCTAAATCAAGTAAATGTTGTCCTTTATCACCTTTCTCTCTTCTCTACATATCCATATCATCTTTTTATGTCCTTAACTCTCCATTCACGAATTTAGAATCCCTCCACATAGAGTAAAAAGTTGCTTGTTTTATTAGGCCATTATTTTCAAGATCAATCACTTTTTTTTGGTTCAACATGACACCCCATACTCTATTAATGGCTTCTCTCACTAGTCGATAAACTCACCCATAGTAAAATCTATATATTTCAATACTATGTCCTTCTCAATCTAATATAATACACTATCCTCAAACTTTTATTTGATTTGTCATTCACAAGTCTCTTAACTTACTACTCACGGATTTCCTTATTTGACTAAAATCTAAAAATTACTCACTTCCAATGTCATTCATTTCATATCAACAATTATTTTCTTCCTTCTATTTAATCAATTGGTTCATCTCTTACCATTCCATTCGAACTTTTCTATCCTTATACAAACTTTCTCTCGGTTCAAACTCGCTCTCCTTAGTTCTTTTTTTGTTACAAACTCTTGCAATGGCCTCTTCTTCCTCCAACAATGTGATTACAGCAGCCGATCTAAGGTATCCAGATTGGTTTCACACTTACAACTCACTATGCTCTCGCCCCATTCATGAAGGTAAAATGGTCAACTTTGACGACTTCATGCTCTTCGACTTAGACACCTATCTCCCTGAACTCAAACCTCTAATAGGATCTTCATCCCCAGCTGCCTATTATCCCAAACTAGTCCGATTGTTTTATACCAACTTCTCTACTGATCATGAATAGACCTCAATCAACAGCAAAGTCCGAGGACAGTTGATGATTTTCGATGCTTCCGACCTAGGTAGAATTCTAAACCTACCTACCACCGGTACCGACCTTAATACCATAGTGCCAATCGACCGATCGGTACTTCGAAAAATACTTCTCTGCACCAACTGCTACCAACTTCCGTGGCACATGAGGAATCTCCAACCTCATGCTCAGCTACTTGCTCAGATTCTTCTCCACAACATCTATCCCAAGCGCCCCCGCCAGGGATTAGTTCCTCGAAAAATCTCTCTTCTTATCTACGCAATCTTTTCGTCTCTTCCGATAAATTGGTCATCCATTCTTTTCGACCTCTTTATTCATTATCAGAAATTCGAGCCTCTTCTTTTTGGGTGTTTCGTAACTCCCATTCTCAAATACTTCCAAGTACCACTTCACAACGAAGTCATCCTCCGTCCCTCTCAAGTCCTCGATGGTACCACCTTCAATCTAAGGTCCCTGCACATGCCCGGCTCTGATGAAGCAGATCCAATATCCTCCTTCAATTACTTTTCTGCTATGATGGATATCGAGCAAACTCAGAATCGAATCCTTCGTAATCAAGCCCTGTTGCAGCAGACTCGCAAGCGGAATCGTGCCAACAGACCACATTCACCTTCTCCACCTTCGAGATAAACTCATTTTTTTTATCTGTAATAACTTTTAAATTACTTTTATATTTGGTCTGAAATAATTTTTTTTACTCTGATCCCTCCTTTTTGTCCATGACAAAGGGGGAGAAAACCTGTCTCCATTATTGGAGAAATATTCTCTTTAAACATTATTTCAAACTTTTTTATCATATTATTATTTCTATGCATAATGTCTTTTTGACAGGGGGAGCATATTTTGTCATCATCAAAAAGGGGGAGAATGTTGAGAAATTCGGTTTTGATGTCACATAATATGATACACTGTCTCATTTGATTTTATATGATATGATAATATGTTCTCTTGAAATAATGTTATATTATGACTGAATATGTTTTGCCATAAATCTAACGAGTATTTGATGCAAGGATATCTCACCCAATAAGGATGGAGACTTCCTGTTCAAGTACAACTATGGTGCAATCATACTCCTTGAAGAAAAAGCTTGATGAGCCATGCTTTCCTAAAGTTCAAATGAAGAGATCGGCTACCTCAAGATGAAGACTTTTTTCTTCTTTAGAGTCATATGTAACAGAACCTTCAGGAACTTGCATATTGCATATTACATACTCATTCATAAACACTATATCATAAAAGTATACGATAGTTTCAAAAAGCTCCTTTTTGAAAACTAATAATTGTACCTTCTTACAACCTTTCATGAAAAAGATATTTTGTCATATAATAATTGTACCTTATACTATATACAAGACAACATGAAAAAAGGAATGTAGGAAAAAGACAAAAACATAACATCGACTACATGGAGAAAACAAATAAAATATGTTTTTTGAAAAGACTTTAGTTACCTTCTTTAATGAAATGTTTCTTAATACAAGAAGAAGACAAAAACATAAATCGGCTACACATAAGAAAAACAAATAAAATATGTTTTTGAAAGGACTCTAGTTACCTTTTTTCATAACCATAGAATGTCGACTTACTTGAAGTCATCATTCTCTCTACAAAGCATTAAATGCCTTCTGTAACAAATCCTTGTTAATATCCTTCTCAAAGAATGTCGACCTTCTTTTGGTCCGTATTCTCTCTGGAGACTTTGAAAAACACAACATAAAGAAAACACTTGACATGACTATGTATAAATAAATATCTCAAAACACTCATAGTACTTACACTCATTTAAAGCAAAGAAGTACTAATGTACCTCAAATCATTAATTAGAATAAAGACAAAACTACAACCCAACGTTCAATGTACTATTGTAAGAAATAGACTTTTTACATAAAATATGTATTACCTAAAATAATACAACGACTAGTGTACCCTCTATTTTACTCTTATGGTAAAAGGCATTCTCGAACTTCTCTAAAAGATATTTTTGAAATGACATAACATTTCACATTTCAAAAAGTTACAATTCCAAAATGTAACGACTACTTTTTAAAAGGCTATATAAACACACTCAAATAAACTATTCAGATAATGGAATGAAATAGACGTGTGAGCTTACAAAGAGAAAAATTTCTATTCGTGATTTGAAAAGAGAGCCTTGAAAAAGAAAGAGAAAAAGAAAAAGAAAGAAAAGAGAAAAAGTCAAGTCCAGCTCTTTGACAAAGAGTATCCTCTGAGTGACAAACAGATCATTTCTGAGAATCCTTCATTCGTGCATTCATATCATTCTGAAGGTTCTATAGGAAGTATTGTAACTCTGTTATTCACTGTATTCCTTCTTTGTTTAAAGAAGTAGACCTCTGTGAAAGAGGGTGTTGCCCTTCTCTGTTGAGAGAAGAAGACCTCTTGGGAAGAGGGTGTGCCCCTTCTCTGTTGAGAGAAGAAGACCTCTTGGGAAGAGGGTGTTGTACTATTTATCCGGTGACTCGGATGTTATAGTGGAAATCTCAAGTAGTTTGCTTGGGGACTGGATGTAGGTCTGGATACTGACCGAACCAGTATAACTTCTGTGTTTTATGTGTTGTGCCTTATTGCATAATTATTTTTATCTTATCGATCATTATCATATTTCACTATTCACCCCCCCTCTAGTGGAATTTCACATCTCGCCATGTTCTTCGCTGAATGCTCTAAGTTCAAGAGGGACAATAGAGCACTATTTCTATGCTTCCCCTGCAGCTTGGAAGGAGTTGCAACTAAATGGTATGTTGAGCATATCAATCCCATCGAGCTCAAGGAGTTCGATAAAGTTGTGAATTTGTTTATTGAACGCTTCCTGTTCAACATGGAGACACTCCCAACATTGAGTCATCTCTGTAATCTAAGGCAGAATGAAAATAAAAAGGCAAGGGATTTCATTCATAGATGGAGGTCAGCTTACAACAAAATGAGGGACCCCATATCAGAGAGGCATGCTTTATCCTTGATTCTCAACTATTTTTCGCAACCTCTAAGAGGATTAATCTCCACTGCACCATCCAGAACTTTTATTGAGCTAACTGAATGAGTCAAATGGCTTGAGCTAAGCGTGGAGAATGGAGTCTATGAGGGCTTCACATTTTCCAAGAATAACCCCCAAGGTGAGCAAAAAAAGAAAACTCAGTTCACCTACTCTGCCAACAACAACAACAACAATCATTATAAAGGGCAGAAGAAAGATTACTGCTACGGCGCAGGAAATTCAAACAACAAAGGAGATCAGAAAAGGAAACCTGCTCCTCAATACAACAAGCCCCCTTAGCAAGATCAAGGGCCGAAACTGCGTGAAAAGACTAAGCATGAAGGATGGAGCTACGACAGGAAATTCACTCCTCTTGACCAATCGCTCGAAGATGTGCTCGAGTATATGCTGTCGAAGGAAATGATCAAGTTGCCTAGACTGGCCGATCCCCCTGTGCCTATGGGAAAGTGGAAAGACCAATTCTACAAGTTACACAGGACAGTGGGACACAACACTAAGAACTATTTCGTTCTCAAGAATATTGTGCAGGATTACATTGACAAGAATCTTTTGGTGGAAAGAGATGAAGAAAAAATGGACATTCTCAATCAGCCATTTCCTCTGCACACCACAACAGTAATATCCGAACAGCCATTCCTACCTCAAGAACACATCAAGTAGTGTTCCCTTCAAGATCTCCAAGTTCAACATCAGGTGTTAGTGCTACGACAAACAACCCCAACCACTAAGAAGATGGATATAATTTCAGCATTTGGCAAGCTGAAAATATCTGAAGAACCTATAAGGTCATCCCCTAAGAAAATAAAAAGAATTCCTGAATTCCTTAGTCAGTTCCTCAAGCCCATGCCAGAAAAGAGAGAAATGTCAACTCAAAAGCCACTAACTGCTTTGTCCAATGTTTCAATTTTAGACTTAGCTAAAAGTTCTTGCAAGCATCAACAAGTACTAGACGAACTACTGCGAAAAATCAAAGTCAAACCCAGTACCACTGTTATCATCGCAAAATTTTTCCCCTCCCTTGCGAGAGAGAAACAAATTTCGCGAGTCAAACTCGACCAAAGTTTTGAAAATTGTTTTGAAAATTTACTTGCCTCCATTTTGAAAATTTGCGGGAAAATTCCATGGAATGGGATCCGCCTGTCGGTACGAGGTTCAACCGTTCCTGGCGCCTTTACAAGGGGTAATTGAACCAAGGACCAATTATGTGCTTTAACTTGACTCAAATATCTAAATTATGCTCTATTTTTCTTAGAATGCACAGAGAATCAGGCTTGTGCTATGAAAATTTGAAAATAATGCAAGTTTGAGAAAATATGTTGTTTGCTTTGGAAAATATGCTTGGAAAATGATTGAAAAAGTACTTGAAAATTGAATTCCTGGAAAAATCATTGAAGTTCATTGGAAATCAGAAATTTGCATTGGAAAATGAATACTCAGGAAAACTTGTACTTTGGAAAATCGATTTTGAGATTTAGATTGCTTTTCCGAGGAAATGGATTTGAGAATTCTGAGAAACTCAAGAAATTCATTGGAAAAGGATTTCTGAAAAGGAAAATGAATTCTCAGGAAAACGGGAATTCTGAGAAGATGGATTTATGAAAACTTGGGATTTTGAAATTTGAGAATTTTAAAGCATAGGAAAATCTTGATTTGAACTTGGGAAATGCTTTGAAATGTCATTTGAAAACTTAGGATTTTGAGAAAATCAGATCCTGAGAAAGACTTGGAAATTCTTGAGAAAACTGAATTTTTTTTATTGAAATTGGAAAATGAATTTGAAAACAATGCAATTTGAATAATATGAATGAATGAATATGAATTTGAAAAAGAAATTTCATTGAGGAATTGAGAAATCTTTTTGAAGTTTTGAAAAATGCAGTGCATTTTTGAAGTTAGCCTAAGTGTGTAGGCTGAATGTGGCTAATATGAAGATCATAAATCTTGGTTTTCTTCGTATTCTGACTATGGCCATAAATACGAATCCCACCGAGTTTATAAACGCCATAAGAGCTTGTGCATGTGTCATTCGTGTAAACCATAGTGAATTTGAAATAATGTGCATGAATCATACATCACATATTAAAATTTGTATAAATTAAACTATATGCAATGCAACCCTATTCTAAGCAGAAAAGTAACTCTTATTCCAAATTATTACATTTGAGGTTACATTGAATTGAAATAAAAATAAAAATAAAAGCTAAGTCTTCTTCTTGAAAGTTCCTGCAAAACTAGAAAACAAGGTTAGCACAAAAATGTAGGTTTTCCTGAATTTATCCAAAAATATGGGAAATTATCGGATATTATTCAGATATAAACCCAAATTCATACCCCATTTGATATAAACATGATAAATAATGAATAAATTTCGAAAATAAACTTGAAAATTCGAAATTTGGGTCAAAATGATCAAAATACCCCTGATGACCTTGAAATCAGGGTTTTTTGAAAGAATTTTTATAAATTTTGGAATTTTGAAAATCAAATGAAATAAATCAAACATAATATGATAAAATATGATTATATTCATGAAATTTTGCAGAATTAGAAACTGAAATTTCGAAATTTAGGTCAAAATGACCAAAATACCCCCGATAACAAGACTATGGCCTTGAAACCAGGGTTTTCTGAAATAAATTTTGCAAACTTGAAAAATATGAAATGCAAATGAGATTGAAATTAACCCTAATATGATTCTACATGCTTATGTACATGCTAAAAACCCTAAAATGGCGAAAATATCATAAAATATCAAATTTAACATGATTTTCGCCTGATTTTCGCTTCTGAATTTAAAGATAAACTAACACATGGAGCAAATAAACTTGGAATTAAACCAAATTTGGCATGGACACCTAAAATAACCCTAGAAACATAATGGATCTCTAAAATCTAACTTGTTTGTATTTTTAAATATGGAAATTCAAATAAAAACCCTAAATTTTGTGATTTTTGCCTAAAATGTTGATTTTAAAGGGGATTTAGGATATTAAATTTCCATAACAATTTCCCCAATTTTATGGGGTGACAGAAGACAGTAAGGCAAGGATTTTTTCATTTTACACTTTCTGGTTTTGACCTATGGTCGGAGCTGTACCACTCCGGCAAGTCGGATCAGAATCCGGCGACTCTAGGATTTAGGGGAAACAGACAGGTTTCAGTAGAAAACATGGGGAAAATGGAAGACAGATGGGAAAAAGTCTGAGATTGTGGGAAAATGTTTCTGACAAACACAGAAAGATTTGATGTTTTTACACCATTGGGACTCGGGTTATGGTTTGGAAAAGGCCATACTATTATCAGAGACCTAAATCTCTGAGATTTCTGGACATTGGAATCTGTTAGACAGAAAGGGAAAATCCAGACAAAATAATGAAACAGATTCAAAAATTCCAAAATTTTGGGAAATGACAGTAAATTTTGTTAGGAACAACTTTCATGTTGACAGTTTTTGCATACAGGTTACAGATTGGATGGACTCGGTGCATTAGGGTCTGTCTATACCCTGACGAAAGAAAATCGATATTTTTCCAGGGGTCTGAGAAATCCAATTTTTTACAGAGGTCAAAACTAATTTGAAAAACCTTAAAATTTCCAGATCATTAGTAGATTCAATCATGAATCTACTGTGATTTTTTTAGAACAATTCAAATCTTTCATGAGGGTAAATTTTAAGGTTCTTGTCTGCTAAAACAGAAATTGGAATTTCTGAGAAGTCCAAAACCCAAATTAGGATTTTGCTTTGTTCATGGGGTTACAAAACTTGAATGAAGCCAATTTTTTTACAGGAAAGTAAGAACATATAAATATAACAATATTAAAATTTCAAGAATTTATTGATGGAATGTTAAACAAGAAATGATGACTGGACTGAATGCTTAAGATTCAAACCTATAGACTCTAGTCAAAGCACTAACAAAATATGCTATATGAATAAAACATTAATTCAAATAACAAAATGAACTTAAATGCAATGTAAAAAAAACTATATGGGAAAAAATAAAACGAAAATGTAGAGAGGCATAAAGTATTTCATTGATTTTGGCTATTGAGAGGAGGGACTTGATCCATTCGTCGGACATATCCCTTCCTCTATGCAGCCCACAATCATGAGAAGCCCATGGAGTTCTAATAAAAAAAAACCAATAGAGCATATGCAGGCTTACCTTAGATTGGTTTGGATCAGGTGGAGGTCTTGCTGCTATGGTGAAGGTGATGAAGGCTGAACCTTATCCATATGATGTGGTGTTGAAGTGGTGGTTGGATCGGTTGAGGGGGAGGCAGCTGCTAAAGGAAGGTTGCCGCCATGCGTGGAGGTTGCTGCTGGTGGTTGGAACTGATGAAGGAAGCTGCTTCAAGGTGGCTGCCAATGGTGGAAGTGAAGCAAGGAGATGGCTGGAAGAGATGCAGCAAAGATGGCTGCAGCCAAAGGAGAGAGAAAGAGAGAGAGAGAGAGAGAGGCGTTGAATGGGGAGCAGCCGTAGCCTCTTTTCCTTCCCCCCCTTTCAAAGTCTAAACTTAGGCTTTAATATCCCCAACTTAGGTCTTTGATAACCTAATGAAAAAGAAGATCAAGAAGTTTACGTGAATGGCTGGGCAAGAGGGAAAGGAAGGGAAGAAGGAAAGAAGGAAGGGAAGGAAAAAAAGAAAGAAAAGGGAAAAAGAAAGGAAAGAAAGAAAAGAAGGGAAAAAGGGAAAGGGAAAGAAAAAATGTGGAAAAAAATGGAAAGTGGGGCTGGAGGTTTGGGTGATCACCTTGTGGGTCCCACCTCCTCTCTAAAATAAAATAAAATAAAAAAATAAAAATCAATAAAAACAAAAACAAACAAATAAAAAGAAACATTTTTTAATAAAGTAGAAATGTAAATGAATGGGCCATCTCAGAGCTAGTCCAAATTTCTATTTTGAAATTCATTTTGATGATTAGAGGGGTAAAATAGTCTTTTCAAAAAAAATTCAGAAGAAACGAGCTATTTTTGGCAGTTTTTAAAACGAGCTTGGATTTTGAAGTTCAATATTCCGTTGCGAAGCAAATCCAATGTAGAATTTAAAAATATAATTTTGAAAGAAATCCAGATTGTTTTTCTCGAGAAAATACTTCCAAATTTATTTCCAGACGAAACAAGTATTTTTGGCAGTTTTTGAAACAAGCTCAGATTTTGAAGTTCAATACCCCGTTGTGAAGCAAATCCAGTGTAGAATTTGAAAATTTGATTTTGAAATAAATCCAGATTATTTTTCTTGAGAAAATATTTCTAAATTTAGACTTCCGGGGGTAAAAATGTCAATTTTGGAAACCCGGGGTTTGAAATTGATTTCTGAAAGCTTTTAAAACTCAATCTGGATTGAAATTTATAAAACTGGAGTTCTGGACTTCGAAAATGAAATGAAATGAAATGTTATGAAATGTTGAGAAATGATATGAAATAATGAGAAATGACATGCGAAATGCAGACCCTGAATGAAGAATTTTGGATGTTAGACCCCGATTGACACTTGTATCAGTTTAAAAAGCATTAAAATTGATAAAATTTGCAAAATAGCTCAAGAAATGGTTTTCGGGACTCTACTGGGTCAGAGTGACACTGAAAATTGGGGTTCGAGCTGGATTGAACTGAGATGAGCTAGATTGAGCTGGGTTTTTGAGTTTCAGAACTCAAATGAACTACTGACCAGGCACTGACTCAACTGACCTTTCCGACTGAATTTTCAAGAAAAGCTGCCATTTTTAGAGAAATGGTACCGAATGGTCACTGGAGTGAAGTGAATTACGAACTTGAGCTGGCTTTGAGCTAAAACAAAGGTCAATAATACTGAGATGAACTAAAATCGAGGCTCAAACACTAGCTCAACTGACTGAACTCGGCTCAATTTCAGCTGAAAGAGCTTAAATGGACTAAAATGGGCTCCTGAACACTTAGAAATGGTTTTGAACTGAAACGAAAGCACTCGAACTATTGGTGAGCTCAAGTTAGACTCTGGAGAGTATGACTAACTATGAATGACTGACTCAGAGACAATTGGCTTGGATTTGAGTGAGAAATGAGCTCATTTCTGAAGAAATGATCCCATTTTGGCAGGAATGTTCAGAAATGGAAATGGTCTGTTCATTGTGAGCTCAGATAAGCTTGAAATGATTGATATTCTAAATGTTCTGAACTGACCAATGAGCTTGGTTGACTCCGACTGACTGGGGTCTGGGATGACCTAGGGGTAAAATGGTAATTTTCCTAATAAAAGTTGGTAAAATGGTGATTTTCTGAAACTGACTCGGGGTTTGACTCCTACACTGACCTAACAGGGTTGGCACTGCACGAGGAGGGTTGTTTGAGAATGGATGAGGAAAATTTGGGGTGTTTACAGATGCCCCTCTTTGCTACTAAGCTGGCTTGTGGACGAGCTTAGTGGCAAAGAAAATCACACCAAATTTGGGCTATAAAATTGCCCCAGTTAGAAGGATCTAACTGGTTTTGAAGAGATTAGCTCTGATGAAAATGGTAGATATGAAATGGAGAATAAGGAAGAAAAAATTTTTACCTCAAAAGAAGTGAGATTCAGGTTTTGCACTTAACCTGGATGGGACTGAAAATACCTCGTGTAGAAACGAAGCTCAGGTTTGACCCTTAACCTGACCGGGAAATGAAATACCTCATCAAAGGAGGCTCAGGTTTGTACCCTTATCCTGATTGGGCGGAAAATGAAATACCTCATCAAAGGAGGCTCAGGTTTGTACCCTTATCCTGATTGGGTGGAAAATAAAATACCTCATCAAAGGAGGCTCAGGTTTGTACTCTTATCCTGATTGGGCATAAAATGAAATACCTCATCAAAGGAGGCTCAGGTTTGTACCCTTATCCTGATTGGGCGGAAAATGAAATACCCCATCAAAGGAGGCTCAGGTTTGTACCCTTATTTTGATTGGGCGGAAAATGAAATACCTCATCAAAGGAGGCTCAGGTTTGTACCCTTATCCTGATTGGGAAGAAAATGAAATACCTCATCAAAGGAGGCTCAGGTTTGTACCCTTATCCTGATTGGGTGGAAAATAAAATACCTCATCAAAGGAGGCTCAGGTTTGTACCCTTATCCTGATTGGGCGGAAAATGAAATACCTCATCAAAGGAGGCTCAGGTTTGTACCCTTATCCTGATTGGGCAGAAAAATAAAGTACCTCATCAAAGGAGGCTCAGGTTTATACCCTTATCCTGATTGGGCAGAAAATGAAATACCTCATCAAAGGAGGCTCAGGTTTGTACCCTTATCCTGATTGGGCGGAAAATGAATAGAATCCTCGAAGGAAGAAACCATGATGGAACCTTCGGATCTCCGCACAATGAGTCCGATAGGGGTTTTGCAAAAGAATGAAATTGGGGTCCCTAAAGCTTGAAAAGGGGTTTGATTTTGGGCGCCTCATTGCTGAGACTAAATAACTTTTGAAATTGATAACCTTTTGCGAGAAAATGATTGGTGGCTTAACCTCAAGCCGAAATTGGACTGTCTATGGTGGGACAGTGGGGACACAGGGAAGTATGCGAATCTGAGAGCCCAGGCGCTCAGATTATACCAACAGAAGGGAAGGAATCTTGAAAACTCCCGTTATCAAGTCCTTAAAAGGGATAACAACTGATGTCAGGATGCGCCAAGGATGAACCTCAAGCTCTCGCTTCATGTCAGGATAGCTAGAAAATATTGTCAAAATGTTGAAAATTGTTGTTGATTAAAAATAATTGAAAATGATGCACATTGTTTTGAAAATATTTCCTCTTTTCTACCTGAAGTATTACCTCTGACTGGGCTTAACTCCATAGAACCAGGATTTGAATACAAAGTGCTTGTAATTGGCTTTCTTTCAAGGAAGCTATTAATTTCCTTGATATGAGCTAAAAAGAGAGTATTCTTGACATTGTGAAAGCAATTGGTGAAAGAATATTGATAATAGAATTTCACAAAATTTAAAGAGGATACTTTGGCAAATTTGGCGGTCTGATATCCTGGGATTCTTTCCTCATGATGATATTTCTGCCCACTTTTTTTTTTTGGCAGAATTGGAGCTCTCTTGGATTTTTTTGGTGATTACATCATCCTTCATTTTGGAGATGTCCTGACTTTTCTCTCTCTCTTTTTTTTGGAAGGGTACGTCACAAACTCCTTCATCTCAGAGATGCTCTGATCCTTCTTTTCTCTCAGGAATTATATTGACGGTTATTGGCCCTTTGGTTGGAAATCTCTTGATGATAGCAGAAATTAAATATCCTTTAGGGTTTGTCGGGATTCTCATCGCAGTCGCCTTCATCTTGACGGTGCTCTGAACTTTCCCTGGAAGGATCCGTCACAAACTCCTTCATCTTGGAGATGATCCAAATCTTCTTTGGCCCCGGGGGTCTACTCGCCTAATTCGCCTTCATCTTGACGACATTTGAGCGATCTCTTTTGCAGATATTTAATTGCAGCTTTAGGTGATTGAGGAGATATAGGGATTGAATGGATTTTTCTGTATCACCCAGGATATTTCGACTGCTTTATTTTTCAAGAATGATCTTTAAAAATGTGCCATTGACTGCGATCAATACCGATCACTTATGGCTTTGCAACAACATTGAATTTCTTTTGCTGGCCATATCGAGGATTTATTTTTCATCCTTTTGGTCGGCCAATAGAAAGATTCTGAATTTTAAATCATTTTTCGCGAAAGCTTTGTCCTTTCGGAAGTAATACTGAAGGTATTCTGAGGTAATGTTTTTGTGCAATAAAGATTTTGAAATCAACAAATATTTAATGACAAATTGGCAAAATTTTCTTGAAATCCTTGGTGAGAGCGAGCATCTAAAGCACTACGCAACGCATCCATGACAAAAATTTTCTTCTCCTTTCCCCAAAGGAGAAGATTTAGAAATGGGAAATAGAAATTACTCCTCTCTTCCCTGAAGAGGAGGTGTTTGCAAAATGAACTTTCGAAGAGAATTTAAGCTTTCGTCAAAACTTCCTAACATTAGGCTTCTCTTATGGAAAGGGGGCCGGTAATGGTGAGGTCGGTGAATTGGTCATGAAGAAGCGAGTCCATCACACTCTCCCTCAAAAGAGGGTCCTTCATGATGAAATGGCCTAGTATGAAATTATGATTACAAGGAAAGCGAACTTTCGTCGAAGCTCTCCCTGAACTAAGGGTTCCTTGTATGAAATTGGAAATTTGTTTTGCAAACGGTTCATAAAGACACGAGTCCCTTCAAACTCTCCCTGAAAAGAGGCTAGGTGAACAAAGGATAGCATGCGAAAAGAACGAGCTCCCTTGAACTCTCCCTGTAAAAAGGGTCTCTTGCAAGAGGAAATGACTGAAATTGATATTGGGTGACCAAAAGGGTCGAAATTGGAAATTTGAAATTTTGAATTTTGAAATTTGATATTTGAAATTAGAAATTTGGAATTTGGAATTTGGAAATTGGAAATTGATATTTGGAAATTGGAAATTGATTGACCCAAAAGTCGAAATTGGAAATTAAAATTTTGAAAATTGGAAATTGGAAATTGATTAACCCGAAGGTCGAAATTGGAATTGATTGACCCAAAGGTCGAAATTGAAATTGGTTGACTCAAAGGTCGAAATTAGAAATTTGGAATTTGAAAATTGGAAATTGGGAAATTGATTGACCCGAAGATCAAAATTGGAAATTTGGAAATTGATTGACCTGAAGGTCGAAATTGGAATCTTGGAAATTGGGTGGCGTGAGGGCCGAAATTGGTAATTGGATGGCCCGAAGGCCAAAATTGGAAATTGGATGGCCCAAGGGACAAAACTGGTAATTGGAATTTGAACTTTGATGAATGATCAACACAAAGACTGAACCCGAGAGGTTGAGTGATACGACCAACCAGGGAGACACTAACCACGAGTGCTCAATTTTGAAAGAACACCAGCATGAATACCGGGTTTTGAAAATATGTCAACATAGACATTGAATTTTGAAAATGTACCAGTTCGAGCACTGGATTTTGAAAACATACCTTGTTTTTAAATTGAAATTTGAATTTTTGAAAGAGATCTATGCTATTAAAATATTTGGGAATTGTAACGAGAATGATTGTCGGGGTCTCATGATTATCCCTTATCCTGAATGGGTAACAAACTTGATGCAAATGCATGCCAATGAATGCAGATGTATGCAAATATGAAAATGATATAAATGAGTGCACATGCGTGCAAAGTGAGAGATTTGTTTATCCTGCCTGCGTACAGGGTATTTGTAGATAAAGACAAAGTTTTTTTTTTTAAATGCCCCAGTATAACTGGGAAAGGAGAATCTGATCATTATTTGAAGAAAATTTGAGGAATTACAAAGAATAATTTAAGTATAGAATTTTTTCAAATGTCGAGCATTGATGGGATCTGGTAATTCCACTCCGTCGGCATTAATGAGCCGATATGAATTACGAGGTAATGCCTCTTTGACAACATAGGGACCTTCCCAATTTGGTGACCACTTGCCACCTAGGCGGTGCTTGAGATAAACCGTTGATCTGAGCACTAGATCATTGACTCAAAATTTTCTTTCAATGACGGATTTTGTATATTGTCTGGCTATCCTCTGACGATATGATTGAGCGTGCTCTGCTGCTCTGAGTCTTCTTTCATCTAGCAAATCAAGTTGTACTAGCCGCTGTTGCTGATACTGATCAAGAGGTAATTCGAGAAGTGATGCAAATTTTAGAGCAGGTTTCTGAACTTGTAGAGGCAGTACTACTTCAGTTTCGTAGACAAGTTTTGACGGAGTAGCATTAGTTGGAGTTTGAATGATGATTCTGTATGCTCACAATGCATCATGGATCTTCTCATGCCAGTCACAGACTATTTCCAAAGTTTGCTCCAGGATTCGAATCAAAATCTTATTGGTGGCCTCTGCTTGGCCATTTCTTTGAGGATAATAAGGAGCAGAGAAATGATGATGGATTTTGAACTTCAAACAAAAAGTTCTCATTCTCTCATTCTTGAAATGACTACCATTATCTGACACAATATCATGTGGTTTGCCAAAACGACATAGGATATTCTTATGGATGAATGAGAACAAATGTCGACCTTCTACTGTGCGTAGAGTGACTGCTTCTACCCATTTAGTAAAATATTCTGTTGCAGCAAGAAAATATTTGTGGCCATTTAAAGCAGGAGTAATGGGGCCTACGACATCAAAAGCCCACATGGAAAATGGCCATGGTGAGACGACGGATTGCAAGTATGTCGCTGGCGCATGAATAGAAGGTGCATGCATTTAACATTGAACACACTTCTTCACAAAACGATAGCAATCTTGTTGCATAGTTTTCCAGTAATATCCTGCTCGGATGATTTGTTTGACAAGAGTTTGGTAGCCAACGTGACCACCACAAATGCCTTCATGTGCTTCTTGCACAACTTCTTTGGCTTCTTCTTCATCCAAACATCTGGAATATTCAGAACTGAATCCACGATGATAAAGGATGTTGGCAAGAATAAAATATCGAGCAGATATGCACTGAATTGCTCGCTGCTCTTTCTTTGAGAGCTCTGAAGGAAATTCGCCAGTTTCAATGAAATTCTTGATGTCATAATACCAAGGCTTCTTCTTTTGCTCAGCCTGGTTTATCTGATCTACTGGGACGAAAGCAAGTTGATCAAGTCTGCCAATTTCAAAGGAGCGACAAGATTCTTCGCTCTTGAAAGACATGATGGATCCCAGATTGGCTAAACTGTCTGCAATTTGATTGAAGTCTCTCTTGATATGAAAAAGTTGGAATTCTTCGAAATTGCTGACAAGAACTGAGACGATCTTCTGATAAGGAAGTAATTTCTGATCCTTCACTTGCCATTCAGCTAAGACTTGATTGACGACGAGCAAAGAGTTGCCATAAGCATGCACTCTTTTAACATTGAAGTCTTGTAGAATTTTCAAACCTTGTATCAAAGCTTCATACTCGGCAATATTATGAGTGCACTGAAAATCTAATTTGAGAGAAAAGGGGATCATTTCCTTCTCAGGTGTGATCAACAGAATCCCGATTCCTATGCCTGCCATATTCTTGGAACCGTCAAAGAATAAATTTCAAATTGGGGATTGTTGAATATTACAGATCCGCTCATCGGGGAAATCATCCTCGACTTTAACATCCTCTGCTAGAGGAAAATCTGCTAATTGATCTGCAATTGCTTGGCCCTTGATACATTGCTGAGAGACATATTCCAAATCGTATTGCATCAATAGAACCTGCCATTTGGCAATCCGTCCACTGAGGAAGGGTTGCTCTAGAATGTACTTGAGAGGATTTAATTTGGATAGGATCTTGACTTAAGATGCCAACAGATAGTGTCTCAATTTCTGACACATCCAAACCAGAGCTAGACATGTCTTCTCTATTTGAGAGTATTTCTTCTCATAATCAATGAAGGTTTTGCTCACATAGTAAATGGCATGCTCTATCAGACTGCCTTCTTCGTATTGCGCCAAGAACCCGCCACAAGCCACTTGATTAACTAAAATGTATAGCAGTAGGGGTTTTCCCAATTCTGGCGGCTTTAACACAGGAGGATTGAGCAAATATTTCTTGATGCGTTTGAACGATTGCTGACACTCTGGTCCCTATTCGAATTTCACTCCTTTTCTGAGCAAATGATTGAAAGGCTCACATCTCATGGCCAAATTGGATATGAATCGCCAAATTGATTGCATACGTCCCTGAAGGCTACGCAATTCTTTCAGATTAGTCGGGGGAGACATGTCAATGATAGCTTTGGCCTTAGCGAGATCAACTTCTATCCCCTTTTTACTGACTAGAAAGCCTAACAATTTGCCAGATTTGACTCCAAAAACACATTTTTGTGGATTGAGTCTTAGCTTGTAAAGAATGAGCCGCTTGAAAACTTGATTGAGAGCTTCGATGTGATCTTCCTCTTCTTTGGACTTTACCAGAATATCATCGACATAGGCATCCATGATTTTGTGCATCTGATCATGGAAAATGATGGCCATAGCACGCTGATAAGTGGCTCCAGCATTCTTAAGCCCAAATGACATGACTGTATAACAAAAAGTGCCCCAAGGAGTAGTGAAAGACGTCTTGGACTGATCACGAGCGGCCAACTTGATCTGATTATATCCGAAATATCCATCCATAAAAGAGAACATAGCGTGACCTGCTGTGCTATCAATCAAAAGATCAATATTAGGAAGTGGATAATCATCCTTAGGAGTCGCTTTATTGAGATCTCTGAAGTCGATGCAAATTCAAACTTTACCATTTTTCTTGGGAACAACAACAATATTTGCTAACCAATCTGGATAGTCAATGGTTCGAATGAACCCTGCTTTGAGTAGGTCTTCCAGACCTTCCTTAACTTGTTGTTCCACTCGAGGATCCATCTTTCTCTGTTTCTGCTTAACCGGTTTGACATCTGGTTTTAGGATGAGACGATGCTCAACCAATTTGGTATCTAGACCTCGCATGTCCTCATACGTCCACGCGAACACTTCTTCATGTTGCTTGAGAAAATGGGTGAGCCTTTCTTTCTCTTCCGGGCTCAAACTGCTGCCAATCTTGAGAATTTTAGGATCATCTTCTGATCCAATATTGATATTTTCAGTCGGATCCTGAACTAAGGATGATGGCTCATCTTGTTTCTGAATTGCTGCAAATTCTGGTAATTCTTGAAGAGCTGAATCAAATTCTGCAGGTTCTTTTGACTGCTTTGTAATCTGACTACATTCTGCTCTTATTTTAACCTGATGAATCACTATTGGCTTCAAAAAGGCCTCTGGATTAAGAACGAGCTTCTTGATAGATCGGGAAGACATTCTGAAAATTGAAGAATAAATCGATTCAGGGAAATCGCCCATCATAAAACAAACTGCTTTTATTGAGAAAATAATTGGAAAAATAAAAGAGCAAAATAATGGCAATTTTGTAAAGATTTGATAATGAGAAGTAAAGAGACAAATGGCATCCAGACAGACAAAGGAAATTTGCAACTTTATTGAAAGATTGAATTGAGGACAATGATTGAAATGAAACGGGATATCATCCTAAATGTGAAAACAAAAGAATAGAAATGAAAGACAAGCAGATGCCCTTAGTGGGTTCCTTTGACAAAGATAGTGCCCTTCTGAGATCTTCTGCCCTTAAAGCCCAATCCGACTGTCTGAGGATAGTGCGGAGGAATTACTGGCTCGAGACGACCATCTCCATTTTTTCCCAGGCCTTGAAAAGGCTGATAGCCATGCTTTACTAACAGATCAAATCCCTTTTTGGCCTTCATAAATTGGGAGAACAATGGATGATCTTTGAATGTGCTATAGTCAATTCGTCCTCCAATCTTGAAAAACTGTGGGCCTCTCCATCGAGTCATGGCCACTGTATGTGCTGGTTGTTCAGCCGTCTGCCGTATTCCTAAGTTTTCTTCGAAACTAGCCTCATCAATGCCTCTAATGCTAGGGATATCAGTAGTAAAAGTGGGCCTAGGAACCATGGGTTGTGCAAGCCTCTGTTCTGGATCCTCGCCCAAGACTGTTGTGATCATTCCACCTTTTGACCATTTGATACACTGATGCAGAGTAGACGGCACAACGTTCGTATTGTGAATCCACGGTCTCCCGAGAAGTAGATTATAGGTGGGTGGCACATTGACCACATGAAAAAGGACAGAGTGGACTGAATAGTCAATGAAAATCTCCAAGAAAATTTTTCCTTTCGCTGTCTGACCATGATTATCAAACCCGTAGATAGTGATCGGGTCCGGGATATATTCCTCTTCTTTGATGCCCAAAGCTTTGGCTGTCATTTCTGGGCATATATTGAGGCTGTTGCCTCCATCTATCAGCATGTGAGGAACCGTCATTCCTCGTGCTCGAATCACAACGTACAAAGCATTGTTGTGAAATACATGAGGCTTGGGAAGATCTTCATCCGAGAAAGTTATCGGAGCATTTGTCATGGCCTGATTGACTATCTCGGCCATGTCTTCTAGAGTTATGCTCGGTTTCACTTTGATTTTCCACAACAGATCATTCAACACCTGCTGGTGTTTGGTGGAAACTTGAGCTAAGTCCAAAATTGAGACATTGGATAATGTTGTTATCGGCTTTGGTGTGGATGTCTCACTTTTCTTCGGAGCGGGCTTAATAAAGTGTTTGGGGAGCCATGGCATTCTTTTAGCCACCTCAGGAGATACCCTAGCGGGTTTATCAGATACTTTCATTTTACCAAAAGTTGCAATGAGATCCATTTTCTGAGCTTTGGACTGAGCCTGCTGCAGTACAAGGACATGATGTTGGATTTGCATATCCCTTTTAGATCATGGCCTAATATGCTCCTGCGGCTGAAAAGGCTGTTCAGAGATGACTGTCGTAGAATGATGGGAAAAGGGTTTCTTTAGAATATCCATATTTTCATCTTCGGTACCCTCTACCAGAAGATTCTTTTCGATGAGGTCTTGGACGATATTTTTGAGAACAAAGCAGTTCTCAGTATTATGTCCCACTGTTTTGTGAAATTTACAGAACTGATCTTTGAATTTTCCCATGTGAACAGGGGGATCTGCCAACCTAGGTAGTTTGACCATCTCCTTGGTCAACATATACTCGAGTACAGTCTCGAGTGATTGATCCAGCGGAGTGAATTTCCTGTGATAACTCCACCCTTCATGCTTTACTTTTTCTCGGGGCTTTGGTCCCTGCTCTAGTTGAAGTGGCTTATTGAATTGAAGAACTGACTTGCCTTTTTGGTCATTCTTGTTTGAACTTCCTGTCCCATAATAAAAATATATGTTCTGCCCCTTACAGTGGTTCCAATTATTATTTCTAACAGAATGAGTGAAGTGAGTCTTCTTCTTCTACTCAGTTTGGTCGTTGTTCTTAGTGAAGGTGAAACCTTCATAGAAACCATTTTCCATACTCAACTCGAGCCATTCGGCTCGCTCTGTCAGATCAATGAATGTCCTCGATGGTGCAATAGAAATGAGACCTCTTAGAGGCTGTGAGAAGTTACTCAGAATTAGGGATAGAGCATGTCCTTCTAATATGGGGTCCCTCATCTTGTTGCAAGCTGACCTCTAACGGTGAATGAAATCTCTAGCCTTCTCATCTTCTCTCTGTTTGAGGCCACATAGGTGACTGAGGGTGGGAAGCGCCTCGGCATTGAAGAGGAATCGCTCGATGAACATGTTCACCACTTTGTCAAATTCTTTCAGCTCGATAGGATTGACATGTTCTGAATACCATTTTGCTGTTGTTCCCTCCAGACTGCGAGGGAAACAAAGGAAAAGTGCCCGGTTGTCTCGCTTGAATTTGGAGCATTCAGCGAAGAACATGGCGAGATGAGCTTTAGGATTGCCAGAACCATCAAATTTAATAAACTTTCTGGGGAGATTCTCGAGATTGTCGTCCCCATCCAAACCATCATAGAAGTCTTCGCTAGTGAAGACTTTCTTGCCCTTGTCGCGGGCCTGCAGGTCTCGAAGCATTCTGACCACATCTTTGAACTGCGGCTGGTCAGAGTCATTGACGGACTGCTCTTTGAATTTGTGGGCTGACCCCTGCCCCTGAGTAGATTTGCGGAATGCCTGATGAGTCTCAAACTCTTCATCTGAATCCTCTGTTGATCCCTCTTCATCACTTGTATCAATATTCTGGGTAGGCTTTTTAGATATCTTCGCGGCTTTCTTGACTGCCCGACCTTTTGTCTTTTGCTTTACCTGTGTTTTCTCTGTACTGGCTTCAGCTTGCTCTGCCAGCATCTTGGTCATCATCTTCTTGAACATGGCATACATCTGAGGATCAATGTCATCCTCAACCTCCTCAACCTGCTGCCCTTGATTTTTGCCCGAGCGCGGGGAATCCATCTCTTCGTTCGAAGCTGTTGAATATGCGATGCCTTCAACTGGTACAGTTTTCTTCCCTGACCTTGTCTGAACCATTGAATGTCACGAATGCTCTCTGCAAGGCAAGTTTGAGGGTTAAGCTTTCAAAAGAGATTTTGACTGGAAGAAAGATATTTGCTGAGAATTTTGGTAGACAATTGAAAGAATATCACATTACTAGGGATTGAGTCGTCGCTGGGATTACGACAATTGTGTTGTCATTCCTTTGCAAAGAAAATAAACAACTGAAAATCATGCCTTGTTACCTAGGCGAGGTCGTCAAACTAAGAATTGAAGAATTTGCAAGATTTTATTTATTGAAAGAAAACATGATTGCATCAATAATAAACTTGAGAAAGAGGGGGCGAACAGACAATTTGCCACCACTCTTTATAACTAGCAGAGACACGAGGACCGGGAAAAAGCGGAAGAGTAACAAAAGAGTCCCAGCCATATCTGGCAGAATGGTATGCTCCGGACCACTGTGCTGATGTAAGGTCGAACTCTGGCACGACTCCTGATAGCAGCCGCATCTCTATGTGCTTCTGTCTCTGAGAAAACTATCGAACACACCACTCCGGATGATAGTAAGCACAGAAGAATGGACCAAGCAACTTGAATCTCTTGCCATATGCATAGGTGTATCTGGGAGGCGATAATTCTTGATCAAAATAGTCCCACACCACTTCTTCTTTCTGCAGATAGTCGATCATGAATCGGTACCGTGCAACTGGAAGAAGTTTCTTGCCATTGTATCTGAACGAACTAGCTCTGGCCGGTACATGCTGAAGGAACCAAGACTGAAGAGCATAAGTACATCCCTCGACTAAGATGGACTCTCCAAGTGTGAAGCGGGTCAGTCCTCTATATAGAAAAGCAAGCGCGGCCATGGCTATCGAAAGACGGCTGTCTGTCGACTTCCCCATCTCCTCAGAAGCTAAACTATTCTGACATCCACATAGTTCTATCCGTCTGGAAAGAAAGCAAGTCCCACAGTGCACAAAACCATCGTATGTTGAATTCTCTCTCGAGCTATTCTGGACAGCGAGCTGACTTTTGCAAATTCTCCATACTGTCGGTAGATCTCGATCTGGCTCACGTACGCATTCCCATTTTCTTCAATCAGTGGCCAAGACTTGCGCCCTGTCATGCGAGCTACGGCATCTTTGGGGTCCAGACCCTTGACATTGATAAAAAACTGCTGCTCTAACGGATCTCCAGGCTGACCAGCTGGCTCAGGCAGTCCCATAATCTCTGAAAATTCATCCATCAGTAGTGTCATCTCGCCCCACGGGAACCAGAACGTGCAAGTGCGCGGATTCCACCGCTCTGCCAGTGCATGAATCAGATTGCCGTTGACTGTCAACTTTCCCACTGCAAATGCCAATTCCAACCCGCAATCGCTCAAGTGGTCCGAAAACATACGAGAGAAGTTTTTGAACCAGACATAGTACCACCGGGGGAAGAAGGGTCCGGTGCTAAGAGATCGATGCTCAGAAAGACTTTGTCACACCACGTAGGAGATGTGACCCTCAGGAAAAACAGAATCGAGCTGACTGGATGCCATTGGACCGAAAGACAAGAAGACTGGAATTAGACTTTGGAAAAATACAAGAATTTTGAAAATTGCAGGCAGGATAAAATGAAAGCTGGAAATTCGAAGTCCAGAGGAACGAAAGAATGGAAAATCTCCTGGAGTTTTGAAGGAAAAGGTGGATAATTTAGAAAAATCGTCCAGGGTTTTTTGAGAAAAAGGAGATATTTCATAAAAGATAAAAAAATGAGGTATTTTAGAAAATTGTTCGGTATTTTGGAAAAATTGGGAAAAATATGAGAAAATAAGGCGAAAATGAATATCATACATTCAATTATAAACAATTATGCACATACAGCAATCCCTAAGAAGCCAACTCTAAATGCATTGATTTTGAAAGAGCTTTAGGACCCTAATCCTGACTCTAGGCTCAGATCAACTGTGTCCAATCATGCTATGCCGATATACTCGAGCTGAGGCTCGATGTACGTGGCATAAAACTCATCTCCGGGTCTAGGCTTGTGTTTTCCCAACATCCTTGAGCGCCTGCCGATATACGTTGGACTATGGCCCTTGGTACGTGGCAGGGGGGCGTTAGCCCAAATAAGTGGCCCAATTGTGAGGCTCTGTCCCAAATTATGGTTCTGGAAGAGAGCCCACTAAGAAGATGGATATAATTTCAGCATTTGGCAAGCTGAAAATATCTGAAGAACCTATAAGATCATCCCCTAAGAAAATAAAAAGAATTCCTGAATTCCTTAGTCAGTTCCTCAAGCCCATGCCAGAAAAGAGAGAAATGTCAACTCAAAAGCCACTAACTGCTTTGTCCAATGTTTCAATTTTAGACTTAGCTAAAAGTTCTTGTAAGCATCAACAAGTACTAGACGAACTACTGCGGAAAATCAAAGTCAAACCGAGTACCACTGTTATCATCGCAAAATTTTCCCCTCCCTTGCGAGAGAGAAACGAATTTCGTGAGTCAAACTCGACCAAAGTTTTGAAAATTGTTTTGAAAATTTACTCGCCTCCGTTTTGAAAATTTGAGGGAAAATTCCATGGAATGGGATCCGCCTGTCGGTACGAGGTTCAACCATTCCTGGCGCCTTTACCAGGGGTAATTGAACCAAGGACCAATTATGTGTTTTAACTTGACTCAAATATCTAAATTATGCTCTATTTTTCTTAGAATGCACAGAGAATCAGGCTTGTGCTATGAAATTTTGAAATTAATGCAAGTTTGAGAAAATATGTTGTTTGCTTTGGAAAATATGCTTGGAAAATGATTGGAAAAGTACTTGAAAATTGAATTCCTGGAAAAATCATTGAAGTTCATTGAAAATCAGAAATTTGCATTGGAAATAAATACTCAGGAAAACTTGTACTTTGGAAAATCGATTTTGAGATTTAGATTGCTTTTCCGAGGAAATGGATTTGAGAATTCTGAGAAACTCAAGAAATTCATTGGAAAAGGATTTCTGAAAAGGAAAATGAATTCTCAGGAAAACAGGAATTCTGAGAAGATGGATTTATGAAAACTTGGGATTTTGAAATTTGAGAATTTTAAAGCATAGGAAAATCTTGATTTGAACTTGGGAAATGCTTTGAAATGTCATTTGAAAACTTAGGATTTTGAGAAAATCAGATCCTGAGAAAGACTTGGAAATTCTTGAGAAAACTGAATTTTTTTTATTGAAATTGGAAAATGAATTTGAAAACAATGCAATTTGAATAATATGAATGAATGAATATGAATTTGAAAAAGAAATTTCATTGAGGAATTGAGAAATCTTTTTGAAGTTTTGAAAAATGCAGTGCATTTTTGAAGTTAGCCTAAGTGTGTAGGCTGAATGTGGCTAATATGAAGATCATAAATCTTGGTTTTCTTCGTATTCTAACTATGGCCATAAATATGAATCCCACCGAGTTTATAAACTCCATAAGAGCTTGTGCATGTGCCATTCGTGTAAACCATAGTGAATTTGAAATAATGTGCATGAATCATACATCACATATTAAAATTTGTATAAATTAAACTATATGCAATGCAACCCTATTCTAAGCAGAAAAGTAACTCTTATTCCAAATTATTACATTTGAGGTTACATTGAATCGAAATAAAAAAAAAATAAAAGCAAAGTCTTCTTCTTGAAAGTTCCTGCAAAAGTAGAAAACAAGGTTAGCACAAAAATGTAGGTTTTCTTGAATTTATCCGAAAATATGGGAAATTATCGGATATTATTCAGATATAAACCCAAATTCATACCCCATTTGATATAAACATGATAAATAATGAATAAATTTCGAAAATAAACTTGAAAATTCGAAATTGGGGTCAAAATGACCAAAATACCCCTGATGACCTTGAAATCAGGGTTTTTTGAAAGAATTTTTATAAATTTTGGAATTTTGAAAATCAAATGAAATAAATCAAACATAATATGATAAAATATGATTATATTCATGAAATTCTGCAGAATTAGAAATTGAAATTTCGAAATTTAGGTCAAAATGACCAAAATACCCCCGATAACAAGACTATGGCCTTGAAACCAGGGTTTTCTGAAATAAATTTTGCAAAATTGAAAAATATGAAATGCAAATGAGATTGAAATTAACCCTAATATGATTCTACATGCTTATGTACATGCTAAAAACCCTAAAATGGCGAAAATATCATAAAATATCAAATTTAACATGATTTTCGCGTGATTTTCGCTTCTGAATTTAAAGATAAACTAACACATGGAGCAAATAAACTTGGAATTAAACCAAATTTTGCATGGACACCTAAAATAACCCTAGAAACATAATGGATCTCGAAAATCTAATTTGTTTGTATTTTTAAATATGGAAATTCAGATAAAAACCCTTATCCATATGATGTGGTGTTGAAGTGGTGGTTGGATCGGTTGAGGGGGAGGCAGCTGCTAAAGGAAGGTTGCCGCCATGCGTGGAGGTTGCTGCTGGTGGTTGGAACTGATGGAGGAAGCTGTTGCAAGGTGGCTGCCAATGGTGGAAGTGAAGCAAGGAGATGGCTGGAAGAGATGCAGCAAAGATGGCTGCAGCCAAAGGAGAGAGAAAGAGAGAGAGAGAGAGAGGCGTTGAATGGGGAGCAGCCGTAGCCTCTTTTCCTTCCCCCCCTTTCAAAGTCTAAACTTAGGCTTTAATATCCCCAACTTAGGTCTTTGATAACCTAATGAAAAAGAAGATCAAGAAGTTTACGTGAATGGCTGGGCAAGAGGGAAAGGAAGGGAAGAAGGAAAGAAGGAAGGGAAGGAAAAAAAGAAAGAAAAGGGAAAAAGAAAGGAAAGAAAGAAAAGAAGGGAAAAAGGGAAAGGGAAAGAAAAAATGTGGAAAAAAATGGAAAGTAGGGCTGGAGGTTTGGGTGATCACCTTGTGGGTCCCACCTCCTCTCTAAAATAAAATAAAATAAAAAAATAAAAATCAATAAAAACAAAAACAAAAACAAACAAATAAAAAGAAATATTTTTTAATAAAGTAGAAATGTAAATGAATGGGCCATCTCAGAGCGGGTCCAAATTCCTATTTTGAAATTCATTTTGATGATTAGAGGGGTAAAATAGTCTTTTCAAAAAAAATTCAGACGAAACGAGCTATTTTTGGCAGTTTTTGAAATGAACTTGGATTTTGAAGTTCAATATTCCGTTGCGAAGCAAATCCAATGTAGAATTTAAAAATGTAATTTTGAAAGAAATCCAGATTGTTTTTCTCGAGAAAATACTTCCAAATTTATTTCCAGACGAAACAAGTATTTTTGGCAGTTTTTGAAACAAGCTCAGATTTTGAAGTTCAATACCCCGTTGTGAAGCAAATCCAGTGTAGAATTTGAAAATTTGATTTTGAAATAAATCCAGATTATTTTTCTTGAGAAAATATTTCTAAATTTAGACTTCCGGGGGTAAAAATGTCAATTTTGGAAACTCGGGGTTTGAAATTGATTTCTGAAAGCTTTTAAAACTCAATCTGGATTGAAATTTATAAAACTGGAGTTCTGGACTTCGAAAATGAAATGAAATGAAATGAAATGAAATGAAATGTGATGAAATGTTATGAAATGTTGAGAAATGATATGAAATAATGAGAAATGACATGCGAAATGCAGACCCTGAATGAAGAATTTTGGATGTTAGACCCCGATTGACACTTGTATCAGTTTAAAAAGCATTAAAATTGATAAAATTTGCAAAATAGATCAAGAAATGGTTTTCGGGACTCTACTGGGTCAGAGTAACACTGAAAATTGGGGTTCAAGCTGGATTGAACTGAGATGAGCTTGATTGAGCTGGGTTTTTGAGTTTCAGAACTCAAATGAACTGACTCAACTGACCTTTCCAACTGAATTTTCAAGAAAAGCTGCCATTTTTAGAGAAATGGTACCGAATGGTCACTGGAGTGAAGTGAATTACGAACTTGAGCTGGCTTTGAGCTAAAACAAAGGTCAGTAATACTGAGATGAACTAAAATCGAGGCTCAAACACTAGCTCAACTGACTGAACTCGGCTCAATTTCAGCTGAAAGAGCTGAAATGGACTAAAATGGGCTCCTGAACACTTAGAAATGGTTTTGAACTGAAACGAAAGCACTCGAACTATTGGTGAGCTCAAGTTAGACTCTGGAGAGTATGACTGACTATGAATGACTGACTCAGAGACAATTGGCTTGGATTTGAGTGAGAAATGAGCTCATTTCTGAAGAAATGATCCCATTTTGGCAGGAATGGTCAAAAATGGAAATGGTCTGTTCATTGTGAGCTCAGATAAGCTTGAAATGATTGATATTCTAAATGTTCTGAACTGACCAATGAGCTTGGTTGACTCCGACTGACTGGGGTCTGGGATGACCTAGGGGTAAAATGGTAATTTTCCCAATAAAAGTTGGTAAAATGGTGATTTTCTGAAACTGACTCGGGGTTTGACTCCTACACTGACCTAACAGGGTTGGCACTGCACGAGGAGGGTTGTTTGAGAATGGATGAGGAAAATTTGGGGTGGTTACAACCATGCCTGAAGACATGGCTCAAATTGTGAATTCGGCCATGACAAATGTGCCAATCACCTTCTCGGATGAGGACCTTCCAAAGCCTCACTCCTTTCATAATAATGCCCTATACATCGTCGTTCGAGCAAGATGAATGACAGTACCTCATGTATTGGTTGATGGAGGCAGCAGCCTTAATATATGTCCTGAGATGACAACAAAGGTGCTAGGCATCAAAGAAGAAGAATACATTCCAGATCCTATCACCATATATGGATTTGACAACCACGGCCAAACGACGTGGATCACCCACCTACAATCTACTATTTGGAAGGGCGCGGATCCAAAATGCAAATGCAGTACCTTCCACTCTTCATCAGTGCATAAAATGATCCAAAGGTGGAATGATCACAACTGTACTAGGAGAAGACCCAGAAGAAAGGCTCCTGCAGCCCATGATCCCTCGACCAACCTTCATAGCAGATATCCCCAGCATTAGGGAAAGTGAATAAATCAGTCTCGAAGAAAGTATAGAAATACTCCAGGCATCGGAGCTATCTCTGCACAATGTAGCCATGACCCAATGGAGAGGTCCTAAATTCTTCAAGATTGAAGGTCGACTCGACTATAGCACTATCAAAGATCATCCGTTGTTTTCGCAGTTCATGAAAGCAAGAAAGGGATTCGATTTACTTCTGAAGCATGGTTATCAACCCTTCAAAGGATTGGGCAAAAACAAAGACGATCGCATTGAACCATTGATTCAAAAGGATCGTCCCCACAGAGCAGGACTAGGGTTTTTCGGTGAAGGCCAACAAAAGAAGACTGTTTTTGTTAAGGGGGCACATTGAGAATTGTTTTTGTATTTCCTTTCTATTCTTTCCAAAATAAATGTCTCATTCTGTCAATGTCTTTGATAAATTCAAAATCAATAAAATTTCAAGTTTCTTTGTCTATCTGGATACTATCTATCTCTTTACTCTATCTCCTCATTTCACAATTTCATTGTCATTTTATTCATGATTCTTTTCAAACACTATTTCTATTATGATGGGCGATTTTTCTTGAATCAAGTTTCTTCTCCAAATTTCATAATGCATTCTCGAGCAATCAAGAAGCTCGTTCTCAATCCAAAGGCTTTCCAGAAATCGACAACAATTCACCGAGTCAAAGCGAGCTCAGAAGATGGCGAAATTGCAAAACAGCCAGATGAATATGCGAAATCCGATCAGTCTCTTCAGGAATTACCAGAGTTTGCCTCAGCTCAGAAGCAGAAAGAACCATCAGTTATAGTCCAAGACCCGACTGAAGATGTCAATATAGGTTCAGAGGACAATCCCAAGATTCTCAAGATCAGTACCAGTCTAAGTCCGGAAGAGAAGAAAAGGCTCACTAATTTTCTCAAGCAACATGAAGAAGTGTTCGCATGGACATATGAAGATATGCCAGGTTTAGACCCAAAATTAGTCGAACACCTCCTCGTTTTAAAGCCAGATGCTAAGTCAGTCAAGCAGAAGCTGAGGAAAATGGATCCCAGAATAGAACAACAAGTCAAAGAAGGACTCAAAGATCTGCTCAAAACAAGATTCATTCGAGCTATTGACTACCCATATTGGTTAGCCAATATTGTCGTTGTTTTAAAGAAAAGTGGCAAAGTGAGGATTTGCATAGACTTCAGAGATCTCAATAAAGCAACTCTGAAGGATGATTATCCACTTCAAAGTATTGATCTTCTAATTGATAGTACAACAGGACATGCTATGTTCTCTTTTATGGATGGATATTTCGGCTATAATCAGATTTAATTGACCGCCCACGACCAATCAAAAACTTCCTTCACTACGCCTTGGGGCACTTTCTGCTATACCGTTATGCCATTTGGGCTCAAGAATGCTGGAACAATATATCAACGAGCAATGGCCATCATTTTTTATGTTCAAATGCGCAAAATCATGGATGCGTATGTCGATGATATCCTCATGAAATCCAAAGAGGAAGAAGATCACCTCGAAGCCCTTGATCAAGTTTTTAAATGACTCATTCTTTATAAGTTAAGACTTAACCTTCAAAAGTGTGTTTTTGGAGTCGAATCAGGCAAACTGTTGGGTTTTCTGGTGAGCAAAAAGGGAATTAAAGGTTACCCAGCCAAAGCAAAGGCTATCATTGATATGCCACCCCCGACAAATCTCAAAGAATTTCGTAGCCTTCAGGGACGCATGCAATCAATTCGGCGATTTGTTTCCAACCTGGCAATGCGATGCGAGCCTTTCAATCACTTACTCAGAAAAGGAGTGAAATTCGAATGGGGACCAGAGTGTCAGCAATCATTTGATTGTATCAAAGGGTATCTCCTCAATCCTCCCATCCTAAACCCCCCAAAATTAGGGAAACCTCTTCTGTTATACATCTTAGTCAATCAAGTCGCATGTGGCAGATTCTTGGCGTAATACAAAGAAGGCAGCTTGATAGAGCATGTCATTTATTACGTGAGTAAGACTTTCGTAGACTATGAAAAGAAATACTCTCGAATAGAGAAGACCTGCCTAGCTCTTGTATGGATGTGTCAGAAGTTAAGACACTATCTGCTAGCATCTAAAGTCAAAATCCTGTCCAAACTCAATCCTCTCAAGTACATCCTAGAGCAACCCACAACATGGCCGAGTACGAAGCTCTAATGCAAGGTCTAAAGATTCTACTAGACTTCAATGTCAAGAGAGTACATGCTTACAGCGACTCATTACTCATTGTCAATCAAGTCCGAGCCGAATGGCATGTGAAAGATCAAAAGCTATTTCCTTATCAGAAAATCGTTTCAGCTCTTGTCAGCAAATTTAAAGAATTTCAGTTCTTCCATATCAAGAGAGATTTTAATCAAGTGGCTGATAGCCTAGCCAGCCTAGGCTCCATTATGACATTCAAGAACAAAGAATCTTGTCGCTCTTTTGAAATTGGCAGACTTGACCAACCTGCCTTTCTTCCAATGGAACAAGTAAACCAGGCCGAGCAAAAGAAGAAACCTTGGTATTATAATATAAAAAACTTCATAGAAATCAGTGAATTTCTTTCAGAACTCTCAAAGAAAGAGCAACGAGCAATTCAGCGCATGTCTACTCGATATTTCATTCTGGCCAATGTCCTTTATCATCGTGGATTCATTTCAGAGTATTTCAGATGCTTAGACGAAGACGAAGCCAAAGAAGTCGTGCGAGAATCACATGAAGGCATTTGTGGTGGTCATGTCGGCTACCAAACCCTTGTCAAGCAAATCATATGAGCCGGTTATTATTGGAAGACTATGCATCAAGATTGCTATCATTTCGTGAAGAAATGTATCCAATGTCAGATACATGCACCTTCTAATCATGCTCCCACCACATATTTGCAATCTGTCATCTCTCCATGGTTGTTTTCTATGTGAGCTTTTGATGTCGTAGGTCCCATCACTCCTTCTGCTTCAAATGGCCACAAATATTTCCTTGCCGCAACAGAATATTTCACCAAGTGAGTAGAATCTATCACATTACGCACAGTAGAAGGACGACATGTGGTCTCATTCATTCACAAGAGCATCCTTTGTCGATTTGGCATACTACATGATATCGTGTCGGATAATGGCAGTCATTTCAAGAATGAAAGAATGAAAACATTTTGCTCAAAGTTTAAAATCCATCATCATTTCTCCACTCCATATTATTCTCAAGGGAATGGTCAGGCAGAAGCTACCAACAAGATATTAATTTGTATCTTGGAGCGAACTGTAGAAACGGGCCGTGTCTGGCATGAGAAGATCCACGATGCACTATGGGCCTACCGGACCACCATTCACACTCCCACAAATGCTACTCCATCAGAACTGGTCTATGGAACCGAAGTAGTATTGCCTCTGCATGTTCAGAAGCTCGCTTTGAAATTTGCATCCCTTCTAGAATTACCTCTTGATCAATACCAGTAGCAATGATTAATTCAGCTAGATTTGCTCGATGAGAGAAGGCTAAAAGCAGCAGAGCATGATCAATTCTATCGCCAGAGAATAGCCAGATAGTACGCAAAGTCTATCATCGAAAGAAGATTCAAAGTCAATGATCTAGTACTTCGATCCACAACTTATCTCAAGCGTCATCCCGACAGAAAATGGTCACCAAATTGGGAAGGTCCCTATGTCATCAAAGAAGCATTACCTTGCAACTCATATCGGCTCATCAATGCCGATGGGGTAGAATTACCAGATCCCATTAATGCTCGACACTTGAAAAAGTTCTATACTTGAAGCATCTATTCTTCCTTTGTAATCTTCCTATTTCCTTTAATAAGGATCAAACTTTCTTTTCTCAGTTGCACTGGGGCATTTAAAAATTTTTGTTTTGTATGTAAGAAAAATAAACAAATCTCCCATTTTACACACTTGTGCATCCATGTGCATCAATTTGCATTCAACTGCATTAATATCAATTTCGTCATTATTGAGATTTCAGCAAATAGTCTCATCACAATTCCTAATTGGTATTCAAAATTGAAAGACAATCATTAGCACTGAACCAAAATCCAGTGCTCGAACTGGTATTATTTCAAAATCTAGTGTTCAAACTTGTATATTTCCAAAATCTAGTGTTCAAACTGGTATATTTCCAAAATCTAGTGCTCAAACTTGTATTATTTCAAAATCAAGTGTTCAAACTGATATATTTTCAAAATCGAGTGCTCGAACTGGTACATTTTTAATATCCAACCTTCAAGTTGGTTTATATTTTCCTTTAAAGATCCGAGTTCCGACTCGGGTTTTCTCTCAAATTATTTTTCCTTTGAAGATCCGAGTTCCGACTCGGGTTTTCCTTTAAATTATTTTCCTTTGAAGATCCGAGTTCCGACTCGGGTTTTCCTTTAAATTATTTTTCCTTTGAAGATCCGAGTTTCGACCCGGGTTTTCCTTCGAAGAGTTCTGACTCGCAATCTCTTTACTTTATTCAAGCTCTGACCCAAGCTCTTCATTCTCCTTTGTTGATCTAGGTTCTGACTCATGATCTCTTTACTTTATTCGAGCTCTGACTTGAGCTCTTTATTCTCTTTTGTTGATTCAATTCAACTTCGATCCTCATGGTCAGTCAATTTCTCAAAGTTGTCCTTCGAGTCCACCAATTTCCAATTTAAATCATTGGATCATTTAATTCTTCAATTTCAACTCTAAAGTCATTCAATTCTTCAATTTCAACCACTGGGTCACCTAATTTCCAATTTTCAATTACAATTACCGAATTGCCAATTTTGACCTTTGGGTCACCTAATTTCCAACTCTCAATTTCTAATTTTCAATTTTGACCTTTGGGTCACACAATTCCAACCTCCGGGTCACACTTGTTCGACCTTTAGGTCAACCAATTCTCAATTTCGACCGTTAGGTCATCCAGTTTCAAACCTTTGGGTTACCAATTCTATCTCATTCATTTTTCGACCTGCGGGTCACCTTTGCCAATCATGGTCGTATTCATTCTGCCTATTGACCCAATATCCAAATTTCAATCATTTTCTCTTGCAAGAGACCATTTTTATAGGGAGAGTTCGAGGGAGCTCGTTCTTTTCGCATGCTATCCAATTCGTTCATTTAGCCCCGTTTTAGGAAGAGTTTGAAGGGACTCGTGTCTTCGTGAACCATTTGCAAAACAATTTCCAATTTCACACAAGGAACCCCTTTATAGGGAGAGGCTTGATGGAGACTTGCTTTCCTTGTGGCCCACCCCAATTTTCATACTAGGCCATTTCGTCATGGAGGACCCTCTTTTTAGGGAGAGTTTGATGGACTCGTTCCTTCATGACCCAATTTACCAACCTCACTACTATTGGCCCCCTTTCCATAAGAGGAGCCTAATGTTAGGGAGCTTTGACGAAAGCTCAATTTCTCTTTGAAAGTTCATTTTGCAAACACCTCATCTTCAAGGAAAAGAGGAGTAATTTTCATTTCCCATTCAGGTAAGGGTTAAGCCTGAGTCTTCTCCTTTGGGGAAAGGAGATGATAACTTTCGTCACAGATGCGTTAAGACGGATTTCAAATGCTCTCTTTCACTAAGGATTTCAAGAACATTTTGCCAATTTTTCAATTACCTGTTGATTTCAAAATCTTCATTGCACAAATTTTTACCTCAGTTTACCTTCAACATTACTTCCAAAAGAGCGAAGCTTTTGCAAAGAAGGATTTAAAATTCAAATTCTTTCCATTGGCTAACCGAAAGGGTGAAGGATAAATCCTCGATATGGCCAGCAAGGAAAAATCAATGTTATTGCAAAGCCATAAATGATTGATATTAATTATGATGCCCCAAACTCCGACCTTGTAAAACCTTTGGTTTTTTAGCAATTTTTTTTGAAGGATATATAGAGTGAAAAACATCTAGCGGAAGTAAAGGAGGGAAAACAGGGGTAAAGCAAAGGCCGCAAGTCTGAGCGAGCCACAGTGAGAAAACCAAACCACAAAACAGTAAAGTACTTTTCATTTCCACAATATTTACAATGATAGAAAAAGGAGACTGAGTACAAAAAGGAACAATCTCTCAAAAAGGAGAGGAACAACCCCTCAAACCCCAAAACCAAAAAGAGCCAGGATCTGCTATAAAGTGTGGGTCTCAAGGCTCCTATTGTGCATCGCCGTATCATGTTGTGTCTACTTGTCACCTGTATCCCCATAAAACGGGGTCAGTACTCTTGCGAGCTGGTTAGACAAACCATCCATGAATTATCATTTTTATGGAAAAGCAGAAGGGAAGCAACATGCTACAAGTGTGCTAAGTACCAGACTATAACTATGTAAACACCCCAAATTTTCACCCTCATCCAGTGTTTGTCTATTTCATGTGTCATTGCATATCATTGCATGTATTCTGCATATCATTCCATCGCATTGCATGTCATTGCATTTCATTTTCGAGATCCAGCACTCCTATTTCAAAACATTCAATC
This sequence comes from Nuphar pumila, assembly GCF_984573655.1. Classification (NCBI taxonomy): domain Eukaryota; kingdom Viridiplantae; phylum Streptophyta; class Magnoliopsida; order Nymphaeales; family Nymphaeaceae; genus Nuphar; species Nuphar pumila. The sequence goes on along the minus strand of NC_143252.1, from coordinate 85,742,783 downwards.
CAGATTTGAATTTTAAAGCTTTTATTTCAAAATCAATTTTAAAACCTGGGTTTTTATTCAATACTCTGTCATTTTCCAACCCCAGGACTTTATATTTCGAAATATTTTCTCAAGGAAACAATCTGGATTCATTTCAAATTCAAATTTTAATCGATTTCAATTCACAGATGAGACCCATTGAGGTGGTGTCGCTTCTGAATTCCTCTATTCATCAAATTTCTCAAAGTTTTGAAAGTTTCAGTCCGATCAGGACTCTGTCCCAGAGTCCTAATCCAGTCAGGAGTCTGTTTTGAAATCTGTTTTACTTCCATTTTCAGTCTTTTTCGATTATTGTCAAAATTTAGGTCATTTTACAGAGTCTAGTTAGTTCAAAACTCTATTTTAGAGTTCGGTCGAGTTAGGAGTCTAACCCTGACTGTGTTTTCTGACTTATTTCATCATTTCTTGATAAAATCTTTCAAAAATTTTTACATTTGAATTCTAAAATTTAAAATCTCAGAGTCCTAAGAGTTCAGGACTCTAACTCGGAGTTCCAGTTCGCTTGAGACCCTATTTTCAAAGATCTTGAATTTCAAATGTCAATTTTAACCCTTTTTCAAAGCCATTTTTAGTGTTTATTTCAAAAAATTTCAAAATTCGATGTGGGCCCACTCAGTTGGCACCATATCCAGAGGAGTTCTAACCTAGTTAGGACCCTATGCCATTTCAAAAATTATAACTTGAAGTTTGTCTTTGAAAATCCTTTTGAAAACTCCTTCAATTTCAAGTTTTAAAATCGCTTTTTGAAAAACTCAAGTAGGGCCCACTCGGGGTGGTGCCATATTCAAGTCAGTCAGGGCTAGACTAGGGTTAGTTGATGTCTTGGTTAGTGTTAGAGGTTTAGAAGAGTCAAAACCATTTTGAAAAACTCATTTTGAAAGTTAGTTTTTAAAACTAGTGTTTTTAAAAGGTTTTTAAAGGTGTTTTAAAAAGCCAAATGTAGAAAATGCCAAGTGGCATTACATTTGGGGATTTTTTAGGAAAGTCTAGGGGTTAATTAGGAACTAGTTTAGATAATTTAGGCTAGGGGTAGTTAGGTCTTTCCACCCAAAAATCGCCCCCCCCTTAGAAGAGTCCAATTTTTTTAAAACATTTGATTTTTAACCTAAATTTTTTTTTATAAATAGAAGGCCATAGGGGGTCGATTTTTCCAAATTGCTCTCCTTGGGATTCTTGGAGCTTCTCTCTCCTCTCCAGCCCTTCCTCCATTGCAGCCACCTCAAGGTAATTATTTTGTTTAATTTTTAGCTTTTATTTCATGTTTTTAATAGTTTTAAATCAATTTTAGCCATTAATACCTCCTATTTCATGGATTCAACCATGGTTTCACCTCAAGAACCATCAAGAATCAGCAAGAACGATCCAAGAAGGTGATCTAACCCTGTTTTGGGTGATTTACAGGGATTTTAATCCATTAGAATTGATTTTAATATGATTCTTTACATTATTAACCAATAAAATATATGATTTACCCTTTTAATGAGTTAAATCTATGTTTTAAAGGTGATATCAAATTCCAGCCATTGATTCCCTATTTTTATTTTATTTTCATGGTTTATTCATGTTTGTTTTACGTTCTATAGCATAGAAATAATTTTTATTTACTGTTTTATGGTTTATTTTATTGATTTATATTAGTTAATGCATGGTTTTCCAAGTTTCTTAAATTTCTGTGTATTTTAGGTTTAGAACAGTAAAGATAATGTTATTTCGGATTGAAGTAATCATTGTTTATTTCTGATTTTTTTATATGTGATGCATGCATGAGTTATTGAGTTACATTAGAAAAATCAGAGGTTTTGGATCTCGGGAACCCTGTCAAAAAAATCAGACATCAAATCGGGTTTTTAAAGCTTTAAAATCATGGTTAAAATCAAGAAGGTAACTTGCTGTTATGATATTTCTCTCATCTTATATCCGATTTTATATCTGTAAAGTGTTATGGATTCACATTGAGTAGATCTGTCTGCGGTGAAATTTTCGGATTTTTTGATCACTGTTTAGTATTTTTCCCCTTTTAGAGAATCTTTTTTTAAATTTAAAACTCATTAGGGTTTACCAAAACCCTAATCAGACTTGTGTTAGTCATAAATCCCAAACCACAGATCCGATTCATGATCTGTAAAAAGTGAGTATTTCTATTTTTCTGTCTACTATTTACTATTAAAATTTCAGAGATTTTTGTTTAGGTTTTCTATTTATGTTTGTATTTTCAATCTGAAACAGCTGTTTTAATCCCTGTTAAAAGTGATATATTTTAGCTCAGATTGCCGGAAGGGTTTCTCCCTAACCGGAGATGATTTTTCCAATATGTAAATTGGGAAATCTCTGGTTTTTTTCTTAGTTAGTCTTTGTAAAATTTCATAAATTTTCATGGAGATTTGACCCCTGGTTCGGGTTTTGGACTGAGACTGGTTGGTGAACTAGGTCAAAAATAGCATATTTTTAGGGTTTAATGCAATTTTCGGATTAATTTAATGTCAAAAAAATATTTTTATAATTCTAATTTGATATTTGGGTTATAACAAGTGCAGGTACCGAATTTTATGAATTTTGGAATCCATTTGATGTCTGAATTAATAAAATTGCAAAACAGGGCACCCGAAGAATTCCAAAACACTGCAAAAATCACAAAATTTGTGATATTCTTGGATTTTCGTGCATAAGCATATATTTTTAGGGTTTAATCATGTTCATAATCATATTAGGATGCTTTAGGTTTAATTTGATGCTCATTTGATTTCATTTAGTGCATAAAACCTAAGTTTTTACCAAAATATTTTCAGAAAACCCTGATTTCAAGGCCATAGTCTTGCTATCGGGGGCAATTTGGTCATTTGACCTCAATTTCGAAATCCCTAACCCTAATTTTCACATATTTAAGCATGTCATATCATATTTAGCTTAGTTTATTCCATTCAAATTTCAAAACTTGTATTTTACCAAATATATTTCTAAAAACCCTAATTTCAAGGCCATAGTCTTGTTATTAGGGGTATTTTGGTCATTTTGACCCCAATTTCGAAATTTCATATCTTCACTTTCATATTTATTCATATTTATTTCATATTTTATCAATTTTTATTTAAGGGAATCATGGCAAAAAGGCTTATATCTAGCAAAATCCAACAATTTCCTGATATTGTTGGATAAATCTAGAAAAGCCAACATATCATCACTAACAAAGTTTTCTAGTTTTGCAGATACATTGAAGACTTTATTTTTCATGTATTTAAATTTCAATAGTGATGTAATTTGTAATTAAACTTTGGAATAAGAATTTACATTTCCTGCTTAGCTTAGGTTGCATTGCATATAGTTTATTTTTTTAAATAATGTTAATGTGTGATGGATGATGATTCATGCATATTCAAACTCACTATGGTCTACACGAATGGCACATACACTAGCTTTTATGAAGTTTATAAACTTGGTGGAATTCGTATTTATGGCCATAGTCAGAATATGAATGATACCCAGATTTATGATCTTCACATTAGCCACATTCAGCCTACACTCTTAGGCTAACTTCAAAATGCACTGCATTTCTCAAAATACAAAAAAGTATTTCTCAATTCCTCAAATCCATATTCATTCATTTCATGCATTTGCCAATTTCAATTCAAACAAGTTCATTTTCTCAAAATTTTCTAAGTCATACTCAAAAATCGATTTTCCCAAAAGCATTGAATTTCAAAGAATATTTCAAGTATTTCCCAAGTTCCAAATTCAAATTTTCTAAGTTAGAATTTCAATTTCAAAGTTTGAATTCAAAGAAATCAAGTTTTTCAAAGTTATTTCATATCTCTCAAAATCGATTTTCATAAAATCCTTACATTTCTTCAGAAATTGATTTTTACTTCTCTCAGAAGTACATTTCAAATCCCATTTTACGATTTTTCATGTGATATCATTTCCAAGATTTACATTTTCTAAATATTTCAATCATTCAAAGCAAACATCATGTGCATTTTCTGAAAATTCATAGCACATGCCTGATTCTATGTGCATTTAGAAATTAGAATATGATTTAGACAAGTTGAATAGAGTAGAGCATAAGATTGATCCTTGGTTCAATTACCCCTGTTAAAGGTGGCAGGAGCGGTTGAACCTCGTACTGACAGGCGAGTCCCATTCTACGGAATTTTCCCGCATTTTAAAAATGGAGGCGAGTTATTTTCAAAATCTTTTCAAAGGTCAGTTTGACTTGCAAAAGTAAAATTTTGCGATGATAACAAACTAGCATGATGGAATAGTTAGAAACATTTAAATAAAAGTACAAGTGCGTGTCAGGTAGGTGCACGTGCCACAAGACTGTAAAACTACAAAGTAAGTAACAGTGCAACAACTAGAGTAACAGAACAGAAACTGACCAACAGAGTGTAGCAACTAAACAGAAGTATAAACTGTGCTAGAGTGACAACTACACTATGTCAGTCTGTTTGGTTAGTCTTTATGTTCTTCTTCTTACCTCCTTCGGGTACGCGAAGGAAAACCTCGAGTTCTGTGAGACATGCACCCGACGTCTGTTATTCAATTTTTAATGTGGTAATCGAGGATGCCACAGATCGAGAAAACCACCTGCAGGCGACACACAACCAGGAGAAACCTTTCGCAGGGGCAAAGGATTGCAATCTGTACTACTGCAGTAGCAAAGGTCCCTGTAGAGGGCAACCTTGACCTCCCTAACTTCGAGTGACTGGAGGTCAGAGGGCACATCGGCTCCTCAAAAGAACAGATCGTAGTAACGACACGTCACTCGGGGTTGTACCATTCACCCTCTCCTTGGGTGACCAAATTGTGAATGGGGCGCGACAGGTTTATCTTATTTAGCCTCAAACTTCAAGTCATACCTCCTCTCAAGGTAGTCGTGCCTCGTGGTCCCCGTGGGGTACGCAAACGAGGACTTGGCCTGCCCATTCACGTGATCAGTCTCACACGGCCACCATGAGCATATCGCCTGCGAAGACGATAATATACCATTTTATTTTATGTCCAGGGTGACACGAATATGTGAGCACATTCTCACGAACCCAGGCCATTGCCCGTAGACTCCAACCGAGTCTTAAAACCTCAACAGGTCAAAAGTGACCAACCCTACAGTGTTTTCAGTTCTTTTCAAGTGTATGTCATGTCGAGTGTAAAGCACGCCACTAGTGCATCGTATATCCATCGATATACGAATGTGAGCCAAACAAATGTAAATTCAACAACCAAAAACCCAGTGACATACGTGTCAGGATGTGCCAACGTGCATGTGAAAAACAGGAAAAACCACAAAGGCATAATTTCACACGAGTATCGTGCTGTGAGCAACGATACACCAACAAGTGTGTAGAGTGGCACAAATCACAAAATTTGAGCGATACAAGGCTCAAAGGCATATATAATGGTTATTGTATATGCGAGGAGTGTCCAGAGCCTGGACTATGTATTTTCTAAATACGCGTATTTCAACCATCGTATCGTGGCGAATCTTGCGTAGCGAAGGCTTCCACGCAGAACTATCACCAATTCGACAGTCACGATTGTCGAGAGCGAGACTCAACCAAAGTCCATCCATATAGGAATTATTTATCCATTCTCAAGGCATGGCCGCGCTCTGCCCGCACAACGGGGCACGCACGAGGTCATCCGCTAGCAGGGTCCGACAAAGTGAACAATCTCCCTCACGCGTGTGGTGCAACACCAGTCGCGAGCTCAATTACCTCGCTGACATGATGGGATAGTGGGGTAGGAGCAACAGGAGTCTGAGACTGCAGCGACAAAACCTCGGTTTAAGGCTAAACTCCGTTGGTGGGTTGGTGGCAACGAAAGAGCAGATGCCGCCACCTGTGAGTTTCTGTGGGAAACTCAATGGGTGTCCCAACGACTCATTCGGAGCCCGCTAGTGGCTCGGATCAAGAGTCGGGGTCCCGCTCGTAGTTGCCCAAGTGGCGGCAGGGTTGCCGGGTGCCTTAGCACTCGGCACCAATCTTGGCGCATAAGAGCAAGGCCTGCTGTTGACCTATCCCCCCTTGGCCTATGCCAACACCGATTTGCACCTCACGTGCAGCCCGCATGTTGCAGGTTGCAGTGCTAGCCCAAGGACCAGCACTCAGCCTCCCCCGGCTGCGCTAGCACCTGGCTAGGCCTAGAGCCCCGGAACGGGCTCGGTTGGGTGAGATGCCCAAGGGGCTGAGCCAAGACTCCTCTAGCAGGGCCTTGCTCAGCAATGACCAGACCCAACTGGGTCCTAACTGAGGCCCCGGTCTGAACCTAGGGGGTTCGGAGCAGGTTGGCACGCCCAGCCAACTCCCCAAAGGGGGGAGCGGCTAACCCAAACCCAAAATCGGTGGGTTACCTATTAGCCGGCTAGACCCGGACCCTATGGGTCCCGGTCCAGTGGGCCAAAGGAGGCAGAGGGCACACTAGAGTGTTCCCCACTGGTGCCTCTGGTCTGCCCCAGACCAGGGCACCAGCTGGGCTCACGCCAGCAGCAAGAGGGCACCCAAAAAAATTTCGGGGCGCCCAACACCTGATTGGGGTGTTGGCACCAAAAAGGCAAGGTCTGGGCCCCGTGGATCTAGACTCTGCTGGGTCACGCTGGGGTGGGGAACCCACTAAAGGGGCCTGCATCCCTGGTCTGACCCAGGATGGGCTGAGACCAGGTCCAGCTCACCACCCGCGCCGCACTAGGTGGGTGCGCCCAACTAAGGCCCGGACTGACCCGCCTTTGGTCAGTCCGGGGCTTTGCTGCTCGGGTTGCTGCAACCCCAAAAAGTCCATGGGGCCCAGCAAAATCCCTAGAGGGCCTGGGATGGAGGCGGAAGAGCCCAGCCCGTCAACTCACCGTTTCCATCCCCCCGGTGCTGCTAAAAAAAAACTAACATACATATATTTATTTTTCTAAAATCACAGCTGAAAGGCTGCCAATTTCCGGCAGTTTGCAGGCTGTTTCAGCAAAAGAGAAAAACATGCGACTTGTGGAGATACTTGATAGCTTTACATAGAGTCCAAAAACTTTAAATTTCGCCCTAGGGTCGAGGAGATACGAAGGGAACACCTGACATTATCCAGGTCGTTTCCAGGTTGCTGATGAAACAAGCTATCCGAGAATAAAAGTCAATTTTTATGGCTCTACATGCCACATCAGACAAAGTGACCAACTACAAAGTTGTAGATCCCTGTCTGCGTTTTCCGAACTGCCCAAGAACACTCTGATATGACCCGTATCCAGGGAGATACGCTTGTTTTACCGAAGGGTTCTCTGGTGCCTCGGAAAAACGAGAAAGTAACGAAAAGGCTTTTTTTTTTTGTTTTTGACAAAGGCAACGAAGCTCATGGAGTTGATTTTAAAAGAAGAGAAGCAGCTAATAAATACCTCTCACATCAAGTTCATGGCTTGAAGCCATGTTGGATCGATTTGCACCCTTACAAGTGCAAATCGATCAAAAAAAAAAAGAAAGTCATGCTTGCACCAATTAGCTTAGCCTAACCAAAAAAAATAAGATACATGAAGGGGGGGGGGGGGTTACCTCACCTTGTAGTGGAAGGGAGCTGGGAGCTTCTCATCTGGAGCTGTCCCACACTAAGAGAGAGAGGGGAGCTGCTGGAGGGGAAGAGAGGAGGAGGAGAGAGGGTGTCGACCCTCTCTCCTCTCTTCTTCACTTAAAAGGCGAGGAAAGGGCGATGTAGGGTGAGGAGTGAAGGAGGGGAGATGGAGGGTCCTCCTCAATCCCCTCCCTAATCCCAGCAAGGAGGTCAAGGGGGTCAATAGGCTGACCCCCACCTACTCCCAACCACTCCCCTTGATTCAAGGGGAGTGGTTGACTTTGACTTTTCAAAGCCAACCCCCAAAAAGAAAAATCCGTTTTTTTTGTTTGATTTGCTTTATTTTTTTTTTGAAAAGCATTAAATGGGGGGGTTAGGGGCTACCCTTAGCCCAAAAAGTCATGTGTCTATGCCCACTCACTTTTTGAAATCCCAAATTAAGACCCCATGTTTTACTTTTTACCAACTTTTCAAAATTACCTATTAAAAGGAGTTTTTTTGTAAATTCATTTTCATAAATCCTTAAAATGGCATGGGCTGAGGTGGAGCCCATGCCAACCACTTTCAAAAATGCCTTAGACAATCCTCCATACAAAATATTTTGAAAAACCATTTTTATGTTTTACAATATACTTTTAGACTTTACGAAAATTGCAATTCGCTTTATGAAAAACCCAATTTACTTCATTATTTAAATAAATTGATTTAAATTAATTCAAAAGTTAAAATTTTAAATTATCTTTTATGAATTAAGATCTAAATAATATTAATATACATTTAAATCTTTAATTCTGACGAAATTGGGCCTCGATCCAACTCGTATATATCGATGTACCCCTTTTTCACAAAAATACATGAAATAACGAGATATTTTTTTCGTTTAGGCTCCAAATTTGGAGAGAACCCAAATGAATATAATATAAATATAATCTACAAGTATTGAGGTTTGATTCATCGTGGTTTGCCCTGAATTGCCTTATAGAGCAATATACGCGATTCAGAACCTTAGAAAGCAATAAATGCCATATTTACGAGCAATGCTCGTGCCGAAACAAGAAATTTCCCAAGAATAGAATATATATCAATTAAAATTTTTCAGAAAAACAGTGGGTCTTACATTGACCGTAGCTATGACACTTCTTTAAAGACCATTCTTGTAAAAATGAGCCAGTGGAAATTTCCTGAGTGCTAGGAAAAGAGAGAATTCACCCAAGCTATGTCTCCTCAAGTCACCTAAGCTACAATTAAATATCTGCAAAAAGGGATCTCTCAATCATTGTCAAGATGAAGATGAATTATGTGAGTTAGATCCCCGGGGCCAAAGAAGATTTGAATCATCTCCAAGATGAAGGAGTTTGTGACGGGTCCTTCCAGGGAAAGTCCAAAGCACTGTCAATGCAGAACAGATAGTTTGCCTTGATTTGCACGTAGGTACAAGTGTGCATTTATGCGCATCGTGCCTCAAACATGTGAACTAGCAATGTAACGATGTGAGTCATGGATCATTACGATGAGACAGTTAGAAGCTCTAGAAACAAATAAAAAAGGCGAACAAAAGCATATAGAACTTATATCTTTATCATAAGCGAGCTCATCTTGCGAGGTAGGGCCACCACCCGCACCCAAAATCGCCAAGGAGTTCCAAATGCCACATAAGTCTCATAATGCCATAATCTCAAACATGAATCTCGAGAATCCCTATGTACTTAGGGACAAAGACATTTGATTGCCAATGTGATTTGTATATCCAAATTGCACAAATACGAGTATGTGTATGCATTCATTACACGTGCTAGCTTCGTGCTAAAGTGTGCACAACTACGTTATGTAACACCATTATGATACGTTTAAATAATTAAGTTATGAAGTGCCAAGGTGCCAAATACGTATGACAGGAGTGGTGCCATCTGATGTCTTCTTTGAAATCGTTGTAATTTTGAAAAGATTTTTATATGTAAAACATGTGAAAACCAGACATCAAATAATAAAAACCGGTTCTCACTAGTGGATGAGACTGGGTCGAACTCAGGGAACGAGAATATTTCGTATTCAAACACACAATTCTAAACTATTCTTTATTGCCGAATTATTAAATGTAAAATGTACGAGAAAATTAAAAACAACTAACTATTACAACAAATGAATACCCTTCGCAGAGGGCGTAAAAAGCAATATTTACAAACCCAATTAAATGCCTAAATTCTAAAATAAAAGAAAATCTAAACTATTTTTCTATCTTTATGTGCTTCGTGTCACAGATGCGCTTTAGCTCCACTCCTGTGCGATCCTGCACAAGTGAAAAGAACACGAGCAATACAAGATACTAATAGAGAATACCCTAATCAAAGTATACTAATGCTAAAATACTATGAACTATATAAACCTAATAACAATTCACTAAGCAATTTTAAGAACTAAATTTAAAATCAAAATCTTACTAACAACATTTTCTTTACTAAGTAGCTGTAATGATCAAGTACTAATTAAATGTAATTACTTAACTAACTGAATGAAGTTACAACTAAACTAACAATTATTTATCACTCATCTAATATCCAACAATGCAATTAACTAAACAACTAACAGAGAATTATTCACTTAACTAAAGGTCAATAGCATTGCATCCTACAATCAATACAACACTCTTAAAATCCAATTCAATTAGTTTTCAAAATAAATCTTCAATTGATCTTAATAACCACAACACTCTCCGGAAATCCAACTAACAACAAATATCAACATACTTCCAACAGTGAAGTTTAAAACAGAATTGCAATGAATTTCAGCAAAAACAATTCAGTGAAAATCATTGATCAATTTTACTGAAATTTAACACACTATTGCAGTGAAATTCAATAGAGAATTGTAGTGAATTTCAGCAAAAAAAATTCAATGAAAATCATTGATCAATTTTACTGAAAATTAACACATTATTGTAGTGAAGTTTAACAGTAAATTGTGTCCGGAAGATTACATTTCAGTAAACAATATACAGTAAACATTGAATTTCAACAAATACACATGATCATCGGCAATAGTGAAGTTTGCTTGAAAAGGAACAATAAAAATTACAGTCAGATTGCCAGATTTCTGATTTTCACGATTTACACAGTTTACTCAGGATTTCCGGCAGCTTCACGGTGGATCTTAACAAGGATTCCTGATGAATATTGATTCCATAATGAATCGTGACAGAAACTCATGATTCCACAGTTTATGCAAGGAATTTCGGTAGATGCAACAAATGTAAAGAACCACCGGAGATGCAGTGCTCAGCCATAATGTCAAATCGCCGGATAGATTAGGCAATCTATTGCTGGCAAAACGTAGATGCCAGAAATCACTCACTCACCGGAAACAGTTCCAGCCTTGATCGGAAATGTCAAACAGTATACATCCTCCACCGGAAAACAACAACAATGTCTGAAATCTTTACGAGAAATGTGAAGTGACTGGCTTAAAAAGTGGATTCCGGCCAACAACAGAGCTCAACAAAATTTTAATCGGCTGGAATTAATCCAGTTCTCTGATTGATACAGAAGATCAATTTAGTTGATTGTCACTGGTAATCAAGTTCGATTGATTTGGGATACAATAGTCATTGAAGTCTCAGGCACTGTTATCACTCAAATTTGGATGGAAATTCAATCCAGAATTTCGATCAATGCTGAAGCTCAGTAAATTGATGATCAGTCAAGCCTAAAAACTTCAGATAATCAATCAAAAGACCGATCAATGCTCACACAGGCAAGATTTCAATCGCCGGAAGTCAGATGATCTTATTCCACCGTGAGACAGATTTTCACGATGAATAAAAAAAAACATCTGGTGAAACAAAGTGGATTCTAGCTAGTACTGTAAACTTACTCTTTACGATGATAGATTTCACATGATGCAATGATAGATGCACAAAATGCTTCAGAAAAAAAAAATATGATGCACAATACAAGAAAGAAAAGAAAAAACAAACAAAAACAGAAATTGCTATTTTTTTTATTATGCAAATAAGAAGGAAAACTATGATGCACGATGATGAATCTCACATAATGTGATGATTTTTTTCTTTTTAATTTTGAATTCAATGATCTAATCTACTCTCTGAAAACTGAAATGAAAAGAAAACCAGAATTGAAAGAGGAAAAGAGGGAAGAACATGAAGATGAAAAGAACTTACTGTAAAGAGCGGTTAGAAGAGAATTTAGACTCCTCCCGTACACCGTCACCGGACTGAAGAAAAACCTCCACCGGAAAAGAAAAGGAGAGAGAAATAGGGAGAAGGGGAAGAAAGGGCAAGAAGAGGTGGAGGGGAAGGGTTAGGAAAGAGGGAAAAGGCATAAGAGAGAAGACCCTTTGAAATTCCTCCTACGTATCATATTTATAATTTTGAAAGTTTTTCCATAAGTCCATCTTATTTCAAAGAATTCCATTTTAAATATTCTCCTAAAGAAAACTTATTTGCAAAACAACTCAAAAAGACTATGTTTTAGAAATTGTAAAACTAAGTCTATTTTAACTCTAATTTTTTTATGATTTTCAAAAATTAAACCACTACAATTATGTCAAACACTAAAATATGCATTAAAATGTAAAATAACACTATTTTTCATGCATTTTCTATTCTTATATTATTTTAGCACATTTACTCGAATCTAACATAAAATTGGGTTTTTAAATCATTTTCTCATGAAATCATGCATATTTTTATATGAAATATCCCTAAAATATATGCATGATCAAATACCCCCATGCTTAAGTTTTTCTAGTCCTCGAGCAAACTAGACAAATGCACAAAATCAAAACTATTATCTAACTCACTTTCGTAGGAATCACGGTTGCATTTAGCTCATGCAACAAGCTCTTTCAACCCCTGGGTTACCTCAGTGGACGAGTAAGGTCTCGTGAGGGTTTGCAGTGATGCTACCCACAAACATCTCTGTCATGTATGCAAAATATTACACATCCTCATAAGTAGTAGACAATCAAAGACTTTATTTTCATAAATATTTCCTGTTATTTCAAAATCAAAACATAATTAGAATCTTTTATATACCACCACCGAAAAAGAATTTCTTTCACTTTTCTAAATATCACAATTATTTATGTTTTATTCTTAGAAAATCCAATAAAAACATATTATTATTTACTTATCCTCACTCATATGTTTTCTACACAGGTTTTCTCAATCACACTTCTAAGCACTAAACTTTTCTTTCTTTTTAAGCTCTTTTCTCTCTTTTTTTTCTTTTCACGCTTTTTCTTTTTGCTCACTTATTCTTCTTTTATAGCTTGCGTGCGGTCTGCTTTTATGCCTTATGCAATGTCAATATCTTCTATACTTTTTCAATGCATACCAAAAGATATCAACTAAAACATAAAAGTGACTTCCTTCATTCACCTTTGCAACGTTGTGATCATCACAAAATTTTTCCTCTCGTAATATTTTCTCTCTTCCTTCTCTTTTCCTTTTCGACCTCTATTTCCTCCTTTTTGAAGGGAGAAAAAATAAAAAACAGAAAGAAAGAGAGAAGAAAAAAGAAGAGAAAAGGAGAGAAGAGGAATTCTTTTGCGTGGTCTCACTTGACCTTAATTTTGAAAATATTTAAGAAAATAACTCGCCTCCGTTTTGAAATATTTGCAGAAAAACTAGGAGACGGGATTCGCTCGTTGGTACGAGGTTCGACTGTTCCTGACGCCTTTACCAGGGGTAATCGAACCAAGGGTCGAATTCATGCCTTTTGCTTTGCTAAGAATTTTATCTAAGAATTTATTCTAAGTCTAAATGCAAAAAGAATCATGCTTGTGCAAATGCAAAGATGTATGTTTTTTTCGAAAATGATTTGAAATTTTCCAAGTGTTTCTGAGATGAATCTAATAAGGGAGTGAAGAAATAGTTTCTAACTTAGAACTTAAGATTTAAAGTTCTAAGTTTTTGGAATAATCAGAGTTTGGAAAGTGTTTTCGTCGCAAAATTTTTCCGTCTTCCCTTCCTTGCGGAAGAGAGAGGGAAATGGTTTTGCGATTCAAACTTGACCGGATTTTGGAAATTGTTTTGAAATACTCGCCTCCGTTTTGAAAATTGCGGGAAAATCTACGGGATGGGGCTCGACCTGTCGGTACGAGGTTCGACCGTTCCTGCCGCATTTAACAGGGGTAATCGAACCAAGGACCAAAATTATGCTTGACTTAGTGAAATTATCGAAATCATATTCTATCCTAAATGCACAGAGAATTCAAGCATGTGCTATGAGATTTGGTAAAATATAAGTTGGAAAACTATGATGCATGCTTAGAAAATATTTGGAGTTGAAAAGCATTTCTCAGGAAAATATGGAAATCAATCTCTCAGGAAAACTCAGACGAAGAAGGTTTGAAATCTCGAGAAAGTTTATAAGGAGTTGGAAAATCTTGAAGAGATGAGAATCTCGAGAAAATCTTGAGAAAGCTTGGGAAGACTTGGAAAACCATGAGGAAATGAGAATCTCAGAAAAAGTTTGAGAAAATTTAGAAAGACTTAGAAAACCATGAAGAAATGAGAATCTCAGGAAAAGTTTAGAGAAAGTTGATAAAGGCTTGGAAAACCATGAGGAAATAAGAATCTCAGGAAAATTTTAAGAAAGTTTATAAAGGCTTGGAAAACCATGAGGAAATAAGAATCTCAGGAAAACTGTAAGAATTCATGAGAAAATATGAACATTTGAAAAAAGGAAAGCACTTGTTGGGAAAACTCAGACTTCGAGAATTTTCTTAAGAAAATGATAGAAAATTTATAGGAAAGATTCATTGGAGAAGGAAATTTAGAACTTAGGAAATTGAAATCCTGAGAATCTTGTCTTTGAAATGTCTGAAAATCAACTTTGATTCTTGAGAAAGATGAGAAATTCCTTTTGAAAAGAATCTTAAGAAAATAACATTTCCAAGGAAAATCATAGGAAAACTTTGATTTGAAAAATCCAACTCCGAATATCATCATAGTTTCTTGAGAAATCGATTCCATGAGGTAAAAATTTCTTGAGAAAATCATGAGAAAAACAGATGATGCAGATGATTTGAATGAATGAATGCAGTTTGAAAAGATTTCTGAAAATTTTATTGGAAAAATGTGGATTAAGCCAAAGTAAATCCTTCACATATTCTGACTGTGGCCATGAATATATTCAGGGTTTATTTGAGTTAATTCACAATATTTTGAAAAACATTGGAAATATGAGGTGCATTTTCAAGATAGCCTATGAGTGTAGGCTCAGTGTGACTGGTAGAAAGATGATGGATCTGGGTCTCGTCTATATTCCGATTAGGGCCGTAAATATGGACTCCACCGAGTTCATCAACTCTCTAAGAGTTGGTGCACGTGCCATTCGTGTTCATCCACGGTGAATTTGGAAAATTGAGATATATGCATCATATAATCAGGATATTACTGAAATCAAACTATATGAGATGCGGCCTAATCTAAGCAGTAAAAGTAAATCTTATTCCAAGGTTTACATTGGATTATTAAATTGCATAACATAAAAAAAAAATGAAATGGAGCCAAGGAATCAACATCTTCTAGATTTTCCTGCAAAATGAGAGTTAGTACAAGATAACCAAAAAATGGGTATATATATATATATACATATTATATACCAAAGAGATGTATATCAAAATTTACTAAAATTGATGCTAAATGATATGTATCAATGGAAGTGTATTTACATGAGAAAATATATACATGAATGCTCATATATGGAAATAAGGACACATGAAGGGATATATATATATAAGTATATATCTATGTATATATATATATATATATACATATATATGTATACATATAGGTAGATATACATATGTATTGATATATATATACCTAAAATAAGAAAATATACACATTTAAGGGAAATTCTATATAATGGGTAAAATCAGAAATTACAGGTATAGACAGTTTCTGTAGGTGATTTTACAAGGCCGTAATTCCCAAATTACAACATATTTTTCAATAAAAAGGGGTATGGCGCTTCCCTATATATCAATAATGAAACACGCCAAAGATGGTAAAGAGATCATGAACGGATATGGATATATCCATTCATGAAGGTGGCTGTTTATCAAGACTGCACACCTGCAGAAAAAGGAATGTTTCCAACACTTGCATCCGTACCAATTTCACCACTAACCAAAGACAAGTTAATATCTGTAATATATAGTGAATGAGATCTTGAAATGAATTCTCAATTGCTAAAATCTCAATGGTCCCCATGTTACAATTTTTTTTTTTTTTATTACACTAGCTAGCTCTTGGCAATGCTGGAAATATTACAATGATATTTTATAAGATGTATAAAGAATTATATCAGCTGGAAACTCTCCAAAGCAAAATGGCAATGGGTTGTTATAGATCTGGATGCACAAGGGAAGTAGTGCCAACTAACGACACAATAATCCTACAACAAGCAATGATGAATATATTACCGGAAGTAGGACATTCCAGTAAACATAATTTTGCAGAAAATAAGATAAGATGATAAATTTATTACAGGAAAATCAATGGAAAATGAAAACAGAAAATGTGATAATCAAAACTGGAAAATTGATAAAAAATGAAAACAACGAATGTGATTAACAAAAACTGGAAACAGGAATGATAAGTCAATAGGATGAATCATAAGCAAACAGACAAACATGCTAGAAAATGCCAAATGAAATGTATAAAGCTAAAATAAAAAAATAAAATCAAAGATTTAGACATTAACTAATGCAAAAGAGGAAATTCAATCTATACGATGCTTTGAAATAGAATTTTATTGGTAAATTGAAATGTAACAACAACTAAAACAGTGTATTGAAAATGCTAATACAGAAAAAAAAAAAAACATGAGCAACAAAATCAAAATAACAAAACAAAAAACAAAAAAATGAAATGAAAATAACACATAGCCATGTGTTACCTCGTAATTCCCCTATTCCAAATGACCTGCAGAGAACAAATGAAGGTCTGTTTTCTCCTGCGGCTGAAAGAAAATGTAGCAAACTGGTGGCTGGATCATCAATGGGCTGAAGTGGGGATAGACATGTTCAGCATCCTGCTGGATGGTTTGAGGAAGGATGGCAGGAACACGTTGGGAGGCCTGGTGGCTGGGCTGAAGTGAGGATGCAGGAACTGTTGAAAGCTTGGTTGCTGGGCAGAAGAAGGATGGCAGTTGGCTGGAGCCTTTTTGTTGCTGGGGTTGAAGAAGATAAAAAAAAAACTGGTGGTTGGATCTTCAATGGGCTGAAGTGGGGATAGACATGTTCAGCCTCCTGCTGGATGATTTGAGGAAGGATGCAGTAACAAAGGTTTATTTCCAATAGCTGGGCTGAAGAAAGGCTGGGCTGAAGAAGGGTTGGGCTGGAATGGATGAACACGTGATGGAGTTCACACTGGGCTGAAGTGGGTGGAGTGAAGAAGGATCAGATGCTGCTGATGGTGGCTTCTCCTGCGGCTGTGGCTGAAGCAGGCTGATGCTGCTGGTGGAAGACTTGCAGATGTGGCTGAAGAAAGATCAGATCTCCTGCTGGTTGGGGTTGAAGTGGGGATGTGCGGCAGCTGGTGGAGGTGGAAGACTCCTGTGGCTGGGCTGAAGAAGATCAGGTGCTCCCTCACGCGGCAGAGCTTCCTCTTGCAAAAACCCCCAAAACGAGATTTTAATTCCTCCCCTTCACACGATCAATGGCTGGGTCTTTTTTAAAGACATTCAGCCCCCAAAAAAACGTATTTTCTTTAAGAGCACCGTTATGGGTTTTGAAATTCTTTTGAAACCGATATTTGAAAATCAAAAGGGGCGCATCTCATTTTTTCAAAGTTTCATTTACCTAAGTTTTAGGTAGAATGAAATTTATTTATTTATTTATTTTTTTTTGGAAGTTCGGCTGTGGTGGGCACGTTTAATGTTGCTTCCTTCTTAAAAAAAAAATTATATAAAAAGGAATAAAACAAAAATATGAGTATTGAAATAAATGAAACTTTTATGGAAATTCCACCTCAACCTACTTTTAAAATCCTTTTGGAAAATAAAGTTTTATTTTGTTTTGGAAAATCTTTTTTTTTCAATTGGGGTGCCACATGTGTGTGGGCCCACTAACTAAAAAAAAAAGGAATTTGCAAAAATTGGTGCCATCTCCGGGTGGATCCCGCTTGAAAGTAAGAAACATACCTGCGAGTCTGAGTGTGATGCTAGTTCAAAGGCGGGTCCCGCTCCATTTATTTGAAGATACGAGATAAAACATTATTTGTTTTTCAAGAATTTGAAAAAATTGGGTTTTCAGGGCAAAAATATGGATAAATGTAAAAACAAAATTTGTAAAGAGATTTAAAATCTTTTGCAAAAAGTTTTGAGATAAAATCTTTAAAATCAATATCCAAATATCCAGATTGTTTTCTTGAGAGAATTTTTGTAATTCAAAGTCCTGGGGGTAAAATGGGAAAGATTGGCAATTTTGAAATCCAAGGTTTTAAAAATCGATTTTGAAAAGTTTAAAAATCAAATCTGGATTGACAATTTTGAAAATCAGGAGTTCTAGATCTCAAAATGACATGCTGTGCAGTGAAATGATGCAAAATGTTCATGCAATGCGATGCAAAGACATGTTTCAGTGAGATGTTACTCTGAACCAGGAAGTGGAAATTCTACCTTCTTCTCCAGGAAAAGGATTTTGAAAATTTTCAATTTGAAGATGTCTATGAACCTAAATGTAGAAATTTTGAGGCTCAAGAATGAAATTTAGGACCTTCTGCAAGGTTCAATCTTGGAAAATGACCATTTTGCCCTTTATTGCTTCTAAAGAACTGAAATATGACGATTGAGGGCGATGTCAAGAAGGTGAGTGAAAATTTGGGGTGTTTACAGAAAGATAAATTTTGATTTTTGAGAAAAGAAAATGATTTTGAAGCTGAGATAAAAGTACAAGAAAAGGAAATTTTAAAGTCATAAATGGACTTTGAATCAGAATAGAGATGAAATGGAATTGGATTCTAACTTTGGAGTTTGAAATCAAAATGAAATGTGGGAAATTTAAATAGAATTGAGAAATGGGATTGATTTGAAAGTTGGAATTCAAGAATTTGAATCCAAAGTTTGGATTCTAAATTGAGATCAAAATTGAATTCTGGATTTAGAATCTGAAAATGGGAATTGGATTTGAAATTTGGGATGAAATGGAATTGGATTTAAGAATTGGAATTAAGAAGTTGATTTGAAATCTGAAATTCAAGATGGAATTTGAATCCAAAGTCTGGATTCTAAATGGAGTTGAGATTTGAAATTGAATCCTGGATTTAGAATCCGAAATGAGAGTTGAATCTGAAATTTGAGATCCAAGATGGAATTTTATTCTATATCCTAAATAGAATTGGATCTGAAGTCTGAGATCCAAAGTAGAATTGGGTTCTGGATCATAAAATGGATTTGGATCTGAAGTTTGGGATCCAAAGTAGAAGTTGAATTCTGGATCCTAAAATGGAATTGATCCAAAATTTGGAATCCAAGATGGAATTTGGATCTGAAGTCTGAGATCCAAGGTAGAATAGGATCCAAAATTTGGGATGGAACTTGGATCTGAAATCTGAGATCCAAAATGGAATTGGATTCTGAATCCTAAAATGGGTTTTGGATCTGCATCTGAGATCCAAGATGGAGTTGGATTCTGGATCCTAGAATGGATTTTGGGTTCTGAAAGTCCAAAATAGGACTTTTGAAGATGGATCTGGGTTTTTAAAACCCAAATGGAATTTTAAAACTTAGGAAGGATCAAGCTTTGAGATTCAGAATCAATCTCAAACTTTGATTTTGATTTCGAGGATGAGAAAAATTAACTTGGTTTTGAAATAAAAGATAACTTCAAAGTTAAATTGAACTTTGAAGTTTGGATTTTGAATTTGGAATTTGAATACACGATGATTTTGAAATTTTAAAGTCAAATTGGACTTTTGAAATGGAATTTTTGAATTTTGAAATGAGATAGAATTGAGTTTGAACCTATAAATGAGATTTGATCTGAGAAATGAAAGAACCACTTGGAGTTTTGAGAAAAGAATTTTGAAAATATGCTGCAATTCTATCCTGAATGATGAATGAATTTAAAAGATTTAGATTTTGAAAAGCTATTCTATTCTTGAAATGAATTAAGAATGAGGTTGAAGATACAATATATCCCTGACTATGGTCATTGAATATATTATATAATAACCATATTTAAATTCAAGTGAAGAATAGAATACATTTTTGGTGCTTTTATAGAATTTAGGATGAAATTAACTCTCAATATACATTGACTATGGCCATTGGTATATATATTGAATTAATTTTAAATTAAACTCTGATAAAAGAAAAAAATATTTGAAAATGGGATGATTTTTGAAGAAGATCCAGTGTGGATCTAGTGTTATTTTATAAAAGATAAAAATCCTAAGTTTTGTTTACATCCTGACTATGGCCATTGATGTAAATCATCAACTTAGAATTAATAACATCTTACGAAATGGTGCACGTGCCATTCGTGTTGCCATTTGTGAGAATTTGAGAAATAAAGGCAAAATGCATGAAAACAAGCAATTCATGATATTTACAATGCTCATTCATTCTATCTAAAATAGGGAATGTAAATTCTCATTAAGGCCTAACTTATTACAAGGTTTGAATTTGAAAATACAAATCTCAAGTGATGATACTCTCCTTATATTCCCCTGCAAAACACTTGATTAATATGAAAAATAGAAAGAAATCACACATATCACATGGAAATCAATGGTAAAATGGTCATATGTCAGGATATATATGATGAAACGATAGGAAATGATGTATATATATACTTATACATGTATATATAGGCATGTAGGTATACATATATATGTATGTAATCAATAGCTTATCTGAAGTATAACATAATAGATTGACTTATCCATCGATTTCTACATATGGATTTCAGGGGTAATCATCACCATAAATATTGATATGTTAAAATATGCAGGTGGGAAAGCAGCCCACTGGTGCTATGGTGTTGCAGCTGGGATATGATGGTGTTGGTATATGTGAAAATAGTGAAGGATGGAGATGAAAAGATGATAACAAGGTGAAGATCATTTGAGAAACCGTGTGCTGGGGAGATACAGTTCAGCAAGACTGCCACTGTGTAGCAGGTAGTGTCTAAACAGGGAAGGTGAAACTGGTGTTATGCATCTACTGTGCATAGAGGGTGCTGTGGGACAGTATTATAGATGACAAGGTAGATGCAGAATGACCTATATCCGTGATGGACTATGGAGGAATGGCACAACGAGATGCTACTGTGGGAGATGCATACTGAAAATGGATGGTGAATAGTTTGTTTTTGCAGAACAGTGTGCAGGGCACATGGTGGAATTATTTAAATGATGCTGCTATGCATCTAGGAATGGATGCTGTGAACAGGTACTTCAACAATGGGGAAAATGATGTGAGGTGATGGCACCACAGTGTGTGCATGGCTCTAGCAGGCAGCTGTGAAGGTGGCAAATAGAGGGTAGGTATGACCATAATATACTGTGCATATGGATGCTGTGAATAACAAACAAGAGTAGTAGCACCTATATGCTTGTAAATGCAGTGGTAGCAATGTGCGCAGGGGAAGATGCTGAGTGAGTCTATGTGCATTGTGAGGGGAAACTATGGAAAAATGCAGGTGAAGTGCTAATGGAAGCACTCAGCAGGAAGGTGTGTGTTGATGGCATGACAGATATGATAGGACTGCAGTGGCTGAAGATATGTGTGATATGAGATTGCGACAACAATATAACAGGGGCATGAGCCGAGATTAGATAGATGCGAAAGTTACAACAGGCACATTCACAGGTGAATAGGAATGAAGTGGAAGCCATGTACAACAACAAACGAGGTTGTAGGTGAGTGTAGTCTAATGACAGATGAAAGAAACACAATGCATAGATGTTATAGAAAGTGATGTGCATGTAAACCACAAAACACCTGAATTTGGTAGATCTTTGAAGACCCTGAGTGAATATTCTGTGTAGTAGGTCACACCAAGACAGTAGGAATCAGAATTCCATCGCCAATTACCCTGTAAACACCTTGTATTCTGCTTTGTGACTTCTGTTTGTGAATCTACTTGTACCAACAAATATAATATCAAGGCATCACCTCCACCATGGCTGTCAGCTTACAGTACAATGAATGCACACTTCTATAAGAATTAAGCTTCAAAGATTAAAACAGAAAATTCCCAATATAGCATTCTCTCCAGGACTTGAGAGAATGGCAGAGGAAGTTAAATGTAACAGGAATCTGAGAACAATATGATGATGCATAGCAGATGATTCAAAAAAAAATAATTTCATAACCAGAGAGATATTGAATAGATATCTGTAGGTGAGATTAGCATAAAATGAACCCTGTCAAGAGTGAGACTCGACCATAACCTGAATAATTGGTACTAGTGATATTTGTTGTGCATTAGATAATACTTGAAAATGCTATTTATTGACTACTGTCTACGCATGTGTTTCAAAATGCCAAATGGATACCGGTAAGGAATACCAAATAAAATACAGGAATTACACGCTGAAGGTGTTAGAAATAAAAAAAATGTAAATGAATTGGATTTTGGGCTTAACGGATGCGCCTACTGTAAGTATGCATGCTAGAAGATGTAATATGCACAAACGTATATGGAACAAATAAGTTATTGCAGAAGGGAATATTGAATGATGTATGATCCATCTGAATGAAATGCGTAAACCATGATTGATGGTGTCCAAATGCATAAACATTGGCCCCAAAGGACACTTCTGCAAGCTTTCTTTGAAGGCTACCTTGCATAGATTATTGACAATCTATCACTTACCCTCTGTTCAATGCTTCATATGATAGAAATGGATGTAAATGTGGGATGACTCAGGGGCAAGGGTAATGTATACAGAAGATCAATAATTCTAGATTTTTAGCAGATTTGTTTTCAGGTGAATTATATTCACCGTGGAATGATTTTCCAGCCTTCATCGAGTCTTGGATCAACACAAAGGGGTTGCAGTGATGGAGTTTCGGCAGCTAATGTAGAGGAGAGGGATCTTAACATAGCATATGGGCAAATAACACCCGATCATACATTGTCTGAAATCAGACGTATTATGAAGGTTGTCTATGATGCTGATGAAGACTTCATAATGAGTCAAAAAGAATTTTATGGCAAGTTAAATCGGATGGTATCTCATGGCTTGTTAAAATGGGTGGAACCAGGCCAGGCGAATGCTCAGATCCCCCTTTACAATGGATCCAGAGCTAAAGACATGAAGTGACTAAATAATGGATTTATGCACATTAAACTAAAAGGAATTCATAAATGAATCGACGAAGGGGAGGAGAAAGTAAAAAAAAATGTTGGGATCTAGAGAACCCCGTTGTTATTGCATTGGAGAGATCGGTGTTGCTATAAGCAAATCGAAGCACTCAGTTGTGCATTAATGAAAGAGACAAAAAAAAAACGAAAAAGGAATATGATAAAGCCAAGAAAAAGGGAAAGTAAAACGCAGCAATGTAAAGAAAAAGAGAAATGCCAGCAAAGAATTGGAGAGGAGCAAAAGGATTCTTACCGACCTTTTACAGGGGAGAGACTTCGGAGAAGAGTTGTTCTGCAGTGCCTTACGAAAGAGGGATGTTCAGAATGAAAAAGTGGATGTAGATGATCGATTGGAGGGAATGGTTGTCTTGCGTTGGTGGGATCCTTCGATCAACCAAAGGAGGAGCTCGAGAGTTGCTGCGTGAAGGTAGGTGATGGATGAAAGTCCATGGAAAATCGAGGAAGGTTGAAGATGGATTTTGATGAATTTTTGCAGAGAAAACTCGATGAACCGATGAAGTTGATGGGATCATAATCGTTGTGTGAACGTAGATGATGATGGGTTTCGTGGGATCCCCAGCCGTTCTCCTTCACGCCCTTTTTAAAGAAAAGGGAGGAAGCTTCAGGAATTTTGTTCGTTGAAGATGGATGGTGTGAAGAAGATGGGTTTGTTGCAGATCAAAGGTGGAGAAGAGAGGAGGGAGGCGCAGGAAGGAATCCGTTACTCTTTTATGATATTTCCAAAAAGAGGATTCTCTAAAAGAAGCTTTTTGTAAAAATGCTTTTCAAGTTAGGTTTTTAGCAAAAATCTTTTAAAAAGTTTTAAAAGCATTTGTTTTTCTCGTAGTTTTCCCAAGTTTTTGGTTCTTTGTGTTGTTTTTCCATTTTTTTTGCATTTTTAGAATAAAATCCTAAAGTTTCACGAGAAGACAAAGATTAAAACTATATTTTTGTGTTTTTGCAAAAATATTTACAAAAGAGAATTTTTCTGAGAATTAAAATCTATTTTGAGAAAATTTCTTCAGAAAATGGGTTTATATCTAGATTTTTTGGAAATATTTGAGGTTTACAACCTCGCACTGAGAAATATAGGGTCGTGGATCCAAGAGGATGCCGGATGAACTGCCTCAGTCATTCGAAACCATTTTGGGTATTTTCATAATTTTACTTTGAAAATTGGACAACGAGGCTCAGATTTGGATTTAAAACACCGGGTTCGGATCCGAAATCGATTTTGAATGGAATTTGATCCAGAAAATCTGAACAACTGAAATTTAGCTTTGATTTTCTCAGAAAATGGGGTCAGGGGCAAAAAGGTCATTTATAAAATTTTGAAAAATTTGGGGTGTTCACAGCCCCTCTTTGCTACTAAGCTGGTTGAAAGCCGAGCTTAGTGGCAAAGATAACACTCCAAATTTTGAAAATGCCCCAGTCAGCAGATCTGAACTGGGTGTGGAAGAATTTATTTGAAAGATGGCTTCTCAGGCTTAAAGCCTTATTCTGAATGGTTTTGGGGAGATGAAGTCCTCGAAAATGATATGATTCAGTAAAAAATGAGAAAATCATGATGGGACTTTGGGTGAAAATCCCGAAATGGTGAAAAATCAGAATTTTGATCAGATCTCATGGGTGAGACAAGATACGCTTTTTGGAATGATTTAGGTTTAGCCCTTAACCTGGATGAGACGAAGTTATATCAAGATGAATTAAATGAGGAAAGGAATACATGAGAACCTTGATGGGAGATTTTGGAAAATGCTTCGTGAAATGAAGCTCAAGTAGGATCCTATCCTGGATGGATATATGAAACATGGATTCCTCGATGGGAAGAGCCATGATGGGAGTGGAAGAAAAACACCTCGTCACAACAAGGGATCTCGTTGGAACGAGATTCAGGTTTAACCCAAACCTGAAAGAAAGATACCTCGCGAAGTGAGGTTTAGGGTTAACTCTTAACCTGAATAGGAAATCTACCATACAGATTTCTCAAATGGAAAAACCATGATGGGACCTTTGGAGTTTGGACGAACAAATCCGAAAGGGGTTTTGCGAAAGGAGAAAAATAGGGTTCCCTAAAGCTTTTGAAAAGGGGAAGAAATGAGGCGTCTCATTGCTGAGACTGAAATAGCTTTTGAAATCAATGATCTCTCGCAGAAAATTCAGGTTTGATCTTTAACCTGAGTGGGAAATCTACCATACGGATTCCTCAATGAAAAAAATGTGATGGGACGAGAAGAGATACTTCAACTAAATGAGGCAACTCTTTTGGAAGATATAAACAACGCGAGGTTGCATCAAAATGGATGTTGAATGTTTATTTCATTCTTGGAATAACTAGAAAATTTTGCCAATAAGATAAAATTATAGCTGATTCAAACGCTTGGAAATGTGCACGTATGTGCAAAGATATTCCCTCTTTTACCTAGAGTATTTCCTCTAATGAGGTTAACTTCTCAGTTCTAAGAATCAAATTCAAAATTTTAGCGCTGATGATTTTCTTTCAGGAAGCTATCCATTTCCTTGATATGAGAAGAGAAGAAATATTCTTAATTTCATAAAAGCAAGTAATGAGAAGATATTGATAAAAGAATTATGCATGAGAAAAGATGACTTCTGGCAACTTTGGCAGTTTGATATCTGGGTGTTTTTCCACGATGATCCTTTTGCACTCTTTTTGAGTCACTGAACTTTCTCGGTTTTTCTCATCATCCTTTATTTGGATGTTCCTGACTTTTCTCTCTTTTTCAGGGAAGGGTACGTCACAAACTCCTTCATCTTGGAGATGTTTCGATCCTTCTTTTATCTGAGGGATTCTATTAATGATATTGGCTCAAAAGGTCTTTAGATGATAGCAGAAATCAAATATCTTTTAGGGTTTGTCGGTAGGTTCATCACACTCGCCTTCATCTCGACGGTGATATGAACTTTCCCTAGAAGGATCTTTCACAAACTCCTTCATCTTGGAGATGATCCAAATCTTCTTTGGCCCCGAGGGTCTGCTCGCATATTCGTCTTCATCTTGATGACAGTTGAGAGATCCCTTTTGCGGATATTTAATTGCAACTTTAAATAAATGAGAAGACATGTATTGAGTGGATTTTTTCTATAGTTCGAGATATTTCCACTGCCTGATTGCCAGAAAGTCATTTTTAAACATGTGCCATAGCCATGATCAATATCAATTTGCTCATGGCTTTTCAACGTCATTGAATATTTCTTTCACTGATCATGTTGAGGACATTTCTTATATCCTTTTGGTTGATCAACAGGAAAATATTTGAATTTTACCTCTTTTCGCAAAAAGTTTCACCTTTTTGGAAAGAAATACTAGAGGTAGTCTGAGGAAATTCTTTTTGTGTAGGTAGATTATGGGAATCAACAAATACTTTTGGCAAATTGGCAATGTTTTCACGAATTCATTGTGAAATAATCACTCAATATCGATTTTGATGAGACATTGAGTTGAATCTTTTGATTTTGGAAATACATGACCAGCAAAAGCTGGAACCTTTGAAATACATGACCAGCAGAAGCTGGAATGTTTTGAAATACATGACCAGCGAAAGCTGAAACGTTTGCAATACATGACCAGCGAAAAGTTGGAACGTTTGAAATACATGACCAGCGAAAACCTGGAACGTTTGAAATACTTGATCAGCGAAAAGCTGAAACGTTTGAAATACATGACCAGCGAAAAGCTGGAATGTTTGAAATACTTGACCAGCGAAGCTGGAACGTTTGAAATACTTGACCAGCGAAGCTGGAACGTTTGAAATACCTGACCAGCAAAAGTTGGAACGTTTGAAATACCTGACCAGCGAAAGCTGGAATGTTTGAAATACCTGACCAGCAAAAGCTGGAACGTTTCAAATACCTGACCAGCAAAAGCTGGAACGTTTGGAAATGATAGATTTGAGAGATTTAGAGATATGAAGGTTTGGAAATGATAGATTTGAGAGATTGAAACCCGAAGGTTTTAGAAATGAGAGAATGGAGAAATCATACCCTGAAAGTTTGATTTGTAAAACAGGTTGATTTGGGAGCTCGACAATTGTGAGCTGGGACTTTTTGAAATATATGATCAACGAGAGCTGGGTCTTTTAGAAATACATCAGCAACAAAAGCTGAATCTTTTTGAAAATACATGATCAGCAAAAGCTGGAACGTTTGAAATGCATGACCAACGAAAAGCTAGAATGTTTGAGATACTTGACCAGCGAAGCTGGAATGTTTAAAAAACCTGACCAGCAACAAGCTGGAATGTTTTGGGGATACATGACCAACGAATGTTGGATCTTTTGGAAATATCTGACCAGCAAAAAGCTGGAACGTTTGAAATACATGCCCAACGAGTGTTGGATCTTTTGAAATACCTGACCAGCAAAAGCTGGAACGTTTGAAATACCTGACCAGCAAAAAGCTGGAACGTTTTGAAATACATAACCAACGAGTGTTGGATCTTTTGGAATACCTGACCAGCAAAAGCTGGAACGTTTGAAATACCTGACCAGCAAAAAGCTGGAACGTTTGAAATACATGAC
Source organism: Nuphar pumila (assembly GCF_984573655.1). Taxonomy (NCBI): domain Eukaryota; kingdom Viridiplantae; phylum Streptophyta; class Magnoliopsida; order Nymphaeales; family Nymphaeaceae; genus Nuphar; species Nuphar pumila. The sequence goes on along the minus strand of NC_143252.1, from coordinate 85,715,325 downwards.
CAACGAGTGTTGGATCTTTTGGAATATCTGACTAGCAAAAGCTAGAACGTTTGAAATACCTGACCAGCAAAAAGCCGGAACGTTTGAAATACATGCCCAACGAGTGTTGGATCTTTTGAAATACCTGACCAGCAAAAGCTGAAACGTTTGAAATACCTGGCCAATAAAAAGCTGGAACGTATGAAATACATGACCAACGAGTGTTGGATCTTTTAGAATACCTGACCAGCAAAAGCTGGAACGTTTGAAATACCGGACCAGCAAAAAGCTAGAACGTTTGAAATACATGACCAACGAGTGTTGGATCTTTTGGAATACTTGACCAGCAAAAGCTAGAACATTTGAAATACCTGACCAGCAAAAAAAAAAAAAAGCTGGAACGTTTGAAATGCATGCCCAACGAGTGTTGGATCTCTTGAAATACCTGACCAGAAAAAGCTGGAACGTTTGAAATACTTGATCAGCAAAAAGCTGGAACGTTTGAAATACATGACCAACGAGTTTTGGATCTTTTGGAATTACATCAAATTTTGGGAAGTTTAAGTCAAAACCTTGAATTTGGTAGAAGGAAAGATTTTGATCGAAAGGATGATTGTAGAAAGTTATTGGTGCGAGGATCGGATCCTCCAAATGAGCTCAATATATGATTGAAGATTTTGAGAATTACCCTAGTGCGAGGACTGGGTTGTGAAGATGAGCTAAAAAAAGTGAATTTTAGAAAATAAAGATTCTTTGGTAAAAATTAATGGACCATCATAGTTTTATGTGTATGTGGTCTATTTTCAGGATTTATCCCCTTGTCCTGAACAGGGGAAATAACAAAGAGAATACCTCATTGACAGGAGGCATCAGGTTTATCCTTTAACCTGAAAGGGGATTTTTAAAGATAAAGATGGGAAAAATTCAGTAATAAATTGACGAAGAATTGTTTAAAACTCGCCTGAAACTGGCGATAATTTGATGAGAATGAAATTAATACAAATCACAAGATCATTTGAAAATTAGTAGAATTTGAGAAAGGAATTTTGTCTAGTCTTGCCTGCATACGATGAAGGAATATGATTATAGATTATAAATAAAAATGCCCCAGTATTATGGAGAAGAATGTAAGAATTGATAGAAGATCATTATTTTATTGAAATGGCTCTTTGAACAGTACAAAGGCTTTAGAATGAATTTTTCAGGTATATAACTTCTTCAAATGCAGAGCATTGACGGTATCTGGCATTTCCATTCCATCTGCGTTGATTAGGCGATATGAATTGCAAGGAAGTGCTTCCTTGACCACATAAGGGCCTTCCCAATTGGGTGACCACTTGCCCCGTGGTCGATGCTTGATATGAGTTGTCGATCTGAGCACCAAATCGTTGACTTGAAATTTTCTCTCAATGACGGACTTGGCATAGTGTCGAGCTATCCTCTGTCGATAAGCTTGAGCATGCTCTGCTGCCTTGAGCCTCCTTTCATCTAGTAAATCCAGTTGCACCAATCTCTGCTGCTGATACTGATCGAGTAGCAATTCTATAAGGAAAGCAAATTTGAGAGCGGACTTCTGGACATGGAGAGGTAACACCACTTCAGTTCCGTAAACAAGTTTCGAAGGAGTGGCATTAGTCGGAGTCCGAATGGTGGTTCGGTATGCCCAAAGTGCATCATGAATTTTCTCATGCCAATCTCGACCTGTCTTCACAGTCCTTTCCAAAATACGGATCAGAATCTTATTGGTGGCTTTTGCTTGGCCGTTCCCTTGAGGATAATAGGGAGCTGAGAAATGATGGGAAATTTTGAATTTAGAACAGAAGGTTTTCATCCTCTCATTTTTTAAATGGCTTCTGTTGTCTGAAACAATGTCATGCGTGTGATCATCGCAAAATTTTTCCTCTCGTAATATTCTCTCTCTTCCTTCTCTTTTCCTTTCTAACCTCTTATTTTCCTCATTTTTGAAGGGAGAAAGATAAAAGACAGAAAGAAAGAGAGAAGAGAAAAAGAAGAGAAAAGAAGGAGAGGAGGAATTCTTTTGCGGGTCTCACTTGACCTTAATTTTGAAGATATTTGAAATAACTCGCCTCCGTTTTTGAAATATTTGCGGGAAAACTGGGAGACAGGATCCGCTCGTCGGTACGAGGTTCGACCATTTCTGGCGCCTTTACCAGGGGTAATCGAACCAAGGGTCGAATTTTATGCCTTTTGCTTTGCTAAGAATTTATCTAAGAAATTATTCTAAGTCTGAATGCACAAAGAATCATGCTTGTGCAAATGCGAAGATGTATGCTCTTTTTGAAAATGTTTTGAAGAATTCCAAGTGTTTCTGAGATGAATCTGATAAAGTGAAGAAATGATTTCTAACTTAGAACTTAAGATTAAAGTTCTAAGTTTCTATAATAATCAAGAGCTTGGGAAAATAAATCTGGATTTTGGAAAATGATTTTGAAGTTTTGAGATAAAAGAAGAAGAAAGGAATTTTCAAAGTCATAAATGGACTTTGAATCAGAATAGAAATGAAAGTGGAATTGAATCAGGAGGAAAGATGGAATTGGGAAATCTGAAAAATTGAGAAATGGAATTGATTTAAAAGTTTGGAATTTCAAGATGAAATCCGAATCCAAGATCTGGATTCTGAATAGAGTTCAAAGTTGAATTTTGAATTTAGGATCTGAAATGGAAACTTGATTTAAAATCTGGAATGAAATGGAATTGGTTTTAAGAATCGGAATTAAAGTAGAATTTTGGATTTAGAATTTTGAATGGAATCGGATCCAAGATTTGGAATCCAAGATGGAATTGGATCTGAAGTCTAAGATCCAAAGTAGAATGGGATTCTGGATCCTAAATGGAATTTGGATCTGTAATCTGAGATTCAAAGTAGAGTTGGGTTTTGGATTCTAGAATAGAATTGGATCTGAAGTCTGAGACCCAAAGTAGAATTGGATTCTGGATCCTAAGAATTGAAATTTGGATCTGAATCTAAGATCCAATATAGAATGGGGATCTAGATCTTAAGTGGAATTTGGATCTGTAATCTGAGATCCAAAGGTGGATTTAAACTCTGGATCCTAAGATGGAATTAGATCTGAAGTCTGAGATCCAAGGTGAAATTGGATTCTGGATCCTAAAGGAAATTTCGGATCTGAAGTCTGAGATCCAAGGTAGAATTGAGTTCTGGATCTTAGAATGGATTTTGGATCTGTAATCTGAGATCGAAAGTGGAGTTGTACTTGGAAATCCGGATCCAAGTTGGGATTTAGGGTCTAATTTTAGTTTTGGATTCTGAAAGCCCAAAGTGGGACCTTTAATGATGAATCTGGGTTTTGAAACCCCAGATTGAATTTTAAAATTTCAAGTTTTGAGATTCGAATCCAAACCTTGATTGAAGATAATAGGATTAGAAGATAACTTCAAAGTTAAATTGGGCTTTGAAATTGAATTTTGAATTTGGGTTGGAAGTTTGAATATAAAAATGATTTTGGAATTTCAAAGTCAAATTGGACTTTGAAATTGAATTCTTGAATCTTGAAGTGAGATAGAATTGGATTTGAATTTTGATCTGAGAAGAAGAATCACTTGGATTTTTGAAAAGGAAATTTTGAAAATATGATGCAATTCTATCCTATATGATGAATGAATTTGAATAAGTTGAAATTGGATTTGAGAATTATATTTCATTCTTCAAATGAATCTAAATAAGACTAATGATATAATACACTCCTGACTATGGTCATTGAATGTATTATATAATAGTCATATCTAAATTCAAATGAAGGATAAAATACCTTTTTGGTGCTTTTATAGAATTTAAAATGAAATTAACCCTCAATATACCCTGACTATGGCCATTGGTATATATTTTGAGTTAATTTTAAGTTAAATTCTGATAAAAGAAGAAAATATTTATGAAAAATATGATGAATTTTGAAAATGGATCCAGTGTGGATCCAGTGTTATTTTGTAAAAGATAAAAATGCTAAGTTTTGTCCACACCCTGACTATGGTCATTGATGTGGATCATCAACTTAGTATCAATTACCTCTTACGAAATGGTGCACGTGCCATTCGTGTTTCACCATTGTGAGAATTTGAGAAATAAATGCAAAAAGCATGAAAATGAGCTATTTATAATATTTACAATGCTCATACATTCTATCTAAAGCAAGAAATGAAAATTTCTCATTTACATCTAGCTATTACAATGTGCAAAATCAAATTTACAAACCGGAGTAATGATATTTTCCACATATTCCCTGCAAAAATAAAGTTATTACGAGGCAAATAGAAAAGAAAATATCATATTGAAAACTAACCATACATATGTGTATTTCTAAGGACTGAATGGAAAACATTATACATCTCAGAATGTATCGATAGCATTATAAATTAATGGCAATTTAAGCGAGATAAAGCACATGTAACAGACCACACCGATGGGAAAGCATGTATGATAATTGGGAATAAATGTATAATAAACTCATGGAAGCCTTACCTGCAAAAAATATATATATATATATATATATATTAGCATACATCAAACATTAAGCCCTAAATACATGCAATCCCTAAAAAAATCAGATATCAAACATATCAGGTGCTTTCATGTTATATCTACATGCTGGCTGATGGATCAAAGTTTTACAACAAAACTCTGTTTAATAGTATAGCAGGGTGCTATAGGTAGGTGTTGTGAAAGAGATGCTGGGCAGTGGACATAAAGAGTGTAACAGGTGGAGGGTTTTGAGCTGGAGCCTGCTAAAGTGAGGGTGGTAATACATTCATGTTGCGCAGGTAGAGAGCCTCCATCATCGTCGGCTTCTTGTGCTCCAGGATGTTACATTTTGACAGCAGTAAAAAAAAGGTTAGTGTTGTGTGTGAGGAATGGATGGCTATAGCCCAGAATTCTTGAAGAATCCAGCAAATGTTTGAGTCAGTAAACCAGAAAATTTCACAAACATATTGTATATCAATGCAGCAGGTACATAGCCACGGGATGGCTGTAGACAGGATGGTATTGGGACTGTGTTCTCTGCAAAACCGTGGCAGCAAGGTAGATGCTGCTGTGGAATGATGGGTATTGCTGATGGTGCGGAATATTGGTGAACTCCATAGAGGTGCAGTGAAGCATGGAAGGTGGATGTCACATTAGGTTAAAACATTGACATGCTGGGAAACTGTGTGTTGGCTGGGGAAGCAAGGTGCCTTGATTTGCTTCTCTTGTGATGATTCTACAGCCGCAATTTTCCCAACCAGAAGTCCAGTTTGTTTGGCCTGGGATCTCAAAATTTTAATGTAAAAGGGGATATGAAATAGCATTCCCGATCCCACATGGTTCTAAGCCTCTTTGATCTTATTAGCTTTCTATTGGTATATCGATGCCATTGACTTCACCATTCTGAGCCTCTTGGAACGAATTATCCCATGATTTCCTGTCACCTAATCAAATGAACTATCTTAGGCAATTACGATTCTCTATGACAGATAAGATGTTTGCCACAGTAGGCTAATGTTGATGTCAAATTTGCCTTGAACTAATACCCTGATTCATCAAAGAGACCAACTGTACAACCTTAAGAGGGATCATAAGCCCTCCTTCTGACTTCATTGCCATAGTGAAAACCTTCCAATTCCAAAAAAGAAAGTTTTTCTGGATCCTGCCATTGATTATCACTAAAACTTTGGCATATGCCTGAATTTTAACTGGCTACTGGAGATTTGCAACACGAGCACAAAGTGAAAGAACGCTTACCAGCATCATATGATTCAGTTTTATGTTTGAAAACACCATTTCTCTCTTCTTTTCAACAATCAGGAAATGAAAGATCCCAGTCCATCGTTTGATTCTGCTACTATAGTTCAAACAATGGCCAGCACTATTGATGGTTGCATCCCTTCTAATGTATTATTGTACATACAGTAAATCAACTGGTTTGATTATCAATATCTATCGGCTGAAAGATTTAGAACTGAATATCTTGATTACATTAAATAAAATGGCTGACGTAACAAAAACCATGGAATTATAACATGAATTATTTGAAAAGAAAAACCTGAATGGGCTAGAATCTACTGACCTTTGGGCTGTATGATCCTTGCAGGGTAAGATGTTTTGTCTTGATATCCAAAGCTCGTCTCCTTATGTACTATCTTGTAGGCTTTGTTATAAGTGCCAAAGATATTGTAAGATCCACTTCAGTTGTTTTTTTTTTGTTTAAATGGATTTACACCATTTAAAAGCCTGATGCCACGTATAGGAAGGATAGATGCAGGGAGCAAAACACTAAATGTGACTTTCCTTCTTGAACAACCAGAACACTCTACTTCTTGAATAACAAAGCACCAAGAATTAACAGCAAGCCTTTACATGATTTTTTTTTCTGCCCCCAAGGTACACCTTGCGAAGGATGGATAAGCTGATTATACTATTTTCGGCTACACGAGAGAAGACTATCTATCTTTCTGCTTGAACATCTGTTTCCTCATCAAACTCACGTTCGTAACATTCTAAGAATGACTTTAACAAAGACTCAAGTGAAATTTCAGGGACGTCATGCATGAATCCTCTGAAAGTGCACTAGGATCGAGGCAACGAGCACTAGAGGGGGGGTGAATAGTGCTTTTAAAAATTTCTGCAGAATATTGAATGATTTTGCAAATCTCAAAGCAAATACACAAAGAACACAAGATTTTATCCTAGTTCGGTCAAACCCGACCTACATCCAGTCCCCAAGCAAAACCCGCTTGAGATTTTCCACTATCAACCTTGTAAACTACAAGATCACACAGACCATAACCGGTCCCACTTTCAGTAAAAATCCTACTGAAAGCAAACAACTCCTTTACACCAAGGAGTCCTTTTTACACAAAAGAAATAACAACTTACAATACAACCTATGAGCCTTCCTTTTGAATGCAAATGAGATGCAATTGGCTTTTGAGGTTGTTGAAACACTCTACTCACGAATTCACTATCTCTCAAAGTGATTTGAGTGAAAAACTGAAGTGAAAATATCACGTGAGTGAGAAAACAAATACTTGAATGAATAGGAGTGAAAAGCAAGAAGTAATTCAATATAATTCTATTGAATTTGATGTTTTTGAGTGTAGAATGCACTCATATTTATAGTTAAAAGATTCCATACGTTGAGAGTATGAAAGGGCGTCAAAACTGTCCATTTTGAACGATCAAAACGTTTGAAAAATGAAAAGACACGCCTTTTTGAAGTTTCAGGAAAACGGCAAAATTAGTCGACTAATAGTTAGTTATTAGTAGACTGACAGTTATTGTCGGTCGACTGATCTGTTAATCGAGCCGTTTGAAAATCTGAACTTTTGAAACTTAGTCGACTTGAGAAAAGTTAGTCGACTGATAATATCATCAGTAGACTGAAAAACCTTTTAGTCGACTGCTGCTAAAAACTTCTGAAAACCAAACATTTTGTTTAGTCGACTGATAAAAAGCATTAGTCAACTGCTGTTAATTTTCCAGAAAACAGACATTCTGTCCAGTCGACTGATAAAACCTTCGGTCGACTAATTTGACAAAAATGACTTTTTAGAAAATATGGCGCGAAAGGATTAGTCGACTGATAAGTCTATTGGTCGACTAATAAACATGAAAATTTAAGAAAAGAGTTTTCTAAAAGGATTTTCAAAAGAGTTTCTTTTAGAAAAGTTTTTCTAAAGACTTTTAAGGTAAAATGCAACCTAAATATGCACTCTAAGTAAGGCTCTTACAAGAATCTAAGACTTTTAATGAATTAAACATTTGCACACTAGTCTTCAAGGATTCTTCACCGAATTCTTCAATTTCTTCATAGCCTTAGCTGAAATGCAGTTGATTCTACTTGCTCATCATCAAAACCATGTACTTGAAGTATCATGTATGGCTTCATTGTCGTAACAATCTCCCCCTTTTTGATGATGACAAACTTAATCAAAGATGAAGCATTTAGATGCATAGATGGAGATTTTACTCCCCCTATCAATATGCTGCAAAACATTAAAAGTTAGCACATTTAAAGCACATATATCACATATTGATTGGTTTGTGTTTCCATTCATCATTTCTTCATGCATTTAGAAATACATTCATTCAAAGCTTTCTTTTTCTCTTAATTTTGCATTTCTCATGCAAGATCTCCTGTAATGTAATTGCTATCATCTTTTTCTCAAGATCTCCCTGCAATTTCAAAGTAATGCTATCTTTATCTTTTTCTCCCCCTTTGTCAGAATAAAAAAGAGTAAGGGCAAAAATAGCATAAGCAAAATAGAGATACAAGTTTAAAAATATTACAACCCATAAAGTAAGTTTTTCAAAGATCAAAGATCAGAAAAGAGAGTTTAGCAAATCCTTAATGGCAGTTACATCCTTCTGAATTGAAGCAAGTTGTTGAGTCACATCTTCACGAAAGGTGTGTTGATGCAGCTCCAAAGCTTCCAGTCTCTGCATAACTTCATCATGGTCTTGATTTGTCGAAAATTTCTTTCTTTTTGCATGAGATGAAGGTGTCGCAGAGGGTGAAGGTTCAGAAATAGATGGTTCATTAGGATCAGATGGTTCAGTTTGATCAACATTTAAAGGAGGCAGATATTTAATTTTCATTCTTTTAAAAATTGTTTGATCAAAGAACTCTTTTTGCTCAATGTACTTTTCATTTGTTAAAGGAACTTTAAAATGTCTAAAAATACGGGTTAAAAGACAACCATAAGGAAGAAATGGTTTTTGTTTCCACAAGTTTGTAAAATACACATTGGCCCAGTTGACAGAAATATTTCCAAATAAAACATAAAGAGCCGTAGATAGATCTGTGGAATAATAATCAAAAGAACCAGTTTTGGGTAGAACATTGTGGGCAAGGATTCGTCCAGCAATGCGTGCACGAGTTTGAAGATTAGTATTTTTGAAAGGAGGGTAGTGAGGTGATTCTGGAAGAAGAATTTGTTTAAAAACTCTTTCATCATTCAATTCAATAGTGTTGAAAAGAGTGTCTGAAGGTGGAATTTCAAGAATTTCTCCAAGTAATTTTGAATCAAACTCGATTTCAACATCACGAACAAGAGAAGACAAAACTCCAGTTTCATGATTCATTTGTAAATTCGTGTAAAACAAGTGAATAAGAAAAGGATAGTGAAGGGTGTCTGCACAAGCATAAAAAAGATGTGAAATACCAGGAAATAATTCTCTTATTTTGTAACGAGAAAACAAGTGAAATAGAACATTTCGGTCTGGTAAAATAGTTAGTGCAGAAATTGATCCAAAAGTGTCATAGAGAAGAGGATTGCGAAGTAATCTTAGTGAAAAACCATGTCTTGAAGTAGGTGTAGGAGGAGGAGAACCTAAACCTTTTGCAGATGCAGACTTCGTGCGAGGCATGGTTACCAAAATGTCGGCTTCCAAATGACATCCGGCAAGGGGAAAAAAGCTTTCCGGCGATCAAAAATGAAGGACAATGTGGTGGCTAACGATGAGGAGAAGTCGGCCAAAAGGGGATTCCGGCAAAGCACTGTCACGGCAAGAGAGTTCTGGCGTTTCAAGATCACGGCCAGAAGATTCCGGCGTCTCCCTGTTACGGTAAGAAAATCCCGGCGATGATGGAGTCGAACGGCACTCCGAGGGTTTTTCGGAAGAGAGAGAGGCAAGAGAGAAAGAGGGGTTTAAGGGTTTCGTTTTTAAGAAAAACGAAAAGGTACGAAGTGAAACGATGCCGCTTTTTTTTTTTTTTTAAAAAAACGGGTTTTAAAACAAATCCAAGGGGTGTCGAGTCCCTTCACTAATTTTTTTTTTTAAAAATTTAGTCGACTAAAACTTTATCGGTCGACTAAAAAGTGCGACTTATTCTAAAAATATCATCAGTCGACTAGAAATATATCGGTCGACTAATATGGTGCGATACATTCCAAAATATAAAACACCAGTCGACTAAAATTTTATCGGTCGACTAATATAGTGCGATTTTGAGATTTTGTTCAAAAATCAGCATTTTTATAAATCCAAAAATGAGCAAATACCTATTTCTCTCCTAATTCTCATAAAATCTTCATTTTTAAGAGGTTTAGTGAAGATATCGGCATGTTGTTCTTTAGTGGAAATAAAATTTAACGAAATATCTCCTTTTAACACATGATCTCTTAAAAAATGATGTCTAACTTCAATATGCTTAGTTCTTGAGTGCTGAATAGGATTTTTTGAAAGATTTATAGCACTAGTGTTATCACAATAAATAGTTGTTGTGGAGTAATTCAAACCAAAATCTTTTAAGGTCTGTTTCATCCAAAGTACTTGTGAACATGCTAAACTAGCCACTATATATTCAGCTTCAGTTGTTGAGAGTGATACTGAATTTTGCTTTTTACTAAACCAAGAGACTAAGGAATTTCCCAAGAAATGACAAGTTCCACTAGTACTCTTGCGATCAGATTTACTTCCTGCAAAATCTGCATCACTATATGAAACTAAATCAAAGGAAGATGATTTTGGGTAAAACAAACCGAAATCTGAAGTATCTTTCAAATAACGAAGAATTTGTTTTACTGCAGTTAAATGAGATTCCTTTGGATAAGCTTGAAATCTTGCACACATATAAACACTAAACATAATATCAGGTTGACTAGCAGTTAAGTATAATAGAGATCCGATCATACCTCTGTAGAGCTTAGTATCTACACTTTTACCATTTTCATCTTTATCAAGAGAAGTAGTTGTACTCATAGGATTCCTTCTTGATTTCGATGAGTCCATCCCAAATCTCTTAAGAAGTTCTTTTGTATACTTAGCCTGATTGATGAAGATTCCTTCTTCAGTTTGCTTTATTTGAAGTCCAAGGAAGTAGTTTAATTCGCCCATCAAGCTCATTTCAAACTCTTCCTGCATAGCCTTAGAAATTCTTTACAAAGAGAATCATTAGTAGAACCAAATATTATGTCATCAACATAAATTTGCACAATAAGAATATCTAAATTAAAATGTTTAATAAATAAAGTGGAGTCTACCTGACCAATGGAAAAACCAGATTGTTCTAGAAAATTTCGTAGTCTTTCATACCACGCTCTTAGTGCTTGTTTGAGTCCATGCAGAGCTCTTTTCAATTTGTAGACCTTTTCTGGATATTTCTCATTTTCAAAGCCTGAAGGTTGCTCTACATAAACTTCTTCATTGATGTGTCCATTTAAGAATGCACTCTTAACATCAATTTGATATAACTTGAAGTTCATGTAACTAGCAAAAGCAAGCATCATACGAATTGACTCTAATCGAGCCACCGGTGCATAGGTTTCATCAAATCTATGCCTTCTTCTTGATTATAGCCTTGTGCCACAAGCCTTGCTTTGTTACAAATGACTTCACCATTTTCATCCAGCTTATTTCGGAAGACCCATCTTGTTCCAATTACTGGATGATCCTTTGGTCTATCAACTAGATCCCAAACATCATTCCTAGTAAATTGGTTAAGTTCTTCAGACATGGCTAAAAGCCAAAATTCATCATCACATGCCTCATTGATATTCTTTAGTTCTAATTTAGATATGAAGCAACATTTGCAATATATTTTTCTAACTGCCTTCTAGTTTGGACACCACTCTTTATTTCACCAATAACTTGTTCATGTGGATGATTAGGAACTTCTTTCCAAACCGGTTGAAGAGGAATATTTTCTTGAGAAGTACTCTCTATCAAGGGTTCTTCTTGAAGTATTGCTTCTTCTTCTTCGCTTAGAGGAATAACCTGCTCACAATTCTCATCAAATGCAACATGTAGAGATTCTTTAATACAAGATGTTCTTTTATTGAAAATACGATATGCTTTACTTCTAGAAGACTATCCAAGAAATATTGATTTATCTGATTTTGAATCAAACTTATCAAGATTATCTTTGGTATTTAACAAGAAACATTTACTACCAAAAATTTTGAAATATGAGATCTTTGGTATACGATCATAATACAATTCAAAACATGTTTTATGTAAAATTGGTCGAATAAGAACACGATTTAAGACATAACATGTTGTATTAATTGCTTCAGCCCAAAAATATTTTGGTAAATTTTTATCTTGAAGCATGGTTCTAGCACATTCTTGCAAAGTTCTATTCTTTCTTTCAACAACTCTATTTTGTGGAGCCGCTCTAGGAAAAGCAAAGTTGTGAGAGATACCATGTAAATCACAAAACTTTAGAAAAGATTCATTTTCAAATTCACCACCATGATCACTACGAATTTTAATAATAGATGTAGATTTTTCATTTGTAATTCTTCTACAAAGTTTAGAAAATTCTGAAAAAGCATCATTTTTGCTTTTTAGAAAAATCACCCATGTAAACCGAGAATAATCATCTACTATAACAAAAGCATACTTGCTATCATTCAAACTTTGAATTCTAGATGGTCCAAATAGATCTAAATGTAAAAGTTCAAGAGGACGTTTTGTTGAAACTATATCTTTTGCTTTAAAAGAACTCTTGATTTGTTTACCCCTTTGACAAGCATCACATAAGTGATCCTTTTTATATGGTATTCTAGGTAGGCCTCTTACAAGATCATTCTTGGATAATTTTGAAATAATTTTAAAGTTAACATGTCCAAGTCTCTTATGTCATAACCATTGAATTTCATTTGAAACAATAAGACATTTTTCATTAAAAGAGGGTAATTCATCTAGATATAGTTCATACACATTGTTTCTTCTTTTACCTTTAAAAATGATCTTTTTAGATTGAAAATCAGAAATTAAGCATAAATCATTTTCAAAAGAAACATGAAAACCTTTATCACATAATTGACTAATAGATATTAAATTATGCTTTAAACCATCCACTAAAAGAACAATTTCTATCAAAGAGAAATTTTGGATTACCAATATTACCAATACCTATCACTTTTCCCTTGTTATTGTCACCAAAGGTGACGGTTCCTCCATCCTTATTTTGGAGGGTGGAAAATAACTCCGGCCTTCCAGTCATATGTTTGGAACAGCCACTGTCCAATATCCATTTGCTCCTTATGTTGTGTACCTACAACAAAATCAGAAAACAGAGCATTTGACCCCTTTCTATTTTTGGGTCCATGAGAGTTAGTCTTAGGAACCCATATCCATTTGGATTTTGGTTTCCATTGATAATAAATATTCTTTCTATAAAAGGATTTAGAATAAACATTTCTAGAATAATCATTTCTAGATGCATTTCTATTAGAACTAGAAAGTTTAGTTTTATGAACAAAAGGTTGAGAATAATGTCTTTGATTTTTCACCACATAGTTTGGTCTATTTTGAGTATCAAAGAAGCTATATCCCAATCCGGTTTTATTAACCGAGCATCTTTGAGAACCAAGAAGTTTTTCTAGATTCTCTTGACCATTTGTGAATTTGGTCACTATAGAAAGAAGATCATTTGACTTTTCTTTAAGACTAGATATTTTCTTTTGTAAGAGATTGGTTCTAACTCCAATTTCTTTTATCTCAATTGCTTGGCAAGAATTTTCCTTCTTGAGATCTTCTATTTCTTGAAGTAACACTTTATTTTGAGAGTCAAGAGTTAAATTTTCAGTTTTTAACTCTTTATTTTTAGAACTAAGACTCTTAAATTTAGCATATAAATCATTAAATGCTTCAAATAACTCATCATAGTCAAATTGACTTACCGAATCTTCTTGTGCTACAAAACACATGTTGGCGACTTCTTCATTTGATTCTTCATCGGAAGAGGAGTCACTATTATCCCAACAGGCTTGAAATGCCTTTTTCTTCTTGAATTGGTCCTTGGACTTGAATTTGAGAAGAGGACAATCTTTCTTGATATGTCCTGCCTTTTTGCAGTTAAAGCACTTTACTTCATTGAGAATGGAAGAATCTGCTTTCTTTGCCTTTCTTTGAAATCTTCCCTTTTTGATGAATCTTCTGAATTGCCTTGTGATGAGGGCAATATCTTCATCTTCATCTTCTTCAAAATTTTCTGAGTCATAAGTAGCCTTAAAACCAAGAGATTTCTTTTTAGGCTCTTCTTCTTGTCTGTCTTGAAGTTGGACCTCATATGCCATTAGGTTACCAACTAAGTCTTCAAGAGTGAGAGTATTGAGATCATTTGCTTCTTCAATAGCAGTGGTTTTTCTCTCCCATTCAGGAGTTAAACACCTTAGAGTCTTTCTGACTAAATCCACTTGTGAATATTCTTTTACAAGGGATTTCAAAGTGTTAGTTATATCGGTCATTCTAGTTACCATGTCTGATATAAATTCATTTTGCTTCATTTTGAACAATTCAAATTTATGAATTAAAGAAGCAATTTTTTATTCTTTTACCTTTGACGTACCTTCGTGTGTTACGAGAAGAGTATGCCAGATTTCATTAGCTGTAGAGCATTAAGAGATGCGATTGAACTCTACCTTGTCAACGCCACAATATAAGGCATTCATTGCCTTGGCATTAAGTGAAACAGTCTTCTTTTCATCATCAGTCCATCGGCTGAAATCAGTTGATGGAGTTTGGTACTTTTCTGAAACAACTCTCCAGATATCGAGATCCATGGATTGCAGGAATATTGTCATTCTTACTTTCCAGTATCCATAGTTTGTTCCATCGAAGAGAGGAGGATGAACAAAGGAGCTTCCTTCTTTGTGCTGAGATGTTGTAGTTGCCATGCTAGATGATGGTCAAATCAAAGTAATAGCAAACCTTGCTCTGATACCAAATGAAAGTGCACTAGGATCGAGGCAACGAACACTAGAGGGGGGGTGAATAGTGCTTTTAAAAATTTCTGCGGAATATTGAATGATTTTGCAAATCTCAAAGCAAACACACAAAGAACACAAGATTTTATCCTGATTCGGTCAAACCCGACCTACATCCAGTCCCCAAGCAAAACCCGCTTGAGATTTTCCACTATCAACCTTGTAAACTACAAGATCACACAGACCATAACCGGTCCCACTTTCAGTAAGAATCCTACTGAAAGCAAACAACTCCTTTACACCAAGGAGTCCTTTTTACACAAAAGAAATAACAACTTACAATACAACCTATGAGCCTTCCTTTTAAATGCAAATGAGATGCAATTGGCTTTTGAGGTTGTTGAAACACTCTACTCACGAATTCACTATCTCTCAAAGTGATTTGAGTGAAAAACTGAAGTGAAAATATCACGTGAGTGAGAAAACAAATACTTGAATGAATAGGAGTGAAAAGCAAGAAGTAATTCAATATAATTCTATTGAATTTGATGTTTTTGAGTGTAGAATGCACTCATATTTATAGTTAAAAGATTTTATACGTTGAGAGTATGAAAGGGTGTCAAAACTGTCCATTTTGAACTATCAAAACGTTTGAAAAATGAAAAGACACGCCTTTTTGAAGTTTCATGAAAACGGCAAAATTAGTCGACTGAAACATCAGTTAGTCGACTAATAGTTAGTTATTAGTAGACTGACAGTTATCGTCGGTCGACTGATCTGTTAATCGAGCCGTTTGAAAATCTGAACTTTTGAAACTTAGTCGACTTGAGAAAAGTTAGTCGACTGATAATATCATCAGTAGACTGAAAAACCTTTTAGTCGACTGCTGCTAAAAACTTCTAAAAACCAAACATTTTGTTTAGTCGACTGATAAAAAGCATTAGTCGACTGCTGCTAATTTTCCAGAAAACAGACATTCTGTCCAGTCGACTGATAAAACCTTCGGTCGACTAATTTGACAAAAATGACTTTTTAGAAAATATGGCGCGAAAGGATTAGTCGACTGATAAGTCTATTGGTCGACTAATAAACATGAAAATTTAAGAAAAGAGTTTTCTAAAAGGATTTTCAAAAGAGTTTCTTTTAGAAAAGTTTTTCTAAAGACTTTTAAGGTGAAATGCAACCTAAATATGCACTCTAAGTAAGGCTCTTACAAGAATCTAAGACTTTTAATGAATTAAACATTTGCACACTAGTCTTCAAGGATTCTTCACCGAATTCTTCACCGAATTCTTTAATTTCTTCATAGCCTTAGCTGAAATGCAGTTGATTCTACTTGCTCATCATCAAAACCTTGTACTTGAAGTATCATGTATGGCTTCATTGTCGTAACATCCTCTTACAATTTCTGCCAAGGCAGAAGTTCAATCCTAAGAACGGACACAAAATGAATGATACTCTCTAATCCCAAATAACTGAGAGAAGCATCAGTAATATTCCAACCTGAATTTCCTGACCCAAGTTTTACTCCCTGTCTGCAAAAGCAAGTGAAGCACGCCCATCATAAGAACAAATCCACTGAAGGAATGGATCGAGAGGACCATGTTCTGTGCCATTGAATGATCCCACTAAACTGATCAAGGCTAAACATGACAAGTTGTTGGTGCTTGGCCTCGAATTCTCGTTCCTTCACAATGGCCACTGCAAACTATACAGGTACAAAGGAGAGAGCAAAATTAATGATAATGGCAACTGAAAATACCTCCAAATCATGATGTTGTTGAGCAACTGTCATCGGCAATGGATGGTTTTGAGTACGAACAACCATATTTTTGTCATGCCTAGCAAATCCCAAAATGGCGTCATTCACTAAATCGATGCAGGTTGGAGCTGCTTGCTGACAGGAACAGTTGTGAAGCATATTATAACCAATGCTTTCATCCATATTCTGTTCATCCATTAAGACCATGCCATATGTCTGCTCACGGGGATGATTCGAAACATAAGGATCAAGCTTCCAACTTCTCCATAGCTACACAGTATCTCTCAAATTCATCCAACAACCACTTAATGGCACCAAGGGCAATTACCATCATGCGAACTTGACAATATGAAGCTCCCATCACCATCATGCTTATGTTCCCACGCTTTTTATGCAGTTTCCAGTTTTTAACCATTGATCAAAACTGGTTGGCTATTTCCTCCTTCTCCATCAATAGCAATAATAGTAAAACTCCACAAAATCAAGGCCCATCTGCCCGAGTACCAAGGTACCCAGACATACAGGCTTGCCTTCTCTTGTTGATCCGAGAGGGATGTTCTCGACAAATTTTGGAAAACAGGAAAACAAGAAACCGATGACACAGAGAGCTTCTATACTCAAGAGGGATTATAGGAATCAAGAAAAACAGGAAGTCGCATTAAGGATTCCAAGAGGGAAATCGATTAGATATAAAGGAGGATGGAAGCTAATTAGAATGTAACAGGAAATGTAAATGAAACACCGATAAAGAAAGGAGAACATTAACAAGAAATGAATAACAAAAATGAGACAGAACTTTAACCAAAAAGGCTAACATAAAATATATTGATGCAGTATACACATAGCGGGCAATACTACTATCAGTGAGCAGAAGTGTCGTTACACCATGGATTAAAAAAAAATGCACGAAGGAAAGTAAGAAATCTAAGGCCAAGGAAAATTTTATAATTAAAGAAATCAGCTGTGGGAATCTGAGGATTCCATTCGATATCGCATAATATGCATGAATCAGCATTTGCTATATGCAGAACTGATATCATGGCAATGCTCTAATGGGGGTATGAACCAAAGAATTCATGGGAAAATCAGAAACAACAAAGAAAAAGAAGAAGAAAAAAAAGGGAATGCGGTAAAATATAAACTCTTATAGAAAATTAGAAATGTAAAGAGGAGATGATAGTGACTTACCGTGACCTTCGGGATGGATCGTTTCCTTCAGAGATAGGGAAAATCAGAAATAAGAAGAATAGGAAGAAGGGAAAAGTTGGATAATGGAGAAGCAGAGGAAGGAGAGAGTAATCGTGAATGTGGGAGGGGGGGGGGGGTAGAAGATGGATCTTGAAGGAGGGAGGAGAAGGTGCCGTGGTAGGGGGAAAACGAGTGAAGGGGATGCTGGGGTGAAGAAGCGGTGGTGGAATGGGGCATCCTGCATGCCCTTTTAAGGAGGAAGAGGGGAAGGTTCGGGAGGAGGAGGTTAGAGATGAACGAAGGAAAAAGAAAAGGAGGGCGATGGAGGATGAGTATGAAGAGAAGGTGTTTAATGGAGGCCGAGACTGAGAGAAGGAGAGGGAGGAGGCGGCTATCCATCTTTTTCCCAAGGCCTTTCGAAGAGAAACCCTAAAAGGGGTTCTTTTGTAAAAAAATTTGGTTTTTTCCAAAAGGAGGCTCTGTGTAAAAGATTTTTCATAAAAACGGTTTTAAATTGATCTTTTTAGAAAAATTGATTTAGAAAGCTTAAACTCATTTGTTTTTCTCAAAAATTTTCCAAACTTTTGGTTTTTGTGTTATTTTTTCGATTTTTTTTTTTTATTTTTTTAAATAAAATCCTAAAGTTTGTGAGAAAACAAAGATTAAAACTAATTTTTTGTGTTTTTGCAAAAAATATTTACAGGAGGGAATTTTTTTTTTGAGAATTTAAAAGCTATTTTGAGAAAATTTCTTCAGAAATGGGTTTGAATCCAGATTTCGAGGAAATATGGATTTAAAACACTGGGTTCAGACCCGGAGTTGAATTTGAATATATCAATATGGAATTTAATTTCAGAAAATCTAAAGAAATGACTTGATTTTCTCAAAAAACAGGGTTAGGGGCAAAAGGGTCATTTTTACAAAACTTTGAAAAATTTGGGGTGTTCACAGATGCCCCTCTTTGTTACTAAGCCGGTTGAGAGCCGAGCTTAGTGGCAAAGACAACACTCCAAATTTTGAAAATGCCTCAGTCAGCAGGTCTGAACTGGGTGTGGAAGAATTACCTTGGAAAATATGGCTTTTCAGGCTTCACCCTTATCCTGAATGGTTTTAGGGAGGCGAAATCCTCAAAGATGGTATGTTTGAGCAGAGAATGAGGAAATCGTGATGGGACTTTTGGGTGAAAATCCCGAAATGGTGGAAAAATCAGAATTTGATCAGGTCTCATGGATGAGACAAGATGCTCTTCTTGGAATGATTCAGGTTTAGCCCTTAACCTGGATGGGACGAAGATATATCAAAAATGTATTGAATGAGGAAAGGAATACATGAGAACCTTGATGGGACATTTTGAGAAATGCCTCGTGAATTGAAGCTCAAGTGGGATTCTATCCTCGATGGGTATATGAAGCATGAATTTCTTGATGGGAAGAATTATGATGGGATTAGAAGAAAACATCTCGTTAGAACGAGGAATCTCGTTGGAACGAGTCTCAGGTTTAACCCAAACCTGAAAGGAAGATAACTCGCGAAGCGAGGTTCCAGATTAACTCTTAACCTAAATAGGAAATCTACCATACGGATTTCTCAAATGGAGAAACCATAATGGGACCTTTAGAACTTGGACGAACCAATCCGAAAGGGGTTTTACGAGAGGAGGAAAATATAGGGTTCCCTAAAGCTTCGAAAAGGGGAAGAAATTGGGCGTCTCATTGTTGAGACTGAAATAGCTTTTGAAATCTATGATCTCTCGTAGGGGGTTCAGGTTTGACCCTTATCCTGAGTGGGGGAAATCTACCATACAGGTTTCTCAAAAATGAAGAAAGCACGATGGGACCTTCAGAATTTGGACGAACAAATCCGAGAGGGGTTTTTGCGAAAGGAGGAAATATATAGTCCTTAAAGCTTTGAAAAGGGGAAGAAATGGTGTGTCTTATTGCTGAGACTGAAATAGATTTTGAAGTAAATGATCTTTCGCAAATGGTTCAGGTTTGACCCTTATCCTGAGTGGGGGAAATCTACCATACAGGTTTCTCAAAAATGGAGAAAGCATGATGGGACCTTCGGAATTTGGACGAACAAATCCGAAAGGGGTTTTTGCGAAAGGAGGAAATATAGAGTCCCTAAAGCTTTGAAAAGGAGAAGAAATGGTGTGTCTCATTGCTGAGACTGAAATAGCTTTTGAAGTAAATGATCTTTTGCAAATGGTTCAGGTTTGACCCTTATCCTGAGTGGGGGAAATCTACCATACAGGTTTCTCAAAAATGGAGAAAGCATGATGGGACCTTCGGAATTTGGACGAACAAATCCGAAAGGGTTTTTTGCGAAAGGAGGAAATATAGGGTCCCTAAAGCTTTGAAAAGGGGAAGAAATTGGGCGTCTCATTGCTGAGACTGAAATAGCTTTTGAAATTAAATGATCTTTCGCAAATGATTCAGGTTTGACCCTTATCTTGAGTGGGGGAAATCTACCATACAGGTTTCTCAAGAATGGAGAAAGCACGATGGGACCTTCGAAATTTGGACGAACAAATCCGAGAGAGGTTTTTGCGAAAGGAGGAAATATAGGGTCCCTAAAGCTTTGAAAAGGGGAAGAAATTGGGCGTCTCATTGCTGAGACTGAAATAGCTTTTGAAATTAAATGATCTTTCGCAAATGGTTCAGGTTTGACTCTTATCCTGAGTGGGTAATCCATACGGAATTCGTTAATGAGAAAACCGTGATGGGACAGGAAGAGATACTTCTTCTGAGGCAACTCTTTTTGGGAAATATAAACAACGCTAGGTTGCATCAAAAATGAATATTGAATGTTTATTTAATTCTTGGAATAGCTAGAAAATTTTGCCAATAAGATAAAATCATAGTAGATTCAGACGCTTCTAAATGTGCATGTATGTGCAAAGATATTCCCTCGTTTACCTAGAGTATTTCCTCCAATGAGGTTAACTCCTCGGTTTTAAGAGTCAAATTAAAAAATTTAGCACTGATGATTTTCTTCAAAGAAGCTATCCATTTCCCTGATATGAGAATAAAAGAAATATTCTTAATTTCATAAAAGCAGGAAATGAAGAGATATTGATACAAGAATTTTGCATGAGAAAAGATGACTTCTGGCAACTTTGGCAGTTTGATATCTGGGTGTTTTCCCTATGATGATCTTTTTTGCACTCTTTTTGAGTCATTTGGGCTTTTACATCATCCTTCATTTGGATGGGTCCTGACTTTTCTCTCTTTTTTTTTTTTCAAGGAAGGGTACGTCACAAACTCCTTAATCTCGGAGATGCTCCGATCCTTCTTTCTCTCAGGGATTGTACATGATATTGGCTCAAAAAGGTCCTTAGATGATAGCTGGAATCAAATATCTTTTAGGGTTTGTCAGTAGGCTCATCACATCTGCCTTCATCTTGACAGTGATCCGAACTTTCCCTGGAAGGATCCGTCACAAACTCCGTCATCTTGGAGATGTTTCAAATCTTCTTTGGCCCAGGGGATCTATTCGCTTAATTCGCCTTCATCTTGACGACAATTGAGAGATTTCTTTTCCGGATATTTGATTGCAACTTTTAAACGAAAATGAGAAGATATGGGTTGAGTGGATTCTTTTTATAGCTCAAGATATTTCCACCGCCTGATAGCCAGAAAGTCATTTTTAAACATGCGCCATAGCCGAGATCAATATCAATTTGCTTCTGGCTTTTCAACATCATTGAAGATTTCTTTCATTGATCATATCGAGGACATTTCTTACATCCTTTTGGTTGATCAACAGAAAAAGATTTGAATTTTACCTCTTTTTCGCAAAAAGTTTCACCTTTTGGAAGGAAATACAGGAGGTAATCTAAGAAAATTCTTTTTATGCAGTAAGAATATTTAGAATCAACAAATGCTTTTAGCAAATTGGCAAAGTTTTCATAAATTCTTTGTGAAATAATCACTCAATATAGATTTTGATGAGACCTTGAGTCGCAATCTCTTGATTTTGGAAATACATGACCAGCAAAAGCTGGAACCTTTGAAATACATGACCAGCAGAAGCTGGAACGTTTGAAATACATGACCAACAGAAAGCTGGAACGTTTGAAATACATGACCAGCAGAAAGCTGGAACGTTTGAAATACATGACCAGCAAAATCTGGATCTTTTAGAAATACATGACCAACGAAAGTTGGATCTTTTGGAAATATATGACCAACGAGATGCTGGATCTTTTGGAAATACATCAGATTTAAGTCAGAACTTGAATTTTGTAAAAAGGAAAGAATTTGATCAGAACACTGAATTTAGAAGGTTACCGATGCGAGGACCGGATTTTCTAAATGAGCTCAACATATGATTGAAAAATTTGAGAAATAGCCAATGCGAGGACTGGGTTGGGAAGATGAGCTAGGAAAGTAAAATTTTGATAAAAGATTCTAAATTCAATGGACCGCCACATCCTAACTGCGCGTGGTCTGTTTTCAGGATTTATCTCCTTATCCTGAACTGGGAAGAAAGGAAAGAAATACCTCGATAGTAGGAGGCATCAGGTTTATCCCTTAACCTGAAGGGGAAGAAGAAATGATGAATTTCCAATGCGAGGATTGGAAAAAGGAAGTCCTGGTCGGAACTCAGAACTTCGACTGAAAATAATAGAAGACAAACCTGAGCTGGAACTCGGATTTTCAAAGGAATTAAGGATTTTCAATGCGAGGATTGGATTTAAAAGGAAGTCCTGGTCGGAACTCAGAACATCGACTGAAAATAATAGAAGAAAAACCCGAGCTGGAACTCGGATTTCCAAAGAAATGAAGGATTTCTAATGCGAGGATTGGAATCAAAAGGAAGTCCTGGTCGGAACACAGAACTTCGACTGAAAATAATAGAAGAAAAACCCGAGCTGGAACTCGGATTCAAAGGAATGAAGGATTTTCAATGCGAGGATTGGATTCAAAAGGAAGTCCTGGTCGGAACTCAGAACTTCGACTAAAAATAATAGAAGAAAAACCCGAGCTGGAACTCGGATTCAAAGGAATAAAGGATTTCCAATGCGAGGATTGGATTCAAAAGGAAGTCCTGGTCGGAACTCAGAACTTTGACTGAAAATAATAGAAGAAAAACTCGAGCTGGAACTCGGATTCAAAGGAATGAAGGATTTCCAATGCGAGGATTGGATTCAAAAGGAAGTCCTGGTCAGAACTCAGAACTTCGACTGAAAATAATAGAAGAAAAACCCGAGCTGGAACTCGGATTCAAAGGAATGAAGGATTTCCAATGCGAGGATTGGATTCAAAAGGAAGTCCTGGTCAGAACTTAGAACTTTGACTGAAAATAATAGAAGAAAAACCCGAGCTGGAACTCGGATTTTCAAAGGAATGAAGGATTTCCAATGCGAGGATTGGATTCAAACGGAAGTCCTGGTCGGAACTCAGAACTTCGACTGAAAATAATAGAAGAAAAACCCGAGCTGGAACTCGGATTCAAAGGAATGAAGGATTTCCAATGCGAGGATTGGATTCAAAAGGAAGTCCTGGTCGGAACTCAGAACTTCGACTGAAAATAATAGAAGAAAAACCCGAGCTGGAACTCGGATTCAAAGGAATGAAGGATTTCCGATGCGAGGATTGGATTCAAAAGGAAGTTCTGGTCGGAACTCAGAACTTCGACTGAAAATAATAGAAGAAAAACCGGAGCTGGAACTCGAATTTTCAAAGGAATGAAGGATTTCCAATGCGAGGATTGGATTCCAAAAGAAGTCCTGGTCGAAACTCAGAACTTCGACTGAAAATAATAGAAGAAAAACCCGAGTTGGAACTCGGATTCAAAGGAATGGAGGATTTTCAATGCGAGGATTGGATTCAAAAGGAAGTCCTGGTCGGAACTCAGAACTTCAACTGAAAATAATAGAAGAAAAACCCGAGCTGGAACTCGGATTCAAAGGAATGAAGGATTTCCAATGTGAGGATTGGATTCAAAAAGAAGTTCTGGTCGGAACTCAGAACTTCGAACGAAAGATATAGAGGGAAAAAACTAAGTGGAAACTTGGGTTTTTGACAGAAAGTTTTTAATCAAAAGATTGAGTTTTTGAAAATTTGCCAGTGCGAGGACCGAACCTGGGATTGAGAATGACCATTTAGAGGACTAAATTTATTTGCATGTGATTTGATTGCCCCCTTATCTCGACTGGGGAGAAAATAAAATTTGAAGAGAAAAAAATGAGAAGATATAGAAATTGATGGAAGATTTAACAAAAGAGAAGAATCAAGAAAATTTTTATGGAAAGAATCTTTGTAAAAGAATTCTCATAGGTAGCATTGTTGCTCCTATGAGGGGTTTCAGGATTATCCCTTATCCTGAATGGGAAAAGATTTAATACAGAATTGGAAGAATTGAAACTTAATTAAGAAATAAAACTGATAAAATTGAATGAAGAAAAGGATTTAGCTTTTTAAAAAAAAAAAAAAAAGACATTCAGGACTATCCCTTATCCTGAAGAAAGAAGGACCTCGTAGGATGAGGTTTCAGGTTTATCCCTTAACCTAAAAGGGGGGAAAAAGAAAGAAGAAAAAATAAATACCTCATGGGAAAAGAGGCATCAGGTTTATCCCTTAACCTGAAAGGGGGGAATCTTTTGAAAATAAGAATCAAGAAGAATTAATAAAATGGATGATAATAAAAAAATGAATAAAAATTGATAAAACTGATAAAGATGGATAAACAAAAGATTGATAAAAGTTGAGAAAAAGAGTTTGATCCTGCCTGCATGTGGGATCTTTTAAAATAAGATAAGATGATGAGAAAATTATTTTTGGAAGGAAGGATTAACTACGAGAGCTAATCTTTGAAAGGGGATCATTCATGAGAGATCATCATGAGGGTTAATTTTTTTGAAGCAACGATTTGAAAATTAATTTGTAGAAAATATGATCAACACGAGGGTTGATATTTGAATGCAATGATTCAAAATCATTTTTTTAGAAAATATGATCAACGGAAGGGTTGATCTTTGAATGCAATGATTTGAAATCTATTTTTAGAAAACATAATCAACACCAGGATTGATCTTTGAATGCAATGATTTGAAATCAATTTTTAGAAAACATAATCAATACCAGGATTGATCTTTGAATGCAATGATTTGAAATCAATTTTTTAGAAAACACGATCAACACAAGGGTTGATGTTTGAATGTAATGAAATCAATTTTTTGGAAAATGAGATCAACACAAGGGTTGATCTTGAAATGTAATGGAATCAATTTTTGGAAAATGAGATCAACAAAAGGGTTGATCTTTGAATGCAATGGTTTGAAACCAATTTTAGAAAAATATGATCAACACGAGGGTTGATGTTTGAATGTAATGAAATTAAATTTTTGAAAATGAGATCAACACAAGGGTTGATCTTTGAATGTAATCAATTTTTGGAAAATGAGATCAACATAAGGGTTGATCTTTGAATGCAATGAAATCAAATTTTGGAAAATGAGATCAACACAAGGGTTGATCTTTAAATATAATGAAATCAATTTTTGGAAAATAAGATCAACACAAGGGTTGATATTTGAAATGCAACGATTTGAAATCAATTTGTAGAAAAATATGATCAACACGAGGGTTGATCTTTGAAAAAGGTTGTAATAAAATATTTGAATTAAATTTTCATGATTTTTGAAAGACCCTCATAGGTTATCATTTCTCTCATGAATGATGTCAGGATTGTCCCGAATTTTGAAAAAGAAATTTTAATGCCCCAATATAGCAAAAAGAAGAAAGTATTGAATATCAAAGATAAAAAGAAAATCAACATTTCATTGATAAGCAAAAGTTGATAACAGAACTGAATATTTACAAGTATTTGAACTAAAAAGAAGTCACAAAGACTGGGCCGACTTGCCCCTACAAAGCGACTGACAAAAAAGGGGCGAAAGCGAAAAGCTCTTGGTATTTTCAACTCTCTGAGTAGTATGGAAATGGTTCAGGCGGAACTGCAGTCTGCCCTCCTCTTTCTTCCGGTACCAGAAGCTCTTTATCAATGTAGTCCTTCTGATCATCGCAAAATTTTTCCTCTCTTGTATCGTTCTCTCTATTCCTTCTCTTTTCCTTTTCCGACTTCTATTTTCCTCCTTTTTGAAGGGAGAAGAAATAAAAGAAAGAAAAGAGAGAGAGAAGAGAAAAGAAAGAAAGAAAAAGAGAAGAGGAATTCTTTTGCGCGGTCTCACTTGACCTTGATTTGAAAATATTTAGAAAATCACTCGCCTCCGTTTTGAAAATATTGCGGGAAAAATGGAGAGACGGGATTCGCTCGTCGGTACGAGGTTCGACCATTCCTAGCGCCTTTACCAGGGGTAATCGAACCAAGAATCGAATCTATGTCTTTTGCTTTGCCTAAATATAATTTAAGAATTTATTCTAACTCTAGAAGATCTAAATGCACAAAGAATCATACTTGTGCAATGCAAGGATGTATGCTCCTTTTGAAAGATGTTGAAAATTCCCAAGTATTCTGAGATGAACTTGGTAAAGGAGTGAAGAAATGATTGAATTTAACTTAGAGCTTGAGATGGATCAAAGAAGTTCTAAGTTTTTGAAGTATAACAGAGCTGGGAGAATAAATTTTGATTTTGAAAAAGAATGATGTGAAGCTTTTGAAAATGAAGTTTCAAAGTCAGATATGGACTTTGACTTTAATCATGGATTTAGGAGAAGAAGATGAAGTTTTGAAGTGATATTGAATTTGAATTTTAGAATGGATCTGAGAAAATCAAATGGTATTTAAGAATAGAAATGGATTTAAGAGATTCAGATTAGATCCGAAAATGGATTTAGAATCTAGAATTGGAATTGGATTCCGGATCCTAAACAGAAAGGGATCCGAGATTTGAAATCCAAGATGGACTTGGGTTCTGGATCCTAAAATGGAGTGGATCTGAAGTCTGAGATCCAAATGTAGGATTGGGTTCTGGATCCTAGAATGGATTTGGATCTGAAGTCTGAGATCCAAATGTAAGATTGGGTTGTGGATCCTAAGATGGATTTGGATCTGAAGTCTGAGATCCAAATATAGGATTGGGTTCTGGATCCTAGAATGGATTTGGATCTAAAGTCTGAGATCCAAATGTAGGATTGGGTTCTGGATCCTAGAATGGATTTGGATCTGAAGTCTGAGATCCAAATGTAGGATTGGGTTCTGGATCCTAGAATGGATTTGGATCTGAAGTCTGAGATTCAATGTAGAGTTGGACTCTGGATCCTAACATGGAGTTGGAGTTAAATTCAGAAGATGAATCAAGGACTTCCAAGTTTAAATTGAACTTGGAAAACGAATTTTAGAAATTGAATCTTGAATATACAAATGAATTTCAAAGTTAAATTTGGATTTTGAATTTAATATAGAATTTGGAATTTGAAATACAAGATGATTCTGAAGTTTCAAAGTCAAATGGGACCTTGAAATTGAATTCTTGAATCCTTTTGAGAAATAGAGTTGAATTTGAATTTATGAATAGGATTTGATCTAAGAAATGAAGGAAATAATTACTTGGATTTATGAAAAATAATTTTTAAAAAAATATGATGCAATTCTATCTAAATGATGAATGAATTTAAATTTTTGAAATTGGATTTTGAAAAGCTATTCCATTCTTTAAATGAATCAAAACAAGATTGAAGATATAATACATCCTTGACTATGGTCATTGAATGTATTATATAATAATCTATATTTAAATTCAAGAGAAGAATAAAATACATTTGGTGCTTTTACAGAATTTAAAATGAAATTAACTCTCAGTATACCTTGACTATGGCCATTGGTATATATTTTGAGTCAATTTTAAGTTAAATTCTAATAAAAGGAGAAAATATTTAAGGAAATATGATGAATTTTGAAAATGGATCCAGTGTGGATCTAGTGTTATTTCGTAAAAGACAAAAATTAAGTTTTTTATCCACACCCTGACTATGGCCATTGATGTGGATCATCGACTTAGGATCAATTACCTCTTACGAAATGGTGCACGTGCCATTCGTGTTTCACCATTTGTGAGAATTTGAAAAATAAATGTAAAAGCATGAAAATAAGCAATCAATGATATTTACAATGCTCATTCATTCTATCTAAAAGCTGGGAAAATATAAATTCTCATTAAGGCCTTACTTATTACAACATGTAGAAATTGAAAATACGATTCCCAAGAAATGACGTTTTTCATATGTTCCCTGCAAAATTCCAGTTAGTAGAAGGTATGACTTGAATAAATGTAGAATCAAGAATCTATAGGCATATATATATGGAGGATATATGACAATGTTAACCCGCCTACTTCTAGATGAATGTTGAAAAGGGGATGCTACATGCAAAGACATTTATGAAAAAAATGAGCTGTAAAGATAACAGATGGCGAGATGGTAAGTGTTGCCCATCTTTCATTTCTAATATTCAAGCCCAACAGCTATATCTTTCGTTTCAAAAAAAATCATCTAGATCATATCATGTAATTCTAGTAGCTTAACAGAATACAAACTATCAAAATGCCAACGAAACAATGTTTATAGTCTTACAAGCATGTACATCCTTTATCAAATTTGAACATTGTACACAGGTGTATGCAGTTATAGAAAGAGTGATTCGACCTTACCAACCTTATGCGTGAATCCAAAGGTTTTTACCACCTTCAACAGTCCCCAAAGCTAATATTTGTCCCAGCATGTTATAATTCACGTTAGTTTTCAACAAACATATATGACTGAAAGGAGATACAGTCAATCCCTGTTAAGGCAAAGACAAACTATAGAAATAATCTGATTAATCATGGTATGAAATAAACCCTTTCCCTTACGAATCATGATAAATACTTATAGAACAAATGATCAACAATGCATATATGAACCGATAATCCTACAACATTCAGAAATTTCTTCTTTAAAGAAGGAAATAAACTTGAAATTCACTGACATACCAGCTAATGCTGCTCCCACCTTTTGAACACCTAATCATGGTATTGTTCCCAATCCAGAACAGCCCATCGTGTTCTCTGATCTGGGTCTTTTATTATCTGAAAAGCTACTAGGTTGCCTGCTTTTAAACCCCCATTCATGAATGCAGCCTTTTCAGCTGCTTTGATTCAACCTCTGGCGCAGTATCAACTTTTATCGACAGGTATTCCTGCTTTTGTTCCTCTGCCCGCAGTGATTTGTGCATCCAAATCTTTTCTATCAGGAACACCACATGGTGCTTCTTGTAGCAAATTGCCGCTTTGGGAAGACCCTTCACCAACATGAGATGATGATTTTGTAGATCATAAGGCATCTAATTTTACAGGAATCGATGCATTTGCAGTATGTGACTCCAAAGGTCAGTATTTATACTGTCTCCATATTTATCAATAGAGAAGCAGAATTTTCTCTGGCGATGCCACCATCGGAATCTCTGTTTGCTAAAGTAAACTGTGTGCATCATCCAGTCAGTAGCCAAGAAGCAACCACAAGTTACCAGCAGAATCTGTTCCAGGGCTCAAAATCAATTCATCATATCCTGGGTTGTGCTGGATGGACCATGTCGTGCATGACCAGGAAGCTCTCTGATAGACATCCAGCCAGTCATAACATCTGCAAGCATGTCACTAAAATTGACCATAATTATGGTGACCAAAAACCTTCACATGGGCTTATATGTCCATCTAAGCCCTACAGGATCATGGGACCGCTGGAACTAACAGCCAAAGAACAAAAATGAATAAAATGCACACCCCACAAAGCAGCAAGAAGACAACAGTGAAAGCAAAAGGAAAATGAACAACAGTCATTAGCGGGTGAATACTCGTGGCTTGGGGTGAGGCAATAACAGACAACTTACAAAAATTGGAAAGGCAATCAGCTATTTAAAAGCACACTGGGCCGTTAGCAGACTTCTCTGCCATCACCAGTTCATGGAGATCATTAACCATCTTGGATGTACCTGGATGTATAAGCTTCTGTGCATTCTGAGACATGGTTCTTAGCTCATCAAATTTTGAACCAAAACATTGAGCAACAATCTTTTCTATCTCTTTTGGTGATTTTTAGAGAATCTTCCAATTCCATCATCTACAACATAAGGCACATTACCAGCCTCCTGACCAGCAATGTAATCATTTAGAATAATGGGAAACCCCCTTTATCATGGCTTCAGCAATGGTCCCAGGTCTTTCTCATTGTCGAACTTTGCTGAATGAACTCCAATAACTACAAATGGTTCATCCTTGCACTTCTTTTCCAAGAAGTTCAAATCTGACAAGACATGCATTCAATTTATACAACAAAATGTCCAAGGTCAAATAGAACCAACCTACCTTTCAGATCCAGAGAAAATTGAAATGGAGCAGGAATCAACCAATCCGGCTTAGATGGGAACTCCGACGACCTATTTTCAGCAGATTCAGCCTGAGGATCAGTCCGAGCCACAGAGAAGAGATCAAAAATCTCAAGAACATTTCTTGCAGAAGCATATTTTTTTGCAGTTATGACACTGATTTCAGCAATAATTTCATCTAAAAACCTGAAGCGTAACATCACCAAAATATCCTTTTTAATAATAAGGAAATTTGGATATTCTTTAATGTATATAACAATTGTACACTGGGCAAGGAATGTTGCCAAATAAAGGATACATGAGAGCTCTCTCAATAGCACACTTTTCAAGAAACTTCATGGTTTGGCAAAGGGGCTGGAAAGGTTGGCTGGTACCGACGTTGGAACCCAAAATACATTGTGATCAGAATCATACCTTCCTTGGAGAACTTCTCGTAAGGCCATTTGTTGAAATATCTTTCATTGGAGGGGCTATCAGGTAGCAGGAAAGTTCGTGGTAACAGTGCAGCAGCTACTAGTTGAAGCAGCCACCACTGAATATAATGAAATAGTTACCAGAAAATTATAAGAAAACACAGGCCAAAATCACTCATCATGGATATGGTCTAAGCTTGCCAGGGAACACTTGTATTCATCATTCTTCAACATTTTGAACGGTGGGTTTTATCTTTAAGAATCTTATATAAGTACTTGCTTTCTGCGCAGAACTTGGGCAAAGCTCACTGGCATGTTCAACAAATTCACTAAGGCAATTAGCCCATCTCCAACATAGCATCCAAGACCAACAAATCATCATTTGGCCGACCTTCGGGAACTAGTTTCTGCCTCAGCATTTGGTTCCAAAGCCTTGTAGCCTCACTCACTCTCTGTATCCTGCAAAAGAACTTCTGTCAAAATTCGAGAGTTGTGAAAACACGCAAATGAAACACTAATGCTGCAACTTCCACGATCTTGACTAATGAAATCTCAGCTTTCCACACGTTGCCCTTCTCTTCCACTATAAGGCTTCCTCGTCCCGACTCTCTAAACTTCAACAACACCTGAATATGATTATGATCATGGTTTTTTTGGAAGAATTAGAGCAGCAAGGACAACAAAATTCTGAAGTTGATAGAGTTGATGAACTAGTGGAAATATAAATGGAAAAGCATATGGACGGGGGTACCCAATAATACCTAAGAAAATAGCCATAATTTCAGGGACAAGATATGGAAATTTGAAATAATATAATGCAAACATGGAAAACCCATGCAGAGATTTACTTACAGTGAATAACCTTCAGCATCTGAAAAAAAAAAACTTATAATTCGGGTGAGACAGAGGGGAGGAATGTTTTTAAAAAATATATGGCATAGGGTGGTGATCATCGACTCTGAACTCTAGAGATCAGATACATACCTTAATTCAGGACCTCAAATGGAAAGGAAGAGCATGGCTAATCCTCCCAGCTGAATGAGATATCTGGGGTCATGACTTTATGTTATACCCATTTCCAAGAATTTTAAGCCATCTAGATTTATTTCTTAACTATAGAACAAAATGTGCAGGTAGAAGAGCCAGCAGGGACAGATTGGATGATTGAGTTATAAGTGTTGCTGATGTCTTCTTTTAAATCGTTGTAATTTTGAAAAGATTTTTAAATGTAAAACATGTGAAAACCAGACATCAAATAATAAAAACCGGTTCTCACTAGTGGATGAGACCGGGTCAAACTCAGGGAACGGGAATATTTTGTATTCAAGCACACAATTCTAAACTATTCTTTATTGCTGAATTATTGAAATGTAAAATGTTTAAGAAAAGTAAAAACAACTAGCTATTACAACAAATGAATACCCTTCGCAGAGGGCGTAAAGTGCAATATTTACAAACCCAATTAAAATTCTAATTCTAAACTAAAAAGTAAAAATCTTCTATCTTCTATCTTCGTGTCACGTAATCGCTTTAACTCCACTCCTTCGTTATCCTGCACAAATCAAATGAACACGAGCAGTACAAGAGAGAAAAGTAGAAACAATGCTAAACGAAGAATACTAAAACAATGAAAAGTAAAATTAACGAAATGACAATAACTAGATAAACCTAATGAGAATTAACTAAGTAATTCTAAGATTAAACGTACTATTAAAAACAACTAATTATTTCATAAAGCAACTTTATTCAACTAAGTAAAAGTACAAATTACTTGTATTACTCAAATCTGCCAACAACTAATCTAATCTATCCACTTAACTAACAATTAACAACTCAAGTGATTTATTGATTTGAATTAAGAATTTTATACGTAACACTTTGCTGGAAAGTAGTAAACCATTATAAGACTGATGTAAAAATTAATAACTCTCGAATCCATACATCTGATCAATCATTCCAAACAATACTAGTTGACATTCTAAACAGCAAGTGCTAGTAGATGAGCTAAAACAACCATGTAAAAAAAAACAATCAAACTCAGTAAACTGATAATCCTGATTATTAAAAATCAGATAGATCTTCAAAATTGTTAAATCACACTAACCAGTCAAACTAATCCAACGATCAGTAGTTTCTTACTTTTAATCCAGTGATTAGAAATCAACCACAATGTATGAATAACATTCATCTTTTAATGTCTGATCCACAAATTTCAGACATTCACTCAGTAATTGAAAAATCAGATATTCAATTAATGAATCGGTAAACACTCAATCGGATTTTACAATTGTTCGCCGGAAAAATCTTTAAACAACAATCCACCATTGAAAACGCATTAAACATTGGGACATCATACATAAATCCATCCAGATCTCCGGTGATCTATTTCTCTGATGTAAAAAAAATGATGATCAACGATCGAATTATGTCATTTTCACCGACAAATACAAACGCTCTCCTTCAAGTGCAGACGATAATTGATCAAATGATCACTTATCTCTCAAGTAATCAGCTCTGTTGCTGGAAATTACTCAATCAATTTCTGGAGAAATTGATTGAGTATCAAGATGCTCAAAATACAGCAGAACAAAATATTTTGCAGAAGAGAAAAAAAAATTAAATTCTGAAACACAGGGTTAAACAAAATTTAATCTAACACATTTTTTTTCATTTTGATTTTGGGTAAGTGACTGAATTATTCTACTGAAAGATGAAGAAAAAAATTGAATGAAAGAAGAAATGAGAAGAGAGGAGAGAAGAAGATGAAGAAGAATTGAAGCAGGAGATGTATGAATCGGTTTTTAAAAAAAAATAAAACTGAAATCAATGTATGAAATGATACGTGAGGAAAGAAGAATAAGAAGAGGAAATCAGAAGAAGAAGAGGAAGAGGAAGAAGAAGAAGAGGAAGAAGAAGAAGAAGAAGTAGATGAAGCAGAAGAAGATGAAATTGGAGAAAGAAGAAAACAGATCGGCTGAAGAAGAAGAAGTGGAAGAAGAAGAAATCAGAGGAATAAGAAGAAGAAGAAGAAGTTAGGAACAGACTTACCGTGAATCGGAGGGGTTAGAGGAGAAGCTGGCCATCCACCTACACGCCGCCGTCGGACTGAAGATCCATCACCACCATCGGCTGGAAGACTGAATAGAGAAAGAGAGAGAAGGGGAAAGAGGGGAAAGAAGAAGCCGATGGTGGTAGCTGGTGGGAAGAGAAGGAAGAGAGGAAAAGAGGGGAAAGAAGAAGAGGGTCTGGCGTACAGGGCAGACCCGATTTTTTCATTTTTGGGGGATTTTAAAAGAGTTCAAACCGGTTCACCGGTTTGAAACAGTTTTATTATGAAAAGCAAACCGGTTAAACCGGTTTGTGTTCATTTTTTTTTTTGCAATTTTCAAAAATCAAAAACTATGTATCAGTTTATTATAAAACTTTCAAAGATTTAAAAACAAAACTTATTTATGAAGAACTAAAAAAAACTATTCTAACAATTTATATTTATATTTAAAAAAAAAATCTTTTCTAAAAAAAAACAAACATTTAAAATGATTTTAAAAACTATTTTCTCTATTTTTTATTTTATTTTTAATTAAAAACTAAAACTAAACTACTATGAATATAACAAAAACTAAAATATGTATAAAAATGTAAAATAAAACTATTTTCTTGCATTTTCTATTTTTAAATCATTTTAGCACATTTACTCGAAAACTAACATAAAATTAGGTTTTTAGATTATTTTCTCATGAAATCCTGCATAATTTTATATGAAATATCCCTAAAATATATGCATGATCAAATACCCCCATGCTTATGTTTTGCTAGTCCTCGAGCAAACTAGAAAAATGCATGAAATCAAACTATCACCTAACTCACTTTCGTAGGAATCACGGTTGTATTTAGCTCATGCAACAAGCCCTTTCAACCCCTGAGTTACCCCAGTGGACGAGTAAGGTCTCGTGAGGGTTTGCAGTGATGCTACCCACAAACATCTCTGTTATGTATGCATAATAGTACACATCCTCACAATCAGTAGGTAATTAAAGACTTTGTTTTCACAAATATTTCCTGTTATTTCAAAATCAAAACATAATTAGAGTCTTTTATGCACCACCACAGAAAAAGAATTTCTTTCACTTTTCTAAATATCACAGTTATTTATGTTTAATTCTTAGAAAATCCAATAAAAACATATTATTATTTACTTATCCTCACTCATATGTTTTCTACACAGGTTTTCTCAATCACACTTCTAAGCATTGAACTTTTCTTTCTTTTTTTAAGCTCTTTTCTCTCTTTTTTTTTTTTTTCTTTTCACGCTTTTTCTTTTTGCGCACTTATTTTTCTCATATAGCTTGCGTGTGGTCTGCTTTTATGCCTTGTGCAATGTCAATATCTTCTATACTTTTTCAATGCATACCAAAAGATATCAACTAAGACATAAAAGTGACTTCCTTCATTCACCTTTATAACATGAGAGTCAAATATTTCAACTTGTATATGTTCTCAGTTACTTAGGAACACAAAGTTTTCCACTTTCCTTTTCGAAAATGGAATTAAAAGTTTCAACTTACATCTAAGTTCCATCTACTAAGGATTGTGGAATTTATCCAAACAACCTAACGCATGCTATTTTTTTCTCTTTTGAGCTCTTTTTTTTCGCTTTTGTTCATTTGCTTATTTTTTCAAAAATAAAACTGTGTATATTCATATTTATGATTCAAAATAAATTCTAACATGTATCTATCATTATTTCTTCGAAATCCGCATAAACAACCATAATTTTTAGATCTATGTCAGAAAAAAAAATTCGTGGGGCTTAAAAATCCTCTAAAAACATTAGATTTGAAATAACATTCATATAAGTTCAAACTCTTTCTTTAAAAATCTACTTTTCATGAGATATGTGTAAACATGTGCAAGAACGTAAACAGAAATATCAAGGTGTGCAAACTACACCCTCCCCCATGCTTGAATGACATTGTCCCACTAGCACTCCCCCATGCTTATATGAAATACGTGAATGCACATGAGAGAAATAAATGAGGGAAAAGAGTAGAATGACCTGACATGAATTAAAAATACATGTTCTATGAATGTAATAAATGCAATGTATACATGACAAAACATGAAACCATGAATGAAACAAAAAGAATATGAAAAACTCATGAAGAAAACTAAAAAGTAAAAACAAAATAAAATCTATAAATTCTAAGTAAACCTAATAATGTACAAGATATGGGTTGCCTCCCATAAAGCGCTAAGTTTCACATCCCCAGCCAGACGGATCCCTGGAAAAATCTTTCATCGTCCATGAGATCAATGGACATGAAGTCAGACTCAACCGGGCTTTATGAAGAAAAGAGTGTCATCTGTGACACTACGCACTGTGTTTCCATCCCGTCTACTTCTAACTGTAGGATCATAACTCTCTCGACGTGAAGAAAAGAGATTAGTCTCATCTGAAAGACTGGTCAAGAAATGAGAGTCCAGGACCGACCGACTATCAATGAATACAACTTCAGACAAGTGGTGAATATGATCAGGCTTGACTTGGTCAAGCACCTTCTGCATTTGCACCTCTTGCTTAGTACAAATTGGTGATCCTAAAGGCTGAGAAAATGGGGCTTTATATGATGAAAATATACGCTGTGAGTAAGGCCCCTTTTGTTGAGGTATCATGGAGATCGACTCGTCAGCAGAAATGATATGAGGTTCATGAGTCGATTCCTGAGTGAAGTGACATGCCTTCCCATACTGAAGGGATGTAACAGATTCGACTTGCTCATGATGTGAATCGGTGGGTTGCAAGTCAAATGACATGGAATTCTCTCCCTTTGAGACAACAGACTGACTTTGAAGGTTCCCCTGGCTTTCCCTAGCGAAAGTCTCAACCAATTGTCCCATTTGAGTCTCTAGCTTGGCTATTGACTGCGTATGGGAGCTCAAAAGTTGTAATATCCTATCTTGGAAGGATTGACTAAATGAAGGCTCATGAGGATGAGGTTGAGTATAAGCATGTTGGGCTGGGGGATGAACCTGTGGAAAAATGGGATGCGAGTAACCTTGTGAAGTGTTACTGGGTCTATACTGTGTCTGGGAGGGTTGATGGGATAGGGGAATGGATTGGTTTCGCCAACCTGGGGTATATGATGGTGTAAATGAATCGGGCATGGTTTTAGCAAAATCTTGGGCAGCATTCACCTGCTCCTGAACGAATTCAGGATATAATGGTGTTGTCGGACAATCTGAAACACAGTGTGCAGGGCTAGCACATAGCTTGCACACTCTTTCTACTGGATTTCTCGAGGAATTGGCTAGGAATTGATCTAACTTCCTAGTCAACTGATCAACCTTGGTACGCAATTCTAACTCGGACCTAACTTCGGAAATCCCAACTTTCCTAGGACCACTAGACACAGATGTAGTCCTATCGAGCCGTGAAGACAAAGCATGATGCATCGTGTTTTCACTCAAGGTCTCGAATAGAGACCACGCCTCGTCCTCACTCTTGAGCATAAAAGTGCCCCCACAAGACGAATCAACCATTTGACGGTGCTTTTCAGTAAGCCCGTCATAAAAATACTGCACCAACTGCCAACGAGGCACCTGGTGATGGGGACACTTGCGGAGAAGATCTTTCAATCTCTCCCAAGACTCGTGAAATTGTTCTCCCTCAATTTGAGAAAAACTGGTTATAGCTTTACGAAACTGGTTTGTCCTACCAATTGGGAAATATTTTTTTAAAAATTCTTTTTGCATTCCTTCCCAGGTAGTAATACGAACCGTCTCAAGAGATTTTAGCCAATGCTTGGCTTTATCTTTGAGAGAGAACGGAAACAAAGTCAACCGCATAGCATCATCTCCAAAGTTATTGATTCGCACAGTCGAGCAAATCTCAAGGAATTCGTCGAGATGACGATATGGGTCCTTATTGCTAAGGCCATAAAACGAAGGTAACATTTGAATCACACTGGCCTTAATCTCAAAATGGCTCGCTCCTACATCAGGTCTCGTGATGCAGGAGGTGGGAGTATACGTATTTGGCATGAAGTACTCCCTCAAAGGACGGATCAATTGATGATCGTCAGCCATTGCGTACACCTTAGAGTAGACCGGTATAGCACACGTCCTAACTTTGGGTTTTCTACCTAACTAACGCACTAAGCAGCCAAACCACGCAAACCACAAAGCGAGTAAACTAAAAACAATAAAAACTAAACAAACACCACGCAGTTACACATAACAGAGATTATGCACAAGAAATATAAAATCTATGTGTACGGTACCAATCGTACACAGTCACCTCTAAGGGAATCCTAATAGGTGGGCTGTGTAGAAAAGTAAGCTCGTCTCTAAGATATGCACATACGTGGTTCTAAACCTAAATGCAACACAAACACTAGGCAATAAAGTGAATACTAATATTACGCCGTTCCCCGGCAACGGCGCCAAAAATTTGATGTCTTCTTTTAAATCGTTGTAATTTTGAAAAGATTTTTAAATGTAAAACATGTGAAAACCAGACATCAAATAATAAAAACCGGTTCTCACTAGTGGATGAGACCGGGTCGAACTCAGGGAATATTTTGTATTCAAGCACACAATTCTAAACTATTCTTTATTGCTGAATTATTGAAATGTAAAATGTTTAAGAAAAGTAAAAACAACTAGCTATTACAACAAATGAATACCCTTCGCAGAGGGCGTAAAGTGCAATATTTACAAACCCAATTAAAATTCTAATTCTAAACTAAAAAGTAAAAATCTTCTATCTTCTATCTTCGTGTTACGTAATCGCTTTAACTCCACTCCTTCGTTATCCTGCACAAATCAAATGAACACGAGCAGTACAAGAGAGAAAAGTAGAAACAATGCTAAACGAAGAATACTAAAACAATGAAAAGTAAAATTAACGAAATGACAATAACTAGATAAACCTAATGAGAATTAACTAAGTAATTCTAAGATTAAACGTACTATTAAAAACAACTAATTATTTCATAAAGCAACTTTATTCAACTAAGTAAGTAAAAGTACAAATTACTTGTATTACTCAAATCTGCCAACAACTAATCTAATCTATCCACTTAACTAACAATTAACAACTCAAGTGATTTATTGATTTGAATTAAGAATTTTATACGTAACACTTTGCTGGAAAGTAGTAAACCATTATAAGACTGATGTAAAAATTAATAACTCTCGGATCCATACATCTGATCAATCATTCCAAACAATACTAGTTGACATTCTAAACAGCAAGTGCTAGTAGATGAGCTAAAACAACCATGTAAAAAAAACAATCAAACTCAGTAAACTGATAATCCTGATTATTAAAAATCAGATAGATCTTCAAAATTGTGAAATCACACTAATCAGTCAAACTGATCCAACGATCAGTAGTTTCTTACTTTTAATCCAGTGATTAGAAATCAACCACAATGTCTGAATAACATTCATCTCTTAATGTCTGATCCACAAATTTCAGACATTCACTCAGTAATTGAAAAATCAGATATTCAATTAATGAATCGGTAAACACTCAATCGGATTTTACAATTGCTCGCCGGAAAAATCTTTAAACAACAATCCACCATTGAAAACGCATTAAACATCGGGACATCATACATAAATCCATCCAGATCTCCGGTGATCTATTTCTTTGATGTAAAAAAAATGATGATCAACGATCGGATTATGTCATTTTTCACCGACAAATACAAACGCTCTCCTTCAAGTGCAGACGATAATTGATCAAATGATCACTTATCTCTCAAGTAATCAGCTCTGTTGCTGAAAATTACTCAATCAATTTCTGGAGAAATTGATTGAGTATCAAGATGCTCAAAATACAGCAGAACAAAATATTTTGCAGAAGAGAAAAAAAAACTAAATTCTGAAACACAGGGTTAAACGAAATTTAATTTAACACATTTTTTTTCATTTTGATTTTGGGTAAGTGACTGAATTATTCTACTGAATGATGAAGAAAAAAATTGAACGAAAGAAGAAATGAGAAGAGAGGAGAGAAGAAGATAAAGAAGAATTGAAGCAGGAGATGTATGAATCGGTTTTAAAAAAAAAAAAAAACTGAAATCAATGTATGAAATGATACGTGAGGAAAGAAGAATAAGAAGAGGAAATCGGAAGAAGAAGAAGAAGAGGAAGAAGAAGAAGAAGAAGAAGAAGAAGAAGTAGATGAAGCAGAAGAAGATGAAATTGGAGAAAGAAGAAAACAGATCGGCTGAAGAAGAAGAAGTGGAAGAAGAAGAAATCAGAGGAATAAGAGGAAGAAGAAGAAGAAGAAGAAGTTAGGAACAGACTTACCGTGAACCGGAGGGGTTAGAGGAGAAGCTGGCCATCCACCTACACGCCGCTGCCGGACTGAAGATCCATCACCACCATTGCCAGGAAGACTGAATAGAGAAAGAGAGAGAAGGGGAAAGAGGGGAAAGAAGAAGCCGATGGTGGTAGCTGGTGGGAAGAGAAGGAAGAGAGGAAAAGAGGGGAAAGAAGAAGAGGGTCTGGCGTACAGGGCAGACCCGATTTTTTTGTTTTTGGGGGATTTTAAAAGAGTTCAAACCAGTTCATCGGTTTGAAACAGTTTTATTATGAAAAGCAAACCGGTTAAACCGGTTTGTGTTCATTTTTTTTTTTGCAATTTTCAAAAATCAAAAACTATGTATCAGTTTATTATAAAACTTTCAAAGATTTAAAAACAAAACTTATTTATGAAGAACTAAAAAAAACTATTCTAACAATTTATATTTATATTTAAAATTTTTTTTCTTTTCTAAAAAAAAACAAACATTTAAAATGATTTTAAAAACTATTTTCTCTATTTTTTTTTATTTTTAATTGAAAACTAAAACTAAACTACTATGAATATAACAAAAACTAAAATATGTATAAAAATGTAAAATAAAACTATTTTTCATGCATTTTCTATTTTTAAATCATTTTAGCACATTTACTTGAAAACTAACATAAAATTGGGTTTTTAGATCATTTTCTCATGAAATCATGCATATTTTTATATGAAATATCCCTAAAATATATGCATGATCAGTTGCAGAGGCCCTTTTCTTCTCTATTGGAACGATGTTTCTGCTGTTACAGATTTACATTAACTCCTTCGCAATTCATTATATGCTGAATGGGGGCAACAAAGGTGCTACCATGATCATCGATGGATGCTTCAAAGTAATCCCAGACCTTCCTTTTGGAGTCTGGGACGACGACCCTCCCCTGTGGGTCAGGTTTCTGGGGTAGTGATACAGTAACAGCACGATAACACAGTTAAAAGAATGCTCAAGCAACCTGGTGATGTTTGTTGATAGAAGAGGCGAAGATGAATATGGAAATGAACACCTACAACAGAACTTTAAAACAAACTCTTTCAGATTTCACGACTCAAGCAGATCTGAACCAACAAAAACACGATCACTTGTATGATCTGATTTCAGATCATCAGATACTACACCCATTTGTGAAGCAGGTCGATCTCCACTGCTCTCATGTTTTCAAAGCGGAGGTGAACAAAGGCCCATCATATATAAAAAGAAAGAATGCACATCAAACTTATCACTAAAGAGAAAAGGTGCAGAATCGTAAAAAAAAAATTACTCGAAATGACATATAGAATGAGTGATGACAATGAGAACAGATGCCTAAACAGAGAATGAAATATGAAGATGCTACGAATGAGAGAAATGTTGTAATAAAGCCAAACTAAGAGAAAGAAAATAAACTAAGCATGAATCGAAACAGATAAAAGAAACAGGAAAAGAAAACGGGGATCAAAACATATAAAAAAAAAAAGTCAAAAAACGAACTGTAAAGAAAAGATGGAATGGAAAATTGATAAAATCAACAAAGAATCAACATTAAAAGACGATGGAAACAATAAAGCAAAACCCCAAAAATGATTATAAGTGGAAAATCAAAGAAAAGGAAAAGCAGATGTGGGAACATGACGGTTCCATCTATGTCACAATACGTAGACCGATATTGCTATAGGAAAATCGGCATTACGAACGATGCTTCTTGGTAAATAAATAAAGGGAAAATGTGAAAGAAGCCAAATCGTAGCATAGAGGATGAAGAAATCTTGCAGAAAATGAAGAGAGGGCGATGAACAATAAAACCAAAATAAAAACAGAAATCAGAAAGGAGAGAAGGATTTATCGGATGATTTTATTTTAATTGAAACAGGAGAGGTGTCTCCGGTGTTCTCGTTCGCAGGGGCTAATAAATTCCTTCAATCGATCGGATGTGAAAAAAAAAGGGAAAATGAGAAGTTGAGAAAGAAAAAGAAGGATTCATCCTGAAGAAGCAGAGGAAAAAAAATCAGATGTATAGAAGGATGGAGGGGTGAAGAAGTGGTGGATTGTGAAGGAGAAGAAGATGGAGAGGCAGAAGATGGATCTGATGCTGGAAGAAGAGGGGTGCGGGGGTGAAATGCGGTCGTGAAGGAGAGAAGAATGGTAGGGTGAAGACGGATGGATAGGGTTTTCGTTGTAAGGTTTCTTTATACGGGAGAAGGAGGAGGTTCGGTTGAAGATGAGCGGTTGAGGCGAATGGCCATGGCGATCGATCGAGTCTGATGGTGAGGAGGTTTCCAGAAGGTTTTGGGGATGGAGGGTGAGGAGGAATCGGTTGGCAATCGAAGGATCGAGGAAGAGAGATGGGCAAGGTTGTTGCAGATGGAGGGGATGGAGGAGCTCACATATGGGGGCGTGCGGCTGTTTGGAGAGGAGAAGCCGTAAGAGGGAAAACTCGAGAGGGTCTTCCCCCCCGAAACCCTAACTCGATTTTGTGAGCTTTGCAAGAGGTTTTACTTTTTTCAAAAGAGGCTTCCTTATAGAAAGTTTTTTTTTTTTTTTCAAAAACGGGTTTCTCTTAAAAAACCATTTCTATTTTTTGCAATTTTCTTTCATTATTTTTTATTTTTTTTGTTCTTTTCTGAGTATTTTTATTTATTTTTATTTTTGGAATGAAAATCTGAGAAAATAAAGACTAAACCCTAATTTTTTTATATTTTTCTAAAAAGAATATTTACAAAAGTATCTTCTTGAGAATTTCAGACCATTTCGGGAAAATTTCTTCAAAAAAGAGGGTTTGGACCCAGGTTTTGAGAAAATGTTCAATTTTTGACACTCGAATCGAGAAATACAACATGATGAATCCAAACGGATGTCGAATGGACTGTCCGAGCTATTTTAAAACTATTTTTGGTATTTTCTATAATTTTAATTTTAAAATTTGGACAATGAGACTCAAATTTGGATCTGGATGATGGATCCAGATCCGAAATCAATTTAAACATATAAAATGAATTTAATTTCAGTAAAACTTGAGAAATGAACTGGAATTTAGATTTAAAAATGACTTATTTGCTCAAAGAATGAATTTAGGGGCAAGAAGGGAATATTTAAAAGATTTTGAAAAATTTGGGGTGTTCACAGTCCTGCATAATGTTTTTGAGGACGAAGCAACACTCCGTGTCATGCCCCCTCGCTCGATGAAACTTGCAAAAGTGATTCTTCCATTTCCCTTTGGTGACAGAGGGATCGTCATGCTTTGGGAGTTTGATCATTCTTTTCTCGAGCAGGTATTTGAGAACTTCTTCGATCGGCTGACCTAGAG
Organism: Nuphar pumila; assembly: GCF_984573655.1. Classification (NCBI taxonomy): domain Eukaryota; kingdom Viridiplantae; phylum Streptophyta; class Magnoliopsida; order Nymphaeales; family Nymphaeaceae; genus Nuphar; species Nuphar pumila. The sequence continues at coordinate 85,672,344 of NC_143252.1, read as the reverse complement.
GGGTAAGCTGACGATCATAACCCCAGCCTTCATGCTTTGCTTTCTTCGGCTTGTTTGGCTTCTGTTGAGCACTGACCCTTGCCTGGTAGCTGGACTGAGCTTGCATGTTTAGGAGGTCCGAATGTTTTTCTTCTTCGTTTTTGACAAAGAGATTCTTATCAAGGCAGTCTTGAACTATATTCTTGAAGATGAAGCAATGCTTAGTGTCATGCCCTGTTACTTGATGGTATCTGCAGAACTGGTCTATATATTTTCCCATGACTGTGGAAGGGCTGGCGGCTTTTGGGAGCCTGAGTAATCCGTTAGACATCATGTATTCGAGGATTTTGTCGAGCGGTTCATCCAAAGGAGTGAAATCTCGATCCCTGCTTCAATCCTTGCGCTTTGGTTGTTCTTGCTTCTTGCCTTTTTGCTGAGGACTGTATTGAAGAGGTCTATCATGGTTTTCATTTTATTTCCCAATCTGGCTTTTATGTTCTCTCAAGTTGCTGCCCTGGTTGCCTTGATTGCTGCCCCTATTGGCTTTAGAGTTTCCTGCACTAATGTGGCTGTGTTCAGTCATGGGGAAGGTGACAGGTGCCTTTCCTTCTGTGGGAGCTTTTCCGCAATTGGCTTCAGCTTGTTCAGACAAGATCTCAACCATCATCTTTTTGAATAATTGGTATATCGCGGGATCGATCTCACTTTTGCTGTCCTGAACTCCCTTTCTGACAGATTTTTGAGAATCCATTCTTTACTCTTTCTGCTTGTAACTGGGATGTTAGAGCAGTGTAATCTCTGAGCTTTGCCCCAAATCAACTGATAATGCTAATGCTCTCTGTAGAGCATAAACGGGCCTTTTTAGAAAAAGATCTAGGAAGGAACTTTAATAAATGAGGAAATCATAATTTGAATATGAAAACATCCCATTACGAGGGATTGGGTTGTCACCAAAATTTGCGACAACCGCACTATTTTTCTGAAAAAAAGGATAGACAAAAATGTGAATAAAGATAAATTTTGAAAAGGACATATCCTGACAAAAAGATGTTTTATTGTAAATGAGGGTAAGGAATGGAATATAGAAAAGAAAAATTTTGAAGAATTGCAGGCAGGATAAAAAAGAATTAGAAGAAATTAAGAGAAGAAAAAGGAAAATACACCTGGGTTTTAAAACAAGGAGGAAATTTTGAATAATATATACCCAGGGTTTCGAAAAATACAGGGAATATAAAATATCATATAATCATAGATATACAAACAAGGATGCACAAACAGCACTCCCTAGAGGCTGACTCTAAGTGCGATATTTTGAAACGGCTTGTAGGACCTTAATCCTAACTCTAGGGTTCAGATCATCTGATTCCAATCAAGATATGCCGATATACTCAAGCCGAAGCCCGAAGTACGTGGCATAAAAATATTCCTTCGGTTCTAAGGTAATGGTTTTTCAACATCCTTGAGCACCTATCGATATACCTCGGACTATGGCCCTTAGGTACGTGGTAGGGGGGCGCGAACCCAAATAAGCGGTCCAGTTGTGAGGCTCTCTTCCGAACTATGGTTCAGTGAGACAGCCTAGCAACGTGAAGACCGGGACAATATAGGTAAGGAGGTTTTTCAAAAATATGCTCAACATGCAAGAAATCAGATGGCTCTAATGCAAGTCCTAAAGAGATAGATTAAAATGAAAAGAAGCATACACTTGCATACATTGTTTTGCATTCAATCCTTAGAATTGAGGAGAGTTGTATTTCAGACCTAAGTCTAATGTGAGCATGGAATAATCTCCTCAATATGGTCCTACCAAACCATACTTAAATCCTATATGCAATGATGTCAGCATTAGGATAGAGTCTAGGCTCCTAAGGTTTGCATGAAAATGAAGCTGACATAGAAGAATAAAGACTTAGAAAATATCAAAGCAAAAGAAAAGGCATAATTCGACCGGACAGAGACGAGTCCCATCTTGGTCGCCAAAACTATGATCATCAAAAATTTTTTCCTCTCGTAATATTCTCTCTCTTCCTTCTCTTTTCCTTTCTAACCTCTTATTTTCCTCCTTTTTGAAGGGAGAAAGATAAAAGACAGAAAGAAAGAGAGAAGAGAAAAAGAAAAGAAAAGAAGGAGAGGAGGAATTCTTTTGCGGGTCTCACTTGACCTTAATTTTGAAGATATTTGAAATAACTCGCCTCCGTTTTTGAAATATTTGCAGGAAAACTGGGAGACGGGATCCGCTCGTCGGTACGAGGTTCGACCGTTCCTGGCGCCTTTACCAGGGGTAATCGAACCAAGGGTCAAATTTTATGCCTTTTGCTTTGCTAAGAATTTATCTAAGAAATTATTCTAAGTCTGAATGCACAAAGAATCATGCTTGTGCAAATGTGAAGATATATGCTCTTTTTGAAAATGTTTTGAAGAATTCCAAGTGTTTCTGAGATGAATCTGATAAAGTGAAGAAATGATTTCTAACTTAGAACTTAAGATTAAAGTTCTAAGTTTCTAGAATAATCAAGAGCTTGGGAAAATAAATCTGGATTTTGGAAAATGATTTTGAAGTTTTGAGATAAAAGAAGAAGAAATGAATTTTCAAAGTCATAAATGGACTTTGAATCAGAATAGAAATGAAAGTGGAATTGAATCAGGAGGAAAGATGGAATTGGAAAATCTGAAAAATTGAGAAATGGAATTGATTTAAAAGTTTGGAATTTCAAGATGAAATCCGAATCCAAGATCTGGATTCTGAATAGAGTTCAAAGTTGAATTTTGAATTTAGGATCTGAAATGGAAACTTGATTTGAAATCTGGAATGAAATGGAATTGGTTTTAAGAATCGGAATTAAAGTAGAATTTTGGATTTAGAATTTTGAATGGAATCGGATCCAAGATTTGGAATCCAAGATGGAATTGGATCTGAAGTCTAAGATCCAAAGTAGAATGGGATTCTGGATCCTAAATGGAATTTGGATCTGTAATCTGAGATTCAAAGTAGAGTTGGGTTTTGGATCCTAGAATAGAATTGGATCTGAAGTCTGAGACCCAAAGTAGAATTGGATTCTGGATCCTAAGAATTGGAATTTGGATCTGAATCTGAGATCCAATGTAGAATGGGGATCTAGATCTTAAGTGGAATTTGGATCTGTAATCTGAGATCCAAAGGTGGATTTGAACTCTGGATCCTAAGATGAAATTGGATCTGAAGTCTAAGATCCAAGGTGAAATTGGATTCGGGATCCTAAAGGAAATTTCGGATCTGAAGTCTGAGATCCAAGGTAGAATTGAGTTCTGGATCTTAGAATGGATTTTGGATCTGTAATCTGAGATCCAAAGTGGAGTTGTACTTGGAAATCCGGATCCAAGTTGGGATTTAGGGTCTAATTTTAGTTTTGGATTCTGAAAGCCCAAAGTGGGACCTTTAATGATGAATCTGGGTTTTGAAACCCCAGATTGAATTTTAAAATTTAAAGTTTTGAGATTCGAATCCAAACCTTTATTGAAGATAATAGGATTAGAAGATAACTTCAAAGTTAAATTGGGCTTTGAAATTGAATTTTGAATTTGGGTTGGAAGTTTGAATATAAAAATGATTTTGGAATTTCAAAGTCAAATTGGACTTTGAAATTGAATTCTTGAATCTTGAAGTGAGATAGAATTGGATTTGAATTTTGATCTGAGAAGAAGAATCACTTGGAATTTTGAAAAGGAAATTTTGAAAATATGATGCAATTCTATCCTATATGATGAATGAATTTGAATAAGTTGAAATTGGATTTGAGAATTATATTTCATTCTTCAAATGAATCTAAATAAGACTAATGATATAATACACTCCTGACTATGGTCATTGAATGTATTATATAATAGTCATATCTAAATTCAAATGAAGGATAAAATACCTTTTTGGTGCTTTTATAGAATTTAAAATGAAATTAACCCTCAATGTACCCTGACTATGGCCATTGGTATATATTTTGAGTTAATTTTAAGTTAAATTCTGATAAAAGAAGAAAATATTTATGAAAAATATAATGAATTTTGAAAATGGATCCAGTGTGGATCCAGTGTTATTTTGTAAAAGATAAAAATAAAAAGTTTTGTCCACACCCTGACTATGGCCATTGATGTGGATCATCAACTTAGTATCAATTACCTCTTACGAAATGGTGCACGTGCCATTCGTGTTTCACCATTGTGAGAATTTAAGAAATAAAGGCAAAAAGCATGAAAATGAGCTATTAATAATATTTACAATGCTCATACATTCTATCTAAAGCAAGAAATGAAAAATTCTCATTTACATCTAGCTATTACAATGTGCAAAATCAAATTTACAACCCCGAGTAATGATATTTTCCACATATTCCCTGCAAAAATAAAGTTATTACGAGGCAAATAGAAAAGAAAATATCATATTGAAAACTAACCATACATATGTGTATTTCTAAGGACTGAATGGAAAACATTATACATCTCAGAATGTATCGATAGCATCCTAAATTAATGGCAATTTAAGCGAGATAAAGCACATGTAATAGACCACACCGATGGGAAAGCATGTATGATAATTGGGAATAAATGTATAATAAACTCATGGAAGCCTTACCTGCAAAAAAAATTTATATATTAGCATACATCAAACATTAAGCCCTAAATACATGCAATCCCTAAAAAAATCAGATATCAAACATATCAGGTGCTTTCATGTTATATCTACATGCTGGCTGATGGATCAGAGTTTTACAACAAAACTCTGTTTAATAGTATAGCAGGGTGCTATAGGTAGGTGTTGTGAAAGAGATGCTGGGCAGTGGACATAAAGAGTGTAACAGGTGGAGGGTTTTGAGCTGGAGCCTGCTAAAGTGAGGGTGGTAATACATTCATGTTGCGCAGGTAGAGAGCCTCCATCATCGTCGGCTTCTTGAGCTCCAGGATGTTACATTTTGACAGCAATAAAAAAAAGGTTAGTGTTGTGTGTGAGGAATGGATGGCTATAGCCCAGAATTCTTGAAGAATCCAGCAAATGTTTGAGTCAGTAAACCAGAAAATTTCACAAACATATTGTATATCAATGCAGCAGGTACATAGCCAAGGGATGGCTGTAGACAGGATGGTATTGGGACTGTGTTCTCTGCAAAACCGTGGCAGCAAGGTAGATGCTGCTGTGGAATGATGGGTATTGCTGATGGTGCGGAATATTGGTGAACTCCATAGAGGTGCAGTGAAGCATGGAAGGTGGATGTCACATTAGGTTAAAACATTGACATGCTGGGAAACTGTGTGTTGGCTGGGGAAGCAAGGTGCCTTGATTTGCTTCTCTTGTGATGATTCTACAGACGCAATTTTCCCAACCAGAAGTCCAGTTTGTTTGGCCTGGGATCTCAAAATTTTAATGTAAAAGGGGATATGAAATAGCATTCCCGATCCCACATGGTTCTAAGCCTCTTTGATCTTATTAGCTTTCTATTGGTATATCGATGCCATTGACTTCACCATTCTGAGCCTCTTGGAACCAATTATCCCATGATTTCTTGTCACCTAATCAAATGAACTATCTTAGGCAATTACGATTCTGTATGACAGATAAGATGTTTGCCACAGTAGGCTAATGTTGATGTCAAATTTGCCTTGAACTAATACCCTGATTCATCAAAGAGACCAACTGTACAACCTTAGGAGGGCTCATAAGCCCTCCTTCTAACTTCATTGCCATAGTGAAAACCTTCCAATTCCAAAAAAGAAAGTTTTTCTGGATCCTGCCATTGATTATCACTAAAACTTTGGCATATGCCTGAATTTTAACTGGCTGCTGGAGATTTGCAACACGAGCACAAAGTGAAAGAACGCTTACCAGCATCATATGATTCGGTTTTATGTTTGAAAACACCATTTCTCTCTTCTTTTCAACAATCAGGAAATGAAAGATCCCAGTCCATCTTTTGATTCTGCTGCAATAGTTCAAACAATGGCCAGCACTATTGATGGCTGCATCCCTTCTAATGTATTATTGTACATACAGTAAATCAACTGGTTTGATTATCAATATCTATCGGCTGAAAGATTCAGAACTGAATATCTTGATTACATTAAATGAAATGGCTGACGTAACAAAAACCATGGAATTATAACATGAATTATTTGAAAAGAAAAACCTGAATGGGCTAGAATCTACTGACCTTTGGGTTGTATGATCCTTGCAGGGTAAGATGTTTTGTCTTGATATCCAAAGCTCGTCTCCTTAGGTACTATCTTGCAGGCTTTGTTATAAGTGCCAAAGATATTGTAAGATCCACTTCAGTTGTTTTTTTTTGTTTAAATGGATTTACACCATTTAAAAGCCTGATGCCACGTACAGGAAGGATAGATGAAGGGAGCAAAACACTGAATGTGACTTTCCTTCTTGAACAACCAGAACACTCTACTTCTTGAATAACAAAGCACCAAGAATTAACAGCAAGCCTTTACATGATTTTTTTTCTGCCCCCAAGGTACACCTTGCGAAGGATGGATAAGCTGATTATACTGTTTTTGGCTGCACCAGAGAAGACTATCTATCTTTCTACTTGAACATCTGTGTCCTCATCAAACTCACGTTCGTAACATTCTAAGAATGACTTGACGTCATGCATGAATCCTCTTACAATTTCTGCCAAGGCAGAAGTTCAATCCTAAGAACGGACACAAAATGAATGATACTCTCTAATCCCAAATAACTGAGAGAAGCATCAGTGATATTCCAACCTGAATTTCTTGACCCAAGTTTTACTCCCTGTCTGCAAAAGCAAGTGAAGCAAGCCCATCATAAGAACAAATCCACTGAAGGAATGGATCGAGAGGACCATGTTCTGTGCCATTGAATGATCCCACTAAACTGATCAAGGCTAAACATGACAAGTTGTTGGTGCTTGGCCTCGAATTCTCGTTCCTTCATAATGGCCACTGCAAACTATACAGGTACAAAGGAGAGAGCAAAATTAATGATAATGGCAACTGAAAATACCTCCAAATCATGATGCTGTTGAGCAGCTGTCATCGGCAATGGATGGTTTTGAGTACGAACAACCATATTTCTGTCATGCCTAGCAAATCCCAAAATGGCGTCATTCACTAAATCGATGCAGGTTGGAGCTGCATGCTGACAGGAACAGTTGTGAAGCATATTATAACCAATGCTTTCATCCATATTCTGTTCATCCATTAAGACCATGCCATATGTCTGCTCACGGGGATGATTCGAAACATAAGGATCAAGCTTCCAACTTCTCCATAGCTACACAGTATCTCTCAAATTCATCCAACAACCACTTAATGGCACCAAGGGCAATTACCATCATGCGAACTTGACAATATGAAGCTCCCATCACCATCATGCTCATGTTCCCACGCTTTTTATGCAGTTTTCAGTTTTTAACCATTGATCAAAACTGGTTGGCTATTTCCTCCTTCTCCATCAATAGCAATAATAGTAAAGCTCCACAAAATCAAGGCCCATCTGCCCGAGTACCAAGGTACCTAGACATACAGGCTTGCCTTCTCTTGTTGATCCGAGAGGGATGTTCTCGACAAATTTTGGAAAACAGGAAAACAAGAAACCGATGACACAGAGAGCTTCTATACTCAAGAGGGATTATAGGAATCAAGAAAAACAGGAAGTCACATTAAGGATTCCAAGAGGGAAATCGATTAGATATAAAGGAGGATGGAAGCTAATTAGAATGTAACAGGAAATGTAAATGAAACACCGATAAAGAAAGGAGAACATTAACAAGAAATGAATAACAAAAATGAGACAGAACTTTAACCAAAAAGGCTAACATAAAATATATTGATGCAGTATACACATAGCGGGCAATACTACTACCAGTGAGCAGAAGTGTCGTTACACCATGGATTAAAAAAAAATGCATGAAGGAAAGTAAGAAATCTAAGGCCAAGGAAAATTTTATAATTAAAGAAATCAGCTGTGGGAATCTGAGGATTCCATTCGATATCGCATAATATGCATGAATCAGCATTTGCTATATGCATAACTGATATCATGGCAATGCTCTAATGGGGGTATGAACCAAAGAATTCATGGGAAAATCAGAAACAACAAAGAAAAAGAAGAAGAAAAAAAAGGGAATGCGGTAAAATATAAACTCTTACATAAAATCAGAAATGTAAAGAGGAGATGATAGTGACTTACCGTGACTTTCGGGATGGATCGTTTCCTTCAGAGATAGGGAAAATCAGAAATAAGAAGAATAGGAAGAAGGGGAAAGTTGGATAATGGAGAAGCAGAGGAAGGAGAGTGTAATCATGAACGTGGGGGGGGGAGGGGGGGGGGTAGAAGATGGATCTTGAAGGAGGGAGGAGAAGGTGCCGTGGTAGGGGGAAAACGAGTGAAGAGGATGCTGGGGTGAAGAAGCGGTGGTGGAATGGGGCGTCCTGCATGCCCTTTTAAGGAGGAAGAGGGGAAGTTTCGGGAGGAGGAGGTTAGAGATGAACGAAGGAAAAAGAAAAGGAGGGCGATGGAGGATGAGTATGAAGAGAAGGTGTTTAATGGAGGCCGAGACGGAGAGAAGGAGAGGGAGGAGGCGGCTATCCATCTTTTTCCCAAGGCCTTTCGAAGAGAAAACCTAAAAGGGGTTCTTTTGTAAAAAAATTTGGTTTTTTCCAAAAGGAGGCTCCGTGTAAAAGATTTTTCATAAAAATGGTTTTAAATTGATCTTTTTAGAAAAATTGATTTAGAAGGCTTAAACTCATTTGTTTTTCTCAAAAATTTTCCAAACTTTTGGTTTTTGTGTTATTTTTTCGATTTTTTTTGTATTTTTTTAAATAAAATCCTAAAGTTTGTGAGAAAACAAAGATTAAAACTAATTTTTTGTGTTTTTGCAAAAAATATTTACAGGAGGGAATTTTTTTTTTGAGAATTTAAAAGCTATTTTGAGAAAATTTCTTCAGAAATGGGTTTGAATCCAGATTTCGAGGAAATATGGATTTAAAACACTGGGTTCAGACCCGGAGTTGAATTTGAATATATCAATATGGAATTTAATTTCAGAAAATCTGAAGAAATGACTTGATTTTCTCAGAAAATGGGGTTAGGGGCAAAAGGGTCATTTTTACAAAACTTTGAAAAATTTGGGGTGTTCACAATGCGGAATGCCGAAGCGGCAAAGAATGTTCTTGTGAATGAAAGAAGTCACATGGCGGCCTTCTACTGTGCGTAGAGTAATGGCTTCAACCCATTTTGTGAAATACTATGTTGAAGCCAGAAAGTATTTGTGGTCGTTGGAAGCGTAAGGAGTAATTGGGCCTACGACGTCGAAAGCCCACATAGAAAATGGCCAAGGAGAAACAATTGATTTCAGATATGTGGGAGGGGTATGAATGGAAGGTGCATGCATTTGACATTTGACACACTTCTTCACAAATCGATGACAGTCCTGCTGCATGGTATTCCAGTAGTAACCTGCTCAGACGATCTGCTTGACGAGAGTTTGATAGCCAACATGGCCACCACAAATCCCTTTATGTGCTTCTTGGATAATTTTCATAGCCTCTTCTTCGTCTAAGCATCTTGCATACTCAGAACTGAACCCACGGCGGTAGAGGACGTTGGCAAAAATGAAATAACGGGTAGACATGCGATGAATTGCACGCTGCTCCCTTTTTGGCATTGCTGGTGGGAACTCACCCACTACAAGAAAATCGTGGATTAGCGATGGTCTTTATCCATCGCTAATCCGTCGCTAAACAGTTTAGCGACGGATTAGCGATGGATAGAGACCATCGTGAATTTTTGCTCGCTAATTAGCGAAAAAACTTATCTGCCGTTAATTCCGTCGCTAATTTGCGACAGATTAGCGATGGATAATGTCCGTCGCTAAGCTGTCGCTAAATTTAAAAAAAAAAAAAAAAAAAATTGATCCCTGTCATTCCGGCAGCAATAAGCCGGACTTATACCGCACCCGACAGGCATTGCACAAAACCAGTGCTCTCCAGCGTCGCCGTCCTCCGTGAATCGTCCTCCGTGAACCGATGCTCTCCAGCGTCGCCGTCCTCCGTGAACCGGTGTTGTCATCCTCCGTGAATCGGTGTCGCTGTCCTCCGTGAACCGGCCTCCCGCACCCATGCCTCGAGGTTAAAGTGGTTCGAGTCTCCCTCCGACTTCACCCCGGACGGAAGGACGATCGCAGAGGAGAAAGACAACATTTCGTCTTCAATATTGTCGTTCCTTGACAGTCCAAAGGCCGGCCACTTCTTCTCATCCACTGCAGCTGCTGGCACCGCCATCTTCGGCTCCAACTAGCTGCCAAAAGCTGAGGTTCCGGGCACCGCTTTTGCGTCTGCCTCGTCGCCGTCCTCCGTGAAATGGCATCCTCCGTGAGACGGCGTCGCCATCCTCCAGCATACTTCGGCGTCGCCGTCCTCCGGCATCGCCGTCCTCCAGCGTCCTCCGATGTCGTCGTCATCCTCCGGCGGCGCCGTCCTCCGTGAAACTGCCTCATTGCCGTCATGCTCTCCGTCGTCGCCGTCCTCCGAAGAAGTCGGTTTAAATCGAGCGCGGCCGATTTAAATTTCGAACGTGGAGAGAGGGAAAATTTCGCGCTCTGTTAAATCGAAAATTAGCGAGGGATTTAGCGAGGGAATTTTTCCGTCGCTAATCCATCGCTAATTAGCGACGGATTAGCGACGGAAAAATTCCCTCACTAAATCCCTCGCTAAAATGTTTTTCTTGTATTGAGAATTAGCGATGAAAAAATCATTGTCGTTAATCCGTCGCTAATTAGTGACGGATTAGCGATGAAACAACTTTCATCGCTAATCCGTCGCTACTTAGCGACGGATTCATGAAGAAAGTTTTCTCTAGCTAATCTGTCGCAAAGTTGCGACGGAAAAAATCCGTCGCAAATTTCTGTCGCTAATTAACATTTTTCTTGTAGTGACCAGTCTCAATGAAATATTTGATGCTTTGATACCAAGGCTTCTACTTCTGATTGACCTGGTTTACTTGCATAATTGAAGCGAAAGCAGGTTGCTCAAGTCTGCCAACTTCAAAAGAACGACATGATTCACTGCCTTTGAAGGATAAAATGGAGCCCAAGCTGACTAAGCCATCGGCTATCTGATTGTGCTCTCTTCTTATGTGACTGAGCTGAAATTCTTCGAAGTTGTCCACAAGAGCTAGGATGATCTTCTGATACAGAATCAATTTGGAGTCTTTCACTTTCCATTCAGTGCTAACTTGACTGACAACAAGTAATGAGTCTCCAAAGGCATGCACTCTCTTGACATTGAAACTTTGCAGAATTTTGAGGCCTTGTATTAGAGCTTCATACTCGGCCATATTGTGAGTGCATTGGAAGCCAAGCTTGAGAAAATAAGGGATCATTTCTTTTTCTAGAGTGATTAACAAGACTCAAACCCTATGCCAGACATATTTTTAGAGCCATCGAAGAACTAGTTCCAAATTGGGGGTTGTTGGATATTGCAGATGTGCTCATCAGGAAAATCATCCTCTGCTTTATTTTTTTCTGTCAAAGAGAAATCTGCCAACTGATCTGCGATCGCCTGGCCTTTAATTGACTTTTGAGAAACATACTCCAAGTCATATTGCATTAGAAGGACCTGCCACTTCGCAATCCGTCCAGTGAGAAATGGTTGTTCCAAAATGTATCTGAGAGGATTAAGCTTTGATAGGAACTTGATTTCAGAAGCCAACAAGTAGTGCCTTAATTTCTGGCACATCCAAACCAGAGCTAGATAAGTTTTCTCCATCTGAGAATACTTCTTTTCATAATCGATGAAGGTTTTGCTCACATAGTAGATGTCGTGCTCTATCAGACTGCCTTCTTCATACTGTGCAAGGAATCCATCACAGGCATTCTGATTGACAGAAATGTATAATAAGAAAGGCTTCCCCAATTTTGGCGGCTTCAAAACTGGTGGATTAAGAAGATATTGCTTGATGCGCTCAAACGAGAGTTGGCATTCCGATCCCCATTCAAATTTGACACCTTTCCTTAGCAAATGATTAAAGGGTTCACATCTTATAGCCAAATTGGAGATGAATCTGCGAATAGAATGAATACGCCCTTGAAGGCTTCGCAGTTCCCTAGGATTAGTTGGAGGCGGCATATCAATAATGGCTTTTGCTTTAGCCGGATCCACCTCGACCCGTTTCTTGCTGATTATGAAGCCGAGTAATTTGCCGGACTCAACTCCGAAAACACATTTCTGAGGATTAAGTCTCAACTTGTAGAGAATAAGTCTTTCAAAGACTTGAATAAGAGCATCAAGGTGATCCTCTTCTTCTCTAGACTTAACCAGAATGTCATCCACATATGCATCCATATTCTTATGCATTTGATCGTGGAAAATAACGGCCACTGCCCTCTGATAGTTTGCCCTGGCATTTTTGAGCCCGAACGGCATGACTGTGTAGCAGAAGGTTCCCCATGGTGTAGTAAAGAAAGTTTTTGACTGATCACGAACGGCCAACTTGATTTGGTTATAGCCTGAATATCCATCCATGAAAGAAAACATGTCATGACCTGCTGTGCTATCGATCAACATGTCAATATTGGGAAGTGGATAATCATCCTTCGGGGTAGCCTTGTTGAGATCCCTGAAATCAATGCAGATACGAACTTTTTTATTCTTTTTAGGGACTGCTACAATATTTGCCAACCAATCTGGATAATCGATGGCTCGGATGAAGCCAACTTTTAACAAATCTTCAAGTCCTTCCTTGACTTGTTGCTCAATTCGAGGATCTAACTTCCTCAATTTCTGCTTGATTGGTCTGAAATCTGGTTTCAACTTGAGTCGATGCTCAACCAGCTTGGGATCTAATCCTAGCATATCTTCATAAGTCCAAGCAAATACTTCTTGATGCTGCTTAAGGAATTGGACGAGTCTTGCTTTCTCTTCTTCTTTTAGACCCGAACCGATTTTGAGGATTCTCGGATAATCTTCTGAACCAATGTTGATATCCTTAGTTGGATCTTGAACCAAAGATGAGGGTTCATCCTGTTTCTGAATGTGAGAAAATTCTGGCAATTCCTGAATAGTGGAATCAAATTCGGCTGGCTCTTCGGTCTGCTCTGCTGCCTGACTGACCTCTGCTCTGTCTTTCATCTCAGGAAACCTTGCCAATTTTAGATATTTGGGATTGATAATGAATTTCTTCATTGATTCAGGAGTTACTGGTCCTGAAAATGTAAGAAAGGTTTTTAAGAGAAAGTACAAGTCAAGAATAAGCCTTTTATACAAAGCAAAGAATAATGGCACAGACAAAATGTAAGATAAGAATGATAAATGCTCAAATGTGAAGAGAAAATTGATCTTTCATTGATTGGAAATGAAGTATTTACAAGATTGACAAAAAAAATGGGACTGTGTCATCCCTACAAGATTTAGTAGAAAAGAAAGGACAGAAAGCATGAAAAACTAAGGCATCGTCTTTTCATTTGCTTCCTTTGACAAAAACGGTCACTTTGCTGGAATCCTGGCCGGTAAACCCCAACCCTCAATTGTCTGAATGCTGAGTAGGAATGATTGGCTCCACTATACCATCTTCATTCTTCCCCATGCCTCGAAATGGTTGATATCCGTGTTTTATCAACAGATCAAATCCCTTTCCAGCTTTGAAAAACTGAGGAAATAAGGGATGATCTTTGAAGGAGGTGTAATTGATGCACCCTCCTAACTTGAAAAAACAAGGTCCCTGCCATTGGACCGTAGCTGCCATATTCTCTTCTTCCATGACATCCTTTAATTTCAGCATCTCTAGGCTGTCACTGAGATTAATTTCGTCTGCTTCCCGAATGCTTGGAATATCTGCTGTTAATGTTGGACGGGGAATCATAGGCTGTGGCAGCCTTTCTTTAAGGTCTTCACCCAGAATGGTGGTAATCATTTCGCCCTTAGACCACTTGATGCAATGGTGAGGGTTGATGGAACGACATTGGCGTTATGGATCCATGTTCGTCCCAACAAAAGATTGTAAGTTGGCGGCACATTGACGACATGGAATAGAACCGTGTGCACTGAATAGTTGATGAAAATTTCCAAAAAGACCTTGCCCTTGGCGGTCTGCCAATGATTATCGAAGCCATAAATGGTAATGGGATCAGGCACATATTCTTCTTCTTTCAACCCCAAGGCCTTTGCTGTCATTTATGGGCAAATGTTTAAACTACTGCCTCCATCGACGAGTACGTGCAGGACAGTCATGCCCCTGGTCATTACCACAATATACAGTGCATTGTTGTGGAAAGATTGAGGTTTTGGCAAGTTCTCATCAGAAAAGGTGATAGGCGCGTTAGTCATCGCGTGATTCACGATCTGCACCATATCTTCTAGCGTGGTGCCCGGCTTCACCTTGATTTTTCTCAGTAAATCATCTATCTTTTCTTAATGCTTAGGAGAATCATGAGTTAATTCAAAGATGGAAATGTTGGAGAGCGCTTTAATCGGCTTCTGGAGATTCTTGGCCCGCTCTTTCGCTGCTTCGGAGGTTTCTGCTTCCTCTGCGCAGGCTTCTTTCTTAAGGAATCTTCTCGGGAAAACTTGAGTTTTTTCGTTCTCAATTGGTATACTCACTTGGTTAAGCAACGAGAAGATATCCATCTTTTGAGATACAGGCTGATCTTGATGTAGAACCATTACCTGATGTTGAAGACTTAGTTCTTCACTAGAACATGGATGTATATGGCTTTGTGGAAGGAAGGAATGTTCTGAAATGGTTGATGTGGAATGTTTTGGGAATGGAGCAGATAAAATTTCCAGTTTGCCTTCCTCTTCATCTTCTACGAGGATGCTTTTGTCAATGCAGTCTTGGACTAAGTGCTTCAAGACAAAGCAATACTCTGTATCATGCCTCATCGCCCTATGAAATTTGCAATATTGTTCTCTGTATTTTCCCATGATTACTGGAGGATCTGCAATTTTGGGAAGTTTTACCATTCCGTGGGACAATAGGTACTCCAAGACCTTTTCTAGAGGCTGGTCCAAAGGAGTGAATTTCCGATCCTTACTCCAATTGATGTGCTTAGGTCTTTCCTGAAAATCCCCTTTTTGTTGAGGACCGCTTGGGAGAGGATTATCACTATTCTTAAAGAAATTTCCTTTTCTACCACTATTCTGCTCAGGCTTCATGCCATTGCCGCTGTCATTCTTGTTGCTACTGCCCTGATTATCTTCGGGAACATCGACTGAGTAAGTGAAATGTGCCTTCTTCTTTGGATCCTGGATATTCTTGGCCAAAGCGACACCTTCATACATTCCATTCTCTACCCCCATTTCGAGTCATTCTGCTCGTTCTGTCAGTTCAATAAACAACTTGGATGGATATAGGAAAAGGAGGCTTTTCAGGGGTTGCACAAAGTTGTTGAGAATGACTTGGAGGGCATGCTCCTCAGAAATGGGATTCCTCATTTTATTACAAATGCTTCTCCACTTATGGATGAAATCCCTGGCTTTTTCATTGGGCTCCTGCTTGAGGTTATACAGATGATTGAGCGTGGTCAATGCTTCTGAATTGAACAGGAAGCGCTCAACAAACATGTTGACAACTTTATCAAAATCCCTCAATTCGATGGGATTGACATGCTCAGCATACCACTTGGCCGCTATCCTGTCCAGGCTGCGGGGAAAACAGAGGAAAATGGCGCGGTTATCTTCACTGGACCGGGCACATTCTGCAAAAAACATAGCCAAATGAGCTTTGGGATCACCGGTTCCGTCAAACTTAATGAATTTCTGGGGGAGGTTCTCCAGATTGTTATCCCCTTCTAATCCCAGGTAGAAATCTTGCCTGGTATACGATCTTTTTTCCTTGTCTCGGATTTGCAGATCCTTGACTATCTTAGTTAGTGCCTGAATGGGATCTTCTGTAGGGGCCCCGTACTTGGGTTTGCTCACTGACATGGACTCTTCAATTGTTTTCTTAGGCTGTCGCAGATGCTTGGGAATGTACATCAGTTGCTCTTTTTTTCAGAGCTCTCTTCTGCTGATACTGAATCTTCCGAGGTGCTGTCACGCTGTACTTTCTGCTTGCTGATCTTGACGGGCTTTTTCATGGGCTTCTTCTTAACCTTGCTCTTAGAAGCTGCCTTCTTCGGACCAGCTTTGGCTTGCTTCACCATCATTTTGGACATCATCTTTTGAAAGACTCGGTACATGGCAGGATCAACATCGCTCTCGTCCGCTGAGTCGTGCTTCTTAGATGATCTGGGAGAATTCCTCTCTTCTTTTTCGCTATCACTATGCTGCTGATCCGTCTACTTACCATCCCTTGTCTGAACCATCTTTGGATGCCAAAGTTTTCCTGCAGAATATGGGAATGGTTAGAGTATAGAGAAGCTTTTTGAAGATCATAATTCTTTGAGAAAAGCAAGAAATAAAGGGCTTTGGTAGACAATTTCAAGAGATTATCCCATTACCCGAGATTGGGTCATCATAAGACTTGTGATAATTGTGTCACCATTTTTATGATAACGGAGAAATGTGCCTTGTTACCTAGGCGAGGTCGTCAACCATGATAAAAGATATTGAATAAAACAGGAGGAATGTCCCATTTTACCCTGGATGAGGTTGTCACCAGAGTCTTGACCATTTGTGTTATAAAATAATGCAAGAAATAAAATTTGGCCCAAAAAGTAAATTTTTTTTATTGATAGCAATATTCAAAGACAAAGAGAGGGTGGGCAGACAATTTGCCACCACTCTTGATATTCAGACGATACATTTGATCCAGGAAATAGAGATAGAGATATGAAGGAATCCCAAGTATATTTGGTGACATGGTATGCCCCAGACCACTGATCCGACTGTAGGTTGAATTCTAACATGTTGCCCATCGGAAAGTGAATGTTGGCGCGAACCTGCCGCTGTGAAAATTGTCTGAGACATCTTTCTGACTGATAATCAACACAGAAGAAGGGGCCCAGCAATCTGTAGCGCTTACTGCGAGCATAAGTGTAGTGAGGGACTGATTCTCGCCTATCAAAATAATCCCAAACAATCTCCTCCTGATGCAGTTTCTCGATCAAGGCTCGACACTGAATGGTTGTCTTTGGCTGCTTACTGCTGAGTCTGAAAGAACTGGCCTTCGATTGAACATGTCGCAGGAACCACGACTGCAAAGCATAAGTGCATCCTTCCACCAGAATGGTCTCTTCAAGAGAGAAACGAGCTAAGCCTCTGTAAAGAAAAGCTAAAGCTTCCATAGAGACTGAAAGCTGACGGGTCTGCTTTCTTCCCCATCTTCGAAAGAGCTGAGCAACTCTGACATCTATGAAATTTTGACCATCTTGGAAGAAAGCTAATCCCACCGTGCACAGGATCATGGCATGCTGAATTCGGTCTTTTGCTGCTCGAGACAGGGCGTCGACCTTCTCGTAAGCTCCATACTTGCGATAGAGTCCGAACAGGTCAATGAACTGACTCCCATTAATCTTAGTGAGAGGCCAAGATCTGCTCCCAGTTGCTCTGGCTAAAGCTTCTCGAACATCTACCCCTTTGATGTTGATCAGGAACTGCTGCTCGATAGGATCATCTGGCTGACCAGCTGGTTTGGGCAATCTCATAATATCGTTGAATTTATCCATCAGTAGAGTCATCTCTCCCCAAGGAAACCAAAATGTGCAGGTACGTGGATTCCATTATTCTGCCATAGCCTGAATCAGAGCTCCGTTGATAGTTCGCTTGCCTACTGTCGATGCCATCTCCAACCCACAGTCATCCAAGTGGTCTGGGAACATACGCGAGAAGGTGGCGAACCAAGAATAATACCACCGAGGGAAAAAAGGACGAGACTAGATGACCCATTGATCCGGGGATCCATCCTGAATCTGATAGAAGACATGATCTCTGGGGAAGACAACATCGAGAGAATTGGACTCCATCAAAATGACACTGGAGCAAAAAAGAAAATGAGGAGAATCAGATAGAATGCAGGACTTACGGACAGACTCTTTGAAGATGCAAACTTGGAAATTTTGAAAGATCAAGAAAATTTTTAAAGAATTTTCCAGGTTTTTAAAGAAAATTTGATCTAAAAGGGAAAAAGAAATGTAGGTGGAGAAAAATATACACCCGGGGTTTTTGAAAATAAGGGAAAGTTTTGAGTAATACACCCAGGTTTTTGAAAAAAGGTTTGATACATATATATGAGAAAAAAATAAGAGAAACATCGTATAACAAAAGCTGCACAAACAAGGATGCGCACACAACACTCCCTAAAGGTTGACTCTAAATCCAATATTTGAAATGGCTTGTAGGACCTTAATCCTAACTCTAAGTTTTTAGATCATCAGATTCCAATCAAGATATGCCGATATACCCAAGCCGAAGCTCGAAGTACGTGGCATAAAAATATTTCTCTGGTTCTAAGGTAATGGCTTCCCAACATCCTTGAGCACCTACCGATATACCTCGGACTATGGCCCTTAGGTATGTGGTAGGGGGACACAAACCCAAATAAGTGGTCCAGTTGTGAGGCTCTCTCCCGAACTATGGTTCAGTGAGACAGCCCAGCAACGTGAAGACCGGGACAATATAAGTAGGGAGATTTTCAAAAATATGTTCAGCATGCAATAAAATCTGATGTGTCTAATGCAAATCCTAAAGAGATAGATTAAAATGAAAAGAAGCAAACACTTGCATACATTGTTTGCATTCAATCCCTAGAATTGAGGAGAGTTGTATTTCAGACCTAAGTCTAATGTGAACATGGAATAATCTCCTCAATATGGTCCTACAAAACCATACATAGATCCTATATGCAATGATGTCAGCTTAGAACAGAGTCTAGGCTCCTAAGGTTTGCATGGAAATGAAGCTGACATTTTGAAAATTAAAGACTTAGATAATATCGAAGTAAAAGAAAAAGGCATAGATTCAATCAGACGGAGATGAGTCCCATCACGATCGCCAAAATTGTGATCATCGCAAAAATTTTCCTCTCGTAATATTTTCTCTCTTCCTTCTCTTTTCCTTTCCGACCTCTATTTTCTCCTTTTTGAAGTGAGAAAAAATAAAAGACAGAAAGAAAGAGAGAAGAGAAAAGAAGAGAAAAGGAGAGAAGAGGAATTCTTTTGCGGGGTCTCACTTGACCTTAATTTTAAAAATATTTAAGAAAATAACTCGCCTCCGTTTTGAAATATTTGCAGGAAAACTAGGAGACGGGATTCGCTCATCGGTACGAGGTTCGACCGTTCCTGGTGCCTTTACCAGAGGTAATCGAACCAAGGGTCAAATTCATGCCTTTTGCTTTGCTAAAAATTTTATCTAAGAATTTATTCTAAGTCTAAATGCAAAAAGAATCATGCTTGTGCAAATGCAAAGATGTATGCTCTTTTCGAAAATGATTTGAAATTTTCCAATTGTTTCTGAGATGAATCTAATAAGGGAGTGAAGAAATAGTTTCTAACTTAGAACTTAAGATTTAAAGTTCTAAGTTTTTGGAACAATCAGAGTTTGGAAAGATAAATCTGGATTTTTGAGAAAAAAAATGATTTTGAAGCTGAGATAAAAGGAGAAGAAAAGGAAATTTCAAAGTCATAAATGGACTTTGAATCAGAATAGAGATGAAATGGAATTGGATTCTAACTTTAGAGTTTGAAATCAAAATGAAATGTGGGAAATCTAAATAGAATTGAGAAATGGGATTGATTTGAAAGTTGGAATTCAAGAATTTGAATCCAAAGTTTGGATTCTAAATTGAGATCAAAATTGAATTCTGGATTTAGAATCTGAAAAGGGAATTGGATTTGAAATTTGGGATGAAATGGAATTGGATTTAAGAATTGGAATTGAGAAGTTGATTTGAAATATGAAATTCAAGATGGAATTTGAATCCAAAATCTGGATTCTAAATAGAGTTGGGATTTGAAATTGAATCCTGGATTTAGAATCCGAAATGGGAGTTGAATCTGAAATTTGAGATCCCAGATGGAATTGGATTTTATATCCTAAATGGAATTAGATCTGAAGTCTGAGATCCAAAGTAGAATTGGGTTCTGGATCCTAAAATGGATTTAGATCTGAAGTTTGGGATCCAAAGTAGAAGTTGAATTCTGGATCCTAAAATGAAATTGATCCAAAACTTGGAATCCAAGATGGAATTTGGATCTGAAGTCTGAGATCCAAGGTAGAATAGGATCCAAAATTTGGGATGGAACTTGGATCTGAAATCTGAGATCCAAAATAGAATTGGATTTTGAATCCTAAAATGGGTTTTGGATCTGAATCTGAGATCCAAGATGGAGTTGGATTCTGGATCCTAGAATGGATTTTGGGTTCTGAAAGTCCAAAATAGGACTTTTGAAGATGGATCTGGGTTTTTAAAACCCAAATGGAATTTTAAAACTTAGGAAGGATCAAGCTTTGAGATTCAAAATCAATCTCAAACTTTGATTTTGATTTTGAAGATGAGAAAAATTAACTTGGTTTTGAAATAGAAGATAACTTCAAAGTTAAATTGAACTTTAAAGTTTGGATTTTGAATTTGGAATTTGAATACAAGATGATTTTGAAATTTTAAAGTCAAATTGGACTTTTGAAATGGAATTTTTGAATTTTGAAATGAGATAGAATTGAGTTTGAACCTATAAATGAGATTTGATCTGAGAAATGAACGAACCACTTGGAGTTTTGAGAAAAGAATTTTGAAAATATGATGCAATTCTATCCTGAATGATGAATGAATTTAAAAGATTTAGATTTTGAAAAGCTATTCTATTCTTGAAATGAATTAAGAATGAGGTTGAAGATACAATATATCCCTGACTATGGTCATTGAATATATTATATAATAACCATATTTAAATTCAAGTGAAGAATACAATACATTTTTGGTGCTTTTATAGAATTTAGGATGAAATTAACTCTCAATATACCCTGACTATGGCCATTGGTATATATATTGAATTAATTTTAAATTAAACTCTAATAAAAGAAAAAAATATTTGAAAATGTGATGATTTTTGAAGAATATCCAGTGTGGATCTAGTGTTATTTTATAAAAGATAAAAATCCTAAGTTTTGTTTACATCCTGACTATGGCCATTGATGTAAATCATCAACTTAGAATTAATTACCTCTTACGAAATGGTCCACGTGCCATTCGTGTTGCCATTTGTGAGAATTTGAGAAATAAAGGCAAAATGCATGAAAACAAGCAATTCATGATATTCACAATGCTCATTCATTCTATCTAAAACAGGGAATGTAAATTCTCATTAAGGCCTAACTTATTACAAGGTTTGAATTTGAAAATACAAATCTCAAGTGATGATACTCTCCTTATATTCCCCTGTAAAACACTTGATTAATATGAAAAATAGAAAGAAATCACATATATCACATGAAAATCAATGGTAAAATGCTCATATGTCAGGATATATATGATGAAAAGATAGGAAATGATGTATATATATACTTATACATGTACATATAGGCATGTAGGTATACATATATATGTATATATATATATATATATATATATATATAATCAATAGCTTATGAGAAGTATAACATAATAGATTGACTTATCCATCGATTTCTACATATGAAATTCAGAGGTAATCATCACCATAAATATTGATATGTTAAAATATGCAGGTGGGAAAGCAGCCCACTGGTGCTATGGTGTTGCAGCTGGGATATGATGGTGTTGGTATGTGTGAAAACAGTGAAGGATGGAGATGAAAAGATGATAACAAGGTGAAGATCGTTTGAGAAACCGTGTGCTGGGGAGATACAGTTCAGCAAGACTGCCACTGTGTAGCAGGTAGTGTCTAAACAGGGAAGGTGAAACTAGTGTTATGCATCTACTGTGCATAGAGGGTGCTGTGGGACAATATTATAGATGACAAGGTAGATGCAGAATGACCTATATCCGTGATAGACTATGGAGGGATGGCACAAGGAGATGCTACTGTGGGAGATGCATACTGAAAATGGATGGTGAATAGTTTGTTTTTGCAGAACAGTGTGCAAGGCACGAGGTGGAATTATTTAAATGATGCTGCTATGCATCTGGGAATGGATGTTGTGAATAGGTACTTCAACAGTGGGGAAAATTATGTGAGGTGATGGCACCACAGTGTGTGCATGGCTCCAGCAGGCAGCTGTGAAGGTGGCAAATAGAGGGTAGGTATGACCATAATATACTGTGCATATGGATGCTGTGAATAACAAACAAGAGTAGTAGCACCTATATGCTTGTGAATGCAGTGGTAGCAATGTGCGCAGGGGAAGATGCTGAGTGAGTCTATGTGCATTGTGAGGGGAAACTATGGGAAAATGCAGGTGAAGTGCTAATGGAAGCACTCAGCAGGAGGGTGTGTGTTGATGGTATGACAGATATGATAGGACTGCAGTGGCTGAAGATATGTGTGATATGAGATTGCGACAACAATATCACAGGGGCATGAGCCGAGATTAGATAGATGCGATAGTTACAACAGGCACATTCGCAGGTGAATAGGAATGAAGTGGAAGCCATGTATAGCAACAAACGAGGCTGTAGGTGAGTGTAGTCTAATGACAGATGAGAGAAACACAATGTCCCAATGTTAAAGAAAGTGTTGTGCATGTAAACCACATAACATCTGAATTTGGTAGATCTTTGAAGACCCTGAGTGAATATTTTGTGTAGTAGGTCACACCAAGACAGCAGGAATCAGAATTCCATCGCCAATTACCCTGTCAACACCTTGTATTCTGCTTTGTGACTTCTGTTTGTGAATCTACTTGTACCAACAAATATAATATCAAAGCATCACCTCCACCATGGCTGTTAGCTTACAGTACAATGAATGCACACTTCTATAAGAATTAAGCTTTAAAGATTAAAACAGAAAATTCCCAATATATCATTCTCTCCAGAACTTGAGAGAATGGCAGAGGAAGTTAAATGTAACAGGAATCTGAGAACAATCTGATGATGCATAGCAGATGATTCAAAAAAAAAAATCATAACCAAAGAGATATTGAATAGATATCTGTAGGTGAGATTAGCATAAAATGAACCCTGTCAAGAGTGAGACTCGACCATAACCTGAATAATTGGTACTAGTGATATTTGTTGTGCATTAGATAATATTTGAAAATGCTATTTATTGACTACTGTCTACGCATGTGTTTCAAAATGCCAAATGGATACCGGTAAGGAATACCAAATAAAATACAGGAATTACACGCTGAAGGTGTTAGAAAAAAAAAATGTAAATGAATTGGATTTTGGGCTTAACGGATGCGCCTACTGTAAGTATGCATGCTGGAAGATGTAATATGCACAAACATATATGGAACAAATAAGTTATTGCAGAAGGGAATATTGAATGATGTATGATCCATCTGAATGAAATGCGTAAACCATGATTGATGGTGTCCAAATGCATAAACATTGGCCCCAAAGCACACTTCTGCAAGCTTTCTTTGAAGGCTACCTTGCATAGACTATTGACAATCTATCACTTACCCTCTATTCAATGCTTCATATGATAGGAATGGATGTAAACGTGGGATGACACAGGGGCAAGGCTAATGTATACAGAAGATCAATAATTCTAGATTTTTAGCATATTTGTTTTCAGGTGAATTATATTCATCGTGGAATGATTTTCCAGCCTTCATCGAGTCTTGGATCAACACAAAGGGGTTGCAGTGATAGAGTTTCGGCAGCTAATGCAGAGGAGAGGGATCTTAACATAGCATATGGGCAAATAACACCCGATCATACATTGCCTGAAATCGGACTTATTATGAAGGTCATCTATGATGCTGATGAAGACTTCATAATGAGTCAAAAAGAATTTTATGGCAAGTTAAATCGGATGGTATCTCACGGCTTGTTAGAATGGTTGGAACCAGGCCGGGCGAATGCTCAGATCCCCCTTTACAATGGATCCAGAGCTAAAGACATAAAGTGACTAAATAATGGATTTATGCACATTAAACTAAAAGGAATTCAGAAATGAATCGACGAAGGGGAGGAGAAAATAAAAAAAAATGTTGGGATCTAGAGAACCCCGTTGTTATTGCACTAGAGAGATCGGTGTTGCTATAAGCAAACCGAAGCACTCAGTTGTGCATTAATGAAAGAGAAAAAAAAATGAAAAGGGAATATGATAAAGCCAAGAAAAAGGGAAAGTAAAATGCAGCAATGTAAAGAAAAAGAGAAATACCAACAGAGAATTGGAGAGGAGCAAAAGGATACTTACCGACCTTTTACAAGGGAGAGACTTTGGAGAAGAGTTGTTCCGCAGTGCCTTACAGAAGAGGGATGTTCAGAATGAAAAAGTGGATGAAGATGATTGATTCAAGGGAATGGTTGTCTTGCGTTGGTGGGATCCTTCGATCAACCAAAGGAGGAGCTCGAGAGTTGTTGCGTGAAGTAGGTAATGGATGAAAGTCGATGGAAAATCGAGGAAGGTTGAAGATGGATTGTGATGGATTTTCGCAGAGAAAACTCGATGAACCGATGAAGTTGATGGGATCGTATTCGCTGCGTGAACGTAGATGATGATGGGTTTCGTGGGATCCCCAGCCCTTCTCCTTCACGCCCTTTTTAAAGAGAAGGGAGGAAGCTTCAGGAATTTTGTTCGTTGAAGATGGATGGTGTGAAAAAGATGGGTTTGTTGCAGATCGAAGGTGGAGAGGAGAGGAGGGAGGCGCAGAAAGGAATCTGTTACTCTTTTATGATATTTCCAAAAAGAGGATTCTCTAAAAGAAGCTTTTTGTAAAAATGCTTTTCAAGTGAGGTTTTTAGCAAAAATCTTTTAAAAAGTTTTAAAAGCATTTGTTTTTCTCATAGTTTTCCCAATTTTTTGGTTCTTTGTGTTGTTTTTCTATTTTTTTTTGCATTTTTTAGAATAAAATCCTAAAGTTTCACGAGAAGACAAAGGTTAAAACTATTTTTTTGTGTTTTTGCAAAAATATTTACAAAAGGGAATTTTTCTGAGAATTAAAAGCTATTTTGAGAAAATTTCTTCAGAAAATGGGTTTATATATGGATTTTTTGGAAATATTTGAGGTTTACAACCTCACACTAAGAATATAGGGTCGTGGATCCAAGAGGATGCCGGATGAGCTGCCCGAGTCATTCGAAACCATTTTGGGTATTTTCGTAATTTTACATTAAAAATCGGACAACGAGGCTCAGATTTGGATTTAAAACACCGGGTTCGGCTCCGAAATCAATTTTGAATGGAATTTAATCCAGAAAATCCGAAGAACAACTGAAAATTAGGTTTGATTTTCTCAGAAAATGGGGTCAGAGGCAAAAAGGTCATTTTTACAAATTTTTTAAAATTTTGGGGTGTTCACAAACGTGAGAGTCAAACATTTCAACTTGTATCTGTTCTCAGCTACTTAGGATCACGAAGTTTTCCACTCTCCTTTTTGAAATGAAATTAAAAGTTTCAACTTACATCTAAGTTTCATCTACTAAGGATTGTGAAATTATCCAAACAACCTAACACATGCTCTTTTTCACTTTTTGAGCTCTTTTTTATGCTTTTGCTCATTTGCTTAGTTTTTCAAAAATAAAAATGTGCATATTCATATTTGCGATTCAAAATAAATTCTAACATGTATCTATCATCATTTCTTCGAAATCCGCATAAACAACCATAATTTTTAGATCTATGTCAGAAAAAATTTTCATGGGGCTTAAAAATCCTCTAAAAACATCAGATTTGAAATAACATTCATATAAGTTCAAACTCTTTCTTTAAAAACCTACTTTTCATGAGAGATGTGTAAACATGTGCAAGAACGTAAACAGAAATATCAAGGTGTGCAAACTACACCCTCCCCCATGCTTGAATGACACTGTCCCAATGACATTCCCCCATGCTTATATGAAACTAAGTGAATGCACATGAGAGGAAATAAGTGAGGGAAAAGAGTAGAAACAACTTGACATGAATTAAAAATGCACGTTCTATGAATATAATGAATGCAATGTATACATGACATGACATTAAAACCATGAATGAAACAAAAAGAACATGAAAAACTCATGAAAAAGTAAAAACAAAATAAAATCTATAAATTCTAAGCAAATCTAATAATATACAAGATATGGGTTGCCTCCCATAAAGCACTAAGTTTCACGTCCCCAGCCAGATGGATCCCTGGAAAAACCTTCATCGTCCATGAGATCAATGGACATGAAGTCAGGCTCAATCGGGCTCTCTCTATGAAAAATAGTGTCATCTGTGACACTGCGCACTGTGTTCCCATCCTGTCTACCTCTAAATGGCTCGAAGTGCCCAATCCAACTCAAACCACCTATCTGATTTTCAAGTAATCCTCGGTGATCCTCTTCGAGTAATTCATTATCCTTCTCCTGAGGTGGATCACTCAATAACCAAGCATAATCTGCTTCTACGAGGTCTTGAATGACATCAACCTCGAAAGAAGCTTCCTCTTCAGCAGGCCCCATAGCAACACGAAAAATGTTTAGCCGCATCTTCCTATTTCCGAATGACATATCCATCGCACCAGTGCGGCAATTAATGCACGCGTTGGCAGTAGCAAGGAAGGGGCGACCGAGAACAATAGGGGTCTGTTGTGGGCTATCAACTCCCTCCATATCTAATATCACGAAGTCGACAAGGAAATAACAATCCTCCACCTTGACTAAAACATCTTCAAGTATCCCTCTTGGGACCTTGATCGATCTATTTGCAAGTTGAAGAGTCATAGGTGTAGGTTTCATCTCTTTTAATCCAAATTGGTCATAAAAGAAACCCGGCAAGATGTTAACACTTGCCCCAAGGTCGAGCAATGCACGCCCAACAGTGATGTTTCCTATGACACATGAGATGATAGGAGTCCCTGGGTCTTTGAGCGTAGGCGGGGTTTGATGTTGTAATACTGTGCTCACTTGCCCAGTTAAATAAATCTTTTTCTGCACATGGGACCTCGACTTCCTTTTCTGCGTACAAAGCTCTTTGAGGAACTTTGCATATGCAGGGACTTGCTGGATGACATCTAGTAAGGGGAGATTTATCTGAACGTGTTTGAATATCTCAAGCATCTCTTGCATGTTCACTCCGAACTTACCTAATGCTCTCGGCCTCTCTAACGCCTCAGGAAAGGGGGCTTTAAGAATGTAGGATGGTGAAGGCTCAGATGGAAGAACCTTCTCGCTTTTTTGAGGTAAAACATTAGGGACATACTGCTTCTCACTTATCTTCTTTCTTTCTTCTGCAGCCTTCCTCGCTTGGTACTGCTTCACACTCCTAAGGGTTACTACTTGAGCCTGCTCTTGATGTGTATCTGTCATATGCAAGTTATGCATGGGTTCCTTTCCCTTAGAGTTGATAATAGGTTGGCTAGGCAGTGTCCCCTCACTTCGCCTGCTAAGCGCCTCGGCTAGCTGCCCCATTTGGGTCTCTAATTTTGCAATAGACTGAGTATGCGAGCTCAAGTTCGCCTTAATATCAAAAAATGCTTGTAGCATCTTGTCCTCGAAGGACTGACTATGCGAAGGTTCATGAGACTGGGGATGAGTATAAACAAGTTGGGCTGGGGGATAACTGGATCTTTAAAATCCAGGCGCATAACCGCCTTGACTGGGTTGACTCTGGGAAGGGTTAGGGGGTTGGATCTGTGAGTTGCGCCATGAGAAATTTGGATGGTTTCACCAGCCCGGGTTATAAGTGTTTGAAAATGGATTGGGTGCGGGCCTAGCAAAGTTTTGAGCCATCTGAGCTTGCTCTTGGACAAACTCAGGATATTGTGGCGCAACTGGGCACTTGAAGACATAGTGTGCAAGACTCGCACACAACGCGCACACCTGCATGGCAGGAGAGGGACCCAACAACAACTGATCTAATTTCTGGGACAGTTGGTCTACCTTGTTGCTCAACTCAAGGTTCATCCCTAACTCGAAAATGCCTGCCTTCTTAATGCTATCTTGTGCAGGTGTAGCCCTACCGAACCGTGAGGCTGTTGCATGGTGCATCGAATTCTCGCTCAATGTCTCAAAAAGCGACCATGCTTCATCCTCACTTTTGAGTATAAATGTGCCCCCACACGCGGCATAGACCATCTGACGGTTCTTCTCAGTAAGACCGTCATAGAAATATTGCACCAGTTGCCAGTGAGACACCTGGTGGTGGGGACACTTGCGGAGAAGATCTTTCAATCTCTCCCATGACTCATGAAACTGTTCTCTCTCAATTTGGGAAAAACTGGTTATCGCTTTACGAAACTGGTTTGTCTTACCAATTGAGAAATATTTCTTTAAAAATTCTCTTTGCATATGTTCCCAAGTGGTAATTCGAACTGTATCTAATGATTTTAACCAACTCTTCGCTTTTTCCTTCAGAGAGAAGGGGAACAGGGTCAACCTCATCGTGTCATCTCCAAAGTTGTTGATTCGCATTGTCGAGCAAATCTCTAGAAATTCGTCGAGATGACGATATGGGTCTTCATTACTAAGGCCATAAAATGAAGGTAGCATCTCGATCACACTGACCTTTATCTCAAAATGGTTTGCTCCTACATCAGGTCTTGTGATGCAGGAGGCTGGAGTGTAAGTGTTGGGCATGAAATACTCCCTAAGAGGAAGAGTAATCTGCTGATTCTCAGCCATGGTTGCAGATCTCTGGGCTCTCCTAATAAGGGACTCAGGGTCCTCAATCGGCTCTACCAGCTCGGGGTCGAGCGAGCGTCGCCCTTGCATACACCTCGTAGTAGACTGGTGTAGCTCACGTCCTAACTTTGAGTTTTCTACCTAACTAACGCACTAAGCGGCCAAACCACGCAAACCACAAAGCGAGTAGACTAAAAACAACAAAAACTAAACAATCACCACACAATTGCACATAATAGAGATTATGCAAAAGAAATATAAAATCTATGTGTACGGTACCAATCGTACACAGTCACCTCTAAGGGGATCCTAGTAGGTGGGCTGTGCAGAAAAGTAAGCTTGTCTCTACGATATGCACATACGTGGTTCTAAACCTAAATACAAACAAACACTAGGCAATAAAGTGAATACTAGTATTACGCTGTTCCCCGGCAAGGGCACCAAAAAATTGATGTCTTCTTTGAAATCGTTGTAATTTTGAAAAGATTTTTATATGTAAAACATGTGAAAACCAGACATCAAATAATAAAAACCGGTTCTCACTAGTGGATGAGACCGGGTCGAACTCAAGGAACGGGAATATTTCGTATTAAAACACACAATTCTAAACTATTCTTTATTGCCGAATTATTAAATGTAAAATGTACGAGAAAATTAAAAACAACTATTACAACAAATGAATACCCTTCGTAGAGGGCGTAAAAAGCGATATTTACAAACCCAATTAAATGCCTAAATTGTAAAATAAAAGAAAATCTAAACTATTCGTCTATCTTTATGTGCTTCGTGTCACAGATGCGCTTTAGCTCCACTCTTGTGCGATCCTGCACAAGTGAAAAGAACACGAGCAATACAAGATACTAATAGAGAATACCCTAATCAAAGTATACTAATGCTCAAATACTATGAACTATATAAACCTAATAACAATTCACTAAGCAATTTTAAGAACTAAATTTAAAATCAAAATCTTACTAACAACATTTTCTTTACTAAGTAGCTCTAATGATCAAGTACTAATTAAATGTAATTACTTAACTAACTGAATGAAGTTACAACTAAACTAACAATTATTTATCACTCATCTAATATCCAACAATGCAATTAACTAAACAACTAACAGAGCATTATTCACTTAACTAAAGGTTAATAGCATTGCATCCTATAGTCAATACAACACTCTTAAAATCCAATTCAATTAGTTTTTAAAATAAATCTTCAATTGATCTTAATAACCACAACACTCTCCGGAAATCCAACTAACAACAAATATCAACATACTTCCAGCAGTGAAGTTTAAAAGAGAATTGCAATGAATTTCAGCAAAAACAATTCAGTGAAAATCATTGATCAATTTTACTGAAATTTAACACACTATTGCAGTGAAATTCAATAGAGAATTGCAGTGAATTTCAGCAAAAACAATTCAGTGAAAATCATTGATCAATTTTACTGAAAATTAACACATTATTGCAGTGAAGTTCAACAGTAAATCGTGTCCGGACGATTACATTTCAGTAAACAGTATACAGTAAACATTGAATTTCAACAAAAACACATGATCATCGGCAATAGTGAAGTTCGCCTGAAAAGGAACAATAAAAATTACAGTCAGATTGCCAGATTTCTGATTTTCACGGTTTACATAGTTTACCCAGGATTTCCGGCAGCTTCACGGTGGATCTTAACAAGGATTCCTGATGAATATTGATTCCATAATGAATCGTGATAGAAACTCCCACAGTTTATGCAAGGAATTCCGGTAGATGCAGCAAATGTAAAGAACCACCGGAGATGCAGTGCTGAGCCACAATGTCAAATCGCCGGATAGATTAGGCAATCTATTGCTAGCAAAACATAGATGCCAGAAATCACTCACTCACCGGAAACAGTTCCAACCTTGATCGGAAATGTCAAATAGTATACATCCTCCACCGGAAAACAACAACAACGTCAGAAATCTTTACGAGAAATGTGAAGTGTCTGGCTTAAAAAGTGGATTCCGGCCAGCAACAGAGCTCAACAAAATTTTAATCGGCTGGAATTAATCCAGTTCTCTGATTGATACAGAAGATCATATTAGTTGATTGTCACTGGTAATCAAGTTCGATTGATTTGGGATACAATAGTCGTTGGAGTCTCAGGCACTGTTATCACTCAAATTTGGATGGAAATTCAATCCAGAATTTTGATCAATGCTGGAGCTTAGTAAATTGATGATCAGTCAAGCCTAAAAACTTCAGATAATCAATCAAAAAATCGATCAATGCTCACACAGGCAAGATTTCAATTGCCGGAAGTCAAATGATCTTATTCCATCGTGAGACAGATTTTCACGATGAATAAAAAAAAACATCTTGCGAAGCAGAGTGGATTCCGGCTAGTACTGTAAACTTACTCTTTACGATGATAGATTTCACATGATGCAATGATAGATGCACAAAATGCTTCAGAAAAGAAAAAAAATATGATGCACAATACAAGAAAGAAAAGAAAAAAAAAAACAGAAACATAAATTGCTACTTTTTTTTATTATGCAAATAAGAAGGAAAACTATGATGCACGATGATGGATCTCACATAATGTGATGATTTTTTTTCTTTTTAATTTTGAATTCAATGATCTAATCTACTATCTGAAAACTGAAATGAAAAGAAAACCAAAAATGAAAGAGGAAAAGAGGGAAGAACATGAAGATGAAAAGAACTTACTGTAAAGAGGGGTTAGAAGAGAATTTGGACTCCTCCCGTACACCGTCACCGGACTGAAGAAGAACCTCCACCGGAAAAGAAAAGAAGAGAGAAATAGGGAGAAGGGGAAGAAAGGGCAAGAAGAGGTGGAGGGGAAGGGTTAGGAAAGAGGGAAAAGGCATAAGAGAGAAGACCCTTTGAAATTCTCCCTACGTATCATATTTATAATTTTGAAAGTTTTTCCATAAGTCCATCTTATTTCAAAGAATTCTATTTTAAATCTTCTCCTAAAGAAAACTTATTTGCAAAACAACTCAAAATTGACTATGTTTTAGAAATTGTAAAACTAAGTCTATTTTAACTCTAATTTTTTTATGATTTTAAAAAATTAAACTACTACAATTATGTCAAACACTAAAATATGCATTAAAATGTAAAATAACACTATTTTTCATGCATTTTCTATTCTTATATTATTTTAGCACATTTACTCGAAACTAACATAAAATTGGGTTTTTAAATCATTTTCTCATGAAATCATGCATATTTTTATATGAAATATCCCTAAAATATATGCATGATCACCATCATTGTAATATTTTGTTCGACAGGCGCCTGTGAACACCCCAAATTTTTCAAAATCTTTTAAATATTCCCTTTTGCCCCTGATATCATTTTCTGAGCAATTGAGTCACTTTTAAATCTAAATTCCAGGTCATTTCTCAAGTTTTATTGAAATTAAATTCATTTTATATGTTTAACTTGATTTCAGATCCAGATCCAATGTTAAAATCCAAATCTGAGCTTCACTATCCAATTTTCATATTAAATTTTACAAAAATACCAAAAATAAATTCTAAAAATGTTCTGATAGTCGATCCAATATCCACTTGCATTCGAGACTCTATATTCATCGGTTTGAGGTTCAAACCTCGAATATTTCTTCAAAACCCCAGATCTAAACCCATTTTCTAAAGAAATTTTCTCAAAATAGTTTTAATTCTCAGAAAAATTCCCTTTTATAAATAATTTTGCAAAAACACAAAAAATTATTTTAATCTTTGTCTTCTCGTAAAACTTTTAGGACTTTATTCTAAAAATTGCAAAAAATGGAAAAATAACGCAAAAAAAACCAAAAAAAAATGGAAAATACAAAAAGAAAAAAAATAATAATAATATATATATAATAGAAAATAAACAAAAATCGGTTTTGAAAACCATTCTTTTGCAAAAACCTTTTTGAAAAGACCACCGTTTTGAAAATGTTTTCACAGGGAACCGCCTTTTGGTAAAAGCCCTTTTTACAAAATTTCTTTAGGGTTTCAGAAACCCTCTCTCTCTCGGTCCATCGCTTTCTCTCGCACACTCTCCTCTTCCCTCCATCGCCCCTTCCTTCCCACTAGATGGCCCTTGATCTCCAACTGAACTCCTCTCTCGAACCCTCCTCCTTCTCTTTAAAAGGAGAACACGCAGGGAAAAGAGGCATCCATTAACCACATCATCCGTCTTCACCCCCATTAACATCGAGCATACATCTATTTTTTATCGAATCCATCCATCTTTCACGCCAACCATCAAGTTCCTCTGTCCTCGCCTCCTTCATTTCTCCTTCCCTCTCTAGCTGGTTCTCATCTGCATCAGCTGAAGGAAATCAATTGATCATTCCAGTAACCAGAGGTAAATGGCTTATCCTTTTTTTTTTCTCTCCTCTCTCGTATCGCTCATCCCCATTGTTGCCTTACTGTATCTTTCATTTCTAGTTTTCTTCCCCCCCCCCTTTTTTTTCTTTTCTCTTTTCTTTTTTTTTTATTTTGCATAGAAATTTTATTTTATCGTTGTAATTTTTGCCTTTCGTTCCATCAAAAGGCATCAAGGGGTGGATCGACCTGCACATAGCAGGACCGATCCTCCTCCTAATGCAACACTAACGAAACAATAAGCGTTCCAACATCTCTTTGTGTTTTCATTTTTATACTGCAATTTCACTCTTGTTGGGTTGAGCCTATCAGATCCAATGATCTGATAGGGTTCATCTGAATCCTGATCCATTTTTTTTTATCAAACTTTGCTTTCGTTTTGACTTTCATGTGAGTTTCGGAATCGCCTATATGATCTCTGTTTTAACATTTGCTCTCTTGCCCCTGTTAGCTATCGTAATTTGATTTCCATTTACATGGTGGCTTCGGATAATTCGATTGTCGACTTCACATCGGCCACTATATCCTATATGCATCGCCATTCACTATTATTATTTGATTACCTCACAGATCTGCTAGTTTTTTTTTTGGCTTCAGATCTGCGTTGGAATCACATTCCACGCTCCATTCCCCATCCTTTATATTCTCTTTTCGGGATTGTGCATTATATTTTGATTTATCTTCTTCATTTGATTTCCTATTTTGGATAGCATTCGATTAGACTTTCAAGTATACTTTACTCATTGTATTGTATTCACTTTCATAGATATTACATTACTCATTGCATTTAAGGTTTTTGTAGTTCGACTTCTTGTTTTTTTTTTTTTCCCATCTGTTCTCATTTCCCCTATCTCTATAGACTTCTGTAGTTTATAATACATCCTCACTTGCATATTGTACCTTCACTCAAATTCATCCTTCATAGTCCACCCATTGTCCCATGCCTTAATCGCCCATTACCCTGGCCCTGCATGTAATCTCCTTGACAGATCCTTCATCAGGTATCTAAGGGACTACAAGGCCTCTGAGGTCTCGCAGGACCTTAGGAGGTTCCTCAACAAGTTGGTTAGGTCAGGTCCCTTTGAAAGAATTGGTCTCTATTGTGTATTTCACTATCCTGGTCATGCTCCTGGTGCTTTCTTTTCTGTTTTATGGTGTTTTGGGTGTGAGGGATTCTGAGTACATACAGACTGTGTATTTGAGGTTTTTTTTTTTATATGGACCCAGAGTGGATAGATTGGATGCTATGCTCTCATGGGGAATAAGGCATTGAAACAGGTTTTGTTCAAGTTTTGAGTGGAAATTATATGATTGGGATCAGCGTTGCATGATGGGAGAGGGACCACCATGCCCATCACATTTCCACCCAGGTAAGTCATATTATGAAAGAATCTAGCCAAGAATGGCCAGGACGTTCATACATCCATTTGTCAAAGAATTGAAAAGATTTCTGCAATAAATTCCATAAAAAAAAACTAGCTGGGTACAAGCTTCCAGCCTGGGTCAATTGGTTTGCAAAATGCTATAAAGCCATAGAAGTGGCAGTCGATGCAATGTTGTGACTGAAGTGAGATAACAAGTTGTTGCCTTTGCCTTCATGGTGTCTAATCACAGGTATTTTTACAGTAGTTCTGTAAGTAGCCGTAAATACTTCACTTCATTATAATTCCTCAATCAACATATTCATTATGAAACTATGTGTGATGATTTAAATTTACCTTGTTATATGTCATTCCCATTTCATTGTGATTTACCTTCATTTACACTTCATGAATGGAATGCTCAGGGAACCTGCAATCCACTGAATTTTTTTTTTTTGACATGTAGAAACCGCTTAGTATACACCTTCCATATGTCTCTATTCATGCCAATGGCCACCTCCCAACATTCATTCCCGGTATATGACAAGCATCTACCTACAAGTAGCACTATTCACACTGTCACCCATTCTATATCTAGATAAATGCATTGACGTTAGTATAACATCATTTTTGCTGGGATTTTACACAAGCATATACTGCAGCACCTACGTCTAACCCATTTTACAATATCTAGCTGCCTCCCATTTTTAACACTACAACACATCTTGTCACTAACCCACCTACTTCCTTCACTACACCCCTTTCACATTTTGACATCATTCCCTGTGCATTACTAATAACACCCTACCTTACAGCACAGGCATGCACCTCTTGCCAGTTGTACCCGGGCATGTTATCACCCCTTCCAGTCACATTTTGCATATCCATATTCTTATATCTTCACAGTCATTCTTACACATGAGCTTTACTGCATTTCCTCTAAGTTTGGAAGTAGAATTCAACTGTTGTAATTGAATATTGCGTGGGCTAATACTGAGTGTTAAACGTTAGTGCATAGTATGTTGGCCTTTGGCAGTCAGTATGCACGTTAGTAAGTTAGTGGATGTTAGCATTAATGAGTCGGTGTCAGTAGAGGGTGTCAGCATCGTGCAAGGTAGCTCACTTGTGTAGCATATGTTGTTAGTGTTATGTATAAGTTCTTGTAAATGTTTATAAATTACATTTTCAGCAATGATACTGATAGGATATAACATGTACAGTACAAGCAAAAACTGAATAGTGAGTATTTGTGAAAAGGGTTGGTGTATCAGCAACATGTAGATAGTAAGTCAGTTAGCTTTCGTTAGCATGTCTTATGTTATTACAAAGTGCTGGTATTGTTTGTGTTAGGATTGTGTGTGATGATGTCTACAACCATGGGTAGGTGGTTAAGACAATCAGTGAAAGTCATGATTAGCAGTAAATATGTGTCAACATTAACAGTCAATAGCTTGTTGAAAACTAACAGTGGGTGTTAGTATGGTATTGATTCCAGCTATGACTCCATCCCAGTCCATTTCCTGCTATGCTTCTAAACACCACCATTAGCAATCTCCCCTGTACTTCCTCACAGCAACAGCCTAGTATTCACTGTTTGCCTTGCCCCTGCTGTACAACTCATAACAGCACCATCCATGTTTAACATTCTTTAATACATTTTCACATCTTTATTCATCATCACATCATGTCACCAAGCCTCTTGCAACAGTCCATCACCTTCCATCACCTATGTTATCACTATATATACATCTGCCACTCACCTACTTTATATCCATGTTATATATCTATATATATATATACATATAAACACATTTGGCTATCCTTCTATACCTTAGATCATCCATGTTGTTTTGGGTAAGCACAAGGTAGGTATATGAGTGTCTCATCGCTTGCATCTCTGGAATCCATGTGATATGTGTCATTTCTCTTCTATTTTCCATACTAACCAAGTGTTTTGCAGGGAACAGGTAGAAAATGTTATTACTTGAAAATTGTAATTTCAATTTTAAAATGTTGTAATAAGTTAGATCTTAATGAGAATTTATATTTCCTGATCTGGATTAGAATGAATGAGCATATAAATATCATTTGTTGCATCATTTTTCCTTATTTCAAAAGTTTCACAAATGGAAACACGAATGGCATATGCACCATTCTAATAGGAGGTGATAAAATCCTAAGTTGATGATTTACACCAATGGCCATAGTCAGGATATGAACAAAACTTAGGATTTTCATCTTTTATGGAATAACATTAGATCCACACTGTATCTCTTTTCTGAAAATCATCATATTTTTAAATATTTTCTTCTTTTATTAGAGTTTAATTTAAAATTAACTCAAAATATATATCAATGGCCATAGTCAGGGTATATTCAGAGTTAATTTCATTTTAAACTCTGTAAAAGCATCAAAATATGTTTTATTCTTCACCTGAATTTAAATATAGATTATTATATAATACATTCAATGACCATAGTCAAGGATGTATTATATTTTTAATCTTATTTTAATTCATTTAAAGAATGAAATATGCTTTTCAAAATCAATTTTCAAATTCTTTAAATTCATTTCATCATTTAGGATAAAATTGCATCATATTTTCAAAAAACTTTTTCAAAAACCCAAGTGATTTTTGAACCTCTTCAAATTTCTATTTCAAATTCCAATTCTATCTCAAATTTCAAAGTCTGATTTGACTTTGAAATTCCTAAATCATTTTGTATTCAAACTTCAAAATTTCCAACTCCATCCAAAATTTAATTTCAAAGCTCAATTTAACTTTGGAGTATCTGATTCATCTTCTAATTCAAAATCAAGTTTATTTCTCTTATCTTCAAAAACAAAGTTTGATATTGATTTTGAATCTCAAAATCTGACCCTTCTTAAATTCTAAAGTCAATCTGGGTTTTCAAAACCCAGATCCATCTTCAAAAAGTCCCATTTGGACTTTTATCAGAATCCAAATCCAAAGTTAGATCTTAAAATCCCAACTTGGATCCAGATTTCCAAGTACCATCTCCACTTTTTGGATCTCAGATCCAATTTCACTTTAGGATCTAGAATTCAACTCCACTTTGGATCTCAGACTTCAGGTCCAAAATTCATTTTAGGATCCAGAATTCAACTCCACTTTGGATCTCAGACTTCAGATCCAAATTTTATTCTAAAAACCAGAATCCAGCTCTATCTTGGATCTCAGATTTTAGATCCAAGTTTCATTCCAGACTTCAGATCCAATTCCACCTTGAATCTCAGACTTCAGATCCAAATTCCAATCCAGAATTCAATTCCATCTTGGATCTCAGATTTCAGATCCAAATTTCATTCCAAATTTTGGATCCGGTTCCACCTTGGATCTCAGACTTCAGATCCAAATTTCATTCCAAATTTCGGATCTGGTTCCACCTTGGATCTCAAACTTCAGATCCAAATTTCATTTAGGATTCAGACTTTGGATTCAAACTCCATCTTAAATCCCAGACTTCAAATCCAATTCCAATCCTAGATTTCAAATCCAATTCCATTTTCAGACCTCATCTGAACTTCCTAAATCCATTTCTATCTTTTACCATTTGGATTTCTCAAGTCCATTCTGATTTCAAAATTGAAATTCAAATTCCATTTCAAATATTCATTTCCTTTTCTAAATCCAAATTCGAAGTCTATTTTCCGACTTTGAAACTTCATTTCCTTTCATTTCAAGC
Organism: Nuphar pumila; assembly: GCF_984573655.1. Lineage (NCBI taxonomy): Eukaryota > Viridiplantae > Streptophyta > Magnoliopsida > Nymphaeales > Nymphaeaceae > Nuphar > Nuphar pumila. The sequence continues at coordinate 85,634,301 of NC_143252.1, read as the reverse complement.
TTCAAATCATTCTTTCTCAAAATCAAGATTTATTCCTCCAAACTCTGATTTATTTCAAAGACTTAGAACTTCTCTGATCTATCTCAAGTTCTAAGTTAAGATTTTACCATTCGAAAATCAATTCTTCACTCCATTATCAAGTTCATCTCAGAATACTTGGAAATTTTCAAAACATCTTTTAAAAGAGCATACATCTTTGCATTGCACAAGCATGATTCTTTGTGCATCTAGATTTAGCATAAATTCTTAGATAATATTTAGGCAAAACAAAAGGCATAAATTCGATCATTGGTTTGATTACCCCTGGTAAAGGCACCAGGAACGGTCGAACCTCGTACCAACGAGCGAATCTCGTCTCTCCCAGTTTTCCCGCACTATATTTCAAAACGGAGGCGAGTAATTTTTCTAAATATTTTCAAATCAAGGTCAAGTGAGACCCCGCAAAAGAGTTCATCTTCTTCTCTTTCTTTTCTTTTCTCTTCTCTCTTTTTTTTCTGTCTTTTATTTTTTCTCCCTTCAAAAGGAGGAAAATAGAGGTTAGAAAAGGAAAAAGAGAAGGAAGAGAGAGAAACCACAAGTGAGGAAAAAACTTGCGATGATCACAGTGCCATACATTTCTCAATTCCGCAAAAATCTTATTTATAAAAAGGCATTAACAAGGCATTATTTGTGAACATCCACATTCTATGCAAAGGCGGCCACCCACAACGAGGGTGAATCAATACTACACCATTTGGCGATTTTTACCATTTCATTTCACACACATAACCACGTATGCATGTCTATATTTGCTTTGAACAATTGTGTGGTTTTCGTCTACGCCATGATAAGTCCACCATTAAGAAGTTGCCGGGTCATTTGGAACCCGCGTCATAGGCACTTATACAGCCCTTAAGGCTGTGGTCCGAAGCTTGCTAATCAGCCTACAATGTGCAACAAAACGAAGGGAAAACTAGCAGTGGGCTGGAGCTAACCAAGGCTGACTTACCAACCCAGCAGTTGCATCGGTGCCATGGGCACCTTGCGTACGCAGCAGGCCCAGTTTGGGCAGTGCTGCCGAATTGTGACAGCAACCAAGTCAAGGTGACAGCAACCCACGAGCTGCAGGGACCAAATCGAAGGAAAATATGGACAACAAGCTATGTTGTTCCGCAAACCGCAAGAGCCCAAAACCCTGGACCGAGTGGGTCCGATCCAAGGAGGGTACATGGCATGGGTCTCAAAGGAAAGACGACCCTGGGTCTGGACTGTTTAGTCCAGGCCCACGCTAGGCTAATGCAAACACTAGAAAGAGGTCAGGACTGTGCGTCCAGACCATGCGTGGCTCAGCCACACAAAGCCGGTCCAGGTCTGGACCGATTGGTCTAGACCATGGAGGGAGTGCTCAAGTATGAGCACGGTCTGGACCGTGCGAACATACCCAGGCTGGGCTCAGCCAGCACCACAGGGAAAGAGGTGCAGGCCCAACTGCCGGCACCCAGCCGCAGCCCAAACCGCTACATGGCTGCAGCAAGACTCGAGTGCCCAAACTGGAGGCGCGAGAAGGGCGGACGCCCAAACAAATTGAGCATAGGCCTTTGACAGGTCTGGACCAAATTCGGTCCAGACCGTGTTAGGCCAAGGCAAGCTGGTCCACACCCTCCCGGTTCAGTGGGTTCGACCAGAGTTCACACAAAACCAAAAGAGGGAATAGGGAAGGGGCGCCCAAGGTGACCTATTGTGGTCGGCCTGGGAAGCACCCTGCTGGACACATCCAGCCGAACCGAAAAAAAATAAGACATATGGCGAAGGCGTTCTGGGCCAAATGAAACAGAAATAAAAGAAGAAAGGGAAAATGGTGCGCACCACCATGGCTCGTCCCATTTAGCCCAAGCCAGCAGCACTCAAAGTGTAAGATACATGATTTTAATTTTTGATGTATATTGCATAATTATATGGAAATTGATGAATTTTTATGTGTAAGACCCACAATTTTTCAGAAAATATCTGAATAAAATTCATGAGGCATTTACCGGTAAAAATAGCATTTCTTCTCAGAATGCGAAACAAATCAATTCCTGCGAGCCAGTTATACTTAGGATATTCGTCGAATTGCGAATATATGCTCAAACACTCGGGAAGCCATGACTTCCTAACTAAACGAAATCAATAGATTCGTACGAGCCAACTTTCTTAGTTACGTCAATACGAAGAAAATGGCGTACTCAGAATTTTTCGGAAAAAATCGCCGGAAACCCGAAATCCTTGCGGGACCCACGGAAATATTGGTGGGACCCACAGAAATATTCCTCAGAAAATATCTGGTGGGACCCACAAAAATATCCCATGGAATATCCAAGTGGGCCCCACACCAAGGAACCTCTTGGAATTAAAAAGAAGCCAAGGGGGTAGAAGGGGCATGAGAAAATCCAAGAGGAGGTGGGCTTGGGCTATAAATAGCCCTCCCCACTCTCTCTCTTCTCATAAAAATCGACCCCCCTCTCTCTCTTGCCTTCTCTCTCTCTCCTAAACCTCCCCTACCTAGCCTAGCCCACCTGAGCCCACCTGACCTGGTCTGAGCCTGCCTGACTTAGCCTGAGCCTGCCTGACCTGGTCCTAACCCACCTGACCTGGGTCTGAACCCACTTGACCTGGTCCAAACCCAGTTGACTTGACTTGAACCTAGTTGGGTTTAAAGTCAAAGTCAAAGTCCTTTTTGGTCCAGATTCCGGTTTGGATTTCTGAACCCAGACTTAGCCTACTTGAGCTGAGTTCGAACCTACTGAACCCAGTTGACTTGGATTGAACCCTGTTTGGTTCAAACCACTTAGGTTGAGTAGCTTGACCTGCTCTACCTCTTTCTCAACTAAGTCAGCTTCATCTGACTTAGTCTGACCTCTCGAAGGAAGGCTCGAAGCCAAAGAAGCAACCCGGAGTCGTTTCTTCCACGATTTGAAGTAAGTTCGCTTCGTTGATCCATCTCTCTCAAGTATTTGACTGTTTGTATATAGAATATACTTTCTGAAGTAGTATCTTGCTTTAGTTCTTGATTGAGCCCTTTTTGGACACTTCGGTGTTCACCCGCTCGTCTCGTAACTATCGTCAGATATATCTATGTTCAAACACGCAGTATTTGCGTTCTTCAAAATGGTATCTCGCTTTAGTTCTTGGTTGAGCCCTTTAGGACACTTCGGTGTTCACCCGCTCGCCTCGTAACTATCGTTGGATGCGGATCTAGGTGTATATCTGCTGATTCTGCCGACGCGTCTTATATCGCACAGGCTATGTAATTTACCTTTGCCGTCGCGTCGTATGATGCCAAGGCTCCTGCATTCTGCAATGTATTTACTTACGCCGTTGCGTCGAACGATGCCAAGGCTTCTGCTTTGTTATATATGTAGAATATTTCGTTCAGTTACACACCCTGAACAATAGTATATGCATTTCTTTACGCCGCCGCTGTATAAAGCACAGGCTTCTGCTTATACTACATATATAGCGCATAAATGAGCGTTCAAATGGAGATCAAACTCCAAATCGCCCATGCGATTCCTTGACCGCTCCTCGTTCAAGATTCTGCTTGACGAATGAAGCCCCTATTGGAAAGGCTTCGGTTTTTGGCAAAATGCTCTTTACGTAATGACTAAGTCAATTTCGTATGGCGTGGCTATGGCCAAGGGTTCCTGCAACCTTGATGGATGCAAAGTACGCACAACGGTGCACATCCATTTCCCGAATTAAGCGTGGCGATTTCCTACCAAAGAGGGGAGATGCCGCTGAAATGGATAAAAGAAACGCACGCTTTCTCCGTAAAAGAGAGGAAGTGCTGCTAAAATTTCTAAAGAAGCTATGAATAGCTCAGAAAGAACGTAGCAGGATACTCTGACATATAGCAGAATGCTACCCAGTTCATGGTTTGCCCTCTACAACGTAGAAGGGTTCGTCGCATCACTGCCGGTAGAGCAGGGGAGGTGCTGACGAAATGGTTGGCAGAAGAGCTGCCGGAACCAATGGAACGGCATAATGATGTCCGTTGATGGAACGATGCCAGATCGGCTCGTATCCTTGTGCCTGCAAGGGCACCTTGCTCGTAAGGGCCGCTGAGCCGGAGTAGAGGTTGCGCCTTGGCTAGGTTTGGACTCGTTGCGTAAAAATACGCCGAGTAGCCGATCTATTTAGATCGAGTCATATGCATGCTCATTGAGAATGGTTACACAACCAGACTCGTAAGGGCCGAAGAGCCAGAGTGTGTTGTTTCCACCCAAAGAGGTGTGATGCTCGTGGTGGCTGAAGTGCCAAAGAGCGGTGTTCTGCATGCATATGAATAAGACTTAAGGTCGCACATACCCCGCGGTTGAAAATCGTGTTAGGGGTACCCCCTCAGTAATGACTGTGTTGGGGCAGACTGAATGGGGTCGGGTACATACTCCCGTAGTGCTGAAAGCACGGGCTGCCTAAATGGCATGCAGATTCTGTCCAAGTAATTGTAAGACTGGCAGACCCCTTCAGGAATTATGCTCACTGTGAAATGACAGTGATGGTACAGCCTTGAGTGACATGTATTTTACTTTGGACCTGATAGAGTCCACGATGGCCTCAGTCACTCATGGGTTTTGGGGTCGTGGTTATCCTTAAGATCTAAGGATTGAACCCAACTACTGCAAGTAGAGGATGCATCCGAATATGGGCCTAGTAGGATTCTCCCAGTTGAAACACACTGCCCTACTATGGATAGGGTCAACAGGCCTCTGGGGTATCTAAAATACATAGAATAATCAACCCCCAGAACGTCGCGTTGATGCCCGGACAATAGCTCTACCTGCGTACCAAAGGCGGGAGCGGTTAATTATCAAACAATGCATTAGTTCTAGGTATAGCGATGCTTTGAATGTATGAGTGGATGACGTGTTGAGTCAGTCCTGCATAACCTTTGTGAAGGTGTCATGTTCAGTATACTACTGGACCGACTGGGCAAAGACCCGTCTTGTATCCGCACGACTAAGCGAAGCTCGAGGAGTTGTCCTTAGATGCGTGGGATACGGATGTGCCAAGTATGAAGACTTGAGCTAGACATCACTTTGAGACCCGAAAGAGGTCATGGCTAAGTCGTGGAGACTTAAGCGGCTATTCAAATCACAGCCCTGAAAAGGCTTGCTCTAAGTCATGAGGACTCGAGCGGATGTTCAACTCATAGCCCTGAGGAGGCTCTTGCGATATACGCTAAGTCTTGGAGGCTTGAGCGTCGTTATTGCGCATTGCGACCCTGAGTGGTCATTATCGTACTTAAGTTGAATGGATGTATGACTGCATGCTTACCAGACCATCAGTGGTTCTGACCCCGTTTTATGGGGATTTCAGGTGTTGAACCTGCGTGGCGATATGCGGAGCAAGGCGGCATCGAGTTCCAGGGTTTCTCTAGACAGAGTTGTACTGCTTCCTTTTATTGAACCTACACTACTTTTCTAAGCAGTAGTGTTGTAATAAACATGAGTTTTCGATAAAATGGAACACCTTGGTGGTCAATGAATTGCTTGGCCACATACCTGCAACGTGCTCGGAGTTTTCTAAAACCGACGACTCATTATCGTCTTATTCCGCTGCTAAAAGCTTTTCTAAGTTCCGCTGCAAAGAAAAAAAAAAAGAAATTCATGAAAATTTTAACTTAGCTTTGTTTTGGAAATCCGGGGCGTTACAGAATTGGTATCAGAGCATGAGTCTGAGAAACCTGGTTCAAGATCCGTCATGGTCCCGATATCGCACTGTAAGTATATGTTTTTATACTTTGGTTCTGATCTGGGTGCATCTTTGTATAGATGGCAACTAATGACTCGCGTGGATACTGCTATCGCTGCAAGGTCATGCACGATGAGTGGATATGCTCGTATGAAGTCCAAGACTGCCAATATTGTGGCGAAGATGGGCATTCCGCCAACGAATGCCAAAGGAAATATACCGCCGATATGGGTCGGCGGGCTTCAAAGGGTCTCAGGGATGAGACTTGCGTGTCAGTGGACCGCATCACTCTAGTGTTGGGAGCAACCATACCTCAACATCTTTTGATGAATTACCAAGGCTGAGGGATTTTGATTTGAACTTCCCTGCAGAAGTCTATCACTCGCCAAGCTACCATCCGGCATCACATATGCCGAGCGTAAATGGCAGGAACAAAAGAGGGGATTCTTTCTGTTCGCCAATCATTATTCCAGACTCCCAGAGTCTTGATCTTGCTGACTGGGAAAGTGGACTGGAGTCTCTCATATATCCCCAGTATTCGCTTGCTAGTGCGGAAGTGCCGCCCAAGCCAAAGCTAGTAGTGCCTGCACCAAGGCCATGTGGCAATAGATGGACCTTTTGGAGTTCGTCTTCATCAAAGAAATCCAAGTCTTAAAGAGACTGGTGATGTTTTGGAGTCAGTAGACTCATGTATATAGTTTCTCAATGCCTAAAGTCTGCCAGTGCGGCATGACGTTTTGTTTAAGGCGATGCTTGTGTAAATGTGATGTATATTAAGTAAATAAAGCTTTTACTTCCTCATATACATCGAGAAACTAAAAACAAGTGCTTGTGTGTGCATAGATAAATGGCTCCTACGATGAGGAGAACCATACCAAGCGAGGAGTCCCATACGCAAGGATTCCTGTTGGAGACACTCAACAACCTGGTTACCGCCATCCGTGAAACGAGGCCAGAACCAGTCGCACCACGAAATGAGCACCTGGGAGGAGTGACTTATGAGAAGTTCCTCAAGCTTGACCCGCCAGTTTTCATTGGCAGAGCCGATCCTGAGCTCGCGGAGAGTTGGATCGAAGAGACAGAACGTGCCTTCTTAGTACTGGGAGTACCAGAAGAGAAGAAGACCAACTTTGGCACGTATCGATTAAAAGATAATGCACGGAAGTGGTGGGATACCACTAAACTTATCCAGTTCTCACAAGTCGAAGTCATTCCTTAGACTGACTTTTGGAGGACTTTTATGGATAACTACTTCCCGTTGCATTCCAGAAACAAGAAAAAGATGGAGTTTCTGGAGTTGGAAAAGGGCGGTATGAGTCTAATGGACTATACCACCAAATTTCAGAATCTAGAGCGCTACTGCTCTCGATTGTTCGAAACAGACCAAGAAAGGGCCGACAAATATGTGAATGGTCTGCGCGAAGGGCTGCGATCTCGAGTGATAACAAGCATGCCTTCGACTTTTCAGGCTGCGGTAGCAGCAGCTTCAAAAATCCAAGAGGACTGGGCACGATCTAAAGTGATCGTAGCAAAGAAGCCCATAGTGAATGGTGGGAATCGTAAAATGACGTTCCCAAGTGGCCAGGGTTCACGACAACCCTTTCAAAAGAAGAAGTTCCAAGGAGGGAACAACACTCAGCAAGTCGTGAGGCCAAGACAGAACACAACTCTGAATGGTCAGCCGTCCAACTTCAGCTGCCCAAGGTGTCATATGAACCACCCCGGAAAGCCATGTCCTCGTGACATTGGTGGGTGCTTGTATTGTGGCAAGATGGGCCACTTTATAAGGGATTGCGCCAAAAAGGCTGCAGATGAACAGAGGAGTAGTGCCGGATCTGCCGGACCCTCTCGACCAGCACCACAATGTTCTCAGTTTCAACGACCTCCACCTAGAATAGAACAAAGGCCTGTTGCAGGTTGTGTATATGCTGTAACGACTGAACAAGTCGAAAATGGTGACCTGATTGAAGGCACCGTACCTGTTAATGGACATGCAGCTTACGTCTTGTTTGATTGTGGTGCTACTCATACGTTTATCTCTGACGATTTCACCGAACAACTCCATGCTTCGGTGCAACCGATTGATAAAATGATCGAAGTATATAACCCGTTGGGTTCACGCACCAAATGTATCCGGTGTGTGAAAAATTTGGATATTGAGATAGCAGGGCAACACTTGCCTACCGACGCCATCCTGATCGATATGATACAGTACGATGTCATTCTGGGAATGAATTGGTTGGCTCAGAATAATGCCAAGATTCTGTGCCGCGAGGGCAGAGTGATTCTATCTCGACCCGGATTGCCTAAGATGGAGTACCGGTTATCCAAACCAGTTCCACAGAAAAGGCTCATATCAGCACTTAAGGTACAAAAATACCTTAGGAAGGGTTGTGTGGCCTTCCTGTTGAGTCTCTCGGTGGAAAAATCCAATGACCAACCCCTTGAGAGTTTGGAAGTGGTGCGGGAGTTTCCCGATGTGTTTCCTGAGGAATTGCCAGGACTTCCGCCACTTCGTGAGGTTGAATTTGGAATTCAATCCTTACCTGGAACTGCGCCGATATCCAAAGCCCCGTATCGAATGGCGCCAGCTGAACTCAGTGAGTTGGAGTGTCAGTTGGAAGAACTGATGGAACAAGGGTTCATCCATCCTAGTGTGTCACCGTGGGGAGCCCCGGTACTGTTTGTAAAGAAGAAGGATGGATCCCTTCGGTTATGCATCGATTATCGGATGCTTAACCAGGCAACTGTTAAAAATAAGTACCCGTTGCCTCGGATTGAGGACTTATTCGATCAACTCAGAACAGCGAGGGTGTTCTCCAAGATCGACCTCAGGTCTGGGTACCATCAGCTCAGAGTAAAGGAAGAGGATATACCCAAGACTGCCTTCAGAACGAGATACGGCCATTATGAGTTCGTAGTAATGCCCTTCGGACTCACTAATGCGCCTGCTGCCTTTATGGATCTAATGAACCAGATATTCAGACCATATTTGGATAGCTTTGTCATCGTCTTTATTGATGACATTCTCGTATATTCTGAGAACAAGGAACAACACGTGGAGCACTTGAAAATCGTCTTGAAAACCCTTCAAGATAACCAACTCTATGCTAAGTTTTCAAAATGTGAATTCTGGCTAGATGAAGTGATGTTCCTTGGTCATGTGATCTCGAAAGATGGAATTGCAGTAGATCCTGCGAAGGTGGAAGCAGTGATGGACTGGAAGCAGCCAGAAAATATCACTGAGGTTCGTAGCTTCCTTGGACTTGCCGGATATTATCGGAAGTTCATACAAGACTTCTCCCGAATCGCCGTACCGATGACGAAATTGCTGAAAAAGGGAGTCAAGTTTGAATGGACTGACCAGTGTAAGGAGTGCTTTGAGGTTCTCAAACAGAAGCTTACCACTACCCCTGTCCTTACCTTACCTTCTGGTCAGGGAGGCTTCGTGGCATATACCGATGCCTCAGGAACGGGTCTGGGTTGTGTGTTGATGCAGCATGGCAAAGTAATCGCCTATGCGTCACGACAGTTGAGGGTCCATGAGAAAAACTATCCAACCCACGACTTGGTGCTTGCCGCGGTAGTGTTCGCGCTTAAAATCTGGCGACACTACTTGTATGGAGAGAAATTTGAGGTCATGTCGGACCATAAAAGCCTAAAATACCTCTTTTCTAAAAAAGAACTCAATATGCGGCAACGACGATGGCTGGAATTCCTCAAAGACTATGAATTCACGCTTTCCTATCACCCTGGAAAGGCGAATGTTGTAGCAGATGCCCTTAGTCGCAAGGCTGTTGGCACTCTGGCCAGCCTAACCGGACAATGGAAGTTGATGGAGGATTTCGTCAAGTGGAAGCCATTTTTGGCTGATTCAGGTAGAATCCAAATGTCATGTTTGACGATCCACATTGAGTTCCTCGATCGCATCGTAGCCGAACAGTTCAAGGATCCCCAGTACTTGGAATTGAAAGCTCGTGTTGAAAAGGATGACACTTTCTTCCATTTGAAAGAAGATGGAGGAATATGGATGGAAAAAAGGATTTGGGTTCCAAATAACCCTGAGCTAAGACAGGAAGTACTCCAGGAGGCTCATAATAGCAAGTACACCATTCACCCTGGAGGTACGAAGATGTTCCAAGATTTGCAGAGGAAGTACTGGTGGAAGGGTATGAAGCGTGATGTGGCTACGTTTGTCTCGAAGTGTTTGATCTGCCAGCAAGTTAAGATCGAACATCAGCGACCTGGTGGAAAGATGCAACGGATCGAGATTCCAGAATGGAAATGGGAAGGCATTACGATGGATTTCATCGTTGGATTGCCTCGATCCAAGAGACAACACGATTCGATATGGGTGATCGTGGACAGACTCACCAAGTCTGCTCACTTCTTGCCAATCAACACTCGATACTCAACTGAACGATTGGCGGAGATCTACATTCGGGAAATCGTTAGGCTCCATGGAGTGCCGATTTCGATCATATCTGATCGTGACCCGAAGTTCACCTCTCACTTTTGGGAGCAGCTTCAGAAAGCCCTGGGGACGAAACTCAAGTTCAGTACAGCATTCCATCCCCAAACAGATGGGCAATCAGAACGAACCATACAGACTCTTGAAGATATGCTAAGAGCCTGTATGCTGGAATGGAAAGGTGATTGGGATTCCCACCTAGCGTTGGCTGAATTTGCTTATAATAATAGCCACCACGCTAGCATTGGGATGGCGCCGTATGAAGCCTTGTATGGACGACCCTGTAGATCACCGATCCATTGGGGTGAAGTGGGTGAGCGAACCTTGGACTCTCCCATTGTGTTGCAGCATTATACTGAGCAGGTCCACATGATCAGAAAGAAGCTACTGACTGCTCAGAGTCGACAGAAGAGCTACGCCGATCAGCGGCGTAGGGTACTCACTTTTGCGGTTGGAGATAAGGTTTTTATCAAGGTCTCTCCAACCAAGAGTGTGTTTCATTTTGGAAAGAAGGGGAAGCTCAGCCCCAGATTCGTTGGTCCCTTCGAAGTTTTGAGCCGGATCGGAGAGACTGCCTACCGAGTAGCATTGCCACCACAATACGCGCAAATACATGATGTATTTCACGTATCAATGCTTAGAAAGTACGTTCATGATCCTTCTCACGTCATTCAACATGAAGACATTGACATCCGAGAAGATATGACGGTAGAAGAAAGGCCAGTGGAGATCGTGGACCGACGGGAGCAAGTGCTAAGAACGAAGGTCATTCCACTTGTTAAAGTGAGGTGGCAGCATCATGGAATCGATGATTGCACTTGGGAGCCCGAATCGGATATGCGGGATAAATATCCTGAACTCTTCACCTTGTACTCTTAGCTGAATTTCGCGGATGAAATTTCTTTAAGGGGGTAATGATGTAAGACCCGCAATTTTTCAGAAAATATCTGAATAAAATTCATGAGGCATTTACCGGTAAAAATAGCATTTCTTCTCAGAATGCGAAACAAATCAATTCCTGCGAGCCAGTTATACTTAGGATATTCGTCGAATTGCGAATATATGCTCAAACACTCGGGAAGCCATAACTTCCTAACTAAACGAAATCAATAGATTCGTACGAGCCAACTTTCTTAGTTACGTCAATACGAAGAAAATGGCGTACTCAGAATTTTTCGGAAAAAATCGCCGGAAACCCGAAATCCTTGCGGGACCCACGGAAATATTGGTGGGACCCACAGAAATATTCCTCAGAAAATATCTGGTGGGACCCACAAAAATATCCCATGGAATATCCAAGTGGGCCCCACACCAAGGAACCTCTTGGAATTAAAAAGAAGCCAAGGGGGTAGAAGGGGCATGAGAAAATCCAAGAGGAGGTGGGCTTGGGCTATAAATAGCCCTCCCCACTCTCTCTCTTCTCATAAAAATCGACCCCCCTCTCTCTCTTGCCTTCTCTCTCTCTCCTAAACCTCCCCTACCTAGCCTAGCCCATCTGAGCCCACCTGACCTGGTCTGAGCCTGCCTGACTTAGCCTGAGCCTGCCTGACCTGGTCCTAACCCACCTGACCTGGGTCTGAACCCACTTGACCTGGTCCAAACCCAGTTGACTTGACTTGAACCTAGTTGGGTTTAAAGTCAAAGTCAAAGTCCTTTTTGGTCCAGATTCCAGTTTGGATTTCTGAACCCAGACTTAGCCTACTTGAGCTGAGTTCGAACCTGCTGAACCCAGTTGACTTGGATTGAACCCTGTTTGGTTCAAACAACTTAGGTTGAGTAGCTTGACCTGCTCTACCTCTTTCTCAACTAAGTCAGCTTCATCTGACTTAGTCTGACCTCTCGAAGGAAGGCTCGAAGCCAAAGAAGCAATCCGGAGCCGTTTCTTCCACGATTTGAAGTAAGTTCGCTTCGTTGATCCATCTCTCTCAAGTATTTGACTGTTTGTATATAGAATATACTTTCTGAAGTAGTATCTTGCTTTAGTTCTTGATTGAGCCCTTTTTGGACACTTCGGTGTTCACCCGCTCGTCTTGTAACTATCGTCGGATATATCTATGTTCAAACACGCAGTATTTGCGTTCTTCAAAATGGTATCTCGCTTTAGTTCTTGGTTGAGCCCTTTAGGACACTTCGGTGTTCACCCGCTCGCCTCGTAACTATCGTTGGATGCGGATCTAGGTGTATATCTGCTGATTCTGCCGACGCGTCTTATATCGCACAGGCTATATAATTTACCTTTGTCGTCGCGTCGTATGATGCCAAGGCTCCTGCTTTCTGCAATGTATTTACTTACGCCGTCGCGTCGAACGATGCCAAGGCTTCTGCTTTGTTATATATGTAGAATATTTCGTTCAGTTACACACCCTGAACAATAGTATATGCATTTCTTTACGCCGCCGCTGTATAAAGCACAGGCTTCTGCTTATACTACATATATAGCGCATAAATGAGCGTTCAAATGGAGATCAAACTCCAAATCGCCCATGCGATTCCTTGACCGCTCCTCGTTCAAGATTCTGCTTGACGAATGAAGCCCCTATTGGAAAGGCTTCGGTTTTTGGCAAAATGCTCTTTACGTAATGACTAAGTCAATTTCGTATGGCCTGGCTATGGCCAAGGGTTCCTGCAACCTTGATGGATGCAAAGTACGCACAACGGTGCGCATCCATTTCCCGAATTAAGCGTGGCGATTTCCTACCAAAGAGGGGAGATGCCGCTGAAATGGATAAAAGAAACGCACGCTTTCTCCGTAAAACAGAGGAAGTGCTGCTGAAATTTCTGAAGAAGCTATGAATAGCTCAGAAAGAACGTAGCAGGATACTCTGACATATAGCAGAGTGCTACCCAGTTCATGGTTTGCCCTCTACAACGTAGAAGGGTTCGTCGCACCACTGCCGGTAGAGCAGGGGAGGTGCTGACGAAATGGTTGGCAGAAGAGCTGCCGGAACCAATGGAACGGCATAATGATGTCCGTTGATGGAACGATGCCAGATCGGCTCGTATCCTTGTGCCTGCAAGGGCACCTTGCTCGTAAGGGCCGCTGAGCCGGAGTAGAGGTTGCGCCTTGGCTAGGTTTGGACTCGTTGCGTAAAAATACGCCGAGTAGCCGATCTATTTAGATCGAGTCATATGCATGCTCATTGAGAACGGTTACACAACCAGACTCGTAAGGGCCGAAGAGCCAGAGTGTGTTGTTTCCACCCAAAGAGGTGTGATGCTCGTGGTGGCCGAAGTGCCAAAGAGCGGTGTTCTGCATGCATATGAATAAGACTTAAGGTCGCACATACCCCGCGGTTGAAAATCGTGTTAGGGGTACCCCCTCAGTAATGACTGTGTTGGGGCAGACTGAATGGGGTCGGGTACATACTCCCGTAGTGCTGAAAGCACGGGCTGCCTAAATGGCATGCAGATTCTGTCCAAGTAATTGTAAGACTGGCAGACCCCTTCAGGAATTATGCTCACTGTGAAATGACAGTGATGGTACAGCCTTGAGTGACATGTATTTTACTTTGGACCTGATAGAGTCCACGATGGCCTCAGTCACTCATGGGTTTTGGGGTCGTGGTTATCCTTAAGATCTAAGGATTGAACCCAACTACTGCAAGTAGAGGATGCATCCGAATATGGGCCTAGTAGGATTCTCCCAGTTGAAACACACTGCCCTGCTATGGATAGGGTCAACAGGCCTCTGGGGTATCTAAAATACATAGAATAATCAACCCCCAGAACGTCGCGTTGATGCCCGGACAATAGCTCTACCTGCGTACCAAAGGCGGGAGCGGTTAATTATCAAACAATGCATTAGTTCTAGGTACAGCGATGCTTTGAATGTATGAGTGGATGACGTGTTGAGTCAGTCCTGCATAACCTTTGTGAAGGTGTCATGTTCGGTATACTACTGGACCGACTGGGCAAAGACCCGTCTTGTATCCGCACGACTAAGCGAAGCTCGAGGAGTTGTCCTTAGATGCGTGGGATACGGATGTGCCAAGTATGAAGACTTGAGCTAGACATCACTTTGAGACCCGAAAGAGGTCATGGCTAAGTCGTGGAGACTTAAGCGGCTATTCAAATCACAGCCCTGAAAAGGCTTGCTCTAAGTCATGAGGACTCGAGCGGATGTTCAACTCATAGCCCTGAGGAGGCTCTTGCGATATACGCTAAGTCTTGGAGGCTTGAGCGTCGTTATTGCGCATTGCGACCCTGAGTGGTCATTATCGTACTTAAGTTGAATGGATGTATGACTGCATGCTTACCAGACCATCAGTGGTTCTGACCCCGTTTTATGGGGATTTCAGGTGTTGAACCTGCGTGGCGATATGCGGAGCAAGGCGGCATCGAGTTCCAGGGTTTCTCTAGACAGAGTTGTACTGCTTCCTTTTATTGAACCTACACTGCTTTTCTAAGCAGTAGTGTTGTAATAAACATGAGTTTTCGATAAAATGGAACACCTTGGTGGTCAATGAATTGCTTGGCCACATACCTGCAACGTGCTCGGAGTTTTCTAAAACCGACGACTCATTATCGTCTTATTCCGCTGCTAAAAGCTTTTCTAAGTTCCGCTGCAAAGAAAAAAAAAAAGAAATTCATGAAAATTTTAACTTAGCTTTGTTTTGGAAATCCGGGGCGTTACATTATGTATTGGCAATTTTATGAAAATTTGCTTATTTTGAGAATCGGGTAAAATCGCGTAATTTTACGTAAAAAGAGCAATTTTGGGAAATCTAGAGCGAATTAACTTCCAAAACTTTTAGGGTAAGTTTGGAATAGGGTTGTAGTAATACACCCCAAATTTGAGATCCGAACGATGAAGAAACCTCGTCAGTGCATGTGAATTACGAGTTTTGATCTACGATTGGACGCGAATCTTAGAACGCTTAATTCTAGCAAACAAAAGATGATTCCTCAAGAGGCAACGTCCATTCTATGTTAATTAGGGTTATAAAGAGAACTAAATAATTTTTTGGTATTAAATTATTATTTTAATGCATTAAATAAGTATTATTTTGAGATATATACAATATGCGATTTTGGATTTGGATTCAGAGCATTTAGTGGATCCAAAACCCATGGACGACCCCTATAGTGGATGTCCATGGCCATGGTTGACCATCTGGTCAAGGGCTGACCAGCTGGATGGCATTTTTGAAATTATCTTGCATGGATTTAAAAAGGAGGCCTTCATTGGCCATGTATCTTTTCCAACACCCTCATGATGAAGCCTAGGCTCCATCATGAGGGGCGCCATTTTCAAAAGGGAGCCATGGGGCTGGCACCCCATGGAAAATTTGAAAAGTTTTTAAAAAAGTTTCAAACTCTCTAAACCTATTGGACACGTTGGGTGGCAGCCAAGGGCGCCCCCTTGTAAATTGTTTAAGTATTATGGGTTTTTAAAAGTGGCATTTTTGAAAGTTTCTAAAACCTTTTTGAAAGAACAACATGCATTGGTTATTGGGGGGCATGGAGCTCTCCAACCCTCCATCTTGGAGGGATTAAATCCCAGCCGTCCAACCTTTTGTCAAGCCTCTATAAAAACTCTAGAAAAAAAGGGGCCCTCTTGTTTGGGCGACTTTTCTTTCTCACTTACTCACTCTTCTCTCTCCCAAACCTCTTTCTTCTCTCTTGTTCCCTACTTCCAGCCGTGGAAGCTCCCTTCTTGGCGTGAAGGAGTGCAGTTGTGTATCTTTCTTCTTCAAGCAACTAAGGTGAAGACTCACCTTACTTCGTTATGATTCTGGATCGATATGAAGCCAATGGTGCTTTGCATGAATGCATGCAAGCCCAAATGGCGGATTAGCTTAGAAGTATAGTTTTAAATCTTGAATCCTCATAGTTTCGCATTAGCATTGTGCTGCATGTATTTACAATTGGTTTTCTTTCGATTTCTACTTTGTTACTTCTAATTATGCTTCATTTTCCTCCATGCATGTTAGTTGCTCACTCCATTACGATAATGTTGTCTTGTTTTATATCTTTTTTTCTTTTTCTGTGTTGGTTCATGGCGTTTTCATCTTAGGGGTGTGCTGGACCGAGCTGGGCTCGTCCAGCTTATACCCAATTCGTTAGGCCCTTTCTCTCTCTTTGAGTGCTGGAGCACCGGTTGGTGTGCTCCAGCTGATTAACTCATTCTATTTCCTTTGTTGTACTCTCTTTCTTTTGGGTTTTTGGCTCAACCCAGTCCCAGTCCATTGGGACTAGTGTTGCAGCCAAGCTCTTGGTCGGGGGTCACGACGTGACCACTCCCTTTAGGATGTGTGAAGGCCAGGCCGCCGGAACATGTTGTGTTTTAATCTTTTGCATTTCTTTTTTTTTTGTGACGGTTTTTCTTTTGGATCCAAGGAGTGGAACAGGTTGGGCCGACCTTGGGCATGCCCAGCACTCCCTTTTACCAGCTGTGAACTGAGCGCTTGGGCTCTGGTTCACGTTGGCTAGGGTGGCTTAGTCTGGTCCAGTGGACCAGACCCCTGGTACCGTCCAACTGCGCTTAGGATTGGAGTTGGGTGCAGTGTGGGTGGCCCGCGCGCCCAGCAAAAGCATTTAAAGAAATTTTTATATATGTATTAATATATCTCTATATATATATATATATGTTAACGTTGTTACTTTCCGGCATGGGTTGGTTCAGACCCGCACTGTAACGCCCCAGATTTCCAAAACAAAGCTAAGTTAAAATTTTCATGAATTTCTTTTTTTTTTTTTTTCTTTGCAGCAGAACTTAGAAAAGCTTTTAGCAGCGGAATAAGACGATAACGAGTCGCCGGTTTTAGAAAACTCCGAGCACGTTGCAGGTATGTGGCCAAGCAACTCATTGACCACAAAAGTGTTCCATTTTATCGAAAGCACATGTTTATTACAACACTACTGCTTAGAAAAGCAGTGAAGGTTCAATAAAAGGAAGCAGTACAACTCTGTCTAGAGAAACCCTAGAACTCGATGCCGCCTTGCTCCACATATCGCCACGCAGGTTCAACACCTGAAATCCCCATTAAACGGGGTCAGAACCACTGATGGTCTGGTAAGTAGGCAAACACCTATCTATTCAACTCAAGTAAATGCATAGACCACTCAGGGTCGCAGTTCGTAATACGACGCTCAAGCCTCCAAGACTTAGCGTATATCGCAAAAGCCTCATCAGGGCTATGAGTTGAACATCCACGCAAGTATTCATGACTTCGCATAAGCCTCTTCAGGGCTGTGAGTTAGAATAACCGCTTAAGTCTCTACGACCTAGCCTTGACTTCCTCAGAGTCACGAATGGATGTCTAGCTCAAGCCTTTATGCTTGGCACATTCGTATCCTACGAATCTAAGGACAGCTCTCCGAGCTTCACTTAGTCGTACGGATATCAATGGGGTTCTTTCCCAATCGGTACAGTAGTATATCGACCATGACACCTTCACAAAGGTTATGCAGGACTGACTCAACAACGTCATCCACTCATACATTCAAAGTAGCTGTACCTAAGCTAATGCTTTGTTTCGATAATTGCACCTCCCCCTGGGCTTAGGGGACTCATATCCGGGCAACAACGCGACGATCTGGGGGTTGATTATTCTATGTATTTTAGATACCCCAGAGGCCTGTTGACCCATTCCCCCTAGTAGGACGGTACAACATACCGGAAGAGATCCTTACTAGGTATCCGAATGCATTCTGCTACTGCAGTAGTTGGGTTCAATCCTTAGATATTTAAGGATAACCACGACCTCCATACCTCTGAGTGACGAAGGCCATCAATGAACTCTATCAGGTTCGGGTGAAATATATGTCACTCAAGGCTGTGCCATCACCGTCTTCCTCGGTGAGAAATTCTGAAAGGGGCCTGCCGGTCTTACAATTACTTGACGAACATTGCATGCCTATAGAGCAGCCTTTGAGAAGTATGTACCCGACCCCAATCAACCACACGGTTTTCACCGTGGAACAAAGGTTTTATTCATATGCATGCTTAACTCTGCTCTCGGCACTTCGGCCTTGACGAGCACTTCACCTCTTTCAGTGGAAACAACACACTCCGGCTCAGCGGCCCTTATGAGTCTGGTTGTCTGATAATTCTCAATGAGCATGCACATGACTCGATCTCTACGGATCGGCTACTCGGCGTATTTTTACGCAACGAGCTCAGGACCTCGTCAAGGTGCTATCACTACTTTGGCGCAACGACTCTTACAAGTATGGTGCCCTTGCAGGTGCCAGGGAGACGAGTCATTCTGACATCGTTCCAACAAAGGACATCATTGTGCCACTTAACTGGTTCTGGCAGCTCTTCTGCCAACCATTCTGTCAACACCTTCTCTACTCTACAGGCAGTGGTGCGACGAACCTTTCTACATCGTAGAAGGCGTTCCATAAACTGGGTAGCACTTCTGCTACGTTCTTTCTGAGCCATTCTTAGCTCCTTCAGGAATTTCAGCAACACTTCCTCTCTTTAACGGAGAAAGCGTGCGTTTTCTTTTATCCATTTTAGCGGCATCTCCCCTCTTTGGTGGGAAATCGCTACGCTTAACACGGGAAATGGATGCGCACCGTTGTGCATACTTTGCATCCATCAAGGTTGCAGGAACCTTGGGCCATAGCCAGGCCATACGTAATTGATTTAGTCTTTACATAAAGAGCATTTTGCCAAAAGGCGAAGCCTTTCCAATAGGGGCTTCATTCGTCAAGCAGAATCTTGCACGAGGAGCGGTAAGGGAATCGCATGGGCGATTTTGGAGTTGATCTCCATTTGAACGCTCACTTACGCGCCATATATGTAATATAAGCAGAAGCCTGTGCTTTATACCACGGCGGCGTAAAGAAAATGCATATACTATTATTCAGGATGTGTAACTGAACGAAATATTCTACATATATAACAAAACAGGAGCCTTGGCATCGTTCGATGCGACGACGTAAGTAAATACATTGCAGAAAGCAGGAGCCTTGGCATTGTTCGACGCGACGGCGTAAGTAAATGCATAATCGGAAGTACAGAAAGCAGGGAGCCTTGGCATAATATGACGCGACGGCAAAGGTAAATTACATAGCCTGTGCGATATAAGATGCGTCGGCAGAATCAACAGATATACACCTAGATCTGTATCCAACGATAGTTACGAGGCGAGCGAGTGAACACCGAAGTGTCCTAGAGGGCTCAACCAAGAACTAGGGTGAGATACTATTTTGAAGAACGCATATGCTGCGTATTCGAACATATATATCCGACGATAGTTACGAGGCGAGCGCGTGAACACCGAAGCATCCTAGAGGGCTCAACCAAGAACTAAAGCAAGATACTACTTCAGAAAGTATATGCTATATACAAACAATCAAATACTTGAGAGAGATGGTTTAATGAAGCGAACTTACTTCAATTTGAGGAAGAAACGACTCCGGTTGCTTCAAATGCTTTGAACGAGGCTCGACTTCGAAAAAGGATCAACTTCGAACTTCGGACGAAAAAGGACTTGGACTTTGACTTTGAACCAAACCAGGTTCAAGTCAAGTCAACTAGGTTTGGACTTAGGTCAAGTAGGTTCAGACCTAGGTCAGGTGGGTTAGGACCAGGTCAGGCAGGCTCAGACCAGGTCAAGCAGGCTCAGGCTAAGTCAGGCAGGCTCAGACCAGGTCAGGTGGGCTCAGGTGGGCTAGGCTAGGTAGGGGAGGTTTGGGAAAAGGAGGAGAGAGAGAGGGGTTGACAATTTTTAGAGAGAGGGGGGCTCCTCTATTTATAGGAAGTGAAACTTGGGCCCCAAGTTTCACTTTTACCCTTATACCCTTTGGCTTTTCAGAAATCCCTTCCATGGAAGGTGCTGGAAGGAGCTGGAAGGTCTTGGAAGATGCTAGAAGGTGCCAGAATATTCTAGAATATTCTAGAACATTTTCTGAGAAATATTTCTGTGGGTCCCACCAATATTTTCGTGGGTCCCACCAAAATTTCGGGTTTTCGGTGATTATTTTCCGAAAAATTCTGAGTATGTCATTCCCTTCGTATTGACGTAACTAAGAAAGTTGGCTCGCAGGAATCCTTTGATTTCGTTCAGGTAGGAAGTTATGGCTGAAATTCCACTAGAGGGGGGGTGAATAGTGAAATATGATTATGATCGATAAAATAAACTAATTAAGCAATAAGGCACAACACATAAAACACAGAAGTTATACTGGTTCGGTCAATATCCAGACCTACATCCAGTCTTCAAGCAAACCACTTCAGATTCCACTATAACATCCGAGTTACCGGATAAATAGTACAACACCCTCTTCCCAAGAGGTCTTCTTCTCTTAACAGAGAAGGGCAACACCCTCTTCCCAAGAGGTCTTCTTCTCTCAACAGAGACGGGCAACACCCTCTTCCCAAGAGGTCTACTTCTTTAAACAAAGAAGGAATACAGTGGATAAACAGAGTTACAATACTTCTTATAGAACCTTCAGAATGATATGAATGCACGAATGAAGGATTCTAAGAATGTTCTGTTTGTCACTCAGAGGATACTCTTTGTCAAAGAGCTAGACTTGACTTTTTCTCTTTTCTCTTTCTTTTTCAAGGCTCTCTTTTCAAATCACGAATAGAAATTTTTCTCTTTGTAAGCTCACACGTCTATTCCATTCCTCTTCTTTGAATAGTTTATGTGTGTGTGTTTATATAGCTTATAAAAAGTAGTCGTTACATTTTGGAATTGTAACTTTTTGAAATGTGAAATGTTAGGTCATTTCAAAACCATCTTTTAGAGAAGTTCGAGAATGCCTTTTTCCATAAAGGTGAAATAGAGGGTACACTAGTCGTTGTATTGTTTTAGGTAATACATATTTTATGTAAAAAGTCTATTTCTTACAATAGTACATTTGAACGTTGGGTTGTAGTTTTGTCTTTATTCTAATTAATGATTTGAGGTACATTAGTACTTCTTTACTTTAAATGAGTGTAAGTACTATGAGTGCTTTGAGATATTTATTTGTACATAGTCATGTCAAGTGTATTCTTTATGTAGTGTATTTCAAAATCTCCAGAGAGAATGAGGACCAAAAAGAAGGTCGACATTCTTTGAGAAGGATATTTAACAAGGATTTGTTACAGAAGGCATTTAATGCTTTGTAGAGAGAATGATGACTTCAAATAGGTCGACATTCTATGGTTATGAGAAAAAGGTAACTAGAGTCCTTTTTAAAAAACATATTTGTTTTTCTTATGTGTAGTCGATTTATGTTTTTGTCTTCTTCTTGTATTAAGAAACATTTCATTAAAGAAGATAACTTAAGTCTTTTCAAAAACATATTTTATTTGTTTTTCTTATGTAGTCGATTTTATGTTTTTGTCTTCTTCCTATAAAAAATATTTCTTTAAAGAGGAAAACTAGAGTCTTTTCAAAAACATATTTTATTTGTTTTCTCCATGTAGTCGATGTTATGTTTTTGTCTTTTTCCTACATTCCTTTTTTTTTTATGTTGTCTTGTATATAGTGTAAGGTACAATGACAAAATGTCTTTTTCATAAAAGGTTGTAAGAAGGTACAATTATTATATGACAAAATATCTTTTTCATAAAAGGTTGTAAGAAGGTACAATTATTATATGACAAAATATCTTTTTCATAAAAGGTTGTAAGAAGGTACACTTATTGGTTTTCAAAAAAGGAGCTTTTTGAAACTATCGTATACTTTTATGATATAGTGTTTATGAATGAGTATGTAATATGCAATATGCAAGTTCCTGAAGGTTCTGTTACATATGACTCTAAGGAAGAAAAAAAATCTTCATCTTGAGGTAGCCGATTTCTTCATTTGAGCTTTAGGAAAGCATGGCTCATCAAGCTTTTTCTTCAAGGAGTATGATTGCACCATAGTTGTACTTGAACAGGAAGTCTCCATCCTTATGGGTGAGATATCCTTGCATCAAATACTCGTTAGATTTAAGGCAAAACATATTCAGTCATAATATAACATTATTTCAAGAGAACATATTATCATATCATATAAAATCAAATAAGACAGTGTATCATATTATGTGACATCAAAACCGAGTTTCTCAACATTCTCCCCCTTTTTGATGATGACAAAATATGCTCCCCCTGTCAAAAAGACATTATGCATAGAAATAATAATATGATAAAAAAGGTGAAATAATGTTTAAAGAGAGAATATTTCTCCAATAATGGAGACAGGTTTTCTCCCCCTTTGTCATGGACAAAAAGGAGGGATAAGAGTAAAAAAAATATTACAGACCGAAAGTATTTAAAAGTTATTACAGACCAAATAAAAAATGAGGCTATCTCGAAGGTGAAGAAGGTGAATGATGTCTTTTTGTAATCGTTGTAATTTTGAAAAGATTTTTAAATGTAAAACATGTGAAAACCAGACATCAAATAATAAAAACCGGTTCTCACTAGTGGATGAGACCGGGTCGAACTCAGGGAACGAGAATATATCGTATTCAAGTACACAAATCTAAACTAATCTTTATTGCCGAATTATTTGAAATGTAAAATATTCAAGAAAAGTAAAGACAACTAACTATTACAACAAATGAATACCCTTCGCAGAGGGCGTAAAGTGCAATATTTACAAACCCAATTAAAATTCTAATTCTAAATTTAAAAGTAAAAAAAAAACTTTATTCTTCGTACTTCGTGTCACGTAATCTCTTCCACTCCAGTCTGTGCTATCCTGCACAATTCAAATGAACACGAGCAGTATACGAGATAAAAGTAAAAATTATACTAAACAAAGTACACTAAAAAAAATTTCTAAAAGATATCATGAAAGGAAGCTAATGACAATTAACTAATTAATTCTAAGACTAAAAATAGTATCCAAAAACTAACATCATATTTCTTTACTAAGTAAACTAATTACTAATTAGCTAAATATTCTAATTACAAAGCAATTACCATTGCTAATTATTTCAAATCAACTAATTAAACCTAAATTCAAAACAACTAATTAAAAGTAATTACTAATCAACTAGTAACATATGTTCAAAAATTAACACTACTGATCATTCATCAAATATGTAGGCCAGATATTGCTTAGAAATTGAAAAGATGACCGATAATCAGATTAATCAAGAAACCAGCAGTTCTACAAAGCTCAAAAATCAATGTTCAAGTAGCAATTTATTCATTCAATCAAATGCTCTTTAATACACTCAAACTAACATTTTTAGATCTTATACATTCAGAAATCAATAGTTTGATCTAAAACAGACATCTGATTAATGCCAAAAGTCCATCAATCAACCTTCAAACAATAATCACCAAAGATTAGGAACAGCTACACTTGCTGAAAACATTTTTTTTCAAAATAATTCTTTGCCGTGAAAATGAGAAAAAATACAATATCAACAATTCACGATTGAATCACAATACACGACCTCACACAGGTGAGTTCGGTTCCCACCATTTCAGGGAGCTAAACCACCAGAACTTCCGGCGAATCCTCCACCGGAACTCTCAATATCTTCCACCGAAAAATCACAACAGCCCACCGAAAATCACAACAGCCTACCGGAACTCTCAACAGCCTCCACCGGAATTCTTCAACAGCCTACCGGAATTCTTCAACAGCCTCCACCAGAATTCTTCAACAGCCTCCACCGGATTTAAACTCAGTTGTGAAATAAATTTCACGGTGGCTCCAGAAGAAAAACACTTGTTTACATCTTCACGATAAATGTGAAGTGATATTTTGCTTAAAATAAAGGATTCTAACCAGAAACAAAGCAGTTTGAATTAGCCGATGATCAAATTCAGTTGGTTTGGGAAACTATCACCGCCGGATTCTCAGTTACGGTGATAACTCTGAATGTTAATGGAAGAAACTCAATCCAGCACATCGAACAACACCAGATCTCAGCAGATCAAATGATTGTGTTGATTTTTCACACAAACAAGTACTAATCCGATAATCAAATGATCGCCGGATTCTCACATTTAAATCCACCGAAATTTCAAATTGAAATCATCGGATTCTCAAATTTTTACCAGAACAGTAACATCATTACTTCAGATTTCTGGATTCCAGTAAATGTTTCACTATTATCAACATACGCAGCATTATCCCTCTTTCAGATGCCAATCGTGACAAGATTTCACGATCTGAATAAGAAAATTCCGGCAACTTGACAAAATTTCACGATAGAAATTTCCGGTGGCTAGATGTTGAAATTTTTTTACAGCTGATGATCAACATTTGAAATCCATGGAATCAATTAATATGTTCAGCAGTCAAATTGCTGGTAGAATCAAAGCCTTTATCAGAATCATTGATCGGATTCAATGATTATCCGATCGATGCCAGCAATTTTCCTCAAATGATCTTAAAAAAAAAACATAATTGCTGTAAGAAATGCAGATCGATCTAGATTTTCAATGCTTAATCTAATAAATTTCTAACAGATCAAAGAGCAAAGCATGAATTTAATTGATCATATTTTTGATTTTCTGATGATTTGATGTTAATATAGCAAAGAAGACACGATTCCTAATACAGTAAACTAAAAAGAAAAACAATTCAAATACAGTAAAAACACTTCAACGATTCACAGATTTTGAGAATGTTTACAAACTGGAAATTTCTAAATCTAAAACAACATGTTCTTTTTTTTTTCTCTAATGGAATTTGAGTTCTAAACATGAAAACAACAATTCAAAGAAGAAAATGAGAAGAATAGGAAGAAGAAGAAGAGGAGGAAAAGAAGAAGAAGAAGAAGAAGAACTTACCGAATTGGAATGATTAGAAGAGAGGTTGGAATCCTCTATCTTGCTTCAGCCATTGCCGGAATTCTCCACCGGAAAGAGGATGAGAAAAAGAGGGGAAATTAGGGAGAAGAAGAAGAGGTAAGAAGAGGTGGAGAGGAAGGGGAAGAAGAGAGGGCTTGGGCAAAAGAGAGAAGACAAGCCTCTCTTCCCCCTACGTATGATATTTATAATTTTGAACTTTTCTCCATAAGTCCCTCTTCTTTGTAAAATTACATTTCAAAAACCTCTCTTCAAAAAGTTATTTACAAAACAACTCAAAATGACTATGTTTTAGAAAATACAAAACTAAGTCTATTTTAACTCTAATTTTTTTTTTGATTTTCAAAAACTAAACTACTACAATTATGTCAAACACTAAAATAGGCATTAAAATGTAAAATAAAACTATTTTTCATGCATTTTCTATTTTTAAATCATTTTAGCACATTTACTCGAAACTAACATAAAATTGAGTTTTTAAATCATTTTCTCATGAAATCATGCATATTTTTATATGAAAAATCCCTAAAATATATGCATGATCAAATACCCTCATGCTTATGTTTTGCTAGTCCTCGAGCAAACTAGAAAAATGCACGAAATCAAACTATCACCTAACTCACTTTCGTAGGAATCACGGTTGCATTTAGCTCATGTAACAAGCCCTTTCAACCCCTGGGTTACCCCAGTGGACGAGTAAGGTCTCGTGAGGGTTTGCAGTGACGCTACCCACAAACATCTCTGTCATGTATGCATAATATTACACATCCTCATAAGCAGTAGGTAATTAAAGACATTATTTTCACAAATATTTCCTGTTATTTCAAAATCACAATATAATTAGAATCTTTTATGTACCACCACAGAAAAAGAATTTCTTTCACTTTTCTAAATTATCACAATTATTTATGTTTTATTCTTAGAAAATCCAATAAAAACATATTATTATTTACTTATCCTCACTCATATGTTTTCTGCACAGGTTTTCTCAATCACACTTCTAAGCATTGAACTTTTCTTTCTTTTTAAGCTCTTTTATCTCTTTTTTTCTTTTCACGCTTTTTCTTTTTGCGCACTTATTTTTCTCATATAGCTTGCGTGTGGTCTGCTTTTATGCCTTGTGCAATGTCAATATCTTCTATACTTTTTCAATACATACCAAAAGATATCAACTAAGACATAAAAGTGACTTCATTCATTCACCTTTATAACTTGAGAGTCAAATATTTCAACTTGTATCTGTTCTCAGTTACTTAGGATCATGAAGTTTTCCACTCTCCTTTTCGAAAATGGAATTAAAAGTTTCAACTTACATCTAAGTTCCATCTACTAAGGATTGTGGAATTATCCAAACAACCTAACACATGCTATATTTTTTTCTTTTTGAGCTCATTTTTATGCTTTTGTTCATTTGCTTAGTTTTTCAAAAATAAAACTGTGCATATTCATATTTATGATTCAAAATAAATTCTAACATGTATCTATCATCATTTCCTCGAAATCCGCATAAACAACCATAATTTTTAGATTTATGTCAGAAAAAATTTTTGTGGGGCTTAAAAATCCTCTAAAAACATCAGATTTGAAATAACATTCATATAAGTTCAAACTCTTTCTTTAAAAATCTACTTTTCATGAGAGATATGTAAACATGTGCAAGAACGTAAACAGAAATATCAAGGTGTGCAAACTACACCCTCCCCCATGCTTGAATGACACTGTCCCAGTGGCACTCCCCCATGCTTGAATGAAACTACGTGAATGCTCATGAGAAAAATAAATGAGGGAAAAGAGTAGAATAACCTGACATGAATTAAAAATGCACGTTCTATGAATGTAATGAATGCAATGTACACATGACAAAACATGAAACCATGAATGAAACAAAAAGAATATGAAAAACTCATGAAGAAAACTAAAAAGTAAAAACATAATAAAATCTATAAATTCTAAGTAAACCGAATAATGTACAAGATATGGGTTGCCTCCCATAAAGCGCTAAGTTTCACGTCTCCAGCCAGA
Organism: Nuphar pumila; assembly: GCF_984573655.1. NCBI lineage: Eukaryota > Viridiplantae > Streptophyta > Magnoliopsida > Nymphaeales > Nymphaeaceae > Nuphar > Nuphar pumila. The sequence continues at coordinate 85,607,386 of NC_143252.1, read as the reverse complement.
CGGATCCCTGGAAAAACCTTCATCGTCCATGAGATCAATGGACATGAAGTCAGACTCAACCGGGCTCTATGAAGAAAAGAGTGTCATCTGTGACACTACGCACTGTGTTTCCATCCCTTCTACCTCCAAATGTAGTATCATGACTCTTTGGACATGAAGAACAAAGATTAGTCTCATCTGAGAGACTGGTCAAGAATCGAGAGTCTAGGACCGACCGAGTATCAATGAATGCTACTTCAGACAAGTGGTGAATATGATCAGGCTTGACTTGGTCAAGCACCTTCTGCATCTGTACCTCTTGCTTACTCAAAACGATTGGTGATCCTAAAGGCTGAGAAAATGGGGCTTTATATGATGAAAATGTATGCTGTGAGTAAGGCCCCTTCTGTTGAGGTATCATGGAGATCGACTCGTCAGTAGAAATGATATGAGGTTCATGAGTCGATTCCTGAGTAGAGTGACACGCCTTCCCATACTGAAGGGATGTAACAGATTTGACTTGCTCATGATGTGAATCAGTGGGTTGCAAGTCAAATGACATGGAATCCTCTCCCTTGGATGTGACAACAGAATGACTAGATGGGTTCCCCTCGCTTTGCCTACTGAAAGTCTCAACCAATTGTCCCATTTGAGTCTCTAGCTTGGCTATTGACTGCGTATGGGAACTCAAAACTTGTAATATCCTATCTTGGAAGGATTGACTAAATGAAGGCTCATGAGGATGGGGTTGAGGATAAGCATGTTGGGCTGGGGGATGAACCTGTGAAAAAATGGGGTGCGAGTAACCTTGTGAAGGGTTACTGGGTCTATACTATGTCTGAGAGGGCTGATGGGATAGGGGAATGGATTGGTTTCGCCAACCTTGGGCAGCATTCACCTGCTTCTGAACAAATTCAGGATATAATGGCGCTGCTGGACAATCTGAAACACAATGTGCAGGGCTAGCACATAGCTCGCACACTCTTTCTACTGGATTTCTCGAAGAATTGGCTAGGAATTGATCTAACTTCCTAGTCAATTGGTCAACCTTGGTACGCAATTCTAATTCGGACCCAACTTCGGAAATCCCAACCTTCCTAGGACCACTAGGCAGAGATGTAGTCCTATCGAGCCGTGAAGACAAATTATGATGCATCGTGTTTTCACTCAAGGTCTCAAATAGAGACCACGCCTCATCTTCACTCTTGAGCATAAAAGTGCCCCCACAAGACGAATCAACCATTTGACGATGCTTTTCAGTAAGCCCGTCATAAAAATACGGCACCAACTGCCAACGAGGCACCTGGTGATGGGGACACTTGCGGAGAAGATCTTTCAATCTCTCCCAAGACTCGTGAAATTGTTCTCCCTCAATTTGATAAAAGCTGGTTATAGCTTTACGAAACTGGTTCGTTTTACTAATTGGGAAATATTTTTTTAAAAATTCTTTTTGCATTCCTTCCCAAGTAGTAATACGAACCGTCTCAAGAGATTTTAACCAGTGCTTGGCTTTATCTTTGAGAGAGAATGGAAACAAAGTTAACCTCATAGCGTCGTCTCCAAAATTATTGATTCGCACAGTCGAGCAAATCTCAAGGAATTCGTCGAGATGACGATATGGGTCCTCATTGCTAAGGCCATAAAACGAAGGTAACATTTGAATCACACTGGCCTTAATCTCAAAATGGCTCGCTCCTACATCAGGTCTCGTGATGCAGGAGGTGGGAGTATACGTATTTGGCATGAAGTACTCCCTCAAAGGACGGATCAAATGATGATCGTCAGCCATTGCGTACACCTTAGAGTAGACCGGTGTAGCACACGTCCTAACTTTGGGTTTTCTACTTAACTAACGCACTAAGCGGCCAAACCACGCAAACCACAAAGCGAGTGAACTAAAAACAAAAACTAAACAAACACCACGCAGTTACACATAACAGAGATTATGCATAAGAAATATGAAATCTATGTGTACGGTACCAATCGTACACAGTCACCTCTAAGGGGATCCTAATAGGTGGGCTGTGCAGAAAAGTAAGCTCGTCTCTAAGATATGCACATACGTGGTTCTAAACCTAAATGCACACACAAACACTAGGCAATAAAGTGAATACTAATATTACGCCGTTCCCCGGCAACGACGCCAAAAATTTGATGTTTTTTTGTAATCGTTGTAATTTTGAAAAGATTTTTAAATGTAAAACATGTGAAAACCAGACATCAAATAATAAAAACCGGTTCTCACTAGTGGATGAGACCGGGTCGAACTCAGGGAACGAGAATATATCGTATTCAAGTACACAAATCTAAACTAATCTTTATTGCCGAATTATTTGAAATGTAAAATATTCAAGAAAAGTAAAGACAACTAACTATTACAACAAATGAATACCCTTCGCAGAGGGCGTAAAGTGCAATATTTACAAACCCAATTAAAATTCTAATTCTAAATTTAAAAGTAAAAAAAAAACTTTATTCTTCGTACTTCGTGTCACGTAATCTCTTCCACTCCAGTCTGTGCTATCCTGCACAATTCAAATGAACACGAGCAGTATACGAGATAAAAGTAAAAATTATACTAAACAAAGTACACTAAAAAAAATTTCTAAAAGATATCATGAAAGGAAGCTAATGACAATTAACTAATTAATTCTAAGACTAAAAATAGTATCCAAAAACTAACATCATATTTCTTTACTAAGTAAACTAATTACTAATTAGCTAAATATTCTAATTACAAAGCAATTACCATTGCTAATTATTTCAAATCAACTAATTAAACCTAAATTCAAAACAACTAATTAAAAGTAATTACTAATCAACTAGTAACATATGTTCAAAAATTAACACTACTGATCATTCATCAAATATGTAGGCCAGATATTGCTTAGAAATTGAAAAGATGACCGATAATCAGATTAATCAAGAAACCAGTAGTTCTACAAAGCTCAAAAATCAATGTTCAAGTAGCAATTTATTCATTCAATCAAATGCTCTTTAATACACTCAAACTAACATTTTTAGATCTTATACATTCAGAAATCAATAGTTTGATCTAAAACAGACATCTGATTAATGCCAAAAGTCCATCAATCAACCTTCAAACAATAATCACCAAAGATTAGGAACAGCTACACTTGCTGAAAACATTTTTTTTCAAAATAATTCTTTGCCGTGAAAATGAGAAAAAATACAATATCAACAAATCACGATTGAATCACAATACACGACCTCACACAGGTGAGTTCGGTTCCCACCATTTCAGGGAGCTAAACCACCAGAACTTCCGGCGAATCCTCCATCGGAACTCTCAATATCTTCCACCGAAAAATCACAACAGCCCACCGAAAATCACAACAGCCTACCGGAACTCTCAACAGCCTCCACCGGAATTCTTCAACAGCCTACCAGAATTCTTCAACAGCCTCCACCAGAATTCTTCAACAGCCTCCACCGGATTTAAACTCAGTTGTGAAATAAATTTCACGGTGGCTCCAGAAGAAAAACACTTGTTTACATCTTCACGATAAATGTGAAGTGATATTTTGCTTAAAATAAAGGATTCTAACCAGAAACAGAGCAGTTTGAATTAGCCGATGATCAAATTCAGTTGGTTTGGGAAACTATCACCGCCGGATTCTCAGTTACGGTGATAACTCTGAATGTTAATGGAAGAAACTCAATCCAGCACATCGAACAACACCAGATCTCAGCAGATCAAATGATCGTGCTGATTTTTCACACAAACAAGTACTAATCCGATAATCAAATGATCGCCGGATTCTCACATTTAAATCCACCGAAATTTCAAATTGAAATCATCGGATTCTCAAATTTTTACCAGAACAGTAACATCATTACTTCAGATTTCTGGATTCCAGTAAATGTTTCACTATTATCAACATACGCAGCATTATCCCTCTTTCAGATGCCAATCGTGACAAGATTTCACGATCTGAATAAGAAAATTCCGGCAACTTGACAAAATTTCACGATAGAAATTTCCGGTGGCTAGATGTTGAAATTTTTTTACAGTTGATGATCAACATTTGAAATCCATGGAATCAATTAATATGTTCAGCAGTCAGATTGCTGGTAGAATCAAAGCCTTTATCAGAATCATTGATCGGATTCAATGATTATCCGATCGATGCCAGCAATTTTCCTCAAATGATCTTAAAAAAAAAACATAATTGCTGTAAGAAATGCAGATCGATCTAGATTTTCAATGCTTAATCTAATAAATTTCTAACAGATCAAAGAGCAAAGCATGAATTTAATTGATCATATTTTTGATTTTCTGATGATTTGATGCTAATATAGCAAAGAAGACACGATTCCTAATACAGTAAACTAAAAAGAAAAACAATTCAAATATAGTAAAAACACTTCAACGATTCACAGATTTTGAGAATGTTTACAAACTGGAAATTTCTAAATCTAAAACAACATGTTCTTTTTTTTTTCTCTAATGGAATTTGAGTTCTAAACATGAAAACAACAATTCAAAGAAGAAAAGGAGAAGAATAGGAAGAAGAAGAAGAGGAGGAAAAGAAGAAGAAGAAGAAGAAGAGAAAGAAGAACTTACCGAATTGGAATGATTAGAAGAGAGGTTGGAATCCTCTATCTTGCTTCAGCTATTGCCGGAATTCTCCACCGGAAAGAGGATGAGAAAAAGAGGGGAAATTAGGGAGAAGAAGAAGAGGTAAGAAGAGGTGGAGAGGAAGGGGAAGAAGAGAGGGCTTGGGCAAAAGAGAGAAGACAAGCCTCTCTTCCCCCTACGTATGATATTTATAATTTTGAACTTTTCTCCATAGGTCCCTCTTATTTGTAAAATTACATTTCAAAAACCTCTCTTCAAAAAGTTATTTACAAAACAACTCAAAATGACTATGTTTTAGAAAATACAAAACTAAGTCTATTTTAACTCTAATTTTTTTATGATTTTCAAAAACTAAACTACTACAATTATGTCAAACACTAAAATAGGCATTAAAATGTAAAATAAAACTATTTTTCATGCATTTTCTATTTTTAAATCATTTTAGCACATTTACTCGAAACTAACATAAAATTGGGTTTTTAAATCATTTTCTCATGAAATCATGCATATTTTTATATGAAAAATCCCTAAAATATATGCATGATCAGTGAAGGTGGCCGGTTGGCACGATTCCGCTTGCGAGTCTGCTGCAACAGGGCTTGATTACGAAGGATTCGATCCTGAGTTTGCTCGATATCCATCATAGCAGAAAAATAATTGAAGGAGGACATTGGATCTGCTTCATCAGAGCCGGGCATGTGCAGGGACCTAAGATTGAAGATGGTACCATCGAGGACTTGAGAGGGACGGAGGATGACTTCGTTGTGAAGTGGTACTTGGAAGTATTTGAGAATGGGAGTTATAAAACACCCAAAAAGAAGAGGCTCAAATTTCTGATAACGAATAAAGAGGTCAAAAATAATGGATGACCAATTTATCGGAAGAGAAGAAAGGATTGCGTAGATAAGAAGAGAGATTTTTCGAGGAACTAATCCCTGGCGGGGACGCTTGGGATAGATGTTGTGGAGAAGAATCTGGGCAAGTAGCTGAGCATGAGGTTGGAGATTCCTCATGTGCCACGGAAGTTGGTAACAATTGGTGCAGAGAAGTATTTTTCGAAGTACTGATCGGTCGATTGGTACAATGGTGTTAAGGTTGGTACCGGTGGAAGGTAGGTTTAGAATTCTACCTAGGGCGGAAGCATCGAAAATCATCAGCTGTCCTCGGACTTTGCTGGTGATTGAGGTTTGTTCATGATCAGTAGAGAAGTTGGTATAGAACAGTCGGACTAGTTCGGGATAATATGCAGCTGGAGATAAAGATCCTATGAGAGGTTTGAGTTTATGGAGATAGGTGTCTAAGTCGAAGAACATGAAGTCGGCAAAGTTGATCAATTTTCCTTCATGAATGGGGCGAGAGCAGAGTTTGTTGTAGTTGTGAAACAAATCAGGATACCTTAGATCGGCGGAGGTGATCACATTGGTGGAGGAGGAAGCCATTATCGAGTGCCTTGAAAATAAATCACTAGGAGAGAAAGAAGCTAGAACCGAGAGAAAGTTTGTATAAGGATAGAAAAGTTCGAATGGAATGGTAAGAGATGAACCAATTGATTAAATAGAAGGAAGAAAATAATTGTTGATATGAAATGAATGACATTGGAAGTGAGTAACTTTTAGATTTTAGTCACATAAGAAAATCCGTGAGGAGTAAGTTAAGAGACTTGTGAATGACGAATCAAATCAATGTTTGAGGATAGTGTATTATATTAGATTGAGGAGGACATAGTTATTTGAGATATATAGATTTTACTATGGATGAGTTTATCGACTAGTGGGGCAAGCCATTAATAGAGTATGGGGTGTCATGTTTTTACAAAAATGATTGATCTTTTAAAAATAATGGCCTAACAAGACAAACAACTTGTTACTTTATGTGAAGGGATTCTAAATTCGTGAATGGAGAGTTAAAGACATAAAAAAGATGATGTGGATATCTAGAGAGGAGAGAAAGAAAATAAAGGACAACATTTACTTGATTTAGATATGACATAAAGTAGAGATAGAATAAATAAAGGTTTGCTTGGAGACAAGACTTTTAAAGGTTCTCGATTTTAGAGAGATATACAATAAGAGAGAGACAAGGTCACGGATGGAAAGAAAGGTCATAGGGTAATCATGTGATGTGTACTTTGAAAGATATGACATTTTTAAAAAAAAAATGTTTCATGATTAATATTTGTAATTTTTAAGAGTATACGTGGATATGAGAAGGACATATTTGACTTAGACTAGTGGTAAGAGAGATGATAAGACAAAGAGGAGAAAGAGTTAAAAATATATAAGAATTGAAATAAGAATAGACATGGAGGAGTCGGATTCAAAAATATAATAAAATGTATTCGAGAGATGAAATGAGGAGACAAAGAAATATTTATGAATGAAGAGTAATAAATGTGAGTTGTCATAGAGAGAGGTGAGATGACATATATGGATTTTTGTGAAGGATAAAGAAGTAATAAAAAATTATTGATGAAAGACATAAAGTTATGATTGATATGATTCATTGTTTATATTCTTAAAAAAACTCGACAAGGTTAAGTTTTAAACAATAGTTGACAAGAATGGAGGCTTAATTTGTATACGAAAGAGATGATAATAGATAGTTTGTTGGGCTATGATATAATAGATGATATAGTAAAAAAAATACGTGTGAATATATCAACTAGATCTTTTAAAGGAACTAAATAGTCATTCGATTTTAACTAATGAAGAGTATGAGTTCTCATAAACTAAGTAGGACCATTTATCGTAAGAAAAGTTTTTATAAAAGGACAAAAATAATAAAGGAGTTGAGTGATGTGAACATTGTTATGATGGCTTTTAATATAATTAGTTCTTATGGATATGAGAGAAAGAAGATAGGACAAGGAGTTATAATGGATGTGTACTTGAAAGATGACAAGTTTGAATGACATAAAGAATGTGTCTTATAAGAATACGTGAATATGGAAACTTAGTTTGACTAACTAAAAACGATAAGAAGGAAAGCAATTTAAAATACGATTTAAACAAGACTTATAAGAAGTATTATATTAAGTGTAATTAATTTATAAGTCACTCAGTTTGCATATTCCTAGTTCCCTTCTAATTCGTGTGAAGTCTTCAAGTTTTAATGGTTTAGTGAATATGTCTACTAACTGTAGATTAGTGGGTATGAATTCTAGTTTAATTATGTTGTTTAAGACTTGTTCTCTTAAGAAGTGGTGTCTTATTTGAATGTGCTTAGTTCGTGAGTGTAAAATAGGATTCTTAGATAGGTTTATAGCACTCGTATTATCACAGAAAATAGTTGTATTTTCAAAATTTAAACCAAAATCTTTTAAAGTTTGTTTCATCCAGATGACTTGAGTACAAGCTAGGCTAGCAGCAATGTATTCGGCTTCAGTAGTTGATAATGATACACAATTTTGTTTCTTACTGAACCATGATACTAGTGAGTGCCCTAGCATGTGACATGTTCCACTTGTGCTTTTTCTGTCAGATTTACTTCCAGCAAAGTCAGCATCACTGTATGAGATTAGATCAAATGTAGAGGATTTTGAATAGAATAATCCAAAATCAACTGTGTCTTTTAAATATCTCATTATTCTTTTTACAGCTTTAAGATGTGATTCTTTTGGATTTGACTGGAATCTAGCACACAAGCAAACACTAAACATTATATCTGGACGGCTAGCAGTTAGATAAAGAAGTGATCCTATCATACCTCGGTATACCTTTGTATCAACAGTCTTACCATCTTCATCTTTGTCCAACACAGTAGTAGTGCTCATAGGAGTGGATTTTGAAGCAGTTGAGTTCATGTTGAACCTCTTCAGAAGTTCATGAGCATACTTAGATTGGTTGATGAAAACTCCATCCTTGGTTTGCTTAATATGCAGTCCAAGAAAGTAGGTGAGTTCTCCCATCATACTCATTTCGAATTCCTTCTGCATGGACTTAGAAAAATCTTCACAGAGAGTGCTGTTATAAGATCCAAAGATGATGTCGTCGACATAGATTTGAACAATTAGGGTATGATTATTCACTACTTTGACAAATAGTGTAGAATCTGCTTTGCCAACAGAAAAACCAGTTTTTAATAAAAAGGTTTTAAGTCTTTCGTACCAAGCACGAGGTGCTTGTTTTAAACCATACAAAGCACGTTTGAGTTTAAAAACATGATCTGGGTATTGTTCATTTTCAAATCCTGGAGGTTGTTTTACATAGACTTCTTCATTTATAAAACCATTTAAGAAAGCACTTTTAACATCCATTTGAAATAATTTGAAATCCATATAGCTTGCATATGCTAAGAGCATTCTAATAGATTCAAGTCTAGCAACAGGAGCAAATGTTTCATCAAAGTCAATACCTTCCTCCTGGATGTATCCTTGAGCTACTAGTCTGGCCTTGTTTCTTATAACATTACATGTTTCGTCTAGCTTGTTTCTGAAGATCCATCTTGTCCCAATGATTGGATGATCCTTTGGTCTCGGTACAAGATCCCAAACGTCATTTCTTTGGAATTGATTCAGTTCTTCAGTCATGGCTAGCATCCAGAATTCATCAATGATGGCTTCATCAATCTTCTTTGGTTCAAGTTGAGAAATGAATGCCATGTTTCCAATCCGTTCTAGCTGAGCTCTAGTTTGAACCCCCTTTGTTAGTTCTCCCAAAATCTGCTTTTGAGGATGATCTTTGATATCGACAAAGGTTCTTTGGTGATCATCTTCATTAGACTTAGCTGTGTTATCTAAAAATAAATCTGTACTTTCAACATCATCATCATTAGTTTGTATATGAACAGATTGATCAATAAATTCACAAAAACTAACATGCATAGATTCTTCAATAGTATTATGACACTTATTGAAAACTCTGTATGCTTTACTATGACTTGAATATCCTAAGAATATGCCTTCAACAGATTTAGCATCAAACTTATCCAGGCTATCTTTTGTGTTTAGGATAAAGCATTTACATCCAAAGACTTTGAAGTAGTCTATTCTTGGAGTTCTGTCATAGAATAGTTCATAGGGAGTTTTATTTAATAAGGGTCTAATGAGAACTCTATTTGTTATGTAGCATGCAGTATTAACAGCTTCTGCCCAAAAATATTTTGCAAGATTATTGTGTTGGAGCATAGTCCTGGTAGATTCCTGAAGGGTTCTATTCTTTCTTTCTACTACACCATTTTGAGGTGCAGCTCTAGGAAAGACAAAGTTATGAGAAATACCATGCAAGTTACAAAAATTTTCAAAGAGTTCATTTTCAAATTCTCCTCCATGGTCACTACGGATTTTAACAATAGAACATGATTTTTCGTTTTGTAATTTTTTACATAAGATTTCAAACTGACAAAACGTGTCACTTTTGTTTTTCAAAAATATTACCCAAGTAAATCTTGAGTAATCATCTACAATGACAAAAGCATATCTATTATGATTAAGGCTAGCTACCCTAGAAGGACCAAAAAGGTCCAGGTGGAGAAGCTCTAAAGGTCTTTTACTTGAAATGACATTTTTTGATTTGAAAGAAGATTTTGACAATTTTCCTAATTGACATGCATCACAAAAATAATCCTTTTTAAAAGATATGTTGGGTAACCCACGTACTAACTTATCTTTAGCTAGTTTAGACATGTATTTAGAGTTGACATGGCCCATTCTCATGTGCCATAGATGTTGAGTGTCATTATTAGCTATGAGGCAATGTTCTATGATGTTTTCTAGGTATAGTTCATATATATTATTCTTTCTTATACCTTTTAAGATGATGTTTTCATTTGTGTCAGCTATGAGGCATGCATCATGATTAAAGCTAACATTATAACCTGTGTCACACATTTGACTGATACTTAGTAGGTTATGTTTTAAGCCTTTAACAAGGAGAACGTCTTTGATAAGAGGTTTGTCTATGTTACCAATATTTCCAATACCAATTATCAAACCTTTGTTGTTATCTCCAAATGTGACGGTTCCTCCTTCTTTATGATGAAGAACAGCAAAAAGGTCTGGATGTCCTATCATGTGCTTTGAACATCCACTATCTAGTATCCATCTGTTCTTCTTCTTTGGAGCCTGCAAAACATTAAGTAAATCTTCTTTTTGGTACCCAATCGGGTCCTTTTTTGTTAGACTTTGGAACCCATATCCATTTGGATTTGGGTTTGTCTATCTCTTTAGAGGAGTTAAAAAGATTATCAATATAATACTCCTTATTTGGTTCAGATGAACTTTTCATAAACGTGGTCTTTTGATTTATACAAGAAGGTTTTTTGAAATGAGAATAGCCAATCCCATTCTTGTAAAAGGAGACCTTCTGAGAGGATAAGAGTTTATCCAAGTTCTCTTTACCTTTAGTAAACTTGAAAACCGTTTTCATGAGGTTCTCAGTTTTACTTTTTAGCTCTGAAATTTCTACTTGCATATTTTTAGTTTTGGAGCTAGTAGAAGAAATTTCAGATATAAGCAAAAGATTTTTCTTTTTCAACTCAGAATTTTCACTGCTGAGTTTTTCATTCTCTTGAGAAAGCTCTAAATTTTCAGATTTTAAAACTTTATTTTTGAAACTCAATTTTCTAGATTCTTCAAATAGTTCTTGAAAAGCATCTAGAAGTTCTTCAAAGGAAAAATCAGAGATTTCACTTACCGAACTTTCGTTTGCCATGAAGCACATATTTGCAGTTTCGGCTTCATCATCACTTGACTCTTCACTAGTGGATGGTTCTGAATCATCCCATTGAGCATGCAGAGCCTTTTTCTTGAAGAACCTCTTCTTTGGTTCCTCAGTCCTGGACTTTCTTTTGAGAAGGGGACAATCACGTTTTAAGTGGCCTGACTTATTACACTGAAAGCACATGGGATCTTCTTTAAGATCTTTTCTTTCCTTGTGCCTGTTTGGAAGCCGGTTCCTTCTCATGAAGCGCTGGAATTTTCTGGTAAGTAGCACAATTTCTGATTCTTTATCTGAGTCTTCATTCTCAGATAGGGCTGGGAAAGCTAGAGTTTTCTTTACTGGTTGCTCTTCTTCCCTTCTTTCTTTCATGTGGACTTCATAGGCCATAAGATTGCCTATTAAGTCGTCTAATGTAAGCTTAGATAAATCTTGAGCTTCTTCAATAGCAGTAGTCTTTTTCTCCCAATCAGTTGTGAGAGATCTCAAGATTTTCTTCACCTTTTCAGTCTGGGAATATGTTACACCCAGAGATTTCAGATCATTGGTGATGTTGGTGAATCTGGTAAACATCTCTGTGATGGGTTCATCTTTGTTCATTTTGAACAACTCATATTTTCTAACAAGAGATGATATTTTGGCTTCTTTAACTTTGTTGGTTCCTTCATGAATAACTTCCAAAGAATGCCAAATGTCATATGCAGATTCACATATAGATATTCTGTTGAATTCATTTTGATCAATGGCACAATATAAGGCATTCATAGCCTTTGCATTTAGGTTTGCCATTTTTTTTTCTTCATCAGACCATAAGTTATAGTTTGCAGATGGAGATGTGTATGGATGCTCAACAATTTTCCATACAGTAAAGTCTATGGATTTGAGAAAGATAGTCATTCTGCACTTCCAATATCCATAGTTGGATCCATTGAAGAAAGGAGGACGAGATGCGTGTTGACCTTCAATATCATGAGCATAAGAGGTAGATGTAATTTGTGCTGGAAGACTTGTTACGTCGAAACCAGCAAACATGCTCTGATACCAAATGAAATTCCACTAGAGGGGGGGTGAATAGTGAAATATGATTATGATCGATAAAATAAACTAATTAAGCAATAAGGCACAACACATAAAACACAGAAGTTATACTGGTTCGGTCAATATCCAGACCTACATCCAGTCCCCAAGCAAACCACTTCAGATTCCACTATAACATCCGAGTTACCGGATAAATAGTACAACACCCTCTTCCCAAGAGGTCTTCTTCTCTTAACAGAGAAGGGCAACACCCTCTTCCCAAGAAGTCTTCTTCTCTCAACAGAGATGGGCAACACCCTCTTCCCAAGAGGTCTACTTCTTTAAACAAAGAAGGAATACAGTGGATAAACAGAGTTACAATACTTCCTATAGAACCTTCAGAATGATATGAATGCACGAATGAAGGATTCTAAGAATGTTCTGTTTGTCACTCAGAGGATACTCTTTGTCAAAGAGCTGGACTTGACTTTTTCTCTTTTCTTTCTTTTTCTTTTTCTCTTTCTTTTTCAAGGCTCTTTTTTCAAATCACGAATAGAAATTTTTCTCTTTGTAAGCTCACACGTCTATTCCATTCCTCTTCTTTGAATAGTTTATGTGTGTGTGTTTATATAGCTTATAAAAAGTAGTCGTTACATTTTGGAATTGTAACTTTTTGAAATGTGAAATGTTAGGTCATTTCAAAACCATCTTTTAGAGAAGTTCGAGAATGCCTTTTTCCATAAAGGTGAAATAGAGGGTACACTAGTTGTTGTATTGTTTTAGGTAATACATATTTTATGTAAAAAGTCTATTTCTTACAATAGTACATTTGAACGTTGGGTTGTAGTTTTGTCTTTATTCTAATTAATGATTTGAGGTACATTAGTACTTCTTTACTTTAAATGAGTGTAAGTACTATGAGTGCTTTGAGATATTTATTTGTACATAGTCATGTCAAGTGTATTCTTTATGTAGTGTATTTCAAAATCTCCAGAGAGAATGAGGACCAAAAAAAAGGTCGACATTCTTTGAGAAGGATATTTAACAAGGATTTGTTACAGAAGGCATTTAATGCTTTGTAGAGAGAATGATGACTTCAAATAGGTCGACATTCTATGGTTATGAGAAAAAGGTAACTAGAGTCCTTTTTAAAAAACATATTTGTTTTTCTTATGTGTAGTCGATTTATGTTTTTGTCTTCTTCTTGTATTAAGAAACATTTCATTAAAGAAGATAACTAAAGTCTTTTCAAAAACATATTTTATTTGTTTTTCTTATGTAGTCGATTTTATGTTTTTGTCTTCTTCCTATAAAAAATATTTCTTTAAAGAGGAAAACTAGAGTCTTTTCAAAAACATATTTTATTTGTTTTCTCCATGTAGTCGATGTTATGTTTTTGTCTTTTTCCTACATTCCTTTTTTTTTATGTTGTCTTGTATATAGTGTAAGGTACAATGACAAAATGTCTTTTTCATAAAAGGTTGTAAGAAGGTACAATTATTATATGACAAAATATCTTTTTCATAAAAGGTTGTAAGAAGGTACAATTATTATATGACAAAATATCTTTTTCATAAAAGGTTGTAAGAAGGTACACTTATTGGTTTTCAAAAAAGGAGCTTTTTGAAACTATCGTATACTTTTATGATATAGTGTTTATGAATGAGTATGTAATATGCAATATGCAAGTTCCTGAAGGTTCTGTTACATATGACTCTAAGGAAGAAAAAAAATCTTCATCTTGAGGTAGCCGATTTCTTCATTTGAGCTTTAGGAAAGCATGGCTCATCAAGCTTTTTCTTCAAGGAGTATGATTGCACCATAGTTGTACTTGAACAGGAAGTCTCCATCCTTATTGGGTGAGATATCCTTGCATCAAATACTCGTTAGATTTAAGGCAAAACATATTCAGTCATAATATAACATTATTTCAAGAGAACATATTATCATATCATATAAAATCAAATAAGACAGTGTATCGTATTATGTGACATCAAAACCGAGTTTCTCAACAATGGCTTCTAGAGTGTTTGAGCATATATTCGCAATTCGACGAATATCCTAAGTATAACTGGCTCGCAGGAATTGATTCGTTTCGCATTCTGAGAAAAAATGCTATTTTTACTAGTAAATGCCTCATGAATTTTATTCAGATATTTTCTGAAAAATTGCGGGTCTTACATCATTACCCCCTTAAAGGAATTTCGTCCGCGAAATTCAGTTAAGAGTACAAAGTGAAGAGTTCAGGATATTTATCCCGCATATCCGATTCGGGCTCCCAAGTGCAATCATCGATCCCATGATGCTGCCACCTCACTTTAACAAGTGGAATGACCTTTGACCTAAGCACTTGTTCCCGACGGTCCACGATCTCAATAGGTCTTTCTTCCACAGTCATATCCTCCTGGATGTCAATATCTTCGTGTTGGATGACGTGGGAAGGGTCGTGAACGTATTTTCTAAGCATTGACACGTGAAATACGTTGTGTATCTGTGTATACTGCGGTGGCAATGCTACTCTGTAGGCGGTCTCTCCTATCAGGCTCAAAACCTCGAAGGGACCAACGAATTTGGGGCTGAGCTTCCCCTTCTTTCCGAAACGAAACACACTCTTGGTTGGGGAGACCTTGATAAAAACCTTATCTCCAACCGCAAAAGTGAGTTCCCTACGCCGCTGATCGGCGTAGCTCTTCTGTCGACTCTGAGCAGTCAGTAGCTTCTTCCTGATCATGTGGACCTGCTCAGTATAATGCTGCAACACTATGGGCGAGTCCAAGGTTCGTTCACCCACTTCACCCCAATGGATTGGTGATCGACAGGGTCGCCCGTACAAGGCTTCATACGGTGCCATCCCAATACTAGCGTGGTGGCTATTATTGTAAGCAAATTCAGCCAACGCTAGGTGGGAGTCCCAATCACCTTTCCATTCCAGCATACAGGCTCTTAGCATATCTTCAAGAGTCTGTATGGTCCATTCCGATTGCCCATCTGTTTGGGGATGGAATGCTGTACTGAACTTGAGTTTCGTCCCCAGGGCTCTCTGAAGCTGCTCCCAAAAGTGAGAGGTGAAATTCGGGTCACGATCGGATATGATCGAAATCGGCACTCCATGGAGTCTAACGATTTCCCGAATGTAGATCTCCGCCAATCGTTCAGTTTAGTGTCGAGTGTTGATTGGCAGGAAGTGAGCCGACTTGGTGATTCTGTCTACGATCACCCATATCGAGTCATGTTGTCTCTTGGACCGTGGCAATCCAACGATGAAATCCATCGTAATGCCCTCCCATTTCCATTCTGGAATCTCGATCCGTTGCATTTTTCCACCAGGTCGTTGATGCTCGATTTTTACTTGCCGGCAGATCAAAACTTTAAGACAAATGTAGCCACATCACGTTTCATACCCCTCCACCAGTACTTTCTCTGTAAGTCCCGAAACATTTTTGTACCTCCAGGGTGAATGGTGTACTTGCTGTTATGAGCCTCCTGGAGTACTTCCTGTCTTAGCTCAGGGTTATTTGGAACCCAAATTCTTTCTTCCATCCATATTCCTCCATCCTTTTTTAAATGGAAGAAAGTGTCATCTTTTGCAGCATGAGCTTTTAATTCCAAGTACTGGGGGTCCTTGAACTGTTCGGCTACGATGCGATCGAGGATCTCGATATGGATTTTCAGGCATGACAATTGAATCTTTTCTGGGTCAGCCACGAATGGCTTCCAACTGACAAAATCCTCCATCACCTTCCATTGTCCGGTGAGGCTGGCCAGAGTGCCAACAGTCTTGCGACTAAGGGCATCTGCTACAACATTCGCTTTTCTAGGGTGATAGGAAAGCGTGAATTCATAGTCTTTGAGGAATTCCAGCCATCGTCGTTGCCGCATATTGAGTTCCTTTTGAGAAAAGAGGTATTTTAGGCTTTTATGGTCCGACATGACCTCAAATTTCTCTCCATAAAGATAGTGTCGTCATAATTTAAGTGCGAACACTACCGCGGCAAGCTCAAGATCGTGGGTTGGATAGTTTTTCTCATGAATTCTTAACTGACGGGATGCATAGGCGATTACTTTGTCATGCTGCATCAATACGCAACTCAGACCTGTTCCCGAGGCATCGGTATAAGCCACGAAGCCTCCCTGACCAGCAGGTAAGGTAAGGACAGGCGCAGTGGTAAGCCTCTGTTTAAGAACCTCAAAGCACTCCTTACACTGGTCAGTCCATTCGAACTTGACTCCCTTTTTCAACAATTTTGTCATCGGTACGGCGATTCGGGAGAAGTCTTGTATGAACTTTTGATAATATCCGGTAAGTCCAAGGAAGCTGCGGACCTCAGTGATATTTTCTGGCTGCTTCCAGTCTATCACAGCTTCGACCTTCGCAGGATCCACTGCGATTCCATCTTTTGAGATCACATGGCCAAGGAACATTACTTTGTCTAGCCAGAATTCACATTTTGAAAACTTGGCATATAACTGATTATCTCGAAGGGTTTTCAAGACGATTCTCAAGTGCTCCTTGTGTTGTTCCTCATTCTCTGAATACACGAGAATGTCATCAATGAAGACGATGACAAAAGTGTCTAAGTATGGCTTGAACACTCGATTCATCAGGTCCATAAAGACAGCAGGCACATTAGTAAGTCCGAAGGGCATTACTACGAACTCATAGTGGCCATATCTCGTTTTGAAGGCAGTCTTAGGTATATCCTCCTCCTTAACTCTGAGCTGATGGTATCCAGACCTGAGGTCGATCTTGGAGAACACTCTCGTTGTTCTGAGCTGATCGAATAAGTCCTCAATCCGAGGCAACGGGTACTTATTTTTAACGGTTGTCTGGTTAAGCATTCGATAATCGATGCATAACCGAAGGGATCCATCCTTCTTCTTTACAAATAGTACCGGGGCTCCCCATGGTGACATACTTGGTCGGATGAACCTTTGTTCCATCAGTTCTTCCAACTGACACTTCAACTCACTGAGTTCAGCTGGTGCCATACGATAAGGGGCTTTGGATATTGGCGTTGTTCCAGGTCAGGACTGAATTCCAAATTCAACCTCACGAAGTGGCGGAAGTCCTGGCAATTCCTCAGGAAACAGATCGGGAAACTCCCGCACTACTTCCAAACTCTCAAGGGGTTGGTTGTTGGATTTTTCCACCGAGAGACTCAACAGGAAGGCCACACAACCCTTCCTAAGGTATTTTTGTACCTTAAGTGCTGATATGAGCCTTTTTTGTGGAACTGGTTTGGATAACCGGTATTCCATCTTAGGCAATCTGGGTCGAGATAGAATTACTCTGCCCTCGCGGCACAGAATCTTGGCATTATTCTGAGCCAACCAATTCATTCCCAGAATGACATCGTACTGTATCATATCGATCAGGATGGCGTCAATAGGCAAGTGTTGCCCTGCTATCTCAATATCCAATTTTTTCACACACCGGATACATTTGATGCGTGAACCCAACAGGTTATATACTTCGATCATTTTATCAATCGGTTGCACCGAGGGGTGGAGTTGTTCGGTGAAATCGTCGGAGATAAACGTATGAGTAGCACCACAATCAAACAAGACGTAAGTTGCATGTCCATTAACAGGTACGGTGCCTTCAATGAGGTCACCGGTTTCGACTTGTTCAGTCGTTACAGCGTATACACGACCTGCAGCAGGCCTTTGTTCTACTCTAGGTGGGGGTTGTTGGACTTGTGTTCGTTGTGGTATTTGTTGAGAGGGTCCGGCAGATCCGGCATTCCTCCTTTGCTCATCAGCAAGCTTCTTCCTGCACTGTCTTGCAATGTGGCCCATTTTGCCACAGTAGAAGCATCCACCTGTGTCACGTGGACATGGTCCTCTTGCGTGATTTACATGGCATTTTGGGCAGTTCGGGTTGGACTGCAGATTGTTTGGAGCCATGTTCTGCCTTGGCCTCACGACTTGTTGAGTGTTGTTCCCACCTTGGAACCTTTTGTTTTGAAAGGGTTGTCATGAACCCTGGCCACTTGGAAACATTCTCTTCTTGTTCCCACCATCAACTACGGGCCTTTTTGCTATGATCACCTTGGATCGCTCCCAATCCACTTGTATTTTTGAAGCTGCTGCCACAGCAGTTTGAAAAGTTTGGGGCATGCTGGTGATAACCCGTGACCTTAGCCCTTCTCGCAGTCCGTTGATGTACTTGTCGGCCCTTTCTTGGTCCGTCTCAAATAACCGGGAGCAGTACCGTTCAAGATTTTGAAATTTGGTGGTGTAGTCAATCAGACTCATGCCACACTGCTCCAATTCCAGAAACTCCATTTTTTTCTTGTTTCTGGAGTGTAACGGGAAGTAATTATCCATGAAAGCTCTCCGGAAGTCAGTCCAAGGAATGACTTCAACTTTCGAGAACTGGATAATCTTAGTGGTACCCCACCACTTCCGTGCATTGTCTTTCAGCCTGTACGTGCCAAAGTTGATCTTCTTTTCTTCTGGTACTCCCAGTACCAGAAAGGCACGTTCGGTCTCTTCGACCCAACTCTCTGCCAGTTCAGGATCGGCTCTACCGGCGAAGACTGGTGGATCGAGCTTGAGGAATTTTTCATAGGTTATTCCCCCAAGGTTTTCGCTTCGAGGTGCGACTGATTCTGGCCTTGTTTCTCGAATGACAGTAACCAAATTATTGAGCGTTTCCAGCAGGAATCCTTGAGTATGGGACTCCTCGCTCGGCATTGTTCTCCTCGTCGTAGGAGCCATTTATCTACCACATATAAGCAACGTATTTTAGTTTCACAACGTATATATCGAAGCAAAGTTCTATTTACTTAATATACATCATATTTACACAAGCATCGCCTTAAACAAAACGTCATTCCGCACTGGCAGACTTTTAGGCGTTGAGAAACTATGTACATGAGTCTATTGACTCTAAAACACTACCAGTCTCTTCTAGGAACTGGATTTCTTTCTTGACCCAAAGAACCCGAAGTATCATTTACTTCCACATTGCCTTGGTGCAGGCACTACTAGTTTTGGCTTGGGCGGCACTTCCGCGCTCTCAAGCGACTCTTGTGGATAGATCAGTGATGCCGGTCCACTTGCCCATTCAGTGGCATCATGGCTCGGGGAATCCGAGACCATAATGGGATGATATAGGTTGTATCCCTCTCCTTGGCCATTCAGGCTCGGCGTTGGTGAAGCCGCTCTGTTCCCCCATATAATCGTACTATGATTCGAGGAATCCGAAATCATAATGAGATTATAGAAGGAGTTGTTGCATCCCTCCTCCCGACTATGCAAGCTAGGCGTACATGATGCCTGTTGATAGCCTTGCGATTGACCAAATCCCTCAAGGAAGTTCAAGTCAAATCCTACCAGAGATGGTAGTTCATCAGAAGTCACTGGGGTACGGCTACTCCCTCTACTGGAGTAACGTGGCCCACTAACATGCGAGGTCTCATCCCTAAGACCAAGCGATCCCCGTTGACCCATATCGGCGGTATGCTTCATTTGGCATTCGTTGGCGGAATGCCCTTCTTCGCCACAATACTGGCAGTCTTGGACTTCATATGGGCATACCCACTCATTGTGCATGATCCCGGAACGATATCGGTATCCTTGGGAGTCGTGAGTTGCCATCTATACAAAGATGCACCTAGATCAGAACAAGAAGTATAAAATATACTTACAGTGCGATATGGTGGACAAGTCGGATCTCGAACCAGGTTTCTCAGACTCTTGCTCTGATACCAATTCTGTAACGCCCCGGATTTCCAAAACAAAGCTAAGTTAAAATTTTCATGAATTTCTTTTTTTTCTTTGCAGCAGAACTTAGAAAAGCTTTTAGCAGCAGAATAAGACGATAACGAGTCGTCGGTTTTAGAAAACTCCGAGCACGTTGCAGGTATGTGGCCAAGCAACTCATTGACCACCAAAGTGTTCCATTTTATCGAAAGCACATGTTTATTACAACACTACTGCTTAGAAAAGCAGTGAAGGTTCAATAAAAGGAAGCAGTACAACTCTGTCTAGAGAAACCCTAGAACTCGATGCCGCCTTGCTCTGCATATCGCCATGCAGGTTCAACACCTGAAATCCCCATTAAACGGGGTCAGAACCACTGATGGTCTGGTAAGTAGGCAAACACCTATCTATTCAACTCAAGTAAATGCATAGACCACTCAGGGTCGCAGTTCGTAATACGACGCTCAAGCCTCCAAGACTTAGCGTATATCGCAAAAGCCTCATCAGGGCTCCACGCAAGTCTTCATGACTTCGCATAAGCCTCTTCAGGGCTGTGAGTTAGAATAACCGCTTAAGTCTCTACGACCTAGCCTTGACTTCCTCAGAGTCACGAATGGATGTCTAGCTCAAGCCTTTATGCTTAGCACATCCGTATCCTACGAATCTAAGAACAGCTCTCCGAGTTTCACTTAGTCGTACGGATATCAATGGGGTTCTTTCCCAATCGGTACAGTAGTATATCGACCATGACACCTTCACAAAGGTTATGCAAGACTGACTCAACAACGTCATCCACTCATACATTCAAAGTAGCGTTGTACCTAAGCTAATGCTTTGTTTCGATAATTGCACCTCCCCCTGGGCTTAGGGGACTCATATCCGGGCGACAACGCGACGATCTGGGGGTTGATTATTCTATGTATTTTAGATACCCCAGAGGCCTGTTGACCCCATCCCCCTAGTAGGACGGTACAACATACCGGAAGAGATCCTTACTAGGTATCCGAATGCATTCTGCTACTGCAGTAGTTGGGTTCAATCCTTAGATATTTAAGGATAACCACGACCTCCATACCTCTGAGTGACGAAGGCCATCAATGAACTCTATCAGGTTCGGGTGAAATATATGTCACTCAAGGTTGCGCCATCACCGTCTTCCTCGGTGAGAAATTCTGAAAGGGGCCTGCCGGTCTTACAATTACTTGACGAACATTGCATGCCTATAGAGCAGCCTTTGAGAAGTATGTACCCGACCCCAATCAACCACACGGTTTTCACCGTGGAACAAAGGTTTTATTCATATGCATGCTTAACTCTGCTCTCGGCACTTCGGCCTTGACGAGCACTTCACCTCTTTCGGTGGAAACAACACACTCCGGCTCAGCGGCCCTTACGAGTCTGGTTGTCTGATAATTCTCAATGAGCATGCACATGACTCGATCTCTACGGATCGGCTACTCGGCGTATTTTTACGCAACGAGCTCAGGACCTCGTCAAGGTGCTATCACTACTTTGGCGCAACGACTCTTACAAGTATGGTGCCCTTCCAGGTGCCAAGGAGACGAGTCATTCTGACATCGTTCCAACAAAGGACATCATTATGCCACTTAACTGGTTCTGGCAGCTCTTCTGCCAACCATTTTGTCAACACCTTCTCTGCTCTACCGGCAGTGGTGCGACGAACCTTTCTACATCGTAGAAGGCGTTCCATAAACTGGGTAGCACTTCTGCTACGTTCTTTCTGAGCCATTCTTAGCTCCTTCAGGAATTTCAGCAACACTTCCTCTCTTTAACGGAGAAAGCGTGCGTTTTCTTTTATCCATTGTAGCGGCATCTCCCCTCTTTGGTGGGAAATTGCTACGCTTAACTCGGGAAATGGATGCGCACCATTGTGCGTACTTTGCATCCATCAAGGTTGCAGGAACCTTGGGCCATAGCCAGGCCATACGTAATTGATTTAGTCTTTACGTAAAGAGCATTTTGCCAAAAGGCGAAGCCTTTCCAATAGGGGCTTCATTTGTCAAGCAGAATCTTGCACGAGGAGCGGTAAGGGAATCGCATGGGCGATTTTGGAGTTGATCTCCATTTGAACGCTCACTTACGCGCCATATATGTAATATAAGCAGAAGCCTGTGCTTTATACCACAGCGGCGTAAAGAAAATGCATATACTATTGTTCAGGGTGTGTAACTGAACGAAATATTCTACATATATAACAAAACAGGAGCCTTGGCATCGTTCGACGCGACGACGTAAGTAAATACATTGCAGAAAGCAGGAGCCTTGGCATCGTTTGACGCGACGGCGTAAGTAAATGCATAATCGGAAGTACAGAAAGCAGGGAGCCTTGGCATCATACGACGCGACGGCAAAGGTAAATTACATAGCCTGTGCGATATAAGACGCGTCGGCAGAATCAGCAGATATACACCTAGATCTGTATCCAACGATAGTTACGAGGCGAGCGAGTGAACACCGAAGTGTCCTAGAGGGCTCAACCAAGAACTAGGGTGAGATACTATTTTGAAGAACGCATATACTACGTATTCGAACATATATATCCGACGATAGTTACGAGGCGAGCGCGTGAACACCGAAGCGTCCTAGAGGGCTCAACCAAGAACTAAAGCAAGATACTACTTCAGAAAGTATATGCTATATACAAACAATCAAATACTTGAGAGAGATGGTTTAATGAAGCGAACTTACTTCAATTTGCGAAAGAAACGACTCCGGTTGCTTCAAATGCTTCGAACGAGGCTCGACTTCGAAAAAGGATCAACTTCGAACTTCGGACGAAAAAGGACTTGGACTTTGACTTTAAACCAAACCAGGTTCAAGTCAAGTCAACTAGGTTTGGACTTAGGTCAAGTAGGTTCAGACCTAGGTCAGGTGGGTTAGGACCAGGTCAGGCAGGCTCAGACCAGGTCAAGCAGGCTCAGGCTAAGTCAGGCAGGCTCAGACCAGGTCAGGTGGGCTCAGGTGGGCTAGGCTAGGTAGGGGAGGTTTGGGAAAAGGAGGAGAGAGAGAGGGGTTGGCGATTTTTAGAGAGAGGGGGGCTCCTCTATTTATAGGAAGTGAAACTTGGGCCCCAAGTTTCACTTTTACCCTTATACCCTTTGGCTTTTCAGAAATCCCTTCTATGGAAGGTGCTGGAAGGAGCTGGAAGGTCCTGGAAGATGCTAGAAGGTGCCAGAATATTCTAGAATATTCTAGAACATTTTCTGAGAAATATTTCTGTGGGTCCCACCAATATTTTCGTGGGTCCCGCCAAAATTTCGGGTTTTCGGTGATTATTTTCCGAAAAATTCTGAGTATGCCATTCCCTTCGTATTGACGTAACTAAGAAAGTTGGCTCGCAGGAATCCTTTGATTTTGTTCAGGTAGGAAGTTATGGCTTCTAGAGTGTTTTAGCATATATTCGCGATTCGACGAATATCCTAAGTATAACTGGCTCGCAGGAATTGATTCGTTTCGCGTTCTGAGAAAAAATGCTATTTTTACTGGTAAATGCCTCATGAATTTTATTCAGATATTTTCTGAAAAATTGCGGGTCTTACACGCACCTTAACCGGTTTTGACCAGCGCGGGCGCAAACCTAGCCCAGCCCGTTTTTCCCTTGGCTGGAGCTGGCGCGCGCACCGCTTGGGTGCTGTGCACTCTTGATGTCCCTTAGCACTTAGTGGGTGCAGTTCTGAACCGTGGTTCAGACCTGAACCCATTGGCAGACCAGCTAGCACCTAGTGCTAGCCGCGGCTCCACCTAGTTGGAGCCGGGTGCCAACCCATTTATGCTGGACACCATCGGAGCTTCTCTTTCGGCTGAGCCACTTTGGGCTCGGGTCTGAACTAAAGATTTCAGACCCTAATCGGTCTTAGCTGCTGTTTGGTTCGGTGGACCAGACACTTTGACCTGCCTTTTCACCTCCTCGCACTATGTTAGTCGTTTAAACCTTGTTAGGGGTTTGAGCCAGCCCCAACCGAACCTTTGTAGCAGTCAGACCAAAACCTTTTTGGTGTGGATGTGGCAGCGTGGTTCGATGGACCAGACTGATCATGCATATATTTCAAGGTGATTTAACATTAAAATATGCATGACTTTATGAAAAAAATGTTTTAAAAACCCAACTTTAGGGCAGTTTTCGTTAAATAAGCCAAATTGACTTCAAAACAGAAAATGTATGAAAAATAGCTTTATTTGTATATTTTAGTATATATTTTGATGTTTGATATTAACATAGTAGTTTTAGTTTTAGTTTTCATTAAAAATAAAAATAAAAATAAAAATTAGAGTAAAAAATAGAGTTAGATATATTTTGAAATAAGGCTAGTGTAAATAATTTTTTTATAATATTTAGATTAGAGTAGTTAGTTAGTTTGAGGTTTTTAGTAAATAGTTTGTTTTTTTTTTAAATAGTTTGTTTTTTTTTTTTTTTTTTTAAACAAACCATTACACGGTTTGATTTCTTTAAAAGAAAACTAAAAAAAATAATAACCAAACCGGCTGGAACCGGTTTGGATTTTTTGGCGCCGTTGCCGGGGAACGGCGTAATATTAGTATTCACTTTATTGCCTAGTGTTTGTTTGCATTTAGGTTTAGAACCACGTATGTGCATATCTTAGAGACGAGCTTACTTTTCTGCACAACCCACCTACTAGGTTTCCCTTAGAGGTGATTGTGTACGATTGGTACCGTACACATAGATTTTATATTTCTTTGCATAATCTCTGTTATGTTTACTTGCGTGGTGATTGTTTAGTTTTTGTTGTTTTTAGTTTACTCACTTTATGGTTTGTGTGGTTTGGTCGCTTAGTGTGTTAGTTAGGTAGAAAACCCAAAGTTAGGACGTGAGCTACACTGGTCTACTACGAGGTGTATGCAAGGGCGACGCTCACTTGACCCTGAGCTGGTAGAGCCGATTGAGGACCCCGAGTCCCTTATTAGGAGAGCCCAAAGATCTGCAACCATGGCTGAGAATCAGTAGATTACTCATCCTCTTAGGGAGTACTTCATGCCTAACACCTATACTCCCGCCTCCTGCATCACAAGACCTGATGTAGGAGCGAATCAGTTTGAGATTAAGGCCAATGTAATCCAAATGTTACCCTCATTTTATGGCCTTAGCAATGAAGACCCATATCGTCATCTCGATGAATTCTTAGAGATTTGTTAGACAGTACGAATCAACAACTTTGGAGATGATGCTATGAGGTTGACCCTGTTTCCCTTCTCTCTGAAGGATAAAGCCAAACACTGGCTGAAGGCATTAGATACAGTTCGAATTACCACGTGGGAACATATACAAAGAGAATTTTTAAAAAAATATTTCCCAATCGGTAAGACGAACCAGTATCGAAAGGCCATCACCAGCTTTTCGCAAATAGAGGGGGAAATGTTCCACGAGACTTGGGAGAGGATGAAGGATCTTCTTCGCAAGTGTCCCCACCACCAGGTGCCTCGATGGCAACTGGTGCAATATTTCTATGACGGTCTTACTGAGAAGAATCGTCAAATGGTTGATGCCGCATGTGGGGGCACTATCATGCTCAAAAGTGTGGATGAAGCGTGGTTGCTCTTTGAGACATTAAGCGAGAATTCGATGCACCATGCGACAACTTCACGATCTGATAGAGCTGCACCTGTACAGGATAGCAATAAGAAGGTAGGTATTTTCGAGATAGGTATGAACCTTGAGTTGAGCAACAAGGTAGACCAACTGTCCCAGAAATTAGATCAGTTGTTGTTGGGTCCCTCTCCTGCCATGCAGGTGTGTGCGTTGTGTGCGAGTCCTGCACACCATGTTCTCCAGTGTCCAGCTGCGCCACAATACCCTGAGTTTTTCCAAGAGCAAGCTCAGATGGCTCAAAACTTCGCTAGGCCCGCACCGAATCCATTTGCCAATACTTACAACCCGGGCTGGCGAAACCATCCAAATTTCTCATGGCGTAACTCATAGGCCCAAGCCCCTAACCCTTCCCAGAGTCAATCCAGGCAAGGTGGTTATACACCTGGATTTCACAGATCCAATGATCCTCCATCCCAACCTGCTTATACTCAACCCCATTTTCAGGAGCCTTCGCATAGTCAGTCTTTCGAGGACAAGATGCTACAAGCATTTTCAGATATTAAGGCGAATTTGAGCTCACATACCCAGTCTATTGCAAAATTAGAGACCCAAATGGGGCAACTTGTAGAGGCACTTAGCAGGAGAAGTGAGGGGGCATTGCCTAGCCAGCCCATAGTTAACCCTAGGGGTAAAGAACCTCTGCAGAGTTTGCATATGACAAATACACATCAAGAGCAGGCTCAAGCAGTAGTGACCCTTAGAAGTGGGAAGCAGTACCATTCGAGGGAGGCTGCAAAAGAAACAGAGAAGATAAGTAAGAAGCAGCCTGTCCCTAATGTTTTACCTCAGAAAAGCGAGAGGGTTCTTCCATTTGAGCCTTCCACAACCCATATTCCCAAAGCCCCCTTTCCTGAGGCGTTAGAGAAACCGAGAGCACTAGGTAAATCGGGAGTGAACGTGCAAGAGATGCTTGAGATATTCAAGCACGTTCAAATAAACCTTCCCTTACTAGATGCCATCCAGCAAGTCCCTGCATATGCAAAGTTCCTCAAAGAGCTTTGTACGCAGAAAAGGAAGTTGAGGTCCCATGCGCAAAAGAAAATATATTTGACTGAGCAGATAAGCGCAGTATTACAACACCAAACCCCACCTAAACTTAAGGACCCAGGGACTCCTATCATCTCATGTGTCATAGGAAACATTACTGTTGAGCGTGCTTTGCTTGACCTTGGGGTAAGTGTTAACATTTTGCCGGGTTTCTTCTATGACAAATTTGGATTGAAAGAGATGAAACCTACACCTATGACGCTTCAGCTTGTGGATAGATCGATTAAAGTCCCGAGAGGGATACTTGAAGATGTTTTAGTCAAGGTGGAGGATTGTTATTTCCCTGTCGACTTCGTGATATTAGATATGGAGGGAGTTGATAGCATCAGGCAGACTCCTATTATTCTTGGTCGCCCTTTCCTAGCTACCGCCAATGCGTGCATTAATTGCCGCACTGGTGAGATGAATGTTTCATTTGGAAATAGGAAAATGAAGCTGAACATTTTTTGTGCATCGATGGAGTCTGACACGGAGGAAGCTTCTTTTGAAGTTGATATCATTCAGGATCTTATAGAAGCTGAGCATGCTTGGTTGTTGAGTGATCCACTTCAAGAGGATGATGATGAATCATTCAAAGAGGATCGCATTGATATGATAGATAGTGAGGCAGATAATGTCAGTTGGACTTGGCATTTTGAACCCCTTCCAGAGTTAGCTGAGAAGCCCACAAAACCATCGATAGAGAGTCCCCCAGAGTTGGAGTTGAAGCCTTTACCAGCTTTACCTGACAGATTCACAAGAGCATCAGTTGTTACAGGTCTTGCATGAGCACAAGGAAGCTATTGGATGGTCTGTTGTGGATTTGAAGGGGATTGACCCCTCCTTTTGTATGCATCGGATCATTATGGATGAGGGAGCTAAACCCTCAAGAGAAGCGCAAAGGAGACTAAATCCTCACATGAAAGAAGTGGTGAAGAAGGAAGTAGTTAAACTGTTAGACGCTGGGATCATTTATCCCATCTCCGACAGTCACTGGGTGAGTCCCACCCAGATTGTTACCAAAAAGTCTGGGCTCACTGTGGAGAAGAATAAGAAAGGAGAGAGCGTTCCCATGAGGACTACTACGGGATGGCGAGTATGTATTGACTATAGGAAGTTGAACAATGCAACTAGGAAGGATCATTTTCTGTTACCGTTCATCGACCAGATTTTAGAAAGACTTGAAGGCCAGCAATATTATTGCTTTTTAGATGGATATTCAGGATATAACCAGGTGGCCGTTCATCCCGAGGATCAGGAGAAGACGACATTTACCTGTCCCTATGGTACATTTGCGTATAGGAGGATGTCGTTTGGGCTTTGTAATGCCCCAGCTACATTTCAGAGATGTATGATGGTGATTTTCTCCGACATGATGGATGATGTCCTTGAGATTTTCATGGACGATTTCTTGGTTTATGGCTCTTCATTTGATGATTGTCTCCAAAAGTTATCTCGTGTACTTCAGCGTTGTAGGGAGACAAATCTAGTGCTTAGTTGGGAAAAGAGTCATTTCATGGTACAGCAGGGGATTGTTCTTGGACATATTGTGTCCGAGAGAGGTATTGAGGTCGATAAGGCCAAAGTGGAGACCATTGTCAGATTAGCTCCACCGACCTCTGTGAGGCAAATGCGTTCATTTTTAGGGCATGCAGGTTTCTATAGACGGTTCATTAAGGATTTTAGTTAGATTTCTAGACCGTTGTGTAACCTGTTGTCGAAAGACCAGTCGTTTGTGTTTGATGATGCTTGTCTGAAGGCATTCTTAGCCCTAAACGAAACACTGACCACTGCTTCTATTCTCAGATCGCCTGAGTGGTCAGTGTCATTTGAGATTATGTGTGATGCTTCAGATTATGCGGTTGGAGTAATTTTAGGTCAGAAGATTGAGAAACGATCTCATGTTATTGATTATGCTAGTAGGACTCTTTCTGACACACAAATGCATTATACTACCACTGAGAAGGAGTTACTAGCCGTTGTATTTACACTTGAGAAGTTTCGATCTTATTTGTTAGGCTCCAAAGTTATCATTTACTCAGATCATGCTGCATTGAGATATTTGATGAGTAAAAAGGATGCTAAACCGCGTCTCATTCGTTGGATTCTTCTGTTACAAGAATTTGATCTCGAGATTCGAGATAAGAGAGGATGTAAGAACCTTGTAGCAGATCATCTGTCTAGACTGACTATGGATTCATCTATTGATCAAGGACAGATTGTTGATTCTTTTTCGGATGAGCAGTTATTTCATGTCAAGCGTTTACCCTGGTTCGCGGATATCATAAATTTCCTGGTTACTAGAGAGTATCCTGCGCACTGGAACCGGAATAAGAGAGATAGATTTTTTGCGCAAGTGAAGCATTATTTTTGGGAGGAACCATAATTATTTAGATTATGCCCGGACCAGATGATTAGGAGATGTGTGCCCAAAGAAGAGTATCATTCCATTTTATCTTTTTGTCATTCTTTAGCTTGTGGAGGTCATTTTTCTAGTCGGAAGACCGCCGCAAAGGTCCTTCAGTCTGGATTTTGGTGGCCCACACTTCATAGAGATGCTCACGAATTCTGTAGGAAGTGTTTACGATGTCAGCAAACTGGTCGCATTACCAAGCGCGACATGATGCCTCTTTTACCTATTCTGATTGTGGAGATTTTTGATGTTTGGGGCATTGATTTCATGGGTCCTTTTCCGCCATCGTTTGGATTTACATATATTTTAGTTGCGGTTGATTATGTTTCAAAATGGGTCGAGGCTGTGGCCACCCGGACCAATGATCATAAAAAGGTGCTTCGATTTATCAAGCACAACATTTTTAGTCGGTTCGGAGTTCCTAGAGCGATCATTAGTGATGGTGGTATGCACTTTCGTAATGTGCAAGTAGCTTCCTTACTTAGGAAATATTCTGTGCATCATCGGATTGCTACACCTTACCACCCGCAGACCAGTGGCCAAGTTGAGGTCTCTAACAGGGAGATCAAGAGGATTCTTGAAAAGACAGTCAGACCAGACTGCAAGGATTGGTCTCAGCGCCTTGATGATGCCCTGTGGGCTTATAGGACTGCTTTCAAGACTCCGATTGGTATGTCACTGTTTCGATTAGTTTTCGGGAAACCTTGCCATCTTCTTGTTGAGTTAGAACATAGAGCATATTGGGCTATAAAAAAATTCAATTTCAATATGACCCAAGCTGGAGTCGAGAGAAAATTACAGTTGAGTGAGTGAGAGGAATTGCGTAATGAGGCCTATGAGAGTGCAAAGATTTACAAGGCTCGAACTAAGCATTTTCATGATCGATATATTGTTAGGAAACAGTTCGAGCCTAGGCAAAAGGTATGGCTTTATCATTCGCGTCTTCATCTTTTTCCAGGCAAGTTGAAGTCAAGATGGAATGGTCCATTTGTTGTGCATAGGGTGTTTCCATATGGAATGATAGATCTTTTTGACCCTCGCACGGGTGAAATTTTTAAAGTAAATGGGCAACGACTGATGCCTTATATCTCAGATACTGTGATAGAACAAGACATTGAGGATGTTGATCTTTTAGAAGTTTAGGGCTCACACATGTTTGTATATATTTTAAGATTTTGTAAATATTCATAGAAAAGCAATTTTTTTTAGTTTACGTTCATATAGTTCATGTGCATAATTCATAGATCATGATCAGTGTAGGCATATTTTCACATTTTAGATTTCATTGAGTTTACTTTCTTTCCCTCATTGATTTCATCTCATGTGCATTCACTTAGTTTCACATAAGCATAGGGGAGTGCCACTGGGACAGTGTCATTCAAGCATGGGGGAGGGTGTAGTAGCTCACCAGAATATTTTGTCTACGTTCTTGCACATGTTTACACATCTTTCATGAAAAGTAGGTTTTTAAAGAAAGAGTTTGAACTTATATGAATGTTATTTCAAATCTGATGTTTTTAGAGGATTTTTAAGCCCCACAAAATTTTTTTCTGACATAGATCTAAAAATTATGGTTGTTTATGCGGATTTCAAAGAAATGATGATAGATACATGTTAGAATTTATTTTGAATCATAAATATGAATGTGCACAGTTCTATTTTTGAAAAACTAAGCAAATGAACAAAAGCGTAAAAATGAGCTAAAAAAGTGAGAAAAAGCATGCGTTAGGTTGTTTGGATAATTCCACAATCCTTAGTAGATGGAACTTAGATGTAAGTTGAAACTTTTAATTCCATTTTCGAAAAGGAGAGTGGAAAACTTCGTGATCCTAAGTAACTGAGAACAGCTATAAGTTGAAATGTTTGACTCTCATGTTATAAAGGTGAATGAAGGAAGTCACTTTTATGTCTTAGTTGATATCTTTTGGTATGTATTGAAAAAGTATAGAAGATATTGACAGTGCACAAGGCATAAAAGCAGACCACATGCAAGCTATAAGAGAAAAATAAGTGCGCAAAAAGAAAAAGCGTTAAAAAAAGAAAAAAAAAAAAAAGAGAGAAAAGAGCTTAAAAAGAAAGAAAAGTTCAATGCTTAGAAGTGTGATTAAGAAAACCTGTGCAGAAAACATATGAGTGAGGATAAATAAATAATAACTTGTTTTTATCGAATTTTCCAAGAATAAAACATAAATAATTGTGATATTTAGAAAAGTGAAAGAAATTCTTTTTCTGTGGTGGTATATAAAAGACTCTAATTATATTGTGACTTTGAAATAACAGGAAATATTGGTAAAAATAAAGTCTTTGATTACTTACTGCTTATGAGGATGTGTAATATTTTGCATACATGACAGAGATGTTTGTGGGTAGCATCACTGCAAACCCTCACGAGACCTTACTTGTCCACTGGGGTAACCCAGGGGTTGAAAGGGCTTGTTGCATGAGCTAAATGCAACCGTGATTCTTACGAAAGTGAGTTAGGTGATAGTTTTTATTTCATGCAATTTTCTAGTTTGCTCGAGGACTAGCAAAACATAAGCATGGTGGTATTTGATCATGCATATATTTCAAGGTGATTTAACATTAAAATATGCATGACTTTATGAAAAAAATGTTTTAAAAACCCAACTTTAGGCTAGTTTTCGTTAAATAAGCCAAATTGATTACAAAACAGAAAATGTATGAAAAATAGCTTTATTTGTATATTTTAGTATATATTTTGATGTTTGATATTAACATAGTAGTTTTAGTTTTAGTTTTCATTAAAAATAAAAATAAAAATAAAAATTAGAGTAAAAAATAGAGTTAGATATATTTTGAAATGAGGTTAGTGTAAATAATTTTTTTATAATATTTAGATTAGAGTAGTTAGTTAGTTTGAGGTTTTTAGTAAATAGTTTGTTTTTTTTTTAAATAGTTTTTTTTTTTTTAAACAAACCATTACACGGTTTGATTTCTTTAAAAGAAAACTAAAAAAAAATAATAACCAAACCGGCTGGAACCGGTTTGGATTTTTTTTTACTGAAAAATTTTCTGTTATAAACCGGTTCCAGTCGGTTTGGGCTCTTTAAAAACCCAAAAAACAGAAAAAAATCGAGGCTCTCATCCTGTGCGCCAAAACTTCCCCTTCTCCCTCTGATTTTCTTCCCTTGCCCCTTTCTCCCAGTTGCCGGATTTTTTCCATCTCCTACTTCTTCTTCTTCTTCCATCATCCTATCTTCTTCATCCGGTGGCAGGGAGCTTCCTCAATCGGCGGCAGCGCACGAGGTGGAGGCCACCTCTTCCTCGATTTTTTTTCATTTCACGGTAAGTTTTCAGAACTTCTTCTTCTTTTTCTTTCTGAATGTTAATCTTCATAATGTTTGAATTTTAATTTGGAAAATAAAAAAAAAGAAAGAAAACATAAAAAGAAAAAAAATCTGTGAAGGAATTTCGGCAATCGACAGGGATTCTGCCAGAATACTTGTTCTGATGAATAAGTTTTGATAATCTGATCAAAATCTTGATCTAGATTCAGTGGATTAATTTCTGTATATAGAAAAAATAAAAATAAAAATAAAAAATAAAAATTGTTTCTAAAGAAGTATCGATCATCTGGATCGATCAAAATGTTATCTGGTGAATTTTTTTTTCTGAAATCTCTGGCAGCTATCAAAGACCTCTGGTTCATTATCATTTTATCGATGAACTGAATTTCTGTTCCAATTCATCACTGATAAATAGTGAGGAAGCCTTGATCAAGCAACTAGCTGCCGGAATGATTTGTACAAGTTGCAGAATCGTGATCTTCTGTCAAGATTCACTGTGAAATCGCCTGAGTTGCTCTTCATTGCTGGAAGTTCTTGCTTGCTCTGAAATACTCTGCAACGGTCTAACAGAGATCAATCTGATATCCATCTGAATAACAGAAGATTAAGATGCTTCATTACATCTGATTCACAATCAGCTAAAATCCAGCAATTGAATGTCGAATTTCTGGAGTAAATGACTGAAATATGTAGGAATCTGATCAAATATATCGTGAATTTTCAGTCTGAAAGATATTGAATATCTACCTGAATTTCTTTGTTTACTAAATTTCTGTTTTTTTTCTGTTTTCAATTAGATCATTTTTGGTTTTTACATTCATTTCTAGTTTTTCTTTTGATTTCCTTTTCTTTTCATTTTGCTGAATTTTTTTTTAGTAAATTCATATTCATATTTTCTATATCTTCTAATTTTCTGTTTTGCAACTTCTGATTTCTGTTTTACATTTCATTTTCTATTTTTTTAGTTGATATAAGTCGATTTGCTGTTTTTTTTCAATCAAAATTTTTTTCTGTTTTGCTTCATTCAATATCCTTTACAATTTTTTTTTCTTTTGCTATTCTGTGTAATTTTCCAGTTTGTTTTTACATGTTTTTCTTTTTGTTTTCAATACCTGAATTTCTGTTTTTCATTAGTCATTCCTTGATGTTTACATTCCTTGATTTTAATGCTTTCAATTTTTGGTTATTGTGTTTTTCAATAGTTTAAGTGCATAGCTTGTTAATAAAGTGTTAGTGATTAATTGTCTTCACTGTTCGTTAATTGAAATAATTAGATTTCATAAAGTTGAGTGTTAGTGAATTGAAATTTAGTTAATTATGTTAGTTAATGTAGTTTTAATTGTCATTGAATTCTTTTGATGATATCCTTCAGTGTTTTTAGCATTTAGCTAGTTAATATAGGTTTCTATTTCTATCTCTGGTACTGCTCGTGTTCATTTGAATTATGCAGGATTGCAAGGGATTGGAGCGGAAGTGATTGCGTGACACGAAGTACGAAGAGTAGAGTGTGAAAACCCCAAATTTTTTTAAAGTCTTGTAAAAATGACCCTTTTGCACCTAGCCCCGTTTTTCTGAGAAAATCAAGTTATTTCTTCAGATTTCTGGATTAAATTCCGCATTAATATATTCAAATTCGGCTCCGGGTCTGAACTCAGTATTTTAAATCCAAATTTGAGCCCCATTGTCCGATTTCCAAAATAAAATCACAAAATGAGTTTGAAAGGCTCGGGCAGCTCATCCGGCACTCTCTTGGACCCTCGACCCTATATTTCTCAGTCCGAAGTTATAAACCTCGATTATTTCTCAAAAATTCGGACATAAACCCATTTTTGAAGAAATTGTCTCAAAATAGTTTCTAAAATTCTCAGAAAAACTCTTGTTGTAAAGCATTTTACAAAAACATCAAAAAATTAGTTTCAATCTTTGATTTCTTGTAAAGCTTTAGGATTTTATTCTAAAAAAATACAAAAAAATAGAAAAATAAACTAGAAACCAAAAAAAAAAATATAATCGAGAAAAGCTACAAAGGAAAAGGATGATTTTTCAAGCTTTTCAAGACATTTTTACCAAGAACCTCATTCCTTAACCATCTTTCAGAAAACTATTGAAAAGGGAACCACCTTTTTAAAATAGGGAAAATTTCCAACGACCCCTTCCGGCGCATGCTCTCTCTTGATTCACGATCGTCCGATTTTCAACAGCCTTCTCGTTCTCCTCCATTCATCTGCAACAGTTTTCACTCTCGAACCATCCTTTTCCCTTTAAGAGGAGACCCCCCATCTGATGATCGGGGGATCCATCCCTAGGCATTGCGTACAACAATCCATCACTTCCCCTTTTGCTCCCCTCTTCCGGAGTCCCTACAACCAAAGTGAAGCCACCAGATTTCTCTCTGGTTCCCCTTGAAGGAGAATCAACCTCCTCCTTCTTTTAGAAACCCCTACAAACGAAGAGTCGGATTGACTCTCTACTTCAGAATTCCAGCAATCCCGCTGGAAGTTCCCCTTCAACATCCATCTTTGCGAACCAGGCTCACATTGAAGGAAGCCTATCAAGCCCCGGCAGTAATCGACTTCTGAATATCCCTCATTCTGTGCATATTGATCTGGTCTTTTCTCCAACCGACGGAAGAAAGTGCATCTCGCTACAGGAATTTTCGGTAACCAGGAAATATATGGAAGACATCATTACTTGGGGTTGTAAATTTGATTCTACATGTTGTAATAGCTAGATTTGAATGAGAATTTACATTTTCCTGCTTTAGGTAGAATGGATGAGCATTGTAAACATCATGAATTGCTTGTTTTCATGCATTTTTGCCTTCATCTCTCAAATTCTCACAATGGTGAAACACGAATGGCATGTGCACCATTTCGTAAAAGGTAAATTAATTCTAAGTTGATGATTTACATTAACGGCCATAGTCGGGGTGTAAACAAGACTTAGTATTTTTATCTTTTATAAAATAACACTGGATCCACACTGGACCCTTTTCAAAAATCATCATATTTTTTTCAAATATTTCACCTTTTATCAGAGTTTAACTTAGAATTAATTCAATATATATATCAATGGTCATAGTCAGGGTATATTGAGAATTAATTTCATTTTAAATCCTATAAAAGCACCAAAAAGGTATTTCGTCCTTCATTTGAATTTAGATATGACTATTATATAATACACTCAATGACCATAGTCAGGAGTGTATTATATCACTAATCTTATTTAAATTCATTTGAAGAATGAAATACGATTTTCAAAAATCCAATTTCAAAACTTATTCAAGTTCATTCATCATTTAGGTTAGAATTGCATCATATTTTCCAAATCCTTTTTTTTATAAATCCAAGTGACTCTTCTTCTTCATTTCTCAGATCAAATCTTATTCAAATCCAATTCTATCTCATTTCAAGATTCAAAAATTCAATTTCAAAAGTCCAATTTAACTTTGAAATTCCAAAATCATTTTATATTCAAAATTTCAAATTTCCAACTCAATTCAAAATTCAAATTCAAAGTTCAATTTGACTTTGCAGTTCCTGATTTATCTTCAAATTCAAAAATCAAGTTTATCTTCAGATTCAAAATCACAAGTTGGAATCTCGACTCTTCTTAAATTTTAACTTCAATCTGGGTTTTCAAAACCCAGATCCATCTTCAAGAGTCTCATTTGGACTTTCAAAACCCAAATCCAAAGTTAGATCAACTTGGATCCAGTTTTCTAAATACAAATTCTACTTTTGGATCTTAGACTTCAGATCCAAATTGCATCATGAATTCCAGACCTTAGATCCAAATCCATCTTAGGATCCAGAACCCAATTCATCTTGGACTTCAGATCCAAATCTATTCTAGGATCCAGAATCCAATTCTACTTTGGATCTCAGACTTCAGATCCAATTCCATCTTAGGATCCAGAGTCCAACCCTATCTTGGATCTCAGATTCCAGATCCAAATACCATCTTGGATTCCAAATCTTGAATCCAATTCCATTCAAAACTCCAAATCCAAATTCCACTTTAATTCCAAACCTTAAAACCAATTCCATTTCATTCCAGATTTCAAATCAAGTTCCCATTCCAGATCCTAAATTCAAAATTCAACTTTGAATCCTATTCAGAATCCAGATTCAAATTTCCTCTTGAAATTTCATACTTTTAAATCCATTCCATTTCTCAATTTTATTCAAATTTCCCAATTCTATCTTTCCTTCTGATTCAATTCCATTTTCATTTCTATTCTAATTCAAAGTCCATTTATGACTTTGAAAATTCCTTTATCTCAAAACTTCAAAAATCATTTTCCAAAATCCAGATTTATTTTCCTAGCTCCTGATCATTCTAAAAACTTAGAACTTTAATCTTAAGTTCTAAGTTAGAAAACATTTCTTCACCTTATCAGATTCACTTGGAAATTCTTCAAAACATTTTTTCAAAAAGAGCATACATCTTTTTGCATTTGCACAAGCATGATTCATTGTGCATTTTTAGACTTAGGATAAATACTTAGATAATTTCTTAGCAAAACAAAAGGCATTAATTCGACCCTTGGTTCGATTACCCCTGGTAAAGGCGTCAGGAACGGTCGAATCTCGTACCGACGAGCGGATCCCGTCTCCCAGTTTTCCCGCAAATATTTCAAAAACGGAGGCGAGTTATTTCAAATATTTTCAAAATTAAGGTCAAGTGAAACCCGCAAAAGAGTTCCTCTTTTCTCGTTTCTTTCTTTTCTCTTCTCTCTTTCTTGTTCTTTCTTTTATTTTACTCCCTTCAAAAAGGAGGAAAATAGAGGTTAGAAAAGGGAAAGAGAAGGAAGAGAGAGAATATTACGAGAGAAAAAATTTTGCGATGATCACAGTTTTGGCGACCGTGATGGGACTCGTCTCCGTCCGGTTGAATTATGCCTTTTCTTTTGCTTTGATATTATCTAAGTCTTTATTCTTCATATGTCAGCTTCATTTCCATGCAAACCTTAGGAAGCCTAGATTTTGTCCTAAGCTGACATCATTGCATATAGGATCTAAGTATGGTTTGGTAGGACCATATTGAGGAGATTATTCCATGCTCACATTAGACTTAGGTCTTAAATACAACTCTCCTCAATTCTAGGGATTGAATGCAAAACAATGTATGCAAGTGTATGCTTCTCTTCATTTTAATCTTTCTCTTTAGGACTTGCATTAGAGACACTTGATTTCTTGCATGTTGAGCATATTTTGAAAACCTCCTTACCTACATTGTCCCGGTCTTCACGTTGCTGGGCTGTCTCACTGAACCATAGTTCGGGAGAGAGCCTCACAACTGGACCACTTATTTGGGTTCGCGCCCCCCTACCACGTACCTAAGGGCCATAGTCCGAGGTATATCGGTAGGTGCTCAAGGATGTTGGGAAGCCATTACCTTAGAACCGGAGGAATACTTCTATGCCACGTACTTCGAGCTTCGGCTTGGGTATATCGGCATATCTTGATTGGAATCAGATGATTTGAACCCTAGAGATAGGATTAAGGTCCTACAAGCCATTTCAAAATATTGCATTTAGGGTCAGCCTCTAGGGAGTGCTGTTTGTGCATCTTTGTTTGTATATCTATGATTGTATGATATTTTTCCTATATTTTTCAAAACCCTGGGTATATATTGTTCAAAATTTCCTCTTTATTTTAAAACCCAGGTGTATTTTCCTTTTTTTCTCTTAATTTCTTCTAATTCTTTTTTGATCCTGCCTGCAATTCTTCAAAATTTTTCTTCTTTCTATTCCTTACCCTCATTTACAACAAAACATTTTTTGTCAGGATATGTCCTTTTTCAAAATTTATCTTTATTCACATTTTACTTGTCTATCCTTTTTTAGAAAAACAACGCGGTTGTCGCAAAATTTGGTTACAACCCGATCCCTCGTAATGGGATGTTTTCATTCTTCAGATTATGATTTCCTCCTTTATTAAAATTTCTTCCTAGATCTTTTCTAAAAAGACCCATTTATACTCTACAGAGAGCATCAACACTATCAGTTGAGTCGGGCAAAGCTCAGAGATTACACTGCTCTAACAAAAAGCAAGGAATGGATTCTCGAAAGTCTGTCAGAGAAGGAGTTCAGGGCAGCAAAAGTGAGATCGATCCCGCGATATATCAATTATTCAAAAAAATGATGGTGGAGATATTATCTGAGCAAGCTGAAGCTAGTTGCGGAAAAGCTCCCACAGAAGGAAAGGCACATGTCACTTTCCCCATGAATAAGCACAGCAATATCAGTGTAGGAAACTCTAAAGCCAGCAGGATCATCCATCAAGGCAACCAGGGCAGCTACTTGGGAGAACACAAAAGCCAGATTGGGAAATATTGTGAAAACCATAATAGACCTCTTCAATACAGTCCTCAGCAGAAAGGCAAGAAGCAGGAAGAACCAAAGTGCAAGGATTGGAGCAAGGATCGAGATTTCACTCCTTTAGATCAACCGCTCGACACAATCCTCGAATATATGATGGCCAACAGATTACTCAGGCTCCCAAAAGCTGCTAGCCCTTCCACAGTCATGGGAAAATATATAGACCAGTTCTGCAGATACCATCAAGTAACAGGGCATGACACTGAACATTGCTTCATCTTCAAGAATATCGTTCAGGATTGCCTCGATAAGAATCTCTTTGTCAAAAACGAAGAAGAAATGCATCCAGATCTCCTAAACATGCAAGCTCAGTCCAGCTATCAGGCAGGGGTCAGCACTCAGTGGAAGTCAAGCAAGCCTAAGAAAGCAAAGCATGAGGGTTGGGGTTATGACCGACAGCTTACCCCCCTAGGCCAGCCAATCGAAGAAGTTCTCCAATACCTACTCGAGAAAGGCATGATCAAACTCCCAAAGCAGGATGATCCCTCTGTCGCCAAGGGGAAATGGAAAGATCGCTTCTGCAAGTTTCATCGAGCAAGGGGGCATGACACGGAGCGCTGCTTCGTCCTCAAAAACATTGTGCAGGACTACATTGATAAAGAGCTTCTGGTACCAGAGGAAGGAGAAGAGCAGACTGCAGTTCCGCCCGAACCATTTCCATACTACTCAGAGAATTGAGAATGCCAAGAGTTTTTCGCTTTCATCCCTTTCTGTTAGTCGCTTTGTAGGGGCAAGTCAGCCCAGTCTTTGTGATTTCTTTTAGTTAAAATACTTGTAAATATTCAGTTCTGTTATCAACTTTTGCTTATCAATGAAATGTCGATTTTCTTTATATCTTTGATATTCAATACTTTCTTTCTTTTGCTATATGGGGGCATTAAAATTTCTTTTTCAAAAATTCGAGACAATCCTGACATCATTCATGAGAGAAATGATATTACTTATGAGGGTCTTTCAAAAATCATGAAAATTTTAGTTCAAATCTTCTATTACAACCTTTTTCAAAGGTCAACCCTTGTGTTGATCATATTTTTCTACAAATTGATTTTAAATCATTGCATTTCAAAGATTAACCCCCTGAGTTGATCATATTGATTATTGCATTTCAAACATCAACCCTTTTGTTGATCATATCTTTCTAAAACAAATTGATTTCAAATCATTGCATTTCAAAGATCAACCCTTGTGTTGATCATGTTTTCTGAAAATTGATTTCGAATTATTGCATTTCAAAGATCGACCTTTGTGTTGATCATATTTTCTAAAAATTTGGTTTTTAAAACATTACATTTCCAAAAGATCAATCCCTTGTGTTGATCTCATTTTCTAAAAATCTGATTCCATTTCATTCAAAGATCGATCCCTTGTGTTGATCTCATTTTCCAAAAATTTGATTTCATTTCATTTAAGGATCAATCCCTTGTGCTGATCTCATTTTCCAAAAATTTGATTTTATTGCATTCAAAAGATCAATCCTGGAGTTGATCATATTTTCTAAAAATTTGATTTCAAATCATTACATTCAAAGATCAACCCCCGTGTTGATCATATTTTCTAAAAAATTAATTTTGAATCATTGCATTCCAAAAATCAACCCTTGGGTTGATCATATTTTTCTACAAATTGATTCACAAATCATTGCTTCAAAAAAATTAACCCTCATGATGATCTCTCATGAATGATCCCTTTTCAAAGATTAGCTCTCGTGGTTAATCCTTCTTTCCAAAAAAATGTTTTTCTCATCTTCTTCTCTCATTTTAAAGATCCCACATGCAGGCAGGATCAAATTCTTTTCTCAACTTCTATCAACTTTTTGTTTATCCATTTTTATCAGTTTAATCAATTTTTATTTCATTTTTATTATTATTTATCCATCTTATTAATTCTCCTTGATTCTTATTTTTTTTTTTTTTTTTTTTTTTTAAAAAATTACCCTTTCAGGTTAAGGGATAAACCTGATGCCTCTTTCCCATGAGGTATTTCTTTTTCCTTCTTTTTCTTTCTTTTTGTTTTTTCTCCTTCAGGTTAAGGGATAAACCTGAAACCTCATCCTACGAGGTCTTTCTTTCTTCAGGATAAGGGATAGTCCTGAATGTCTTTTTCTTTTAAAGCTTCGTTAATCTCTGCTAAGTCTTTTTCTTCATCCAATTTTATCAATTTTATTTCTTAATTAAATTTTAAATTCTTCTGATTCTTTATTAAAGCTTTTTCACCAACTTTTTGCCTAAATTTTATTCCTTTCCCATTCAGGATAAGGGATAATCCTGAAACCCCTCATAGGAGCAACAATGCTACCTGTGAGAATTATTTCCATAAAAAAAATTCCTTGATTCTTCTCTTTCGTCAAATCTCCCATCAATTTCTATCTCTTCTCATTTGTTCTTTTAAATTTTATTTCCTCTCCAATCAAGATAAGGGGGCAATCAGATCATTCAGTCCCCTAAATGGTCATTCTCAATCCCAGGTCCGGTCCTCGCACTGGCAAAATTCTAAAAACTCAATCTCTTGTCAAAAACCCGAGTTTTCACTGGGGCTTCTTCCTTTATTCTTTCATTCGAAGTTCTGAGTTCCGACCAGGACTTCCTTTTGAATCCAATCCTCGCATTGGAAATCCTTCATTCCTTTGAAAATCCGAGTTCCAGCTCGGGTTTTTTTTTCTTTTATTATCTTCAGTCGAAGTTCTGAGTTCCGACCAGGACTTCTTTTTAAATCCAATCCTCGCATTGGAAATCCTTCATTCCTTTGAAAATCCGAGTTCCAGCTCGGGTTTTTCTTCTATTATTTTTGGTCGAAGTTTCGAGTTCCGACTCGAACTTCCTTTTGAATCCAATCCTCGCATCAGAAATCCTTCATCCCTTTGGAAATCCGAGTTCCAGCTCGGGTTTTCCTTCTATTATTTTCAGTCGAAGTTTTGAGTTTCGACCAGGACTTCCTTTTGAATCCAATCCTCGCATTGGAAATCCACCATTTCTTCTCCCCCTTCAGGTTAAGGGATAAACCTGATGCCTCCTGCTAACGAGGTATTTCTTTCCTTCCTTCCCAATTCAGGATAAGGAGATAAATCCTGAAAACAGACCACCACGCAGTTAGGATGTGACGGTCCAGTGAATTCAGAATCTCTCATCAAATTTTACTTTCTCAGCTCATCTTACTGAGCTCATTTAGAAAATCCGGTCCTTGCATCGGTAATCTTCTAAATTCAGTGTTCTGATCAAATTCTTTCCTT
Source organism: Nuphar pumila (assembly GCF_984573655.1). NCBI lineage: Eukaryota > Viridiplantae > Streptophyta > Magnoliopsida > Nymphaeales > Nymphaeaceae > Nuphar > Nuphar pumila. Next base: position 85,565,437 of record NC_143252.1, on the reverse strand, counting down.
CTTACAAAATTCAAGTTCTGACTTAAATCTGATGTATTTTCAAAAGATCCAGCATCTCGCTGGTTATGTATTTCCAAAAAGATACAACTTTCGTTGGTCATGTATTTCCAAAAGATCCAGATTTTGCTGGTCATGTATTTCAAACGTTCCAGCTTTCTGCTAGTCATGTATTTCAAACGTTCCAGCTTCTGCTGGTCATGTATTTCAAACGTTCTAGCTTCTGCTGGTCATGTATTTCAAAGGTTCCAGCTTTTGCTGGTCATATATTTCCAAAATCAAGAGATTGCGACTCAAGGTTTCATCAAAATCTATATTGAGTGATTATTTTACAAAGAATTCGTGAAAACTTTGCCAATTTGCTAAAACATTTGTTGATTCTAAATATTCTTACTGAACAAAGAGAATTTCCTTTGATTACCTCTAGTATTTCCTTCCAAAAAGGTGAAACTTTTTGCGAAAAAGAGGTAAAAATTCAAAATCTCTTCTTGTTGATCAACCAAAAGGATGTAAGAAATATCCTCGATATGATCAATAGAAGAAATCTTCAATGATGTTGAAAAGCCAGAAGCGAATTGATATTGATCTTGGCTATGGCGCGTGTTTTAAAATGACTTTCTGGCAATCAGGCAGTAGAAGTATCTGAAGCCATAAAAAGAATACATTCCATCCATATCTCCTCATTTATTCATTTAAAGCTTCAGTCAAATATCCGCAAAAGAAATCTCTCGTTTGTCGTCAAGATGAAGGCGAATTAAGCGAGTGGATCCCCGGGGCCAAAGAAGATCTGAAACATCTCCAAGATGACGGAGTTTGTGACGGATCCTTCCAGGGAAAGTTCAGATCACCGTCAAGATGAAGGCGGATGTGATGGGCCTACCGACAAACCCTAAAAGATATTTGATTCCAGCTATCATCTAAAGACCTTTTGAGCCAATATCATATATAATCCCTGAGAAAAAGAAGAATCGGAGCATCTCCAAGATGAAGGAGTTTGTGACGTACCCTTCCCTGAAAAAGAGAGAAAAGTCAGGACATCCAAATGAAGGATGATGAGAAAAAAACCCGAGAAAGCCTAATGACTGAAAAAGAGTCCAAAAAAAAAGATCATCATGGGAAAACACCCAGATATCAAACTGCCAAAGTTGCCAGAAGTCATCTTTTCTCATGCAAAGTTCTTTTATCAATATCTTTTCATTACTTGCTTTTATGAAATTAAGAATATTTCTTCTATTCTCATATCAGGGAAATGGATAGCTTCCTTGAAGAAAATCATCAGTGTTAAAATTTTGAATTTGACTCTTAGAACTGGGGAGTTAACCTCGTTGGAGGAAATACTCTAGGTAAAAGAGAGAATACCTTCGCACATACGTGCACATTTCCAAGCATTTGAATCAGCCATAATTTTATCTTATTGGCAAAATTTTCTAGCTATTCCAAGAATAAAATAAACATTCAATATCCATTTTGATGCAACCTAGCATTGTTTATATTTCCCAAAAGAGTTGCCTCTGAAGGAAGTATCTCTTCCTGTCCCATCACGGTTTTCTCATTAACGAATCCCGTATGGATGACCCACTCAGGATAAGGGTTAAACCTGAACCATTTTGCGAAAGATCATTTAATTTCAAAAGCTATTTCAGTCTCAGCAATGAGACGCCCAATTTCTTCCCCTTTTTCAAAGCTTTAGGGACTCTATATTTCTTCCTTTCGCAAAAACCCCTCTCGGATTTGTTCGTCCAAATTCCGAAGGTCCCATCGTGCTTTCTCCATTTTTTAGAAACATGTATGGTAGATTTCCCCCACTCAGGATAAGGGTCAAACCTGAACCATTTGCGAAAGATTCTTTAATTTCAAAAGATATTTCAGTCTCAGCAATGAGATGCCCAATTTCTTCTCCCTTTTCAAAAGCTTTAGGGACCCTATATTTCCTCCTTTCGCAAAAACCCCTCTCGGATTTGTTCGTCCAAATTCCGAAGGTCCCATCGTGCTTTCTCCATTTTGAGAAAACCTGTATGGTAGATTTTCCCCACTCAGGATAAGGGTCAAACCTGAAATTTCTGCAAAAGATCATTTGATTTCAAAAGCTATTTCAGTCTCAACAATGAGACGCCCAATTTCTTCTCCCCTTTTCAAAGCTTTAGGGACTCTATATTTCCTCCTTTCGCAAAAACCCCTCTCGGATTTGTTCGTCCAAATTCCGAAGGTCCCATTATGGTTTCTCCATTTTTGAGAAGCCTGTATGGTAGATTTTCCCCACTCAGGATAAGGGTCAAACCTGAAATTTCTACGAAAGATCATTTGATTTCAAAAGCTATTTCAGTCTCAACAATGAGACGCCCAATTTCTTCTCCCCTTTTCAAAGCTTTAGGGACCCTATATTTCCTCCTTTCGCAAAAACCCCTCTCGGATTTGTTCGTCCAAATTCCGAAGGTCCCATCGTGCTTTCTCCATTTTGAGAAAACCTGTATGGTAGATTTTCCCCACTCAGGATAAGGGTCAAACCTGAAATTTCTGCAAAAGATCATTTGATTTCAAAAGCTATTTCAGTCTCAACAATGAGACGCCCAATTTCTTCTCCCCTTTTCAAAGCTTTAGGGACTCTATATTTCCTCCTTTCGCAAAAACCCCTCTCGGATTTGTTCGTCCAAATTCCGAAGGTCCCATTATGGTTTCTCCATTTTTGAGAAGCCTGTATGGTAGATTTTCCCCACTCAGGATAAGGGTCAAACCTGAAATTTCTACGAAAGATCATTTGATTTCAAAAGCTATTTCAGTCTCAACAATGAGACGCCCAATTTCTTCTCCCCTTTTCAAAGCTTTAGGGACCCTATATTTCCTCCTTTCGCAAAAACCCCTCTCGGATTTGTTCGTCCAAATTCCGAAGGTCCCATCGTGCTTTCTCCATTTTGAGAAAACCTGTATGGTAGATTTTCCCCACTCAGGATAAGGGTCAAACCTGAAATTTCTGCGAAAGATCATTTGATTTCAAAAGCTATTTCAGTCTCAACAATGAGACGCCCAATTTCTTCTCCCCTTTTCAAAGCTTTAGGGATTCTATATTTCCTCCTTTCGCAAAAACCCCTCTCAGATTTGTTCGTCCAAATTCTGAAGGTCCCATTATGGTTTCTCCATTTTTGAGAAGCCTGTATGGTAGATTTTCCCCACTCAGGATAACGGTCAAACCTGAAATTTCTACGAAAGATCATTTGATTTCAAAAGCTATTTCAGTCTCAACAATGAGACGCCCAATTTCTTCTCCCCTTTTCAAAGCTTTAGGGACCCTATATTTCCTCCTTTCGCAAAAACCCCTCTCGCATTTGTTCGTCCAAATTCCGAAGGTCCCATCGTGCTTTCTCCATTTTGAGAAAACCTGTATGGTAGATTTTCCCCACTCAGGATAAGGGTCAAACCTGAAATTTCTGCGAAAGATCATTTGATTTCAAAAGCTATTTCAGTCTCAACAATGAGACGCCCAATTTCTTCTCCCCTTTTCAAAGCTTTAGGGACCCTATATTTCCTCCTTTCGCAAAAACCCCTCTCGGATTTGTTCGTCCAAATTCCGAAGGTCCCATCGTGCTTTCTCCATTTTGAGAAAACCTGTATGGTAGATTTTCCCCACTCAGGATAAGGGTCAAACCTGAAATTTCTACGAAAGATCATTTGATTTCAAAAGCTATTGCTGTCTCAACAATGAGACGCCCAATTTCTTCTCCCCTTTTCAAAGCTTTAGGGACCCTATATTTCTCCTTTCGCAAAAACCCCTTTCGGATTTGTTCGTCCAAATTTCGAAGGTCCCATTATGGTTTCTTCGTTTGAGAAACCCGTATGGTAGATTTCATGTCCAGGTTAAGAGTTAACTCGGAACCTCGCTTTGCGAGGTATCTTCCTTTCAGGTTTGGGTTAAACCTGAGACTCGTCCCAACAAAATTCCTCGTTTTAATGGGATGATTTCTTCCAGTCCCATCATGGCTCCTCCCATCAAGGAACCCGTAATTCATACATTCATCCAAAGAAAGGGTCATACTTGGGCTTCATTTCACAAGGCATTTTCCAAAATGTCCCATCAAGGTCCCTGTGTATCCCTTTCCTCAATTCAAATTCATCTTGATATATCTTCGCCCCATCCAGGTTAAGGGCTAAACCTGAATCATTCCAATAAGAGTATCTGGTCTCACCCATGAGACTTGATCAAAATTCTCATTTCCCACCATTTCAGAATTTCCATCTAAAGTCCCATCACGATCTCCTCATTCTCTACTCAATCATATCATCTCAAGGATTTCGTTTTCCCAAAAACCATTCAGGATAAGGTTCTAAGCCTAAGAAGCCATATTTTCAAGATAATTCTTCCACACCCAGTTCAGATCTGCTGACTAGGGGCATTTTCAAAATTTGGAGTGTTGTCTTTGCCACTAAGCTCGGCTTTCAACCGGCTTAGTAGCAAAGAGGGGCATCTGTGAACACCCCAAATTTTTTTAAAGTCTTGTAAAAATGACCCTTTTGCACCTAGCCCCGTTTTTCTGAGAAAATCAAGTTATTTCTTCAGATTTCTGGATTAAATTCCGCATTAATATATTCAAATTCGGCTCCGGGTCTGAACTCAGTATTTTAAATCCAAATCTGAGCCCCATTGTCCGATTTCCAAAATAAAATCACAAAATGAGTTTGAAAGGCTCGGGCAGCTCATCCGGCACTCTGTTGGACCCTCGACCCTATATTTCTCAGTCCGAAGTTATAAACCTTGATTATTTCTCAAAAATTCGGACATAAACCCATTTTTGAAGAAATTGTCTCAAAATAGTTTCTAAAATTCTCAGAAAAACTCTTGTTGTAAAGCATTTTACAAAAACATCAAAAAATTAGTTTCAATCTTTGATTTCTTGTAAAGCTTTAGGATTTTATTCTAAAAAAATACAAAAAAATAGAAAAATAAACTAGAAACCAAAAAAAAAAATATAATCGAGAAAAGCTACAAAGGAAAAGGATGATTTTTCAAGCTTTTCAAGACATTTTTACCAAGAACCTCATTCCTTAACCATCTTTCAGAAAACTCTTGAAAAGGGAACCACCTTTTTAAAATAGGGAAAATTTCCAACGACCCCTTCCGGCGCATGCTCTCTCTTGATTCACGATCGTCCGATTTTCAACAGCCTTCTCGTTCTCCTCCATTCATCTGCAACAGTTTTCACTCTCGAACCATCCTTTTCCCTTTAAGAGGAGACCCCCCATCTGATGATCGGGGGATCCATCCCTAGGCATTGCGTACAACAATCCATCACTTCCCCTTTTGCTCCCCTCTTCCGGAGTCCCTACAACCAAAGTGAAGCCATCAGATTTCTCTCTGGTTCCCCTTGAAGGAGAATCGACCTCCTCCTTCTTTCAGAAACCCCTACAAACGAAGAGTCGGATTGACTCTCTACTTCAGAATTCCAGCAATCCCGCTGGAAGTTCCCCTTCAACATCCATCTTTGCGAACCAGGCTCACATTGAAGGAAGCCTATCAAGCTTTGGCAGTAATCGACTTCTGAATATCCCTCATTCTGTGCATATTGATCTGGTCTTTTCTCCAACCGACGGAAGAAAGTGCATCTCGCTACAGGAATTTCCGGTAACCAGGAAATATATGGAAGACATCATTACTTGGGGTTGTAAATTTGATTCTACATGTTGTAATAGCTAGATTTGAATGAGAATTTACATTTTCCTGCTTTAGGTAGAATGGATGAGCATTGTAAACATCATGAATTGCTTGTTTTCATGCATTTTTGCCTTCATCTCTCAAATTCTCACAATGGTGAAACACGAATGGCACGTGCACCATTTCGTAAAAGGTAAATTAATTCTAAGTTGATGATTTACATTAACGGCCATAGTCGGGGTGTAAACAAGACTTAGTATTTTTATCTTTTATAAAATAACACTGGATCCACACTGGACCCTTTTCAAAAATCATCATATTTTTTTCAAATATTTCACCTTTTATCAGAGTTTAACTTAGAATTAATTCAATATATATATCAATGGCCATAGTCAGGGTATATTGAGAATTAATTTCATTTTAAATCTTATAAAAGCACCAAAAAGGTATTTCGTCCTTCATTTGAATTTAGATATGACTATTATATAATACACTCAATGACCATAGTCAGGAGTGTATTATATCACTAATCTTATTTAAATTCATTTGAAGAATGAAATATGATTTTCAAAAATCCAATTTCAAAACTTATTCAAGTTCATTCATCATTTAGGTTAGAATTGCATCATATTTTCCAAATCCTTTTTTTTATAAATCCAAGTGACTCTTCTTCTTCATTTCTCAGATCAAATCTTATCCAAATCCAATTCTATCTCATTTCAAGATTCAAAAATTCAATTTCAAAAGTCCAATTTAACTTTGAAATTCCAAAATCATTTTATATTCAAAATTTCAAATTTCCAACTCAATTCAAAATTCAAATTCAAAGTTCAATTTGACTTTGCAGTTCCTGATTTATCTTCAAATTCAAAAATCAAGTTTATCTTCAGATTCAAAATCACAAGTTGGAATCTCGACTCTTCTTAAATTTTAACTTCAATCTGGGTTTTCAAAACCCAGATCCATCTTCAAGAGTCTCATTTGGACTTTCAAAACCCAAATCCAAAGTTAGATCAACTTGGATCCAGTTTTCTAAATACAAATTCTACTTTTGGATCTTAGACTTCAGATCCAAATTGCATCATGAATTCCAGACCTTAGATCCAAATCCATCTTAGGATCCAGAACCCAATTCATCTTGGACTTCAGATCCAAATCTATTCTAGGATCCAGAATCCAATTCTACTTTGGATCTCAGACTTCAGATCCAATTCCATCTTAGGATCCAGAGTCCAACCCTATCTTGGATCTCAGATTCCAGATCCAAATACCATCTTGGATTCCAAATCTTGAATCCAATTCCATTCAAAACTCCAAATCCAAATTCCACTTTAATTCCAAACCTTAAAACCAATTCCATTTCATTCCAGATTTCAAATCAAGTTCCCATTCCAGATCCTAAATTCAAAATTCAACTTTGAATCCTATTCAGAATCCAGATTCAAATTTCCTCTTGAAATTTCATACTTTTAAATCCATTCCATTTCTCAATTTTATTCAAATTTCCCAATTCTATCTTTCCTTCTGATTCAATTCCATTTTCATTTCTATTCTAATTCAAAGTCCATTTATGACTTTGAAAATTCCTTTATCTCAAAACTTCAAAAATCATTTTCCAAAATCCAGATTTATTTTTCTAGCTCCTGATCATTCTAAAAACTTAGAACTTTAATCTTAAGTTCTAAGTTAGAAAACATTTCTTCACCTTATCAGATTCACTTGGAAATTCTTCAAAACATTTTTTCAAAAAGAGCATACATCTTTTGCATTTGCACAAGCATGATTCATTGTGCATTTTTAGACTTAGGATAAATACTTAGATAATTTCTTAGCAAAACAAAAGGCATTAATTCGACCCTTGGTTCGATTACCCCTGGTAAAGGCGTCAGAAACGGTCAAATCTCGTACCGACGAGCGGATCCCGTCTCCCAGTTTTCCCGCAAATATTTCAAAAACGGAGGTGAGTTATTTCAAATATTTTCAAAATTAAGGTCAAGTGAAACCCGCAAAAGAGTTCCTCTTTTCTCGTTTCTTTCTTTTCTCTTCTCTCTTTCTTGTTCTTTCTTTTATTTTACTCCCTTCAAAAAGGAGGAAAATAGAGGTTAGAAAAGGGAAAGAGAAGGAAGAGAGAGAATATTACGAGAGGAAAAATTTTGCGATGATCACATAGAGCTTCTTTTTACTTTTCAGTTTAGAATTAGGAATTTAATTGGGTTTGTAAATATTGCACTTTACGCCCTCTGCGAAGGGTATTCATTTGTTGTAATAGTTAGTTGTTTTTACTTTTCTTGAACATTTTACATTTCAATAATTCGGCAATAAAGATTAGTTTAGATTTGTGTACTTGAATACGAAATATTCCCGTTCCCTGAGTTCGACCCGGTCCCATCCACTAGTGAGAACTAGTTTTTATTATTTAATGTCTGGTTTTCAAGTGTTTTACATATAAAAATCTTTTCAAAATTACAACGATTTAAAAGAAAACATCACAGACCTATATCCTAGTTGCAACCTGTTGGCAGCAAGTGTTCGGATCCCTGTACGGGCACACTTGCAGCCTCGTTCATGCCACTATCGTGGTTGTCAACCCATTTTAGCAACAACCAGCTCGCACCAACTTCGGGCTGAACCATATTAGGTTCAAGTTAGCCCTGGTATTGCCCCGCACCATCCTCGCACATCGGTTAGGTGTGTGGCATTAGTACACATGCCTTGGGTTTTCATCGAATCCTATATATGGGCGTTTATGTATATTTAAGCGCGAGTGTATATATGTATGTGTACATGTTTATATATATAAAGTCGTGCCTTATTGAGTTTTATTGGATACGGGATATATATATATATATACGTATACATATAGGTATAGATATATACACCCCTGTATATTCAATCGCATGATGATTGCTTCAGCATAGCCGAATGGACATGCGACACTCGGGTGTCCCGTCCAAGTATTTTTCTCTAGATGTTGTTATGCTCCGAGTTAAATATAGAATTTCATAGAGTTGTTCTACTTTCAGTTTGGCAAATAGTTTGTTTCGGGTCCGCAGGTGCGGCACCCCGAACCGTGGTAATGCTAATGTAATCCCCATCAGATGGATTACTTCAAAATCATGTTCGACACACGTGTGTGTCGTGTTGCGCAAGGAAAACCCTTATGCTTTCGTTTACATTCGATAGACCAGAACGGTATGCTTTGGTCATTATTATAAATTCACAAGCTTAGAGACTTCGTTATTTGAAATTACAAGTGTTGTTTAAATATTCTGGTTTCGGGTCCGCAGGCGCGGCACCTATACCGTGGAAATAACTAATGTTATTCTGATAAGACGGAATATCCCAGATTTCGCTATAAACACATAAGTGTGTTGAACCTCGTGTAATGACCTTTTGAGTCACAATTGCACCTTCCTTGCAAGAGCGACGATTCACCTTGAGAAAGCCAATGTTATTCCCATTAGACGGGATGTTGGTTAAGTTTGACTTCAAACCCTCGGGAAATGCAAATGTTATTTCCATAAGATGGGACTTTTGATAAATTCTATTTTAAACCTTTGAGAATGCGAATTGATGAAATACCACGTACATGAAACCGCCTATCTGCTTACATGCTTACTTGTCTTCTAGAGATAGAATTGTATAAATGCCTCTTATTATTTTATTGTGCAGAATGATAGAAAGCTTATATTACTCTTACACTTTTCACTTAGCACATCCTGGCACTGTTACTGACTAGTGCGTACCCTGAGGAGGTACATCGCTTGAGGCATTGGTAAGAGCACCACGTGCGCTTACTTCAAGAAATGAAAATAATAGAAAGATCAAACACCTTAGGGTATGAATAAACAAAAAAACTTGTTGTGGGCTCAGTTGGAGTCCTTGGGCGGTGGCCCTTGTGTTGTAATGGACTCTTGTGTGATATACTCTAAACAGAAATAAATAATATGGTGTTGTGACTGCTTTCATAAGCAGTGTGCTCCGTTGGCCGCGTGAGGCTGAGCACGTGACTGGGCAAGCCAAGTCCTTGTTTTGCGTACCCTACGTGGACCACGAGGCAAATTCCTCGTTGTGATGCATGAATAAACATGAGCCTAAGAAAGATAAACCTGCTTCGCCCCATTCACAAAATGGTTCACCTTGGGAAAGGGTGGATGGTACAACCCTGAGTGACTTGTCGTTACTACGACACGTGTTTTGACAGGAGTTGTAGCATCCTTTGGCCTCCAGTCACTCAGAGTCAAGGAGGTTGAGGTTGCCTTTCTAGGACCTCACTATTGCAGTAGTATGGATTGCAATCTTTGCCTATGCGAGTATTTCCTCCTAGTCGTGTGCTGCTCGCATGTGGTTGACTCGGTTTGTAGCTTCCCCGGTTACCACACTATAATCGAATAACAAACGCTGGGTGCATGTCTCACAGAATGCGAGGTTTCCTTTGCGTACCTGAAGGACTAATCAGAAGAACATAAAAACTAACCAAACAGCTGACTTACAGTAGTTGTTGCTTCACTTGAGCTGTAGGCTTTACTTCAGTGGTTGCTTAGTTACTCTACTTGATGTCGGTACTTGCTACTGCTTGAGTACTTGTTACAGTTACTTCAGTTGTTACTTAGTTACTTGCTGCTCAGTAAATTTTACAATTCTGTTTACTGCTTTAGCTACTTGTTTCCTGTTACTACAACTTTTTGACTAGTACTTGTCACTTTGCACTTACCTGACACAGGCACTTACACTTGTCAGTTTTGTTACTGCTTTCCTTTTTATATGACATATAACTGCTTGTGGTTGTTTCTTCACCACCTCGCAAGAGGACTGACCCCGTTTTATGGGGATGTAGGTGACGAACAGGTATAGTGCGGATACGATGATACACGGTGGAGACTCGGAGGACCCACACTTGACCTGCAGTTCCTGTACCTGGTGGTTTTGGGTTTTGGGATTTTGTTCGGGATGTAATCCCTATTTTGAGACTTGTACTTATATTTTATAAACTCTTTATACTGTTGGGGTGTCTACCCTTTTTACTTCGTAGCTACACTGTTGGTTACTTGTTGCACTCACCTGTGTTGGCCGCCCAGACTTGCGGATTTGTTTTTTCTCACACCCGCTTTCCGCTGGTTTTCTAGTTAAACATTTCAAAAAAAAAATTCACTGAAAATCTTAAGTTTTTCCAAAGTCGGGTTTGGGGGGGCACAGAGTTTGGTATCAGAGCAGAGTTTTAAGTGTGTAGTTAGAGCTTCATCGTGCATCATCCATCGCACTGTAAGTATAAGTTAAGCTTCTTTGCTTCTTTATTTCCTGCTTCTTAGATAGTTGTGCATTTGGTTGTGTATGTATTAGATGTCGACAAACTTGACCTATGGCAAGATTTTGGAAGCTCTCCAAAATCTGACTCGAGGCGAAGAGGCCCTGAGTGGAGCTGTGCGACATTTGGCACGTAATGTGCATATGTTGGCACCTCCCTGTGCCAGGTGTTTGGAAGATCACGTGGGACAAATCTGTCCCCGTGAGTTGGTTGAGTGCCCCTACTGTAGTCTTTGATGATGCATAAATATCATGTTTTATTAATACAATTTCACTGCATAAATGCATCATCTATAGGTTTAAAGCATACACTTAGGTGCATAATGATGTTAGGGAGCTCTGGTTCGAATTTCATCGAATTCGGAGTTAAAACGAAGGAATTAATGCATTTACAATGTAACGGGTCGAATCTCGAAGCCGATTTAGAAGATTTGGATCCAGACGCCCATTTGGATCCCGGATTTGGGTCAAAATACATGGATTCAACCCAGCTCCAACCCATTCACGTTTTCATAAAACATTTTCTGAAAACCCCCTGCAGAAAGAGGCGCCCAACAATTCTTTTGTTTTTAACACAGTTTTTGAAAATAAACCCAAACAAGCAAAATCGTCAAAAGAGGGGGAGACGCCCAGCCATTCCTGGTCTTAGCTTTGGTTTTCGTGCCCTAGGGGCACGATTCTAACTCCAGCCCCCTTCTCATCTTCCACCTCACGCCATCTCCATTAGAGCATGAAGACAAGCTTGAGATCCAAGCTTTTTCTTGCCTTCTTTCACAACCTCTCCATTTCTTTATCTTCCCTGTTGGTTAATCTCTATGGTTGCTGTGTTTTGCAGGTGCAGCAGAGGTGGGAAACACTTTTCTCGGGTGGAAGTGCGAAACACTCCAACGAGAAGGGCCGACTCTACCTCCATCCGGTCTTCTATGCCCCCCGATCGAGAATCGGTTCACATTTCATCTTCGGTGGATTTCCAACGTGTTGCAGCTGTAGGACATGGTACCATGGCGTATTTCCAGCATCAACGAGGTCCCGAACGGTGTGAAGCCAAGGAAAGTCCGCTCTGCCTTTCCCCCTCAGTCCTCGGATCGCCCTGGAGGTAGGTCTTCTCATCCATTGCTTCTAGTTAAAACCTATTTTGTGTGTGACTTTTGTTTGTGGTGTTTTTCTGTATTTTCGTCAGCCTTAGTATAGCTTTTGTTCATGCATAAACCAGCATGTAGAGTGTTTAGGTTTTGGTGTTATTAAAATAATGTTTTTTCAATCCAACGTTGGCATGTTTTGGGTGTGTGCGTGTGATCAAAATCTGTCTTCTGTGTGTCTGCGTTTCCACCATGTTTTCCCAGCACTAGATAGGTCTGAAGATGTTTTGTTTAGCATTAGATTTTATAGACTCCTTCTTAGTTAATATCATTTTTTATTTTTAGATCGTTTGAATGTGTTTTTGTAAGTAGCGAGTCATGTAGTTAGATTAAGTGAATAGTTTCATATAGCTGTTGTAGAATGTTTTCTATATAATTTTTTGTAGATAAATTATGTGTTTAGTTAGGTTATGATGTAGATCTAGGTTGATTTAGTATGATAGGTAAGTTAGATTATCGTTTTAAATTATGTTTTTAAATTTCAAATAGTTGATTGTAGGAATTTCTTGATTCAGTGTTTTTGTGTTTCCTATGTAATTTTCTGTAGTTAGATTATATGTTTAGCTAAAGTACCAAGTATATTTCAGTTATGTTAGCATGATAGTTACTTTAGATAATCGTGATAATTCTTGTGTTGCGTTTTGATCTTAGTCGTGTGTAGTGTAATTAGCCATAGCTTGTTTTTCTGTTTTTGGTTTCATTTCCAGCATGATTTGTGAGTTTAGTCTATGTATTTTTAGTCTATTTAGTTAGTCATAATCGTTTGTTAATTTAATTTAATTTAGAGTTGTACTTATCATCGTGTTAGTAGTTCAATTAGCATTTCGTTTTTGTGTGAATGTAGTCATCTTCTTCATAGATAGGGCAGCCATTAGAGGTCCACCAAGGTAATAAAGTCCATTTGGTAAGTTATTAATTCTTAGGAAATTTTAATTAATAGGTCTAGGTTCATTGTATTAGTTTTAAGTAATTTAGAATGTTGGATATCGATTTTGGTATAGTGTTAATTAGGTGGTTTTGCAATTCGTGATTTAGGTAGTTCATAGTCTTTGCATTAATTGTAAATTTATTAATTTAGCTAAGGATAGTCTAGTTTAGCCAAGTAATTCAACTTGCTTTGTAGATAGAAGGGCAATGTGGTCTTTAAATTGAGAATTCAATTTTGGTATGAAAACACCTATTCCCAATTCGTGGATAGCACTTAAGAAGGTTATCTTTTCCAGCCCAACAATAAATGAGTTATATTTTCAAAGTTGGAAACCCTTTGGAATTCCAAAGGGCCTTTAAAAGAGGGTTACACGATTTTTGGAAACCCTTGGGAATTCCAAAGGTCCTTCTAAAGGTTTACACGAGTTTTGGGCAAGTCTTGAAATTCCAAATTTTCATTTAAAGCAACCCAAATTCGTGTATGATGTTTTGGGAAAGGGTTGAAATGCTTTATTTTCATTTAAGGCCTTTAATGCTTTCAAGGAAGGGAACCCAAAGAAATTTGTGTGATGCTTTGGGAAACGTTTTCAAAAGAGTTTATTGCTTTTAAAGAAAAGGATTGAAAACGTATGAGTCAAATGGGTTGGACGGTTTTTGAAATCAAACACTTTCCCTAAGTGCAATTAAGGCAATAATGAGAGGAGTTGGCTTTTACCAAATTCGTGGATTTCTATTATTAGCCCTATTTATTCTTTCCTAGTTTAACGTAGCATAGGATTAATGTTAATTAATTTAGTAAGTTAGTAATAGTATAGATTTTAGAAAGTAGTGTATTCTAATTAGGTTAGTGTTTATTGAATTAAATTAGGTTTGTAAAAACCGTGTATACTTATTAGGTAGGTGCTAATTTTAGTGTATATTGAAGATAAGTTTTAATTTAGATTGACTTTAGTATTTTAGGAAATACAAATTAGTTATTAGCCTAATTAATGACCTTAGGTTGGCGTGTAAACCAATTCCCTATCCTAAACCGCCACTCTAACTAACTTGTGAAGACCCCAAAATTTTCAAAATCTTTTAAATATTCCCTTATTGCCCCTAAATTCATTTTTTGAGCAAATGAGTCATTTCAAATCTAAATTTCAGTTCATTTCTCAAGTTTTATTGAAATTAAATTCATTTGATATGTTTAAATTGATTTCGGATCTGGATCCATTGTCCGGATCCAAATCTGGGTCTCCTTGTTCAAAATTTAAATTAAAGAAAACACAAAAAATAGTCTTTAAATAGCTCGGACAGTCCATTCAACATCTGTTTGGATCCATCACATTGTATTTCTCGATTCAAGTGTCAAAACTCGAACATTTTCTCAAAACCTGGGTCCAAACCCATTCTTCTGAAGAAATTTCCCCGAAATGGTCGGAAATTCTCAGAAAAATACTTTTGTAAATATTTCTCACAAAAATACAAAAAAATTAGTGTTTAAACCTTAGTTTTCTTTTAAAATCTCAGTTTTCTACTACAAAAAACGCCAAAAATGGAAAAGCAATATAAAATTCAAAAATTGAGGAAAAAGCAAATGGTTTTAAAACTTGAAAAATGGAATTTTTGCCAAAAAACTCATTTTTGAGCCATTTTACAAAAATCTTAAAAAGACGGAATCCTTCTTTTGGAAATTTGAGAAAGAAGAAACGGCCATCTCCCGCACGCTCTTCCCTCTCATTCTTACCCTCCATCTCCAACCACTTCTGCTTCTCTGAGCCTTCCATCAACAACCACCTCCTTCTCTCGATCTCCCTTTTCACTCTTTAAAAAGGGAACACGCAGAGGGGAGGAGGATCCGTCTTCTGCCTCCCCATGTGCTCTTCTCATTGCCCTCTTCTTCTTGGTCGTCTTCTACCCCTCCACCTTCTTCTGATTCACGGATCCATTCCTACCCTCCCATCGCCTTCTTCCTTCCTCAGCATCCCCTCTTGCCTCTTGAAGTTCCCTTTACTTTTTCCCTGTCTTCTGTTTCTTTTATATTTTCTTCTCCCAATTGGTTAAAGGAAAAAGTCGATCTCACTGTACAACAGGGTACAGGAGGCCTTGCTCCCTCCTAAGTCGAAGTCCCAGCAAATCAGGTAAGAACCTTCTCTTCTTCCCCTTTTGAATTTTTTTTTTCTTTCTTTTCCGTTCTTCCGTATTGGCCCCATTAACGCACCCTCTGTAATCTCAATTTGCATATAGCAATATCGAGTTATAGGCATGCAACATCAATGGAATCTGCATATTCCAATATTTCCTTCTTTTCTCTATAATTCATTCATGAGTTTTTTTTTTATCTCTGTGATTCGTGGTATGTCTCTGCAAGTTGTTTCACCAATTCACGATTTCTGAAAATATATTCACCTCACTTGCGAACTGAGGTTATCAAATGCTTCTGCGATCTGCATCTTCTGGGATTGTGTTGCTGTAAGTAACGATTCAGGTGCATCGTTCAACTTTCCTTTTTAACTTCTTCTTTTATCATAAGTATCGTGATCTTAGAATGCACCTAACCATCCATCATTACTGATTGATCAAACACCGAGTCTGAAAGCTCTCCAGCTTCAGATCAGTGTTAATCATTCACCCATACCCCTCTTGTGCCACCTGATTCCATTCTCATTCATAAAATCTTGGTTGAAACAACACCATTTTGCATGGCATCGTTTTCTGCTTCAGCTGGAGATCACTATTTTTCAATCTCAATTTCATTGATTACCGACTTTTGTTGACCTTAGCTGCCTTCTTCCCCCCTTTTCCCCCACTTTTTTTTTAGGCCATTGACCATTTCAATCGGCTGCTACATTTTTTTTCCCTTTCATTATTACATAATAGAAATTTGTTGACCCTCAGCAGCGCCGATTCAATTCTGTAACATTAGTTTGAATTAACACCCTTCCTTTGCTGTTTGAATGTTTTCCCCTGCATTGGAAAGATGTGTCGTTAATAGATTGTATAATAAACTGCCGAACAAAGATCAACTTAGACTCCCCATCCTTGGCATGCTTTGTTGACATCTCCTGCTAACACAGACGTCCCAAGGAATATGTGTGTGGACGTTACCCTTAACTCAAAAGGTCCTCCTAAGTTGTTCCCAAGCTCTGCTAATCCTTTTAGCAACCCCAATGGTTCAAGGAGTCTGGTCCCTTTTCATGAGAATCCCCTGAATACAAGTCTGATGCTGTGATAGCTAAAGGATAGAAGAAACTAAGCATGGTTGATGTCATGAAAGATTGAGTTATGGATAGGTAGTTCTCATTGCAAAGAGATACTTTCGCCTTTCATCAAAGTTGAGATTGCAAGCATGGTGGTGCGCGTATGTATTGGCTTTGGTGATAGTCGAAATGCTATGAACATCTTCTTGTGTTTTATCAACACCTGCTGCAGATGGGTTTAACCCATCCTGGGAGATTCCAAGCTTGTCGTGTGGGCTGTTTAGCTATATTTTGTCGTCCTAAATCCGATCAGTTTCCTTTTAGTTACCTAGTGTCATCTAGTATGACATTAGATTGGGTATTATTCTTCCTCGAAGATCTTATTCATATAGCTACTCTCATTTCATGATTGTGTACCATTGTATTCACAGCCTGTTTAATAGGTTGGGATAGCCTCGTTACATTCATAATAGATTTAGATTGTTGTGGCTCCATCTGTCATCAACATTCATCACCTGACATAGCCACTTCTAGTTACCTGCCTTTTACTGTTGTCACTACAACAGCAGTCATATAAATCTCCAGCATCAAATATATATATATATATATATATATATATATATATATATATATATATATATATATATATATATATTTTGAGGTAATGTGCATTTTTTTTTAAGGTAATGTTATTGCTTTCTTTTGAGTAAATGTTTATATTGAAATGTTATTTATATTTGAGTTTTTTTTTCTTTCTTTTCCGTTCTTCCGTTTTGGCCCCATTAACACACCCTCTGTAATCTCGATTTGCATATAGCAATATCGAGTTATAGGCGTGCAACATCAATGGAATCTGCGTATTCCAATATTTCCTTCTTTTCTCTATAATTCATTCATGAGTTTTTTTTTTTTTTATCTCTGTGATTCGTGGTATGTCTCTGCAAGTTGTTTCACCAATTCACGATTTCTGAAAATATATTCACCTCACTTGCGAACTGAGGTTATCAAATGCTTCTGCGATCTGCATCTTCTGGGATTGTGTTGCTGTAAGTAACGATTCAGGTGCATCGTTCAACTTTCCTTTTTAACTGCTTCTTTTATCATAAGTATCGTGATCTTAGAATGCACCTAACCATCCATCATTACTGATTGATCAAACACCGAGTCTGAAAGCTCTCCAACTTCAGATCGGTGTTAATCATTCACCCATACCCCTCTTGTGCCACCTGATTCCATTCTCATTCATAAAATCTTGGTTGAAACAACACCATTTTGCATGGCATCGTTTTCTGCTTCAGCTGGAGATCACTATTTTTCAATCTCAATTTCATTGATTACCGACTTTTGTTTACCTTAGCTGCCTTCTTCCCCCCTTTTCCCCCACTTTTTTTTCTTAGGCCATTGACCATTTCAATCGGCTGCTACATTTTTTTTTCCTTTCATTATTACATAATAGAAATTTGTGGACCCTCAGCAGCGCCGATTCAATTCTGTAACATTAGTTTGAATTAACACCCTTCCTTTGCTGTTTGAATGTTTTCCCTTGCATTGGAAAGATGTGTCGTTAATAGATTGTATAATAAACTGCCGAACAAAGATCAACTTAGACTCCCCATCCTCGGCATGCTTTGTTGACATCTCCTGCTAACACAGACGTCCCCAGGAATATGTGTATGGACGTTACCCTTAACTCAAAAGGTCCTCCTAAGTTGTTCCCAAGCTCTGCTAATCCTTTTAGCAACCCCAATGGTTCAAGGAGTCTGGTCCCTTTTCATGAGAATCCCCTGAATACAAGTCTGATGCTGTGATAGCTAAAGGATAGAAGAAACTAAGCATGGTTGATGTCATGAAAAGATTGAGTTATGGATAGGTAGTTCTCATCGCAAAGAGATACTTCGCCTTTCATCAAAGTTGAGATTGCAAGCATGGTGGTGCGCGTATGTATTGGCTTTGGTGATAGTCGAAATGCTATGAACATCTTCCTGTGTTTTATCAACACCTGCTGCAGATGGGTTTAACCCATCCTGGGAGATTCCAAGCTTGTCGTGTGGGCTGTTTAGCTATATTTCGTCGTGCTAAATCCGATCAGTTTCCTTTTAGTTACCTAGTGCCATCTAGTATGACATTAGATTGGGTATTATTCTTCCTCGAAGATCTTATTCATATATCTACTCTCATTTCATGATTGTGTACCATTGTATTCACAGCCTGTTTAATAGGTTGGGATAGCCTCGTTACATTCATAACAGATTTAGATTGTTGTGGCTCCATCTGTCATCAACATTCATCACCTGACATAGCCACTTCTAGTTACCTGCCTTTTACTGCTGTCACTACAACAACAGTCATATAAATCTCTAGCATCAAATATATATATATATATATATATATTTATTGAGGTAATGTGCATTTTTTTTTAAGGTAATCTTATTGCTTTCTTTTGAGTAAATGTTTATATTGAAATGTTATTTATATTTGTCTGATGTCCACTTTTCAGCAATGATGAGCAATGAAGTTCCTAATTCCTTTCTGCGTGCCAAGTGAGTTTGTGTTAGTCTGTGTGTACATGTGCATAAAGTAGTTTTTTTTTTTTTTTTTAAATCATAAATCATCAAGCTTTTAATATTCTTCCTCTTTATCTGCTCTAAGGTTAATTGTCTTTTAATTTTTGTATAAAAGGTCTCACTGAGCCACTTATGTTCTGTTAGTCTTCTTATAGGATATTAACAAGCGGGGCATGCATGAAGAAGTGCATGTCAATTTCAACCCACTTAATTTAAAATCTGAAGCTTTTAGTCTGGATGAGGGAAGTACCTGAGATATAGAATGCTCTCTTCTCATTAACTCCCTGCACTTTTGTGCATTTTCTACTTACACTAGTCCCAGCCTATGCCCTTGTTATTCAGTATCCACCAATACCTTACGTCATCCTCCATCTGCCACCTTTGTCACATTTTTCACCCACGTATCCATCTTTCAGCATCTTGCCCATCTACTACCATCCATGCGGCACTTCTATCACCACCTCCCTGTGAGCACCCACACAAAGTAATGCCACCATCCCCTCCTATAGATTCCTACAGCAAAGGCTTTTCCGTTCCTTCTCCTATCAACAGTCGTTCTTGTCTGTTGGTGATGCTGTGTAGGTTCAGCCACAGATATCTCTTTTCCCAGTTTGTAATCCCATCCACTGCTTGCATAAAGGATGACTCACCAGAGTCAAATTCTGCAATTTCTCCATTAATATCTACATTTCACTTTACACCCTTCATGTTATCAAAGTATATTCACTAATATTACCCACCACCATACTTGCTTTCCCCTGTACTTCCAACCACCTACTTACTGTATGTCCCAGCCAACCTTCATTGTTTCCTGCTACTTCAACATATGCTGCAAATCACACTATTCACCTCACTGAAATCCGTTTATAGCAACATCCTGCTGTATCTACCTACAACAACATCCATCTCCACAATACTTGTTATATCCACTATACCTCATCTAGCACACTTTATCACTAACACACCCTGCTTCACCTACTGCATTGAAACCGCCAGCATACTGCATCAAATCACCTTCCCCTACACTCACTAACCTGTAGTGTCATCACATAGCTGTTGCTTCATTTGCTGCCCTTGCAACTCATAGCAGCTGTACCCAGGTATATTTGCTCACCTCCTGTTGTCAATACAGTCCCAGCACATCCACATATCCCATAACATTTCAGCACCTTCTCCAAGATCAACTTCATGTATATATCTTCCATTCCATACCATACAAGGCACAGGGTATACCATGTACATATATATGTGTATATATATATATATCTTAATTGTAGCTTCGCATCTAATATCTCCATTCTTCATTAGAATAAACACCTTTCAGGTATGTTTTTAGTTTTAGTGTGACAATTCTTAGATCTACTTTTTATTATTATTATATATATGTTGCCTATTATCTTGTGCTAACTCCATTTTTGCAGGAAAATATATAAAAATGTTGTACTTCTTCTTAGCTTAGAAGTTGTAAATAGTAATCTCAAAATTGTAATAGTTGGATTATAATGAGAAAACTTGCATTTCTAGCTTAGATTAGAATGTATGAGCATCTCATAAATCATGTGTTTCATCTCATTTTTTTTTATTATCCTCAAAATCTCACAATTGGTGGAACACGAATGGCACGTGCACCATTTCGTAAAAGGTAAATTAATCCTAAGTTGATGATCCACATCAATGGCCATAGTCAGGGTGTGGACAAAACTTAGTATTTTTATCTTTTACGAAATAACACTGGATCCATTTTCAAAATTCATCATATTTCCTTAAATATTTTCTCCTTTTATTAGAATTTAACTTAAAATTGACTCAAAAAATATATACCAATGGCCATAGTCAGGGTATATTGAGAGTTAATTTCATTTTAAATTCTATAAAAGCACCAAATGTATTTTATTCTTCTCTTGAATTTAAATATAGATTATTATATAATACATTCAATGACCATAGTCAATGATGTATTATATCTTCAATCTTATTTTAAATTCATCTAAAGAATGGAATAGATTTTCAAAATCCAAATTTCAAAAATTCAAATTCATTCATCATTTAGGATAGAACTGCATCATATTTTCAAAATTCCTTCTTCAAAAACATCAAGTGATGTAAATATCTTCCTCAATCTATCTTCAATTCTTATAAAAACCAATTCATCCTTTCATTTTCAAATTCAATTTCATTTTCATTTTCAATCTCAAAGTTCAATTTAACTTTGAGATTTCAAAGTCATATTTATAATTCAAATCAGATTTCAAAGTTCAATTTGACTTTGAAATTCCAAATTCGTTTTATATTCAAAAATCTAATCCAACTCAAAGTTCAATTTAACTTTGAGGTCCTTGATTCACCTTCTAAAAATCGAATTCAAGTCCCAAATTCAAAGTCCAATTTGACTTGGAAATTCATTTTATTCAAATTTGGGAACTCTTCATTCACCTTCTGAATTTAACTCCAAATCCACTTTTAGGATCCATGATTCAACACTCATATTGGATCTCAGACTTCAGATCCAATTCCCTTTTAGGATCCAGAGTCCAACTCCATTTTGTTTCTCAGACTTCAGATCCAAATCCATTTTAGGATCCAGAACCCAATTCTATATTTGGATCTCAGATTTCAGATCCAAATCCATTCTAGGACCCAGAACCCAATTATACTTCGGATCTCAGACTTCAGATCCAATTCCTCTTTAGGATCCAGAGTCCAAATTCCACTTTTTTCAGATCCAATTCTCCTTTAGGATCCAGACTCCAATTTCACTTTGGATCTTAGACTTCAGATCCAGTTCCATTTTAGGATCCAGAATTCAATCACATGTTGGATCTTAGACTTTTGATCCAAATCCATCTTAGGATCCAGAACCCAATTTTATCTCAGATCTCAGATCTCAGATCTTAAATCCATCTTTAGATCCAATTTCATTCCCAATTCTAGATTTCAAATCCAATTCCATTTTCAGATCTCATCTGAACTCCCTAAATCCATTTCTATTCTTAAATACCATTTGATTATCTCAGATCCATTCCAAACTTAAAAATCCAAATTCAATTCCATCTCAAGTATTCATTTCCTTTTCTAAATTCAAATCTAAAATTCAAAGTCGATTTTGACTTTGAAACTTCATTTCCTTTCATTTCAAAGCTTCAAGTCATTCTTTCTCATTTATTCTTCCAAATCCTGATTTACTTCAAAAACTTAGAACTTCTCTGATCTATCTCAAGCTCTAAGTTAAATTCAATCATTTCTTCATTCCTTTACCAAGTTCATCTCTGAATACTTGGAAATTTTCAAAACATCTTTCAAAAGGAGCATACATTCTTGCATTGCACAAGCATGATTCTTTGTGCATTTTTGACTTAGAATAAATTCTTAGATTGTACTTAGGCAAAGCAAAAGGCATAAATTCGATCCTTGGTTCGATTACCCCTGGTAAAGGCGCCAAGAACATTCGAACCTCGTACCGACGAGCGAATCCCGTCTCTCCATTTTCCCGCAATATTTTCAAAACGGAGGTGAGTTATTTTCTAAATATTTTTCAAATAAAGGTCAAGTGAAAACCCGCAAAAGAGTTCTTATTCTCTCTCTCTCTCTTTCTTTTCTCTTCTCTCTTTTTTTTTCTTGCTCTTATTTTCCTCCCTTCAAAAAGGAGGAAAATAGAGATAAGAAAAGGAAAAGAGAAGGAAGAGAGAGAAATCACAAGTTAGGAAATTTTTTGCGATGATCACAGTTTTAGCGACCGTGATGGGACACGTATCCGTCTGGTCGAATTATGCCTTTGCTTTGCTTTTATATAATCTAAGTCTTTATTCTAACATATGTCAGCTATATTTTCATGCAAACCTTAGGAGCCTAGACTCTGTCCTAAAGCTGACATCATTGCATATAGGATCTAAGTATGGTTTGGTAGGACCATATTGAGGAGATTATTCCATGTTCACATTAGACTTAGGTCTTAAATACAACTCTCCTCAAATTTAGGGATTGAATGCAAAACAATGTATGCAAGTGTATGCTTCTCTTTATTTAAATCTATCTCTTTAGGACTTGCATTAGAGACTTCTGGTTTTATTGCATGTTAATCATATTTTGAAAACATCCCTACCTATATTGTCCCGGTCTTCACGTTGCTAGGCTGTCTCACTGAACCATAGTTCGGGAGAGAGCCTCACAACTGGACCACTTATTTGGGTTCGCGCCCCCTACCACGTACCTAAGGGCCATAGTCCGACGTATATCGGTAGGTGCTCAAGGATGCTGGGAAGCCATTACCTTAGAACCGAAGAGATATCTTATATGCCACGTATTTCGAGCTTCGGCTTGGGTATATCGGCGTACCTTGATTGGAATCAGATGATCTAAATCTTAGAGTTAGGATTAAGATCCTATTTACCATTTCAAATATTGCATATAGAGTCAGCTTTAGGGAGTGCTGTTTGTGTATCCTTGCTTGTATGTCTGTGATTGAATAATATTACGTATATATATCCTCCTTATATTTTCCAAAACCCTGGGTATATACTTCAAAATTTCCTCTTTTGTTTCTAAAAACCCAGGTGTATTTTTCTTCTTCTTCTACATTTCTTCAAAAATTCTTCTGATCCTGCCTGCAAGTTCTTCAAATTTTAAATCCTTACCATTTATTCTCAAATTCAATTTTTCCTTTTATTTTCTTCTGTTTTTATTCTTGTTTATATTTTCATAAAAATCTCTTTCCGTCAAAGAGATATCCTTTTCGAAATGGTATTTTCTTTCATATTTTAGTTGGTTACTCTCCCTCGTAGAGTAAACAGCGCAATTGTCACAATACTCAATCCCTAGTAAAGGGATACATTTTTTAGATTTCAACCTAAATCCTTCCTCTTGTCAAAACTTCTCCAAGAAGTTTCTTTGGTCTAAAAACCTCCTCTTTCCTCCACAGAGGGAGCTCTGATATTTCAAAAATGGTCACGACAAGAGGGGGAAAAGAAACAGTTCCTCAACTCAGCGACAGTGAGGCGGAAGAGATAAGCTCTCCTAAATCAGTCAGGGGATAGAGTCAGAGCAAGAAGGATGACATCGACCCCGCTATGTATGACATGTTCCAAAGGATGATGGCAAAGCAAGCCGAGGCCAAGCTGAAAGAGGCAGTTCCTAAAAGCAAGTTGAGGAAGAAGCCTGTAAAGAAGCAAGTCAGAATCATCAGGAAGAAGGTACAGCCTGACACTACTTCTGAGGAATCAGAGTCAGTCGAGGAAGAGTCAGAAGAGGAAGAGCAGATTGTCTACAAGCAGAATCCTCCGAGACAGTCTGTAAAGATAGTTGCGGAAGAGCCTGAATCCGCCAACAAGCCAAAGTCTGGGGCTCCAGTAGAGGACCTGATGAGCAAGCAGATGAAGGAGATGAATCGAGCAATTAAAGACATTCAAGCCAAGGGTAAGGGCAAGCAGACCTATACTGGCGAAGATTTTTACGATGGTCTAGATGGGGATGATAACCTGGAGAATCTTCCTCGCAAGTTTCTCAAATTTGATGGGACTGGCAACCCCAAAGCCCACTTGGCCATATTTTATGCAGAGTGCAATCGTTTCAGAAAAGACAACAGGGCTCTGTTCATTTGCTTTCCCCGCAGTCTGGAGGGTGTAGCAGCCAGATGGTATGCTGATCATGTGAATCCTATCGAACTACGAGAGTTCGATAAGGTAGTAAATCTGTTCATCGAGCGCTTCTTATTCAACACTGAAGCCTCACCTACATTAAATCATCTTTACAACCTGAAGCAAGGAGAGAATGAAAGGGCAGGTGATTTCATTCACAGGTGGAGAAGCACCTGTAATAAGATGAAGGTACACATTCCTGAGGAACATGCATTGCAGGTGATCCTCAATAATTTCTCTCAGCCCATAAGGAGCCTCATCGCCACTTCCCCGGCGAAATCCTTCATCAAGTTGATTGAGCGAGCTGAATGGCTCGAAGCAGGAATAGAAAGCGGACTTTACGAGGGCACGCCTCTAGTCAAGAATATCCAAGACCAGAAAAAGAAGGCGCAGTTCGCTCATTGAGTTGAGGCCTCCTGCAATAATTTTGGCAGTAGCAGAAAAGGAAACAAGAACAACAGTGGCAGTGGCCTGAGAGTAGATCAGGGCAAGGGGCAGAAGGAGAGAGCGTATAAGAACAATGACAAGCCGCTTCCAATTGGCATCCAACAGAAAGGGGATCTTCAAGAGAAGCCCAAGTACATCAAATGGGAGAAAGATCGAGTCTTCACTCCTTTAGATCAAACTATGGAAGCAATTCTGGATTACCTGCTAAAGCACGGGATGATCAAGCTCCCTAAGATAGCGGATCTTCCCGTAATCTTGGGAAAATTCAAAGATCAATTCTGCAAGTTCCATAGAGCAACGGGGCATGACACAAAGCACTGCTTCGTCCTCAAGCACATGATACAAGACTGCATTGATAGAAGTATTTTGATAGAGGACGAGGAAGAAAAGCAGCCAGCAGTCCTGACAGAACCATTGCCGGACCACTCAAAGAATTGATAAAGCCAAAGTTTTTGTTTGCTTTCATCTCTTTTTGTCAGTTGTCTTGTAGGGGCTAGTCAGCTCAGTCTTCTATGAGTCTTTTCCTTTTCAAGTTCTTGTAAATATTCGGTTGTTATCAAACTTTTGCTTATCAAATAAAATGTCAATTTCCTTTATATCTTTTATATCCAATGCTTCTTTTTCCTTTGCCATATTGGGGCATTTAAATTCTTGCTCTTTTTAGAATGCGAGACAATCCTGACATCATTCATGAGAGAAATGATATTACCTATGAGGGCTTTTCAAAAATCATAAAATTTTGAAAATCTTCGTTATGACCAAAGAGTTCAAATATTCTTTGGTCCAACCTTTGTCACAAATCAACCCTCGTGTTGATCATGTTTTTAAAAATAGGTTTTTGAACCATTGCATTGAAAAATCAACCCTCGTGTTGGTCATGTTTTCCAAAAAATAGGATTTTGAACCATTGCATTGAAGGATCAACCCTTGTGTTGGTCTTATCTTCCAAAAATAGATCTCAAAACTTGTGTTGATGATATTTTCCAAAAGTGTTTTTTCAAAACCGTCATATTCAAAGATCAATCATTGCATTGGTCTTATCTTCCAAAATGGGTTATAAATCATTACATTTAAAGATCAATCCTTGCATTGGCCTTATCTCTTAAAAATGGGTTTTAAATCATTATATTCAAAGATCAACCCCTGTGTTGGTCTTATCTTCCAAGATTGATTTTTAAACATTATCTTCAAAAATCAACCCTGGTGTTGATCTTATTATCAAATTTCGAACTGTTATTTTTTTTTTTTGAAATCAAATCTGTTATTGATCTTCTTTTTCAAAACTTAGATTTCAAACCATTGCCTTCAAAAATTGACCCTCGTGATGATCTCTCATGTTTGATATAAAGGATCAGATCTCGCGCTGATCATTCTTCTTGTGGTGGATTTTCTTCCCCCAAAATGATTTCTCATTTATCTTTTAAATAAACATTTTCCTTCCAAGATCCCATATGTAGGCAGGATCAGAAAAACTCCTTTTTCTCAAATCTTATAAATTTTCAGTTAATTTTTGGTACTTTTTATCTGTTTCATTCGTTTTTATCAAGTTTACATCAATTTTATCAAGTTTTATCAAGTTTATCAAAAAATTTCCTCAAATTCCATTAAATTTTATCAATTCTTTTACCCTTTCAGGTTAAGGGATAAACCTGACCCTCGTTGTCCGAGGTGTTTCCCGCTCAGGTTAAGGGATAAACCTGACCCTCGTTGTCCGAGGTGTTCCCATTCAGGATAAGGGAAAATCCTGAGACCCCTCGTAGGAGCAATAACGCTACCTATGAGGATTCTTTTGTAAATACAAGTTTTGTCAATCTTTGTTGATTTTCTAGATTTATATCAATTTTCCTTCATTAAATTTTCTCAGATTCTATTCTTTTTCCCCATTCAGGATAAAGGATAATCCTGAGATCACTCATAGGGGCAACCATGCAACCTGCGAGAATTCTTTTTACAAAAATAAAATCAAATTTTCCTCAAATGCTCTACATTTTTTTTTCAAAGTTCTATATCCTTTTGTCTTCTCAAAGTTTATTCTTTTATATTCCCCGTCACATACCTGGTCCATCTAAATCATGGATCATAAATTCTAAATCTTGTCATATCCCTTCTAAATTCAAGTCTCAGGTTATCTCTTCATAAAAATCTTCTATTTTCCGTTTCAGGTTAAGGGATAAACCTGACCCTCGTTGTCCGAGGTGCCCCCTTTCAGGTTAAGGGATAAACCTGACCCTCGTTGTCTGAGGTGTTCCATTCAGGATAAGGGAAAATCCTGAGACCCCTTGTAGGAGCAACAACGCTACCTATGAGGATTCCTTTGTAAATACAAGTTTTGTTAATCTTTATTGATTTTCTAGATTTTTATCAATTTGCCTTCGCTAACTTTTCTTAAATTCTATTCTTTTCCCATTCAGGATAAGGGATAATCCTGAAACCCCTCGTAGGAGCCACAATGCTACCTATGAGGATTCTTTTGTAAATACAAGTTTTGTCAATCTTTGTTGATTTTCTAGATTTATATCAATTTCCCTTCATTAAATTTTCTCAGATTCTATTCTTTTTCCCCATTCAGGATAAGGGATAATCCTGAGATCACTCATAGGGGAAACCATGCTACCTGTGAGAATTCTTTTTACAAAAATAAAATCAAATTTTCCTCAAATGTTCTACATTTTTTTTTCAAAGTTCTATATCCTTTTGTCTTCTCAAAGTTTATTCTTTTTATATTCCCCGTCACATACCTGGTCCATCTAAATCATAGATCATAAATTCTAAATCTTGTCATATCCCTTCTAAATTCAAATCTCAGGTTATCTCTTCATAAAATCTTCTAAATTCAAATCTCAAGTTTTCAAATCTAAAGATCAAGTTCATCAGTCCTCGTGTTGTTTGTCTCTCAGAAAGTCTCAATCTTAAATCAAGTCATTAAATGAAATGTCCCAGCTACTTCGCTGGTCGTTAAATGATTAAATGAAAGGTCCCAGCTACTTCGCTGGTCGTTAAATGATTAAATGAAATGTCCCAGCTACTTCGCTGGTCGTTAAATGATTAAATGAAATGTCCCAGCTACTTCGCTGGTCGTTAAATGATTAAATGAAATGTCCCAGCTACTTCGCTAGTCGTTAAATGATTAAATGAAATGTCCCAGCTACTTCGCTGGTCGTTAAATGATTAAATGAAATGTCCCAGCTACTTCGTTGGTCGTTAAATGATTAAATAAAATGTCCCAGCTACTTCGTTGGTCGTTAAATGATTAAATGAAATGTCCCAGCTACTTCGCTGGTCGTTAAATGATTAAATGAAATGTCCCAGCTACTTCGCTGGTCGTTAAATGATTAAATGAAATGTCCCAACTACTTCGCTGGTCGTTAAATGATTAAATGAAATGTCCCAGCTACTTCGCTGGTCGTTAAATGATTAAATGAAATGTCCCAGCTACTTCGCTGGTCGTTAAATGATTAAATGAAATGTCCCAGCTACTTCGCTGGTCGTTAAATGATTAAATGAAATGTCCCAGCTACTTCGCTGGTCGTTAAATGATTAAATGAAATGTCCCAGCTACTTCGTTGGTCGTTAAATGATTAAATGAAATGTCCCAGCTACTTCGCTGGTCGTTAAATGATTAAATGAAATGTCCCAGCTACTTCGCTGGTCGTTAAATGATTAAATGAAATGTCCCAGCTACTTCGCTGGTCGTTAAATGATTAAATGAAATGTCCCAGCTACTTCGCTGGTCGTTAAATGATTAAATGAAATGTCCCAGCTACTTCGCTGGTCGTTAAATGATTAAATGAAATGTCCCAGCTACTTCGCTGGTCGTTAAATGATTAAATGAAATGTCCCAGCTACTTCGTTGGTCGTTAAATGATTAAATGAAATGTCCCAGCTACTTCGCTGGTCGTTAAATGAAATGTCCCAGCTACTTCGCTGGTCGTTAAATGAAATGTTCCAGCTACTTCGCTGGTCGCTAAATGAAATGTCCCAGCTACTTCGTTGGTCGCTAAATGAAATGCCCCAGCTACTTCGCTGGTCATTAAATGAAATGTTCAAACTCCTTCGTTGGTCGTTAAATGAAATGTCCCAGTTTTCACTAGTCATTAAATAAAAGGTTCCAGCTCCTTCGCTGGTCGTTAAATGAAAAATCCGAGTTTACTAGTCAGAATGTCCAAAATCATAAATTGCAACTAAATGTCACATCAAAATCTATATTGAGTAAATATTTCACATAGAAGTCATGAAAACCTTGCCAATCTGCTAAAAATATTTGTTGATTCCAAATAAATCTTACTGCACAAAAGAAATTACCTCGGATTACCTCTAGTATTTTCTTCATAAAAGGTGAAACTCTTTGCGAAAAAGAGGTAAAATTCAAATCTTTTTCCTGTTGA
The DNA here is from genome assembly GCF_984573655.1 of Nuphar pumila. Classification (NCBI taxonomy): domain Eukaryota; kingdom Viridiplantae; phylum Streptophyta; class Magnoliopsida; order Nymphaeales; family Nymphaeaceae; genus Nuphar; species Nuphar pumila. Next base: position 85,536,221 of record NC_143252.1, on the reverse strand, counting down.
TCAACCAAAAGGATGAAAGAAATATCCTCGGTATGATTAGTGAAATAAATATTCGATGACATTGAAAAGCCAGAAGCGAATTGATATTGATCATAGCTATGACGCATGTTTTAAGACGATTTTCTGGCTATTAGGCAGTGGAAATATCCTGAGCCATAAAAGAATCCACTTAATCCATATCTTCTCATTCTAAAGTTGCAATCAAATATCTGCAAAAGGGATCTCTCAATTGTCGTCAAGATGAAGGCGAATTAAGCGAGTAGACCCCCGGGGCCAAAGAAGATTTGAAACATCTCCAAGATGACGAAGTTTGTGACGGATCCTTCCAGGGAAAGTTCGGATCACCGTCGAGATGAAGGCGGATGTGATGGACCTACCGACAAACCCTAAATGATATTTGATTTCAGCTATCATCTAAAGACCTTTGAGCCAATATCATATATAATCCCTGAGAAAAAGAAGGATCGGAGCATCTCCGAGATGAAGGAGTTTGTGACGTACCCTTCCCTGAAAAAGAGAGAAAAGTCAGGCACATCCAAATGAAGGATGATGTAAAAAGCCCGAAAAAGTTCAATGACTCAAAAAGAGTGCAAGAAGATCATCATGAGAAAACACTCAGATATCAAACTGCCTAAATTGCCAGAAATCATCTTTTCTTATGCAAAATATCTTTTATCAATGTCTTTTCACAACCTGCTTTTATGAAATTGAGAATATTTCTTCTCTTCTTATATCAAAGGAAATGGATAGCTTCCTTGAAGAAAATCATCAGCGCTAAAATTTTGAATTTGACTCTTAAGACCAAGAAGTTAACCTCGTTGGAGGAAATACTCTAGGTAAAAAGGGGAATATCTTTGCACACATGTACACATTTTTCAAGCATTGAAGTCAACTATAAATTTATCTTATTGGCAAAATTTTCTAGATATTCTAAAGAATGAAATAAATATTCGATATCCATTTTTGGTGCAACTTAGCGTTGTTTATATCTTCCAGAAGAGTTACCCCATTCAGTTGAAGTATCTCTCCTGTCCCATCACGGTTTCGAGAAATCCGTATGGTTGTTCCCACTCAGGTTAAGGGTCAAAACCTGTACTTCCTGCAAGAGGTCATTAAATTCAAAAGCCGATTTCAGTCTCAGCAATGAAAGACCCAAGATCATCCCTTTTTCAAAGCTTTAAAGAACCCCATTTCCTTCCTCTTTTCGCAAACCCCTTTTCGGATTTGTTCGTCCAAACTCCGAAAGTACCATCATAATTTCTTCACTCAAGGATTCCGTATGGTCGTCCCTTTCAGGTTAAGGGTTAAGCCTGAACCTCGTGCCTCGAGGTATCTTCCTTTTTTAGGTTTGGGTTAAACCTGAGTCTCGTTTCGACGAGGTGTTTCCTTCCAAGTCCCATCATGGTTCTTCCCATCGAGGAATCCATGCTTTGATCCACACTTGAACTTCATCTCGCGAGGCATTTTCCAAAATGTCCCATCAAGGTTCTCGCATATTTCTTTCCCCATTCAGGGTATCTTGATATATCTTCGTCCCATCCAAGTTAAGGGCAAAACCTGAGTCATTCTGAAAAGCTGATCTTGTCTCACCCATGAGACTTGATCAAAATCCTAATCTTTTCATCATTTCGGGATCTTCACTCAAATTCCCATCACGATTTCCTCATTTCTATCTATTCAGTCATATCATCTTCGAGGATTTCGTCTTCCCCCCCCAAGCCATTCAAGGATAAAATTTTAAAACCTGAAAAACCATGTCTTTTAAATAAATTCTTCCATACCCAATTCAGATCTGCTGACTGGGGCATTTTCAAAATTTGGAGTGTTATCTTTGCCACTAAGCTCGGCTTTCTACCGGCTTAGTAGCAAAGAGGGGCATCTGTGAACACCCCAAATTTTTCAAAATCTTTTAAATATTCCCTTATTGCCCCTAAATTCATTTTTTGAGCAAATGAGGCATTTCAAATCTAAATTCCAGTTCATTTCTCAAGTTTTATTGAAATTAAATTCATTTGATATGTTTAAATTGATTTCGGATCTGGATCCATTGTCCGGATCCAAATCTAGGTCTCCTTGTTCAAAATTTAAATTAAAGAAAACACCAAAAATAGTCTTTAAATAGCTCGGACAGTCCATTCAACATCCGTTTGGATCCATCACATTGTATTTCTTGATTCAAGTGTCAAAACTCGAACATTTTCTCAAAACCTGGGTCCAAACCCATTCTTCTGAAGAAATTTCCCCGAAATGGTCAGAAATTCTCAGAAAATTACTTTTGTAAATATTTCTCACAAAAATACAAAAAAATTAGTGTTTAAAACTTAGTTTTCTTTTAAAATCTCAGTTTTCTACTACAAAAATTGCAAAAAATGGAAAAGCAATATAAAATTCAAAAATTGAGGAAAAAGCAAATGGTTTTAAAACTTGGAAAATGGAATTTTTGCCAAAAACCTCATTTTTGAGCCATTTTACAAAAATCTTAAAAAGAGGGAATCCTTCTTTTGGAAATTTAAGAAAGAAGAAACGGCCATCTCCCGCACGCTCTTCCCTCTCATTCTTACCCTCCATCTCCAACCACTTCTGCTTCTCTGAGCCTTCCATCTACAACCACCTCCCTCCCTCGATCTCCCTTTTCACTCTTTAAAAAGGGAACACGCAGAGGGGAGGAGGATCCGTCTTCTGCCTCCCCATGTGCTCTTCTCATTGCCCTCTTCTTCTTGGTCGTCTTCTACCCCTCCACCTTCTTCTGATTCACGGATCCATTCCTACCCTCCCATCGCCTTCTTCCTTCCTCAGCATCCCCTCTTGCCTCTTGAAGTTCCCTTTACTTTTTCCCTGTCTTCTGTTTCTTTTATATTTTCTTCTCCCAATTGGTTAAAGGAAAAAGTCGATCTCATAGTACAACAGGGTACAAGAGGCCTTGCTCCCTCCTAAGTCGAAGTCCCAGCAAATCAGGTAAGAACCTTCTCTTCTTCCCCTTTTGAATTTTTTTTTTCTTTCTTTTCCGTTCTTCCGTTTTGGCCCCATTAACGCACCCTCTGTAATCTCGATTTGCATATAGCAATATCGAGTTATAGGCGTGCAACATCAATGGAATCTGCGTATTCCAATATTTCCTTCTTTTCTCTATAATTCATTCATGAGTTTTTTTTTTTATCTCTGTGAGTCGTGGTATGTCTCTGCAAGTTGTTTCACCAATTCACGATTTCTGAAAATATATTCACCTCACTTGCGAACTGAGGTTATCAAATGCTTCTGCGATCTGCATCTTCTGGGATTGTGTTGCTGTAAGTAACGATTCAGGTGCGTCGTTCAACTTTCCTTTTTAACTGCTTCTTTTATCATAAGTATCGTGATCTTAGAATGCACCTAACCATCCATCATTACTGATTGATCAAACACCGAGTCTGAACGGTCTCCAACTTCAGATCGGTGTTAATCATTCACCCATACCCCTCTTGTGCCACCTGATTCCATTCTCATTCATAAAATCTTGGTTGAAACAACACCATTTTGCATGGCATCGTTTTCTGCTTCAACTGGAGATCACTATTTTTCAATCTCAATTTCATTGATTACCGACTTTTGTTTACCTTAGCTGCCTTCTTCCCCCCTTTTCCCCCACTTTTTTTTTAGGCCATTGACCATTTCAATCGGCTGCTACATTTTTTTTTTGCTTTCATTATTACATAATAGAAATTTGTTGACCCTCAGCAGCGCCGATTCAATTCTGTAACATTAGTTTGAATTAACACCCTTCCTTTGCTGTTTGAATGTTTTCCCTTGCATTGGAAAGATGTGTCGTTAATAGATTGTATAATAAACTGCCGAACAAAGATCAACTTAGACTCCCCATCCTCGGCATGCTTTGTTGACATCTCCTGCTAACACAGACGTCCCCAGGAATATGTGTATGGATGTTACCCTTAACTCAAAAGGAACTCCTAAGTTGTTCCCAAGCTCTGCTAATCCTTTTAGCAACCCCAATGGTTCAAGGAGTCTGGTCCCTTTTCATGAGAATCCCCTGAATACAAGTCTGATGCTGTGATAGCTAAAGGATAGAAGAAACTAAGCATGGTTGATGTCATGAAAAGATTGAGTTATGGATAGGTAGTTCTCATCGCAAAGAGATACTTTCGCCTTTCATCAAAGTTGAGATTGCAAGCATGGTGGTGTGCGTATGTATTGGCTTTGGTGATAGTCGAAATGCTATGAACATCTTCCTGTGTTTTATCAACACCTACAGCAGATGGGTTTAACCCATCCTGGGAGATTCCAAGCTTGTCGTGTGGGCTGTTTAGCTATATTTCGTCGTGCTAAATCCGATCAGTTTCCTTTTAGTTACCTAGTGCCATCTAGTATGACATTAGATTGGGTATTATTCTTCCTCGAAGATCTTATTCATATATCTACTCTCATTTCATGATTGTGTACCATTGTATTCACAGCCTGTTTAATAGGTTGGGATAGCCTCGTTACATTCATAACAGATTTAGATTGTTGTGGCTCCATCTGTCATCAACATTCATCACCTGACATAGCCACTTCTAGTTACCTGCCTTTTACTGCTGTCACTACAACAGCAGTCATATAAATCTCCAGCATCAAATATATATATATATATATATATATATATATATATATATATATATATATATATATATATATATTTTTTTTTTGAGGTAATGTGCATTTTTTTTAAAGGTAATCTTATTGCTTTCTTTTGAGTAAATGTTTATATTGAAATGTTATTTATATTTGTCTGATGTCCACTTTTCAGCAATGATGAGCAATGAAGTTCCTAATTCCTTTCTGCGTGCCAAGTGAGTTTGTGTTAGTCTGTGTGTACATGTGCATAAAGTAGTTTTTTTTTTTTTTTTAAATCATAAATCATCATGCTTTTAATATTCTTCCTCTTTATCTGCTCTAAGGTTAATTGTCTTTTAATTTTTGTATAAAAGGTCTCACTGAGCCACTTATGTTCTGTTAGTCTTCTTATAGGATATTAACAAGCGGGGCATGCATGAAGAAGTGCATGTCAATTTCAACCCACTTCATTTAAAATCTGAAGCTTTTAGTCTGGATGAGGGAAGTACCTGAGATATAGAATTCTCTCTTCTCATTAACTCCCTGCACTTTTGTGCATTTTCTACTTACACTAGTCCCAGCCTATGCCCTTGTTATTCAGTATCCACCAATACCTTACATCATCCTCCATCTGCCACCTTTGTCACATTTTTCGCCCACGTATCCATCTTCCAGCATCTTGCCCCATCTACTACCATCCATGTGGCACTTCAATCACCACCTCCCTGTGAGCACCCACACAAAGTAATGCCACCATCCCCTCCTATAGATTCCTACAGCAAAGGCTTTTCCGTTCCTTCTCCTGTCAACAGTCGTTCTTGTCTGTTGGTGATGCTGTGTAGGTTCAGCCACAGATATCTCTTTTCCCAGTTTGTAATCCCATCCACTGCTGGCATAAAGGATGACTCACCAGAGTCAAATTCTGCAATTTCTCCATTAATATCTACATTTCACTTTACACCCTTCATGTTATCAAAGTATATTCACTAATATTACCCACCACCATACTTGCTTTCCCCTGTACTTCCAACCACCTACTTACTGTATGTCCCAGCCAACCTTCATTGTTTCCTGCTACTTAAACATATGCTGCAAATCACACTATTCACCTCACTGAAATCCCTTTATAGCAACATCGTGCTGTATCCACCTACAACAACATCCATCTCCACAATACTTGTTATATCCACTATACCTCATCCAACACACTTTATCACTAACACACCCTGCTTCACCTACTGCATTGAAACCTCCAGCATACTGCATCAAATCACCTTCCCTTACACTCACTAAGTTGTAGTGTCATCACATAGCTGTTGCTTCATTTGCTGCCCTTGCAACTCATAGCAGCTGTACCTAGGTATATTTGCTCACCTCCTGTTGTCAATACAGTCCCAGCACATCCACATATCCCATAACATTCCAGAACCTTCTCCAAGATCAACTTCATGTATATATCTTCCATTCCATACCATACAAGGCACAGGGTATACCATGTATATATATGTGTATATATATATCTTAATTGTAGCTTCGCATCTAATACCTCCATTCTTCATTAGAATAAACACCTTTCAGGTATGTCTTTAGTTTTAGTGTGACAATTCTTAGATCTACTTTTTATTATTATTATATATATGTTGCCTATTATCTTGTGCTAACTCCATTTTTGCAGAAAAATATATAAAAATGTTGTATTTCTTAGCTTATAAGTTGTAAATAGTAATCTCAGAATTGTAATAGTTGGATTATAATGAGAAAACTTGCATTTCTAGCTTAGATTAGAATGTATGAGCATCTCATAAATCATGTGTTTCATCTCATTTTTTTTTATTATCCTCAAAATCTCACAATTGGTGGAACACGAATGACATGTGCACCATTTCGTAAAAGGTAAATTAATCCTACGTTGATGATCCACATCAATGGCCATAGTCAGGGTATGGACAAAACTTAGTATTTTTATCTTTTACGAAATAACACTGGATCCATTTTCAAAATTCATCATATTTCCTTAAATATTTTCTCCTTTTATTAGAATTTAACTTAAAATTGACTCAAAAAATATATACCAATGGCCATAGTCAGGGTATATTGAGAGTTAATTTCATTTTAAATTCTATAAAAGCACCAAATGTATTTTATTCTTCTCTTGAATTTAAATATAGATTATTATATAATACATTCAATGACCATAGTCAAGGATGTATTATATCTTCAATCTTATTTTAAATTCATCTAAAGAATGGAATAGCTTTTCAAAATCCAAATTTTAAAAATTCAAATTCATTCATCATTTAGGATAGAACTGCATCATATTTTCAAAATTCCTTCTTCAAAAACTCCAAGTGATGTAAATATCTTCCTCAATCTATCTTCAATTCTTATAAAAACCAATTCATCCTTTCATTTTCAAATTCAATTTCATTTTCATTTTCAATCTCAAAGTTCAATTTAACTTTGAGATTTCAAATTCATTTTTATAATTCAAATCAGATTTCAAAGTTCAATTTGACTTTGAAATTCCAAATTTGTTTTATATTCAAAAATCTAATCCAACTCAAAGTTCAATTTAACTTTGAGGTCCTTGATTCACCTTCTAAAAATCGAATTCAAGTCCCAAATTCAAAGTCCAATTTGACTTGGAAATTCATTTTATTCAAATTTTGGAACTCTTCATTCACCTTCTGAATTTAACTCCAAATCCACTTTTAGGATCCATGATTCAACACTCATATTGGATCTCAGACTTCAGATTCAATTCCCTTTTAGGATCCAGAGTCCAACTCTATTTTGGATCTCAGACTTCAAATCCAAATCCATTTTAGTATCCAGAACCCAATTCTATATTTGGATCTCAGAGTTCAGATCCAAATCCATTCTAGGACCCAGAACCCAATTATACTTCGGATCTCAGACTTCAGATCCAATTCCTCTTTAGGATCCAGAGTCCAAATTCCACTTTTTTCAGATCCAATTCCCCTTTAGGATCCAGACTCCAATTTCACTTTGGATCTTAGACTTCAGATCCAGTTCCATTTTAGGATCCAGAATTCAATCACATGTTGGATCTTAGACTTCTGATCCAAATCCATCTTAGGATCCAGAACCCAATTTTATCTCAGATCTCATATCTTAAATCCATCTTTAGATCCAATTCCATTCCCAATTCTAGATTTCAAATCCAATTCCATTTTCAGATCTCATCTGAACTCCCTAAATCCATTTCTATTCTTAAATACCATTTGATTATCTCTGATCCATTCCAAACTTAAAAATCCAAATTCAATTCCATCTCAAGTATTCATTTCCTTTTCTAAATTCAAATCTAAAATTCAAAGTCGAATTTGACTTTGAAACTTCATTTTCTTTCATTTCAAAGCTTCAAGTCATTCTTTCTCATTTATTCTTCCAAATCCTGATTTACTTCAAAAACTTAGAACTTCTCTGATCTATCTCAAGCTCTTAGTTAAATTCAATCATTTCTTCATTCTTTTACCAAGTTCATCTCAGAATACTTGGAAATTTTCAAAACATCTTTCAAAAGGAGCATACATTCTTGCATTGCACAAGCATGATTCTTTGTGCATTTTTGACTTAGGATAAATTCTTAGATTGTACTTAGGCAAAGCAAAAGGCATAAATTCGATCCTTGGTTCAATTACCCCTGGTAAAGGCGCCAGGAACGGTCGAACCTCGTACCGACGAGCGAATCCCGTCTCTCCATTTTCCCGCAATATTTTCAAAACGGAGGCGAGTTATTTTCTAAATATTTTTCAAATAAAGGTCAAGTGAAAACCCGCAAAAGAGTTCCTCTTCTCTCTCTCTTTCTTTCTTTTCTCTTCTCTCTTTCTTTTTCTTGCTCTTATTTTCCTCCCTTCAAAAAGGAGGAAAATAGAGATAAGAAAAGGAAAAGAGAAGGTAGAGAGAGAAATCACAAGTGAGGAAATTTTTTGCGATGATCACATAACCATAGTTAGGTATTTAACCCTAACCGTACCCCCTACTAAACCCTAGTCGACCCTACCTTAGTTAGATTAGTTAGTGACTCTAGGTTGGTGTGTAGTCAAGTCCATATCCTAAACCTCCACCTAGACTAACCCTAGTTAAGTAATCCTAACCGACCGTAGTTAAAGCCAATTAACCCTAGTTGATCTCTTATTAACCCTAGTTAGTGTTTAGACATAGTTAGTCTAACTTTAGTTAGTTATTAACCTATAGTCGACCCTAGCTAGTTAACCTAACCCTAGTCATACCTCTAGTCAACCATAGCTAACCCTAGTTGACCTAATTTAGGAACTAACCGTAGTTAGTGTATAACTCTAGTTAATGTTAATTAGCCTAACCTTAGGTTTCTAATTGTACTTTGTTGTTTACCCTTAGTTAACCTCGTTTGACCTTAGTTAACCCTACCTAATCCCAATCGCCCCCTAGTTAAATCCATACCCTAACCGTACCTTAACTACCTTTAGTTCATATTTAACCCTAGTTAGTGTCTGACTTAAATAGGTACTAACCCTAGTTAGTAATTAGTGCTAGTTAGAATAACTCTAGTTAAATACCTAACCTTAGCTAGTTACTAGACTTAAGTAGTTAGTCTAACCATAGTTAAACCGTAGTTAATTACTAACCCTAGCCTTAGTTAAACCCCTAACCTTAGTTAGTAAAATAACCCTAGATAGTTAGTTAACATAGTTAGTGTTTAATTTAGTTAGTAAGTAATCTTAGCTAGTTAGACTAACCGTAAGTTAGTAGTTGTTTTAGTAATTTAGAATTAATATTAGAATAGATAGTTAATTTAGTTAGTGATATTAGATGTTATATATTATGTCTAGTTAGAGTTTATATTTATTTAGGTATCTTATTTAGAGTATTAGTGAGTTTAGGTTAGGTTATTTCTTAGATTTTATAACTTAGTTTAATTGCTATTGTTTGCTGTAGTTTAACAGTAGGTTAGGTTCAGTTAGGACTGTTTTTGTACGTGGTTCAATGTCCAAATGTCAATTGTGGATTCAAAGGGATGAATAGTGCACTGAACCAAAACCCTAATTTTTACTATTTCGTGCGTGCGTTATTTTATGTGGATTTTTATTGAGTTTTCCAAAAATTATTTTTCTATTCTCCACATCGGTGTGTTAACTGTCTGCAGACCAATTTTCAGCTCGATTCAAGTTGATTTGGTCTGTGTTTTAAGCATTTTATGAAAACAGCTTTTTCAGATTTTCAAATTTTGGGTCCTGCGATTTCCCAAATTATCCTAATTTTGAAACGCTTCGTTCTGGAGATCCAAAATGTATTTTTCACTTCTGTAAAATGTGTCAGTTTCTTGGATCTGTCTTTTACAGAATAGAAGTTATTTGACGAATTTTAGAATTTGTTTGACCCCTCAAACATTCGTTTTGCGAAAAGCTGTCAGAATCCATTTTTGCCTTCTTTAGGGGCAAAACAGTCTTTTACTTATTTGTCTGATTTCGTGTAGTTTTACTGTTTTCTAACATTGTAGTTAGTATATTAACAGTATTTAGAGTAATTAGAGTTGCTTAGCTTAGTTAGTTCACTTAGATAGTATAATTTTAGTTTTATATATTTAAATTAATTGTAGTTTAATGTAGAAATAGTTTAGAATTAGTTATAGATGTAATTTAGATGAATTCTTGATTTAGTTACTGTCTTTTTGTTATTATTATGTAGGTTGTTAAGTTAGAACAGGTTTACAGATGCAATTCAATTGTGATGTGCGACTGCACTTGATGTGAAAAGACAATTTTGCCCCTTGGAGACCTGCTAAAGACTTAGCTGCCTATTGTAGTTTATTTTCATAGTTAGAATGTTATTTAATGTAACTTGTAAACATTGACATAGATTGTAAACTTTGTTTGATTAATAAAGTGTTATTTTAGAAGTATTTCAGAATTATCCCGTTCCCTGTGGATTTGACCCGTACTCGCCACTTCGGTGGAAAGTCGGTTTTATATCTTTGGTTGACAATTTTCCCATGTATTTCATTGAAAAATATTGTTTAAAAATATCATCTCCAAAAGTACAACCAAATTTTGGCGTTGTTGCCGGGGAACGACGATTTATTCTGATTATTTCTGAGATATCATTTTATTAATATATGTGTTTAGTTTAGTTTAGTTTGTTTTAGTTTGTAGAATTAACATAGTTAGACAAATATAGGTTCACTTGCTGTTTTTCCTGAGATTCACTTAATTTCATGCTTCAATTATCAATTAGATAGGTGATTCTTAGAGAAATAGTTGTGATTTCTTGTGTTTATTGACTTAGTTATTTAATTTAGATTGTCTTTCATTTCATAGATTAATTAGATAGCTTTAACATAGTTTAAAACAGTTAGTTGTTGAACTTTCTGATTTAGAGTAGATGTATCTTTTATTTTGTAAAGTAATTAGATTAGTCTGACATAGAGTAAAGTAGAGTAATTGCTAACTTGTTGATTTAGATTAGATTGATTATCGTAGTTTAATTCTAACATAGGTTAGCTGCTATTTTGTTTAGTGTTTTACTGATTCAGATCTAGATTTAGGTTATTAATTGCATTGATAGAATAAGTCTAACATAGTCTAGTTGTTTTATGTATTAGTGTTCTTAGATTATTAACTGTAGTATTGGATGTATCATATGTATATTAAAATAAAGTAGTTAGTATTCATGTATTTTATTCTGAATTTTATTTTGATTTCATTTGAATTTCATTGTTTACATGTATGAACATCCGATCCATCAATGTATGAGTTCAAGTAATCGGATATGAAGAAGCCTTCAAGAGTAGAACATTGACCAAATGAGCAGAAAAATATGCATTTGTACATGCATAGTGGTAGTGCAGAGCTGTGAACACTCCAAATTTTTCAAAATCTTTTAAATATTTTCTTTTTGTCCCTAAATTCATTTTTGAGCAAAATAAGTCATTTTTAAATCTAAATTCCAGTTCATTTCTCAAGTTTTACTGAAATTAAATTCATTCTATATGTTTAAATTGATTTCGGATCTGGATCCATTGTCCAGATCCAAATCTGAGTCTCATTGTCCAAATTTTAAATTAAAATTATAGAAAATACCAAAAATAGTTTTTAAATAGCTCGTACAATCCATCCGACATCCGTTTGGATCCATCACGTGTATTTCTCGATTCGAGTTTCAAAAACTCAAACATTTTCTCAAAACTCGGGTCCAAAAGAAATTTCCTCGAAATGGTCTAAAATTCTCAGAAAAATACTTTTATAAATATTTCTCAGAAAAATACAAAAAAATAATGTTTAATCTTTGTTTTCTCGTACAATCTTAGAACTTTATTCCAAATATACAAAAAGAATAGAAAAATAACACAAAACCAAAAAAAATTCAAAAGTTACGAGAAAAACAAATAATTTCTAGCTTTTTGAAGTTAACCTTTACTAAAAACCTCATATTAAACTATTTTTTAGAAAATTTCTCAAAAGAAACCTTCTTTTTGAAAACCAAAAAAACCACTTTTAAAAAAAAAAAAACCATTCTTTTGCAAAAACCTTTTTCTAAAAAAAAACCTTTTTGAAAATCACTTTTTAAACCACCTTTTTAGAAAAATTTTGAAAGGAGCCCCCCTTAGGAATTTTAGGAAAATGACAACAGCTCCTTCCCGCGCACCCGCCTTCTCCTACCACTGCCGTTGATCTTCAAATGAACCTCTCATTTTCTACCTTTCATCGACAACTGAACTTCTCTCGAACCATCATCTTCTTCTTTAAAAAAAGAGCATACAGACGAAGAAGGGGATCCGTGACCCTTCTTTTCACTATTGTGTCTTCGTTCGGCTCCAATAATCCAAGTTAATCTTACAACGAAAGGTCAAGGTAAGAGCCATCTTTTTCATTTTCTAAATTCTATATATATATATATATATATATATATATATATATATATATATATATATATATATATATATATATATATATATTTGTTCTTTCCCCTTTACGCAATCCTCTTCCTGTTTGTTTGTTGATCTCAATCACCATGTAGATTTAAATCCCCTTTCTGCATTCTAACCTCTTTTATCTTTGTTTTCTTATTTGCGTTTAACCCCTGCTGTTGATTTCCCATTTTGTTGCCTTTTGATTTTGGTTACTTGTTTATGCCCAGATCCCTGATCTACATTTTAAGTTTCCCCTTCTCGTTGCACTTTAATTTCCTGCTCTATTCTCGTTTTTGTCAAACATCTGGGTGTGTAAGTGTTTGTAAAGCACGGGTGTTAGATACCATCTCTCTCTCTCTGAAAGAAGCGATACGTGGTCTGAAGTCACTCTCACAAAACTTCCCTCCATAAATCCACTTCCTACCCATGTAATGTTGTCTCATGGAGCAATGGTCTCTGACCATTTCCGTTTGAATGGCCATGTGAATAGTAATTTCAAGCCACTCAGAAGCATCGTGTTCCAAGCAAAAGTATCATTTCGTTCAAGTGCTCGGTGTAGATTTGGTGATTCCAAGCCTGGAATGACCGAGTGATCTTCAAATGCTCCCTACACTCGATTCTGATAGCAGCTACATTACCCCACTCTCTACACATGAGATTCGTGGGGATCATCTGTAACTCCAGTTGCTAGTAGCCTCCTTCTGAAGAGATGCACATGCTCTCACAATTGTGTTCTACAGTGATCAAAGATCACTCTGTCACCAAAATGGGCCTTGCGTGATTGCCAGGCGATCTGTGAACGTCTCATCAACCGTGGCGGTGACCTCAACATTAAAGGATAATGATGGAAGCTAAATGCTATCCATGCCTCTGCGAGAGAGGGGGAGCTGGATGGCCTGAGAAAGCATCTTGAGCATGGAGCTGCGTTGAATTTGAAGGATAGTGATGGAAGGACCACGGCAGACCGTGGCCATTCAACTGTTGTTGAACCGCTTGTGAGTAAGCAAGCAGATATAAATGCCAAGTTACACAGAAGAAAGTTGGGTTCCTCTATGTATTTCACGATCCTCATGTAGCAGTTCAAGATTGCTCTTTGCCAGTTGTTGGTTGCTGAAGATAAAAAAAAAAAACATTGCTCGTACACGTGAAGTAATTGAAGAAGCTACAGAAAAGGGTGCTCAATTGGTTGTCCTACCTGAAATCTGGAACAACCCCTATTCAAATGAGAGATTTCCAATATATGCAGAAGACATTGACCCTGGGGATGATGCATCCCCATCATCCCCAATGGTGTCTGAAGTTTTTTGCCTTAAGCAAATTACATTAGTTGGTGGGTCTATACCAAAGCATTGTGATGATCGATTATACAATACCTATTGCATTTTCGGTGCAGATGGAAAGCTAAAAGCCAAACATAGAAAGATACACCTGTTTGACAGTGACATTCCAGGGAGGATTACTTTCAAGGGATCTAAAACACTCACTGCAAGGGGTGCTCATCTCTTGTACTATCCTGGAGCATTTAACATGACTACGGGTCCATTGCATTGGGGAGTTACTACAACGAGCAAGGGCGATTGATAACCAAGTTATCAGAACCATCAGATATTGACAGAGCATTTGAATCCCTCGACCTACTGGATTTGGTCACTGTCAGTTCGTTTTCGTGAGTAAAATTGATCTCAAGATGTATAGCACCGATCTGAAGCATGCTCAACTCCGGTCTTAAGGATCAGATTTCTGCATCTTTTGCGAAGTTGATGTATATTCTGTCAAAAGTATTCTCTCTCCTCCCTCCATCCTTTCCACACCAAGCGGTACATCTCCACTCTGCTACATTGTCACTTCTTTTCATATTACCTGTCATACCACATCACAACAATATTTATTTGTATATAGCTTGCTCCTTGTATATCTTCACTATTATGCCACTCGCACACACATCCTTCCCTACACCATTACAGGAATCGGTCACCTATGCTTCACCACATGCCATCAACACTAACAGCCTACTTCACTGCTACAACCATTTCCATCCCTTCGCAGCCACCCCTGCATTTTCATGTATTTTTATGCATTTGCTTCACCTCTGTATGCATTTCCAGCATTGGACTCATACTACTACTGTCACCTACCATAGTCATACCTTACCTACACTTACAACATCTATGCATAACACAGCCCAATAGCTACTTACAGTATATTCATTGCTTCACCTAAACCTTCATTACACACTTCCACCGTACCCTCATCCACCTGCTATACCTTTGTCAATCCCAACTATAATTTTACAATCATAGCAACACTTATTTAACTGGCATACCATCCTTCTCATTCCCAAGCCACCATTATCTGTCATTTACTCCCACTTCACTAGCCATCACAAAAAAGTGATACCTCACCACTGTCAACACCCGTAGCAGCCCCTATAATTGCTATACCCCACCTTGTTACCATACTTCTACCTACCCATACCTACTACATAATGCACAACACCCTGTCAGCCTCTCATTTCACTACTTACTGTCCTATACCCACTCCACAACATTTACGCTGTTACCACTCACTGGCTGTACCTATCATCTCACTAACACATCGATTCATCTTCACCTTTGCACTCAGCAATGTCACTGAATCATCGATTGTGTCGCCTTCACTAATAACCAACATCATACAACATCCAGTCATTTTGTCATTCCCCTACATTTCTATTTTCCTGCATTCTCGTACATCACCAACTTATCACTACCTCATTGCTACAGTTTCATCTGTAGCAGCACATATATATACCTTACTAATGTATTGCTGTATCTACTTCACCCTCCTTCATAACACATATACCAGCACCTATGTCATTGTCTCCATGATGATTGTTGCATCATCCTGCATTTTCATAACACCACAATATTGCACTTCCACAACATTTGTTAACACAACACTTTGTTACATTGTTACCATTCACTTGTTACATTGTCACACTCCACCTATTATGATAAAAATGGGAGAAAAGAAGAACAAATACCATCTCCTCACCATCTACTTGTTACACTGTTACCATGGCATCAACATACATCCATGTCTTGTAATTACGCATCTTGCACTTTGTCCACTGCATCTCATTCCTAGATATATGTATGGCCTTGGGTAGATAAATATAGACTTTCATTTAGTCTAAGGCATTGTATATACCTTTCCCATATAGGACTTCATTAGCCTTAGGCAGATAAATACCTCTTTTTCATTTAGCTTAAGGCATTGCATATGCCTTTTCCATATAAATCTCCATCATATTCACATGCATATTTTCCCCTTAATGTAAGGCTTTCCATATGAATTTTAGATTTAAACATGAGAATAGCATTTTGTATATATATCCTCCATTAGAATAGGCATAAGCATGTGCATTTGCATTTTTAATGAAATATCTTCCATTTCCTTATATATTTACATGGTGCTAATCTAGTTGTTTTGCAGGGGAATATATGGAAAAAGGTCATTATTTGAAGTTGTAAATTCAATTTCATGTATTGTAATAGTTAGATATTAATGAGAATTTACATTTCCTGTTTTAGATAGAATTAATGAGCATTATAAATATCATGAATCACTTGTTCTCATATTTTCTCCTTTGTTTTTCTAAAATCTCACGAATGGTGAAACACGAATGGCACGTGCACCATTTCGTAAGAGTAAATTAATCCTAAGTTGATGATTTACATCAATGGCCATAGTCGGGATGTAAACAAGACTTAGGATTTTTATCTTTTACGAAATAACACTGGATCCACACTGGATCCGTTTTCAAAATTCATCATATTTTCCTTAAATATTTTCTTCTTTTATCAGAATTTAACTTAAAATTAACTCAAAATATATATCAATGGCCATAGTCAGGGTATATTGAGAGTTCATTTCATTTTAAATTCTATAAAAGCACTAAATGTATTTCATTCTTCTCTTGAATTTAAATACAGATTGTTATATAATACATTCAATGACCATAGTCAAGGATGTATCATATCTTCAGTCTTATTTTAATTCATCTAAAGAATGGAATAGCTTTTCAAAAATCCAAATTCAAATTCTTCAAATTCATTCATTATTTAGGATAGAATTACATCATATTTTCAAAATTCCTTTTTCAAAACTTCCAGTGATGTTGATATCTCCTTCAATCAATCTTCAATTCTTGTAAAATCCAATTCATCTTTTCATTTTCAATCCTATTTTATTTTCAATCTCAAAGTCTAATTTAACTTTGAGATTCAAATTTCATTTTATATTTAAAAATTCCAATTCAAATCAAATTTCAAAGTTTAATTTGACTTTGAAATTCCAAACTCAATTTCTATTCAAAACTCCAACCAAGTTCAAAGTTCAACTTTGAGATTTCTTTCATCTTCTAAATTCCAAATTCAAACTTCAAAATTCAAGGTCTAATTTGACTTTGAAATTCATTTGTATATTCAAGATTCAATTTTTAAATTCAATTGGAAATCCTGATTCATCTCCTGATCCCAAATTCTAATTTCAAAATTCAAAGTCCAATTTGACTTTGAGATCCATTTGTATATCCAAGATCCAAATTCTAACTTCAAATTCAAAGTCCAAATTGACTTTGAAATTCATTTGTATATCCAAAAATTCAAAATCTAAATGAAATTTCAAAGTTCAAATTAAACTTTGAAACTTCTGATTCACCTTCAAAATTCAAAACCAAGTTCATCTTCCAAATCCAAAATCAAAATTTGAGATTGATTCTGAATCTCAAAGGCTTGGCCTTTTTTTTAAGTTTTAAATTCAATATGGGTTTTCAAAACCCAGATCCATCTTCAAAAGTCCCATTTGGACTTTCAAAACTTTAACCCAAAATTAGATCAACTTAAATCCAATTTTCTGAATACAATTCTACCTTTGGATCTACAGACTTCAGATCCATTCAATTTTAGGATCCAGAGTCCAACTCTACTTTTGATCTTAGACTTCAGATCCAAATCCATCTTAGGATCCATAACCCAATTCTACATTTGGATCTCAGACTTCAGATCCACTTCATTTTAGGATCCAGAACCCAAGTCCATCTTAGATTTCAAATCTCGAATCCCATTCTGTTTAGGATCCGGAATCCAATTCCAATTCTAGATTCTAATTCCATTTTCGGATCTAATCTGAATCTCTTAAATCCATTTCTATTCTTAAATACCATTTGATTTTTTCAGTCCATTCCAAATTCAAACTTCAAAATCTAAATTCAATTCCCTCTCAAGTATTCATTTCCTTTCCTAAATTCAAGATCAAAGTTCAAATCCATTTCTGACTTTGAAACTTCATTTCCTTTCATTTCAAAACTTCAAATCATTCTTTCTCAAAGTCAAGATCTATCCTTCCAAACTCTGATTTACTTCAAAAACTTAGAACTCCTCTGATCTATCTCAAGTTCTAAGTTAGATTCAATCATTTCTTCACTCCTTTACCAAGCTCATCTCAGAATACTTGGAAATTTCCAAATCAAATTTTCGAACAGAGCATATATCCTTGCATTGCACAAGTATGATTCTTTGTGCATTTAGAGTTAGAATAAATTCTTAGATTATATTTAGGCAAAGCAAAAGGCATAGATTCGATCCTTGGTTCGATTACCCCTGGTAAAGGCGTCAGGAACGGTCGAACCTCGTACCGACGAGCGAATCCCGTCTCTCCAATTTTTCCCGCAATATTTCAAAATGGAGGCGAGTTAAATTTCTAAATATTTTTCAAATCAAGGTCAAGTGAGACCGCGCAAAAGAGTTCATCTTCTCTTTTTCTTTCTTTCTTTTCTCTTCTCTCTTTCTTTTCTCTCTTTTATTTCACTCCCTTCAAAGAGGAGGAAAATAGAGGATAGAAAAGGAAAAGAGAAGAAAGAGAGAGAAACCACAAGAGAGGAAAATATTTGCGATGATCACAGTTTTGGCGATCGAGATGGGACCCGTCTTCGTTCGGTCAAATTATGCCTTTGCTTTGCTCTAATATTATCTAAGTCTTTATTCTTCTATGTCAGCTACATTTTCATGCAAACCTTAGGAGCCTAGACTCTGTCCTAAAGCTGACATCATTGCATATAGGATCTAAGTATGGTTTGGTAGGACCATATTGAGGAGATTATATCCATGTTCACATTAGATTTAGGTTGAAATACAACTCTCCTCAATTCTAGGGATTGAATGCAAAACAATGTATGCAAGTGTATGTTTCTCTTTATTTAAATCTATCTCTTTAGGACTTGCATTAGAACCTTCTGATTTTATTGCATGTTGATCATATTTTGAAAACATCCCTACCTATATTGTCCCGGTCTTCACGTTGCTGGGCTATCTCACTGAACCATAGTTCGGGAGAGAGCCTCACAACTGAACCACTTATTTGGGTTTGCGCCCCCCTACCACGTACCTAAGGGCCATAGTCCGAGGTAAATCGGTAGGTGCTCAAGGATATTGGGAAGCCTTTTACCTTAGAACCGGAGAGATATTTTATGCCACGTACTTTGAGCTTCGGCTTGAGTATATCGGCATACCTTTATGGAAATCAGATGATCTAAATCTTAGAGGTAGGATTAAGGTCCTATCAGCCATTTCAAATATTGCATATAGAGTCAGCTTTAGGGAGTGCTGTTTGCGCATCCTTGCTTGTATATCTGTGATTATGTGACATTTTATATCTTCCTTATATCTTCAAAAACCCTGGGTATATATTATTCAAAATTTCCTCTTTTAAAAACCCAGGTGTATTGCCTTCTCTTTCTGATTTGTTCAAAATCTTTTTGATCCTGCCTGCTGTTTTAAAAAAATTTTAAATCCTTGTCATCTATTTTCAAAATTTGTTTTCCTCCATCATGAGAGAAATGATATTGCCTATGAGGATTTTCAAAATCATAAAATCTCAAAAATTTCTGCAAAAGTCTTTAAAAATTTAAAAATTTTGATCTAAATCCCTTTTTAAATAAACTAACATGTTGATTTTCCTTTTTCAAATTAGGTTTTGAAAACCATTTGTCTTCAAAATCATCACCTCATGTTTGTTTTCTCTTTCAAAGACTGGTTTTTAAGCCACTATCCTCGAAATCAAACCTCATGATGATCTCTCATGATGATTCTCCTTTTTAAAGGATCAGATCTCGCACTGATCGTTCTTCTTACAAATGAATTTTCCTCCCAAAATGATTTCTCACTTATCTTTTAAATAAACATTTTCCTTCCAAGATCCCATATGCAGGCAGGATCAGAAAAACTCCTTTTTCTCAAATCTTATAAATCTTCAGTTCATTTTGATATCTTTATCAGTTTCATTCATATATTTATCAAGTTTTACGTCAATTTTATCAAGTTTTATTAAGTTTTATCGAATTTTCCTCAATTCTATTAAATTTTTCAAATCTATTACCCTTTCAGGTTAAGGGAAAAACCTGACCCTCATTGTCTGAGGTGTTCCCCATCAGGTTAAGGGATAAACCTGACCCTCGTTGTCCGAGGTGTTCCCGCTCAGGTTAAGGGATAAACCTGACCCTTGTTGTCTAAGGTGTGCCCATTCAGGATAAGGAAAAATCCTGAAACCCCTCGTAGGAGCCACAACGCTACCTATGAGGATTCTTTTGTAAATACAAGTTTTGTTAATCTTTGTTGATTTTCTAGATTTATATCAATTTTCCTTCATTAAATCTCTTTAAATTCTATTCTTGTTCCCATTCAGGATAAGGGATAATCCTGAGACCTCTCGTAGGGGCAACAATGCTACCTATGAGAATTCTTTTTACAAATACAAGTTTTATCGATCTTTATTAATTTCTAAATTTATATCAATTTCTCTTTAAAATCTATTCTTTTTCCCATTTCAGGATAAGGGATAATCCTGAGATCACTCAGGGGCAACCATGCTACCTGTGAGAATTCTTTTTACAAAAATAAATCAATTTCCTCAAAGGTTCTACATTTTTTTCAAATTTCTATATCCTTCTGTCTTCTCAAAGTTTATTCTTTCTATATTCCCCGACAAGATAAGGGTTTAATCCTGAAGATTGGACCGCATACCTGGTCCACCTAAATCATAGATCATAAATTCTAAATCTTGTCATATCCCTTCTAAATTCAAGTTTCAAGTTATCTCATCACAAAATCTTCCATTTCCCCTTCAGGTTAAGGGATAAACCTGAATTATTCTTTTACTAAATTCTATTCAAAATGTCTATTCTATTTTCCCTTCAGGATAAGGGATAATCCTAAAACCCCGGCCTTTCTTCTTGCTTCGATCTCTAAATATCTTAAATAGGCTGATCTCCTTCCCAACTCTCAGTTGGAATATCCGGTGCTCGCACTGGTCATTTTGCTAAAGTTTTTAAATCTAAAGATCAAGTTCAGTCCTCGTGCTGTTTGTCTCCCAGAAAGTCTCAATCTTAGATCAAATCATTAAATCAAAAGGTCGTTAAATGAAATGTCTCAGCTACTTCGCTGGTCGTTAAATGAAATGCCCCAGCTACTTTGTTGGTCGTTAAATGAAATGTCCCAGATACTTCGCTGGTCGTTAAATGATTAAATGAAAAGTCTCAGCTACTTCGCTGGTCGTTAAATGATTAAATAAAATGTCTCAGCTACTTCGCTGGTCGTTAAATAAAATGTCCCAACTACTTCGTTGGTCGCTAAATAAAATGTCCCAGCTACTTCGCTGGTCGTTAAATAAAATGTTCCAGCTACTTCGCTGGTCGTTAAATAAAATGTTCGAACTCTATTGTTGGTCGTTAAATAAAATGTCCTAACTACTTCGCTGGTCGTTAAATAAAATGTCCCAACTACTTCGTTGGTCGCTAAATAAAATGTCTCAGCTACTTCGCTGGTCGTTAAATAAAATGCTCCAGCTACTTCATTGGTCGTTAAATAAAATGTCCCAGCTACTTCGCTGGTCGTTAAATAAAATGTTCCAGCTACTCCGCTGGTCGTTAAATAAAATGTTCCAACTCCTTCATTGGTCGTTAAATAAAATGTCCCAGCTACTTCGCTGATCGTTAAATAAAATGTCCCAACTACTTCGTTGGTCGCTAAATAAAATGTCCCAGCTACTTCGCTGGTTGTTAAATAAAATGCTCCAGCTACTTCGCTGGTCATTAAATAAAATATTCCAACTCCTTCGTTGGTCGTTAAATAAAATGTTCCAGCTACTTCGCTAGTCGTTAAGTAAAATGTTCCAACTCCTTCGTTGGTCGTTAAATAAAATGTCCCAGCTACTTCGCTGGTCGGTAAATGAAATGTCCCAGCTACTTCGCTGGTCGTTAAATGAAATGTCCTAGCTACTTCGCTGGTCGGTAAATGAAAGGTCCCAGTTTTTACTGGTCGTTAATTGAAAGGTTCCATCTCCTTCGCTGGTCGCTAAATGAAAAGTCCCAGTTTTACTGGTCAGAATGTCCAAAATCATAAATTACAACTAAAGGTCGTATCAAAATCTATATTGAGTGATTATTTCACAAAGAAATTCATGAAAAAATTGCCAAATTGCCATAAAATAGTTGTTGATCTCAAACTTTTATTACATAAAGAATTTCCTCAAATCTCCTTAAGTATTCCTTCCAAAAGGGTGAAACTTCTGTGAAAAAAAGGCTCAAATTCCAAATTTTCTGTTGGTCAACCAAGAGGATGAAGAAAAAAATCTTCGACATGACCGGTAAAGGAAATATTCAATGATGCTGAAAAGCTATAAATGAGCTGATATTGATCATAGCTATGGCACATTCTTAAAGATTATTCCTTGGTAATAAGACAGTGGAAATATCCTGGGCAGTCAGAAAAGAACCTACCCAATTCATGTCTCCTCGAGTCAGCTAAGATGCAAATCAAATATCTGCAAAAGGGATCTCTCAATTGTCGTCAAGATAAAGGCGAATTAAGCGAGTAGACCCCCGGGGCCAAAGAAGATTTGAAACATCTCCAAGATGACGGGGTTTGTGACGGATCCTTCCAGAGAAAGTTTGGATCACCGTCGAGATGAAGGCGGATGTGATGGACCTACCGACAAACCCTAAAAGATATTTGATTTCTACTATCACCTAAAGACCTTTTGAGCCAATATCATATATAATCCCTGAGATAAATGAAGGATCGAAACATCTCCAAGATGAAGGAGTTTGTGACGTACCCTTCCTTGAAAAAGAGAGAAAAGTCAAGACACATCCAAATGAAGGATGATGCAAAAGCCCAAGAAAGCCCCGTGACTCAAAAGAGTGCAAAAAGATCATCATGGGAAAAATGCCCAGGATATCAAACTGCCCAAACTGCAAAGAATCTTCTTTATCTATGTGAAATTCTTCTATCAATATCTTCTCATTTAATTACTTGTACGAAGCTAAGAATACTTCCTCTCCTTTCATATCAAGGAAATTGATAGCATCCTTGAAGAAAACCAACAACAAAATTTGACTTTGATCCTGGATTCTATGGAGTTAACCTAGTTGGGGGTAATACTCCAGGTAGAAGAGGGAACATCTGTCAAAAGTGCTTACCTTCAATTACCTCGAAACAACTATAAATGTTATCATTTTGGCAAAAAATTTCAGCTTTCCTGATGAGAAATAAGAACTTGACATCTGTTTTGATACATCTTGGTGTTGCCTCCATCGTCTTTCGCTCTGTTGAGAGACTCGCCTTCTCCTTGTTAAAAGGATTGTCTTCTCTGTCTTTCGCTTTGTCGAGAGACTCGCCTTCTCCTTGATAAAAGGATTGCCTTCTCCGTCTTTCGCTTTGTCGAGAGACTCGCCTTCTCCTTGATAAAAGGATTGCCTTCTTCGTCTTTCGCTTTGTCGAGAGACTTGCCTTCTCTTTAATTAAAGGATTACCTTCTTCGTCTTTCGCTTTGTCGAAAGACTTGCCTTCTCCTTGATAAAAGGATTGCCTTCCCCGCCTTTTGCGTTGTCAAAAGATTTGGCTTTTCTCCTTGATTAAATGATCGCCCTCCTCATCTTTCGCTTTGTCAAGAGACTTGCCTTCTCCTTGTTAAAAGGATTGCCTTCTTCATATCTTACATCTTGCCTTCTCCTTGTTAAAAGGATCGCCTTCTTCATATCTTACATCTTGCCTTCTCCTTGTTAAAAGGATTGCCTTCTTCATATCTTACATTTTACCTTCTCCTTGTTAAAAGGATTGCCCTCTTCATATTTTACATTTTTGCCTTCTCCTTACCAAAAGGATTGCCTTCTTCATATTTCACTTTTTGCCAAAAGGATTGTCTTCTTCACATTTCACATCTCACCTTCTCCTTGCTAAAATAATTGCCTTCTTCATATTTCACATTTTCACCTTCTCCTTACTATTGCCATCTTCGTCACCATCTTCATATTTCACTTTTACCTTCTCTTGTTCAAAGGATTTGCCTTGTTCCATCCTCTGCCTTGTCAAGAGATTCGTCTCCTTGATAAAGGGTTCACCTTATTCATCTTTTACCCCATCGAAAGATTCGCCTCCTGTTACCTTATTCATCGTTCATCTCGTCTCACATCTCCTCATTTTCCATTCCCAGAAGAGTTGCCTCATTCAGTTGAAGTATCTCTCCTGTCCCATCACGGTTTCAAGAAATTCGTATGGTTGTTCCCACTCAGGTAAAGGGTCAAAACCTGTACTTCCTGCGAGAGGTCATTAAATTCAAAAGTTGGTTTCAGTCTCAGCAATGAGACGCCCAAGTTCATCCCTTTTTCAAGCTTTAGGGAACCCCATTTCCTTCCTCCTTTCGCAAACCCCTTTTGGATTTGTTCGTCCAAACTCCGAAGGTCCCATCATGGTTTCTTCACTCGAGGATTCCGTATGGTCGTCCCCTTTAGGTTAAGAGTTAAGTCTGAACCTCGTGCATCGAGGTATCTTCCTTTTTCAGGTTTTGGTTAAACCTGAGTCTCATTTTGACAAGGTTCCTCGTTTTGACGAGATATTTTCCTCTAGTCCCATCATGATTCTTCCCATCGAGGAATCCATGCTTTGTATATCCATCCACGACAGGGTCATACTTGAATTTCATCTCGCGAGGCATTCTCTCATAAATGTCCCATCAAGGTCCTCGCATATTCCTTTCCCCATTCAGGGTATCTTGATATATCTTCGTCCCATCAAGGTTAAGGGCTAAACCTGAGTCATTTCAAAAGTTGATCTTGTCGCACCCATGAGGCTTGATCCAAATTCTTATCTTTCATCATTCTGGGATCTTCACCCAAAATCCCATCACGATTTCCTCATCTCTTATTCAGTCATATCATTTCCGAGGATTTTGTCTCCCCCAAGCCATTCAAGGATAAAATTTTATACCTGAAAAACCATGTCTTTTGAATAAATTCTTCCACACCCAGTTCAGATCTGCTGACTGAGGCATTTTTTCAAAATTTGGAGTGTTTTCTTTGCCACTAAGCTCGGCTTTCAACCACTTAGTAGCAAAGAGGGGCATCTGTGAACACCCCAAATTTTTCAAAATCTTTTAAATACTCACTTTTTGTCCCTAAATTCATTTTTGAGCAAAATGAGTCATTTTTAAATCTAAATTCCAGTTCATTTCTCAAGTTTTACTGAAATTAAATTCATTCTATATGTTTAAATTGATTTCGGATCTGGATCCATTGTCCAGATCCAAATCTGAGTCTCATTGTCCAAATTTTAAATTAAAATTATAGAAAATACCAAAAATAGTTTTTAAATAGCTCAGACAATCCATCCGACATCCGTTTGGATCCATCACGTGTATTTCTCGATTCGAGTTTCAAAAACTCGAACATTTTCTCAAAACTCGGGTCCAAAAGAAATTTCCTCGAAATGGTCTAAAATTCTCAGAAAAATACTTTTATAAATATTTCTCAGAAAAATACAAAAAAATTAATGTTTAATCTTTGTTTTCTCGTACAATCTTAGAACTTTATTCCAAATATACAAAAAGAATAGAAAAATAACACAAAACCAAAAAATTTTCAAAAGTTACGAGAAAAACAAATAATTTCTAGCTTTTTGAAGTTAACCTTTACTAAAAACCTCATCTTAAACTATTTTTTAGAAAATTTCTCAAAAGAAACCTTCTTTTTGAAAACCAAAAAAACCACTTTTAAAAAAAAAACCATTCTTTTGCAAAAACCTTTTTCTAAAAAAACCCCTTTTTGAAAATCACTTTTTAAACCACCTTTTCAGAAAATTTTTGAAAGGAGCCCCCCTTAGGAATTTTAGGAAAATGACAACAGCTCCTTCCCGCGCACCCGCCTTCTCCTACCACTGTCGTTGATCTTCAAACGAACCTCTCATTTTCTACCTTTCATCGACAACTGAACTTGTCTCGAACCATCATCTTCTTCTTTAAAAAAAGAGCAGACAGACGAAGAAGGGGATCCATCTTCACCCCTGCATCTTCCCGATCTCTTCTTCTCCCTGACCCTTCTTTTCACTATTGTGTCTTCGTTCGGCTCCAGTAATCCAAGTTAATCTTACAACGAAAGGTCAAGGTAAGAGCCATCTTTTTCATTTTCTAAATTCTATATATATATATATATATATATATATATATATTTTGTTCTTTCGCCTTTACGCAATCATCGCAGTGTCGATTTGCTTATCGCAGAACCAACCTACGCATTTGCAATATCAACGGGATGAATATATTTCTACATTTTTTTTTCTTTCTGTTACGATCTATATTTTTTACAGTACATTATCTTTATTTCTTTCTCAATACTGTGATTGATTCCATTACCTTTGTTTCCTGAAGTTTTGTCTTTCATCGAATTATACAACAAGATCTACTCCATCCTAATGATCAAATAATGATCCCCTCTTGATCTTGTGAAATGCCATTCCTCTTCCTGTTTGTTTGTTGATCTCAATCACCATGTAGATTTAAATCCCCTTTCTGCATTCTAACCTCTTTTATCTTTGTTTTCTTATTTGCGTTTAACCCCTGCTGTTGATTTCCCATTTTGTTGCCATTTGATTTTGGTTGCTTGTTTATGCCCAGATCCCTGATCTACATTTTAAGTTTCCCCATCTCGTTGCACTTTAATTTCCTGCTCTATTCTCGTTTTTGTCAAACATCTGGGTGTGTAAGTGTTTGTAAAGCACGGGTGTTAGATACCATCTCTCTCTCTGAAAGGAGAGATACATGGTTTGAAGTCACTCTCACAAAACTTCCCTCCATAAATCCACTTCCTGCCCATGTAATGTTGTCTCATGGAGCAATGGTCTCTGACCATTTCCGTTTGAATGGCCATGTGAATAGTAATTTCAAGCCACTCAGAAGCATCGTGTTCCAGGCAAAAGTATCATTTCGTTCAAGTGCTCTGTGTAGATTTGGTGATTCCAAGCCTGGAATGACCGAGTGATCTTCAAATGCTCCCTACACTCGATTCTGATAGCAGCTACATTAGCCCACTCTCTACACAGGAGATTCGTGGGGATCATCTGTAACTCCAGTTGCTAGTAGCCTCCTTCTGAAGAGATGCACATGCTCTCACAATTGTGTTCTACAGTGATCAAAGATCACTCTGTCACCAAAATGGGCCTTGCGTGAGAGCCAGGCGATCTGTGAACGTCTCATCAACCGTGGCGGTGACCTCAGCATTAGAGGATAATGATGGAAGCTAAATGCTATCCATGCCTCTGCGAGAGAGGGGGAGCTGGATGGCCTGAGAAAGCATCTTGAGCATGGAGCTGCGTTGAATTTGAAGGATAGTGATGGAAGGACCACGGCAGACCGTGGCCATTCAACTGTTGTTGAACCGCTTGTGAGTAAGCAAGCAGATATAAATGCCAAGTTACACAGAAGAAAGTTGGGTTCCTCTATGTATTTCACGATCCTCATGTAGCAGTTCAAGATTGCTCTTTGCCAGTTGTTGGTTGCTGAAGATAAAAAAAAAAAACATTGCTCGTACACGTGAAGTAATTGAAGAAGCTACAGAAAAGGGTGCTCAATTGGTTGTCCTACCTGAAATCTGGAACAACCCCTATTCAAATGAGAGATTTCCAATATATGCAGAAGACATTGACGCTGGGGATGATGCATCCCCATCATCCCCAATGGTGTCTGAAGTTGCTTGCCTTAAGCAAATTACATTAGTTGGTGGGTCTATACCCAAGCATTGTGATGATCGATTATACAATACCTATTGCATTATCGGTGTAGATGGAAAGCTAAAATCCAAACATAGAAAGATACACCTGTTTGACAGTGACATTCCAGGGAGGATTACTTTCTGATGTCTTCTTTTAAATCGTTGTAATTTTGAAAAGATTTTTATATGAAAAACATGTGAAAACCAGACATCAAATAATAAAAACCGGTTCTCACTAGTGGATGAGACCGGGTCGAACTCAGGGAAGGAGAATATTTCGTATTCAAGTACACAAATCTAAACTAACCTTTATTGCCGAATTATTGAAATGTAAAAATGTTCAAGAAAAGTAAAAACAACTAACTATTACAACGAATGAATACCCTTCGCAGAGGGCGTAAAGTGCAATATTTACAAACCCAATTAAATTCCTAATTCTAAACTAAAAAGTAAAAAGAAGCTTTATTCTTCATACTTTGTGTCATGTAATCGCTTCCGCTCCAGTCCTGTGCTATCCTGCACAAATCAAATGAACACGAGCAGTACCAGAGAGAAAAGTAAAAACTATACTAAACACAGTTTATGCTAATTCAATGCTAAAACATGAAAGCAATCTAATGACAAATAACTAATTAATCAATTACACTTAATACCTAATTAACAACACAGAAATTGAAAAGTTGAAACACAAAGGAAATGAATGATTTATAGAAAAACAAGGAAATGATATGTAAGATGAGATGGAAACACGAAATTACTGAATTGAAAAAGACATGAAATCAATGTATTAAAAAAAAAACAAGAAAAATGTAAAACAGAAAGTAAATGTAATACAAGAAAAATAGGAAATGAATGTACTAAAAAAACAGAAAATGAAATGTAAAAATAGGAAATGAATGAATAATGAAAAGAAAAAAAAACTGTAAAATGAATGTAAAAACAAAAAAAATGAGAAATCAAAGACTTAAAAGACAGGAAATCATTAATTTGAAAAAAAACAGTAATTCAAAGAATGAAAGAAAACAGGAAAAAATGTAAACAAAACAGAAAAGCTTAGAAAACAAGAACAAAAGATGAATGAATCAGGAAATGTAAAACATGAAACACAAATTGACGCAACAGAATTCTAAAACAAAAATTACAACAATGAAACAACCAACAATTAATAACAACAAAATCAGGAAATAAGGAAATTGAAAATAGCAAATGCAATGAAATAAAACTGGAAATCAAAAGTTAAAAAAAAACAGAGAATGATAAAGCAATGTAATGAATCAAAAGCAAACAGACAAACACACTGAAAATTAGAGAAAGAAAGATCAGGAGATTAGAAAATGCAGGAATTCAAGAGTTAACAATAGGAAAATTAACAAGAGTGAACGAAAAACTAAAATTAAAACAAAAACTACAATCAATACAAAAGGAATACAACAATAATGAACGAAAATGCAGAGATATGTAACAGAAATCAAATCGATGCATCAAAATACAAAAATCATTGAACTAACATGCGATGAAATATGCAGATGAGATGCTGTCTATTGAAGATGCAAATGTGATAGCTACAATGAAGAACATCTAAAATAAAATGCACTGAAAATAGGAAATGAGGATCTACACAGAAAAAAATAGTGAAATGTTAGCACAATTAGTAATCAGAAGATACCGGATTCTATTGACTGTATTTTTTTTTCTTTTTCTTGTTTTTAAATTTTTATTTCGTTTTACACATAATTAATGGAAAAAAGAAGAGAAAAATGAAGATCGAAGGAAGAAGAAGAGGAAGAAAAAGAAGAAGAAGAGGAAGAGGAAGAAGAAGAAGAATTGGAAGAAGAAGAGGAAGAAGAAGAAGATGAAGACTTACCGTGAAATGAAGGGAATCAGGGAAGAGGTTGGCGGCTTCCTCCACCACTGCTGTCACCAGACTGAAGAGTCCACCACCACCGGCTTGAAAGAAAGGGAAAGAGGAAGAGGGGAAGAGGATAGGGGAAAAGAGAGGGAAGAAAGGTCCGGCGGTAGTGGAGAAAGGAGGAAAGAGAATGAAAAAGAGGGGGAAAGAAGAGAGCTTCAGCCGTGAATGAGGGAGGCGCAAAACTTTTCATTTTTTTGGGGTTTTTAACAGAGTCCAAACCGGTTTCACCGGATTGTTTTCTTTATTTTGAAATGCAAACCGGTTAAACCAGTTTGTGATTATTATATATTTTTTTCAGTTTAAAAACCAAACCGGTTAAACCGGTTTGTTACAGATTTTTTTTATTTTTAAAAGTAAAGAAAACCGTATAAATCGGTTTATTATGAAAATTTTCAAAAGTTAAAAAAACAAAACTATTTATTTATAAAGAAACTCAAAAACTATTCTAACTATATATTTTTTTTATTTTTTAAAAAATAAACACTTAAAATGAATATAAAACTATTTTTCTCCATTTTTTATTTTATTTTTAATAAAAACTAAAACTAAACTACTATGACTATAACAAAAACTAAAATAGGCATAAAAATGTAAAATAAAACTATTTTTCATGCATTTTCTATTTTTAAATCATTTTAGCACATTTACTCGAAAACTAACATAAAATTGCGTTTTTGAAACATTATTTTATAAAATCATGCATATTTTTGATATAAAATAACCCTGAATTATATGCATGAACAAATACCCCCATGCTTATGTTTTGCTAGTCCTCGAGCAAACTAGAAAAATGCAAGAAATCAAACTATCACCTAACTCACTTTC
Organism: Nuphar pumila; assembly: GCF_984573655.1. Classification (NCBI taxonomy): domain Eukaryota; kingdom Viridiplantae; phylum Streptophyta; class Magnoliopsida; order Nymphaeales; family Nymphaeaceae; genus Nuphar; species Nuphar pumila. Next base: position 85,505,909 of record NC_143252.1, on the reverse strand, counting down.
GTAGGAATCACGGTTGCATTTAGCTCATGCAACAAGCCCTTTCAACCCCTGAGTTACCCCAGTGGACGAGTAAGGTCTCGTGAGGGTTTGCAGTGATGCTACCCACAAACATCTCTGTCATGTATGCATAATATTACACATCCTCATAAGCAGTAGGTAATCAAAGACTTTGTTTTAACAAATATTTCATGTTATTTCAAAATCAAAACATAATTAGAGTCTTTTATATACCACCACAGAAAAAGAATTTCTTTCACTTTTCTAAATATCACAATTATTTATGTTTTATTCTTAGAAAAATCCAATAAAAACATATTATTATTTACTTATCCTCACTCAAATGTTTTTTGCACAAGTTTTCTCAATCATACTTCTAAGCACTGAACTTTTCTTTCTTTTTCAGCTCTTTTCTTAATTTTTTCATTTTTTTTCACGCTTTTCTTTTTGCGTATTCATTCTTCTTTTATAGCTTGCGTGTGGTCTGCTTTTATGCCTTGTGCAATGTCAATATCTTCTATACTTTTTCAATACATACCAAAAGATATCAACTAAGACATAAAAGTGACTTCCTTCATTCACCTTTATAATGTGAGAGTCAAATATTTCAACTTGTATCTGTTCTCAGTTACATAGGATCACAAAGTTTTCCACTCTCCTTTTCGAAAATGGAATTAAAAGTTTCAACTTACATCTAAGTTCCATCTACTAAGGATTGTGGAATTATCCAAACAACCTAACGCATGCTATTATTTTTTTTTTTCTCTTTTGAGCTCATTTTTTTACACTTTTGTTCATTTGCTTAGTTTTTTCAAAAATAGAACTGTGCATATTCATATTTATGATTCAAAATAAATTCTAACATGTATCTATCATCATTTCTTTGAAATCCGCATAAACAACCATAATTTTTAGATCTATGTCAAAAAAAAAAATCGTGGGGCTTAAAAATCCTCTAAAAACATCAGATTTGAAATAACATTCATATAAGTTCAAACTCTTTCTTTAAAAATCTACTTTTCATGAGAGATGTGTAAACATGTGCAAGAACGTAGACAAAAATATTCTGGTGAGCTACTACACCCTCCCCCATGCTTGAATGACACTGTCCCAGTGGCACTCCCCCATGCTTATGTGAAACTACGTGAATGCACATGAGATGAAATCAATGAGGGAAAGAAAGTAAACTCAATGAAATCTAAAATGTGAAAATATGTCTGCACTGATCATGATCTATGAATTATGCACATGAACTATATGAAAGTACTAAAAAAAAAGTTGCTTTTCTATGAATATTTACAAAATCTTAAAATATATACAAACATGTGTGCGCCCTAAACTTCTAAAAGATCAACATCCTCAATGTCTTGTCCTATCACAGTATCTGAGATATAATGCTTCAGTCGTTGCCCATTTACTTTAAAAATTGCACCCGTGCGAGGGTCAAAAAGATCTATCGCTCCATATGGAAACACCCTATGCACAACAAATGGACCATTCCATCTTGACTTCAACTTGCCTGAAAAAAGATGAAGACGCGAATGATAAAGCCATACCTTTTGCCCAGGCTCGAACTGTTTCCTAACAATATATCAATCATGAAAATGCTTAGTTCGAGCCTTGTAAATCTTTGCACTCTCATAGGCCTCATTACGCAATTCCTCTAACTCACTCAACTGTAATTTTCTCTCAACTCCAGCTTGGGTTATATTGAAATTGAATTTTTTTATAGCCCAATATGCTCTATGTTCTAACTCAACAGGAAGATGGCAAGGTTTCCCGAAAACTAATCGAAACGGTGACATACCAATCGGGGTCTTGAAAGCAGTCCTATAAGCCCACAAGGCATCATCAAGGCGCTTAGACCAATCCTTGAGGTCTGGTCTGACTGTCTTTTCAAGAATTCTCTTTATCTCCCTGTTAGAGACCTCAACTTGGCCACTGGTCTGCGGGTGGTAAGGTGTAGCAATCCGATGATGCACAAAATATTTCCTAAGGAAGCTACTTGCACATTACAAAAGTGCGTACCACCATCACTGATGATCGCTCTAGGAACTCCGAACCGACTAAAAATGTTATGCTTGATAAATCGAAGCACCTCTTTATGATCATTGGTTCGGGTGGCCACAGCCTCGACCCATTTTGAAACATAATCAACCGCCACTAAAATATATGTAAATCCAAACGATGGCGGAAAAGGACCCATGAAATCAATGCCCCAAACATCAAAAATCTCCATAATCAGAATAGGTAAAAGAGGCATCATGTCGCGCTTGGTAATGCGACCACTTTGCTGACATCGTAAACACTTCCTACAGAATTCGTGAGCATCTCTATGAAGTGTGGGCCACCAAAATCTAGACTGAAGGACCTTTGCGGCGGTCTTCCGACTAGAAAAATGACCTCCACAAGCTAAAGAATGACAAAAAGATAGAATGGAATGATACTCTTCTTCGGGCACACATCTCCTAATCATCTGGTTCGGGCATGATCTAAATAATTCTGGTTCCTCCCAAAAATAATGCTTCACTTGCGCAAAAAATCTATCTCTCTCATTCCGGTTCCAGTGCGCAGGATACTCTCTAGTAACCAAGAAATTTATGATATCCGCAAACCAGGGTAAACGCTTGACATGAAATAACTGTTCATCCGAAAAAGAATCAACAATTTGTCCTTGATCAATAGATGAATCCATAGTCAGTCTGGACAAGTAATCTGCTACAAGGTTCTTACATCCTCTCTTATCTCGAATCTCAAGATCAAATTCTTGTAACAGAAGAATCCAATGAATGAGACGCGGTTTAGCATCCTTTTTACTCATCAAATATCTCAATGCAGCATGATCTGAGTAAATGATAACTTTGGAGCCTAACAAATATGATCGAAACTTCTCAAGTGCAAATACAACGGCTAGTAACTCCTTCTCAGTGGTAGTATAATGCATTTGTGTGTCAAAAAGAGTCCTACTAGCATAATGAATAACATGAGATAGTTTCTCAATCTTCTGACCTAAAATTGCTCCAACCGCATAATCTGAAGCGTCACACATGATCTCAAATGGCACTGACCACTCAGGTGATCTGAGAATAGGAGCAGTGGTCAATGCTTCCTTTAGGGCTAAGAATGCCTTCAGACAGGCATCATCAAACACAAACGACTGGTCTTTCGACAACAGGTTACACAACGGTCTAGAAATCTGACTAAAATCCTTAATGAACCGTCTATAGAAACCTGCATGCCCTAAAAATGAATGCACTTGCCTCACAGAGGTCGGTGGAGCTAATCTGACAATGGTCTCCACTTTGGCCTTATCGACCTCAATACCTTTCTCGGACACAATATGTCCAAGAACAATCCCCTGCTGTACCATGAAATGACTCTTTTCCCAACTAAGCACTAGATTTGTCTCCCTACAGCGCTGAAGTACATGAGATAACTTTTGGAGACAATCGTCAAAAGAAGAGCCATAAACCGAGAAATCGTCCATGAAAATCTCAAGGACATCATCCATCATGTCAGAGAAAATCGCCATCATACATCTCTAAAATGTAGCCGAAGCATTACAAAGCCCAAACGGCATCCTCCTATACGCAAATGTACCATAGGGACAGGTAAATGTCGTCTTATCCTGATCCTCGGGATGAACGGCCACCTGGTTATATCCTGAATATCCATCTAAAAAGCAATAATATTGCTGTCCTGCAAGTCTTTCTAAAATCTGGTCGATGAACGGTAACGAGAAATGATCCTTCCTAGTTGCACTGTTCAACTTCCTATAGTCAATACATACTTGCCATCCCGTAGTAGTCCTCATGGGAATGCTCTCTCCTTTCTCATTCTTCTCCACAGTGAGCCCAAACTTTTTGGGAACAACCTGGGTAGGACTCACCCACTGACTGTCGGAGATGGGATAAATAATCTCAGCATCTAACAATTTAACTACTTCCTTCTTCACCACTTCTTTCATATGAGGATTTAGTCTCCTTTGCGCTTCTCTTGAGGGTTTAGCTCCCTCATCCATAATGATCCGATGCATACAAAAGGAGGGGTCAATCCCCTTCAAATCCGCAACAGACCATCCAATAGCTTCCTTGTGCTCATACAAGACCTGTAACAATTAATGCTCCTGTGAATCTGTCAGGTCTGTAGAAATAATAACTGGGAGAGTCTGCTCTTTTCCTAGAAAAACATACTTGAGTGAAGCTGGTAAAGGCTTCAACTCCAACTCTGGGGGACTCTCTATCGATGGTTTTGCGGGCTTCTTAGCTAACTCTGGAAGTGGTTCAAAATGCCAAGTCCAACTGACATTATCTGCCTCACTATCTATCATATCTAGGCGATCCGCTTTGAATGATTCATCATCCTCCTCTTGAGGTGGATCACTCAACAACCAAGCATGCTCAGTTTCTATAAGATCCTGAATGATATCAACCTCAAAAGAAGCTTCCTCAGTGTCAGACTCCATCGATGCAAAAAAAATGTTCAGCCTCATTTTCCTATTTCCAAATGAAACATCCATCTCACCAGTGCGGCAATTAATGCACGCATTGGCAGTAGCTAGGAAAGGGCGACCAAGAATAATAGGAGTATGTTTGATGCTATCAACTCCCTCCATATCTAATATCATGAAGTCGACAGGGAAATAACAATCCTCCAGCTTGACTAAAACATCTTCAAGTATCCCTCTCGGGATCTTAATCGATCTATCCGCAAGCTGAAGCGTCATAGGTGTAGATTTCATCTCTTTCAATCCAAATTTGTCATAGAAGAAACCCGGCAAAATGTTAACACTTGCCCCAAGGTCAAGCAAAGCACACTCAACAGTGATGTTTCCTATGCCACATGTGATGATAGGGGTCCCTGGGTCCTTAAGTTTAGGTGAGGTTTGGTGTTGTAATACTGCGCTTATCTGCTCAGTCAAATATATTGTCTTCTGCGCATGGGACCTCAACTTCCTTTTCTGCGTACAAAGCTCTTTGAGGAACTTTGCATATGCAGGGACTTGCTGGATGGCATCTAGTAAGGGGAGGTTTATATGAACGTGCTTGAATATCTCAAGCATCTCTTGCATGTTCACTCCCGACTTACCTAGTGCTCTCGGTTTCTCTAACGCCTCAGGAAAGGGGGCTTTGGGAATATGGGTTGTGGAAGGCTCAAATGGAAGAACCCTCTCGCTTTCCTGAGGTAAAACATTAGGGACAGGCTGCTTCTTACTTATCTTCTCTCTTTCTTCTGCAGCCTCCCTTGAATGGTACTGCTTCCCACTTCTAAGGGTTACTACTGCTTGAGCCTGCTCTTGATGTGTATCTGTCATATGCAAACTCTGCAGAGGTTCTTTACCCCTAGGGTTAACTATAGGCTGGCTAGGCAATGCCCCCTCACTTCTCCTGCTAAGTGCTTCAGCGAGCTGCCCCATTTGAGTTTCTAATTTTGCAATAGACTGGGTATGTGAGCTCAAATTCGCCTTAATATCTGAAAATGCTTGTAGCATCTTGTCCTCGAAGGACTGACTATGCGAAGGCTCCTGAAAATGGGGTTGAGTATAAGCAGGTTGTGCTGGAGGATTATTGGATCTCTGGAATCCATGTGCATAACCACCTTGCCTGGATTGACTATGGGAAGGGTTAGGGGCTTGGGCTTGTGAGTTACGCCATGAGAAATTTGGATGGTTTCGCCAGCCCGGGTTGTAAGTGTTGGCAAATGGATTGGGTGCGGGCCTAGTGAAGTTTTGAGCCATTTGAGCTTGCTCTTGGACAAACTCAGGGTACTGTGGCGCAGCTGGACACTAGAGAACATGGTGTGCAGGACTCGCACACAACGCACACACCTGCATGGCAGGAGAGGGACCCAACAACAACTGATCTAATTTCTGGGACAGTTGGTCTACCTTGTTGCTCAACTCAAGGTTCATCCCTATCTCGAAAATACCTGCCTTCTTAGTGCTATCCTGTACAGGTGCAACTCTATCAGACCGTGAAGTTGTCGCATGGTGCATCGAATTCTCGCTTAATGTCTCAAAGAGCAACCACGCTTCATCCTCACTTTTGAGCATGAAAGTGCCCCCACATGCGGCATCAACCATTTGACGATTCTTCTCAGTAAGACCGTCATAGAAATATTGCACCAGTTGCCATCGATGCACCTGGTGGTGGGGACACTTGCGGAGAAGATCCTTCATCCTCTCCCAAGTCTCATGGAACAGTTCCCCCTCTATTTGCGAAAAGCTGGTGATGGCCTTTCGATACTGATTCGTCTTACCGATTGGGAAATATTTTTTTAAAAATTCTCTTTGCATATGTTCCCACGTGGTAATTCGAACTGTATCTAACGCCTTCAGCCAGTGTTTGGCTTTATCCTTCAGAGAGAAGGGAAACAGGGTCAACCTCATAGCATCATCTCCAAAGTTGTTGATTCTCACTGTCGAACAAATCTCTAAGAATTCGTCGAGATGACGATATGGGTCTTCATTGCAGGATGCGGGAGTATAGGTGTTAGGCATGAAGTACTCCCTAAGAGGACGAGTAATCTGCTGATTCTCAGCCATGGTTGCAAATCTTTGGGCTCTCCTAATAAGGGACTCGGGGTCCTCAATCGGCTCTACCAGCTCAGGGTCAAGTGAGCGTCGCCCTTGCATACACCTCGTAGTAGACCAGTGTAGCTCATGTCCTAACTTTGGGTTTTCTACCTAACTAACGCACTAAGCGGCCAAACCACGCAAACCACAAAGCGAGTAAACTAAAAACAAAAACTAAACAATCACCACGCAAGTAAACATAACAGAGATGATGCAAAAGAAATATAAAGCCTATGTGTACGGTACCAATCGTACACAGTCACCTCTAAGGGAATCCTAGTAGGTGGTTTGTGCAGAAAAGTAAGCTTGTCTCTAAGATATGCACATACGTGGTTCTAAACCTAAATGCAAACAAACACTAGGCAATAAAGTGAATACTAATATTACGCCGTTCCCCGGCAACGGCGCCAAAAATTTGATGTCTTCTTTTAAATCGTTGTAATTTTGAAAAGATTTTTATATGAAAAACATGTGAAAACCACACATCAAATAATAAAAACTGGTTCTCACTAATGGATGAGATCGGGTCGAACTCAGGGAACGGGAATATTTCGTATTCAAGTACACAAATCTAAACTAACATTTATTGCCGAATTATTGAAATGTAAAAATGTTCAAGAAAAGTAAAAACAACTAACTATTACAACGAATGAATACCCTTCGCAGAGGGCGTAAAGTGCAATATTTACAAACCCAATTAAATTCCTAATTCTAAACTAAAAAGTAAAAAGAAGCTTTATTCTTCGTACTTTGTGTCATGTAATCGCTTCCGCTCCAGTCCTGTGCTATCCTGCACAAATCAAATGAACAGGAGCAGTACTAGAGAGAAAAGTAAAAACTATACTAAACACAGTTTATGCTAATTCAATGCTAAAACATGAAAGCAATCTAATGACAAATAACTAATTAATCAATTACACTTAATACCTAATTAACAACACAGAAATTGAAAAGTTGAAACACAAAGGAAATGAATGATTTATAGAAAAATATGGAAATGATATGTAAGATGAGATGGAAACACGAAATTACTGAATTGAAAAAGACATGAAATCAATGTATTAAAAAAAAAACAAGAAAAATGTAAAATAGAAAGTAAATGTAATACAAGAAAAATAGGAAATGAATGTACTAAAAAAACAGAAAAATGAAATGTAAAAATAGGAAATGAATGAATAATGAAAAGAAAAAAAAACTATAAAATGAATGTAAAAACAAAAAAAATGAGAAATCAAAGACTTAAAAGACAGGAAATCATTAATTTGAAAAAAAACAGTAATTCAAAGAATGAAAGAAAACAGGAAAAAATGTAAACAAAACATTAAAGCTTAGAAAACAAGAACAAAAGATGAGTGAATCAGGAAATGTAAAACAGGAAACACAAATTGACGCAACAGAATTCTAAAAACAAAAATTACAACAATGAAACAACAGACAATTAATAACAACAAAATCAGGAAATAAGGAAATTGAAAACAGCAAATGCGATAAAATAAAACTGGAAATCAAAAGTTTAAAAAAAATAGAGAATGATAAAGCAATGTAATGAATCAAAAGCAAACAGACAAACACACTGAAAATTAGAGAAAGAAAGATCAGGAGATTAGAAAATGCAGGAATTCAAGAGTTAACAATAGGAAAATTAACAAGAGTGAATGAAAAACTAAAATTAAAACTAAAACTACAATCAATACAAAAGGAATACAACAATAATGAACGAGAATGCAGAGATATGTAACAGAAATCAAATCGATGCATCAAAATACAAAAATCATTGAACTAACATGCGATGAAATATGCAGATGAGATACTGTCTATTGAAGATGCAAATGTGATAGCTACAATGAAGAACTTTTAAAATAAAATGCACTGAAAATAGGAAATGAGGATCTACACAGAAAAAAATAGTGAAATGTTAGCACAATTAGTAATCAGAAGATACCAGATTCTATTGACTGTATTTTTTTTTTCTTTTTCTTGTTTTTAAATTTTTATTTCGTGTTACACAGAATTAATGGAAAAAAGAAGAGAAAAATGAAGATCGAAGGAAGAAGAAGAGGAAGAAAAAGAAGAAGAATTGGAAGAAGAAGAGGAAGAAGAAGAGGAAGAAGAAGAAGATGAAGACTTACTGTGAAATGGAGGGAATCGGGGAAGAGGTTGGCGGCTTCCTCCACCACTGCTGTCACCGGACTGAAGAGTCCACCACCACCGACTTGAAAGAAAGGGAAAGTGGAAGAGGGGAAGAGGATAGGGGAAAAGAGAGGGAAGAAAGGTCCGACGGTAGTGGAGAAAGGAGGAAAGAGAAGGAAAAAGAGGGGGAAAGAAGAGAACTTCAGCCGTGAATGGGGGAGGCACCGAACTTTTCATTTTTTTTGGGTTTTTAACAGAGTCCAAACCGGTTTCACCGGATTGTTTTCTTTATTTTGAAATGCAAACCGGTTAAACCGGTTTGTGATTATTATATATTTTTTTCAGTTTAAAAAACAAACCGGTTAAACCGGTTTGTTACAGATTTTTTTTATTTTTAAAAGTAAAGAAAACCGTATAAATCGGTTTATTATGAAAATTTTCAAAAGTTAAAAAAACATAACTATTTATTTATAAAGAAACTCAAAAACTATTCTAACTATATATTTTTTTTATTTTTTAAAAAACAAACACTTAAAATGAATATAAAACTATTTTTCTCCATTTTTTACTTTTTTATTTTTATTTTTAATAAAAACTAAAACTAAACTACTAAGACTATAACAAAAACTAAAATAGGCATAAAAATGTAAAATAAAACTATTTTTCATGCATTTTCTATTTTTAAATCATTTTAGCACATTTACTCAAAAACTAACATAAAATTGGGTTTTTAAAACATTATTTTATAAAATCATGCATATTTTTTATATAAAATAACCCTGAATTATATGCATGATCACTTTCAAGGGATCTAAAACACTCACTGCAAGGGGTGCTCATCTCTTGTACTATCCTGGAGCATTTAACATGACTATGGGTCCATTGCATTGGGGAGTTACTACAACGAGCAAGGGCGATTGATAACCAAATTATCAGAACCATCAGATATTGACAGAGCATTTGAATCCCTCGACCTACTGGATTTGGTCACTGTCAGTTCGTTTTCGTGAGTAAAATTGATCTCAAGATGTATAGCACCGATCTGAAGCATGCTCAACTCCGGTCTTAAGGATCAGATTTCTGCGTCTTTTGCGAAGTTGATGTATATTCTGTCAAAAGTATTCTCTCTCCACCCTCCATCATTTCCACACCAAGTGGTACATCTCCACTCTGCTACATTGTCACTTTTTTTCATATTACCAGTCATACCACATCACAACAATATTTATTTGTATATAGCTTGCTCCTTGTATATCTTCACTATTATGCCACTCGCACACACATCCTTCCCTACACCATTACAGGAATCGGTCACCTATGCTTCACCACATGCCATCAACACTAATAGCCTACTTCACTACTACAACCATTTCCATCCCTTCACAGCCACCCCTGCATTTTCATGTATTTTTATGCATTTGCTTCACCCCTGTATGCATTTCACAACACCCTGTCAGCCTCTCATTTCACTACTTACTGTCCTATACCCACTCCACAACATTTACGTTGTTACCACTCACTGGCTGTACCTATCATCTCACTAACACATCGATTCATCTTCACCTTTGCACTCAGCAATGTCACTGAATCATCGATTGTGTCGCCTTCACTAATAACCACCATCATACAGCATCCAGTCATTCCCCTACATTTCTATTTTCCTGCATTCTCGTACATCACCAACTTATCACTACCTCATTGCTACAGTTTCATTTGTAGCAGCACATATATATACCTTACTAATGTATTGCTGTATCTACTTCACCCTCCTTCATAACACATATACCAGCACCTATGTCATTGTCTCCATGATGATTGTTGCATCATCCTGCATTTTCATAACACCACAATATTGCACTTCCACAACATTTGTTAACACAACACTTTGTTACATTGTTACCATTCACTTGTTACATTGTCACACTCCACCTGTTATGATAAAAATGGGAGAAAAGAAGAACAAATACCATCTCCTCACCATCTACTTGTTACACTGTTACCATGGCATCAACATACATCCATGTCTTGTAATTACGCATCTTGCACTTTGTCCACTGCATCTCATCCCTAGATATATGTATGGCCTTGGGTAGATAAATATAGACTTTCATTTAGTCTTAGGCATTGTATATACCTTTCCCATATAGGACTTCATTAGCCTTAGGCAGATAAATACCTCTTTTTCATTTAGCTTAAGGCATTGCATATGCCTTTTCCATATAAATCTCTATCATATTCACATGCATATTTTCCCCTTAATGTAAGGCTTTCCATATGAATTTTAGATTTAAACATGAGAATAGCATTTTGTATATATATCCTCCATTAGAATAGGCATAAGCATGTGCATTTGCATTTTTAATGAAATATCTTCCATTTCCTTATATATTTACATGGTGCTAATCTAGTTGTTTTGCAGGGGAATATATGGAAAAAGGTCATTATTTGAAGTTGTAAATTCAATTTCATATATTGTAATAGTTAGATATTAATGAGAATTTACATTTCCTGTTTTAGATAGAATGAATGAGCATTATAAATATCATGAATCACTTGTTCTCATATTTTCTCCTTTGTTTTTCTAAAATCTCACGAGTGGTGAAACACGAATGGCACATGCACCATTTCGTAAGAGGTAAATTAATCCTAAGTTGATAATTTACATCAATGACCATAGTCGAGATGTAAACAAGACTTAGGATTTTTATTTTTTACGAAATAACACTGGATCCACACTGGATCCGTTTTCAAAATTCATCATATTTTCCTTAAATATTTTCTTCTTTTATCAGAATTTAACTTAAAATTAACTCAAAATATATATCAATGGCCATAGTCAGGGTATATTGAGAGTTCATTTCATTTTAAATTCTATAAAAGCACTAAATGTATTTCATTCTTCTCTTGAATTTAAATACAGATTGTTATATAATACATTCAATGACCATAGTCAAGGACGTATTATATCTTCAATCTTATTTTAATTCATCTAAAGAATGGAATAGCTTTTCAAAAATCCAAATTCAAATTCTTCAAATTCATTCATCATTTAGGATAGAATTATATCATATTTTCAAAATTCCTTTTTCAAAACTTCTAGTGATGTTGATATCTCCTTCAATCAATCTTCAATTCTTGTAAAATCCAATTCATCTTTTCATTTTCAATCCTATTTCATTTTCAATCTCAAAGTCTAATTTAACTTTGAGATTCAAATTTCATTTTATATTTAAAAATTACAATTCAAATCAAATTTCAAAGTTTAATTTGACTTTGAAATTCCAAACTCAATTTCTATTCAAAACTCCAATCAAGTTCAAAGTTCAACTTTGAGATTTCTTTCATCTTCTAAATTCCAAATTCAAACTTCAAAATTCAAGGTCTAATTTGACTTTGAAAATCATTTGTATATTCAAGATTCAATTTTTAAATTCAATTGGAAATCCTGATTCATCTCTTGATCCCAAATTCTAATTTCAAAATTCAAAGTCCAATTTGACTTTGAGATCCATTTGTATATCCAAGATCCAAATTCTAACTTCAAATTCAAAGTCCAAATTGACTTTGAAATTCATTTGTATATCCAAAAATTCAAAATCTAAATGAAATTTCAAAGTTCAAATTAAACTTTGAAACTTCTGATTCACCTTCAAAATTCAAAACCAAGTTCATCTTCCAAATCCAAAATAAAAAATTGAGATTGATTCTGAATCTCAAAGGCTTGGCCTTTTTTTTAAGTTTTAAATTCAATATGGGTTTTCAAAACCCAGATCCATCTTCAAAAGTCCCATTTGGACTTTCAAAACTTTAACCCAAAATTAGATCAACTTAAATCCAATTTTCTGAATACAATTCTACCTTTGGATCTACAGACTTCAGATCCATTCAATTTTAGGATCCAGAGTCCAACTCTACATTGGATCTCAAACTTCAGATCCAAATCCATCTTAGGATCCAGAGTCCAACTCTACTTTGGATCTTAGACTTCAGATCCAAATCCATCTTAGGATCCATAACCCAATTCTACATTTGGATCCCAGACTTCAGATCCACTCCATTTTAGGATCCAGAACCCAAGTCCATCTTGGATTTCAAATCTCGGATCCCATTCTGTTTAGGATCCGGAATCTAATTCCAATTTTAGATTCTAATTCCATTTTCGGATCTAATCTGAATCTCTTAAATCCATTTCTATTCTTAAATACCATTTGATTTTTTCAGTCCATTCCAAATTCAAACTTTAAAATCTAAATTCAATTCCCTCTCAAGTATTCATTTCCTTTCCTAAATTCAAGATCAAAATTCAAAGTCCATTTCCGACTTTGAAACTTCATTTCCTTTCATTTCAAAACTTCAAATCATTCTTTCTCAAAGTCGAGCTCTATCCTTCCAAACTCTGATTTACTTTAAAAACTTAGAACTCCTCTGATCTATCTCAAGTTCTAAGTTAGATTCAATCATTTCTTCACTCCTTTACCAAGCTCATCTCAGAATACTTGGAAAATTCCAAATCAAATTTTCGAACAGAGCATATATCCTTGCGTTGCACAAGTATGATTCTTTGTGCATTTAGAGTTAGAATAAATTCTTAGATTATATTTAGGCAAATGGTTATCATCGCAAAATTTTACTTTTGCAAATCAAACTGACCTTTGAAAAAGATTTTGAAAATAACTCGCCTTCGTTTTTAAAATGCGGGATTATTCCAAAGAATGGGACTCGCCTGTCGGTACGAGATTCAACCGTTCCTGGCGCCTTTACCAGGGGTAATTGAACCAAGGATCAATCAAATGCTTTGCTTTGTTCAACTTGTCTAAACCATATTTTAATTCCTAAATGCACAAAGAATCAGGCATGTGCTATGAATTTCTAAAAATGCATATTTGAAAACATGATGTTTGCTTCAAAGATTGGAAAATATTTGGAAGATTCTTGGAAAATAAACTCTTTGAAAATTGTGAATTATTTTTGAGATGCTGTATTTGAGAAAGTGAAAATCGATTTCTGAAGAAATATAAGGATTTTGTGAAAATCGTTTTTGAGAAATGTGAAATAACTTTGAAAAACTCGATTTCTTTGAATTCAAACTTTGAAATTGAAAATCTAACTTAGAAAATCGAATTTGGAACTTGGGAAATACTTGAAATATCATTGGCAAATCCATATTTTGAGAAAATCGATTTTGACTAAGACTTAGAAAATTTTGAAGAATTTGATTCCTTTGACTTGGAATTTGAATTGGAATTGGAATTGGAAAATTCATGAAATGAATGAATATGATTTTGAGGAATTGGTAAAAACTCTTTGTATTTTTGAGAAATGCAGTGCATTTTGAAATTAGCCTAAGAGTGTAGGCTGAATGTGGCTAATGTGAAGATCATAAATCTAGATATCCTTCATATTCTGACTATGGCCATAAATACGAATTCCACCAAGTTTATAAACTTCATAAAAGCTAGTGTATGTGCCATTTGTGTAGACCATAGTGAGTTTGAATATGCATGAATCATCATCCATCACACATTAACATTATTTAAAAAAATAAACTATATGCAATGCTGCCTAAGCTAAGCAGGAAATGTAAATTCTTATTCCAAAGTTTAATTTAGTTTACATCACTATTGAAATTTAAATACATGAAAAATAAAGTCTTCAATGTACCTGCGAAACTAGAAAACTTTGTTAGTGATGATATGTTGGCTTTTCTAGATTTATCCAGCAATATCAGGAAATTGCTGGATTTTGCTAGATATAAGCCTTTTTGCCATGATTCCATTAAATCAAAATGATAAAGTATGAAATAAAATTGAATAAATAAGTAAGATAAGATATGAAATTTCGAAATTGGGGTCAAAATGACCAAAATACTCCTAATAACAAGACTATGGCCTTGAAATTAGGGTTTTCAGAAAGATATTTGGTAAAATGCAAGTTTTGAAATTCAAATGCAAATAAATCAAACCAAATATGATGTGACATGATTAAAAATATGAAAATTAGGGTTAGGGATTTCGAAATTGAGGTCAAATGACCAAATTGCCCCCGATAGCAAGACTATGGCCTTGAAATCGGTGTTTTTAGAAAATATTTTTGGTAAAACTTAGGTTTTATGCACTAAATGAAATCAAATGAGCATCAAATTAAACCTAAATCATCCTAATATGATTATGAATATGATTAAACCCTAAAAATATATGCTTATGCACGAAAATCCATGAATATCACAAAAACTGTGATTTTGGCAGTGTTTTTGGATCTTTCAGGAACCCGATTTTGCAATTTGCTTAATTCAGTCATCAATCAGATTCCAAAATTCATCAAATTTGGTACCTACACTTGTTATAACCCTAATTTTGAATTAGAATTATAAATTTTTTTTTGACATTAAATTAACCCGAAAATTGCAACAAACCCTAAAAATATGCTATTTTTGACCTAGTTCACCAACCAGTTTCAGAGTTAGACCCGAATCAAGAGTCAATCTTTCATTAAAATCTATGAACTTTTACAGAGACAAACTAGGAGGAAAAACAGAGATTTCTCAATTTACAGATCGGAAAAAGCATCTCTGGTTAGGGAGAAACCCTTTCGGCAATCTGAACTAAAATCTAACAAATCTAACAGGGGTTAAAACAGATACTTTCAATTGATAATTTAGGGATAAATAGAAATGCTGATCTAAAATATCTGATATTTTAGCAGTAAATAGTAGACAAAAAAATAACAATACTCATTTTTTATAGATCATGAATCGGATCTGTGGTTTGGGATTTATGAATAACACAAGTCTGATTAGGGTTTTGGTAAACCCTAACGAGTTTTAAATTGAAAATCAGAATCTCTGACAGAGGAAAAATATTAAACAGCAATCAAAAATTCTAAAAATTTCACAGTATCTAGATCTAATCAATATGAATCCATGGTACTTTACATATCTGAAATCGAATATAAGATGAGAAAAATATCATCACAGAAAGTTACCTTCTTGATTTTAACTTCGATTTTAAAGATTTAAAAACCCGATTTGATGTATGATTTTTCTGACAGGGTTTCCGAAGTCCAAAACCTCTGCTTTTTTTACAGTAGTTGTTTTAGATATGCATGCATCACATATAAAAAAATCAGAAATAAAAAATGAATATTTCAATCCGAAACAACATGCTTTTTACTGTTCTAAACTAAAAAAAACACACAGAAATTTAAGAAACTTAAGAAATCATGCATTAACTAATGAAAAACAATAAAACAAACCATAAAACAGTAAATAAAAATTATTTCTATGCTGGAAAACGTAAAATAAACATGAATAAATAAATAAATAAAATAAAATCAAGGAATCAATGGCTGGAATTTGATTTCACCCTTAAACACATGGATTTGACCCATTAAAAGGGTAAATCATGTATTTTATTGGTTAATAATGCAAAGAATCAAACTTAAATCACTTTTAATGGATTAAAATCCCTGTAAATCACACAAAACAGGGTTAGATCATCTTCTTGGACCATTCTTGATGGTTCTTGAGGTTGGATCATGGTTGAATCTTCATATGGAGGAGCATCCAAAGCTAAATCTAGGTTTAAAGCATTAAAAACATTAAATAAAATAAATAAAAGTGAAGAAGTTCATACCTTGGAGTTGCAGCAATGGAGGAAGGGCTGGAGAGGAGAGAGAAGCTCCAAGAAACCTCAAAGGTGAATAGTGAAAATCGTCCCCCTCTCTCTTTCTATTTATAAAAAGAAATTAGGTTTAAAAATCAAGTTTTTTAAAAAAATTGGACTCTCTAAGGGGGGGGGCGATTTTGGGGTGTAGTTACTATCCTACCCCTAGCCTAAATTATCTAAACTAATGCCTACTTAACCCCTAGTCTATCCTAGAAATCCCCCAAATGTGATGCCACTTGGCATCCTTCACATTTGGGTTTTTAAAACACCTTTAAAAACATTTAAAAATACTAGTTTTAAAAACTAATTTTCAAAATGAGTTTTCAAAATGGTTTTGACTCTTCTAAACTTCTGACACTAACCAAGACACTGACTAACCCTAGTCTAGCCCTGACTTACTCTAATATGGCGCCACCCCGAGTGGGCCCTACTTGAGTTTTTCAAAAAAAAAAAAAATGAATTTAAAACTTGAAATTTCGAAAGTTTTCAAAAGATTTTCAAAAGTAAGCTTGAAATTAAAAGTTTTGAAATGACATAGGGTTCTAACTGGGTCAAAACCCCTCTGGATATGGTTCCAACTGAGTGGGCCCACATCGATTTTTGCAAATTTTGAAATAAACACTGAAAATACCTTTGAAAAGACGTTAAAATTAATAATTGAAATTCAAGATTTTTGAAAATAGAGTCTCAGGCGAACTGGAACTCCAGGTTAGAGTCCTGAACTCTTAGGATTCTGAAATTTTAGATTTTAAAAAGCCAAATGAAAGGTTTTTGAAAGATTTTATCAGAAAATGGTGAAACAAGTCAGAAAATACAGTCAGAGTTAGACTCCTAACTCGATCAGAACTCTGACATAGAGTCCTGAACTAACTAGACTCTGCTAAATGACCTAATTTTTTTGAAAACGAATGGAAATAAATGAAAAATGGAATAAAAACAGACTTCAAAACAGACTCCTGACTGGACTGGGACTCTGGGACAGAGTCCTGATCGGACTAAAACTCTAGATTTTTTTGGTATTTTCTGAAAAACAGTTGAAAGAACTTGTGAAAACAGTTAAAATAATAACAAATATTGGAATAAACCAGAGTTCTGATTCAACTGAGACTCTGAGAACAGAGTCCTGATTGAACTAGGACTCTTATATTGTTGGATTTTCTGATAAGTAAGTGATGGAATTTAAGCAAAGCTTTTGAAAACCAGTGAAAATGAAGTAAGAAAATCAATTTTGGATAGAATCCTACTTCGATCAGGACTCTGGGGTAGAGTCCTGATTTGATCAGGACTCTGAGATAAAACCTCAGAATTTTAAAAATCTTTGATAAAAGCGCAACAGTTTTGATAGATGAAAAGATTTTTGAAAGATTCTTTCAAAATTTGAAATCAGGATCGGAGTCCTGATCCAACTAGGACTCTCTAAACAGAGTCCTGTTTTGACTAAAACTCTGAGTTTCTGACTCATTTTGAAAGATTTTGAAAGATTTGATTGAAAATGGTTATGAAAGATTAGAGTTCTAATCCGATTAAAACTCTGAAGAAGAGTCCTGATCCGACTAGACTCTTGAAGAAGAGTCCTGATCCAACTAAGACTCTAAGATTTTTGCCAAAACAAAAGATTTTGAAATGTTTTCTCCGAAAACAGGTAAAAAGGTAGTGAAAAGTAGAGTTTTGATCCGACTAGGACTCTGGAAAAAGAGTCCTGATCCAATTAGGACTCTAAAATTTATGAGATTTTTGATAAATGAAGGAATCCAGAAGCGACACCACCTAAATGGGTCTCATCTGAGAATTGAAATCAATTGAAATTGAGTTTGAAATGAATCCAGATTGTTTTCTGAGAAAATACTTCAAAATATAAAGTCCTGGGGGGTTGGCAAATGACACAATGTTGATTAAAAACCCAGGTTTTAAAATTGATTTTTGAAAGAAAAGTTTCAAAACTCAAATCTGGATTGAATATTTTGAAAACAGGAGTGTTGGATCTCGAAAATGAGATGTAATGACATGCAATGCTATGCTATGCAATACAATGATATGCTGAATTCATGCAATGATAAGCAATGACACATGAAATGTAAGCACTGGATAAGGGTGAAAATTTGGGGTGTTTACAGATGCCCATCTTTGCTACTAAGCCGGTTGTAAGCCGAGCTTAGTGGCAAAGAAAAGCACACCAAATTCAGACTATAAACATGCCCAGTTAGATGAATTTGACTGGGTATGAAAGAATTAGTTCAAATGATGGTGGTAGATATAGCATAAAGAATAAAGAAGAAGATTCACCTCATCGAAATGAGGCTCAGGCTTAGCCCTTAACCTGGATGGGACGACAAATGAAATACCTCATCAGAATGAGGCTCAGGTTTAATCCCTTGACCTGAAAGGGGACGATACCTCGTGGAAAAACGAGGCTCAGGCTTAACCCTTAACCTGAAAGGGGACAATACCTCATGGAAAAACGAGGCTCAGGCTTAACCCTTAACCTGAAAGGGGACGATACCTCGTGGAAAAACGAGGCTCATGCTTAACCCTTAACCTGAAAGGGGACGATACCTCATGGAAAAACGAGGCTCAGGCTTAACCCTTAACCTGAAAGGGGACAATACCTCATGGAAAAATGAGGCTCAGGCTTAACCCTTAACCTGAAAGGGGATGATACCGCATGGAAAAACGAGGCTCAGGCTTAACCCTTAACCTGAAAGGGGACGATACCTCATGGAAAAACGAGGCTCAGGCTTAACCCTTAACCTAAAAGGGGACGATATACGGAGTCCTCGAATGAAGAAACCATGATGGGACCTTCAAATTTTGCACAATAAATCCGAGAGCGGTTTGCAAAAGGAAGAAAGGGGGTTCCCTAAGGCTTGAAAAGGGATTGATCTTAGACGTTTCATCGCTGAGACTGAATGGCTTTTAAGACAGATGACCTTTTTGCAAAAAATTCAGGTTTAACCCTTAACCTGAACGGGAACTGTCTATGGTGGGACAGTGGGGAGCACACGAAAGTGTGCGAATCTGTGAGCCCAGGCACTCAGATTAAAACAAGAAGGGAAGGATCTTGGACAACTCCCATCATCCGATCCTAAAAGGGATAACAACAACGCCTGGATACATCAAAATAAACATCAAGTTCTCACTTCATGTCAGGATAACTTGAAAAGATTGCCAATAAGATAAAAAAATTGTAGTTAATTCAAGAATGATAAGCACATATATATATAAAAAATATTCCCTCTTTTCTACCTGAAGTATTACCTCCAATTGGACTTAACTTCGTAGAATCAAGATTCGAATTCAAATTACTTGCAATTGACTTTCCTTCAAGGAGGCTATCAATTTCCTTGATATGGACGGAAAAGAATGTATTCTTGATATTGCGAGAGCTATTAGTGAAAGGATATTGATAAAAGAATTTCACAAAATTAAAGAAGATTCTTGATAGATTCGGCAGTCTGATATCCTGGGATTCTTTTCTCATGATGATCTTTCTGCACTCTCTTTTTGACAGAATTGGAGCTCTCTTGGATTTTTCGGGAATTACATCATCCTTCATTTTGGAGATGTCCTAGCTTTTTCTCTCTTTATTTTTTTGGAAGGGTACGTCACAAACTCCTTCATCTCAGAGATGTTCCAATCCTTCTTTTCTCTCAGGGATTATATTGACAGTTATTGGCTCATTGGTTGGGAATCTCTTGATGATAGCAGAAATTAAATATCTTTTAGGATTTGTCGGTAGGTCCATCACACTCGCCTTCATCTCGACGGTGATCTGGACTTTCCCTGGAAGGATCCGTCACAAACTCCGTCATCTTGGAGATGATCCAAATCTTCTTTGGCCCCGGGGGTCGACTCATCTAATTTGCCTTCATCTTGACTACAGTTGAGAGATCCCTTTTGCAGATATTTAATTGCAGCTTAGGTGATTGAGGAGACATGAAGATTGAGTGGATTTTTCTGTATCACTCAGGATATTTCGACTACTTTTATTTTCCAAGAATGATCTTAAAAAGTGTGTCATTGACTGCGATCAATATCAATCACTCATGGCTTTGCAACAACATTGAATTTTCTTTGCTGGCCATATCGTGAGTTTATTCTTCATCCTTTTGGTTGGCCAATAGAAAGATTTTGAATTTTGAATCCTTTTTCACAAAAGCTTTGTCCTTTCGGAAGTAATACTAAAGGTATTCTGAGGTACAATTTTATACAGTAAAGATTTTGAGATCAACAACTATTTTTCATGACAAATTGGCAAAATATTCCTGAAATCCTTGGTGAAAGAAATCACTTGAGATCTAAATGACACATCTGTGGCTAGATTCTCCTCTCCTTTCCCCAAAGGAGAGACTCAGGCTTGACCCTTACCTGAACGGGTAACAAAAGATACTCCTCTCTTCCCTGAAGAGAAGGTGTTTGCAAAACGAACTTTCGAAGAGAAATAGAGTTTTCGTCAAAACTCTCTATTTCTAGGCTTCTCTTATGGAAAGGGGGCCGCTAACAAAGATTGAAAGGATATCATAGAGAAACGAGTCCATCACACTCTCCCTGGAAAAAGGCTCCTCGACGACGGGGGTGGCCTAACAAAAGACATTTAGGGTTACAAGGAGGACGAGCTTCCGTCGAAACTCTCCCTGGAAAAAGGGTTCCTTGTGTGACAATAAAGATTGTTTTGCAAACTGTTCGTGAAGCATGAGTCCCTTCAAACTCTCCCTAGAAAAAAGGGTTCAACGAACGAACAATAAAGACATGCGAAAAGAAACGAGCTCCCTCGAACTCTCCCTGGAAAAAGGGTCCCTCGCAAGAGAAATACTTGACGATTGATTTTGATAGCTTTTGATAACTCAAAGAACTGCTTGATAACACGAATGACTAGAGGTCTGACAAAATCGGCAACCCGAATGTCAGATTAACAGAATGGAACGACCCAAGGGTCTGATACAGATTGTTTGGTTCGCAGGTTTGAAGATTAACATCGAGTCTGAACCTCAATGTGAGAGTCATGTTGCGACCAGTATGAAGACCGAATTAAAATACCAGTACGAGTACTGGGTTTTAAAGGATTACCAATACGAGCACTGGGTTTTAAAAGATTACCAGTACGAGCACTGGGTTTTAAAAGATTACCAGTACGAGCACTGGGTTTTAAAAGATTACCAGTACGAGCACTGGGTTTTGAAGGGTCATCAATTGACGATGACTTGGACGACTTGCCGGGGTCTCAGGATTTATCCCTTATCCTGAATGGGAAATTCAATGCAAATTGATGCAGATGAATGCGAATGAATGCATGCAAATGCAAATGGATGCAACTGAGTGCACATGCGTGCAAAATGAGAGATTTATTAGATCCTGCATGCACACAGATTGTTTTGGATAAAAGGCAACTTTAACAAGAATGCCCCAGTATATTCTGGGGAAGAGAGATATTTTGACAAAAGAATAATTGATCATTTATTGAAAGGAATTTTTGAAGAATACAAATGATAGAATAGAGATTTTCTAGGTATAGAATTTCTTCAGATGTCGAGCATTAATGGGGTCGGATAGTTCTACCCCGTCTGCATTAATGAGACGATATGAATTACGGGGCAACGCTTCTTTCACCACGTAGGGACCTTCCTAGTTTGGTGACCATTTGCCACGTGGACGATGCTTGAGATGAGCCATTGATCTAAGGACCAAGTCATTAACTTGGAATCTCCTTTCGATGACTGACTTGGCATATTGCCTTGCTATCCTCTGACGATAAGACTGAGCGTGCTCTGCTGCTTTGAGTCTTTTCTCATCGAGTAAATCTAACTGTACCAATCTCTGTTGCTGATACTGATCGAGTGGTAACTCTAAAAGAGATGCGAACTTAAGGGCGGGCTTCTGAACATGAAGGGGTAACACCACCTCAGTCCCATAAACAAGTTCTGAAGGAGTCACATTGGTTGGGGTTCGAATGGTAGTTCGATATGCCCAAAGTGCATCATGGATTTTCTCGTGCCAATCATGACCCGTCTCAACGGTTCTTTCCAAGATGCGAATCAAACTCTTGTTTGTTGCTTCTGCCTGACCATTTCCTTGTGGATAATAAGGAGCTGAAAAATGATGATGAATTCTGAATTTTGAACAAAAGATCTTCATTTTCTCATTCTTGAAATGAGTACCATTATCTGACACGATGTCGTGCAGTATACCTAAACGACAAAGAATGTTCTTATGAATGAACGAAACTACATGTCGACCTTCTACTGTACGCAGAGTGACGGCTTTAACCCATTTGGTGAAATACTCTATTGCGGCAAGGAAATATTTATGACCATTAGAAGCTGAAGGAGAGATGGGTCCTACGATGTCGAAGGCCCACATAGAAAATGGCCATGGAGACACGACTGATTGCAAGTACGTGGCTGGCGCAAGTACGTGCGTGTATCTGACACTGAACGCACTTCTTCACAAAACGATAGCAGTCTTGCTGCATGGTTCTCCAATAGTATCCTGCCCGAATGATTTGTTTAGCAAGGGTTTGGTAGCCGACATGACCACCGCAAATACCTTCATGCGCTTCTCGTATGATTTCTTTGGCTTCTTCTTCGTCTAAGCACCTGAAATACTCAGAACTGAACCCACGACGATAAAGAACATTGGCAAGGATAAAATAGCGGGCGGACATATGCTGAATTGCTTTTTGCTCCTTCTTTGATAGTTCTGGTGGAAGCTCACCAGTTTCAATAAAGTTTTTAATATCTTGGTACCAAGGCTTCTTTTTCTGTTCCGCCTGGTTGACTTGCATTACCGGAACAAAGGCAGGTTGGTCAAGTCTACCGATTTCAAAAGAGCGACAGGATTCTCCATTTCTGAAAGACATAATGGAGCCCAAACTGGCCAAACCATCAGCTATTTGATTAAACTCTCTTTTGATATGAAAAAGCTGAAATTTCTCGAAATTGTTGATAAGGGCGAAAACGATCTTTTGGTAAGGGAGCAACTTCTGATCTTTTACCTGCCATTCAGCTTTGACTTGGCTGACGACGAGCAATGAATCGCTGAAAGCGTGTACCCTCTAAACATTGAAGTCTTGCAAAATTCTCATACCTTGTATTAAAGCTTCATACTCAGCCATATTATGGGTACATTGAAAATCCAGTTTCAGAGAAAAGGGGATCATCTCTTTCTCTGGTGTGATCAGCAAGATTCTGACCCCTATGCCGGCCATGTTTTTGGATCCATCGAAAAATAGATTCCAAACTGGGGATTGTTGAACATTACAGATCTGCTCATCGGGAAAACTATCCTCGATTTTAACATCTTCTGCTAAAGGAAAATCTGCCAATTGGTCTGCAATTGCTTGACCTTTGATAGATTGCTGAGAAACATACCCCAGATCATACTGCATTAACAGGACTTGCCACTTAGCAATCCGTCCACTGAGAAATGGTTGTTCGAGAATATACTTGAGAGGATTAAGTTTTGAGAGAATCTTGACTTCTGATGCTAACAAGTAATGTCTCAACTTCTGACACATCCATACTAGTGCTAGGCATGTCTTTTCTATCTGAGAATATTTCTTCTCGTAATCAATGAAGGTCTTGCTTACATAATAGATGGCATGTTCAATCAAACTGCCTTCCTCATACTGTGCCAAGAATCCACCACAAGCGGCTTGGTTAACTGAAACATATAGCAAGAGAGGCTTTCCCAATTCTGGTGGCTTCAGAACGGGCGGATTAAGAAGATATTTCTTGATACGTTCAAACGATTGCTGACACTCTGGTCCCCACTCAAATTTCACTCCTTTTCTGAGTAGATGATTGAAAGGTTCACATCTCATGGCAAGGTTGGATATGAATCTCTAAATTGATTGCATACGTCCCTGAAGACTACGCAATTCCTTAAGAGTAGTTGGAGGTGGCATGTCAATCATGGCCTTTGCTTTAGCGGGATCCATTTCTATCCTCTTTTTGCTGACCAAGAAGCCTAGCAATTTGCCTGATTCAACATCGAAGACACATTTCTGAGGATTGAGTCTCATTTTGTAAAGAATGAGTCGCTTGAAGACTTGACTTAAAGCATCGATATGATCTTCTTCTTCTTTGGATTTGACCAGGATGTCATCAACGTATACATCCATAGTCTTGTGCATCTGATCATGGAAAATGGCAGTCATTGCACGCTGATAGGTTGCCCCAACATTCTTGAGCCCAAACGGCATGACTGTATAACAGAAAGTGCCCCATGGCGTATTGAAGGATGTTTTGGATTGGTCACGAGCGGCTAACTTGATCCGATTATATCCAGAGTATCCATCCATGAAGGAGAACATGGCATGCCCAGCCATGCTATCAACTAGGAGGTCAATATTTGGGAGTGGATAGTCATCCTTCGGAGTAGCTTTATTGAGATCGCGAACATCAATA
This sequence comes from Nuphar pumila, assembly GCF_984573655.1. Classification (NCBI taxonomy): domain Eukaryota; kingdom Viridiplantae; phylum Streptophyta; class Magnoliopsida; order Nymphaeales; family Nymphaeaceae; genus Nuphar; species Nuphar pumila. The sequence goes on along the minus strand of NC_143252.1, from coordinate 85,481,142 downwards.
CAAATTCGCACTTTGCCATTTTTCTTGGGAACTGCAACAATATTTGCCAACCAGTCCGGATAATCTATTGCTCGAATGAATCCTGCTTTAAGCAAGTCCTCAAGTCCTTCCTTGACCTGTTGCTCGATTCGAGGATCCATTTTTCTTAACTTCTGCTTAACAGGTTTCACATCAGGCTTTAGAACGAGTCGATATTCCACCAATTTAGGATCTAAACCTGGCATATCTTCATAAGTCCATGCGAACACTTCTTGGTACTGCTTGAGAAAGTCAATGAGCCTTTCCTTCTCATCTGTACTTAGGCTGGTTCCGATCTTGAGAATTTTCGGACTATCTTCTGAACCAATATTGATGTCCTCAGTCGGGTCCTGGACTAGGGTCGATGGTTCATCTTGTTTCTGAATCGCTGCAAATTCTGGCAACTCTGGAAGCGATGAATCAAATTTTGTCATTTCTTCTGACTGCTTTATGACCTTACTGTCCTCTGCTCTTGCCCGGACCCGATGTATCTTTGCCAGTTTCGATAAGATTGAAGGATTGATGACTAATCTTTTTATCGATTGAGAAGACATTCTGAAAATTTTGAAAAGGAACAGCTTTTAGAAAAAGTTCATTCACTATGACATAAATTGCATGAGAATAAAAAAGATAAGAATAATGAATTTTGAAGACAAATTGCAGAAGAATAAGAGAAAGATGACATCCAGATAGACGAGAAAATTGATAACTTTATTGAATACTTGAAATGAAATAAGGACATTTAAAATGAGCTGAAATGGGACATTGTCCCTACAAACTGCAGAAATCAAATGAATGAAATAGAAAAGACAGATGGTAGAAAATTTTTAATGGATCCCTTTAATGAAGATAGTATTTTTGTGAGATCTTTTGCCCATGAATCCTAGTCCTGCCCTGTGCGGATGATGATCAGGGATCACTGGCTCTAGCCGGCCATCTCCGTTCTTGCCCAATCCTTTGAAAGGCTGATAACCATGCTTCAATAATAGGTCAAATCCTTTCTTGGTTCTAACAAACTGCGGGAAAAGAGGATGGTCTTTGAAAGTACTGTAATCGAGACGACCTCCGATCTTAAAGAAATGTGGTCCTTGCCATTGGACCATCGCTGCTGTGTGATTTGTCTCTGATGCTGCTTCTAACTTTAGCATTTCAAGGCTTTCACTGAGAACAACCTCTTCACTTTCCCTAATGCTGGGGATATCAGCAGTATAAGTTGGCCTAGGGATCATAGGCTGAGGTAGCCTCTCTTCAGGATCTTCCCCCAAAACAGTAGTTATCATGCCACCTTTAGACCATTTGATGCACTGATGCAGAGTGGATGGTACGGCGTTGGCATTATGAATCCATGTTCTTCCCAGTAGAAGATTATACGTTGGCGACATATTAACGACATGGAAAAGCACTGTATGAACAGAGTAGTTGATAAATGTTTCCAGGAAGATCTTTCCCTTTGCTGTCTGTCCATGATTATCGAACCCATAAATAGTGATCGGATCTGGTGTGTACTCTTCTTCTTTTATACCCAGAGCCTTGGCAGTCATTTCAGGACAAATGTTGAGGCTACTGCCTCCATCTACAAGCACGTGGGGTACAGTCATTCCCCGGGTTCGCACCACAATGTACAAAGCATTGTTATGAAATGCGTGAGGTTTTGGCAGATCCTCATCTGAGAAGGTTATGGGAGCATTGATCATGGCTTGATTAACGATCTGAGCCATGTCTTCAGGTGTGGTGCCTGGCTTGACCTTGATTTTTCGCAGTAAATCGTCCAGGACTTGCTGTTGCTTAGGAGAGGCACGTGCCAACTCAAGGATAGGAATATTAGAGAGGGCAGTGATTGGTCTTTGCACTGTATCGACCTTTTCTTCTGATGTTCTTCCTTTTTCTGAAGTAGGTTTGACAAGGCTCTTGGGTATCCAAGGCATTCTTTTGGCTACCTCTGGAGATACTCTAGCGGGCTCTCTCGAAACTTTCAGCTTACTGAATGCTGAAACGAGTTCCATCTTTTGAGAACTGGACTGGGCCTTATGCAACACTAATACCTGATGTTGCGCCTTGATATCACTACTAGGGCATGGTCGGATATGATCTTGTGGCTAAAAGGGATGATCAGATATCATTGCTGTTGAGTACTGCAAGAAAGGCTGTTTTAGAATCTCCATTTTCTCATCTTCAGCCCCTTCTACCAACAGATTTTTGTCAATATAATCTTGTATGATGTTTTTGAGAACGAAACAGTTCTCGGTATCATGTCCCACAGTTCGGTGGAACTTGCAGAATCTGTCTTTCATTTTTCCCATAACCACTGGCGGGTCAGCTACCCTTGGAAGCTTAATCATATCACTGCCGAGTATATATTCTAATATCGTCTCGAGGGACTGGTCTAGAGGAGTAAACTTGCGGTTATAACTCCATCCTTCCCGCTTCGGTTTTTTTTGTGGTCTTGATCTCTGTTCGAGGGTCTGTTGTGGCTGCTTATCATATTGAATAATCGACTTGCCTTTCTGATCACTTTTGTTGGGATTTGACCCTCCTGAAGCATAACTGTGATTTTTTCCATTTCCTTTGTTCTGATTCTTACTATTATTGGCAGAGTAGGTAAAATGGGCTTTCTTCTTTGATTCTTGTTTACTGTTATTCTTTGTAAACATAAAACCCTCATAAGATCCGTTCTCCATACTCAACTCGAGTCATTCAGCTCGTTCTGTCAGTTCTATGAAGCTCTTCGATGGAGATGTAGAAATTAGTCCCCTCAGGGGTTGCGAGAAGTTGCTCAGGATCAACGATAGTGCGTGTCTTTATGCTATTGGCTCACACATCTTATTGCAAGCGGATCTCCATCTATGAATGAAATCCCTGGCCTTCTCATTTTCCTTCTGCCTCAGACTGCAGAGATGACTGAGAGTCGGGAGTGCTTCAGCATTGAATAGAAAGCGCTCAATAAATATATTGACCACTTTGTCGAATTCTTTCAGTTCTATCGGATTAATGTGCTCTGAGTACCACTTTGCTGCGACACCTTCCAAACTGCGAGGAAAGCAGAGAAATAAGGCACAATTGTTCTTCTTGAACCTGGAACATTCTGTGAAGAATAGGGCGAGATGTGCTTTTGGGTCACCCGAACCATCAAACTTGATAAATTTCTTGGGGAGATTATCAAGATCATCATCCCCATCCAGTCCATCATAAAAGTCTTCACTTGTAAAGAATCTTTTGCCCTTGTCACGAGTTTGAAGATCCTTAACTATTTTCATCACATCTTTGAGTTGTGACTGCGTAGGGTCGTCAACAGACTGATTCTTGGATTTGTAGGCCGACCCCTGCCCCTGAGTCGACCTTTTGAATTCTTGCTTGTTTTCATATTCTTTGTCAGTATCATCTGCTGATTCTGACTCATCAGAAACTTCCTCATGACGATTCTGCTTTTTACTGATATTCACATTTCTGGCCGTGTGATCCCTATCCTTCTGCTTGGTCTGAGTCATATCAGTACTTGCTTCAGCTTGCTCTGCCAGCATCTTGGTCATCATTTTCTTGAACATGATGTACATCTGGGGATCCACGTCATCCTCCACCTGCTGTCCTTGACTTTTGGCTGATCGGGGTGAGTCCATTTCTTCTTCTGAAGCGACTGAGTACGCGATGCCTTCAACTGATGTGATTTTTTTTCCGGACCTTGTATGAACCATTGAATGTCACGACAACTCTCTGGAGATTGCTAATGCTCTCTGCAGGGCAAAATTGATGGTTAGGCTTTTGAAGGAAATTTGGTTTGGAGGAAAATATTTATTAAGAATTTTGGTAGACAATTGAAAGAGTATCCCATTACTAGGGATTGAGTCGTCGCTGGGATTACGACAATTGTGCTGCTATTCCTTTGCAAAAATAAACAATTGAAAAATGTGCCTTGTTACCTAGGCGAGGTCGTCAAACCAAGATAGGATGAAATTTAAAGGAATTTTATTGAAGAAAAAAAAGACATGATTTTATTAATAATAGACTCGACAAAGGGGAGGGGGACGAACAATTTTCCACCACTCCTGATAATCAAAGGACACTCGAGGACCAGGAAAAATAGTAAGAGTAATAAAGGAATCCCAGCCATGTCTGGCAGAATGGTATGCTTCGGACCACTGATCTGATGTGAGATCGAACTCTGGCAAGACCCCCGATAGTGGACGAATCTCTACACGTTTTTGTCTCTAAGAGAACTGCCTGACACACCGCTCTGGATGGAAGTATGCGCAGAAGAATGGACCAAGTAGCCTGAACCGCTTGCCGTATGCATAAGTGTATCTAGGAGGTGATTCCTGACGATCAAAGTAGTCCCATACGACTTCTTCCTTTTGAAGGTTGTCGATCAAGAACCGGTATCGCGCAACTGGCAGAAGCTTTTCACCATTGTATCTGAAGGAACTGGCTCGGGCTGGCACATGCCAGAGGAACCAAGATTGTAATGCGTAGGTGCACCATTCGACTAGAATTGATTCTCCGAGTGTGAAACGGGTCAACCCTCGGTATAGAAAAGCGAGTGCGGCCATGGCTATGGAGAGGTGGCTGGTCTGTTGACTTCCCCATCTCCTTAGAAGCTGAACTATTCTGATATCTATATAATTCCGCCCATCAGGAAAGAAGGCTAATCCCACCGTGCACAGAACCATCGCGTGCTGGATTCTCTCTTGAGCTGTCCTGGACAATGAGCTGACCTCTGCAAATGTTCCATACTGTTTGTAGATTTCGAGCAGGTCCACATATTCATTTCCATCCTCCTCGATCAAGGGCCATGACTTACGTCCTGTCATGCGAGCTACGGCATCCTTAGGGTCCAGACCCTTAACATTAATCAGAAACTGTTTCTCCAATGGGTCTCCAGGCTGACCGGCTGGCTCGGGTAATCCCATAATCTCTGAAAATTCATCTATCAGCACCGTCATCTCGCCCCACGGGAACCAGAAGGTAGAAGTGCTCGGATTCCACCGCTCTGCTAGTGCATGGATCAAATTGCCGTTGACTGTCTGCTTTCCCACTGCGGACGCCAGTTCTAGCCCACAATCGTCCAAGTGGTCCGGAAACATACGAGAGAAGTTCTTGAACCATGAGTAGTACCACCGGGGAAAGAAGGATCCGGTGCTGAGGACTCGATGTTCTGGAAGACCTTGTCGCACCTCGTAGGAGATGTGACCCTCGGGGAAGACTGAATCAATCTGACTGGATGCCATCAGAATCGACTGGAAAACATGGAAAATTTGGAATAAGACTTGGGAAAATATAGAGACTTTGAAAAAAATGCAGGCAGGATAAAATGAAGTAGGAGATTCGAGATCCAGAGGATAGGAAGATCGGAAATCACCTGGAGTTTTTAGGAAAATGGAGGAATTTTATGAAAATCGTCCAGGGTTTAAAACATGGACAGTACATGGACATGGATTGGGGATTTTTGAAAAGTCGTCCAGTATTTTAGAAAATTGGGAAAATATGGAAAATAACAAAGAAATGACTATAACACATTCAATTACAACAAGTATGCACATACAACATTCCCTAAAAGCTGACTCTAGATGCACAAATTTTGAAATAGCTGTAGGACCTTAATCCTAACTCTAAGGTTCAGATCATCTGTGTCCAATCATGCTATGCCTATATATTCAAGCCAAGGCTCGATATACGTGGCATAAAATCAATTCCTCCGGTTCTAGGTTCAAGTTTTCCAACATCCTTGAGCACCTGCCGATATACGTTGGACTATGGCCCTTGGTACGCGACAGGGGGTTTTCACCCAAATAGGTGGCCCAGTTGTGAGGCTCTGTCCCGAACTATGGTTCTGGAAGAGATCCAAGCAACGTGAAGACCGGGACAATATAGGTGGGGTGGTTTTTGAAAAATATGAGCACATGCAAGCAAATAGAAGGCTTTAAGTCCTAAAGAGATAGATTTTGAAAAAATTTGAAGAAGCATACATTGTTTTCATACAATTCCTAAATTGAGGAGGGTTGTATTAGACCTAAGTCTATGTGAGCATGAAAATTTCCTCCTCAATATGGTCCTACCAAACCATACCTAGTCTACATGCAATCCATGTCAGCTGGGTTCAAGTCTAGGCTCCTAGGTTCACATGATACTATAAAGTAAGAGCTGACATTCCATGGAACACGATTTTGACAATTTGAACTAAGCAAAGCATTAGATTGATCAGACGAAGACAGGTCCCATCTCGGTCGCCAAACCTGTTATCATCGCAAAATTTTACTTTTGCAAATCAAACTGACCTTTGAAAAAGATTTTGAAAATAACTCGCCTTCCTTTTTAAAATGCGGGATTATTCCGAAGAATGGGACTCGCCTGTCGGTACGAGATTCAACCGTTCCTGGCGCCTTTACCAGGGGTAATTGAACCAAGGATCAATCAAATGCTTTGCTTTGTTCAACTTGTCTAAACCATATTCTAATTCCTAAATGCACAAAGAATCAGGCATGTGCTATGAATTTCTAAAAATGCACATTTGAAAACATGATGTTTGCTTCAAAGATTGGAAAATATTTGGAAGATTCTTGGAAAATAAACTCTTTGAAAATTATGAATTATTTTTGAGATGCTGTATTTGAGAAAGTGAAAATCGATTTCTGAAGAAATATAAGGATTTTGTGAAAATCGATTTTGAGAAATGTGAAATAACTTTGAAAAACTCGATTTCTTTGAATTCAAACTTTGAAATTGAAAATGTAACTTAGAAAATCGAATTTGGAACTTGGGAAATACTTGAAATATCATTGGCAAGTCCATATTTTGAGAAAATCGATTTTGACTAAGACTTAGAAAATTTTGAAGAATTTGATTCCTTTGACTTGGAATTGGAATTGGAAAATTCATGAAATGAATGAATATGATTTTGAGGAATTGGTAAAAACTCTTTGTATTTTTGAGAAATGCAGTGCATTTTGAAATTAGCCTAAGAGTGTAGGTTGAATGTGGCTAATGTGAAGATCATAAATCTAGATATCCTTCATATTCTGACTATGGCCATAAATACGAATTCCACCAAGTTTATAAACTTCATAAAAGCTAGTGTATGTGCCATTCGTGTAGACCATAGTGAGTTTGAATATGCATGAATCATCATCCATCACACATTAACATTATTTAAAAAAATAAACTATATGCAATGCTTCCTAAGCTAAGCAGGAAATGTAAATTCTTATTCCAAAGTTTAATTTAGTTTACATCACTATTGAAATTTAAATACATGAAAAATAAAGTCTTCAATGTACCTGCAAAACTAGAAAACTTTGTTAGTGATGATATGTTGGCTTTTCTAGATTTATCCAGCAGTATCAGGAAATTGCTGGATTTTGCTAGATATAAGCCTTTTTGCCATGATTCCATTAAATCAAAATGATAAAGTATGAAATAAAATTGAATAAATAAGGAAGATAAGATATGAAATTTCGAAATTGGGGTCAAAATGACCAAAATACCCCTAATAACAAGACTATGGCCTTGAAATTAGGGTTTTCAGAAAGATATTTGGTAAAATGCAAGTTTTGAAATTCAAATGCAAATAAATCAAACCAAATATGATGTGACATGATTAAAAATATGAAAATTAGGGTTAGGGATTTCGAAATTGAGGTCAAATGACCAAATTTCCCCCGATAGCAAGACTATGGCCTTGAAATCAGGGGTTTTAGAAAATATTTTTGGTAAAACTTAGGTTTTATGCACTAAATGAAATCAAATGAGCATCAAATTAAACCTAAATCATCCTAATATGATTATGAATATGATTAAACCCTAAAAATATATGCTTATGCACGAAAATCTAAGAATATCACAAAAACTGTGATTTTGGCAGTGTTTTTGGATCTTTCAGGAACCCGGTTTTGCAATTTGCTTAATTCAGCCATCAATCAGATTCCAAAATTCATCAAATTTGGTACCTACACTTGTTATAACCCTAATTTTGAATTAGAATTATAAAAATATTTTTTGACATTAAATTAACCCGAAAATTGCATCAAACCCTAAAAATATGCTATTTTTGACTTAGTTCACCAACCAGTTTCAGAGTTAGACCCGAATCAGGAGTCAATCTTTCATGAAAATCTATAAAATTTTACAGAGACAAACTAGGAATAAAAACAGAGATTTCCGAATTTACAGACCGGAAAAAGCATCTCCGGTTAGGGAGAAACCCTTCCGGCAATCTGAACTAAAATCTAACAAATCTAACAGGGGTTAAAACAGATACTTTCAATTGATAATTTCGGGATAAATAGAAATACTGATCTAAAATATCTGATATTTTAGAAGTAAATAGTAGACAGAAAAATAACAATACTCACTTTTTACAGATCATGAATCGAAACTGTGGTTTGGGATTTATGAATAACACAAGTCTGATTAGGGTTTTGGTAAACCCTAACGAGTTTTAAATTGAAAATCAGAATCTCTGACAGAGGAAAAATACTAAACAGCAATCAAAAATTCTAAAAATTTCACAGTAGCTAGATCTAATCAATATGAATCTATGGTACTTTACAGATCTAAAATCGGATATAAGATGAGAAAAATATCATCACAGCAATTACCTTCTTGATTTTAACTTCGATTTTAAAGATTTAAAAACCCGATTTGATGTCTGATTTTTCTGACAGGGTTCCCGAGGTTTAAAACCTCTGATTTATTTACAGTAGTTCTTTTAGATATGCATGCATCACATATAAACAAATCAGAAATAAACAACGAATATTTCAATCCGAAACAGCATGCTTTTTACTGTTCTAAACTAAAAAAAACACACAGAAATCTAAGAAACTTAAGAAATCATGCATTAACTAATGAAAAACAATAAAACAAACCATAAAACAGTAAATAAAAATTATTTCTATGCTGGAAAATGTAAAATAAACATTAATAAACAAATAAATAAAATAAAATCAAGGAATCAATGGCTGGAATTTGATTTCACCCTTAAACACATGGATTTGACCCATTAAAAGGGTAAATCATGTATTTTATTGGTGAATAATGCAAAGAATCAAACTTAAATCACTTTTAATGGATTAAAATCCCTGTAAATCACACAAAACAGGGTTAGATCATCTTCTTGGACCATTCTTGATGGTTCTTGAGGTTGGATCATGGTTGAATCTTCATAAGGAGAAGCATCCAAGGCTAAATCTAGGTTTAAAGCATTAAAACCATTAAATAAAATAAATAAAAGTGAAAAAGTTCATACATTGGAGTTGCAGCAATGGAGGAAGGGCTGGAGAGGAGAGAGAAGCTCCAAGAAACCTCAAAGGTGAATAGTGAAAATCGTCCCCCTCTCTCTTTCTATTTATAAAAAGAAATTAGGTTTAAAAATCAAGTTTTTTAAAAAAATTGGACTCTCTAAGGGGGGGACGATTTTGGGGTGTAGTTACTATCCTACCCCTAGCCTAAATTATCTAAACTAATGCCTAATTAACCCCTAGTCTATCCTAGAAATCCCCCAAATGTGATGTCACTTGGCATCCTTCACATTTGGGTTTTTAAAACACCTTTAAAAACATTTAAAAACACTAGTTTTAAAAACTAATTTTCAAAATGAGTTTTCAAAATGGTTTTGACTCTTCTAAACTTCTGACACTAACCAAGACACTGACTAACCCTAGTCTAGCCCTGACTTACTCGAATATGGCGCCACCCCGAGTGGGCCCTACTTGAGTTTTTCAAAAAAAAAAATGATTTTAAAACTTGAAATTGCTAAAGTTTTCAAAAGATTTTCAAAAGTAAGCTTGAAATTAAAAGTTTTGAAATGACATAGGGTTCTAACTGGGTCAAAACCTCTCTGGATATGGTTCCAACTGAGTGGGCCCACATCGATTTTTGTAAATTTTGAAATAAACACTGAAAATACCTTTGAAAAGAGGTTAAAATTAATAATTGAAAATCAAGATTTTTGAAAATAGAGTCTCAGGCGAACTGGAACTCTAGGTTAGAGTCCTGAACTCTTAGGATTCTGAGATTTTAGATTTTAAAAAGCCAAATGAAAGGTTTTTGAAAGATTTTATCAGAAAATGGTGAAACAAGTCAGAAAATATAGTCAGGGTTAGACTCCTAACTCAATCAGAACTCTGACATAGAGTCCTGAACTAACTGGACTCTGCAAAATGACCTAATTTTTTTGAAAACGAATGGAAACAAATGAAAAATGGAATAAAAACAGACTTCAAAACAGACTTTTGACTGGACTGAGACTCTGGGACAGAGTCCTGATCGGACTAAAACTCTAAATTTTTTTGGTATTTTTTGAAAAACAGTTGAAAGAACTTGTGAAAACAGTTAAAATAATAACAAATATTGGAATAAACCAGAGTTTTGATTCAACTGAGACTCTGAGAACAGAGTCTTGATTGAACTAGGACTCTTATATTGTTGGATTTTCTGATAAGTAAGTGATGGAATTTAAGCAAAGCTTTTGAAAACCAGTGAAAATGAAGTGAGAAAATCAATTTTGGATAGAATCCTACTTCGATCAGGACTCTGGGGTAGAGTTCTGATTTGATCAGGACTCTGAGATAAAACCTCAGAATTTTAAAATTCTTTGATAAAAGCGCAACAGTTTTGATAGATGAAAAGATTTTTGAAAGATTCTTTCAAAATTTGAAATCAGGATCGGAGTCCTGATCCAACTAGGACTCTCTGAACAAAGTCCTGTTTTGACTAAAACTTTGAGTTTCTGACTCATTTTGAAAGATTTTGAAAGATTTGATTGAAAATGGTTGTGAAAGATTAGAGTTCTAATCCGATTAAAACTCTGAAGAAGAGTCCTGATCCGACTGGACTCTTAAAGAAGAGTCCTGATCCAACTAGAACTCTAAGATTTTGGCCAAAACAGAAGATTTTGAAAGGTTTTCTCCGAAAACAGGTAAAAAGGTAGTGAAAAGTAGAGTTTTGATCCGACTAGGACTCTGAAAAAAGAGTCCTGATCCAATTAGGACTCTAAAATTTTTGAAATTTTTGATAAATGAAGAAATCCAGAAGCGACACCACCTAAATGGGTCTCATCTGAGAATTGAAATCAATTGAAATTGAGTTTGAAATGAATCCAGATTGTTTTCTGAGAAAATACTTCAAAATATAAGGTCCTGGGGGGTTGGCAAATGACACAATGTTGATTAAAAACCCAGGTTTTAAATTTGATTTTTGAAAGAAAAGTTTTAAAACTCAAATCTGGATTGAATATTTTGAAAACAGGAGTGTTGGATCTCGAAGATGAGATGTAATGACATGCAATGCTATGCTATGCAATGCAATGATATGCTGAATTCATGCAATGATAAGCAATGACACATGAAATGTAAGCACTGGATAAGGGTGAAAATTTGGGGTGTTTACACAAAGCAAAAGGCATAGATTCGATCCTTGGTTCGATTACCCCTGGTAAAGGCGCCAGGAACGATTGAACCTCATACCGACGAGCGAATCCCGTCTCTCTAATTTTTCCCGCAATATTTCAAAACGGAGGCGAGTTAAATTTCTAAATATTTTTCAAATCAAGGTCAAGTCAGACCGCGCAAAAGAGTTCTTCTTCTCTTTTTCTTTCTTTCTTTTCTCTTCTCTCTTTCTTTTCTCTCTTTTATTTCACTCCCTTCAAAGAGGAGGAAAATAGAGGATAGAAAAGGAAAAGAGAAGAAAGAGAGAGAAACCACAAGAGAGAAAAAATTTTGCGATGATCACAAGAGTCCAGTCAATCGACAACTCCAGAGGGTCGAGTATGCCAGGTTGTATCAATCCTTTCTCCTTATTCATTTTATTGTTCTATAGTGTGCATCTGCATTACATGTTTACATTATTCTGTATGCCACTAGGGACAGTGTCATTCAAGCATGGGGAGATGGTTTAGATGCACAAATTTTAAAAATTTTTCTTTATGTCTGTTTGCTTGAAACTCATAAAAGTAGGTCTTTTGAGAATAATTCGTAGCATTTATGATTATTTATCTGCATGATCTGACAATTTAGAAATGTATAAGCCCCATGTGAAATTTTTTTTCTGATCTTATTTAAATAGAGTAGTTGTTTATGAAATAGTTTAAAGAAAAGATAGTATTTACATGTTATAAAGTTTTGAATCACTGTAGTATAAGTATGCACAGTGTGTTTTATGAAAGAAGTGAGCAATTGAATTATGTTTTTGAAAAATGAGCTTAATAGAATAGAGCTACGTTTAGTTGTTGATTTCTTCGTGAATCCAAGTAGTAGAACTCAGACACGAGTTGAAATGTTTGAGTCTCTTACGAAATGGATAACGAAGGAGATCATTCTCTTATCTAGTCGACATTTGTGGCCTTTGTAGTTCGAGTAAGTAGAGTCTGAAGGATGTTTTACACCTGGTGCCCTAAAGCCAGCTGGTTTGGGAGTCATCGATTGAAAAACTTGTTACATGGACTGCATAGAAAGCCTAAGAGATAGAGACATTGCACGTGATGAGAGGAAAACTATACGTAACTATTAGAATTGAAGGTTTAGTGACTCGAGCAATTAAGTCCGAGGGATACTTTGTATCTGGTGCCCTAAGGCCGGCCGACTTGGGAGTCACTGACCTAAAGCTCGTTACACGGGTCATGAGACTTGATATTCGAAATAGTGCTTAATTTAGAAGAATGAAAAAGAGTGAAAAATAGAATATCAAAAGAAAAAAGAATGAGCTGAATGAGTAGAAATTCATTGCTTATGAATAATTATTGAATTACTGTGCAGAAAATATACAGGTGAGGATAAATGAGTAAAACATGATAATACTTGACTTTCTGAGAAAATTCATAAATAATTACAAGTTTAGAGAAGTGAAAGAAAAATAATTTTTACTGTGGTGGCATAGAAATTTCTAAATTTGTTTTGAAAATGTAGATTACATGAAATATTTGTTTACAATAAGTTCTTAATTGCCTACTATTTCTGAAAAATTATTCATGCATGATTTTTATGTTTGTGGGTAGCATCTCTGCAAACCCTCACGAGACCTTACTCGTCCACTGGGGTAACCCAGGGGTTTAAAGGGCTTGTTGCATAAGCTAAATGCAACCGTGATTCCTACGAAAGTGAGTTAGTTTTTTTTTTTTTTTAGTATTTTATTTTATTTTATTTAATAAGAGCTTTCATGATTATTGGGTAGTCCATATTTTTATTACATGGTAGAGTTTATTGCTAGGGACTAGCAATTATTATAGCATGGGGGTATTTGATGATGCATAAATATCAAGTTTTATTAATACAATTTCACTGCATAAATGCATCATCTATAGGTTTAAAGAATACACTTAGGTGCATAATGATGTTAGGGAGCTCTGGTTCGAATTTCATCGAATTCGGAGTTAAAACGAAGGAATTAATGCATTTACAATGTAACGGGTCGAATCTCGGAGCCGATTTAGAAGATTTGGATCCAGACGCCCATTTGGATCCTGGATTTGGGTCAAAATACATGGATTCAACCCAGCTCCAACCCATTCACGTTTTCATAAAACATTTTCTGAAAACCCCCTGCAGAAAGAGGCGCCCAGCAATTCTTTTGTTTTTAACACTGTTTTTGAAAATAAACCCAAACAAGCAAAATCGTCAAAAGAGGGGGAGACACCCAGCCATTCCTGGTCTTAGCTTTGGTTTTCCTGCCCTAGGGGCACGATTCTAACTCCAGCCCCTTTCTCATGTTCCACCTCACGCCATCTCCATTAGAGCATGAAGACAAGCTTGAGATCCAAGCTTTTTCTTGCCTTCTTTCACAACCTCTCCATTTCTTTATCTTCCCTGTTGGTTAATCTCTATGGTTGCTGTGTTTTGCAGGTGTAGCAGAGGTGGGAAACACTTTTCTCGGGTAGAAGTGTGAAACACTCCAATGAGAAGGGCCGGCTCTACCTCCATCCGGTCTTCTACGCCCCCGATCGAGAATCGATTCACATTTCATCTTCGGTGGATTTCCAACGTGTTGCAGCTGTAGGACATGGTACCATGGCGTATTTCCAGCATCAATGAGGTCTCGAATGGTGCGAAGCCAAGCAAAGTCCGCTCTGCCTTTCCCCCTCAGTCCTCGGATCGCCCTGGAGGTAGGTCTTCTCATCCATTGCTTCTAGTTAAAACCTATTTTGTGTGTGAGTTTTGTTTGTGGTGTTTTTCTGTATTTTTGTCAGCCTTAGTATAGCTTTTGTTCATGCATAAACCAGCATGTAGAGTGTTTAGGTTTTGGTGTTATTAAAATAATTTTTTTTCAATCCAACGTTGGCATGTTTTGGGTGTGTGCGTGTGATCAAAATCTGTCTTCTGTGTGTCTGCGTTTCCACCATGTTTTCCCAGCACTAGATAGGTCTGAAGATGTTTTGTTTAGCATTAGATTTTATAGACTCCTTCTTAGTTAATATCGTTTTTGATTTTTAGATCGTTTGAATGTGTTTTTGTAAGTAGCGAGTCATGTAGTTAGATTAAGTGAATAGTTTCATATAGCTGCTGTAGAATGTTTTCTATATAATTTTCTGTAGATAAATTATGTGTTTAGTTAGGTTATGATGTAGATCTAGGTTGATTTAGTATGTTAGGTAAGTTAGATTATCGTTTTAAATTATGTTTTTAAATTTCAAATAGTTGATTGTAGGAATTTCTTGATTCAGCGTTTTTGTGTTTCCTATGTAATTTTTTGTAGTTAGATTATATGTTTAGCTAAAGTACCAAGTATATTTCAGTTGTGTTAGCATGATAGTTAGTTTAGATAATCATGATAATTCTTGTGTTGCGTTTTGATCTTAGTCGTGTGTAGTGTAATTAGCCATAGCTTGATTTTCTGTTTTTGGTTTCATTTCCAGCATGATTTGTGAGTTTAGTCTATGTATTTTTAGTCTATTTAGTTAGTCATAATCGTTTGTTAATTTAATTTAATTTAGAGTTGTACTTATCATCGTGTTAGTAGTTCAATTAGACATTTCGTTTTTGTGTGAATGTAGTCATCTTCTTCATAGATAGGGCGGCCATTAGAGGTCCAGCAAGGTAATAAAGTCCATTTGGTAAGTTATTAATTCTTAGGAAATTTTAATTAATAGGTCTAGGTTCATTGTATTAGTTTTAAGTAATTTAGAATGTTGGATATCGATTTTGGTATAGTGTTAATTAGGTGGTTTTGCAATTCGTGATTTAGGTAGTTCATAGTCTTTACATTAAATGTAAATTTATTAATTCAGCTAAGGATAGTCTAGTTTAGCCAAGTAATTCAACTTGCTTTGTAGATAGAAGGGCAATGTGGTCTTTAAATTGAGAATTCGATTTTGGTATGAAGACACCTATTCCCAATTCGTGGATAGCAATTAAGAAGGTTATCTTTTCCAACCCAACCATAAATGAGTTATATTTTCAAAGTTGGAAACCCTTTGGAATTCCAAAGGGCCTTTTAAAGAGGGTTACACGATTTTTGGAAACCCTTGGAAATTCCAAAGGTCCTTCTAAAGGTTTACACGAGTTTTGGGAAAGTCTTGAAATTCCAAATTTTCATTTAAAGCAACCCAAATTCGTGTATGATGTTTTGGGAAAGGGTTGAAATGCTTTATTTTCATTTAAGGCCTTTAATGCTTTCAAGGAAGGGAACCCAAAGAAATTCGTGTGATGCTTTGGGAAACGTTTTCAAAAGAGTTTATTGCTTTTAAAGAAAAGGATTGAAAACGTATGAGTCAAATGGGTTGGACAGTTTTTGAAATCAAACACTTTCCCTAAGTGCAATTAAGGCAATAATGAGAGGAGTTGGCTTTTACCAAATTCGTGGATTTCTATTATTAGCCCTATTTATTCTTTCCTAGTTTAACGTAGCATAGGATTAATGTTAATTAATTTAGTAAGTTAGTAATAGTATAGATTTTAGAAAGTCGTGTATTCTAATTAGGTTAGTGTTTATTGAATTAAATTAGGTTTGTAAAAACCGTGTATACTTATTAGGTAGGTGCTAATTTTAGTGTATATTGAAGATAAGTTTTAATTTAGATTGACTTTAGTGTTTTAGGAAATACAAATTAGTTATTAGCCTAATTAATGACCTTAGGTTGGCGTGTAAACCAATTCCCTATCCTAAACCGCCACTCTAACTAACCATAGTTAGGTATTTAACCCTAACCGTACCCCCTACTAAACCCTAGTCGACCCTACCTTAGTTAGATTAGTTAGTGACTCTAGGTTGGTGTGTAGTCAAGTCCATATCCTAAACCGCCACCTAGACTAACCCTAGTTAAGTAATCCTAACCGACCGTAGTTAAAGCCAATTAACCCTAGTTGATCTCTTATTAACCCTAGTTAGTGTTTAGACATAGTTAGTCTAACTATAGTTAGTTATTAACCTATAGTCGACCCTAGCTAGTTAACCTAACCCTAGTCATACCTCTAGTCAACCATAGCTAACCCTAGTTGACCTAATTTAGGAACTAACCGTAGTTAGTGTATAACTCTAGTTAATGTTAATTAGCCTAACCTTAGGTTCCTAATTGTACTTTGTTGTTTACCCTTAGTTGACCTCGTTTGATCTTAGTTAACCCTACCTAATCCCAATCGCCCCCTAGTTAAATCCATACCCTAACCGTACCTTAACTACCTTTAGTTCATATTTAACCCTAGTTAGTGTCTGACTTAAATAGGTACTAACCCTAGTTAGTAATTAGTGCTAGTTAGAATAACTCTAGTTAAATACCTAACCTTAGCTAGTTACTAGACTTAAGTAGTTAGTCTAACCATAGTTAAACCGTAGTTAATTACTAACCCTAGCCTTAGTTAAACCCCTAACCTTAGTTAGTAAAATAACCCTAGATAGTTAGTTAACATAGTTAGTGTTTAATTTAGTTAGTAAGTAATCTTAGCTAGTTAGACTAACCGTAAGTTAGTAGTTGTTTTAGTAATTTAGAATTAATATTAGAATAGATAGTTAATTTAGTTAGTGATATTAGATGTTATATATTATGTCTAATTAGAGTTTATATTTATTTAGGTATCTTATTTAGAGTATTAGTGAGTTTAGGTTAGGTTATTTCTTAGATTTTATAACTTAGTTTAATTGCTATTGTTTGTTGTAGTTTAACAGTAGGTTAGGTTCAGTTAGGACTGTTTTTGTACGTGGTTCAATGTCCAAATGTCAATTGTGGATTCAAAGGGATGAATAGTGCACTTAACCAAAACCCTAATTTTTACCATTTCGTGCATGCATTATTTTATGTGGATTTTTATTGAGTTTTCCAAAAACTATTTTTCTATTCTCCACATTGGTGTGTTAACTGTCTGAATACCAAATTTCAGATCGATTCGAGTTGATTTGGTCTGTGTTTTAAGCGTTTTATGAAAACAACTTTTTCGGATTTTCATATTTCGGGTCCTGCGATTTCCCAAATTATCCTGATTTTGAAACGCTTCGTTCTGGAGATCCAGAATGTATTTTTCACTTCTGTAAAATGTTTCAGTTTCTTGGATCTGTCTTTTACAGAATAGAAGTTATTTGATGAATTTTGGAATTCTTTTGACCCCTCAAACATTCGTTTTGCGAAAATCTGTCAGAATCCATTTTTGCCTTCTTTAGCGGCAAAACAATCTTTTACTTATTTGTCTGATTTCATGTAGTTTTACTGTTTTCTAACATTGTAGTTAGTATATTAACACTATTTAGAGTAATTAGAGTTGCTTAGCTTAGTTAGTTTACTTAGATAGTATAATTTTAGTTTTATATATTTAAATTAACTATAGTTTAATGTAGAAATAGTTTAGAATTAGTTATAGATGTAATTTAGATGAATTCTTGATTTAGTTACTGACTTTTTGTTTTTATTATGTAGGTTGTTAAGTTAGAACAGGTTCACAGATGCAATTCAATTGTGATGTGCGACTGCACTTGATGTGAAAAGACAATTTTGCCCCTTGGAGACCTGCTGAAGACTTACCTGCCTATTGTAGTTTATTTTCATAGTTAGAATGTTATTTAATGTAACTTGTAAACATTGATATAGATTATGAATTTTGTTTGATTAATAAAGTGTTATTTTAGAAGTATTTCAGAATTATCCCGTTCCCTGTGGATTCGACCCGTACTCGCCACTTCGGTAGAAAGTCGGTTTTATATCTTTGGTTGACGATTTTCCCATGTATTTCATTGAAAAATATTGTTTAAAAATATCATCTCCAAAAGTACAACCAGTCTTCGTGGGCATGTCGAAGAGGAATGCCAGACGAAGCAGAGGGATGAGCTCTGGAAGAGCAATGCGGAAGACATCGACGATGTATCTTCGGTCACTGGACCATTGGTTGTGGAAGTGGATAGCCAGGACGGAGAAAGGCGTGGAGTGATCAATTCTCCCAAATATTCTCTCGAGTCCTATTCATATGCAGTTTCTTCAGAGTACATGCCGCCGATCCAGATGGAAGTTCAAGAGATCTCTGACACGCCGCTGAGGAATGTTGTTTCTCCCCCACGTTTTAGGCCGAGGCGCTATGGTAGTCGGAAGGACTACAGGGACTTCTACACCAGCAAGTCATGAATTGTATTGTGATGTTTTGATGTTAGAAACACTGAGTCAGTGTTTCATTTTTGGTTTTGTTTTGCTTGAGTTGTTCGTAGTATTTGTTTAACCATGTCTTGACGAAGGGTATTTCTGTAATGTTTCCAGTTTCCTTATTAATGATATAGAAATTTTCTATCTCTGTGTACTTGCCAGTTTCTTATGCGTGAATTTTTTGTATTTAGATGGCATGGCGTACGAGGTGTGACGACCTCATGGAGACTTTGAACAACCTTACAAAGGTTGTAGGACGACAAGCGAAAACCATAAGGAATATGGGAGAGCATATCCAGCAGGTCGCCCAGGGACAGGGAGTACCTGCCCAGGTTCTGGTAGCAGCGGTGCCATACAAACAATTTATGAGTTTGAATCTGCCATCGTTTGACGGAAAAGCGTCGCCTGAAGCTGCTGAAGACTGGATCCGAGAAATGGAGCGTATATTATGTGTGCTGCAAGTCGGAGGTGATCGTAAAGTTGATTTTGGGACTTACTGTTTCAGAAAAGATGGAGAAAGGTGGTGGGCAGCCACCTGGGAAATAAAATTTGATAATCAACTAGTGGATTGGGCGCAGTTCGTAGAAGCGTTCTACACGGCTTACTTTCTAGCTCACGAGAGGAGCCGGAAAATGCAGGAGTTTCTTGACCTTCAGCAGGGCAGTTCTTCTCTTGCGGAATACGTCACACGTTTTCGCAGCCTGGAGAGGTTTTGTTCGAACTTATACACGCCGGAAAAGGAGCGAGCACTTAAATTTGCTCGGGGTCTGAAGCCAGTCTTACAGACGAAGGTGTACACTCGTGCACCAATGACGGTAGACGAAGCTTTAGAGACGGCCTCCTTACTTGAGTATGATTGGACCGAATCGCAGAAGACTCCCGCACCACGTCAGCAGCAGCATTCTAGCCAAAAGAGTTGGCCGAGGAAGAGGCAATTCCAGAGGAATCAGGGTGGAAGGAAGTTTCATTCTCAGTCAAAGAGGCAGCACAACAACAACAACAACACCCGCGAGATACAGTATCAGAACCGCACTCCTCCACAGCAGCAGCGCCAGCAGCCGCAACATAAACAACTTACTGCGGCCAGTTGTCCGAAATGTACCACAGACCATCTAGGGCGACCCTGCCCACGAGACACTGGTCGATGCTTATATTGCGGGAAGATGGGTCATTATATCAGAGATTGCAGAAAGAAATAGGCGGACGACAAGCGCAGGAACACGCCGAGTACTTCCTAGCAGGCACAACTCCAGACGTATCAGCATCAGCAGCAGCAACAACAAAGGCAGCAACCGAAGCCAGCAAATCAGAAAGTTATTATCGGACGAGCATATGCGGCAATAGTTGAGCAAGTGACCAAGGCAGAGTTGGTTCAAGGTACGATCTTAGTAGCCGGACATGAAGCCTTTACTTTGTATGATTGTGGTGCTACTCATTCGTTCATAGCAGCTAGATTTGCTCGTACTTTACCATTGTCAGTCGAGTCTTTGAATTTTCCATTGGAGGTTCGCACTCCAACTGGGAGCAGTCTTGTTGTGACTCGTATATTTCGAATATCGAGGTGTCAGAGGCAGGGCAGAACCTGTCAGCTGACGTTATCCTATTAGACATGACATAGTACGATGTCATTTTGGGCATGGATTGACTTTTTGAGTACCATGTTCAAGTCTTTTGTCGGGAAGGCAAGATCGTTCTTTCTCAGCCTGATCATCCTATTTTGGAGATCAAACTTCCTCAACCTCTGCGTGATAGCCGCATGATTTCTTCTTTTAAGGCTCAGAAGTATCTACAGAATGGGGTTACTGCATTCTTAGTAAGTATTGCCCCAATGGAACCCGAGATGGTTTTAATCGATGACTTGGACGTGGTCCGAGAATTTGACGATGTGTTTTCGAAGGAGCTACCTGGATTACTTCTAAGGCGTGAGATCGAATTCGGTATCGAGTTGATGCCTGAAACTACACTGATTTCCAAGGCACCATACCGTATAGCTCCAGCAGAACTAGAAGAGTTAAAGCGACAGTTGGAAGAACTTCTTGAACAAGGTTTTATTTGACCTAGTGCTTCACCGTGGGGAGCACCAGTGCTGTTCGTAAGGAAGAAGGATGGATCCCTGAGGTTGTGCATCGACTATCGGATGCTCAACCAAGCGATGATCAAGAACAAGTATCTGTTACCGAGGATCGAAGATCTTTTCGATCAATTGCAGAAGGCGAAGGTTTTCTCGAAGATTGATCTGAGATCAGGTTACCATCAGCTTCATATCCGAGAAGATGACATTGCGAAGAAAACTTTCAAGACTAGATATGGGTTATACGAGTTCATGGTGATGCCTTTTGGCCTCACGAATGCTCCAGCAGTGTTCATGGACCTAATGAACCGGATCTTTCATCCATTTATGGACTCGTTTGTGATAGTATCCATCGATGATATGTTGGTCTACTCGGAGAATCCGGAGCAACATCGAGAGCATTTGCGGATTGTTTTGAGTACTCTTCGTGAACATCAATTCTTCGCCAAGTTCTCTAAGTGTGAGTTTTGGCTCAAGAGCGTCATGTTTCTTGGCCATGTGATCTCGAAGGACGGAGTATCCATCGATCCAGCGAAAGTTGAAGCAGTTTTGGGCTGGAAGCAGCCTCAGAATGTGTTTGAGACTCGTAGTTTTCTTGGATTGGCCGGTTATTATCGATGTTTCATCCAAGACTTTTCGAGGATCGCATTACCTTTGACGAAGTTGTTACGTAAAGGTGTTAAGTTTGTTTGGAACAGTGCTTGTGAAGACAATTTCTAGATCTTGATGTTGAAGCTGACGACCTCGTCGGTGTTAGCTTTACCCTCTGCCAGAGGTGGGTTTGTGGTATACACTAACGCCTCTGGTACCGGTTTAGGTTGTGTGCTTATGCAGCATGGCTGAGTGATTGCCTATGCCTCTAGACAATTGAAGACGCATGAGCGGAATTATCCAATGCACGATTTGGAGTTAGCAGCAGTCATGTTTGCTCTGAAATCGTGGCGACATTATCTGTATGGGGAATTGTTCGAGGTCTTTTCCGACCACAAGAGCCTCAAGTATCTGTTCTCTCAAAAGAAGCTGAACATGAGGCAGCGTCGATGGCTTGAGTTCATCAAGGACTACGACTTCACGTTGTCTTACCATCCTGGTAAGGTGAACGTTGTGGCAGATGCGCTTAGCTACAAAGCGAGTGGTGTTCTGACTAGTCTTGTGTGGAGCCAACAACTTATGGGGGATTTTGTAGCCTGAAAACCTTTTCCTGTTGGAGGTGGTTCGATCAGATTGTCTGGTCTGAGCATTCGATCCGAGTTCTTGCCAAAGATCATAGAGGCTCAGAAGCTTGACGACCAGTATGGCAAGTTTTAAGCCTTGGCTGAGCAAGCAGATTCTTCTTTTACGGTCTCTGAAGATGGTGGTATTCGTTTGGGAGATCGCCTTTGGGTTCCGAGCAACCCTGAGCTGAAGCGAGAAGGTCTTGACGAAGCTCATATGTCAAGATACACGATTTGTCCTGGAGGAACAAAGATGTTCAAGGATTTGTAGCAGAAGTATTTGTGGCATGGCATGAAGCGGGAGATAGCAGCTTATGTTGCGAGGTGGCTGAATTGTCAGTAAGTCAAAGCGAAACACCAGCGTCCCAGTGGTACCTTGCAGAGGATTGAGATTCCTTAATGGAAATGAGAGAATGTCATGATGGACTTTGTGGTAGGATTTCCATTGTCTAGGCGTAAACACGATGCGGTTTGGGTAGTCGTGGACAGACTCACCAAGTCTGCCCATTTCTTGCGGATCAGGATGAGTCAGTCTCTTGAGAGTTTAGCTGACTTGTACATTAGAGAGATCGTTCGACTTCATGGTGTGCTGAGACCTATCATTTCTGATCGTGATCCTCGGTTTACTTTGTGACTGTGGGGTTAGTTGCAATCTGCTTTGGGGACGAAGTTGAAGTTCAGTACAGCCTTTCATCCCCAGACAGATGGACAGTCCGAGCGAACAATTCAGACGTTGAAAGATATGTTGCGAGATTGTATGCTTGATTGGAAGGGTGAATGGGATTCAACCTATGTTTGGTAGAGTTCGCGTACAACAACAGTTACCACGCTAGTATCGGGATGGCCCCCTACGAAGCGTTGTATGGGAGACCTTGTCGATCACCATCTTATTGGGACGATATCAGCGATAGATCGAGCGAATCGACGATTGTTCTTCAGCACTACACGCAGCAAGTACAGAAGATTCGCGAGCGTTTGAAGGCAGCGCAAGATAGGCAGAAGAGTTATGCCAATAAGAGACGTCGCGAATTGTCTTTTGAAGTTGGTGACATGGTTTTTGTCAGAGTTTCGCTCACTAAGAGCGTGTTTCATTTTGGGAAGAAAGGGAAGTTGAGTCTGAGATACGTTGGACCGTTTGAGATCGTGGTGAAGATTGGTGAAGTGGCATATCGTGTCGAGTTGCCTCCACAAATGGACTTTGAATCAGAATAGAAATGAAACTGGAATTGAATCAGAAGGAAAGATAGAATTGGGAAATTTGAACAAAATTGAGAAATGGAATTGATTTAAAGTTGGGTTTTCAAGATGAAATCCGAATCCAATATCTAGATTCTGAATAGGGTTCAAAGTTGAATTTTGGATTTAGGATCTGAAAATAGAAACTTGATTTGAAATCTGGAATGAAAATGGAATTGGTTTTAAGAATTGGAATTAAAGTGGAATTTGGATTTGGAATTTTGAATGGAATTGGATTCAAGATTTGGAATCCAAGGTGGTATTTGGATCTGAAATCTGAGATCCAAGATAGGGTTGGACATTTGGATCCCAAGATGGAATTGGATCTGAAGTCTGAGATCCAATGTAGGATTGGGTTCTGGATCCTAGAATGGATTTGGATCTAAAGTCTGAGATCCAATGTAGAATTGGTTTCTGGATCCTAAGAATTGGAATTTGGATCTGAATCTGAGATCCATTGGTAGAATGAGGATCCGGATCCTAAAAGAAATTTGGACCTATGTTTGGAGATCCAAAGTAGAATAAGAATTTGGATCCTAAATGGAATTTGGATTTGTAATGGGAGATCCAAAATGGGATAAGGATTTGGATCCTAAGAATTTTGGAATTTGGATATGAATCTGAGATCCAAAGCAGAGTTGGATTCTGGATCCTAAGAATTGGAATTTGGATCTGAATCTGAGATCCAAAGCAGAGTTGGATTCTGGATCCTAAGAATTAGATGTTGGATCTGAATCTGAGATTCAATGGAATGAGGATCTGTATCCTAAATGGAATTTGGATCTGTAATTGGAGATCCAAAGTGGAATGGAGTCTTATACTTGGAAATCTGGATCCAAGTTGAGACTAGGATTTGTTTTTGACTTTGAGTTTTGAGAAGTCCAAAAATAGGACTTTTAAAGATGGATCTGGGTTTTGAAAACCCAGATTTAACTTAGGAAGGTTTGGATTTTGAGATTTCAAAGTCAATCTCAACTTTGGTTTAAAACTTGAAGAAAACTTGACTTTGAATCAGAGGATGAATCAGAAATTTCAAAGTTAAATTGAACTTTGAAATTGGATTTTGAATTGAGTTGGAATTTTGGAATTTCAAAATTGATTTGAGAATTTGAATTTGTAAATGAACTTCAAAGTCAATTTGGACTTTGAATTTAGAGCTTGAATTTGGAATGAATCAAGAATATAAAGATTGAATTTTGGAATTTCAAAGTCAAATTGGACTTTGAACTTGAAATTTAAATCTTTAAACTATAGATTTAAGAAAGATATTTGAGATCACTTGGATTTTGGAAAAGAATTTTGAAAAATATGATGTAATTCTATCCTATATGATGAATGAATTTGAATAAGTTTGAAATTGGGATTTGAAAAGCTATTTCATTCTTTTAAATGAATTAAAATAAGATTGAAAATATAATACATCCTTGACTATGGTCATTGAATGTATTATATGATAATCTATATTTAAATTCAAAAGAAGAATAAAATACATTTTAGTGCTTTTATAGAATTTAAAATGAAATTAACCCTCAATATACCCTGACTATGGCCATTGGTATATATTTTGAGTTAATTTTAAGTTAAATTCTGATAAAAGAAGAAAATGTTTATGGAAAATATGATGAATTTTGAAAATGGATCCAGTGTGGATCCAGTGTTATTTTGTAAAAGATAAAAATGCTAAGTTTTGTCCACACCCTGACTATGGCCATTGATGTGGATCATCAACTTAGTATCAATTACCTCTTACGAAATGGTGCACGTGCCATTCATGTTTCACCATTGTGAGAATTTGAGAAATAAAGGAAAAATGCATGAGAGCAGGCAATTTATAATGTGTATACATGCTCGTACATTCTAATCTAATACCAAAATATAGAAATTTCATGGATGTCTAGCTATTACAAACTTGAAATTAATTTAAGATTATAAGAAAATAGCAATTTCTATATATTTCCTGCAAAACCGAATTAACATAGAACAACATTGCAAAATAGGGAGACAAATGAAAGATATCATGGTATGCACATGGTTAAATGGAGAAATGCTGGTATTGTAAATGAAGGAATGCATGAAATGTGTTATATGTGAAGTATATACATGTTGTTGTGACTATCTACAAGGGCATATTCAAAGTATAGGATTGAAATAAGTAAAAGAAAGGAATACACACCACGACACATAAGGGAAAATGATATGTTTATATATCATATGCTACAAGGTGTTGTATGTTGAGAGATATTGCAATGCTATTATGATATATACAGCAGGAACCTTACCATAAGGGGTGTGACTAACGCTGGTGCAAGGGTTGGGATGCACTACGTAACTTGACAGAAAAAAAAATTGGAATTTATATGATATGGCTATTTGCAAGTGAACAGTAAAAAAAAAATTGGGAATATAATAATGAATCAGCAGTTATCATGAGATCTAAATGTGTAGCAGGTTATCTGGGTGGCTATAGTGAGGTATGAGGTGAGGTATAAGAGAGATAGCTATTGGAGATGCACACAGATGGTAAATACACATGCTGCAAAATGAAGGAGTCAGTGTCATACGTGCAGAAATGGGGACACCTAGCTGCAAACTGGCACTTATCAGAGATGTGGCATCCATTGAATATTGGGAACTAGTATTGATCTTAAGAGAAACTTACCTGTCTTAGCAGACGAGAGATTGAGAAATCCTGATTAAAAGATGATAGGAAGATCACCTTATTCCAGCATTTGGTTCTATATCAAGAACCTGAAGATATTCTCAATGCTTCATAAATCTCCTGTAAACTGTTGAAGGATCCACCATTGTTGGCTTAAACAGTTTCCATACAGCCGATCATGACGATCAAGGTGCACTATGAACCAAATCAAAAGAGCAAAATCTTTTTCCCTTATGCCCAAAATTTCAAGATCGGAGAGCTCCTGTATATCTCACTAAATAAATAAAATTAATCACAATATGACACAAATATAGCTATAATATCCCATTCAGTGTAATCTACAAACTCTTTTTTTTTTTTTTTTAAGAACACACAGGAATGCACACAACGTGTGTGTATGCGCATCACTATCTTCCAGGCTTCCAAACTTGCTGTATGGGAAGTGTGAATCAGAGATGTTATAAAAAAAAATGACGCGTGAGCAATTATGATTACCTGAATCAGGGGAAGTATATGTGGAGGTTTGTGCCTACGGAGATGACAATATGATTAAGTAGAGTGTTGGAATGTGGATATACATAATTCTGTGAAATAAATAAAAAAAAAAGTTACCAATGGCCCTTATAGCAACAACTTGATAAAAAAAAAATCATCAAATGAGGCAATAAGACCCAGTACTAATATCTCGGATTATACCTAGCACTTTGCAAAACCCCTTTGTGGTGAATGTGATTCATTCCAGAGTTGAATCATTCAAGAAACCACACCCAAAACATGATTTAATGATAACATATCTGGGATTAATGAACATATACAGAGCATAGGTTCTAACAATAATGGGGTCATTCAGACTCACAGAGGAACGTATTGCAGGTCCTATCCTTCTGAGGAAACGGATAAGAGAGGGGCGGTGAAATTATGTTTACGAGATGTAGCAATCCTAATGCTAAATGCAAACAGACGAATTTGTAATCAAATATAAGAAATGTAATGTTGAACGATGGGTGACCGTGGTGTGCTGATAAACAAGGGTAAAATCCATACCACAGAGAGATATCTCATGTGCGTGAGAGAGGATACCGTGATAAAAAAAATGCGATTAGCAAGGTGAATACACCGAATGAAATGAACAAAACACAATCAACGTTATCAAGACTGAAGATCCAAAGCAAACAAGCAATCAGATGTAAGCCAAGGAAAAGAAAAAATGGAAAAACGAAACTCAAACAGCAATGGATTTTTACCGCAACCTGATGCTACAGGGAGGATCAGCCTTCTTTAAACAATTCAAAGAAATCCAAAGAGAAGGAGATCGTGAACCGTCAAACATCCAGAAATATGCGAAAAAATTATTTTAATAAGGTGAATGATCAAATCCTTTAAAAACCCGAAATCAAATACAGAACCAACCATCTGATATAATCAAGAGTAAATGGGAAATCAAAATGATAAAAAGAAAAGGAGATAGGGTATGAAAACGGGAAATAAAAGAGAACAACAAGATCAGAATGAACGACACAATAAAAAAAAAGGCAAAATAATGTTGGAGTCAGATTACTCCCTTGCTAGAGCGACGGGTGGGTCGGTCCTGCTATATGCAGGTCGACTCCACCCCTTTGCTTTATAAAAAAAAAGGAGAAAAATAAAGAAGAATGGAAATCAAAACGAAGGGATGTTATGAAAAGAAGAAAAAAAAAATGTATAGAAATCCAAAGGAGTTACTTACCTGTAATTGCAACAAGGGTGGTCGATCCCTCTCTACTAACGTGGCTTTGCTGTAGGGCTCGTTGGCCTCCTTCAGTTGTTCAGGGGAAAGCCAGGGGAATAAGACGAAGAGGAAGAAGAGTAAAGGAAGAGAAGGAGATCGGGAACCAGAAGAGGCGTGAAAAAAAATCTAGAAATCAGAAGGATGGAGGGGTGAAGACGATCGTACGCAAGAGAGAGGATGTGGAAGGGTGGAAACGGATTGCGAGAGAAGGAGAAGATGCGGGGGTGAAGATGGATGCCCCTCGGAAGCCCTGCATGCCTCCTTTTAAAGAGGGAGAGGAAGGTTCGAGAGGGTGAGGGTTGTTGGAGATGAACGGGATGAGGTGAATCCGTTGGTGATGGAAGGTGGAGAAGGAGATGGATCGAGCGGCAATGGAGGGGAGATACCAGAGTGAGGGAGGCGGCTCTCTTTCGTCTCTTTCTCATTTACGAAGGGTTTTAAAACCCTAAAAGAGGATTTTGCATATGACCCCTCTGGTTTTTGAGTTTTTACAAAAAACAGGCTCTCAGGCTTTTTTTTTTTTTTTAGCGAAAATTTGACTTCTAAAGTTTAAACTAATTCATTTTTTTTTCTCAAAATTCTTCCATTTTTTTGGTTTTTGGTGTTATCTCTCTATTTTTTTGTTTTTGTAAAAAATCCTAAGATTTACGAGAAATAAAGATTTTTAAAACTGATTTTTTTTGTAGTTTTGAAAAACCATTTATAAAAGAGTCTTTTGAGAATTCGGGTTCTTATTTTTTGAAATTTTTCTCAAAGCGGGAGATCGGATCCGATTTGGATCAAAATTGGGTCAGAGCTAAGACTTTGGGTCCGAATTCTAACGAATCCAGGGGATGAATGAAATTTTTGGTTAAAAATTTACCCGATTATTCAGAGGACGGAGGTCAGGGGCAAAAAGGTCATTTTTGGATTTTTTGGAAAATTTGGGGTGTTCACAGATGCCCCTCTTTGCTACTAAGCCGGTTTAGAGCCGAGCTTAGTGGCAAAGACAACACTCCAAATTTTAAAAAAATGCCCCAGTCAGCAGGTCTGAACTGGGTGTGGAAGAATTATTTTGGAGATATGGCTCTTCAGGCTTAAAAAACCTTATCCCAAATGGTTTTGGGGAGACGAAACCCTCGAAATGATATGATTGAGTAAAGATGAGGAAATCGTGATGGGACTTTAGATGGAAATTCTGAAATGGTGGGAAATGAGAATTTTGATCAGGTCTCATGGGTGAGACCAGATACTCTTATCGGAATGATTCAGGTTTAGCCCTTAACCTGGATGGGACGAAGATATGTCAAGATGAATCAGATGAGGAAAAGAATACATGAGGACCTTGATGGGACATTTTGAGAAATGCCTCGTGAATTGAAGCTTGAGTGAAATCCTATCCTGGATGGATATACAGAGCATGGGTTTCTTGACGGGAAGAACCATGATGGGACTGGAAGAAAACATCTTGTCAAAAACGAGGAATCTCATTGGAATGTGACTCAGGTTTAACCCAAACCTGCAAGGAAGATACCTCGCGAAGCGAGGTTCCGGGTTAACTCTTAATCTAGATAGGAAATCTACCATATGGGTTTCTCAAATATAGAGAAAGCACGATGGGACCTTCGGAATTTGGACGAACAAATCCGAGAGGGGTTTTTGCGAAAGGAGGAAATATAGAGTCTCCAAAGCTTTGAAAATGGGAAGAAATTGGGCGTCTCATTGTTGAGACTGAAATAGCTTTTGAAATCAAAGAATCTTTCGCAAATGGTTCAGGTTTAACCCTTATCCTGAGTGGGGGAAATCTACCATACAGGTTTCTCAAAAAAATGGAGAAAGCACGATGGGACCTTCGGAATTTGGACGAACAAATCCGAGAGGGGTTTTCGCGAAAGGAGGAAATATAGAGTCTCCAAAGCTTTGAAAATGGGAAGAAATTGGGCGTCTCATTGTTGAGACTGAAATAGCTTTTTAATCAAAGAATCTTTCGCAAATGGTTCAGGTTTAACCCTTATCCTGAGTGGGGGAAATCTACCATATAGGTTTCTCAAAAAAATGGAGAAAGCACGATGGGACCTTCGGAATTTGGACGAACAAATCCGAGAGGGGTTTTCGCGAAAGGAGGAAATATAGAGTCCCTAAAGCTTTTGAAAAGGGGAAGAAATTGGGCGTCTCATTGGTGAGACTGAAATAGCTTTTGAAATCAAAGAATCTTTCGCAAATGGTTCAGGTTTGACCCTTGTCCTGAGTGGGTCATCCATACGGAATTCGTTAATGAGAAAACCGTGATGGGACAGGAGGAGATACTTCTTCTGAGGCAACTCTTTTTTGGGAAATACAAACAACGCTAGGTTGCATCAAAATGAATATTTGAATGTTTATTTAATTCTTGGAATAGCTAGAAAGTTTTGCCAATAAGATAAAATCGTAGCTGATTCAAATGTTTGAAAATGTGCATGTATGTGCAAAGATATTTCCTCTTTTACCTAAAGTATTTCCTCCAATGAGGTTAACTCCTCAGTTCTAAGAGTCAGATTCAAAATTTTAGCGCTGATGATCTTCTTCAAGGAAGTTATCCATTTCCCTGATATGAGAATAGAAGAAATATTCTTAATTTCATAAAAGCAAGTAATGAAAAGATATTGATAAAAGAATTTTGCATGAGAAAATATGACTTCTGGCAACTTTGGCAGTTTGATATCTGGGTGTTTTCCCACAATAATCTTTTTGCACTCTTTTTGAGTCATTGGGCTTTCTCGATTTTTCTCATCATCCTTCATTTGGATGGGTCCTGACTTTTCTCTCTTTTTCAGGGAAGGGGACGTCACAAACTCCTTCATCTTGGAGATGTTCTGATCCTTCTTTTATCTCAGGGATTCTATTGATGATGTTGGCTAAAAAGGTCTTTAGATAATAGCTGGAATCAAATATCTTTTAGGGTTTGTCGGTAGGTTCATCACACTCGCCTTCATCTTAACGGTGATCCGAACTTTCCCTGGAAGGATCCGTCACAAATTCCATCATCTTGGAGATGTTTCAAATCTTCTTTGGCCCCGGGGGTCTACTCGCTTAATTCGCCTTCATCTTGACGACAATTGAGAGATCCCTTTTGCGGATATTTGATTGCAACTTTTAAACGAAAATGAGAAGATATTGGGTTGAGTGGATTCTTCTTATAGCTCAAGATATTTCCACTACCTGATTGCCAGAAAGTCATTTTAAAACATGCGCCATAGCCAAGATCAATATAAATTCACTTCTGGCTTTTCAATATCATTGAAGATTTCTTTCATTGATTATATCGAGGATATTTCTTATATCCTTTTGGTTGATCAACAGGAAAAGATTTGAATTTTACCTCTTTTTCGCAAAGAGTTTCACCTTCTTGGAAGGAAATACAGAAGGTAATCTAAGGAAATTCTTTTTGTGTAGTAAGAATATTTAGAATCAACAAAATGTTTTTAGCAAATTGGCAAATTTTTCATGAATTTCTCGTGAAATAATCACTCAATATAGATTTTGATACATCCTTCAGCTGAAATTTTGGAGGAAATAACATGAAAATACTGGCTTTATCACACAACATTGGCTCAACAGGGACTCAACCTAAGAGTTGTAAAGAATATTGAATCCGTAGGGATTCATCCTACAGATTGAAATTTTGGAAAAACATGAATTTTAATTTAATAGGAATTTCAACCCAAGAATTTTGTAAAAGAATTTGTGACTAATAAGAATTTATCTATAGACTGTATTTTCAAAAGAATGAATATGGTTTAATAGGATTTCAGCCTAAGAACAACAAAAGAAATATGGATTAGTAGGAATTCAATCTACAAATTGGATTTTTGAAAAATGAATTTTGGTTTAATAGGATTTCAACAAAAGAATATAGATCAGTAGGAATTCAACCTAAAAAAAATGAATTTTGTTCAATAGGAATTCAACCTAAGAACTGCAAAAGAATACATGTTAGTAGGAATTCAAACTACAGATTTGCTTTTTGAAGAATGAATGTGGTTCGATAGGAATTCAGCCTAAGAACCGAAAAAAGAACATGGGTTAGTAGGAATTCAACCTATAGATTAAGATTTGGAAAACTGAATTCTGGTTTAGTAGGAGTGCAACCTAAGAACTGCAAAAGAATATAGATTGGTAGGAATTCATCCTACAGGTTTACTTCTTGAAAGATGAATGTGGTTCGATAGGAATTCAGCCTAAGAACCGTAAAAAGAATATGGATTAGTAGGAATTCAACCTATAGACTGACTTATGAATGATCTGAAGGGAACTTAAAATGAGAACTGCGAATTAGTAGGAGTTTGACGTGAAGATCGCGAATCAGTAGGAGTTCAGCCTAAAGACAGAAAGAAAAGGTCCTGAAGGATTTTAACCTAAGGACTGCGAAGCGGTAGGTGTTCGACCTAAAGCTCGCTGATCAATAGGGGTTCAACCTAAAGATTGAGGGATGGAATGGTCCTAAAGGATTTCAACCTAAGGACTGCGAAGCAGTAGGTGTTCAACCTAAAGCTCGCTGATCAGTAAGGGTTCAGCCTACAGATTGAGGGAAGGAATGGTCCTAAAGGATTTCAACCTAAGGACTGCGAAGCAGTAGGTGTTCAACCTAAAGATCGCGAATCAGTAGGAGTTCAGCCTAAAGATCGAGGGAAGGAATGGTCCTAAAGGATTTCAACCTAAGGACTGCGAATCAGTAGGATTTCAACCTAAAGCTCGCTGATCGGTAGGGGTTCAGCCTAAAGATCGAAAGAAATGGTCCTAAAGGATTTCAACCTAAGGACTGCGAATCAGTAGGACTTCAACCTAAAGCTCGCTGATCAGTAGGGGTTCAGCCTAAAGATCGGAAGAAATGGTCCTAAAGGATTTCAACCTAAGGACTGTGAATCAGTAGGACTTCAACCTAAAGCTCGCTGATCAGTAGGGGTTCAGCCTAAAGATCGAGGGAAGGAATGGTCCTAAAGGATTTCAACCTAAGGACTGCGAATCAATAGGATTTCAACCTAAAGCTCGCTGATCGGTAAGGGTTCAGCCTAAAGATCGAAAGAAATGGTCCTAAAGGATTTCAACCTAAGGACTGCGAATCAGTAGGACTTCAACCTAAAGCTTGCTGATCAGTAGGGGTTCAGCCTAAAGATCGGAAGAAATGGTCCTAAAGGATTTCAACCTAAGGACTGCGAATCAGTAGGTGTTCAACCTAAAGATCGCTGATCAGTAGGGGTTCAGCCTAAAGATCGGAATGAAAGGTCCTAAAGGATTTCAACCTAAGGACTGCGAATCAGTAGGACTTCAACCTAAAGTTCGCTGATCAGTAGGGGTTCAGCCTAGAGATCGAAGGAAATGGTCCTAAAGGATTTCAACCTAAGGACTGTGAATCAGTAGGACTTCAACCTAAAGCTCGCTGATCAGTAGGGGTTCAGCCTAAAGATCAAGGGGTTAAGAAAGAATTTTGGTTTGAGAAGGGATGTAACCTACGAGTCCTATTGGTTTGACAGGGGTTCGACCTATGGGCTTTTGATTCTATAGGAATTCAACCTAGAGAAAGGATTCAACTTGTGGATTGAAATAGACCATCATAGTTAAGTTGTATGTGGCCTGGTTTTCAGGATTAAACCCTTATCCTGAATGGGGCAGAAATAAAATTTTAGCAAGAATTGATAAAAGGTTTGATAAAGAATCAAAAGAATCAGCAAAGCTTGAAAATTTGATAAAGAAGAGATTTGGCAGAGATTAATGAAGCTTTAAAAGAGGTGGAAAGACATTCAAGACTTTTTCCTTGTTTTGAAGAAATAAGGACCTCGTAGGATGAGGTTTTCAGGTTTATCCCTTAACCTGAAAGGGAGGAGAAAGTAATAAAAATAATACCTCATTGAAAGGAGGCATCAGGTTTATCCCTTATCCTGAAAGGGTGATTTTTTTGAGATAAGAATTTGACAAGAAGAATTAAAAAATGAATGAATAAAATAAATTTTTGATAAAGATAAATAAAACTGATAAAAACTGAAAAGAAGATTTGATAAATGAAAAAGTTGAGAAGGATTTGATCCTGCCTGCATGTGATCTTCAAAATGAGAGAAGAATATGAGAAAATCATTTTTTGGAAAGAAAGATTATCTGCGAGAGCTAATCTTTGAAAGGGGATCATTCATGAGAGATCATCATGAGGGTTAACTTTTTTTTTGAAGCAATGATTTGGAAACCAATTTTTAGAAAATATGATCAACACGAGGGTTGATATTTGGATGTAATGATTTGAAATTAAATTTTTAGAAAATACGATCAACATAAGGGTTGATTTTTTAATGAAATCAAATTTTTGGAAAATGAGATCAACACAGGGGATTGATCTTTGAATGAAATGAAATCAAATTTTTGGAAAATGAGATCAACATAAGGGATTGATCTTTGAATGAAATGAAATCAAATTTTGGAAAATGAGATCAACATAAGGGATTGATCTTTTGAAATGTGATGATTCGAAATCAAAATGTGATCAACACCAGGGTTGATGTTTGAATGTAATGAAAATCAATTTTTAGAAAATGAGATCAACATAAGGGTTGATCTTTGAAATGCAATGTCTTGAAATCAATTTGTTGAAAAATATGATCAACACGAGGGTTGATATTTGGAATGCAATAATTCAAAATCAATTTTCAGAAAATATGATCAACGCAAGGGTTGATCTTTGAAATGCAATGATTTGAAATCAATTTGTAGAGAAATATGATCAACACGAGGGTTGATATTTGGAATGCAATAATTCAAAAATCAATTTTCAGAAAATATGATCAACGCAAGGGTTGATCTTTGAAATGCAATGATTTGAAATTAATTTGTAGAAAAATATGATCAACACAAGGGTTGATCTTTGAAAAAGGTTGTAATAAAATATTTAAACTAAAATTTTCATGATTTTTGAAAGACTCTCATAGGTAATATCATTTCTCTCATGAATGATGTCAGGATTGTCCCAAATTTTTGAAAAAGAAATTTTTAATGCCCCAATATAGCAAAAAAGAAATAAGAATTGAACCTCAAAGATAGGAAGGAAATTGTCATTGCACTTATAAGCAAAATTGATAGTAAAGACTGAAATATTTACAAGCATCCTTGAACGGGAGGTCGTAAAAAGACTCGGGCTGACTTGCCCTTACAGGAAAGAAAATGGAGGATAACAGAAAAGGCTCTAGTGTCATCGGCCTTCTGAAAAAGGTTAAGTCAGGGCGGCGGGCTGCTCTTCAGTTTTCTCCTCTATCAGAAGGTGTTTATCGATGCAGTCCTGGACGATATTTTTCAGAACGAAGCAGTGCTCTGTGTCGTGCCCCATTGCTCGATGATACTTACAGAACTGTTCCTTGAAGCTGCCCAAGACTACTGAAGGATCGCCAGCTTTTGGCAGACGAATCATATTCTTTGTCAGCATATATTCCAGAACTTCATCGAGTGTCTGCTCTAAAGGGGTGAATTCGCGGTCAGAACTCCAATCCTTGCGCTTTGGTTTTTCCTGATTCTTTTCTCGCTGCTGAGAATTAGGTTGGGAAGGCTTATTGTTGTTGGAAGACCTTCCCTTTTGACCTCTGAATCCTTCTGAATTACTGACATGATCATCCTTGTTACCTTTGTTGTCGGATGAGGGACCAGCGGAAAGAGTGAAATGGGCTTTCTTCTTTGCATCTTGATTGCCCCTTGCCAGAGTGGTGCCATCATAGACTCCGTTATCTATTCCCATTTCAAGCCATTCAGCTCGCTCAGTCAACTCAATAAATGTTTTGGAAGGGTATGGGAAAATGAGGTTTTTCAGAGGTTGAGAGAAGTTATTGAGGATGAGTTGAAGGGCATGTTCCTCTGAGACGGGGGTTCTCATCTTGTTGCAAGTATCTCTCCACCTACGGATGAAATCTATGGCCTTTTCGTTGTCATCTTGCCTCAAATTGCATAAGTGATTGAGGGTTGGCGGTGCCTCAGTATTGAACATGAATCTCTCTACAAACAGGTTGACAACTTTATCGAAATCACGCAGCTCGACAGGGTTGATGTGCTCTGCATACCACTTAGCTGCTACGCCCTCCAAACTGCGAGGAAAGCATAAGAAGAGGGCCCGATTGTCTTCACTGAACCTGGCACATTCGGCAAAGAACATTGCGAGATGGGCCTTTGGGTTGCCGGACCCATCGAACTTAATAAATTTTCGAGGGAGATCTTCCAAGCTGTTGTCCCCATCTAAACCAAGGTAGAAGTCTTGCCTGGTATATACTCTCTTTCCCTTATCTCGAGTCTGCAGGTCTTTGACCATCTTCGTCAATATTTGAACTGAGTCTTCTGTCGGGACTCCATCTTTAGGCTTGTTGACTGATTCAGGTTCCTCTGCCACCTTCTTGACTTGTCGCAGATGTTTCGGGACGAATACGAACTGCTCTTCTTCGGAATCCTCATCTGCTGATTCCGTGCCCTCAGATGTGCTGTCCTGCTGGACCCTCTTCTTGTTGATCCTGACATGCTTCTTCACTGGCTTTCTCTTGGTCTTGCTCTTAGAGGATGTCTTCTTTGAACTTGCCCCTCCTTGTTCAGACATCATCTTTGCCATCATTTTTTGAAAGATCTTATACATTGTCGGGTCAACATCATTCTCATCTGAATCATGTTTTCGGGACAATCTGGAAGAGTTTATCTCTTCTACTTCGCTGTCATTGTGCTGTTGAGCTGCCCTTCTCCTCGCTCTCGTTTGAACCATGATGAAACGTTGACGTTTTCACTGTGAATAAAATGGGGGGTTTTTAGAAAAGATCTAGGAAGGAAATTTTAATAAAGGAAGAAATCACAATTTGACAATGAAAACATCCCATTACGAGGGATTGGGTTGTCACCCAAAATTTGCGACAACCGCATTGTTTTTCTGAAAAAGTAAAATATGAACAAAAAGATTAATTTCGAAAAGGACATCTCCTGACAAAAGATGTTTTATTGTAAATGAGGGTAAGAAATAGAATATAGAAAAGAATTTCAAAGTTTTAAAATTTTGAAGAATTGCAGGCAGGATCAAAAGAATTTGAAGAAAATAAGAGAAGAAAGGAAAAACACACCTGGGTTTTGAAAACAAAGAGGAAATTTTGAATAATATATACCCAGGGTTGTTAGGAAATATAAGGAATATACAATATCATACAATCACAAATGTACAAAAGATGCACAAACAGTACTCCCTAAAGCTGACTCTAAATGCAATGTTTTGAAATGGCTGATAGGACCTTAATCCTAACTCTAGGGTTCAGATCATCTGATTCCAATCAAGATACGCCGATATACTCAAGCCGAAGCTCGAAGTACGTGGCATAGAAATATTTCTCCGGTTCTAAGGTAATAGCTTCCCAACATC
This sequence comes from Nuphar pumila, assembly GCF_984573655.1. Classification (NCBI taxonomy): domain Eukaryota; kingdom Viridiplantae; phylum Streptophyta; class Magnoliopsida; order Nymphaeales; family Nymphaeaceae; genus Nuphar; species Nuphar pumila. Next base: position 85,444,271 of record NC_143252.1, on the reverse strand, counting down.
CTTGAGCACCTACCGATATACCTCGGACTATGGCCCTTAGGTACGTGGTAGGGGGGCGCGAACCCAAATAAGTGGCCCAGTTGTGAGGCTCTCTCCCAAACTATGGTTCAGTGAGACAGCCCAGCAACGTGAAGACCGGGACAATGTAGGTAAGGAGGTTTTTAAAATATGCTCAACATGCAAGAAATCAGATGGCTCTAATGCAAGTCCTAAAGAGATAGATTTAAAATGAAGAGAAGCATACACTTGCATACATTGTTTGCATTCAATCCCTAAAATTGAGGAGAGTTGTATTTCAGACCTAAGTCTAATGTGAGCATGGAATAATCTCCTCAATATGGTCCTACCAAACCATACTTAAATCCTATATGCAATGGTGTCAGCTTTAGGACAGAATCTAGGCTTCCTAGGGTTTGCATGGAAATGAAGCTGACATATGAAGAATAAAGACTTAGATAATATCGAAGCAAAAGAAAAGGCATAGATTCAACCGGACGAAGACGAGTCCCATCACGGTCGCCAAACCTGTGATCATCGCAAAATTTTTCCTCTCATAATATTCTCTCTCTTCCTTCTCTTTTCCTTTCCAACCTTTTATTTTCCTCCTTTTTTAAAGGGAGAAAAGATAAAAGAACGGAAAAGAAAGAGAGAAGAGAAAAGAAAGAAGAGAAGAGATAGAGGAACTCTTTTGCGGGTCTCACTTGACCTTAATTTTAAAGAATTTTGAAATAACTCACCTCCGTTTTTGAAATATTTGCGGGAAAACTGGGAGAAGGGATCCGCTCGTCGGTACGAGGTTCGACCGTTCCTGGCGCCTTTACCAGGGGTAATCGAACCAAGGGTCGAATTAATGCCTTTTGCTTTGCAGTGATTTTATATAAGTATTTATCCTAAGTCTAAAATGCACAACGAATCATGTTTGTGCAAATGCAAAGATGTATGCTCTTTTTGAAAAAAATGTTTTGAAGAAATCCCAAGTGAATCCGATAAAGTGAAGAAATGTCTTCTAACTTAGAACTTAAGATTAAAGTTCTAAGTTTTTAGAATAATCAGGAGCTTTGGGAAAATGAATTTGGATCTTTGAGAGAAATGATCTTGAAACTGAAAGAAAGAATTTTCAAAGTCATAAATGGACTTTGAATCAGAATAGAAATGAAACTGGAATTGAATCAGAAGGAAAGATAGAATTGGGAAATTTGAACAAAATTGAGAAATGGAATTGATTTAAAGTTGGATTTTCAAGATGAAATCCGAATCCAATATCTAGATTCTGAATAGGGTTCAAAGTTGAATTTCGGATTTAGGATCTGAAAATAGAAACTTGATTTGAAATCTGGAATGAAAATGGAACTGGTTTTAAGAATTGGAATTAAAGTAGAATTTGGATTTGGAATTTTGAATGGAATTGGATTCAAGATTTGGAATCCAAGGTGGTATTTGGATCCGAAATCTAAGATCCAAGATAGGGTTGGACATTTGGATCCCAAGATGGAATTGGATCTGAAGTCTGAGATCCAATGTAGGATTGGGTTCTGGATCCTAGAATGGATTTGGATCTAAAGTCTGAGATCCAATGTAGAATTGGTTTCTGGATCCTAAGAATTGGAATTTGGATCTGAATCTGAGATCCATTGGTAGAATGAGGATCCAGATCCTAAAAGAAATTTGGACCTATGTTTGGAGATCCAAAGTAGAATAAGAATTTGGATCCTAAATGGAATTTGGATCTGTAATGGGAGATCCAAAATGGGATAAGGATTTGGATCCTAAGAATTTTGGAATTTGGATCAGAATCTGAGATCCAAAGCAGAGTTGGATTCTGGATCCTAAGAATTGGAATTTGGATCTGAATCTCAGATCCAAAGCAGAGTTGGATTCTGGATCCTAAGAATTGGATGTTGGATCTGAATCTGAGATTCAATGGAATGAGGATCTGTATCCTAAATGGAATTTGGATCTGTAATTGGAGATCCAAAGTGGAATGGAGTCTTATACTTGGAAATCTGGATCCAAGTTGAGACTAGGATTTGTTTTTGAATTTGAGTTTTGAGAAGTCCAAAAATAAGACTTTTAAAGATGGATCTGGGTTTTGAAAACCCAGATTTAACTTAGGAAGGTTTGGATTTTGAGATTTCAAAGTCAATCTCAACTTTGGTTTAAAACTTGAAGAAAACTTGACTTTGAATCAGAGGATGAATCAGAAATTTCAAAGTTAAATTGAACTTTGAAATTGGATTTTGAATTGAGTTGGAATTTTGGAATTTCAAAATTGATTTGAGAATTTGAATTTGTAAATGAACTTCAAAGTCAATTTGGACTTTGAATTTAGAGCTTGAATTTGGAATGAATCAAGAATATAAAGATTGAATTTTGAAATTTCAAAGTCAAATTGGACTTTGAACTTGAAATTTAAATATTTAAACTATAGATTTAAGAAAGATATTTGAGATCACTTGGATTTTGGAAAAGAATTTTGAAAAATATGATGTAATTCTATCCTATATGATGAATGAATTTGAATAAGTTTGAAATTGGGATTTGAAAAGCTATTTCATTCTTTTAAATGAATTAAAATAAGATTGAAAATATAATACATCCTTGACTATGGTCATTGAATGTATTATATGATAATCTATATTTAAATTCAAAAGAAGAATAAAATACATTTTAGTGCTTTTATAGAATTTAAAATGAAATTAACCCTCAATATACCCTGACTATGGCCATTGGTATATATTTTGAGTTAATTTTAAGTTAAATTCTGATAAAAGAAGAAAATGTTTATGGAAAATATGATGAATTTTGAAAATGGATCCAGTGTGGATCCAGTGTTATTTTGTAAAAGATAAAAATGCTAAGTTTTGTCCACACCCTGACTATGGCCATTGATGTGGATCATCAACTTAGTATCAATTACCTCTTACGAAATGGTGCACGTGCCATTCATGTTTCACCATTGTGAGAATTTGAGAAATAAAGGAAAAATGCATGAGAGCAGGCAATTTATAATGTGTATACATGCTCGTACATTCTAATCTAATACCAAAATATAGAAATTTCATGGATGTCTAGCTATTACAAACTTGAAATTAATTTAAGATTATAAGAAAATAGCAATTTCTATATATTTCCTGCAAAACCGAATTAACATAGAACAACATTGCAAAATAGGGAGACAAATGAAAGATATCATGGTATGCACATGGTTAAATGGAGAAATGCAGGTATTGTAAATGAAGGAATGCATGAAATGTGTTATATGTGAAGTATATACATGTTGTTGTGACTATCTACAAGGGCATATTAAAAGTATAGGATTGAAATAAGTAAAAGAAAGGAATACACACCACGACACATAAGGGAAAATGATATGTTTATATATCATATGCTACAAGGTGTTGTATGTTGAGAGATATTGCAATGCTATTATGATATATACAGCAGGAACCTTACCATAAGGGGTGTGACTAACGCTGGTGCAAGGGTTGGGATGCACTACGTAACTTGACAGAAAAAAAAATTGGAATTTATATGATATGGCTATTTGCAAGTGAACAGTAAAAAAAAAAATGGGAATATAATAATGAATCAGCAGTTATCATGAGATCTAAATGTGTAGCAGGTTATCTGGGTGGCTATAGTGAGGTATGAGGTGAGGTATAAGAGAGATAGCTATAGGAGATGCACACAGATGGTAAATACACATGCTGCAAAATGAAGGAGCCAGTGTCATACGTGCAGAAATGGGGACACCTAGCTGCAAACTGGCACTTATCAGAGATGTGGCATCCATTGAATATTGGGAACTAGTATTGATCTTAAGAGAAACTTACATGTCTTAGCAGACGAGAGATTGAGAAATCCTGATTAAAAGATGATAGGAAGATCACCTTATTCCAGCATTTGGTTCTATATCAAGAACCTGAAGATATTCTCAATGCTTCATAAATCTCCTGTAAACTGTTGAAGGATCCACCATCGTTGGCTTAAACAGTTTCCATACAGCCGATCATGACGATCAAGGTGCACTATGAACCAAATCAAAAGAGCTAAAGCATTTTCCCTTATGCCCAAAATTTCAAGATCGGAGAGCTCCTGTATATCTCACTAAATAAATAAAATTAATCACAATATGACACAAATATAGCTATAATATCCCATTCAGTGTAATCTACAAACTCTTTTTTTTTTTTTTAAGAACACACAGGAATGCACACAACGTGTGTGTATGCGCATCACTATCTTCCAGGCTTCCAAACTTGCTGTATGGGAAGTGTGAATCAGAGATGTTATAAAAAAAAATGACGCGTGAGCAATTATGATGGCCTGAATCAGGGGAAGTATATGTGGAGGTTTGTGCCTACGGAGATGACAATATGATTAAGTAGAGTGTTGGAATGTGGATATACATAATTCTGTGAAATAAATAAAAAAAAAGGTTACCAATGGCCCTTATAGCAACAGCTTGATAAAAAAAAAATCATCAAATGAGGCAATAAGACCCAGTACTGATATCTCGGATTATACCTAGCACTTTGCAAAACCCCTTTGTGGTGAATGTGATTCATTCCAGGGTTGAATCATTCAAGAAACCACACCCAAAACATGATTTAATGATAACATATCTGGGATTAATGAACATATACAGAGCATAGGTTCTAACAATAATGGGGTCATTCAGACTCACAGAGGAACTTATTGCAGGTCCTATCCTTCTGAGGAAACGGATAAGAGAGGGGCGGTGAAATTATGTTTACGAGATGTAGCAATCCTAATGCTAAATGCAAACAGACGAATTTGTAATCAAATATAAGAAATGTAATGTTGAACGATGGGTGACCGTGGTGTGCTGATAAACAAGGGTAAAATCCATACCACAGAGAGATATCTCATGTGCGTGAGAGAGGATACCGTGATAAAAAAAATGCGATTAGCAAGGTGAATACACCGAATGAAATGAACAAAACACAATCAACGTTATCAAGACTGAAGATCCAAAGCAAACAAGCAATCAGATGTAAGCCAAGGAAAAGAAAAAATGGAAAAACGAAACTCAAACAGCAATGGATTTTTACCGCAACCTGATGCTACAGGGAGGATCAGCCTTCTTTAAACAATTCAAAGAAATCCAAAGAGAAGGAGATCGTGAACCGTCAAACATCCAAAAATATGCGAAAAATTTATTTTAATAAGGTGAATGATCAAATCCTTTAAAAACCCGAAATCAAATACAGAACCAACCATCTGATATAATCAAGAGTAAATGGGAAATCAAAATGATTAAAAGAAAAGAAGATAGGGTATGAAAACGGGAAATAAAAGAGAACAACAAGATCAGAATGAACGACACAATAAAAAAAAAGGCAAAATAATGTTGGAGTCAGATTACTCCCTTGCTAGAGCGACGGGTGGGTCAGTCCTGCTATATGCAGGTCGACTCCACCCCTTTGCTTTATAAAAAAAAAGGAGAAAAATAAAGAAGAATGGAAATCAAAACGAAGGGATGTTATGAAAAGAAGAAAAAAAAAATGTATAGAAATCCAAAGGAGTTACTTACCTGTAATTGCAACAAGGGTGGTCGATCCCTCTCTACTAACGTGGCTTTGCTGTAGGGCTCGTTGGCCTCCTTCAGTTGTTCAGGGGAAAGCCAGGGGAATAAGACGAAGAGGAAGAAGAGTAAAGGAAGAGAAGGAGATCGGGAACCAGAAGAGGCGTGAAAAAAAATCTAGAAATCAGAAGGATGGAGGGGTGAAGACGATCGTACGCAAGAGAGAGGCTGTGGAAGGGTGGAAACGGATTGCGAGAGAAGGAGAAGATGCGGGGGTGAAGATGGATGCCCCTCGAGAGCCCTGCATGCCTCCTTTTAAAGAGGGAGAGGAAGGTTAGAGAGGGTGAGGGTTGTTGGAGATGAACGGGATGAGGTGAATCCGTTGGTGATGGAAGGTGGAGAAGGAGATGGATCGAGCGGCAATGGAGGGGAGATACCAGAGTGAGGGAGGCGGCTCTCTTTCGTCTCTTTCTCATTTACGAAGGGTTTTAAAACCCTAAAAGAGGATTTTGCATATGACCCCTCTGGTTTTTGAGTTTTTACAAAAAACAGGCACTCAGGGCTTTTTTTTTTTTTAGCGAAAATTTGACTTCTAAAGTTTAAACTAATTCATTTTTTTTTCTCAAAATTCTTCCATTTTTTTGGTTTTTGGTGTTATCTCTCTATTTTTTTGTTTTTGTAAAAAATCCTAAGATTTACGAGAAATAAAGATTTTTAAAACTGATTTTTTTTTTAGTTTTGAAAAAACATTTATAAAAGAGTCTTTTGAGAATTCGGGTTCTTATTTTTTGAAATTTTTCTCAAAGCGGAAGATCGGATCCGATTTGGATCAAAATTGGGTCAGAGCTAAGACTTTGGGTCCGAATTCTAACGAATCCAGGGGATGAATGAAATTTTTGGTTAAAAATTTACCCGATTATTCAGAGGACGGAGGTCAGGGGCAAAAAGGTCATTTTTGGATTTTTTGGAAAATTTGGGGTGTTCACAAAAGGTTTTATAATTTAGGAATTATGGCTTTGTGAAATCATGTGCAGAAACTGTGTATACTCTGTATTTTTCTGATCTATGCATTTACCCATTACCTATAGAAATTCAATTATTATGCATATTTTCCCATTATAAGCACCTATATCTATATATATATATATATATATATATATATATATATATATATATATATATATATATATATATATATATATATATCTATATATATATATATATATCTACATATATATACATATATATATATATATACATATATATACATGCATATATATATATATACACATATATACCTATATATATATATGGATCTCTTCATGTACATTTGTTTTCACATATAAGCATTTAGGTAGATATATTCTCCTGTAAATACATCTCCATTACCCCATTTCACTTAGCCTAAATTTAAGCATTTAGAGATATATGTATATATTTCTCATTTAAGTTTAAGCATGGTACTTAGATATTACCATAGGCATTTCAGTCATGTTTTAGCCATTGCATTGTATATCCCAGTGTAATCCAAGGGCAATTACTAAGGTATTGTCATTATTGTGAAATTTGCAAATCTCTCTTTTGTATGTCATATTTCTCGTACTAATTCTCATTTTACAGGAAAATCTGGAAGATGCTGATTCCTTGGTTCCATACATTTTTTTCCTTTTTCTTTTTAGCTTTTTCCAACAATGTAACAATCAAATGTAAACTTTGGAATAATATTTATTTTTCTGCTTAGATTAAGATGCATTTCATATAGTTTGTATTTCTGCAATATCCTGATTACGTGGTTCATGCATTTTATGTCAAAATCATTGTGGGTGAATGTGATCATCGCAAATTTTTTTCTCTCTTGTATCTTTCTCTCTTTTCTTTTTCTAACATCTATTTTCCTCCTTTTTGAAGGGAGAAAAATAAAAGACTGAAAAGAGGAGAGAAGAGAAAAGAAAAGAGAGAGAGAAACTCTTTTGTGGGGTCTCACTTGACCTTGATTTGAAAATATTTAGAAAATTACTCGCCTCTGTTTTGAAAATATTGCGGGAAAATTGGGAGACGGGGCTCGCTCGTCGGTACGAGGTTTGACCGTTCCTGGCGCCTTTACCAGGGGTAATCGAACCAAGGATCGAATTTATGCCTTTGGCTTTGCCTTAACATTATCTAAGAATTTATTCTAAGTCTAGATGCACAAAGAATCATGCTTGTGCAATGCAAATGCAGAAATGTATGTTTTTGAGAGAACAATTTTGGAAATCTGAGACTTTCCAAGTGAAAATGAAGTGAATGTGATGATGGAAATGAAGAAATGATATATAGTTGAATCTAACCTTAGAACTTGAGATAGGTCGGAGAAGTTTTAAGTCTTTTGAAATAATCAGAGTTTGGAAGAATAAATCTTTGAATTTGGAAAGAATGATTTAAAGCTGAGGTAAAAGAAAAAAGAATGAAGTTTCAAAGTCAGAAATTGGCTTTGAATTTGAATTTTGAACCTAGTTTTAAGAAAAGGAGATGAAATTTGAAGTGATATTGAATTCTAGATTTAAAGTTTGAAATCAGGATGGATTTGAGAAATCCAAATGGTAAAAAAAAATAGAAATGGATTTAGGAAGTTCAGATGAGATCTAAAAATGGAATTTGGATTTGAAATCTAGAAATCAAGATAGATTTGGATTTGAAATTTAGAATTAGGAATGGAATTTGTATCTGAGGTCTGATATCCAATGATGGAACTGGATCTGAGATCTAAGATCCGAGTTTAGGGTTGGATCCGGGTTCTGGAATGGAATTGGATCCAAAGTCTAAGATCTAAGATAAAGTTGGATTCTGAATCATAGATGGAATTGGATCAGAAGTCCAGGATCTGAGATGAAGTTGGATCTAAAATGTGGATCCTAAAGGAGAATTGGGCTTTGGATCCTAAAATGGACTTTGGATCTGAAGTCTGAGATCCAAGATTGGATTGGATCCAGAACCTGGAACCTAAATTGGATTTTGGATCTGAAGCCTGAGATCCAAGAGGAAGTTGAACTCTGAATCTTAAATGGAATTGGATCTGAAGTCTTAGATCCAAGACGAAGTTGGATTCTGGATCCTAAAGAAGGAATTGGATCCAAGATCTGGAATCCAAGATGGGATCGGGTTCTAACTTTGGATTTGGATTTTGAAAGTCCAAATGGGACTTTTGAAGATGGATCTGGGTTTTGAAAAACCAGATTGAATTTAAAATTTAGGAAGAGTTGGATTTTGAATTTGAAGATAAGAAGATAAACTTGCTTTTGAATTTTTGAAATCCGAGGATGACTTCAAAGTTAAATTGAACTTTGAAGTTTGGATTTTGATTTGGAAATTGAAATTTGAATACAAAATGATTTTGAAATTTCAAAGTCAAATTGGACTTTGAAATTGAATTTTTGAATCTTGAAATGAGATAGAATTTGATTTTGAATCTATAAATAAGATTTGATCTGAGAAATGAAGAAAAAGGATCACCTAGAATTTTGAAAATATGATGCAATTCTATCCTAAATGATGAATGAATTTAAATAATTTTAAAATTGGATTTGAAAGTCCTATTTCATTCTCTAAATGAATGTAAATAAGATTAATGATATAATACACTCCTGACTATGGTCATCGAATGTATTATATAATAATCATATCTAAATTCAAATGAAGAATAAAATACATTTTGGTGCTTTCATAGAGTTTAAAATGAAAATAATTCTCAATATATCCTAACTATGACCATTGATATATATGTTGAATCAATTTTAAACTAAACTCTGATAAAAGAGAAAAATATTTGAAGAAAATATGATGAATTTCGAGAGAGATCTAGTGTAGATCCAATGTTATTCCATAAAAGATGAAAGTCCTAAGTCTTGTTCACATCCTGACTATGGCCATTGATGCAAATCATCAACTTAGGATTAATCACCTCCTATTAGAATGGTGCACGTTTCATTCGTGTTTCATCATTGTCAATTTTCAGAAACAAAGGAAAATAATGAAACAAATGTTATTTACATGCTCATCCATTCTAATCTAAGAGTTGGAAATGTAACCTTCTCATTATATCTAGCTATTACAGATCATTAATGGAATTGAAATTATAGAATCTCTAATCTCAAAGAGAAGCCACATCCTTTACACATTTCCTGCAAATATCAAGTTAGCATAAGATAAACTTGCAAAGCACAAAGAAAATGGCATAGACTATGCTCTAGATCAACGTATAAGTGATCATATGCCTATACTAGTGATAAGATGTGAATGAATCTATCTAACTATAGGGTTCATGGAGAATGCATATATATGAGCCTAAACGTGATGTGTAGACTAATGCAAGAAAATATGTGCAACACTTTAGACTAGTAGAAAATATATTGATGGAAATGGGTATGAGACAGAAAAGCAACAACCAATGATGCTATGAATACACCAGAACGCATTATATTCCTCAAAATATTCAAATTTTTGTGAGTGTTGGGAATGCAAATATGGTGGTGCAGGTGAGTGCTGGGGAATGCAATGCTTGTGCCAGGGTGTTGTTGAAACACCCACAGCAAGGTTGGAGGAAAAGACAAAGTGGAAAAAAAAAGAAAGATTCTTGAATCCATAGGCTTCCTTACTTTACAAATTTATTGCAAAAGAGAGTTGTAAATCCTTGATATATTGTACCTTTTGCTTCAGGTAATCTCTTTCACTGTGTCGTTGTTGGGATAAAATGATATGCATATTGTACATCACCTTTCATTTTTTTGCTTCGAAATATCTAGTCAACACCTAGAGAGAAAACGATTCTCCAGGGAGGAAAACTGGAAGTTATGGGTAGGAGGGACCGTAACTATGCAGAACATGAGGTGCATGTATAAATTGGAAAACATTTAGTTAGTAAAGATAAACTCATTGCTAATATACACATTAAAGATATAAAAAAAAATTTGACTGCTAACACACGAACTGGGAGATAGTTACTACAAGTCTGGGAAATGTTCAGAAAATGCATCATATAGCAAAGATGGGTGTGCAATAATGGAGATTTCCCCCCCTTTTTTTTTTAGTGGAGGAGAACATGAAGATGACAAATCACTGGAGCAAACAGGAGGTTTTTCATTATCTAGTGGAGAAGGTTGATACGCCAGTACTGAACCCTTTATTTCATAAGCTTTCTGAATGACTCCTCAGATTCCCGCATATCAGAGGAATTTCTCAACAATTCTGTAGATGGGTCACGCCCTCTGGGGTTGGATTCGATTTAGTTTGATGCAGGGGCATCAGACTGCTTATCTGTAGAGATTTATATGCGGCGCTAAAAGGAAATCTGGTAGTGATAGGCCTGGGAAATGGTGGCAGCTAGTGCCAGATCTTCTCGGTTGAGAGTAGCTCGAGCCAGATCCCAACATTCTCTCTTCTAAATCAGGATGAATAAAGTTTCACATCAATTTCAAATATTGAACCATAACAAAAATAAATTCTGGAAAGAAAATATCAAAATATAACATAGACTAATGTAAACCAATAATATACAACAAATAGCCATTCACTTTCTACTGTGATACAGTAGATCAAGAAATCGGAGGTAGACCTTGCTACTGGAGCTTCTTTTGCTCACGCGACATTCAGGGGGATGGGTTGAGATGTACAGACCTGCTGTAGGCGAGCCTTGAAAATCTAATTTCAACCACTTCTAGTAATCTCTTGATACATCCAGAAATGTGGATACAGAATTTCCAAGTCTTGAGACTAAGAATGTCATTCTCTCTCAGACATGTCTGATGTTTTTTTTTTTTTACCCAATATAAAATACGAAAACCAAAATTCTCTGACATCAATACATCTATCTGGCGATTAAAATGTGCATGGCTGGTGAGAGGTCGAGAATATAACAGTGGGTTCAAGATAAAGTAGACAAGAAAGTAAAGCAACAGAAACGACTGAGATTATAAACAGGAGAAATCGACCATGTTAATGGGGATAGCTACAGGCACAGAGGTATGGACATTAAGATTAAATCAAAATGACATAAGCAAACCTGATTACACAGAAAGGATTGATAGAGTTCAACTATAAAATGACATGTATAAGCTACTGAAAGTCATCACACCTGTGGGAAACTAAACATAAGTATACATACCAGTTGCAATTGCTAATGAAAATGGCGAAAAAAGAAGAAAGAGAAAAAAAAAAGAGAAAAAAAGGGGTATGTCTATAATATGTTGAATATTAGTTAAAAGGAAAATGAGGCTGGGTCCCAAGATTTTGGTGTCCATGAAGGTAGAATACTTTGACTGATCATCCTGCAGTATACATAATTTCTGCTGGCAATAGGTTTTTTTTTTTTTTGCAACACACGGTATCAACAGGGGGTCAAAGCGATGGCATCACACAATGAGAAGATAGCATATGATATTTACACATCACGGTATTTAACACAAACAGAGAAATGACTTGGCGATGCCGAGTGTTGAGAAACTCTATTTTGATGACATATAATATGATACACTGTCTTATTTGATTTCATATGATATGATAATATGCCTTCTTGAAAAATGTTATATTATGACTGGATATGTTTTGCCATATATCTAACGAGTATTTGATGCAAGGATATCTCACCCAAAAAGGATGGAGACCTTCTGTTCAAGTACAACCGTGGTGCAATCATACTCCTTGAAGAAAAAGCTTGATGAGCCATGCATTCCTAAAGATCATCTAAAGAGATCGGCTACCTCAAGATGAAGACCTTTTTTCTTCTTTAGAGTCAGATGTAACAGAACCTTCAGAAACATGCATATTGCATATTACATACTCATTCATAAAAGCTATATTTCATAAAAGTTTACGATAGTTTCAAAAAGCTCCTTTTTGAAAATAAATAATTGTACCATCTTACAACCCTTTATGAAAAAGGTATTTTGACATGATTTCAAAAAGTAATAATTGTACCTTCTATCATATACAAGACAACTTGAAAAGTAATGATTTTAAATAAGTAGGAAAAAGAAAAAACATGGAAATCGGCTAGACAAAGAGAAACAAATATAATATGTTTTGAAAAAGACTTTAGTTACCTTTTTACAACTCAAAGATGTCGACTTACTTGAAGTCATCATTCTCTTTGTAAAACATTAAATATCTCCTCTAAAGATCGTTTTTATAACTAGTTTAATCCTACTCAAGAATGTCGACTTGCTTAGAGTCTTTATTCTCTCTGTAAACATTGAAAAACACATCATAAAGAAAACTCTTGATATGACTATGTACAAATAAAGATCTCAAAGCATTTATTGTACTTACACTCATTTAAGTAAAGAAGTGGCAAATTCTAAAAAAAATACTTTAGTACTACAAATCATTAATTAGTATAAAGACAAAACTACATGATGGCCTACAAATCCAACGTTCAATGTACTATTGTAAGAAATAGACTTTTTACATAAAATATATCATACCTAAAAAGTTACAACGACTAGTGTACCCCGAATATTACTTTTATGGAAAGAAGACTTTTTTCGTAAATCCATAAAGATGTTTTTTTGAAATGACTTGACATCTCACATCCCAAAAAGACTATCATTTCAAAAAGGCAACAACTATTTTCTAAAGGCTATATAAACACAAATCAAATAACTTATTTGACATGGACATGTGAGCTTACAACGAGCAAAATTCCTATTCGATATTTGAAAGAGAGCCTAGAAAAATAAAGAAAAGAAAGAGAAAAAGTCAAGAATAGCTCTTTGACAAAGAGTATCCTCTGAGTGAAAAGAACAGAACATTCTGAGAATCCTTCATTCGTGCATTCATATCATTCTGAAGGTTCTATAGGAAGTATTGTAACTTTCTGTTATTCACTGTATTCCTTCTTTGTTTAAAGAAGTAGACCTCTGAGAAAGAGGGTGTTGTCCTTCTCTGTTGAGAGAAGAAGACCTCTGTGCAAGAGGGTGTTCCCCTTCTCTGTTGAGAGAAGAAGACCTCTGTGGAAGAGGGTGTGCCCCTTCTCTGTTGAGAGAAGAAGACCTCTGAGGAAGAGGGTGTTGTACTATTTATCCGGTGACTCGGATGTTATAGTGGAAAGCTCAAGTGGTTTGCTTGGGGACTGGATGTAGGTCAGGGTTTTGACTGAACCAGTATAAATTTTGTGTTTTTGTGTTGTGCCTTTATTGCATTATATTTTGAATTTATCGATCATATTAGCATTTCACTATTCACCCCCCCTCTAGTGGAATTTCATTTGGTATCAGAGCAGGTTTGCTGGTTACGACATAACAAGTCTTCCAGCACAAATGGCATCTACCTCCTATGCTCGTGATATTGAAGGTCAACACGCATCTCGTCCTCCTTTCTTCAACGGCTCCAACTATGGATACTAGAAATGCAGAATGGCTATATTTCTCAAGTCCATAGATTTTGCCGTATGGAAAATTGTTGTGCATCCATACACATCTCCATCCGCAGACTATAGCTTATGGTCTGATGAAGAAAAGAAAATGGCAAATCTAAATGCAAAGGCTATGAATGCCTTATATTGTGCGATTGATCAGAATGAATTCAATAGAATATCTATATGTGAATCTGCATATGATATTTGGCATTCTCTGGAGGTTATTCATGAAGGAACCAACAAAGTAAAAGAAGCCAAAATCTCATCTCTCGTCAGAAAATATGAGTTGTTCAAAATGAACAAAGATGAACCCATCACAGAGATGTTCACCAGATTCACCAACATCACCAACGATCTGAAATCTCTGGGTGTAACCCATTCCCAGAAAGATAAGGTAAAGAAAATCTTGAGATCTCTCACAACTGATTGGGAGAAAAAGTCTACTGCTATTGAAGAAGCTCAAGATTTATCCAAGCTTACCCTAGACGACTTAATAGGCAACCTTATGGCTTATGAAGTCCACATGAAGGAAAGAAGAGAAGAGGAACAACCTTTAAAGAAAACTCTAGCCTTCCCAGCTCTTTCTGAGAACGAGGACTCAGAAAAGGAAACTGAAATTGCGCTACTCACTAGAAAATTCCAGTGCTTCATGAGAAGGAACCAGATTCTAAATAAGCACAAGGAAAGAAAAGACCCTAAAGAAGATTCCATGTGCTATCAGTGTAATAAGTCAGGTCACTTGAGACGTGACTGTCCTCTTCTCAAAAGGAAATCCAAGACTGAGGAACCAAAGAAGAGGTTCTTCAAGAAAAAGGCTCTGCATGCTCAATGGGATGATTCAGAACCATCCACAAGTGAAGAGTCAAGTGATGATGAAGCAGAAACCGCCAACATGTGCTTCATGGTAGAAAGCTCTGTAAGTGAATCCCTTGAGTTCTCCTTTGAAGAACTTCAAAATGTTTTTCAGGAAGTTTTTGAAGAATCAAGGAAAACGATTCTTAAAAATAGACATTTGAAATTTGAAAATCTAGAGCTTATGCTGAAAAATGAAAAACTCAATATTGAAAATTTTGAGTTACAAAAGAAAAATTTTCTGATTACTTCTGAAATCTCTTCTACTAGCTCCAAGACAAAATCTGCGAGTAGAAATTTCAGAATTAAAAAGTAAAACTGAGAACCTTATGAAAACGGTTTTCAAGTTTACTAAAGGAAAAGAGAACTTGGATAAACTCCTATCCTCTCAAAAAGTCTCTTTTTACAAGAATGGTATTGGCTACTCTCATTTCTACAAACCTTCTTGTATGAATCAAAAGACAACTTTTGTCAAAGGTTCTTCTGGACCTAAAAAGGAGTATTATAGTTTTAATTCCTTTAACTCCTCTAAAGTTTTAGACAAACCCAAATCAAAATGGATATGGGTTCCAAAGTCTAACAAAAAGGGACCCGACTGGGTACCAAAAAGAAGTTTTACTTAATGTTTTGCAGACTCCAAAGAAGAAGAACAGATGGATACTAGACAGTGGATGTTCAAAACACATGACAGGACATCCAGACCTTTTTGTTGTTCTTCATCATAAAGAAAGAGGAACCGTCACTTTTGGAGATAACAACAAAGGTTTGATAATTGGTATTGGTAATATTGGCAATATAGATAAACCTCTTATCAAAGACGTTCTCCTTGTTAAAGGCTTAAAACATAACCTCCTAAGTATTAGTCAAATGTGTGACACAGGTTATAATGTTAGCTTTAATCATGATGCATGCCTTATAGCAGACACCAATGAAAACATCATCTTAAAAGGTATAAGAAGAAATAATATATATAAATTATACCTAGAAAACATTACTGAACATTGCCTTATAGCTAATAATGACACTCAACATTTATGGCACATGAGAATGGGTCATGTCAACTCCAAATACATGTCTAAATTAGCTAAAAACAAGTTAGTACGTGGGTTACACAAAATATCTTTTAAAAATGATTATTTTTGTGATGCGTGTCAATTAGGAAAACTGTCTAAATCATCTTTCAAATCAAAAAATATCATTTCAAGTAAAAGACCTTTAGAGCTTCTCCACCTGGATCTTTTTGGTCCTTCTAGAGTAGCTAGTCTCAATCATAATAAATATGCTTTTTTCATTGTAGATGATTACTCAAGATTTACTTGGGTAATATTTTTGAAAAACAAAAGTGATACATTTTGTCAATTTGAAATTTTATGTAAAAAATTACAAAATGAAAAATCATGTTCTATTGTAAAAATTCATAGTGACCATGGAGGAGAATTTGAAAATGAACTTTTTGTAAATTTTTGTAACTTGCATGGTATTTCTCATAACTTTGCCTTTCCTAGAGCTGCACCTCAAAATGGTGTAGTAGAAAGAAAGAATAGAACCCTTCAGGAATCTGCTAGAACTATGCTCCAACATAATAATCTTGCTAAATCTTTTTGGGCAGAAGCTATTAATACTGCATGCTATATAACCAATAGAGTTCTTATTAGACCCTTATTAAATAAAACTCCCTATGAATTATTCTATGACAGGACTCCAAGAATAGACTATTTTAAAGTCTTTGGATGTAAATGCTTTATCCTTAACACAAAAGATAGCCTGGATAAATTTGATGTTAAATCTATTGAAGGCATATTCTTAGGATATTCAAGTCATAGTAAAGCATACAGAGTTTTTAATAAGAGTTCATATACTATTGAAGAATCTATGCATGTCAGTTTTTGTGAATCTATTGATCAATCTGTTCTTAAGCAGACTAACGATGATGATGTTGAAAGTACAGATTTATTCCTAGATAACACAACCAAATCTAATGAAGATGATCATCAAAGAACATTTGTCGAAATCAAAGATCATCCTCAAAAGCAGATTTTGGGAGACCTGACAAAGGGGGTTCAAACTAGAGCTCAGCTAGAACAGATTGCTAACATGGCATTCATTTCTCAACTTGAACCAAAAAAGATTGATGAAACCATTATCGATGAGTTCTGGATGCTAGCCATGACTGAAGAACTGAATCAATTCCAAAGAAATGATGTTTGGGATCTTGTACCAAGACCAAAGGATCATCAGATCATTGGGACAAGATGGATCTTCAGAAACAAGCTAGATGAAACAGGTAATGTTATAAGAAACAAGGCAAGACTAGTAGCTCAAGGATACAACCAGGAGGAAGGTATTGATTTTGATGAAACATTTGCTCCTGTTGCTAGACTTGAATCTATTAGAATGTTTTTAGCATATGCTAGCTATATGGATTTCAAACTATATCAAATGGATGTTAAAAGTGCTTTTTTAAATGGTTTTATAAATGAAGAAGTTTATGTAAAACAACCTCCAGGCTTTGAAAATGAACAATATTCAGATCATGTTTTCAAACTAAAACGTGCCTTATATGGGTTAAAACAAGCACCTCGTGCTTGGTATGATAGACTCAAAACCTTTTTTATTAAAAACTGGTTTTTCTGTAGGCAAAGCAGACTCTACTCTATTTGTAAAAATAGTGAATAATCATACCTTAATCGTTCAAATTTATGTGGATGATATCATCTTTGGATCTACTAACAGCACTCTCTGTGAAGAATTTTCTAAGTCCATGCAGAAAGAATTTGAAATGAGTATGATGGGAGAACTCACCTACTTTCTTGGACTGCATATTAAGCAAACCAAGGATGGAGTTTTTATCAATCAATCCGAGTATGCTCATGAACTTCTAAAGAGGTTCAACATGAACTCAACTGCATCAAAAATCACTCCTATGAGCACAACCACTGTTTTTGACAAAGATGAAGATGGTAAGTCTGTTGATACAAAGGTATACTGAGGTATGATAGGATCACGACTCTATTTAACTGCTAGCCGTCCAGATATTATGTTCAGTGTTTGCTTGTGTGCTAGATTTCAGTCAAATCCAAAAGAATCACATCTTAAAGCTATAAAAAGAATAATGAGATATCTAAAAGACATAGTTGATTTTGGATTATTCTATTTAAAATCCTCTACATTTGATTTAATCTCATACAGTGATGCTGACTTTGCTGGAAGTAAATCTGACAGAAAAAGCACAAGTGGAACATGTCATATGCTAGGGCACTCACTAGTTTGATGGTTCAGTAAGAAACAAAACTGTGTATCCTTGTCAACTACTGAAGCTGAATACATAACTGCTAGCCTAGCCTGTACACAAGTCATCTGGATGAAATAAACTTTAAAATATTTTAGTTTAAATTTTGAAAATACAACTATTTTCTGTGATAATACTAGTGCTATAAACCTATCTAAAAATCCTATTTTACACTCACGAACTAAGCATATTCAAATAAGACACCACTTCTTAAGAGAACAAGTCTTAAACAACATAATTAAACTCGAATTCATACCCACTAATCAACAGTTAGCAGACATCTTCACTAAACCATTGAAACATGAAGACTTTACACAAATTAGAAGAGAATTAGGAATATGCAAACTCAGTGACTTATAAATCAGTCACACTTATTAAAAATATCTTATATGTTATGTTAAAATTTTATTTTAAAAAAAAATGATTTCTTCTTATCGATTTTTTTTATGTGTTGTTTTGTTGTTTTTGTTCTCACTTTTTTAATATCAAACTATGTTTCTATATTCACGAATACTCTAATCACTCATAAAAACACATTCATCATTCTTTATGTCTTTCAACTTGTCATATTTCAAGTACACATCAATAATGACTCCATCCACTTATATCCATAAGAATTATATTAAGTAAAAGTTATCATGACATTGTTCACATCACTCATCTCATAACACCTTTGTCCTCTTGTGAAAATCTCTCTTACGATAAGCTAGTCGAACTTCAACATGATATTGTGTTCCTCACTTATTTTATCATACCTTTAATCATTGTTCTTCATTCAAGTGATATATCCTTTTTCATGCCTTCCTTTTCTTTTATCAAGACACTTCACTAAACTTTATGTTATCGAGTGTTTTATCCTTCATATTTTCACCACCTTTTTGAAGGACAAATTGTTATAATTCACGTAAATTTTTTACTATATCATATATTATGTCATAGCTTAAGTACAATCAATTATTGTCCTTTCATCCTTCACATCTTTTATGAAAAATTATTATAAAGTCTCCTTTTCGACATCTTGTACTTCATTTTTTTATTATTATTAGTACCACCTTTTTTCTCTCTCTATCTCATACGAAGAGACTCTCCATCCGTGACCACTACATATTTTAAGCTTATATACTCCCTCCATTAAAACCATGTCCTCTAAACAAAACATCAAGTCATATCAATCACAACTTTACTTTATGTCATAATTCAAGTGATTATTGTCCTTTATGACCTCTATGATCTCTCTCTACAAATTCGTATATTAGATCACCCTTCTTTATGACTATTCACACTCCTTCCACGCATACCTATAAAAATACTTCTTAAATAAGAAATTATTGCTTTTCACTCATATGTCCTTATTCACATCTCATTCTTCATGTATTTAGAATGCTTTTTCAAAAAGTAAAATTTTGTATAAAAAGTTGCTTGTTTTATTAGGCCATTATTTCCTTCACACCATAACTATTCTTACATCTCTTCACTTCACGAAAATCTTTAGAGTATTCACCTTCTTGACTTTATTCATTCATCACACGTGAAGTCCAATGGGACACTCCATGCTTAATACATGACACATCTCACAATTCGATAACTTCTCCCATAGAAAAGTTTTTTCCCTTTATAGAAAAGTTATTCAAAACTATGTCCTTCTTGTCATTTACACTAATATAATACACTATCTTCCAAAATTTGATTTGATTTATCATTCACAAGCTTCTCAATCCACAACTCACGTATTTGTTCATTCAACTACAATTTAAAAATCCTTCACTTCCAATGTCATTCATTTCTTAAAACAATTATCTTCTTCCTTCTATTTAATAGATTGGTTCATCCCTTACCAATTGAACATGAATTCTCTTACAAACTACTACTCCTTCCAAGCTCTTCTTTCTTAGTTTCCTTTTCCTAAAAGCTGTTGCAATGGCTTCTTCCTCAAACAATGTGATCACCGCTGCCGATCTGAGGTTTCCAGATCTATTTCATCACTACAACTCACTTTGCTCACGTTCAATTCATGAAGGTGAATTGGTTAACTACGAAGACTTCGCATCCTTTGACCTCGAAAGATCTCTCTCCGATTTTAAACACCTACTAGGATCTTCATCCCAAGCTGCCTACTATCCCAAACTTGTCTGACTCTTCTACACAAATCTTTCCACCAATCATGACCAAACTACCATCACCACCAAGGTCCGAGGACACATGATTTACTTCGATGCCTCCTCACTAGGCAACATTCTCAACCTTCCTTCCACCGGCACAGATCTAACTAACATAGTACCACTCGACCGCTCGGTACTTTGAAAAATTCTTCTCTGTACCCACTTCACACACCTTCCCTGGCACATGAGCAATCTCCAACCTTGTGCTCAACTTCTTGCCCACATTCTTCTCCACAATATCTGTCCCAAGCTTCCACGCAAGAGATTAGTAACAAGAAAAATCTCTCTCCTCCTCTACGCAATTTTCTGCTCTACTCCGATAAATTGGTCCAACATCATCTTCGCCCACTTTATTCGCTATCAAAAATTCCAGCATCTTCTTTTTGGGTGTTTTATAACTCCCATTTTAAACTTCTTCAAGGTCCCCCTTCAAAATGAAGTTATCCTCTATCCCAAGCAGATCCTCAATGCTACTTCCTTCAATCCACGGTCCCTGCACACTGCCAACCACGGCTCTGACGAAGCAGATCCTCCATCCGACTTTGATTACTTCTCTGCGATCACGGATGTCCAGCAAACTCAGGATCTTATACTTCGGAATCAAGCCTCGATGGAGCAGACCCTACAAACCCTCCAGCAGAATCACGACGCCCGTACACCTCAATCATCTCCACCTTCGGAGTAAACTTATTTTTTTTTAATGTAATAACTTTATATTATTTTGGCCTGTAACAACTCTGCTTACTCTGATCCTCTCCTTTTTGTCCATGACAAAGGGGGAGAAACATTTGTCTCCATTATTGGAGAAAAATACTCTCTTTGACATTTTTCAATAATTTTATGATATTATGCATAATGTCTTTTTGACAGGGGGAGCATATTTTGTCATCATCAAAAAGGGGGAGAATGTTGAGAAACTCTATTTTGATGACACATAATATGATACACTGTCTTATTTGATTTAATATGATATGATAATATGTCTTCTTGAAAAATGTTATATTATGACTGGATATGTTTTTCCATATATCTAACGAGTATTTGATGCAAGGATATCTCACCCAAAAAGGATGGAGACCTCCTGTTCAAGTACAACCGTGGTGCAATCATACTCCTTGAAGAAAAAACTTGATGAGGCATGCATTCCTAAAGATCATCTAAAGAGATCGGCTACCTCAAGATGAAGACCTTTTTTCTTCTTTAGAGTCAGATGTAACAGAACCTTCAGAAGCATGCATATTGCATATTATATACTCATTCATAAAATCTATATTTCATAAAAGTATACGATAGTTTCAAAAAGCACCTTTTTGAAAACAAATAATTGTACCGTCTTACAACCCTTTATGAAAAAGGTATTTTGACATGATTTCAAAAAGTAATAATTGTACCTTCTATCATATACAAGACAACTTGAAAAGTAATGATTTTAAATAAGTAGGAAAAAGAAAAAACATGGAAATCGGCTAGACAAAGAGAAACAAATATAATATGTTTTGAAAAAGACTTTAGTTACCTTTTTACAACTCAAAGATGTCGACTTACTTAAAGTCATCATTCTCTTTGTAAAACATTAAATATCTCCTCTAAAGATCGTTTTTATAACTAGTTTAATCCTACTCAAGAATGTCGACTTGCTTAGAGTCTTCATTCTCTCTGTAGACATTGAAAAACACATCATAAAGAAAACTCTTGATATGACTATGTACAAATAAAGATCTCAAAGCATTTATTGTACTTACACTCATTTAAGTAAAGAAGTGGCAAATTCTAAATAAAATACTTTAGTACTACAAATCATTAATTAGTATAAAGACAAAACTACATGATGGCCTACAAATCCAACGTTCAATGTACTATTGTAAGAAATAGACTTTTTACATAAAATATATTATACCTAAAAAGTTACAATGACTAGTGTACCCCAAATATTACTTTTATGGAAAGAAGACTTTTTCATAAATCCATAAAGATGTTTTTTTGAAATGACTTGACATCTCACATCCCAAAAAGACTATCATTTCAAAAAGGCAACGACTATTTTCTAAAGGCTATATAAACACAAATCAAATAACTTATTTGACATGGACATGTGATCTTACAACGAGAAAAATTCCTATTCGATATTTGAAAGAGAGCCTAGAAAAATAAAGAAAAGAAAGAGAAAAAGTCAAGAATAGCTCTTTGACAAAGAGTATCCTCTGAGTGAAAAGAACAGAACATTCTGAGAATCCTTTATTCGTGCATTCATATCATTCTTAAAGTTCTATAAGAAGTATTGTAACTTTCTGTTATTCACTGTATTCCTTCTTTGTTTAAAGAAGTAGACCTTTGAGAAAGAGGGTGTTGTCCTTCTCTGTTGAGAGAAGACCTCTGTGCAAGAGGGTGTTCCCCTTCTCTGTTGAGAGAAGAAGACCTCTGTGGAAGAGGGTGTGCCCCTTCTCTGTTGAGAGAAGAAGACCTCTGAGGAAGAGGGTGTTGTACTATTTATCCGGTGACTCAGATGTTATAGTGGAAAGCTCAAGTGGTTTGCTTGGGGACTGGATGTAGGTCAGGGTTTTGACCGAACCAGTATAAATTCTGTGTTTTTGTGTTATGCCTTTATTGCATTATATTTTTAATTTATCGATCATATTAGCATTTCACTATTCACCCCCCTCTAGTGGAATTTCACCGAGTACATTGCATTGATAGGGCTCGCAAGCAGGGCAGGGAGCCAAATCTAGGAAATGAACAGGAAGCAGGAAATCGATGAAAATTTCTATTTAAAGAACTCGATCTAATGCTGGATCAGATCGGGTGTCATAAAAAAAAACGAAATAGACAGGTGTAGTTACAGAGATGGAATTGAAATATTAGCATATCACTTCTTAGAGCACAAGCGCGAAAAGAAAAAAAAAATCATGCAGAGTACTAAAACAAATTGCAACGATTAGCAGATCTTCATAACCCAAAACAACAATAATTGAAATACCATGATCTATAGAGGTGCACAATGGGAATAGAAGATCCAAAGTGAAAGCAAAGCTTAAGAATTCGCAACAATAACATAAATCAGGACCGAGATCTGGATGAATCCCATCGGATTATCGGATCCGATGATCTGAGCCCAACAAGAGTAAGATTTTGCAACATGAACAAAACAAAGATATATCAGGGATGTTGGGATGTTATCGTCCCGTTGCTATTGCACGAAAGGCAGATTGGTTTTGCTATAGGCAAACCAATGCTGCCATGGTGCTTCAAAGGGGGCAAAGGAAAAAGAGAAAAAAAGAAAAAAAAAATTCGAGAGGAAATCAAAGGATGAAAGAGAGAAGGGAGGTGAGCTTCTTACCTTGCTACAGCAGGGATTCAAAAGGGGTTTTTCCTTCTTTTCTTGTCTAAAATTTCTTTTAGACGTATTGCTGAGATTCTGAGAAGGATGTTTCCTTGGAGGGTAGATCGAGCCGCCGCCTTGTTTTGATTCGATAGGAAGAGAGAGAGAGCCCCTGCTGAATACTATTGCTACTAAGTGAAGCTTCAGAACAGATTGTAGGAGGGTCGACCTTCAGCCCTTTAGAGAGGAGATCCTAAGGAGTAATGAGGTGGGAGAAGATTGATCTTTCCGAAAAAAGGAAAACAGCAAGTGCCAATCGAGAGCAAGAATGGTCGATGATTGATGCCCTCCTTTAGAGAGGGATGGCTTTCCATTTAAAGGAGAAGAACTAGCTCCAGAAGCTGCTTCCGTTAGAGATTAAGGGTGGGAGAAGGGCTTAAGGAGAAGATGGTGGTAGTTACAGATCAATGGTCGAGGAGGAGAGAAAATGGAGGTTGGTGATCGACGGTTTTGGAGGAAGGCCATGGGGAGGGATCGGTGAGGGTTCTTGAGGAAGCTCCCAAAAGGCCGAGAGCGTGCGAGAGAGAAGAGAGAGCCCCTGTAACCCTCAGTTTTTTCGTTAAAAAGCTTTTTATCAAAAGATTTTTAAAAGGCCGATTCTTTTCCAAAAGTTTTTGCAAAAAACTGGTTTTAGTCAAAAGGCTTATTTTTCAAAAAGAAGTTTTCAAACAAACCGATTTTTGTTTCTTTTCTATATTTCTATATTTTTTTTCTTTGTATTTTCCATTTTTTGGTATTTTATTATTTTAGAATAAAACTATGAAACTAGGGAGAAATAAGCGATTTACAAATTATTTTATAGTTTTTTTTTTTTTAGAAATATTTACAAAAGAAGGGTTTTCTGAGAATTCAAAGTCCTTTCTCTGAAAAATTCTTCAGAAAGCGAATTTATATCCGACTTTTAAGAAAATATTTGAGGTTTAAAACCTTAAATCAAGAAATGCAGAGTTGTGGATATAACAGGATACCAGATGGGCTGTCTGAGCCTTTCAAAATTTATTTTTGGTATTTTAAAATTTTAATTTAAAAATTTGGATAACGAGGCTGAGATCTGGATTTTGGCAATGGATCTAGATCTGAAATTGAGTCAGATGTATAAAATAATTTTAATTTCAATAAAATCTGAGAAATAACTGGAATTTAGATTTAAAACTGGCTCAATTGCTTAGAAAATAGGGTCAAAGGGCAAAAAGAGAATATTTACAACATTTTGAAAAATTTGGGGTGTTCACATATGCCTCTTTTGCTACTAAGCCGGTTGAAAGCCGAGCTTAGTGGCAAAGAAATACTCTGAATTTTGAAAAATGCCCCAGTCAGCAAACCTGAACTGGGTGCGGAAGAATTACTTTGAAAACATGGCTTTTCAGGCTAACCTTATCCTGAATGGTTCTTGGGGAGACGAAATCCTCAAAAACGATATGACTGAATGATAGAAATGAGGAAATTGTGATGGGATTTTGGATGAAAATCCCGAAAATGGTGGAAAATAAGGATTTTTTTGATCAAGTCTCTTGGATGAGACAAGATCAGCCTTTTAGAATGACTCAGGTTTAGCCCTTAACCTGGATGGGACGAAGATAGATCAAGGTAATTTGGATGGAGAAAGGAATATAGGTAGACCTCGATGAGACATTTTGGAGAGAAATGCTTCGTGAAACGAACTTCAAGTATGATCCTTTCTTGGATGGATGTACAGAGCATGGATTCCTTTGTGGGGAAAACCATGATGGGACCGAAAGGATTACCTTATCGAAAATGAGGCTCAGGTTTAACCCTAAACCTGAACGGAAGGTACCTCATGGAACGAGGTTCAGGCCTCACCCTTATCCTGAAAGGGACGACCATACATTATCCTTGGACGAGGAAACCGTGATGGGACAACGAATAAGCATCGCCAATGCGAGATTTAGGTTTAACCCTTAACCTGAGTGGGGGGGAATCACACGAATTCCTCAAATGAAGAAACTGTGGTGGGACTAGAAAGGATATCTAGTCGAAATGAGACTCAGGTTTAACTATAACCTGAATGGAAGGATACCTCGCAGAACGAGGTTTAGGCTTTACCCTTAACCTGAAAGGGGCGACCATATAGAATCCTCGGATGAAGAAACCATGATAGGACCTTTGGAATTTGGACGAACAAATCCGAAAGGGGTTTGCGAGAAGAGAAAAACAAGGGATTCCCTAAAACTTGGAAAGGAGATGATTTGGGGCGTCTCGTTGCTGAGACTAAATCAGCTTTCCAAAAAAAACAGACGAACTCTCGCAGAAGGTTTGGGTGATACCTCGAGGAGTGAGGTAACATGTTTAATCCTTAGCCTGAATGGATACAGAATCCTCGAAGAGCTGGATGAGACCTCTAGACTTGGCACAACAAGTCCAAGAAGGGTTTTGCAAAAGGATGAAAATATGGGTCCCTAAAGCTTGAAAAGGGGTTGTTCTTGGGCGCCTCATTGCTGAGACTAAAAAAAAAGCTTTTGACAATAACAGACATTTTGCAGAAAGTTCAGGTTTAACCCTTATCCTGAGCGGGAACCGTCTATGGCAGGACAGTGGAGAACGCAGGGAAGCGTGCGAATCTAAGAGCTCTCAGATCAGACGGAAGGAAAGGACTTTTCAGTCTTAATGAGGGAAGACGTCAGGATACGTCAAAACGATCATCAAGTTCACACTTCATGTTGGGATAACTAGAAAATATTGCCAATAAGATTCCAAAATTGTAGTTGATTTAGAATGATTGATTTGTGCTTAGGTGTGAAAATATCACCTCTTTCTACCAAGAGTATTAACTCCAATTGAGCTAACTCCGTAGAATCAAGAACCAAATTCAAATTTTGTTGTTGTTGAGTTTCTTCAAGGAAGATATCAATTTCCTTGATATGAAAAGAGAGGAAATATTCTTAGTTTCATAAAAGCACTTGATTAAAAAGATATTGATAAAAGAATTTCACATAGATAAAGATGATTCCTGACAGTTTTGGGCAGTTTGATATCCTAGCCATTTCCCATGATGATCTTTTTGCACTATTTTGAACCATAGAGCTCTTTTGGGCTTTTTACATCATCCTTCATTTTGGAGATGTCCTGACTTTTCTCTCTTTTTTGGAGGAGGGTATGTCACAAACTCCATCTCGGAGATGCTCCGATCCTTCTTTTTCTTTCTCAGGAATTAGGCTTGATGACATTGGTTCTTTGGGTTAAAATCTCTAGATGATAACAGAAATCAAATATCTTTTAGGGTTTGTCGGGAGGCTCATCGCAGTCGCCTTCATCTTGACGGTGCTAAGAACGTTCCCTGAAAGGATCCTTTGCAAACTCCTTCATCTCGGAGATGATCCAAATCTTCTTTGGCCCCGGGAGTCTAGCTCGCATATTTTGTCTTCATCTTGACGACAATTGAGAGATCCCTTTTGCGGATATTTGATTGCAGCTCAAATGACTGAGGAGATATGGATTGGGTAAGTTCTTTTTTTACTGCCCAGGATATTTTCGCTGTCTTACTGCCAAAAGAATGATCTTTAAGAATGTGCCATAGCTATGATTAATATTGATTCACTTATAGCTTTTCAACATCATTGAATTTTTCCTTTGCCGGTCATATCGAATATTTTTCCTCATTCTCTTGGTTGACCAACAGAAAAGCTTGAATTCAGTTCTTTATTTCGCAAAAGTCTTGCTCTTTTGGAAATAATACTAAAGGTAGTTGGAGGAAATTCTTTATGTGATGCAAATTTTGAGATCAACAATGACTTTTGATAGCAAATTGGCAAAATATTCTTGAAATCCTTGATGAAAGTAATTACTCGATATCGAATCGACACGTCCGTGAAAAAATTCTCCTCTCTTTTTCACCAAAAAGAGAGACTCAGGCTTTGACTTTACCTGAATGGAAAGTTGGAAATGCTCATCTCTTCCCCAAAGAGGAGGTGTTTGCAAAACGGAACTTTCGAAGAGAAATGAAGTTTTCGTCGAAACTCCTTATCTCTAGGCTTCTTTTATGGAAAGGCAGCCGAAAAACAATGTTCAGAAAGTATCACAGAAAAACGAGTCCATCACACTCTCCCTAGAAGGGGGTACTCTGTGAAGGGGTTGGCCAAAGACAAGAAAAACAGGGGCCACAAAAAGAAGCGAGCTTCCATTGAAGCTCTCCCTGGAAAAAGGGTTCTTTTGTGTAGAGTTGGTTGTTGTTTTGCAAACTGTTTGTGAAGAAAATGAGTCCCTTCAAACTCTTCCTGGAAGAGGGTTCTTGCGAACGAAAGGTGGTTGCGTGCGAAAGGAACGAGCTCCCTCGATCTCTCCCTAAAGAGGGTCCTTCGCGAGAGAAAAAGATTAATTTTTGATAGAATGGTAACCCGAGGGTTGAAATCGAGAATTTGGAGCTTGAATTTATGATGATTGGTTAGTACAAAGACTGAATCTGAAGGGCTAACTGATCAGTCAGCCAGACACTAGCACGAGCACTAGATATACCAGCACGAGCACTGGATTTGAAGATGTACCAGCACGAGCACTGGGTTTTGACAAAAACACACCAGTACGAGCACTGGATTTCAAAATGCCCCAGTACGAGCGCTGGGCTTCAAAAATGCACACTAGTACAAGAACTGAGTTTTTGAAATATACACGAGTACGAGCACTGGGTTTTTGAAAGTGCATACTAGTATGAGCACTAGTTTTTCAAAATGCCCCCAGTACGAGCGCTGGGTTTTGAAAATACATATCAGTACGAGCACTGGGTTTCAAAATGCACACCAGCACGGGCACTGAATTTTGAAGATGCACAAGTACGAGCGCTGGTTTTGCACCAGCACGAACACTGGGTTTTGAAACTGCACCAGTACGAGCACTGGTTTTTCAAAATGCACTAGTACAAGCACTGGTTTTTTAATGGGGAATTTGAAGAAGAGACCGACATTCGAAGATACTTGAGAATTAAGCGAGAATGATTGTCGGTGCTTCAGAATTATCCCTTATTCTGAAGGGGAAGTTCAGGTTTGTTCCTTAACCTGAAAGAGAAAAGCAAGGAGAATTTTTGGTCCAACACGAGCATTGGATCAACAGGAAAATTCGAGTCGAAACTCAAGAAAATAAGAATATACAAAAAGCAAAAATCCGAGTCGGAACCCAGTTTTTCAAAATAAAAGAATGAGTGAGAATCAAGTTTGAGAACTCACATTCTCGACGCAACAATTGGTCCAACGTGAGCATTGGATCAAAAAAGGAAGTCCGAGTCGGAACCCGGAACTTCAGAAATAAGAATATACAAAAGGGAAAGTCCGAGTCGGAACCCGGTTCTTTCAAAAAAATAGAAGAAAGAATGAGAATCGACTTTGAGAACTCGAATTCTCAAAGCAACGATTGGTCCAACGTGAGCATTGAAAAAAAAAAAGGAAGTCTGAGTCGGAACCTGGAACTTCAGAAATAAGAATATACAAAAGAAGGGAAAATCCGAGTCGGAACCCGGTTTTTCAAAAATAAAAGAATGAATGAGAATCCAGTTTGAAAACTCAAATTCTCGATGTAGCAATTGATCCAACGTGCGTTGGATCTCAAAAGGAAGTCTGAGTCGGAACCCGGAGCTTCAGAAATAAGAATATACAAAAAAGGGAAAATCCGAATCGGAACTCGGTTCTTAAAAAAATAAAAAATGAATGAGAATTGAGTTTCAGAACTCAAATTCTTGACGTAGCAATTGGTTCCAATACGAGTGTTGGATCTAAAAGGAGGTTCAAATTGGAACCCGGAGCTTCAGAAATGAGAATATACAAAAAAAAAGGGAAAATCTGAGTCGGAACCCAGTTTTTCAAAAACAAAAGAATGAATGAGAATCGAGTTTGAGAACTCGAATTCTTGATGTAACAATTGGTTCCAATACGAGCGTTGGATCCAAAAGGAAGTCTGAGTCGAAACCCGGAACTTGAGACGAAGGATAAAAGAGGAAAACCCGAGTCGGGACTCGGATCTTCCAAAAATAAAAACAAAATAAAAACAAAACCTGAGTCGGAACTCAGACGGCTACCCAAGGGTTGGATTTTAGAAGGCTTGACAAAATGTATAAATAGATTCCGAAAATGAAGAGAACTTATTCAAGATCCTCGACCCAAGGTGGCCTAAGATTTGAATTTTATTTAGGATGATTTTCAGGACTATCCCTGATCCTGAAGAGAATTTGACAAAATCAGAAAAGATTGAAAGGGATCGACAAAGAATGAAGAAATTGAGAAAAGAGAAAAATTAATTAAATTGACAATAAAAATTTGAAAAAGGTTGGTAGAAATAGGCAGAATTTTGAGAAAAATTGATGAAAACGATTTTAGGACTGTCCCTTGTTCTGAAAGAAAATAAAGGACCTCGCAGGATGAGGTTCAGGTTTATCCCTTAACCTGAAAGGGTAATACCCCATTGAAATGAGGCATCAGGTTTATCCCTTAACCTGAAAGGGTTTAAAAGAGGTGATTGATGAATTTTAATAAAATTGATAAAACTTGATAAAACTTAACAAAATTGATAAAATTGACAATAAATTGATGAAAATTTGATTAAATTGGAAAATAAAATGAATGCAATTTAATAAAGATAACAAGATTAACCGAAAAGTTGGTAAGATTCTTAGAAAGAGATTTGTCTGATCCGGCCTGCACATGATGAAGGAAGATAAGTATAGATCAAAATAAAATGCCCCAGTATCAGGGAGAAGAATGTGAGAATTCAATAGAAGATTATTGCTTTATTGAAAAAGACTTTCGAAGAGTACAAAAGGCTAGGATGAACAATTTAAGTGTAAAATTTCTTCAAATGTAAAGCATTAATAGGATCTGGCAGTTCTACTCCATCTGCGTTGATCAGATGATAGGAATTGTGGGACAACGCTTCTTTAACCACATAAGGGCCTTCCCAGTTGGGTGACCACTTGCCCCGTGGTCGATGCTTAAGATGAGTTGTTGATCTGAGCACAAGATCATTAACTAGAAATCTTTTCTCAATAACTGATTTGGCGTAGTGCCGAGCTATCCTCTGACGATAGGCTCGAGCATGCTCTGCTGCCTTGAGTCTTCTCTCGTCTAGCAGATCAAGTTGTACCAACCTTTGCTACTGATATTGATCAAGCAGAAGTTCAATGAGCGACGCAAACTTGAGTGCGAGCTTCTGAACGTGGAGAGGTAATACTACTTCGGTCCCGTAGACAAGCTCTGAAAGAATAGCATTGGTTGGGGTCCGAATGGTGGTTCGGTACGCCCAGAGCGCATCATGCATCTTCTCGTGCCAATCGCGGCCCGTCTCCACAGTTCTTTCCAGAATGCGGATCAAAATCTTGTTGGTGGCCTCTGCCTAGCCATTCCCTTGAGGATAATAAGGAGCTGAGAAATGGTGATGAATCCTGAACTTCGAGCAGAAGGTCTTCATCCTCTCATTCTTGAAGTGACTGCCATTGTCTAATACAATATCATGTGGGACGCCGAAGCGGCAAAGAAGATTTTTATGGATAAAAGAAACCACATGTCGGCCTTCCACTATTCGCAGAGTTACAAGTTTGACCCATTTGGTGAAGTATTTTGTAGCTGCGAGGAAATATCGGTGGCCATTAGAAGCTGAAGGAGTGATCAGACCCACTATGTCAAAGACCCACATTAAAAAAGGCCAAGGAGAAACCACGGACTACAAGTATGCGGCTGGCGCATGAATGAAAGGTGCATGCATTTGACATTTTACGCACTTTCTTACAAAATGATGGCAATCCTGCTGCATGGTTTTCCAATAATACAATGCCCAGATGATTTGCTTGACGAGCGTTTGGTAGCCAACGTGGCCGCTACAAATTCTCTCGTGTGCTTCTTGGACAACTTCCATGGCTTCATCCTTGTCTAAGCATCTAGCGTATTCAGAACTAAATCCACGATGGTAAAGAGTATTGGCAAGGTTGAAATAACGGGCTGGCATGCGTTGAATCGCACGTTGCTCCTTTCTTGGCATTTCTGGTGAAAATTCACCAGTTTCAATAAAGCTTTTGATGTCTTTGTACCAAGGCTTCTCTTTCTGAGTGACTTGGTTTGCTCGCTCAGCTGGAATGTAGGCAGGATGATCAAGTCTGCCAATCACAAAGGAACAACATGATTCACTGTCTTTGAACGATAAAATGGAGCCCAGACAGGCTAGGCCATCAGCTATATGATTGTATTCCCTTTTGACATGGTTAAGCTGAAATTCTTCAAAATTGCCTATAAGAGCTAAGGAAATCTTTTGATAGGGAATCAATTTTGAATCCTTGACTTGCCATTCAGCATTAACTTGACTGACAACAGGCAATGAGTCGCCAAAGGCATGTACTCTTTTGACATTGAAATCTTGCAGAATCTTGAGGCCTTGTATTAGAGCTTCATACTCGGCCATGTTGTGAGTACATTGAAAGTTGAGCCTGAGAGAATAAGGGATCATCTCCTTTTCGGGAGTGATCAACAAGATCCCAATCCCTATGCCGGACATATTTCTGGCTCCGTCAAAGAAAAGTGTCCAAACGGGGGACTCTTGAATACTGCAGATGCGATCATCGGAAAAATCATCTTCCGCTTTGATCTCTTCTGTCAACGAGAAATCTGCCAACTGATCTGCGATGGACTGACCCTTGACTGACTTCTGAGATACATACTACAAATCGTACTGCATCAGGAGGACTTGTCATTTTGCGATCCTCCCAGTAAGGAAAGGCTGCTCAAGGATGTACTTGAGCGGATTAAGCCTTGACAGAATTTTGATTTCTGAAGCTAAGAGATAATGTCTCAGCTTCTGACACGTCCACACTAAGGCTAGACATATCTTCTTTATCTGAGAGTATCTTTTCTCATAGTCGATGAAGGTCTTGCTGATG
This sequence comes from Nuphar pumila, assembly GCF_984573655.1. Lineage (NCBI taxonomy): Eukaryota > Viridiplantae > Streptophyta > Magnoliopsida > Nymphaeales > Nymphaeaceae > Nuphar > Nuphar pumila. The sequence goes on along the minus strand of NC_143252.1, from coordinate 85,411,798 downwards.
TACTAGATGACATACTCTATCTGGCTGCCTTCCTCGTACTGTGCAAGAAATCCGCCACAAGCATTTTGGTTGACAGAAATATATAGGAGAAGTGGCTTTCCCAGTTCCGGTGGCTTCAGAACAGGTGGATTGAGGAGATACTGCTTGATGCGCTCAAATGAGAGCTAACATTCTGGTCCCTACTCAAATTTCACTTCTTTTCTCAGCAAGTGATTGAAGGGCTCGCATCTCATGGCCAAATTTGAGATGAAGCGCCGAATTGACTGAATGCGACCTTGAAGGCTTCGTAGTTGTTTAAGATTGGTGGGAGGTGGCATATCAATGATTGCCTTTTCCTTGGTAGGATCCACCTCTATACCTTTCTTGATGATTATATAACCAAGTAGCTTGCCTGACTCTACTCTGAAGACACACTTCTGTGGATTGAGTCTCAACTTGTAGAGAATAAGTCTTTCAAAGACTTGGTCGAGAGCATCGAGATGATCCTCTCCTTCTTTTGACTTGACCAGGATGTCATCCACATAGGCATCCATGTTATTGTGCATCTGGTCATGAAAGATAATTGCCATTGCTCTCTGATAGGTTGCCCCAGCATTCTTGAGTCCAAACGGCATGACTGTATAGCAAAATGTACCCTAAGGCGTGGTAAAAGAAGTTTTAGATTGGTCACGAGCGGCCAATTTGATTTGATTGTAGCCTGAGTATCCATCCATAAAGGAAAACATGGCATGGCCTGCCGTGCTATTGATCAAAAAGTCGATGTTAGGGAGTGAATAATCATCCTTTGGGGTGGCCTTGTTCAGATCTCTGAAATCAATACAAATCCGGACCTTGCCATTCTTTTTGGGAACTGCTACGATGTTCGCCAACCAATCTGGATAATCAATGGTCTGGATGAATTCTGCCTTTAACAAATCCTTAAGTCCTTCTTGAACTTGCGGTGCTACTCAGAGATCCATCTTTCTCAATTTTTGCTTGATTGGTTTGCAATCTGGCTTCAGCATAAGACAATGCTCGACCAACTTGGGATCTAAGCCTGGCATATCCTCATAAGTCCAAGCAAAAACTTCCTGATGTTGTTTGAGAAAATGGATGAGCCTTTCCCTCTCATCTGGACTCAAGTTAGAACCAATTTTGAGGACTTTCGGATCATCTTCTGAACCAATGTTGACATCCTCTGTCGGATCCTGAACCAATGAAGATGGTTCATCCTGCTTCTGAATACTAGCAAATTCTGGCAAATCCTGAATTGTTGAGTCGAAATCTGTTAATTCTTTGATCTGCCTTGTCACTTTGTTGATTTCTGCCCCTGCCTTTGCCTTGCAGATTCTGGCCGGTTTGGATTTATTTTGAGAAAGACTGGGATTGATAACGAGCCTTTTGAGTAATTTAGGAGTCATGATCTTGGCAATCCTGAAAGCGCAAAGAAGGTATTTGAGAAAAAGGTAAGATATTTAAAAATAGCCTTTTGTACAGAGACAGAGAATGACAACACAGATAAAGATATAAGCAAAAAAATTGTGTGCGCCAAGATGTGGATAGAAAATCAAACTTTCATTGAAATGATTTTGATATTTACATACGACTGTTTGAAGGAAAGAAAGAAACTGGGGTGGATCTTTGCCCTTACAAGATGACATTAAAAAAAAGAAAACAGAAAACACTGGCATTGTCTTCATTTTGCTCCTTTGTTGAAGGTGGTCTTTCTGTCGGACGATTGACCTGTGAAACCCAAACCTCTGCCCTCAACATGCCGATCGGGGACGATTGGCTCCAGGATGTCGTCTTCATTTCTACCCAGGCCCTAAAGGGCTGATAACCGTATTTCATCAGAAGATCAAACCCTTTCTTAGTTTTTGAGAACTGAGGGAAAAGAGGGTGATCTTTGAATGAAGTGCAATCGAGGCGCCCACCTAACTTGAAGAAGCGAGGTCCCTGCCACTCAATCAGTGCGGTGACATTTTCTGTTGGCTAGACTTCCTTCTGTTTTAGCATGTCTAGGCTTTCACTCAGATTGATTTCATCGACTTCCCGAATGCTCGGGATGTCGGTAGTGAAAGTAGGACAGGGAATCATTGGCAGCGGGAGTCTTTCCTCGGGATCCTCTCCTAGGACCGTGGTAATCATGCCTCTCTTCGACCATTTGATGCACTGGTGAAGGGTTGAAGAAGCAACATTGGCGTTGTGGATCCAAGTGCACCTGAGCAAAAGGTTGTATGTGGGCGGCACATTGACCACATAGAAGAGCACGGTATGCATTGAATAATTGATAAAAATTTCTAGGAAGACTTTTCCCTTGGTTGTCTGCCCATGGTTGTCAAAACCATAGATTGTGATCGGATCTGGGGTATACTCTTCTTCTTTCAGACCCAATGCCCTGGCCGTCATCTCCGGACAGATGTTGAGGCTGCTGCCTCCATCAACCAACACGTGAGGGACAGTCATGCCCCTGGTTTGCACCACTATATATAAGGCATTATTATGAAATGAATGGGGTTTCGGCAAATCCTTATCCGAAAATGTAATAGGTGCGTTCGTCATGGCCTGATTGACGATCTGCGCCATATCTTGCCGTGTTGTGCTAGGTTTGACCTTGATCTTTCTTAGTAGATCTTCTAGTACTTGTTGGTGCTCTGGGGAAGCATGGGTCAGATCCAGGATAGAGATGTTGGATAAAGCAGTAATTGGCTTCTGTAATGACTCTGAGGTTTCACCTTTCTTTGAAGCTGCTTTGACGAAGCGCTTCAGAATCCTGGGAGTTAGCTTGGCAATTTCTGCCGTTACTTTTGCTGGTTCCTTGGTTGGTTTCTTGTTGCTGGAAAATGCAGTAATATCCACCCTCTTGGCGGAAGACTGCGCTTGACAAAGGATTAGGACCCGATGTTGATCCTGAATGTCCTGACTGGAACATGGTTGGATACTGCCTTGCAGAGAAAATGTTTGTTCTGTGATGACCGAAACTGAATGCTTAGGAAATGGTTTGGACAAGATTTTCGATTTTTCTTCCTCATCCTCGATTAACAAGTTCTTGTCAATACAGTCCTTAATGATGTTTTTATGGACAAAACAGTGCTCGGTGTCATGTCCAACAGTCCGGTGGAACTTGCAGAATTTATCATTCCATTTTCCCATGACAACGAGAGGATCTGCCACCTTGGGGAGTTTGATCATTCCCTTCGACATCATATATTCCAAGATGTCTTCGCGGAACTGCTCTAGAGCGGTAAACTCCTGATCATAACTCCATCCCTCGTGTTTTGGCTTTTTCGACTGCTTTGCTTCGGGCTGCGGTGCTGATTGGACAGGTTGTGGCTTAACAAATTTCTTTTTCTAGGTCGCAAAGTTCGTTCTTTCGGCCTTGGAGTGTCCGACATTCTTGTGGCGACTTTTCTTGCTTTTCTTGCTGCCAGAGCTACTGCTGTTGTCGGAAAAATCCGTGGAGTAAGCCATGTGTGCCTTCTTCTTTTGTTCAGGATTCCCTCGAACGAAAGGGTACCCTTCATATAGGCCATTATCTAATCCTGTCTCGAGCCATTCGGCTCTCTTGATCAGCTTGATGAATGACTTCGCAGAAGATATAGAAATGAGGTTCCAAAGAGGCTCAGCAAAGTTGTTCAAGATAATTTGCAGGGCGTGCTCCTCTGGGATGGGAACCTTAATTCTGTTACAGGTGCTTCTCCACCTGTGCTCTCCCATTCTCGTTCTGATTTAGATTGTACAGATGGTTGAGAGTTGGTGATGCTTCAACATTGAACATGAAGCGCTCAATGACAAAGTTCACAACTTTTTCGAACTCTCATAGTTCGATAGGGTTAACGTGGTCTGCATACCACCAGGCTGCTGTTCCTTCTAGGCTGCGAGGACAGCAAATGAATAAAGCCCGGTTATCTTTCTAAAACGGCCGCACTCAGCATAAAATGTGGCCAAATGTGCCTTGGGATTGCCTGGCCCATCAAATTTGATGAACTTGCGAGGGAGATTTTCCAGATTGCCATCCCCGTCCATGCCGTTATAGAAATCTTTGCCACAATAAGTCTGTTTGCCTTTGCTTTTAGCCTGAATATCCTTAATGGCTCGATTCATTTCTTTCATTTGTTCGTGCATCGGATCATTAGCTGGAATAGGCTTGTTTATTGATTCGGGTTCTGCAGCGATCTTCATGAACTGATGCGGAGGATTCTGATGGTAGAAAAATTGTTCTTCTTCCTCTGATTCTTCCTCGGCTGATTCCGATTCCTCAGAAGTGGTGTCATGCTGGACCTTCTTTTTGACGATCCTGACTCGCTTTTTCACAGCTTTTTTCATTGGTTTGCTCTTTGGAGCGACCTTCTTCAGACTTGCCTCAGCCTGTTCTGACATCATTCTGGCCATCATCTTTTGAAACAAACTGTACATAGCGGGATCGATTGTTATCGTCGCAAAATTTTTCCCGTCTTCCCTTCCCTTGCGGAAGAGAGAGGAAAATGCTTTTGCGAGTCAAACTTGACCAGATTTTGGAAATTTGTTTTTGAAACACTTGCCTCCGTTTTTTAAAATAGCGGGAAAATCTAGGGGATGGGGCTCGATCTGTCGGTACGAGGTTCGACCGTTCCTGCCGCCTTTAACAGGGGTAATCAAACCAAGGACCGAAATTATGCTTGACTTAGTAAAATTATCGAAATTGTGTTCTATCCTAAATGCACAGAGAATTCAGGCATGTGCTATGAAATTTTTGTAAAATGCAAGTTGGAAAATATGATGTATGCTTAGAAAACATTTGGAGTTGAAAAGAATTTCTCAGGAAAAAGATGGAAATCAATCTCTCATGAAACTCAGATGAAAGTATTTGGAAATCACCTGAAAGTTTATGAAGTTTTGGGAAAATCATGAATGGATGAAAGTCCTGGGAAAATGAAGAAGGTTCTTGAGAAAAGATGAATATTTGAAAAAGAAAATATTTATCAGGAAAACTCGGACTTTGAGAATTTTCTTAGGAAAATGATGGAATTCATTGGAAAACTCTTTGGAGATGGAAAATCAAAACTTAGGAAATTAAAATCCTAAGAATATTGTCTTTGAAATATCTGAAAATCGACTTTGATTTTTTTGAGAAAGATGAGAAATTCCTTTTGAAAATGAATCTTAAGAAAATAACATTTTCAGGAAAAAGCACGGGAAAACTTGACATGAGAAATCCAACTTCGAAAATCTTCACAGTTTCTTGAGAAATCAATTTCCATGGAGTGAAAATTTCTTGAGAAAATCATGAGAAAAGTAGATGATGCCATGATGCAGATGATTTGAATGAATGAATGCACTTTGAAAAGATTTTCTGAGAAATTTGTTGGAAAAATGTGTATTAAGTCAAAATAAATCCTTCACATATTCTGACTGTGGCCATGAACATGTTCAGAGTTTAATTGAGTTAATTCACAATATTTTGCAAAATTGAAAATATGATGTGCATTTTTAAGATAGCCTAAGAGTGTAGGCTCAATATGACTGGTAGAAAGATGATGAATCTGGGTCTCGTCCATATTCCGTCTAGGGCCGTAAATATGAACTCCACCGAGTTCATCAACTCTCTAAGAGTTGGTGCACGTGCCATTCGTGTACATCCATGGTGATTTTGCAAAATGAGATATATGAATCATAAAATCAGGATATTGCTGGAATCAAACTACATGAGATGCATCCTAATCTAAGCAGTAAAAGTAAATATTATTCCAAGTTTGATTATTACATCTCTGACATAAATCAAAATAAATGAAATAAAAAAAAAATATAGTGTAAAAGAATCAGCATCCTCCAGATTTTCCTACAAAATGAGAATTAGTAAAAGGAATGGATATACAAGATACCAAAGGAAATGGGTATATATATAACATGTACAACAAAATATATAGGTATATATATCTAAATGCTCAAATTTGTGCTAAGTGATATATGCTAATGGAGATATATTAAAAAAAAAAAATATCTACATAAATACTCATATGTGAAAGAAAGTGTACATGGATGGGTTCATATGTATATATATAAGTATATATATATATATATATATATATATATATATATATATATATATATATATATATATATATGTATTTATACATGGATATATATGTATTTAGATAGATATGTATACATATGATGAGAAAATACATATAGTAATTGAAATTTTATATGTAATGCATAAATCAGAAAATACAGGACATATACAATCTTTGTACTTGACTTTGTGAAGTCATAATTCTCAATTTATAAACAGTTTTGTAGTAAAATTTGGTATGAAGCTTCCTTGTATATCAATAACAAAGCATACCAAAGATGGTTCAGAGATCACGAATGGATATTGACATATGCACCCATGAATATAGCCGATTATCAAGACTGGGTACCTGCAGAAAATGGAATGGGTATGGATACAGGATGTTACTGTAAGTGATAGCTGTGTCAATAGGTGAACTATGACTAAAGTATACAAGTGAAGGGAAGCTGTAGATGAGTCTCTTAGTGCCATGTTGTAATATGAACAAGTAGGATAGAGATGCTATGAATGTTTGCCCTACAGGGACAACTTATGTAATATCTGAAATGAGTAATGGAGTTTACATATGCTTCCCAATAACATAGGTGTGAACCAATCAAGACATCTAAATCACTATAAACAGCTGGTTTACCAGGAAATGAAGTTTCAACCTACCAATATGCAGATTCAAAGATGATTTCCAGCTAAAAAAAATAAAAAAATATCAATATATCCAAACCAATGAGAAGCTACCGTTATCATCCGCTATCTTTAAACACCCCTGAGACACTTTTGAGGAACTAAAAGTCTGCCAAAATTATATTTGAGGAACAATACAACCAACATCAGTCAAAATGAAACTAGAGGGACATCAATCCAACTGATAAAACACACCATTCAAGTAGCTTTTAGCAACATTCAGCTGATAAAACACACAGAATTATTTCTTTCTTATAAGCTATTCTCTAAAGAAAAAAAAAGAAAACAGTCATTGTCGTGACCTATAGCCAATCAAAATACAAGTAGTCTTAAAAACATGGTTTTTTACAGAAGGTTTAAGGGGAAATGAGGTGCAGAAACAAGAGGCGTGTTGTGTTAACATTTTGAACATGGTGAGAAATATAACATCATGATGTGTAGAAAATTAATAAGATACAGAATCAAACAGGAAGAAATGAAGTTTGAACATTTTGAAAACAAAGATATTATATCATTATCATGAATACCATCACCTAAAGAGATTGGATTTCTGCAATGAATAAGATATATCAGAGTATCGAGTAGCAAAAAACCAGAAAGTAGAGCTCTTGTATCTTCAAAAATATACCTTGTAGATCTCTGGCTCCAAACGACCTGTAGGCTGCAGAAGAAGGGCAATTCTGCAACTGCTGGGCTGAAGAAGAGGTGAAAACGCTGGCTGGAGTTTCCTGATGGTGGGCTGAAGAAGAGGTGAAAACGTTAGCTGGAGTTTCCTGCTGGTGGGCTGAAGAAGATGCAGAGCCTGCTGAGATGCCCTGCGGCTGGGCTGAAGGTGGATGGGAAAATGCTTCTTCACGCTGCTGAGAAGAAGGTCCCTGCGAAAATCAAAAAGACAAGAAAAATCAAATCCCCCCTACTTCTTCTGCTGGATGTCCTGCGGTAACACCAAAGGGGTGAAAATCAATTGGTCCCCTTCCTCTTCTCTTCGGCTGAAAGGAAAATCCCAAAGCCCGGTAACTCCCTTGCGATAAGAATGAAAGACCCTCTTTCAATCGGCCAGGCTCCTTCTGAGGAAAAGCTCTGGAATCAGAATGAAAGAAGAAACTTAATCCACTCCCCCCCTTTCGTGAATCAATCGCCTTCTTCTTTTAAAGACCTTCAGCCCCTTTTAAAAAAAAATGCAGTTTTCTTTCTTTTTTTGAGTTTCCGTTATGTTTTTTTTTTTTTTAATTTTGAAAACGAAAATTTTAATAGGTTTTGAAGATCTGCCATTCTCAAAAGGGGTGCATCCTATGTTTTTCAAAATTTCATTTCATTTACCTAAGTTTTAGGTAAAATTTATATATATATATATATATATATATATATATATATATATATATATATATATATATATATATATATATATATATATATATATATATATATATATATATATTAGGGAAGTTCGGCTGGGCCATTTAAGGCTGCTTCCCTTTTTTTAAAAAAAAAAATCTTATGCAAGCAAATCAATAAAAAGAAATAAAAAAATGAATAGTGAAATAAATGAGAGGATTTTATGGAAATGCCACCTCAACCCACTTTTAAAATCCTTTTGAAAAATAAAGTTTTATTTTGTCTTGGCAAATCTTTTATTTTCAATTGGGGTGCCACATGTGCGTGGGCCCACTAACTTAATAAATAAAAAAAAAAATAACATTAAGAAATTAAAAAGAAGAATTTGCAAATTGGTGCAATCTCCGGGTGGGTCCCGCTTGAAAATAAGAAACTTACCTGGGAATCTAAGTATGATGCTAGTTCAAAGGCAGGTCCCACTCCATTTATTTGAAAATAAAAACAGAAGAAATAACAATTTCTTCTTCTTTTTTTTTGGAATTTCAGGGCAAAAATATGGATAAAGAAAATACAATAATTTTGTAAAGAGATTTAAAATCTTTTTGAAAAAAGTTTTGAGATAAAATCTTTAAATTCAATATCCAAAAATCCAGATTATTTTCCTGAGAAAAGCTTTTGTAATTAAAAAGTCCTGGGAGTAAAATGGAAAAGATTGGCGATTTTGAATACCCAGGGTTTTGAAATCAATTTTGAAAAGAGTTAAAACTCAAATCTGGATTGAAATTTTTTTAAATCGAGAGTTCTTGGACCTCGAAATGACATGATATGAAATGTTCATGCAATGCTATGCAAAGACATGTTCTATAAAATGTCATTCTGAATCTAGAATCAGAAATTCTAACTTCTTGTCAAGAATAGGATTTTGAAAATTTGCAGTTTGAAGATGTATCTGAACCTAAATATAGAAATTTTGAGGCTCAAGAATGAAATTTTAGACTTTCTACAAGCTTTAATCTCAGAAAATGACCATTTTGCCCTTCATTGATCCCGGAGAACTGAAATGTGCCGATTGAGGAAGATATCAGGGAGGTGAGTGAAAATTTGGGGTGTTTACAGATGCCCCTCTTTGCTACTAAGCTGGCTCGTGGTCAAACTTAGCGGCAAAGAAAAACACTCCAAATTTGGGTTATATATAAAAAAATGCCCCAGTTAGAAGGATCTGACTGGGTATGAAGAAATTAGCCCGAGGAAGATGGTAGATATGAAATGGAGAATAAAGAGAAAAGATTTGTTCTAGTGAGAGTGAAGTTCAGGTTTTTGCCCTTAACCTGGATGGGACAGAAAATGCTTCGTATGGAACGAAGCTCAAGTTTGACCCTTAACCTGATTGGGGAATGAAATATCTCATGGAAATGAGACTCATTTGTACCCTTAACCTGATCGGGCGGGAAATGAATGGAATCCTCGAAAGAAGAGACCATGATGGAACCTTTGGATTTTGCACATTAAATCCGACAGGGGTTTTACAAAAGGAAGGAAAATCGGGTCCCTAAAGCTTGAAAAGGGATTGATCTTGGGCGTCTCATTGCTGAGACTAAAATCAGCTTTTGAATTGCCTTTTGTGAGAAAATGATTGGTGGTTCGACCTCGAACCGAAATGGGGCTGTCTATGGTTGGACAGTGGGGACACAGGGAAGTGTGCAAATCTGAGAGCTCAAGCTCTCAAAGAAGGGAAGGAATCAAGTCCTTAAGAGGGATTTAAAATTGGTGTCAGGATGTATCAAAGACGGACATCAAGCTCTCACTTCACGTCGGGATATCTAGAAAATATCATCAAAATGTTGAAAATTTTGTTGTTGATTCAAAATATTTGAAAATGATACATATTGTTGCAAAAATATTCCTTCTTTTCTACCTGAAGCATTACCTAAAAACAAGGTTCACTTCGTAGAATCGAGATTGAAATCCAAATTACTTGCAATTAACCTTCTTCAATGAAGCTATCAATTTTCTTGATATGAACAGAAAATAGAATTTGATATTATGAAGGCAATTGATGAAAGAATATTGATAATAGAATTTTACAAATTTAAAGAAGATTTTTGATAAATTTGGCAGTTTTGATATCCTGGGAGCTTCTCTCATGATAATCTTTCTGCACTCTTTTGGCTTTTTTGGGCTTCAGGAGAGTTTATTACATCATCCTTTATTTTGGATAGATGTCCTGACCTTTTTCTCTCTCTTTTTTCCTCTCTCTCTCTTTTTGGAAGGGTACGTCACAAACTCCTTCAACTTGGAGATGTTTTGATCCTTCTTGGATGATATTGGCTTTTGGGTTAGAGATCTTTGGATGATAGCTGAAATTAAGTATCTTTTAGGGATTGTCGGGAGATTCATCGCATTTGCCTTCATCTCGACAGTGCTTTGGACTTTCCCTGGAAGGATCCATCACAAATTCCATCATCTTGGAGATGTTTCAAATCTTCTTTGGCCCCGGGGGTCTACTCGCTTAATTCGCCTTCATCTTGATGACAAGTGAGAGATCCCTTTTGCGGATATTTAATTGCAGCTTAGGTGATTTTGAGGAAAATAGGGCTTGGGTGAATTCTCTCCTTTTCTAACGCTCAGGATATTTTTCCCGCCTCATCTTTACAAGAATAGTCTTTAGAGATGTGCCATTGACTGCGATCAATATCAATCATCTATGGCTTTGCAATAACGTTGAATCTTCTTTTGTTGGCCATATCGAAGATTTATCCTTCATTCTTTTGGTTGGCCAATAAAAATAATTTGAATTTTGAATCTCTTTTCGCAAAAGCTTCACTCTTTTGGAAGTAATGCTAAAGGTATTCTGAGGTAAAAATTTATGCAATTAAGATTCTGAAATCAACAAATAATTTGATTGACAAAATTGGCAAAATTTTCTTGAAATCCTGGGTGAAAAAGAGCATTTGAGGTCCGGCTCAACACATCCGTGACGAAAATTCTCCTCTCCTTTTCCCTAAAAAGAGAGACTCAGGCTTAGCCCTTACCTGAATGGGAAATGAAAAATACTCCTCTCTTCCCTGAAGAGGAGGTGTTTACAAAATGAACTTTCGAAGAGAAATTGAGCTTTCATTAAAGCTCCCTAACATTAGGTTTTTCTTATAGAAAGGGGGCCGATAATAGTGAGGTCTGAAAATTGGGTCATGAAAGGAACGAGTCCATCACACTCTCCCTGAAAAGAGGGTCCTTCATGACGAAAATGGCCTAGTAGAAAATTTGGGGTTGTCACAAGGAAAGCGAGTCTCCGTCGAGCCTCTCCCTTTAAAAGGGTTCCTTGTGTGAAATTGGAAATTGTTTTGCAAATGGTTCACGAAGACGCGAGTCCCTTCAAACTCTCCCTGAAAAGGGGTTAAGTGAACGAATTAGATAGCATGCGAAAAGAACGAGCTCCCTCGAACTCTCCCTAAAAGGGTCTCTCGCAAGAGAAAATGATTGAAATTGGATATTGAGATTGATAGACCCCAAGGTCGAAATTGGAAATTAGAAAATTGATTGTTTGAATGACCCGAAGGTCGAAATTGGATGACCTGACGGTCGAAATTGAGAATTGGTTGACCAAAAGGTCGAAATTGTGTGGCCCGAAGGTTGAAATTGAGAATTGAGTGACCCGAAGGTCAACATTGGAAATTAAACTTGAAAAATTGGAATGGGGTGACCCGGAGGTCAAAATTGGAGAATTGACTGACCCGAGGGTCGAAATTGAAGAATTAGCTGATCTGAAGATTTAAATTGGGAATTGGTGGACAAAGGTCAAATTTGAGAAATTGACTGACCCTGAGGGTCTAAGTGACTTGGATCATCGTAGAAAAACAAATGGCTCGAGTCAAAGCTCGAATGAAATAAAGAGATCACGAGTCGCAACACGGATCAACAAGGAAAATGAAGATCTCGACTCAGTGCTCGAATAAATAAAGAGATCTCGAGTCGGAACCCAAATTAACAAAAGAAAATGAAGAGCTCTAATCAGAGCTCGAATAAGGTAAAGAGATCACGAGTCGGAACTCAGATCAACAAAGGAAAAAAAATAACTTGGAGGAAAATCCGAGTCGAAATTCGGATCTTCAAAGGAAAAATAATTTTGATGAAAACCTAAGTCGGAACTCGGTTTTTCAAAGGAAAATAATGTGAAAGAAAACCCGAGTCGGAACTCGGTTTTTTTAAAGAAAATAATTTGAAAGAAAACTCGAGTCGGAACTCGGTTTTTTCAAAGAAAATATTTTGAAAGAAAACCCTAGTCGGAACTCGGTTTTTCATAGACCGACTTAAAAGTTGGATTTTGAAAATAGTACCAGTTCGAGCACTGAATTAATGGTTTTTTTTTTAATAACAATTAGGAATTGTGATGGGACTGTTTGTTGAAATCCCAATATTGACCAGATTGTTATTAATGCAGTTGAATGCAGATGAATGCAAATTGATGCTCATGAATGCATGAGTATGTAAAATGAGGAATTGGTTTATTCTGCCTGCATACAGAACAAAATTTTAAAAATGCCCCAGTGTAACTGTGAAAGAAAGTTTGATCATTATTTGAAGAAAATAGGAAGATTACAAAGGAAGAATAGATGCTTCAAATATAGAACTTTTTCAAGTGTTGAGCATTAATGGGATCTGGTAATTCCACCCCATCAGCATTGATGAGCCGATATGAGTTGTGGGGTAATGCTTCTTTGACTACATAGGGACCTTCCCAATTTGGCGACCATTTACCGCCAGGATGATGTTTGAGATAAGTTGTGGATCGAAGCACTAAATCATTGACTTTGAATCTTCTTTCGATGACAGACTTTGCATATTGCCTGGCTACTCTCTGGCGATAGGATTGAGCATGCTCTGCTGCTTTTAGCCTTCTCTCATTGAGAAAATCTAGTTGTACCAGTCGCTGCTGCTGGTATTGATCAAGAGGTAGCTCTAGAAGTGATGCAAATTTCAAAGCAGGCTTCTAAACATATAGAGGCAACACTACTTCTGTTCCGTAGACCAATTTTGATGGAGTAACATTTGTCGGAGTGCGAATGGTGGTCCAGTAGGCCCATAGTGCATCGTGGATCTTCTCATGCCAGTCACGACCTGTTTCTACAGTTCGCTCCAAGATACGAATTAAAATCTTGTTGGTAGCTTCTGCCTGACCATTCCCTTAAGGATAGTAGGGAGCAAACAAATGATGATAGATCTTGAACTTTGAGCAGAATGTCTTCATTTTTTCTTTCTTGAAATGACTACCATTATCTCACACGATGTCATGTGGGATGCCGAAACAGCAAAGGATGCTCTTGTGAATAAAAGAGACCAAGTGTCGGCCTTCTACTATGCGTAGGGTGATGGCTTTTACCCACTTGGTAAAATATTCTGTTGCGGCAAGGAAGTATTTGTGACCATTTGAAGCAGAGGGAGTGATGGGACCTACGACGTCGAAGGCCCACATAGAGAACGGCCATAGAGAGACAACAGACTGTAAATATGTTGCTGGAGCATGAATAGAAGGTGCGTGTATCTGACATTGGACACACTTCTTCACAAAATGATAACAGTCTTGCTGCATAGTTTTCCAATAATAACCTTCTCTGATGATCTGCTTGACAAGGGTTTGGTAGCCGACGTGGCCACCACAAATGCCTTCGTGTGCTTCTCGCATGACTTCTTTGACTTTGTCTTTGTCTAAACATCTGGAATACTCTGAACTGAATCCACGTCGATAAAGGACATTGGCCAGAATGAAGTATCGAGTAGACATACGCTGAATTGCTCGCTGCTCTTTCTTTGAGAGTTCTGGGGGAAATTCACTGGTTTCTATGAAAGTTTTGATATACCAAGGCTTCTTCTTTTGTTCAGCCTAGTTTATATGTTCTGTTGGAAGGAAGGCAGGTTGGTCAAGTCTGCCAATTTCAAAAGAGCGACAAGATTCTCCATTTTTGAATGCCATAATAGAGCCTAAACTGGCTAGACTATCGGCCACTTGATTAAAATCTCTCTTGATATGAAAGAGCTGAAATTCTTCAAACTTGCTGACAAGAGCTGAAACGATTTTGTGATAAGGAAATAGCTTTTGATCCTTCACTTGACATTCGGCTCGGACTTGATTGACGACGAGTATTGAGTCACCGTAGGCATGCACTCTCTTGACATTGAAGTCTAGTAGAATCTTTAGACCTTGAATCAGAGCTTCATACTCAGCCATGTTGTGGGTGCATTGAAAATCTAACTTAAGAGAGAGTGAAATCATCTCCTTCTCAGGAGTGATTAATAAGATCCCAATGCCTATTCCAGCCATATTCTTGGAACCGTCGAAAAATAAATTCCAGATTGGATATTGCTGAATATTGCAGATCTACTCATCAGGGAAGTCATCTTCGACTTTCACTTCTTCTGCCAGAGGAAAATCTGCCAATTGATCTGCAATTGCTTGACCTTTAATTGATTGTTGTGAGACATATTCTAAGTCATACTACATCAGTAAGACTTGCCATTTGGCGACTCGTCCGCTGAGAAAATGTTGCTCCAAGATGTATTTGAGAGGATTGAGTTTGGACAAAATTTTGACTTCAGATGCCAGCAGGTAGTGTCTTAGCTTCTAACACATCCATACCAGAGCTAGGCATGTCTTCTCTATTTGAGAGTATTTCTTTTCGTAGTCTTTGATTGGTCGTGGGCGGCCAACTTAATCTGATTGTAGCCGGAATATCCATCCATAAAAGAGAACATGGCGTGTCTGTAGTGCTGTCGATTAGAAGATCAATGCTTGGAAGTGGATAGTTATCCTTCAGAGTTGCTTTATTGAGGTCTCTGAAGTCTATCCAAATCCTCACTTTGCCGCTTTTCTTTGGAACAACGACAATACTGGCTAACCAATCTAGGTAGTCAATAGTTCGGATAAATCCTGCTTTGAGCAAATCCTTGAGTCCTTCTTTGACTTATTGTTCTATTCTGTGATCCATTTTTCTCAGCTTCTGCTTAACTGGCGTGGCATCTGACTTCAAAACGAGGCGGTGTTCGACCAATTTTGGGTCTAAGCCCGACATATCTTCATATGTCCATGCGAACACTTATTCATGTTGCTTGAGAAAATTTGTAAGCCTTTCTTTCTCTTTCAGACTTAGACTTGTACCGATCTTTAAGATCTTGGGATCTTCCTCTGAACCGATATTGATATCTTTAGTTGAATCTTGGACTATAGCTGATGGTTCATCCTGCTTCTGAGCTGAGGCGAACTCTGGTAATTCTTGAAGAGACTGATCAAATTCTACATGATCATCTGACTGCTTTACAACCTTGCCATCTTCTGTGCTCGCTTTGACTCGGTGAATTGCTGCTGACTTCTGGAAAGCCTTTGGATTGAGAATGAGCTTCTTGATTGCTCGGGAAGACATTCTGAAATTTTGGATAGGAAATTGGATTCAGAAAAAAAATCATCCATCATAAGACAAACAATCATTTGAAAAGAATCATGCATAAAATAACATTGAAATTAGGAGATGGAGAGAAAAGAAATGGATGGCATCCAGATAGACAAAGAAACTTGACATTTTATTGATTTGACTTGATAAAAGACATTAAGACATTTATTTTGAAAGGAATAGAAAGGAAATGCAACAACGATTCTCAATGTGCCCCTTTAACAAAAACAGTCTTCTTTTGCTGGCTTTCACCGGAGAATCCTAGCCCTGCTCTGTGGGAACGATGCTTTTGAATCATTGGCTTGATGCGGCCATCTTCATTTTTACCGAGTCCTTTGAAGGGTTGATAACCATGTTTCAGAAGTAAATCAAATCCCTTTCTTGCTTTCATGAACTGTGGGAACAACGGATGATCTTTAATAGTGTTGTAATTGACACGACCTCCGACCTTGAAGAATTGAGGACCTCTCCATCGGGTCATGGCTACGGTGTGCATGGATAATTCTGAGGGTGTCTGGAGTATTTCTCGACTTTCTCCAAGACTGATTTCTTCGCTCTCCCTGATACTGGGAATATCTGCAGTGAATGATGGTCGAGGGATCATGGGTTGCGGGAGTCTTTCTTCTGGGTCTTCTCCTAGTACTGTTGTAATCATTCCACCTTTTGACCATTTTACACATTGATGCAGGGTGAAAGCTATCGCATTCGCATTATAGATCCATGTCCTTTCGAGCAGCAGATTGTAGGTGGGTGGTATATTGACCACATGAAAAAGCACGGAATGCACAGAATAGTTGATGAATACTTCCAGGAATATCTTGCCCTTAGCCGTTTGACCATGGTTGTCAAACCCATAGATGGTGATAAGATCTGGAATGTATTCTTCTTCCTTGATGCCTAGTGCTTTTGCGGTCATTTCAGGACATATATTGAGGTTGCTGCCTCCATCAACTAGCACATGGGGTACTTTCATTCCTCTCAGTCGAACAACGATGTACAAAGCATTATTATGAAAGGAATGAGGCTTCGGAAGGTCCTCATCCGAGAAAGTGATCGGCGCATTGGTCATGGCTAAATTCACTATTTGTGCCATGTCTTCAGGTGTGGTACTAGGTTTAACTTTAATCTTCCTAAGCAAATCATCCAGTATTTGTTGATGCTTGCAGGAACTCTTGGCTAAGTCCAAAATTAAGACATTGGACAGAGCAGTCAAAGGCTTTTGATTTTCCTTTTCCGGCATAGGCTTGATGAACTGATTAAGGAAATTAGGAATTCCTTTTAACTTGGGGGATGACTTTGTGGGTTCTTCAGCTACCTTCATCCTGCCAAATGCCAAGATTATGTCCATCTTCTTGGAAGTTGGAGTTGCTTGGCGTAGCACTGACACCTGATGTTGCATCTGGAGGTCTTGAACAGAACATGGCTTGATGTGCTCGTGAGGTAAAAATGGTTGTTCTGATATCATTGCTATGGTGTGTGCAGGAAAGGGCTGATTGAGAATATCCATTTTCTCTTCTTCTTCTCCTTCTACCAATAAAATTTTGTCAATGAGATTTTGCACAGTGTTCTTGAGAACGAAGCAGTTCTCAGTGTTGTGTCCCACTGTCCTGTGGAACTTGCAAAATTGGTCTTTCCACTTCCCCATAGGCACAAGGGGATCGGCTAGTCTAGGCAACTTGACCATTTCCTTCGTCAGCATGTACTCGAGCATGTCTTTGAGTGATTGGTCTAAAGGAGTGAATTTTCGGTCATAGCTCCATCATTCATGTTTAACTTTTTCACGCAGTTTCGGTCCTTGATCCTGCTGAGAAGGCTTGCTGTATTGAGGAGCAAGCTTTATTTTCTGATCTCCTTTATTGTTAGAATGGCTTGCGCCGTAGCAAAAATCTTTCTTCTGCCCTTTATACTGATTTCGGCTATTGTTGTTGTTGTTGTCAACAGAGAAGGTGAAGTGTGTAAGATCCACGATTCTAATTTTGATGATTATGGTGTAATTATATGGAAATCAATGAATTTTTATGTCGGCAATTTTTGAGGATTTGCTTATTTTGAGAACTGGGTAAATCGCGTAATATTATGTAGATAAAGCAATTTTGGGAAATCTTGAACGGATCAACACCTGAATCCTTTAGGATAAGTTTGGAATAGGGTGGTGGTGATACACCCCGAAATTTAGACCCGAACAACGAGGAAACCTTGTCAGTACATGTGAATTACGAGTATTGACTTAAGTTTGACCTGAATCTTAGAACGCTTAATTTTAACGAACGAGTGGTGATTTCCTTAAGAGGCTTCAACCATTCTACATTAATTAAGGTTATTAAGAGAATGAAATGACTTGTTGGGATTAAATTATTACTTTGTTTCAGTAAAAATGCGTTTTCTTATGACCTATATGTTGGCGGGTTTTGGGTTTTGACCCAGAACACTTAGTGGATCCAAGACCCATGGACGACCCTATCAGTGGACATCCATAGCCATGGTTGACCAGCTGGGTGGCATTTTTGCAAGAAGGTTGCATGGTTTTATAAAAAAGAGAAAAGAAGGCCTCTATTGGCCATGTATCTTTTCAAAAACCTCATGATGGAGCCCAAAGACCATCATGAGGGGCGTCTTTTCAAAAAAGAGAGCATGGGGCTGGCGCCCCATGGCAATTTTGAAACAAAACTAAAAGTTTTAAAATACCCAAAACTAGTTGGGCCTATGGAGCGGCTAGCCTTGGGCAGCCCTTGAAATTTTTCAAAACATTAATGGCTTTTCAAAATGGTATTTTTGTAAGTCTTTCTAAAAAGTTTAGAAAGCTTGACATGCATTGGCTATGGGGGGGTGTGGAGCACCCCATCCCTTCATCTTGGAGGGGTAAATCCTAGCCGTACAACCTAGAGAACATCCTATAAAAACTCTTAGAAAAAAAGGGGCCCCTCTCTCTCTCATGTTGGCCGATTTTTTTCCAAAGGCTCTCTCTCTCTTTCCCTCTCACTTGTTTCCCCTCTCCAACCGTGGGAACCTCTTAACGTGTAGCTGCAACATCACCTTCCTCTTCTTCCACTAGCTAAGGTGAAGATTCACCCTTCTTCTTTACGATTTCGTATGCAAAGGAAGCCGGTGGGGCTTTGCATCTTTGGATGCAAGTCCATACGGTGGATTAGCTCCAAGATTTGTAGTTGCTATCTTGAATCACCATGGATTTTAGTTAATATTTTGTAGCATGCATTTACAATTTTTGCTTTGTTCTTCCTCTCGATTTCATTTCAGTTTTAATCACCTTCTATGCTTGTTGTGGTCTTCCTTCTCAAAAAAAAGAGGTTGTTACATTTTCCTTTCCCGCTATATTCATGGTAGGTTCACAACTATAGCAATTTCTTCGGGTGTGCTGGACCGAGCTGGGCTTGTCCAGCCCACCCCCTTTCCGTTTGGCATGATCTCGGAATGCAGGAACGCCGGTTGGTGCATTTCGGCCATCAACATGCTTTTATTTTCATTTGGATGTTTCTTTTAGTGGTGTTTGGGCTCAATCCAGTCCCCACGCACTGGGACTGGTATTGCAGCAACGACCTGGGCTTGGGTCATGACGTGACCAGCCCTGCTTGAGCGTGGAACCCTGTTTTTTTTTTTTTGCAGCAAGGTAATGCTTGCTTTGTTTTTTTTTATTATTTATTCCTTTATTTTTGACACGTTGGTTCTCGGGTCGGTTCACCTGGTTGGCGCACCAGGGCACTGAGTGTTCCGACCGACCAGGGAGAAACCGGTCGTTCGATGCCATACGCCTTTGGGTTGTCTGCTCGACCGCCCCTTTTGAGTTGTTGCTCATGCTGCTGGGAAGAGCATCCGACTTGGTCCAGTGGACCAGACCACTTGGCCATCCAGTTTTCGCCCTAGCTGGAGCTGGATGCCATGCGGGTAGTCCGCGCGCCCAACATAAGCCCTCGATGAGCTTTCTTCTTTTTTTCCGGAGGTAAGTGTTGTTGTATCATTTTCTTTTTTCTTTGTCTTGGACTGTTGCCGGTCTGAACCATGGGTTCAGACCAGCACTACAATCCATCTTGTTTTGGTTGGGTGCAAGTTTGGGCCCAGCCCGAGTTACCCTCTTGGCTGGGGTTGGGTGCGCACCGTTTGGGTGCTGTGCACCCATGGGTTTCGGTTAGCCTTGGGGGGGGGGAGTGCAGGTCTAAACTGAGATTTCAGACCTAAACGTTTTGGCACCCAGGGTTAGCTGAGGCTCACCCAGGTTGGAACTGTGTGCCAGCTACTAGGTGCTGGGCACCCCGAGTTTCCCTTTTCAGCTGAGCCACTTTGGGCTCAGGTCTGAACTGAGACCCTGCCCTGTCTTAGCAGTCGTTTGGTCCTAAGGACCAGACCAACCCTTGATCAGCCTTAGTGCCTCTTTTCACTAGAATAGACATTGACCCTTATCGGGGTTGGATTTAGCCCCAACCAAAGCCATTGGTCGATCTGGCCCGAACTATGGATCGGACCCGACCATGTCGGTATGCATGGCAGTTAGGCCCGGAAAGGCCAGACCATTGTTCGGGACCGAAACTCTCTTTCCTTGACCGCAAGTGTGTAAACTTCCCGTTGGTATCCTGGCAAACCCGAAATCCAACTATTCTGGCTGTCAAACACTTTTCACTCAAAACCAGCTTGTCTCCATTTCAAGTTGAACCATAGTAGACCCAATGTCGAATTTAGTTAGCCTACACATTTTTCACGCCTCGGTTAAGCTTTGGCATAGTGTACATGCTTTGGGTTGCATCGAGTTTGATATATATATATATATATATATATAAGTGCGAATGTGTATATACTTACGTGTATATATATAAGTATAGGTATGTGGAACCTTGAGTATCTTTGTAACGTGAATGTATGTATGTATATGCACACATGTTGGTTAACAACACTGTAAACACCCCAAATTTTCACCCTCATCCAGTGTCATTACAGATCATTGCATGTCATTGCATGTCATTGCATGTATTCTGCATAGCATTGCATGTAATTGCATAGCATTGCATGTCATTGCATCTCATTTTCGAGATCCAGCACTCCTATTTCAAAACATTCAATCTAGATTTGAATTTTAAAAGCTTTTATTTCAAAATCAGTTTCAAAACCTGGGTTTTTATTCAATACTCTGTCATTTTCCAACCCCAGGACTTTATATTTCAAAATATTTTCTCAGAAAACAATCTGGATTCATTTCAAATTCAAATTTTAATCGATTTCAATTCACAGATGAGACCCATTGAGGTGGTGTCGCTTCTGAATTCCTCTATTCATCAAATTTCTCAAATCTTTGAAAGTTTCAGTCCGATCAGGACTCTGTCTCAGAGTCCTAATCCGGTCAGGAGTCTGGTTTTTAAGTCTGTTTTACTTCCATTTTCAGTCTTTTCGATTATTTTCAAAATTTAGGTCATTTTACATAGTTCAGTTAGTTCAGGATTCTATTTTAGAGTTCGGTTGAGTTAGGAGTCTAACCCTGACTGTGTTTTCTGACTTATTTCATCATTTCTTGATAAAATCTTTTGAAAATTCTTTCATTTGGCTTTTAAAATCTAAAATCTCAGAGTCCAAAGAGTTCAGGACTCTAACCCGGAGTTTCAGTTCGCTTGAGACCCTATTTTCAAAGATCTTGAATTTCAAATATCGATTTTAACCCCTTTTCAAAGCCATTTTCAGTGTTTATTTCAAAATTTCTAAAACTCGATGTGGGCCCACTCAGTTGGCACCATATCCAGAGGAATTCTAATTCAGTTAGAACCCTATGCCATTTCAAAAATCCTAATTTTAAGATTACTTTTGAAAATCCTTTTGAAAACTCCTTCAATTTCAAGTTTTAAAATCATCTTTTTGTAAAAACTCAAGTAGGGCCCACTCGGGGTGGTGCCATATTCGAGTCAGTCAGGGATAAACTAGGGTTAGTTGATGTCTTGGTTAGTGTTAGAGGTTTAGAAGAGTCAAAACCATTTTGAAAAACTCATTTTTAAAAGTTAGTTTTTAAAACTAGTGTTTTTAAAGGTTTTTAAAGGTGTTTTAAAAACCCAATGTGAGAAAATGCCAAGTGGCACCACATTTGGGGATTTTCTAGGTTTAGCTAGGGGATAATTAGGACTTAATTAGGATAATCTAGGCTAGGGTTAGTTAGGTAAACTCACACCAAAATCGCCCCCCTTAGAGAGTCCAAGATTTTCAAAAGTGTTAAAATTTAAACCTAATTTTTTTATTATAAATAGATGCATAAGGGGGGTCGATTTTTCCAACTTGCTTTCCTTTGGATTCTTGGAGCTTCTCTCTCTTCTCCAGCCCTTCCTCCATTGCTGCAACTCCAAGGTATGAATTCCTTTGCCTTTTTCATATTTTATTTAATGATTTTAATGTTTTAAACCTAGATCTAGGCTTAGATACCCCTCCTTATGGAAGA
This sequence comes from Nuphar pumila, assembly GCF_984573655.1. Lineage (NCBI taxonomy): Eukaryota > Viridiplantae > Streptophyta > Magnoliopsida > Nymphaeales > Nymphaeaceae > Nuphar > Nuphar pumila. Next base: position 85,389,894 of record NC_143252.1, on the reverse strand, counting down.
TCAACCATGGTTTCACCTCAAGAACCATCAAGAATCAGCAAGAACAATCCAAGAAGGTGATCTAACCCTGTTTTGGGTGATTTACAGGGATTTAATCCATTAGAATTGATTTTAATATGATTTTTTACATTATTAACCAATAAAATATATGATTTACCCTTTTTAATGGGTTAAATCTATGTTTTAAAGGTGATATCAAATTCCAGCCATTGATTCCCTGTTTTTATTTTATTTTCATGGTTTATTCATGTTTGTTTTACGTTCTATAGCATAGAAGTAAGTTTTATTTACTGTTTTATGGTTTATTTTATTTATTTACATTAGTTAATGCATGGTTTTTCAAGTTTCTTAAATTTCTGTGTGTTTTAGGTTTAGAACAGTAAAGATAATGTTATTTAGGATTAAAGTTATCATTGTTTATTTCTTATTTTTTTATATGTTATGCATGAATGAGTTATTGAGTTACTGTAGAAAAATCAGAGGTTTTGGACCTCGGGAACTCTGTCAAAAAAAATCAGACATCAAATCGGGTTTTTAAAGCTTTAAAATCGTGGTTAAAATCAAGAAAGTAACTTGCTGTGATGATATTTCTCTCATCCTATATCCGATTTTAGATCTGTAAAGTGATATGGATTCACATTGAGTAGATCTGTCTGCTGTGAAATTTTCGGATTTTTTGATCACTGTTTAGTATTTTCCCCCTTTTAGAGAATCTGTTTTTAAATTTAAAACTCGTTAGGGTTTACCAAAACCCTAATCAGACTTGTGTTAGTCATAAATCCCAAACCACAGATCCGATTCATGATCTGTAAAAAGTGAGTATTGTTATTTTTCTGTCTACTATTCACCACTAAAATTTCAGAGATTTTTGTTTAGGATTGCTATTTATGTCTGTATTTTCAATCTGGAATAGCTGTTTTAATCCCTGTTAAGAGTGATATATTTTAGCTCAGATTGCCGAAAGGGTTTCTCCTTAACCGGAGATGATTTTTCTGATATATAATTTGGGAAATCTCTGTTTTTCTTTTTAGTTAGTCTCTGTAAAATTTCATAAATTTCCATGGAGATTTGACCCCTGGTTCAGGTCTTGGATTGAGACTGGTTGGTGAATTAGGTCAAAAATAGCATATTTTAAGGTTTAATGCAATTTTTGGATTAATTTAATGTCAAAAAATTATTTTTATAATTCCAATTCGACATTAGGGTTATAACAAGTGCAGGTACCAATTTTTATGGATTTTGGAATACATTTGATAGCTGAATTAAGCAAATTGCAAAACCGGGTTCCTGAAAGATCCAAAAACACTGCTAAAATCACTGTTTTTGTGATATTGTTGGATTTTCGTGCATAAGCATATATTTTTAGGGTTTAATCATGTTCATAATCATATTAGGATGCTTTAGGTTTAATTTTGTGCTCATTTGATTTCATTTAGTGCATAAAACCTAAGTTTTTACAAAAAAATCTATTTCTAAAAACCCTGATTTCAAGGCCATAGTCTTGCTATCAGGGGCAATTTGGTCATTTGACCTAAATTTCAAAATCCCTAACCTTAATTTTCATGTGTTTAAGTATGTCATATCATATTTTAGCCTAGTTTATTTGCATTTGAATTTCAAAACTTGCATTTTACCAAATATCTTTCTAAAAACCCTAATTTCAAGGCCATAGTCTTGTTATTAGGGGTATTTTGGTCATTTTGACTCCAATTTAGAAATTTCAAATTCCATTTCCATATTTTTTTCATTTTATTTCATATTTTATCAATTTTGATTTAAGGGAATCATGGAAAAGGCTTATATCTAGCAAAATCCAACAATTTCCTGATATTGTTGGATAAATCTAGAAAAGCCAACATATTTTCATTAACAAAGTTTTCTAGTTTTGCAGGTACATTGAAGACTTTATTTTTTCATGTATTTAAATTTCAATAGTGATGTAACTTGTAATTAAACTTTGGAATAAGAATTTACATTTCCTGCTTAGCTTAGGCAGCATTGCATATAGTTTATTTTTTTATAATGTTAATGTGTGATGGATGATGATTCATGCATATTTTTACAAATTCACCATGGTCTACACGAATGGCACATACACTAGCTTTTATGAAGTTTATAAACTTGGTGGAATTCGTATTTATGGCCATAGTCAGAATATGAATGATACCCAGATTTATGATCTTCACATTAGCCACATTGAGCCTACACTCTTAGGCTAACTTCAAAATGCACTGCATTTCTTAAAATACAAAAAAGTATTTCTCAATTCCTCAAATCCATATTCATTCATTTCATGCATTTGCCAATTCCAATTCAAATTCTAAGTCAAGGAAATTGAATTCCTCAAAATCTCCTAAGTCTTATAGCAAAATCGATTTTCCCAAAAGCATTGAATTTCAAAGAATATTTCAAGTATTTCCCAAGTTCCAAATTCAAATTTTCTAAGTTAGAATTTCAATTTCAAAGTTTGAATTCAGAGAAACCAAGTCTCTCAGAATCGATTTTCACCAAATGTCAAGGATTCCTCAAAATCGATTTTTACTTCTCTCAGAAGTACATTTCAAATCCCATTTCACGATTTCTCATGTGATATCATTTCCAAGATTTACATTTTCTAAATATTTCAATCATTCAAAGCAAACATCATGTTTTCATATATGCATTTTCTGAAAATATATAGCACATGCCTGATTCTATGTGCATTTAGAAATTAGAATATGATTTATACAAGTTGAATAGAGTAGAGCATAAGATTGATCCTTGGTTCAATTACCCCTGTTAAAGGTGGCAGGAACGGTTGAACCTCGTACCAACAGGCGAGTCCCATTCTACGAAATTTTCCCGCATTTTAAAACGGAGGCGAGTTATTTTCAAAATCTTTTTCAAAGGTCAGTTTGATTTGCAAAAGTTAAAAAAAATTTGCGATGATAACAAACACTTAAATAATTGTTTCGGTATGTCCGGATGGACATGCGACACTCTTGTGTTCCGTCCAAATATTTCTTATGATAATGTTACACCTTGAGTCAATTAGTGTTAATCTAACGTTCTTCTTGACAAACGGTTTATTTCGGGACCACAGGCGCGGCTTCCCATACCGTGGAAATAGCCAATGTTATTCCCATTAGACAGGATGATTGGTTAAATTCGATTTCAAACTCTTGAATATGAAAATGTAGATGAAAGCAATCATAACACTGAAGTATGTAATATAGTGCAGTTTAATAGCATGTGATGCCTTTGTTGTTTATATTTGTGCAAAAGATAAAAACTTGTGATATTCCTTCACTTTGCACTTATCATATCCTGACACTGTTATTGAGTAGTGCGTACCCTAAGGAGGTACCTAGCTTGAGGCATTGGGAAGTGCATTAGGTGCACTTACCTCATGAGATAAAAAGATAGAAATTGAACACCATAGGGTATGAATGTTGAAATGATTCATTGTGGGCTCAGTTAGAGTCTTCGGGCAGTAGCCCTTGTGTGGAATGGACTCTTGTGTGTTATACCCTAAACAGAAAATGAGATAATATGGTGTTTTGAGTGTTTTCACGAGCAGTGTGCTCCGTTGGCCGTGTGAGGCTGAGCACGTGGATGGGCAGGCCAAGTCCTCGTTTTGCGTACCCCGCGGGGACCACGAGGCAGATTCCTCGTTGTGAGGTATGATTGAACTTGAGCCTTAAGAAAGATAAACCTGCTTTGCCCCATTCACAAAATGGTTCACCTTGGGAGAGGGTGGATGGTACAACCCTGAGTGACTCGTCGTTACTACGACACGTGTTTTGATAGGAACTGTAGCGTTCCTTTGGCCTCCAGTCACTCAGAGTCAAGGAGGTCGAGGTACCTTCTTAGGGACTCACTACTGCAGTAGTACGGATTGCAATCCTTTGCCTATGCGAGTATTTTCTCCTAGCTTTGTGCTGCTCGCATATGGTTGACTCGGTCTGTAGCTTCCCCGGTTACCACACCATAAGTTGAATAACAGACGCCAGGTGCATGTCTCACAGAATGCGAGGTTCCTTCGCGTACCCGAAGGAGTAATTAGAAGAACTTAAAGACTAACCAATCAACTGACATACTGTAGTTGCTACTTTTTGTGTTTTGTAGATGCTACTTCAGTTACTTTACTTGTTTCAGCTGTTACTTGGTTACCTTACTTACACGACACTGGTTACAGTTAGTTACTGCGTGAGTACTTGCTCTGCTATTTCCTTGGGTGTTATTTAGTAGTTGACTAGTACTTATCACTTTACACTTACCACTTGTTAGCTTACTTTCAGTTCCTTGTGAGTTGATTATATATCTGCTTGTGGTTGCTTCTCCACCACCTCGCAAGAGGACTGACCCCGTTTTATGGGGATGTAGGTGACAAAAAGGTATAGTGCGGATGCGATGACACACGGTGGAGGCTCAGGGGACCCACACACTTGACCTGCAGTTCCTGTACCTGGTGGTCTCTTTTTTTGGGGTTTTGGTTATTTATTGGGATGTATTCCCTGTTTTGTACTTTTGTATTTACACTCTGTAAACTCTTTAGACCGTTGGGATGTTTTCCCTTTTTAACTTACAGCTACACTTTTTGTACACACCGTTGGTTACACTATTTTCACTTGTTGCACCCATCTGTGGCGGCCGCCCAGACTTGCGGCTTTGTCGCTTTCCCCACAATTGCTTTCCGTTGATTCTCTACTTAAACCCTTGAACTCTTCAAAAAAAAAATTTACTGAAAATTCCAAGGTTTTCCAAGGTCGGGGTTTGGGGCGTCACAACTTTTGGTATCAAAGCGGAGTTCAAGTGTGCGGTTAGAGCTTCATCGTGCATCATCCATCGCACTGTAAGTATAAGTTAAGTTTCTTTCATTTCTCTATTTCCCGCTTTTTAGATAGTTTGTGTTGTGGTTCTGCTAGTATGTTAGATGTCGACGAACCCGACTTAGGACAAGATTTTGGAGGCTCTCCAAAACCTGACTCGAGGCGAAGAGGCTTTGAGTGGAGCTGTGCGATATTTGGCACGTAATGTGCATATGTTGGCACCTCCATGTGCCAGGTGTTTGGAAGATCACGCGGGGCAGATCTGTCCCCGTGAATTGGCTGAGTGCCCCTACTGTAGTCTTCATGGGCATGTCATAGAGGAATGCCAGACAAAGCAGAGAGATGAACTTTGGACGAGCAATGCGGAAGACATCGAAGATGTATCTTCGGTCTCTGGACCACTGGTTGTGGAAGTGGATAGCCAAGACGGAGAAAGGCGCGGAGCGATCGATTCTCCCCAGTATTCTCCTGAGTCCTACCCCTATGCGGTTTCTTCAGAGTACGTGCCGCCGATTCTGGAGGAAGTCCAGGAGATCTCGGACACGCAGCTGAGTAATGTTGTTTCTCATCCACGTGTTAGGCCGAGGCGCTATGGTAGTCGGAAGGACTACAGGGACTTCTACACTAGCAAGTCATGAGATTGCGATATGTTGTTTCGTTTTGGTTTTGACGTGCGTAAGTTGTTGGTAGCGCTTGTTTAACTCTATCCTGATTAAGGGTACTTCTGTAATGTTGCAACCTCTTATTAATAAAATAGAAAATTTTCCATCCTTGTGTTTTGTTGGTTGCTTACGCATAGACTTTTGCACATTTAGATGGCATGGCGCGCCAGATGTGATGACCTTATGGAGACTCTGAACAACCTTACAGAGGTTGTGGGTCGACAGGCGGAGACCATGAGGAACATGGGCGAGCACCTTCAGCAGGCCGCCTAGGGCCAGGGAACACCTGCCCAGATTCCTGTTACCGCAGTCCCATATAAGCAATTTATGAGCTTGAACCCTCCCTCGTTTGATGGGAAATCGTCGCCAGAAGCAGCCGAAGATTGGATAAGAGAAATAGAGCACATCTTTCGTGTGTTACAAGTTGGTGATGATCGAAAGGTGGATTTTGGGACCTATCGTCTCAGGAAGGACGCAAAAAGGTGGTGGGCGACCACCTGGGACATAAAATTTGATAACCAACCTGTAGAGTGGGACCAGTTCGTGGAAGCATTCTACACCGCATACTTTCCAGCTCACGAGAGGAGCCAGAAAATACAGGAGTTTCTTGACCTCTAGCAGGTTAGTTCTTCTCTCTCTGAATATGTTACACGTTTTCGCAGCCTGGAGAGGTTTTGTCCGAACTTATACACGACAGAGAAGGAGCGAGCTCTTAAATTTGCTCGAGGGTTGAAGCCGGTACTACGAACGAAAGTGTACACCCGTGCACCTATGACGGTCGATGAGGCTTTAGAGACGGCCTCCTTGCTTGAGCTTGACTGGAGCGAATCTCAGAAGACTCCCGCACAGCGTCAGCAACAGCAAAATTATGGCCATGGGAGTTGGCCAAGGAAGAGGCATTTTCAGAAGAACCAGGGTGGAGGGAAGTTTCGTCCTCAGTCGAAGAAGCAGCGCAACAACAACAACAGTAACAGTCGCCAGATCGAGTATCAGAACCGTAGACCCCAGTACCAGCAACGCCAACAGTCGCAGCAGAAGCAGCTTACCGCGGCCAGTTGTCCGAAGTGTACCACAGATCATCTGGGGCAGCCGTGCCCACGGGACACAAGCGGATGTCTATATTGCGAAAAGATGGGTCACTATATCCGGGATTGTAGAAAGAAACAAGTGGACGACCAGTGCAGGAATACGCCAAGCAATTCACAGCCGACGCAACAGCGACAGACTGCTACGCAGCAGCAATCGCCGTACCCACCGAAGCCAGCAAACCAGAAAGTCGTTGCCAGACGAGCATACGCGGCGACGGTTGACCAAGTAACCAAAGCAGAGTTGGTCCAAGGTACGATCTCGGTAGCCGAACATGAAGCATTTACTTTGTTTGATTGTGGAGCTACTCATTCATTTATAGCAGCTAGATTTGCTCGTACCTTGCCTTTGTCAGTCGAGTCTTTGAATTATCCATTGGAGGTTCGCACTCCAACTAGAGAGCAGTCTTTTTGTGATTCGTATATCCCAAACATCGTGGTGTCAGTGGCAGGACAAAACCTATCAACTGACGTTATCTTGTTAGATATGACAAGGTATGACGTGATTTTGGGCATGGATTGGCTTTTCGAGTACCATGCTCAAGTCTTTTGTCGGGAAGGCAAGATCGTTCTTTCTCAGCCTGATCGTCCTGTTCTGGAGATCAAACTCCCTTAATCACTACATGAGAGCCGCATGATTTCTTCTTTCAAGGCTCAGAAGTATCTGCGGAATGGGGGTACTGCTTTCTTAGTCAATATTTCCCCCGTGGAACCTAAGATGGTTCTGATCTACGACTTGGACGTGGTCCGAGAATTTGCTGATGTCTTTCCGGAGGAGCTACCTGGGTTACCACCGAGGCGAGAGATCGAATTTGGTATCGAGTTGATGCCTGGAACGACACCAATTTCCAAGGCACCATACCGTATGGCCCCAGTGGAACTGGAAGAGTTGAAGCGTCAGTTGGAAGAACTTCTCGATCAGAGTTTTATTCGACCTAGTGCTTCACCATGGGGAGCACCAGTGCTGTTTGTACGGAAAAAGGATGGATCCCTAAGGTTGTGCATCGATTATCGGATGCTCAACCAAGCGACAATTAAGAACAAGTACCCGTTGCCCAGGATCGAAGATCTCTTCGATCAGTTGCAGAGAGCGAATGTTTTCTCGAAGATTGATCTCAGATCAGGCTACCATCAGCTTCGTATCCGAGAGGATGACATTGCAAGGACGACTTTCAGGACGCGTTATGGGTTGTATGAGTTCATGGTGATGCCTTTTGGCCTCACAAATGCTCCAGCAGCGTTCATGGATTTGATGAACCGGATCTTTTGTCCATTTGTAGACTCGTTTGTGATAGTATTTATCGATGACATCTTAGTCTATTCGGAAAGTCTGGAGCAGCATCGAGAGCATTTACGAATTGTTTTCAAGTACTCTCCGTGAGCATCAGTTGTTCGCCAAGTTCTCTAAGTGTGAGTTTTGGCTCGAGCGTGTCATGTTTCTTGGCCACGTGATCTCGAAAGAGGGAGTATCAGTCGATCCAGCGAAGGTCGAAGCAGTTCTGGGCTGGAAGCAGCCTCAGAATGTGTTTGAAATTCGTAGTTTCCTTGGATTGGCCGAATATTATCGACGTTTTATCCAAGACTTTTCGAGGATCGCATTACCTTTGACTAAGCTGTTACGTAAGGGTGTTAAATTCGTGTGGAGCAGTGCTTGTGAGGACAACTTTCGGATCCTAAAGATGAAGTTGACGACCTCGCCGGTGTTGGCGTTACCCTCTGGTAGAGGTGGCTTTGTGGTATACACAGACGCCTCTGGCACCAGTTTAGGTTGCGTGCTTATGCAACATGGATGAGTGATTGCCTATGCTTCCAGACAGTTGAAGACTCATGAGCGGAATTATCCGACGCACGATCTAGAATTGGCAGCAGTTGTGTTCGCTTTGAAATCATGGCGACATCACCTGTATGGGGAATCGTTTGAGGTCTTTTCAGACCACAAGAGCCTCAAGTATTTGTTCTCTCAGAAGGAGCTGAATATGAGGCAGCGACGATGGCTTGAGTTTATCAAAGACTACAATTTCACATCGTCTTACCACCCTGGGAAGGCAAACGTCGTGGCGGATGCACATAGCCGCAAATCGAGTAGTGTTCTGGCTAGTCTGGTGTGGAGCCAGAAGCTTATTGAAGACTTTATAGCCTGGAAACCTTTTTCTGTTGGTGGTGGTTCGATCAGGTTGTCTGGTCTAACCATTCGATCCGAGTTTCTGCCAAGGATAGTAGAAGCTCAAAAGCTTGAAGGTCAGTACACCAAGTTCCTAGCCTTGACAAAGCAAACAGATTCTTCTTTTAGAGTGTCTGAAGATGGCAGCATTCGTATGAAAGATCGTCTTTGGGTACCTAGCGACCTTGAGCTGAAGAGAGATATTCTTGACGAAGCTCATATGTCGAAGTACACGATTCATCCGAGAGGAACGAAGATGTTCAAGGACTTACAACGGAAGTATTGGTGGCAAGGTATGAAACGAGAGACAGCGGCTTACGTTGCAAAGTGTTTGACTTGTCAGCAAGTCAAAGCAGAACATCAGTGTCCAGGTGGTACCTTACAGAAGATTGAGATTCCTCAATGGAAATGGGAGGATGTTATGATGGATTTCATGGTAGGTTTACCACTGTCTAAGCGTAAACGCGATGCGATTTGGGTAGTTGTGGACAGACTCACCAAGTCTGCCCACTTCTTGCCGATCAGAATCAACCAGTCGCTTGAGAGCCTAGCCGATTTGTACGTTAGAGAGATCGTTCGGTTGCATGGTGTGCCGAGATCTATCATTTCTAATCGTGATCCCCGATTTACTTCGCGACTGTGGGGTCAGTTGCAATCTGCTCTAGGGACGAGATTGAAGTTTAGTACAACCTTTCATCCTCAGACAGATGGGCAGTCCGAGCGGACGATCCAAACATTGGAAGATATGTTGCGAGCTTGTATGCTTGATTGGAGAGGTGAATGGGATTCACACCTATGTTTGGTAGAGTTTGCGTATAACAACAGTTTCCACGCTAGTATCGGGATGGCCCCGTACGAAGCGTTGTATGGTAGACCTTGTCGATCGCCATCTTTTTGGGACGACATCAGTGATAGAGCAAGAGAAGCGCCGATTGTTCTTCAGCACTACATGCAGCAAGTGCAGAAGATTCGTAAACGATTGAAGGCAGCGCAAGATAGGCAGAAGAGCTACGCCGATAAGAGACATCGCGAATTGTCTTTTGATGTTGGAGACATGGTCTTTGTCAGAGTTTCGCCGACGAAGAGCGTGTTTCGATTTGGAAAGAAAGGGAAGTTGAGTCCGAGGTATGTTGGACCGTTTAAGATCGTGGCAAGGATTGGTGAAGTGGCATATCGTGTCGAGTTGCCCCAACAATATGCCCACATTCATAGTGTTTTCCATGTATCGATGCTCAGGAAGTATAATCCTGACCCATCACATGTCATTCGTTACGAAGATGTGAACGTGCAGGAAGATCTGACATTGACAGAAAGGCCCATAGAGATTGTTGATCGACGAGATCAAGTCTTACGTACCAAGACTATTCTGTTAGTCAAGGTACGGTGGCAACACCATGGCATCGAAGAATGCACATGGGAACCAGAAGAGAGTATGAGGGAGACTTATCCAGAACTTTTTGTAACCTCCTAAGAGAGATTTCGCGGACGAAATCCTTTTTTTAGGAGGGGAGGATGTAAGATCTATGATTCTAATTTTGATGATTATGGTGTAATTATATGGAAATCAATGAATTTTTATGTCTTGGCAATTTTTGAGGATTTGCTTATTTTGAGAACTAGGTAAATCGCGTAATATTATGTAGATAAAGCAATTTTGGGAAATCTAGAATGGATCAACACCTGAATCTTAGAGGATAAGTTTGGAATAGGGTGGTGGTGATACACCCCGAAATTTAGACCCGAACAACGAGGAAACCTTGTCAGTGCATGTGAATTACGAGTATTGACTTAAGTTTGGACCCGAATCTTAGAACGCTTAATTTTAACGAACGAGTGGTGATTTCCTTAAGAGGCTTCGACCATTCTACATTAATTAAGGTTATTAAGAGAATAAAATGACTTGTTGGGATTAAATTATTACTTTGTTTCAGTAAAAATGTGTTTTCTTATGACCTACATTTTGGAGGGTTTTGGGTTTTGACCCAGAACACTTAGTGGATCCAAGACCCATGGGCGACCCTATCAGTGGACATCCATAGCCATGGTTGACCAGCTGGTCAAGGGTGGACCAGCTGGGTGGCATTTTTGAAAGAAGGTTGCATGGTTTTAAAAAAAAGAGAAAAGTGGGCCTCTATTGGCCATGTATCTTTTCAAAAACCTCATGATGGAGCCCAAAGCCCATCATGAGGGGCGTCTTTTCAAAAAAGAAAGTATGGGGCTGGCGCCCCATGGCAATTTTGAAACAAAACTAAAAGTTTTAAAATACCCAAAACCGGTTGGGCCTAAGGAGCGGCTAGCCTTGGCCAACCCTTGAAATTTTTCAAAACATTAATGGCTTTTCAAAATGGTATTTTTGTAAGTCTTTCTAAAAAGTTTAGAAAGCTTGACATGCATTGGCTATGGGGGGGCGTGGAGCACCCCAGCCCTCCATCTTGGAGGGGTAAATCCTTGTCGTCCAACCTAGAGAACATCCTATAAAAACTGTTAGAAAAAAACGGGCCCCTCTCTCTCTCATGTTGGGCGATTTTTTTTTCAAAGTCTCTCTCTCACTCTCTCTTTCCCTCTCACTTGTTTCCCCTCTCCAACCGTGGGAACCTCTTAATGTGTAGCTGCAACATCACCTTCCTCTTCTTCCACTAGCTAAGGTGAAGATTCACCCTTCTTGTTTATGATTTCGTATGAAAAGAAAGTCGGTGGGGCTTTGCATCTTTGCATGCAAGTCCATACGGTGGATTAGCTCCAAGATTTGTAGTTGCTATCTTGAATCACCATGGATTTTAGTTAATATTTTGTAGCATGCATTTACAATCTTTGCTTTGTTCTTCCTCTTGATTTCATTTCAGTTTTAATCACCTTCTATGCTTGTTGTGGTCTTCCTTCTCAAAAAAAAAAGAGGTTGTTACGTTTTCGTTTCCCGCTGTATTCATGGTAGGTTCACAACTATAGCAATTTCTTCGGGTGTGCTGGACCGAGCTGGGCTTGTCCAGCCCACCCCCTTTCCGTTTGGCATGATCTCGGAATGCTGGAACGTCGGTTGGTGCATTTCGGCCAACAACATGCTTTTATGTTCATTTGGATGTTTCTTTTAGTGGTGTTTGGGCTCAATCTAGTCCCCACGCGCTGGGACTAGTATTGCAGCAACGACCTGGGCTTGGGTCACGACGTGACCAGCCCTGCTTGAGCGTGGAACCCTATTTTTTTTTTTTTTGCAGCAAGGTAATGCTTGCTTTGTTTTTTTTTATTATTTATTTCTTTATTTTCGACACATTGGTTCTCGGGTCAGTTCACCCGGTTGGTGCACCACGGCACCGAGTGTTCCGACCGACCAGGGGGAAACCGGTCGTTCGATGCCATACCCCTTTGGGTTGGCTGCTCGACCGCCCCTTTTGAGCTCTTGCTCATGCTGCTGGGAAGAGCATCCGACTTGGTCTAGTGGACCAGACCACTTGGCCATCCAGTTTTCGCCCTAGCTGGAGCTGGACGCCATGCGGGTAGTCCGCGCGCCCAGCATAAGACCTCGATGAGCTTTCTTCTTTTTTTTCGGAGGTAAGTGTTGTTGTATCATTTTCTTTTTTCTTTGTCTTGGACTATTGCCGGTCTGAACCATGGGTTTAGACCAGCACTACAATCCATCTTGTTTTGGTTGGGTCCAAGTTTGGGCCCAGCCCGAGTTACCCTCTTGGCTGGGGTTGGGTGCGCACCGTTTGGGTGTTGTGCACCCATGGGTTTCGGTTAGCCTTGGGGGGGTGCAAGTCTAAACTGAGATTTCAGACCTAAACCTCTTGGCACCCAGGGTTAGCTGAGGCTCACCCAGGTTGGAACTGTGTGCCAGCTACTAGGTGCTGGGCACCCCGAGTTTCCCTTTTCAGCTGAGCCACTTTGGGCTCAGGTCTGAACTGAGACCCTGCCCTGTCTTAGCAGTCGTTTGGTCCTAAGGACCAGACCTCCCCTTGATCAGCCTTAGTGCCTCTTTTCACTAGAATAGACATTGACCCTTATCGGGGTTGGATTTAGCCCCAACCAAAGCCATTGGTCGATCTGGCCCGAACTATGGATCGGACCCGATCATGTCGGTATGCATGGCAGTTAGGCCCGGAAAGGCCAGACCATTGTTTGGGACCCAAACTCTTTTTCCTTGACCGCAAGTGTGTAAACTTCCCGTTGGTACCCTGGCAAACCCGAAATCCAACTATTCTGGCTGTCAAACACTTTTCACTCAAAACCATCTTGTCTCCATTTCAAGTTGAACCATAGTAGACCCAATGTCGGATTTAGTTAGCCTACACCTTTTTCACACCTCAGTTAAGCTTTGGCATAGTGTACATGCTTTGGGTTGCATCGAATTCGATATATATATATATATATATATATATATATATATATATATATATATATATATATATATATATATATATATATATATATATATATATATATAAGTGCGAATGTGTATATACTTACGTGTATATAAGTATAGGTATGTGGAACCTTGAGTATCTTTGTAACGTGAATGTATGTATGTATATGCACACATGTTGGTTAACAACACTTAAATAATTGTTTCGGTATGTTCGGATGGACATGCGACACTCTTGTGTTCCGTCCAAATATTTCTTATGATAATGTTACACCTTGAGTCATTTAGTGTTAATCTAACGTTCTTCTTGACAAACGGTTTATTTCGGGACCGCAGGCGCGACTTCCCATACCGTGAAAATAGGCAATGTTATTCCTATTAGACAGGATGATTGGTTAAATTCGATTTCAAACTGTTGAATATGAAAATGTAGATGAATGCAATCATAACACTAAAGTATGTAATATAGTGCAGTTTAATAGCATGTGATGCCTCTGTTGTTTATATTTGTGCAAAAGATAAAAACTTGTGATATTCCTTCACTTTGCACTTAGCACATCCTGACACTGTTATTGAGTAGTGCGTACCCTAAAGAGGTACCTAGCTTGAGGCATTGGGAAGTGCTTTAGGTGCACTTACCTCATGAGATAAAAAGATAAAAATTGAACACCATAGGGTATGAATGTTGAAATGATTCATTGTGGGCTCAGTTAGAGTCTTTGGGCAGTAGCCCTTGTGTGGAATGGACTCTTGTGTGTTATACCCTAAACAGAAAATGAGATAATATGGTGTTTTGACTGTTTTCAGGAGCAGTGTGCTCCGTTGGTCGTGTGAGGCTGAGCACGTGGATGGGCAGGTCAAGTCCTCGTTTTGCATACCCCGCGGGGACCACGAGGCAGATTCCTTGCTGTGAGGTATGATTGAACTTGAGCTTTAAGAAAGATAAATCTGCTTCGCCTCATTCACAAAATGGTTCACCTTGGGAGAGGGTGGATGGTACAACCCTGAGTGACTCGTTGTTACTACGACACGTGTTTTGATAGGAACTGTAGTGTTCCTTTGGCCTCCAGTCACTCAAAGTCAGGGAGGTCGAGGTACCTTCTTAGGGCCTCACTACTGCAGTAGTGATATATATATATATATATATATATATATATATATATATATATATATATATATATATAAGTGTGAATGTGTATATACTTACGTGTATATAAGTATAGGTATGTGGAACCTTGAGTATATTTGTAACGTGAATTTATGTATGTATATGCACACATGTTGGTTAACAACACTTAAATAATTGTTTCGGTATGTCCGGATGGACATGCGACGCTCTTGTGTTCCGTCCAAATATTTCTTATGATAATGTTACACCTTGAGTCATTTAGTGTTAATCTAACGTTCTTCTTGACAAACGGTTTATTTTGGGACCGCAGGCGCGGCTTCCCATACCGTGAAAATAGGCAATGTTATTCCTATTAGACAGGATGATTGGTTAAATTCGATTTCAAACTCTTGAATATGAAAATGTAGATGAATGCAATCATAACACTGAAGTATGTAATATAGTGCAGTTTAATAGCATGTGATGACTCTGTTGTTTATATTTGTGCAAAAGATAAAAACTTGTGATATTTCTTCACTTTGCACTTAGCACATCCTGACACTGTTATTGAGTAGTGCGTACCCTAAGGAGGTACCTAGCTTGAGGCATTGGGAAGTGCTTTAGGTGCACTTACCTCATGAGATAAAAAGATAGAAATTGAACACCATAGGGTATGAATGTTGAAATGATTCATTGTGGGCTCAGTTAGAGTCTTCGGGCAGTAGCCCTTGTGTGGAATGGACTCTTGTGTGTTATACCTTAAACAGAAAATGAGATAATATGGTGTTTTGACTGTTTTCAGGAGCAGTGTGCTCCGTTGGTCGTGTGAGGCTGAGCACGTGGATGGGCAGGCCAAGTCCTCGTTTTGCATACCCCGCGGGGACCACGAGGCAGATTCCTTGCTGTGAGGTATGATTGAACTTGAGCCTTAAGAAAGATAAATCTGCTTCGCCCCATTCACAAAATGGTTCACCTTGGGAGAGGGTGGATGGTACAACCCTGAGTGACTCGTCGTTACTACGACTCGTGTTTTGATAGGAACTGTAGCGTTCCTTTGGCCTCCAGTCACTCAGAGTCAGGGAGGTCGAGGCACCTTCTTAGGGCCTCACTACTGCAGTAGTACGGATTGCAATCCTTTGCCTATGCGAGTGTTTTCTCCTAGCTGTGTGCTGCTCGCATATGGTTGACTCGATCTGTAGCTTCCCCGGTTACCACACCATAAGTTGAATAACAGACGCCGGGTGCATGTCTCACAGAATGCGAGGTTCCTTCGCGTACCCGAAGGAGCAATTAGAAGAACTTAAAGACTAACCAATCAGCTGACATACTGTAGTTGCTACTTTTTGTGTTTTGTAGATGCTACTTCAGTTACTTTACTTGTTTCAGTTGTTACTTGGTTACCTTACTTACACGGCACTTGTAACAGTTAGTTACTGCGTGAATACTTGCTCTATTGTTTCCTTGGGTGTTATTTAGTAGTTGACTAGTACTTGTCACTTTACACTTACCACTTGTTAGCTTACTTTCAGTTCCTTTTGAGTTGATTATATATCTGTTTGTAGTTGCTTCTTCACCACCTCGCAAGAGGACTGACCCTGTTTTATGGGGATGTAGGTGACGAACAGGTATAGTGCAGATGCGATGACACACGGTGGAGGCTCGGGGGACCTACACACTTGACCTGCAGTTCCTGTACCTGGTGGTCTCTTTTTTTGGGGTTTTGGTTATTTATTGGGATGTATTCCCTGTTTTGTACTTTTGTATTTACACTCTGTAAACTCTTTAGACCGTTGGGATGTTTTCCCTTTTTAACTTACAACTACACTTTTTGTACACACCGTTGGTTACACTGTTTTCACTTGTTGCACCCATCTGTGGCGATCGCCCAGACTTGCGGCTTTGTCGCTTTCCCCACAATTGCTTTTCGCTGATTCTCTACTTTAACCTTTGAACTCTTCAAAAAAAAAAATTTACTGAAAATTCCAAGGTTTTCCAAGGTCGGGGTTTGGGGCGTCACAAAGTGAGCTGTCTTGTTCTGTTCACCTTGAGGGTTATTCTTGGAAAAAGTGAAGCCTTCATAGACTCCATTCTCTATGCTCAGCTCGATCTATTCTGCTCGCTCAGTTAATTCAATGAAGGTCCTGGATGGTGCGGTGGAGATCAATCCTCTCAGAGGTTGCAAAAAATTGTTGAGGATTAGTGATAAAGCTTGTATTTCTGATATGGGATCCCTCATTTTATTGCAGGCTGACCTCCATCTATGAATGAAATCTTGTGCTTTTTCATTCTCATTCTGCCTCAGATTGCAGAGATGACTTAATGTCGGGAGCGCCTCCGTGTTGAATAGGAAGCGTTCAATGAAGAAATTTACAACTTTATCGAACTCCTTGAGCTCGATGGGGTTGATATGCTCAGCATACCATTTAGCTGCAACTCCTTCCAAGCTGCGGGGAATACACAGAAATAGTGCTCTGTTGTCTCTCTTGAACCTTGAGCACTCAACAAAGAACGTGGCGAGATGGGCTTTCGGGTTGCCAAAACCATCAAACTTGATGAATTTTTGGGGAAGGTTTTTGAGATCATCATTCCTTTCGAGGCCATCATAGAAGTCCTCGCTGATGAAGACTTTCTTGCCCTTGTCGCGGGCTTGCAGATCTTTAACAACTCTGGCCATTTCTCTGAATTGTGACTGCAAGGGTTCTTCTGTGGCTTGACTCTTTGGTTTGCGATTTCTCTTTTGTTCTCGACCACATTTCTGAACTGTCGGAGGCACCTCATATTCTTCCTCAGTGTCTTCCGCTGATTCTGATTCATCTGAAATTTCTTCTGGCTGAACCTGCTTCTTGGAAGTCTTCTTATTCTTGTGCCCGTGGAACTTCTCTCTGAATGGATTCTTCTCTGCACTGGTCCCAGCCTGTTCACTCATCATTTTGTTCATCATCTTTTTGAACCTGGCATACATTTGCGGGTCTATGCCATCATCCTTTTGTTGCTGATCTTGATTCTCTGGAGGATCCATTTCTCCTCCTGAGGCTGAGTGTTGTGGTGATGCGGTTCTTCTTCCTGACCTTGTTTGAACCATCAAATGCTGCGGATGCTCTCTGCAGAGCAAAGACCTGATTAGATTCTGAAGGAATTGGCTTTTGGAAGAAATATTTATTGGAAATATGGTAGACAATTTGAAAAAGATATCCCATTACTAGGGACTGAGTCATCGCAGAAATCCAGACAATTGTGTTGTCATCTTTTGCAAACGAAATAAACAACGGAAAATGTGCCTTATTACCTAGGCGAGGTTGTCAAACCATAATAGAAAGATGAAAAATTTTATTGAAATGAGAAAATTTCGAACTTTTATTAATCTTGACAAAGAGGTGGAGGACAAACAATTTGCCACCATTCACGATAGTCGACAGACACTCTAGGACCAGGAAATATTTTAAGAGAAACAAAGGAATCCAAGCTGTAGCGAGCGGAATGATATGCCCCGGACCATTGTGCGGAAGTGAGATCAAATCCTGTCATAGCTATTGATAACAATCGAGCTTCGACGTACTGCTGCCTCTGGGAGAACTGGTGAACACATCGCTCCGGTTGGTAGTAAGTGCAGAAGAACGGTCCCAACAATTTGAACTGCTTGCCATAAGCATATGTATATCTGGGAGGGGACAATTGTCGATCAAAGTAATCCCAGACTACGTCATCTTCTCGAATGCTGTCAATCATGGACCAGTACTATGCCACTGGAAGAAGTTCTTGACCATTGTATCTGAAAGAGCTCACTCGGGCTAGAACGTGTTGGAAGAACAAAAATTGAAGGGCGTAGATGCATCCTTCAACTAAGATGGATTCTCCAAGTGAGAAATGAGTTAAACCCTGATATAGGAAAGCGAGCGTTGCCATGGCTATGGAGAGTCGGTTGGTCTGTCGACTTCCTCATCTTTTCATAAGCTGAATTATTCTGATATCCATGTAGTTTTGTCTGTCTGGGAAGAGGGCTAGTCCTACATTGCATAGAACCATTGCGTTTTGAATCCTTTCTCTACCTGTCCTTGATAGCAAGCTGACTTCGATGAAGGTCCCGTACTGGCGGTACAACTCGAGCAGGTTGACATATTCATTTCCGTCTAACTGGATCAGGGCCCAGGATCGGCGGTCTGTCATGCGAGCTAAGGAGTCTCGAGGGTCCAAACCCTTGACATTGATCAGGAATTGATGCTCTAATGGGTCTTCTGGTTGACCGGTTGGTTCTGGTAATCCCATAATTTCTGAAAATTCATCCATTAAAAGGGTCATCTCTCCCCACGGGAACCAAAAGGTACACGTTCGTGGATTCCATCGCTCCGTCATTGCGTGGATCAGGTTGCCATTGATGGTCTGGTTTCCGACTGCTGATTCCAATTCTAATCCGCACTCGCTCAAATGGTCCGGGAATATTCGAGAAAAGCTTTTGAGCCAGGAATAGTACCACCGGGGAATGAAAGTTCCGGTGCTAAAGGCTCGATGTTCAAGACAACCTTGTCGCACCTCATAGGAGATGTGACCTTCAGGAAAGATAGGATCGATTTGACTGGATGCCATCAGACTGAAAACAGAGAAAGACTTAGAATCAGACTTAGGAAAATTATGGAAATTTTGAAAATTTTGCAGGCAAGATTTACAATGCAGCTGGAAATTCGAGATCCAATGGAATAGGAGAATGGAAAAACACTTGGAGTTTTCAAAGAAATAGGATATTTTGAAAAGTCATCTCGGGTTTAAGAAAATATCTCGTGGAAAATATGGATATTTTGAAAAAGGCCAAATAAGTTGGAAAAAATTAAGAAGCATGAAGAATTGAGGAAATAAGATACATACAATCACATCTTGCACAAACATTCATGCGCATACAGCACCCTTGAAGGCTGACTCTAAATGCATCATTTTGAAAAACAATTGTAGGACCCTAATCCTAACTCTAGGTTCAGATCATCTTTGTCCAATCCAGTTATGCTGATATACCTGAATCGAAATCCGAGGTACGTGGCATATAATTTCAACTCTGGTTCTAAGGTAAGGTTTTCAAACATCCTTGAGCGCCTACCGATATACTTCGGACTGTGGCCCGCGGTACGTGGTTGGGGGGCGTTAACCCAAATAAGTAGCCCAGTTGTGAGGCTCTGTCCCGAACTAGGGTTCTGGAAGAGAGCCCAGCAACGTGAAGACCGGCTAATGATAGGTAATGGAGGTTTTGAAAAAATGATCACATGCAAGAAATAGATGGCTCTAAAACTTAAAGAGATAGACTTTTGAAAATCTTTGAAGAAGCATACATTGTTTGCATTCAGATCCTAAATTGAGGAGAGTTATATTTAGACCTAAGTCTATGTGAACATGAAAATATCTCCTCAATCTGGTCCTACCAAACAATGCCTAGTCTATATGCAGTCAATGTCAGCTAGGTCAAAATTTAGGCTTCTAGGTTCGCATGATATCAAAAGTAAAAGAGCTGACATTTTGTAAACAGAGTTTCGATAATTAAATTAAGTCAAGCACAATTTTGACCAGACAAGGATAGGTCCCATCACGGTCGCCAAACTTGTTATCGTCGCAAAATTTTTCCCGTCTTCCCTTCCCTTGCGGAAGAGAGAGGAAAATGCTTTTGCGAGTCAAACTTGACCAGATTTTGGAATTTTTTTTTTGAAATACTCGCCTCCGTTTTTTAAAATAGTGGGAAAATCCAGGGGATGGGGCTCGACCTGTTGGTACGAGGTTCGACCGTTCCTGCCGCCTTTAACAGGGGTAATCAAACCAAGGAGTGAAATTGTGCTTGACTTAGTAAAATTATCGAAACTGTGTTCTATCGTAAATGCACAGAGAATTCAGGCATGTGCTATGAAATTTTTGTAAAATGCAAGTTAAAAAATATGATGTATGCTTAGAAAACATTTGGAGTTGAAAAGCATTTCTCAGGAAAAAGATGGAAATCAATCTCTCATGAAACTCAGATGAAAGTATTTGGAAATCACCAGAAAGTTTATGATGTTTTGGAAAAATCAGGAATGGATGAAAGTCCTAGGAAAATGGAGAAGGTTCTTGAGAAAAGATGAATATTTGAAAAAGAAAATATTTATCAGGAAAACTCGAACTTTGAGAATTTTCTTAGGAAAATGATGTAATTCATAGGAAAACTCTTTGGAGATGGAAAATCAAAACTTAGGAAATTGAAATCCTGAGAATATTGTCTTTGAAATATCTGAAAATTGACTTTGATTTTTTTTGAGAAAGATGAGAAATTCCTTTTGAAAATGAATCTTAAGAAAATAACATTTTCAGGGAAAATCACGGGAAAACTTGACTTGACAAATCCAACTTCGAAAATCTTCACAGTTTCTTGAGGAATCAATTTCCATGGAGTGAAAATTTCTTGAGAAAATCATGAGAAAAGTAGATGATGCCATGATGCAGATAATTTGAATGAATGAATGCACTTTGAAAAAAAATTCTGAGAATTTTTTTGGAAAAATGTGTATTAAGTCAAAATAAATCCTTCACATATTCTGACTATGGCCATGAACATGTTCAGAGTTTAATTGAGTTAATTCACAATATTTTGCAAAATTGAAAATATGATGTGCATTTTTAAGCTAGCTTAAGAGTGTAGGCTCAATGTGACTGGTAGAAAGACGATGAATCTAGGTCTCATCCATATTTTGACTAGAGCCGTAAATATGAACTCCACCGAGTTCATCAACTCTCTAAGAGTTGGTGCACGTGCCATTCGTGTACATCTATGGTGATTTTGCAAAATGAGATATATGAATCATAGAATCAGGATATTGTAGGAATCAAACTACAAGAGATGCATCCTAATCTAAGCAGTAAAAGTAAATATTATTCCAAGTTTGATTATTACATCTCTTATATAAATCAAAATAAATGAAATAAAAAAAAATACATAGTGTAAAAGAATCAGCATCCTCCAAATTTTCCTACAAAATGAGAATTAGTACAAGGAATGGATATACAAGATACCCAAGGAAATAGGTATATATATAACATGTACAACAAAATATATAGGTATATATATCCAAATGCTCAAATTTGTGCTAAGTGATATATGCTAATGGAGATATATTAAAAAAAAAAAATATCTACATAAATACTCATATGTGAAAGAAAGTGTACATGGATGGGTTCATATGTATATATATAAGTATATATATATATATATATGTAGATACATGTATATATATATATATTTATACATGGATATATATGTATATAGATAGATATGTATACATATGATGAGAAAATACATATAGTAATTGAAATTTTATATGTAATGCATAAATCAGAAAATACAGGACATATACAATTTCTGTACATGACTTTGCGAAGTCCTAATTCTCAAATTATAAACAGTTTTGTAGTAAAATTTGGTATGAAGCTTCCTTGTATATCAATAACAAAGCATACCAAAGATGGTCCAGAGATCATGAATGAATATTGACATATTCACCCATGAATATAGCCGATTATCAAGACTGGGTATCTGCAGATGTTACTGTAAGTGATAGCTGTGTCAATAGGTGAACTATGACTAAAGTATACAAGTGAAGGGCAGTTGTAGATGAGTCTCTTAGTGCCATGTTGTAATATGAATACGTAGGATAGGGATGATATGAATGTTTGGCCTACAGGGACAACTTATGTAATATCTGAAATGAGTAATGGAGTTTACATATGCTTCCCAATAACATAGGTGTGAACCAATCAAGACATCTAAATCACTATAAACAACTGGTTTACCAGGAAATGAAGTTTCAACCTACCAATATGCAAATTCTAAGATAATTTCCAGCTAAAAAAAAAAAAAACTATCAATATATCGAAACCAATGAGAAGCTACCGTTATCATCTGCTATCTTTAAACACACCTGAGACACTTTTGAGCAACTAAAAGTCTTCCAAAATTATATTTGAGGAACAATACAACCAACATCAGTCAAAATAAAACTAGAGGGACATCAATCCAATTGATTAAACACACCATTCAAGTAGCTTTTAGCAACATTCTGCTGATAAAACACACAAAATTATTTCTTTATTATAAGCTATTCTCTAAAGAAAAAACAATAAAACAGTCACTGTCGTGACCTACAGCCAATGAAAATACAAGTAGTCTTAAAAACATGGTTTATTACAGAAGGTTTAAGGGGAAATGAGGTGCAGGAACAAGAGGCGTGTTGTGTTAACATTTTGAACATGGTGAGAAATATAACATCATGATGTGTAGAAAATTAATAAGATACAGAATCAAACAGGAAGAAATGAAGTTCAAACATTTTGAAAACAAAGATATTATATCATTATCATGAATACCATCACCTAAAGAGATTGGATTTCTGCAATGAATAAGATATATCAGAGTATCGAGTAGCAAAAAACCAGAAAGTAGAGCTCTTGTATCTTCAAAAATATACCTTGTAGATCCCTGGCTCCAAACGACCTGTAGGCTGTAGAAGAAGGGCGATTCTGCAGCTGCTGGGCTGAAGAAGAGGTGAAAACGCTGGCTGGAGTTTCCTGCTGGTGGGCTTAAGAAGAGGTGAAAATGCTGGTTGGAGTTTCCTGCTGGTGGGCTGAAGAAGATGCAGAGCCTGCTGAGATGCCTTGCGGCTGGGCTGAAGGTGGATGGGGAAATGCTTCTTCACGCTGTTGAGAAGAAGGTCCCTGCGAAAACCAAAAAGACAAGAAAAATCAAATCCCCCCCTCCTTTTGCTGGATGTCCTGCGGTAACACCAAAGGGGTGAAAATCAATCGGTCCCCTTCCTCTTCTCTTCAGCTGAAAGGAAAATCCCAAAGCCTGGTAACTCCCTTGCGATAAGAATGAAAGACCCCCTTTCAATCGGCCAGGCTTCTCCCGAGGAAAAGCTCTGCAATCAGAATGAAAGAAGAAACTTAATCCACTCCCCCCCTTTCGTGAATCAATCGCCTTCCTCTTTTAAAGACCTTCAGCCCCTTTTAAAAAAAAACGCAGTTTTCTTTCTTTTTTGAGTTTCCGTTATGGTTTTTTTTTTTGAAAATTTTGAAAACGTAAATTTTAATAGGTTTTGAAGATCCGCCATTCTCAAAAGGGGCGCATCCTATGTTTTTCAAAATTTCATTTCATTTACCTAAGTTTTAGGTAAAATGAAGTTTATATATATATATATATATATTAGGGAAGTTCGGCTGGGCCATTTAAGGCTGCTTCCCTTTTTTTTTAAAAAAAAATCTTATGCAAGCAAATCAATAAAAAGAAATAAAAGAATGAATAGTGAAATAAATGAGAGACTTTTATGGAAATGCCACCTCAACCCACTTTTAAAATCCTTTTGAAAAATAAAGTTTTATTTTGTTTTGGCAAATCTTTTATTTTCAATTGGGGTGCCACATGTGTGTGGGCCCACTAACTAAAAAAATAAATAAATAAATAACATTAAGAAATTAAAAAGAAGAATTTGCAAATTGGTGCGATCTCCGGGTGGGTCATGCTTGAAAATAAGAAACTTACCTGGGAATCTGAGTATGATGCTAGTTCAAAGGCAGGTCCCGCTCCATTTATTTGATAATAAAAACAGAAGAAATAACTTCTTTTTTTTTTTGGAATTTCAGGGCAAAAATATGGATAAAGAAAATATAGTAATTTTGTAAAGAGATTTAAAATCTTTTTGCAAAAAGTTTTGAGATAAAATCTTTAAAATCAATATCTAAATATCCAGATTATTTTCCTGAGAAAAGCTTTTGTAATTAAAAAGTCTTGGGGGTGAAATGGGAAAGATTGGCGATTTTGAAGACCCAGGGTTTTGAAATCAATTTTGAAAAGAGTTAAAACTTGAATCTGGATTGAAAATTTTTGAAATCGAGAGTTCTTGGACCTCGAAATGACATGATATGAAATGTTCATGCAATGCTATGCAAAGACATGTTCTATGAAATGTTATTCTGAATCTAGAATTGGAAATTCTAACTTCTTGTCAAGAATAGGATTTTGAAAATTTGCAGTTTGAAGATGTCTCTGAATCTAAATATAGAAATTTTGAGGCTCAAGAATAAAATTTTAGACTTTCTGCAAGGTTCAATCTCAGAAAATGACCATTTTGCCCTTCATTGATTCTGAAGAACTGAATTGTGCCGATTGAGGGAGATGTCAGGCAGGTGAGTTAAAATTTGGGGTGTTTACATCGATATCATCACCTTTGCTCTGACCCTGCCCTCTAAGTGACTTGGGGGAGTCCATTGCTTCAATTTCGCTGTCACTGTGCTAAGGAGAAGTCTCTTTTCCGGCTCTTGTCTGAACCATCTTCTCAATGCCAATGATTTCTGCGGAATAAAGGAATGGTTAGAGCGCGGAAGAATTTTTTTGAAAACACGACCTTTTGAGAAAAAGACAAGGAAAGAGGAATTGATAGACAATTAAACAGGTTATCCCATTACTAGGGACCGGGTCATCACAAATTTTGTGATAATTGTGTCACCATTTTGTGATAACGGAAAAATATGCCTTGTTACCTAGGCGAGGTCGTCTACCATCATAAGAGATAATTTGAAGAAGAATATAAGGAAAAGTCTCATCACCAGGGATGAGGTCGTCACGGGAATCGTGGCCACATAAAAAAAATGAAAGAATAAAATTTTGGTCACAAAGAGCTTTTTAACAGAACACAAAGTTGCATTTTTATTGATGACAAAAATTTAAATACAAAGAGAAGGTGGGCAAACAGTTTGCCACCATTCTCGATATTCCGAAGATACATTAGGACCAGGAAATACAGACAAAGGAATGAAAGAGTCTCAAGTGTATTTGGTTACATGATATGCCCCAGACCACTGATCCGATTGTAGATCAAACTCTGGCATGTGGCTCGTCATGAAGCGAGTGTTGACACGAACCTGCCGCTGCGAGAACTGTCTGAGACACCTCTCTGGCTGATAGTCGACATAGAAGAAAGGGCCAAGCAATCTGTAACGCTTGCTACGAGCATAAGTGTAGCGAGGAGCTGACTCTTGCCTGTTGAAGTAATCCCAAAGGATCTCTTCCTGATGCAGACTCTCGATCAAAGTTCGATACTGAATGACAAACTTCGGCTTCTTGCTGCTGAATCTGAAGGAACTGACCTTCGATGGAATATGTCGCAGGAACCAAGACTGCAATATGTGCACCCTTCTACCAAAATGGTCTCTCCAAGGGCGAAACGAGCTAAGCCTCGGTAGAGAAAGGCTAGAGCTTCCATAGACACTGAAAGCTGGCGGGTCTGCTTGCTTCCCCATCTTCGAAAGAGTTGAGCGACTCTGACATCGATGAAATTCTGACCGTCTTGAAAGAATGCTAATCCCACTATTCATAGGATCATGGCATGCTGGATTCTTTCTTTCGCTGCTCGAGACAAGGTGTCAACTTCCTCGTAGGCTCCATACTTGCGGTAGAGTCCAAACTGATTGATGAACTGACTTCCGTTGATCTCAGTGAGAGGCCAAGATCTGCTCCCTGTAGCCCTGGCTAACGCTGCTCGAACATCTATCCCCTTGATATTGATCAAGAATTGCTCATCGACCGGATCATCTGGCTGACTAGCTGGCTCTGGCAGTCCCATGATGTCACTGAATTCATCCATTAGTAAAGTCATCTCTTCCCATGGAAACCAAAATGTGCAGGTACGTGGATTCCACCGTTCTGTCATAGCCTGAATAAGACTGTCGTTGATGGTTCACTTGCCCACTGTTGATGCCATCTCCAATCCACAATCATCCAAGTGGTCCGGGAACATACGCGAGAAGGTGGTGAACCAAAAATAATACCACCAGGGGAAGAAAGGATGAGATTGGATGTCCCGATAATCCGGGGATCCATCCCTCATTTGATAGAAGACATGATCTCTGGGAAAGACAGTATTGAGGGAATTGGATGCAATTGGAATGATACTGAGACAAAGAGAAAGAGAATTAGATAGAATGCAGGACTTACGGATAGACTCTTGATGAAAGAAAAGGATAGACACATCTCCTGAAAATTTTGAAAGATCGAGGATTTTTAGAAAAGGGATTTCCAGGGTTTTTAAAGAAAAGTTTGACACAAAAGAGAAAAAGAATGTAGGAAAAGGAAAAATATACACCTGGGGTTTTTGAAAATAAAGGGAAAATTTTGAATAATATACCCAGGGCTTTGAAGAGGTTTGATATATATAGGAGGATATAAGGAAACATCGCACAATCAGAGATGCACAAACAAGGATGCACACACAGCACTCCCTAAAGGCTGACTCTAAATGCAATATTTTGAAATGGCTTGTAGGACCTTACTCCTAACTTTATGGTTCAGATCATCTGATTCCAGTCAAGGTATGCCAATATACTCAAGCTGAAGCTCGAAGTATGTGGCATAGAAATAATTCTTCAGTTTTAAGGTAATGGCTTCCCAACATCCTTGAGCGCCTACCGATATACCTCGGACTATGGCCCTTAGGTACGTGGTAGGGGGGCGCGAACCCAAATAAGTGATCCAGTTGTGAGGCTCTCTCCCGAACTATGTTTCAGTGAGACAGTCCAGCAACGTGAAGACCGGGACAATATAGGTAGGGATGTTTTTTAGAACATGTTCAACATGCAATAAAACCAGAAAGCTCTAATGCAAGTCCTAAAAGAGATAGAATTTAAATAAAGAGAAACATACACTTGCATACATTGTTTGTATTCAATCCCTAGATTCGAGGAGAGTTGTATTTCAGACCTAAGTCTAATGTGAACATGAAATAATCTCCTCAATATGGTCCTACCAAACCATACTTAGATACTATATGCAATATGTCAGCTAGGATAGAGTCTAAGCTCCTAAGGTTTGCATGAAAATGAAGCTGACATTTGTAGAATAAAGACTTAGACAATATCAAAGCAAAGCAAAGGCATAGATTCAACCGGACGAAGACGGGTCCCATCACGGTCGACAAAACTGTGATCATCGCAATTTTTTCTCTCTTGTATTTTTCTCTCTTTTCCTTTTCTAACCTCTATTTTCCTTCTTTTTGAAGGGAGAAAAATAAAAGACCGAAAAGAAGAGAGAAGAGAAAAAAAGAGAGAGAAAAAGTCTTTTGCGGGGTCTCACTTGACCTTGATTTGAAAATATTTAGAAAATTACTCGCCTCCGTTTTGAAAATATTGCGAGAAAATTGGGAGACGAGGCTCGCTCGTCGGTACGAGGTTTGACCGTTCCTGGCGCCTTTATCAGGGGTAATCGAACCAAGGATCAAATTTATGCCTTTGGCTTTGCCTTAACATTATCTAAGAATTTATTCTAAGTCTAGATACACAAAGAAGCATGCTTGCGCAATGCAAATGCAAAAATGTATGTTTTTGAGAGAACAATTTTGGAAATCTGAGACTTTCCAAGTGAAAATGAAGTGAATGTGATGATGGAAACAAAAAAATGATAAATAGTTGAATCTAACTTTAGAACTTGAGATAGGTCGGAGAAGTTCTAAGTCTTTTGAAATAATCAGAGTTTGGAAGAATAAATCTTTGAATTTGGAAAGAATGATTTAAAGCTGAGGTAAAAGAAAAAGGAATGAAGTTTCAAAGTCAGAAATTGGCTTTGAATTTGAATTTTGAACCTGGTTTTAAGAAAAAGAGATGAAATTTGAAGTGATATTGAATTCTAGATTTAAAGTTTGAAATCAGGATGGATTTGAGAAATCCAAATAGAAATGGATTTAGGAAGTTTAGATGAGATCTGAAAATTGAATTTCGATTTGAAATCTGGAAATCATAATAGATTTGGATTTGAAATTTAGAATTAGGAATGAAATTTGTATCTGAGGTCTGATATCCAAAGATGGAACTGGATCTGAGATCTAAGATCCGAGTTTAGGGTTGGATCCGGGTTCTGGAATGGAATTGGATCCGAAGTCTAAGATCCAAGATAAAGTTGGATTTTGAATCATAGATGGAATTGGATCAGAAGTTCAGGATCTTAGATGAAGTTGGATCTGAAATCTGGATCCTAAAGGAGAATTGGGCTCTGAATCCTAAAATGGACTTTGGATCTGAAGTCTGAGATCCAAGATTGGATTGGATCCAGAACATGGAACCTAAATTGGATTTTGGATCTGAAGCCTGAAATCCAAGAGGAAGTTGGATTTTTGGATCTGAAGTCTGAGATCTAAGAGGAAGTTGAACTCTGAATCTTAAATGGTATTGGATCTGAAGTCTTAGATCCAAGACGGAGTTGGATTCTGGATCCTAAAGAAGAAATTGGATCCAAGATCTGGAATCCAAGATGGGATCAGGTTCTAACTTTGGATTTGGATTTGGATTTTGAAAGTCCAAATGGGACTTTTGAAGATGGATCTGGGTTTTGAAAAACCAGATTGAATTTAAAATTTAGGAAGAGTCGGATTTTGAGATTCAGAATTAATCTCAAACATTGATTTTGAATTTGAAGATAAGAAGATAAACTTGCTTTTGAATTTTTGAAATCCGAGGATGACTTCAAAGTTAAATTGAACTTTGAAGTTTGGATTTTGATTTGGAAATTGAAATTTGAATACAAAATGATTTTGAAATTTTAAAGTCAAATTGGACTTTGAAATTGAATTTTTGAATCTTGAAATGAGATAGAATTTGATTTTGAATCTATAAATAAGATTTGATCTGAGAAATGAAGAAAAAGGATCACCTGGAATTTTGAAAAGGAAATTTTGAAAATATGATACAATTTTATCCTAAATGATGAATGAATTTAAATAATTTTAAAATTAGATTTGAAAGTCCTATTTCATTCTTTAAATGAATGTAAATAAGATTAATGATATAATACACTCCTGACTATGGTCATCGAATGTATTATATAATAATCATATCTAAGTTCAAATGAAGAATAAAATACATTTTGGTGCTTTCATAGAGTTTAAAATGAAGTTAATTCTCAATATATCCTGGCTATGGCCATTGATATATATGTTGAATCAATTTTAAACTAAACTCCGATAAAAGAGAAAATTATTTGAAGAAAATATGATGAATTTCGAGAGAGATCTAGTGTACATCAAGTGTTATAACATAAAAGATGAAAGTCCTAAGTCTTGTTCACATCCTGACTATGGCCATTGATGCAAATCATCAACTTAGGATTAATCACCTCCTATTAGAATGGTGCACGTGCCATTCATGTTTCATCATTGTGAATTTTCAGAAACAAAGGAAAATAATGAAACAAATGTTATTTACATGCTCATCCATTCTAATCTAAGAGATGGAAACGTAACCTTCTCATTATATCTAGCTATTACAGATCTTTAATGGAATTGAAATTATAGAATCTCTAATCTCAAAAAGAAGCCACATCCTTTACACATTTCCTGCAAATATCAAGTTAGCATAAGATAAACTTGCAAAGCACAAAGAAAATGGCATAGACTATGCTCTAGATCAACATATAAGTGATCATATGCCTATACTAGTGATAAGATGTGAATGAATCTATCTAACTATAGGGTTCATGGAGAATGCATATATATGAGCCTAAACGTGATGTGTAGGCTAATGCAAGAAAATATGTGCAACACTTTAGACTAGTAGAAAATATATTGATGGAAATGGGTATGAGATAGAAAAGCAACAACCAATGATGCTATGAATACACCAGAACACATTATATTCCTCAAAATATTCAAATTTTTGTGAGTGCTGGGAATGCAAATATGGTGGTGCAGGTGAGTGCTGGGGAATGCAATGCTTGTGCCAGGGTGTTGTTGAAACACCCACAACAAGGTTGGAGGAAAAGACGAAGTGGAAAAAAAAAGAAAGATTCTTGAATCCATAGGCTTCCTTACTTTACAAATTTATTGCAAAAGAGAGTTGTAAATCCTTGATATATTGTACCTTTTGCTTCAGGTAATCTCTTTCATTGTGTCGCTGTTGGGATAAAATGATATGCATACTGTACATCACCTTTCATTTTTTTGCTTTGAAATATCCAGTCAACACCTAGAGAGAAAACGATTCTCCAGGGAGGAAAACTGGAAGTTATGGGTAGGAGGGATCGTAACTATGCAGGACATGAGGTGCATGTATAAACTGGAAAACATTTAGTTAGTAAAGATAAACTCATTGATAATATACACATTAAAGATATAAAAAAAAATGACTGCTAACACACGAACTGGGAGATACTTACTACAAGTCTGGGAAATGTTCAGAAAATGCATCAGATAGCAAAGATGGGTGTGCAATAATGGAGATTTCCCCCCCCCCCTTTTTTTTAGTGGAGGAGAACATGAAGATGACAAATCACTGGAGCAAACAGGAGGTTTTTCATTATCTAGTGGAGAAGGTTGATGCGCCAGTACTGAACCCTTTATTTTATAAGCTTTCTGAATGACTCCTCAGATTCTTGCATATCAGAGGAACTTCTCAACAATACTGTAGATGGGTCATGCCCTCTAGGGTTGGATTTGATTTAGTTTGATGCAGGGGCATCAGACTGCTTATCTGTAGAGATTTATATGCGGCGCTAAAAGGAAATCTGGTAGTGATGAGCTTGTAAATCTGGAAAATGGTGGCGGCTAGTGCCAAATCTTCTCAGTTGAGAGTAGCTCGGGCCAGATCCTAACATTCTCTCCAGCAAATCAAGATGAATAAAGTTTCACAGCAATTTCAAATATTGAACCATAACAAAAATAAATTCTGGAAAGAAAATATCAAAATATAACATAGACTGATGTAAACCAATAATATACAACAAATAGCCATTCACTTTCTACAGTAGATCAACAAATCGGAGGTAGACCTTGCTACTCGAGCTTCCTTTGCTCATGCAACCTTCAGAGGGATGGGTTGAGATGTACAGACATGCTGTGGGCGAGCCTTGAAAATCTATTTTCAACCACTTCTAGTAATCTCGTGATACATCCAGAAATGTTGATACAGAATTTCCAAGTCTTGAGACTAAGAATGTCATTCTCTCTCAGACATGTCTGATGTTTTTTTTTTTACCCAATATAGAATACGAAAACCAGAATTCTCTGACATCAATACATCTATCTGGCGATTAAAATGTGCATGGCTGGCCAGAGGTCGAGAATATAACAATGGGTTCAAGATAAAGAAGACAAGAAAGTAAAGCAACATAAACGACTGAGATTATAAACAGGAGAAATCGACCATGTTCATGGGGATAGCTACAGGCACAGAGGTATGGACATTAAGATTAAATCAAAATGGCATAAGCAAACCTGATTACACAGAAAGGATTGATAGAGTTCAACTATAAAATGACATGCAGAAGCTACTAAAAGTCATCACACCTGTGGGAAACTAAACATAAGTATACATACCAGTTGCAAATGCTAATGAAAATGGCGAAAAGAAAGAAGAAAGAGAAAAAAAAAAGGGGGTATGTCTATAATATGCTGAATATTAGTTAAAAGAAAAATGTGGCTGGGTCCCAAGATTTTGGTGTCCATGAAGGTAGAATACTTTGACTGATCATCCTGCAGTATACATAATTTCTGCTGGCAATAGTTTTTTTTTATTTTTTATTTATTTTGCAACACACGGTATCAACAGGATGGCATCACACAATGGGAAGATAGCATCTGATATTTACACATCACGGTATTTAACAAAAACAGAGAAATGACTTGGCGATGCCGAGTACATTGCATTGATAGGGCTCGCAAGCAGGGCAGGGAGCCAAATCCAGGAAATGAACAGGAAGCATGAAATCGATGAAAATTTCTGTTTAAAGAACTCGATCTGATGCTGGATCAGATCGGGTGTCATAAAAAAAAAATGAAATAGACATGTGTAGTTACAGAGATGGAATTGAAATATTAGCATATCACGACTTAGAGCATAAGCGCGAAAAGAAAAAAAAATCATGCAGAGTACTAAAACAAATTGCAACGATTAGCAGATCTTCATAACCCCAAACAACAATAATTGAAATACAGTGATCTATAGAGGTACGCAGTGGGAATAGGATATCCAAAGTGAAAGCAAAGCTTAAGAATTCACAACAATAACATAAATCTGGACCGAGATCTGGATGAATCCCATCGGATTATCGGATTCGATGATCTGAGCCCAACAAGAGTAAGATTTTGCAACATGAACAAAACAAAGATATATCAGGGATGTTAGGATGTTATCATCCCATTGCTATTGCATGAAAGGCAGATTGGTTTTGCTATAGGCAAACCAATGCTGCCATGGTGTTTCAAAGGGGGCAAAGGAAAAAGAGAAAAAAAAAAATTCGAGAGGAAATGAGAGGATGAAAGAGAGAAGGTGTGATCATCGCAAAATTTTTCCTATTCTCTTGTTGGTTTCTCTCTCTTCCTTCTCTTTCTCTTTTCTGACCTCCATTCTCCTCCTTTTTGAAGGGAGAAGAACAAAAGAAAGAAAAGAAAAGAGAGAAGAGAAAAGAAAGAAGTAAAAAGAGAGAGAAGAGGAACTATTTTGTGCGGTCTCACTTGACCTTTATTTGAAAATATTTAATAAATTACTCGCCTTCGTTTTGAAAATTTGCGGGAAAAAGATGGAGAGACGGGATTCGCTCGTCGGTACGAGGTTCGACCATTCCTGGCGCCTTTACCAGGGGTAATCGGACCAAGGATCGAATCTATGCCTTTTGCTTTGCCTAAATATAATCTAAGAATTTATTCTAACTCTAAATGCACAAAGAATCATGCTTGTGCAATGCAAGAATGTATGCTCCTTTTAAAAGATGTTTTGAAAATTTCCAAGTATTCTGAGATGAACTTGGTAAAGGAGTGAAGAAATGATTGAATCTAACTTAGAACTTGAGATAGATCAGAGAAGTTCTAAGTCTTTGAAATAAATCAGGATTGGGAAGAATAAATGAGAAGGACTGAATTGAAGTTTTAAAATGAAAGGAAGTGAAGTTTCAAAGTCAGAAATGGACTTTGAACTTTGAATTTGATTTTAGGAAAGGAAATGAATACTTGAATTTAGATTTTGAAGTTTTAAATTGGAATGGATTTGAGAAACTCAAATGGTATTTAAGAATAGAAATTGATTTAGGGAGTTCAGATGAGATATGAAAATGGAATTTGGATTTGAAATCTAGAATTGGGAATGGAGTTGGATTCCGGATCCTAAACAGAATGGGATCCGAGATTTGGAATCCAAGATGGACTTGAGTTTTGGATCCTAGAATGGATTTGGATCTGAAGTCTAAGATCCAAATGTAGAATTGGGTTCCTGATCCTAAGATGGGTTTTGGATCTGAAGTCTAAGATTCAATGTAGAATTGGATTCTGGATCCTAAGATGGATTTGGATCTGAAGTCTGAGATCCAATGTAGAGTTGGACTCTGGATCCTAAGATGGATTTGGATCTGAAGTCTGAGATCCAAATGTAGAATTGGGTTTCTGATCCTAAGATGGGGTTTGGATCTGAAGTCTAAGATCCAAAAGTAGAATTTGTATTTAGAAAACTGGATCCAAGTCGATCTGATTTTGGATTTGGAATTTCCAAGATTGATTTGAGAATTGAATTAAAAAATGAATTTCAAAGTCAAATTGGACTTTGAATTCGGAGCTTGAATCTGGAATTTAGGAGATGAATCAAGAATTTCCAAGTTCTGAATTGACCTTGAAAAATGAAATTTACAATTTGAATCTTAAATATATAAATGAATTTCAAAGTCAATTTAGACTTTGAATTTGAAGTTTGAGTTTGAATCTAGAAGATGAAAAGGAATCTTAAAGTTAATTTGAACTTTGGATTTGATTGGAGTTTCGAATATAAATTGGATTTGGAATTTCAAAGTCAATGTGAACTTTGAAATCTATTTTGAATTGGAATTTTTTAATATAAAATGAATTTGAAATTTCAAAGTCAAATTGGACTTTGAGATTGAAAAATGAAATAGAATTTGAAAATGAAAAGATGAATTGGTTTTTACAAGAATTGAAGGTTGATTGAAGAGGATATTAACATCACTTGGGGTTTTGAAAAAGAAATTTTGAAAATATGATACAGTTCTATCCTAAATGATGAATGGATTTGAAGAATTTTGAATTTGGTTTTTGAAAAGCTATTTCATTTTTTAAATGAGTTAAAATAAGATTGAAGATATAATACATCCTTGACTATGGTCATTGAATGTATTATATAATAATCTATATTTAAGCTCAGGTGAAGAATGAAACACATTTGGTGCTTTTATAGAATTTAAAATGAAATTAACTCTCAACATACCCTGACTATGGCCATTGGTATATATTTTGAATTAATTTTAAGTTAAATTCTGATAAAAGAAGAAAATATTTAAGGAAAATATGATGAATTTTGAAAACGGATCTAGTGTGGATCCAGTGTTATTTTGTAAAAGATAAAAATTCTAAGTTTTGTCCATACCCTGACTATGGCCATTGATATGGATCATCAACTTAGGATTAATTTACCTCTTACAAAATGGTGCACGTGCCATTCGTGTTTCACCATTGTGAGATTTTGAGAAATAAAGGAAAAATGCATGAAGAACAAGTAATTCATGATATCTACAATGCTCATTCATTCTATCTAAAACTGGAAATGTAAATTTTCATTAAGCTCTAACTATTGTAATACATGAAATTGAAAATACAAATCTCCAGTGATGATATATTTTTTTCACATATTCCCTGCAAAACAATTGGGTTAATATGAAAATAGAAGAAAATGGCACATATCACATTGATGTTACTAGTGAAATGCTTATGTATCAAGATCTACATGATTAAAAGGATGGGTGATGGCATATATATATATATATATATATATATATATATATATATATATATATATATATATATATATATATATATATATATATTCATACATATGTACCTGCGTATATATATATATATACATATAGGTATATACAATAACTTTGAGAGATAGGAAATGTGGTGAAGGGTTATAGCCATCCATGGCTGCTGTGGAAGGAAAAAAGCTGTAGTGGCTTAGGATGAATCACCGTGGGAGGCAAACAGTCATGCTGAATTGGTGCACAGGTTTGGAGCGGTAGAAGCTTATTATGAAGTGATATATGTGGCAGCAGAGGTGGCTGTCACTTGGAATGAACTTCTATAAGAGTCCTAAAGGCAACAACCAATCAAGGACCGCTAGGGACAGCAGGATAGGGGTAATTGTACAGAAAGAGGGTGTATAAGACGGAACTACAGCCAATGGGCCAATACAATGGATTGGTGGGTGAGGTCAGTGAAATGAAGAAAGTATGGCTATGGATGTGGAGATAGCCAGATGACAGCTAAGGTAAGATGTGAAGATGCATGTTGCCGGAGTAGCAATACCGATGCAAAGATGAGGTGATTGGGAGGGGAAAGCAATTTACAGGTTTATATATTGGTGATAAAACTGGTGGTGAATGGAGGTTGCAGATGTGGCTGTATTATTTCTTAGAGATGGGTTTTTATACCTATGGCCAAGTTTTTGGGGATACCTCTATAAGAGGATGAATTATTGGAAAATGGCAAAGTAATTATGAATTGCACTGTGAAGGCATAAGATATGCTCAAGTTACTACAGATGATACTATAGTAGCCAAATAGTAAGTAGCAGGAGAAGATGAGATATAGTGAATGGGTTGCTGCTGTAAATGGAAATTGCATGATGACAGCAAAATGGTAAAGTTTTGACAGTAGGCAAATGGGTGCTGATGGCTATGACACGTGGTGGGTTAGAAACATGATAGGAGAAGTAGCATAGGGTGTAAATATTACAGGCTGTGTATAGATGGTTAACGAAGTGTGATGAATGTTGTGATGAGTGACAAATGGTGTATGTGTTGAAAACATCAGGGCAACACAACAATGTTTTGCACCGCTGTAGGTGAATTGGGAGGCTGAGGATGTCATCACATGAAGTGTAGCAGGGTATCAAGATTATTGTGGAATGAATGTGAATTTTGCAGGGAAGCAAGAAATATGGAAATGTATAGTGATACAGGGAAATGCCGATGGCATTGAGGTCTAATCAATACTGAGTCTCAGAATATAACAATCAGTAGATGAATTAGTGGAGTGCGCAAGTGGCAAGCATGGCAGGTGCTTGATGTGAGCAACTACATATAGTAGAGAGATGCAAATGGTTATGCAGGATGCTCTGGCAAGACATATACAGTTCTTGGTATAAAGGTGCTATGCAAAGTGAGGCAAATATTTAGATTCAAAACAAATTCACATGCATTGGACAACAAGCAGAAAAACTCACTTGGATAGTCTTACCCGACATACACTGTTGATTTGACAATAAGCAGGTCAAGGTAACTTCAACCCACCCTGCAAGATATTTCCAATAAATCAAATCTGCTATTTCTTACAGTGAATCAAATTAGCAAGTTGAATCCAGTATTCCAACTCGTTTTTCCTGTAAATCAAATCTGCTATTCGACTTACCTTCGCAGCAAATCAATCTTATTATAGCCGACCAGAACATTCATTTTCTCAACAAATTAGATCAGTGGATATGGATAATGGAAATGCAGATATCCCAGCACAGGAGAAACGTATCTCCAGGATTTGGTGATACAATGAAAGGGATATTTCTATTAGCTCCAGGAATATCACCAATCTATATTTCTTTCTTATATACAGAGATTTCCTGAATATCAACTATCTCTACATAAAGAATACGTGGATGTCCCCAATCAGAAAACTGTGGATACAGTGACTTACGTTTTGGATGGCATGAATGCAATCAGTGAGAACTCAGATTGCCACGCTCCATATGGCAAATCAGTTATAGGCATCAATACTTCAAATCTAATGCAGTAAATTTAATTAGCAAATTCAATATAAACATCAGATTCTGAATTTTAACAATAGCTTTAACCAATGAATCCAACTCCGACGTTAGTCCCTTTGAAATTTAAGCAGTAAATTGATTCTTGCTGCTTAGATGCACCGAAGACAGGAGGATGAGCTTGTTGCCGAGCTAAATCTGATCAGACCGTCTCTGATTTCTGTGGCTAACCCCAATCAACAGGGAAGATTCAGAGCTTACTCATTGCTTCAGAGAGTGAAATGGGATTAGTCCGATGAGATCCAATTAATTTCTCCTTCTACAAGTCGGAGATGGAAACATGTGGGATGTATGATGAGGCAACGATGCCTAATGCTTAAATGATGCTGTAGATGATAATGTAGCGATAAGAAATCAAGACAAGCATCAATGAATGATAAAGGGAACATCAAAACAGGGATGATAAGCTAAAATGCTGGGAGCGGTACAGATGTAATCAAAATTGCAAAAACCAAAAGGGGTTTAAAAATAAAAAAAAATGAATTGCTGAAAAAGGAAACAGATGTTGGAATTAGTAATTCCATTACTATCGCACATTAGATGGGTTGAGGTTGCTATTTGCAACTCAATACCGTCAATGGTGCATCAAAACAAAAAAAAAAGAAAAAAAGAAAAGAATAAAATCAAGTGGAAAACCAAAATTTGCAAAAGGGAAGAAAGGATTCTTACTTGGTTATTTGTTGTAGGGAGGATCGTTCTGGATGCTTTAGGATGATCGGCTGATTTGCAGAAGTTCTGAAGAAAGGGGAAAGTGGCTTCTTCTGTAACCTTGGGGGGAAAGACTTCAGAGGAAAGAGAGGGATCGGACAAGAGATGTGAAGAGGTGAAAGATGGATCCCCGGAGGAGAAGAGGGGAGATTCTTTTAAAGGGAAGGAGGAAGATTCGGGAAGGAATCAGTTGAAGATGGAAGGCTGAGGGAAGAAGAAGCTGTTTGAAGATGGAGGGTAGGCAAGCGAGAGAGGAAGTGGGCGGGAAGAAGCTGTTGGAAAATTTTATAAAATTCCCAGGGGGGGGGTCTCCTTTTCAGAAATTTCCTAAAAAATAGTTTTTGTTTTCAAAAAGAGGTCTCAAGAGAGGGTTTTATCAAAAAGGTTTTAAAAAAGGAAGGTAGATTGCATAATTTCTGAAATTTTTGGATTTTTGATTTTCTTATTTTTTTTTTAAACATATATTTGTAAAAACAAAACTCTAAAACTAAGAAAATTAATACTAATTTTACAAAATTTCAAAATATTCATAAGAGAAAGGTTTTTCTGAAAGATCAGGGTTATTTTGGGGAAAATTTCTTCAAAAGAATGGGTTTGGACCCAAGTATTGAGAAAATGTTTGAGTTTTTACACTCGAATCGAGAAATACAATGTGATGGATCCAAACGGATGTCGAATGGACTATCCGAGCTATTTAAAGGCTATTTTTGGTATTTTCTATAATTTTAATTTAAAATTTGAACAATGAGACTCGGATTTGGATCTGGACAATGGATTCAGATCCGAAATCAATTTAAATATATAAAATGAATTTAATTTCAGTAAAACTTGAGAAATGAACTGGAATTTATATTCAAAATTGGCTTAATTTCTCAGAAAATGATATCAAGGGCAAAAAGGGAATATTTAATAGATTTTGAAAAAATTGGGGTGTTCACAGATGCCCCTCTTTGCTACTAAGCCGGTTGAAAGCCGAGCTTATTGGCAAAGAAAACACTCCAAATTTTGGAAAATGCCCCAGTCAACAGATCTGAACTAGGTGTGGAAGAATTTATTTGAAAGACATGGTTTCAGGCTTAATATCTTATTCTGAATGGCTTGGGGGAGCGAAATCCTCGACCATGATATGATTGAATGATAGAGGTGAGGAAATCGTGATGGGACTTTGGGCGATGATATCGAAATGATGAAAGATAAGGAATTTAGATCAAGTCTCGTGGGTGAGACTAGATCAGCTTTGTGGAATGACTCAGGTTTAGCCCTTAACCTGGATGGGTCGAAGATATCTCAAGATAACCTGAATGGGGAAGGGAACATATGATGACCTTGATGGGACATTTTTTAGAAAACGCCTCATGAGATGAAGTTTCAAGTAGGACTTTATTCCGGATGGATATACAAAGCATGGATTCCTCGATGGGAAGAACCATGATGGGATTGAAGGAAAACACCTTGTCGAAACGAGGGAAACTCGTTGGAACGAGACTCAGGTTTAACCCAAACCTGAAAAAGGACGACCATACGAAATCCTCGAGTGAAGAGACCAGAATGGGACCTTCGGAGTTTGGACAAACAAATCCGAAAGGAGTTTGCGAAAGGAGGAAGATGGAATTCCCTGAAGCTTTGAAAAAGGGATGAACTTGGACTTCTCATTGCTGAGACTAAATCAGCTTTTGAATTTAATGACCTCTCGCAGGGAGTACAGGTTTGACCCTTAGCCTGAGTGGGAACAACCATACGGAATTCTCGAAACCGTGATGGGACAGGAGAGATACTTCAACTAAATGGGGTAACTCTTCTGGAATGTGAGAGATGGAAAATAAGGAGATGTGAGACAAAAATGAGTGCGGAATAAGGTAACAGGAGGCGAATCTTTCGATGGGGTGAAAGATGAATAAGGCGAACCTTTTATCAAGAAGATGAAACTCTTGACAAGACAAAAAAGATGGAAGAGGGCAAATTCTTTGGACAGGAGAAGGTGAAAGCAAAATATGAAGATGGCGACGAAGATGGCAATAGTAAGGAGAAGGCGAAATGTGAAATATGAAGAAGGCAATCTTTTTAACAAGGAGAAGGCAAAAGTGAAATATGAAGAAGGCAATCCTTTTAACGAGGAGAAGGCAAAATGTGAAATATGAAGAAGGCAATCTTTTTGGTAAGGAGAAGGCAAATGTGAAATATGAAGAAGGCAATCCTTTTGGCAAGGAGAAGGCAAATCTTTTGATCAAGGCAAGAAGATGAATAAGACAATCCTTTTATCAAGGAGAAGGCGAGTCTCTCGACAAAGCGAAAGACGGAGAAGGCAATCCTTTTATCAAGGAGAAAGGCAAATCTTTCGACAACGCAAAAGACGGGGAGGGCGATCCTTTTATCACGGAGAAGGCAAGTCTCTCGACAAAGCGAAAGACGGGGAAGGCAATCCTTTTATCAAGGAGAAGGCGAGTCTCTCGACAAAGCGAAAGACGAGGAAGGCAATCCTTTTTAGAAAAGGAGAAGGCAAGTCTCTCGACAAAGCGAAAGATGAGGAAGGCAATCCTTTCATCAAGGAGAAGGCGAGTCTCTTGACAAAGCGAAAGACGGAGAAGGCAATCCTTTTATCAAGGAGAAGGCGAGTCTATCGACAAAGCGAAAGACGGAGAAGGCAATCCTTTTATCATGGAGAAAGGCAAATCTTTCAACAACGCAAAAGACGGGGAAGGCGATCCTTTTATCACGGAGAAGGCAAGTCTCTTGACAAAGCGAAAGACGGGAAAGGCAATCCTTTTATCAAGGAGAAGGCGAGTCTCTCAACAGAGCGAAAGACGAAGAAGGCAATCCTTTTATCAAGGAGAAGGCAAGTCTCTCGACAAAACGAAAGACGAAGAAGGCAATCCTTTTATCAAGGAGAAGGCGAGTCTTTCGACAGAGCGTAAGACAAAGAAGGCAACTCTTATGAAAGAGGGGAAGGCAACTCTTTCGACTAGGCGAAAGAAAGAAAAAGGCAACACCAAGATATATCAATAACAGATGCCAAGTTCTTATTTCTCATCAGGAAAGCTGGAAAAATATTGCCAAAGTGATAAAAATTGTAGTTGTTTCAAGGAAATTGAAGGTAAGTACTTTCGAAAGATGTTCCCTCCTCCACCTAGAGTATTACCCCCAACTAGGTTAACTCTATAGAATCTAGGATCAAAGCCAAATTTTTGTTGTTGGTTTTTCTTCAAGGATGCTATCAATTTCCTTGATATGAGAGGAGAGGAGATATTCTTAGCTTCATAAAAGCAGTTAAATGAAAGGATATTGATAGAAGAATTTCACATAGATGAAGAAGATTCTTTGCAGTTTGGGCAGTTTGATATCCTGGGCATTTTTTCCATGATCTTTTTGCACTCTTTTGAGTTATGGGGCTTTCTTGGGCTTTTACATCATCCTTCATTTTGGAGATGTCCTGACTTTTTTCTCTTTTTCGGGGAAGGGTACGTCACAAACTCCTTCATCTTGGAGATGTTCTGATCCTTCATTTATCTCAGGGATTATATATGATGGTATTGGCTCAAAGGTCTTTAGATAATAGCTGGAATCAAATATCTTTTAGGGTTTGTCGGTAGGTCCATCACATCCGCCTTCATCTCGACGGTGATCCGAACTTTCCCTGGAAGAATCTGTCACAAACTCCGTCATCTTGAAGATGTTTCAAACCTTCTTTGGCCCCGGGGGTCTACTCGCTTAATTCGCCTTCATCTTGATGACAATTGAGAGATCCCTTTTGCGGATATTTGATTTGCAGCTTAGCTGATTTGGGGAGACATGAGGGTAGGTTCTTTTCTGACTGCCCAGGATATTTCCACTGTCTTTCGGTCAAAGAATAATCTTTGAGAATGTGCCATAGTTATGATCAATATCAGCTCTTTTATGGCTCTTCAGCATCATTGAATATTTCCTTTACCGGTCATGTCGAAGATTTTTTCTTCATCCTCTTGGTCGACCAATAGAAAATTTGAAGTTTGAGCCTTTCTTTGCAGAAGCTTCACCCTTTTGGAAGGAATACTTAAGGAGATTTGAGGAAATTCTTTATGTAATAAAAGTTTGAGATCAACAACTATTTTATGGCAATTTGGCAAGATATTCCTGAAATCCTTGATGACGAAACCTTTGCTTAACATCGAATTTTGATAATATCAGTGGGATTCTGGGGAAGAATCCAACATGAGGTTGAATTCTGAAGGTAAATGTGAATTTAAAGTTCTGAAGGTAAGTTTCACATAAAACAGGATTTTGAAGGTAAGCTTTTGAAAGAGTATCCGAATCAGGACTCGGATTCTACAAGGAAAGCAGGGAAATTCGAGTAAAAACTCGAATTTTCAAAGGAAAACTGGGAGGTTCGAGTCGGGGCTCGAATCTCAAGGGAAAACTTGAAAATTCATTTATTGAAGGCAATAAAACTCGAGATAAAACTCAAATTTTCGAAGGACAGCAAGAAGGTTCGAGTCAGGGCTCGAATCTCGAAGGAAAACTTGAAAGTTTAGATTTTGAAGGAAAGAAGACTCGAGTTAAGACCCGAATCTTTGAAGGAGAATTGGAGAGTTCGAGTCAAGGCTTGAATCTCAAAGGAAAGAGTTGGAAGTTCGAGTCGAAACTCGAATCTCAAAGGAGAATTGATGAGAAGGGATAGAAGAAGATTGGCAGAATTGAGGAAAGATTGTAACATGAAGGCTTGAATTTGAGATTTGAATGACCCGAAGGTCAACATTGGATTTAGAGCTTTGATTTTTGATGGAGGGTCAGTGCAAAGACTGATCCTGAGAGGCTAACTGATTGGTCAGCCAGGCACTAGCACGAGCGCTAGGATTACCTGTATGAGTACTGGATTTTTCAAAAAAAAAAAAAAAAAATGCCCCAGTATGAGTACTGGGTTTTTTGGATGGAGATTTCAAGAAAAAAGGGGATACCGACATTCTTTAAGATACTTGAGATTTGAGCAAGAATGATTGTCGGCGTTTTCAGGATTTTCCCTCATCCTGAAGGGGAAATGGAATAGACATTTGATGAGAATTTAGAAAGGAATGATTCAGATTTACCCCTTAACCTGAAAGGGGAGAAGAATAAAATTTATAAAAATGGAGAAGAAGAAAGGAAAGAAATTTTGAAAATTTATTTCGGAAAAGAATTCTCATAGGTAGCATTGTTGCTCTTATGAGGGTTTTCACGATTATCCCTTATCCTGAGTGAGAAAAGAATAAAATTTAAAGAGATTAAAGGGAAATTGATATAAATCTAGAGAATCAACAAAGATTGATAAAACTTGTATTTACAAAAGAATCCTCATAGGTAGCATGGTTGCTCTTATGAGGGTTTTCAGGATTATCCCTTATCCTGAGTGAGAAAAGAATGAAATTTAAGGAGATTTAATGAAGGGAAATTGATATAAATCTAGAGAATCAATAAAGATTGATAAAACTTGTATTTACAAAAGAATCCTCATAGGTAGCATGGTTGCCCCTATGAGTGATCTCAGGATTATCTCTTATCCTGAGTGGGAAAAAGAATAAAATTTAAGAAAATTTAATAAAGGAAAATTGATATAAATCTACAAAGAATTAATAAAGATTGGCAAAATGCGTGTTTACAAAAGAATTCTCATAGGTAGCGTTATTGCTCCTACGAGGGGTTTCAGGATTATCCCTTATCCTGAATGGGAACACCTCGGACAACGAGGGTCAG
Source organism: Nuphar pumila (assembly GCF_984573655.1). Lineage (NCBI taxonomy): Eukaryota > Viridiplantae > Streptophyta > Magnoliopsida > Nymphaeales > Nymphaeaceae > Nuphar > Nuphar pumila. Next base: position 85,346,457 of record NC_143252.1, on the reverse strand, counting down.
GTTTATCCCTTAACCTGAGGGGGAAGTGAGAATAAAGGAAATACCTCATGGGAAAGAGGCATCAGGTTTATCCCTTAACCTGAAAGGGTAGAAGAATTGATAAAATTTAATAGAATTGATGAAATATTGATAAACTTGATAAAACTTGATAAAATTGATGTAAACTTGATAAAAATATGAATAAGATGAATGAAACAGATAAAAATACTAAAAATTTAACTGAAAATTTATAAGATTTGAGAAAAAGGAGTTTTCTGATCCTACCTGCATATGGGATCTTTGAAAGGAAAATGTTTATTTAAAAGATAAGTGAAAAATCATTTTGGGAAGAAAATCTACCGTAAGAAAATTGATTAGTGCGAGAACTGATCCTTTAAATCAAACATGAGAGATCATCATGAGCGTCAATTTTTGAAGGCAATGGTTTGAAAATATATTTTTGAAGAAGAAGATCAACAATAGATTTGATTTCTAAAAACAATAGTTTGAGACTGATAATAAGATCAATACAAGGGATCTTTGAAGATAATGTTTTAAAAATCAATCTCGGAAGATAAGACCAACACGGGGGTTGATCTTTTGAATATAATGATTTAAAGCCCATTTTTGGAAAATAAAACCAATGCAAGGATTGATCTTTAAATGTAATGATTTATAACCCACTTTGAAAGACAAGATCAATGCGAGGGTTGATCTTTGACTATAATGATTTAAAATCAATTTTTAGAAGATGAGACCAATGCCAGGATTGATCTCTGAATATAATGTTTTGAAAAACCACTTTTGGAAAATACGATCAACACAAGATTTGAGATCTATTTTGGAAGATAAGACCAACACAAGGGTTGATCCTTCAATGCAATGGTTCGAAAAACCTATTTTTGAAAACATGATCAACACGAGGGTTGATTTTTGAATGAAGCTTGGACCGAAGAATATTTGAACTTATTGGTCATAAGGAAGACTTTTTGAAATTTCATGATTTTTGAAAAAGGCCCTCATAGGTAATATCATTTCTCTCATGAATGATGTCAGGATTAGTCCCGCATTCTGAAAAGAACAGGAATTTAAATGCGGTTTTAATAGAAGCCGATGAAGAGATTTTTGAAATATAGATTTTCAAAAGCAAATGCCCCTATGTAACAGAGGAAGAAAGTATTGTGATATTAGAGATATAGAGGAAAATTGACATTTCATTGATGGGCAAAAACTGATAACAAAGGACTGAACTATTTACAAATACTTTGACCAAAAAGGTCACAAAAGGACTCGGCTGACTGCCCCCCTACAAGGTGACTGGCAAAAAAAGGGGAGAAAAGTAGGAGAATTCTGGCATCTTCAGTCTTCTGAGTAGCCGGGGAGAGATTTGGTCATGACGGATAGGTCATCTTCCTCTTCGTCTTCAACAAAGAGACTCTTGTTGACGCAATCCTGAACAATATTTTTGAAGACGAAGCAGTGATCGGTGTCATGCCGCACTGCTCGATGGAACTTGCAGAACTGATTTGTGAACCTTCCCATGACCGTGGGAGGATCCGTGACTTTCGGGAGTTTAACCAATCCCTTGGCCAGCATGAATTCAAGGGCTTCTTTGAGCGTTTGCTTCAGAGGAGTGAACTCACGATCATTACTCCAACCTTTGCGCTTTATCTTTTCTTTCTGTGGGAAGTTAGACTGAGACGACTTGTTATTTTGCTTGGAAGACTTTTCCCTTTGAGCTGTGCCGTGGTTCTGACCATTCTTGCTGTCATTTCTGTTTCTTCCATTGTTATCAAGATTATTGCTAGAGGTATCAGCTGCATGAGTGAACTGCGCTTTCTTTTTCTGGTCTTGGATATTTTTGGCCAGAGGCATGCCCTCGTAAAGCCCACTTTCTATTCCTGCTTCGAGCCATTCGGCTCGCTCAATTAATTTGATAAAGGATTTTGCTGGAGAAGTGGCAATGAGACTTCTCAGAGGCTGAGAGAAATTGTTGAGGATTATTTGCAATGCATGCTCCTCTGGAATGGGAACTTTCATCTTGTTGCAGGTACTTCTCCACCTGTGGATGAATTCTCCTGCTCTTTCAGTCTCATTCTGCTTTAAATTGTAAAGGTGATTGAGCGTAGGTGAAACCTCAGTATTAAACAGGAAGCGCTCAATGAACAGATTGACTACTTTATCGAACTCTCGTAGTTCGATAGGATTGATGTGGTCCGCATACCACCTGGCTGCTATACCCTCCAGACTGCGGGGAAAGCAAATGAATAGAGCCCTGTTATCTTTCCTGAAACGGCTGCACTCTGCATAAAATGTGGCTAAATGGGCTTTAGGGTTGCCAGTTCCATCAAATTTGAGAAACTTGCGAGGAAGATTCTCCAGGTTATCATCCCCATCTAGACCATCGTAAAAATCTTCGTCAGTGTAGGTCTGCTTGCCCTTACCCTTGGCTTGAATGTCTTTAATTGCTCAATTCATCTCCTTCATTTGTTTACTCATCAGGTCCTCGGCTGGAGCCTCAGACTTGGGCTTGTTGACGGATTCAGGCTCTCCTGCAGCTATTTTTACGAACTGCTTTGGAGGATTCTATTTATAGACAATCTGCTCTTCCTCTTCTGATTCTTCCTCGACTGACTCTGATTCCTCAGAAGCAGTGTCTGGCTGCACCTTCTTTCTGATGATTCTGACTTGCTTCTTTACAGGCTTTTTCTTCAGCTTGCTTTTAGTAACTGCCTCTTTCAGCTTGGCCTCGGCTTGCTCTGACATCATGCTCGCCATCATCTTTTGGAACATATCATACATAGCGGGGTCGATGTCATCCTTCTTGTTCTGACCTTGTCCCCTGACTGATTTAGGAGAGCTTATCTCCTCCGCCTCACTGTCGCTGAGTTGAGGAACTGTTTCTTTTCCCCCTCTTGTCGTGACCATTTTTGAAATATCAGAGCTCCCTCTGCGGAGGAAAGAGGAGGTTTTTAGACCAAAGAAACTTTTGGAGAAGTTTTGACAAGAGGGAGGGTTTAGGTTGAAATCTAAACAATTGTATCCCATTACTAGGGATCGAGTCGCCACAAAATTTGTGATAATTGCGTTTGTTTACTCCATGAGGGAGAGTAACCAACTAAGATATGAAAGAAAATACCATTTTGAACAGGATATCTCTTGACGGAAAGAGATTTTTATGAAAATATAAACAAGAATATAAAAACAGAAGAAAATAAAAGAAAAAAATGGAATTTTGAGAATAAATGGTAAGGATTTAAAATTTTGAAGAACTTGCAGGCAGGATCAGAAGAATTTTTGAAGAATTTTTAGAAGAATAAGAAGAAAGAGATAAAGAAAAATACACCTGGGTTTTAAAAATAAAGAGGACATTTTGAAACATATACCCAGGGTTTTGGAAAATATAAAGAAGATATAAAATATCACACAATCATAGATATACAAGCAAGGATACACAAACAGCACTCCCTAAAGCTGACTATATATGCAATATTTGAAATGGCAAATAGGATCTTAATCCTAACTCTAAGATTTAGATCATCTGATTTCCATCCAGCTATGCCGATATACTCAAGCCGAAGCTCGAAGTACGTGGCATAAAAGATATCTCTTCGGTTCTAAGGTAAAGGCTTCACAACATCCTTGAGCACCTACCGATATACCTCGGACTATGGCCCTTAGGTACGTGGTAGGGGGGCGCAAACCCAAATAAGTGGTTCAGTTGTGAGGCTCTCTCCCGAACTATGGTTCAGAGAGACAGCCCAGCAACATGAAGAGCGGGACAATATAGGTAGGGATGTTTTCAAAATATGATCAACATGCAAATAAAACCAGAAGGCTCTAATGCAAGTCCTAAAGAGATAGATTTAAATAACAAGAAGCATACACTTGCATACATTTGTTTTGCATTCAATCCCTAAAATTGATGAGAGTTGTATTTAAGACCTAAGTCTAATGTGAACATGGATGTGATCTCCTCAATATGGTCCTACCAAACCATACTTAGATCCTATATGCAATGATGTCAGCTTTAGGACAGAGTCTAGGCTCCTAAGGTTTGCATGAAAAATGTAGCTGACATATGTTAGAAAAAAAACTTAGATTATATAAAAGTAAAGCAAAGGCATAGATCCAACCGAACGAAGACGGGTCCCATCACGGTCGCCAAAAACTGTGATCATCGCAAAATTTTTCCTATTCTCTTGTTGGTTTCTCTCTCTTCCTTCTCTTTCTCTTTTCTGACCTCCATTCTCCTCCTTTTTGAAGGGAGAAGAACAAAAGAAAGAAGAGAAAAGAGAGAAGAGAAAAGAAAGAAGTAAAAAAAGAGAGAAGAGGAACTATTTTGCGCGGTCTCACTTGACCTTTATTTGAAAATATTTAACAAATTACTCGCCTCCGTTTTGAAAATTTGCGGGAAAAAAATGGAGAGACGGGATTCGCTTGTCGGTACGAGATTCGACCGTTCCTGGCGCCTTTACCAGGGGTAATCGGACCAAGGATCGAATCTATGCCTTTTGCTTTGCCTAAATATAATCTAAGAATTTATTCTAACTCTAAATGCACAAAGAATCATGCTTGTGCAATGCAAGAATGTATGCTCCTTTTAAAAGATGTTTTGAAAATTTCCAAGTATTCTGAGATGAACTTGGTAAAGGAGTGAAGAAATGATTGAATCTAACTTAGAACTTGAGATAGATCAGAGAAGTTCTAAGTTTTTGAAATAAATCAGGATTGGGAAGAATAAATGAGAAGGAATGACTTGAAGTTTTAAAATGAAAGGAAGTGAAGTTTCAAAGTCAGAAATGGACTTTGAACTTTGAATTTGATTTTAGGAAAGGAAATGAATACTTGAATTTAGATTTTGAAGTTTTAAATTGGAATGGATTTGAGAAACTCAAATGGTATTTAAGAATAGAAATTGATTTAGGGAGTTCAGATGAGATCTGAAAATGGAATTTGGATTTGAAATCTAGAATTGGGAATGGAGTTGGATTCCAGATCCTAAACAGAATGGGATCCGAGATTTGGAATCCAAGATGGACTTGAGTTTTGGATCCTAGAATGGATTTGGATCTGAAGTCTAAGATCCAAATGTAGAATTGGGTTCCTGATCCTAAGATGGGTTTTGGATCTGAAGTCTAAGATCCAATGTAGAATTGGATTCTGGATCCTAAGATGGATTTGGATCTGAAGTCTGAGATCCAATGTAGAGTTGGACTCTGGATCCTAAGATGGATTTGGATCTGAAGTCTGAGATTCAAATATAGAATTGGGTTCCTGATCCTAAGATGGGTTTTGGATCTGAAGTCTAAGATCCAAAAGTAGAATTTGTATTTAGAAAACTGGATCCAAGTCGATCTGATTTTGGATTTGGAATTTCCAAGATTGATTTGAGAATTGAATTAAAAAATGAATTTCAAAGTCAAATTGGACTTTGAATTTGGAGCTTGAATCTAGAATTTAGGAGATGAATCAAGAATTTCCAAGTTCTGAATTGACCTTGAAAAATGAAATTTACAATTTGAATCTTAAATATATAAATGAATTTCAAAGTCAATTTAGACTTTGAATTTGAAGTTTGAGTTTGAATCTAGAAGATGAAAAGGAATCTTAAAGTTAATTTGAACTTTGGATTTGATTGGAGTTTTGAATATAAATTGGATTTGGAATTTCAAAGTCAATGTGAACTTTGAAATCTGTTTTGAATTGGAATTTTTTAATATAAAATGAATTTGAAATTTCAAAGTCAAATTGGACTTTGAGATTGAAAAATGAAATAGAATTTGAAAATGAAAAGATGAATTGGTTTTTACAAGAATTGAAGGTTGATTGAAGAGGATATTAACATCACTTGGGGTTTTGAAAAAGAAATTTTGAAAATATGATACAGTTCTATCCTAAATGATGAATGGATTTGAAGAATTTTGAATTTGGTTTTTGAAAAGCTATTCCATTCTTTAAATGAGTTAAAATAAGATTGAAGATATAATACATCCTTGACTATGGTCATTGAATGTATTATATAATAATCTATATTTAAGCTCAGGTGAAGAATGAAACACATTTGGTGTTTTTATACAATTTAAAATGAAATTAACTCTCAATATACCCTGACTATGGCCATTGGTATATATTTTGAATTAATTTTAAGTTAAATTCTGATAAAAGAAGAAAATATTTAAGGAAAATATAAGGAATTTTGAAAACGGATCCAGTGTGGATCCAGTGTTATTACGTAAAAGATAAAAATACTAAGTTTTCTCCACACCGTGACTATGGTCATTGATGTGGATCATCAACTTAGGATTAATTACCTCTTACGAAATGGTGCACGTGTCATTCGTGTTGCCATTTGTGAAAATTTTGAGAAATAAAGGTAAAAAGTATGAAAACAAGTTATTTATGATATATATAATGTTCATTCATTCTATCTAAGAAGTTGGACATATAAAACATCTAGTTATCTGAAATCGGGATTGAAGCTACCACTCCTAATGACAATTTTTTACATATCTCCCGCAAAAGATGAGTTAGTGTAAATACAAAGAGATATAGCTATATCACATGAGTTTAGAAGGCACACAAGAGGCATATGTTCAATGATAATCGGAATATGTATGAGCAAGTTTGACATTAATGGAAATATACAATATGAAAATATAGATATAACAAATGGAAATATACAAGAAATAGTGAGTATGTGTTATATACCACGGGGGATGGATGATTTATGATTGTTTGTGACAATGTTATGCACCACTGTGGGTTCAAATGAACCACAGTCTTGTTCTGCACTATCGTAAGTGCCAGAACACAATAAGAAAGATGAATGGGTACGACAATGGTGAAGTGAAATGATAACAGAAAATGGTGTGACTGTGTAGGTGATGAGGTTAAGTATGAAATGGTGTTGAGGAGGGCAAAACACAGTGTGTTTTACATGGCTGTAAGTACAAGAAGAAGCACAACAGTGCCTCACTGCTGTAGGCTCAAAGAGACTGCAGCGATACAGCTGTGGCAGAGTATGATGTATAGGTAGTGGATGTTGTTTGTATGATGGAGTGTGAAGTGGTTTCTGCAGGGAAAATGCAGGTAACAGGACGCTGCATGAGCTTGTTGGTAGGAGTAAGCCATTTACATATGGTGGCAGCCATATATATATGCATATATATATATATAGGCACATATATATATACATATATATACATGTGATAAGATTTATGAAAATATAAAGAAACTAAAAGAGTTGGAGCTTCTCCTATGATTCTACCGAAAAGGAATCACTTGGGGAAAAAGAGAAAAAAAAAAGTACTTACCTCTTTGAATGACTGTTGTTGGCAGGCACGATCCTGGAGCCAACAATACCATTCCCTGGATATAGCTTTGATGCGGCGCCTGAATGGCCACTTCTTCAAATCCACAGTTCCATTTTGCACATCAAACTCCCTACCCATCATCTCAAATTCTAGTGACCCTTTAGCAGAATACATGTGGTGATCTACAAACAAAATTTGATTATGAGTGTTCTTTGTACAGATAATTGTGTTGAAGATAAACAAAACACTCCGACATAGAATGAAAATAATCACTCAATCAGGAGGAAACAACAAGTAACCTCAATGGATAAAATGGATTAACGATACGCATTTGCAGCAAAAAGGCACAGGAGCAGGGATATTGTATGTAAAGGATATTAGGTGCTGTGTGGTGATAACAATGTAATGTGGGAGATGAAATGTTGTGGGTGATGGGAAATGATTAGAAGCACAAAGGTGCTACTGTGGTGAATCCAAATGTATGCTTCATTAGCATAATATGATTGCCTACATCAGATTGTAGGAGATCAACCTGTTCATATGATGAAAGTGAAGAAGTTTTGAAGCTTCAAGTTTTACATAATGAAAACAATGATAAATAAAATGTTACACTGCTGGGTCATCATCGGAAACTGTGGACTTCTTACACTGTAGTAAATCAATCCAAGAAACATTGGACTGCATGGCAAAAACCCCAACTGCATGGACGCCATAGTGGGATATAAATCTCAATTAGCTCATCAACTTTAGTAAATGGATCCTGTGATCACAATGATCTTTCCCTTCAGCCATTGTTTTTGTAATTAGCTCAAATTGAGGGGAAAGAAAACACTTCTCCTGGGTGTTGCAAGATCGATTCCTTCAGATTAAAGAGGATAATTTGCAATATTATCAATAAAGTTACCTTCTGCCTTTGCAAGCTCACTGAGTTGTTAGCTTTATGATAAAAAGGTAGTGTCACTTTTTCTACAGGATCATCCACATGTGGGAACATCAGCATGGGTCTGCAACTATCATCGCAGGAGAATTAACTGTTTTCTCAGTTTCAAAATTTTCCAACAACCTCTTGTAAGTGTTGATTGAATTACTCTGGTGCCTTGTGCAGGTGACGTGCACAGGTACCAACAAATGTTGTGGAGCCTTTATATTGGAAATCTCAGCACTTCAACTTTATGCTGGAAATCAGAGCAGTTAGTGATCCTCAAACAAATCAGAGGGATGATCAGGCCTTACCTCTTGAGGGACCCATCCGATTAGGCCTAGTATGAACTGGTTACAAAGTGTTTGTGCCAAATATACAAGGATTATAACCTGATGATTTTTTTTTATGAGGATTACCAAATGAATTGGATTATCATTTTATCATTAAGAAAAAAAAAACAGAGTTATAATATCAGAAACAGAGCATATATATAAAATGTCAAAACTTAAAAGGATTGATGCCAAGAGTAGCAGTAAGACTTCTTTACCCGATTTAACCTGGTTATCTGTAGGCACTGACCCATCAAACCTGATTTTGTAACCCATTTCTTCAATATCCATGGTATCTCCTTCACCTTTTGCACAAAAACAAAATGCTGATAATAAAATGAGAATCAAGATGGGAAGTCACCTTATCCAGGGCACTCAAAGTGCATCAGATGCCACGATTTCAGCAGATTCTATACTGGAGAGTTCGTCACCAAAGTTTTCAGGCTTTAACATGTAGATCGTTGTGGAGATATCTGATGACAACCCACGACAACCCATGTACACTTAAAATTACCATGTCATGAACGCTGTCACAGGTTCAAAAACCTGCCATCTCCCTGTCTGCAGATAAAGACTGGTATACAGAAACTAGCATTTTGCAAACACAACATGCCTAATGATAAAGTAAAATATAGAGAATACAAGTGTATGGTGAATAAGAACATCTTTAAAACTATGTATGAAGCACCCATAGGATCACACTGAGGGAATGGGGTCCCAATGTACAGGGTGATGTAAATAAACCGATGCTATGTAAAATCCATTGCTGCTATATTCTAAAGATGGTAATGATGGCATCACCGATATTAAATCCAATAAATGAAAGAGGGAAAACAGAAGATCAAACACAATAGGCAATCACAACCAATGGAAGGCAGAAAATTGGAAATTAAGAATACCAATTACTTATCTAAAACGAGATCTAAGGTTAGATGCAAGCAAAAATTAAAAAAAAAAACAAATGAAATAGGTTGGAACAGTGTATTCCTTCATTGCGGCAGTAGGTGGATCGGATAATGAAAATGAATATTGCAAAACAGATATTTCATCAAAATCAGAGAAATTTTAATAAACGTAAGAGAGAAATGTTGGAACAAACGTTCCATTGCTGTTGCACATGGGTGTGTTGATGTTGCACAGGCAACTCAACATCACCCATGGTGCATTAATGGATTTAAGAGGCAAGAAATCAAAGGGGAAAGGAAAATTTACAGAGGAGAAGAAAACGTACTTACCTATAGTGACAGAGGTAGTTGACTTGTTACTTGAGGAGAGCGAGAGGAGATAAGAAGGCAAAGAAGAAGATCATCGTGAAAGAGGCCGGTGGAGAGGTGAAGCGCGATTTTCTTTGCTCGATGTGAAGAACACCATGAAGAGGTGAATGGCGGATTCAGAAGAAGGGAGAAGGTATGGAGGTGAAAACGGGTGGAAAGAAGAAGATGTAAATGGGGAGGTGAAGAAGCGATAAGAAGAAGGAAGGAAGGTGCAGGGGTGAGAAGCAGTTGCATGACGGAGAAAAGGGTAATGGTGGGGTGAAGACGGGTGACCTTGGAGGAACAATGGGATTTGTTAAAATAGGGGAAGAGGGAAGAATCGAGAAGGTGATTCGGTTGGCGAATCAATGGTTGGAGATGGAGGATTCGTTGGTGATGAGGGGATGAGAATCAGCTGTTGGAGGGAGTTTGCACATGGCCATGGAAGGCTCAGGCGAGAGGTCGAGAGAGAGGCGGCTGATGGGGGCTGAGGGAGAGAGAAGCGAGAGTTAGGGTTTTCAAAACCCTAACTCGACTTTTTTAAACATCGAGAATCAGATTTTCCAAAAAAAGGCCTCTTTGAAAAGTTTTCTCTAAAACGGGTTTCTAAAAACTATTTTGCAATTTTCTTCATTTATTTTTTATTTTTTTTTTGGGTTCTTTTCCGAGTATTTTTATTTTTTTTTGTATTTTGGGAAATACAAAATCCTAAAATGTACGGCAAAACAAGGATTTAAACTAATTTTTTTTTTGTATTTTTGAGAAATATTTACAAAAAGAAGGTTTTCAAGGCTATTTTGAGGAAATTTCTTCAGAAAATGAGTTCGGACCCGAGTTTTGAGAAAATGTTTGAGTTTTTGAAGCTCGAATTGAGAAATACATGTGATGGATCCAAACGGATGTCGAATGGACTGTCTGAGCTATTTAAAGACTATTTTTGGTATTTTCTATAATTTAAATTTAAAATTTGAACAAGGAGATTTAGATTTGGATCTGGACAATGGATCCAGATCCAAAATCAATTTAAATATATAAAATGAATTTGATTTCAGTAAAACTTGAGAAATGAACTGGAATTTATATTCAAAAGTGGTTTTATTTCTCAGAAAATGATATTAAGGGCAAAAAGGGAATATTTAAAAGATTTTGAAAAATTTGGGCTGTTCACAGGTTTGGACCCAAGTATTGAGAAAATGTTCGAGTTTTTACACTCGAATCGAGAAATACAATGTGATGAATCCAAATGGATGTTGAATGGACTATTCGAGCTATTTAAAGGCTATTTTTGGTATTTTCTATAATTTTAATTTAAAATTTGAACAATGAAACTCAGATTTGGATCTGGACAATGGATCCAGATCCGAAATCAATTTAAATATATAAAATGAATTTAATTTCAGTAAAACTTGAGAAATGAACTGGAATTTATATTCAAAAGTGGCTTAATTTCTAAGAAAATGATATCAAGGGCAAAAAGGGAATATTTAAAAGATTTTGAAAAATTTGGGGTGTTCACAGAAGGGAGGTGAGCTTTGATGATGCATGAAATGCACATCATGTTAACAAGTTATTCATGCCTTTTGTAGTAAGATTAAGGTTTTAAACCCATGTTTAGATGCATTTTGTTAGTAAGGGGTTGTGGTTCGAATTTCACAGAAATCAGAGTTAAAATGAGAGAGTTATGGCTATTTCAGTGTTCAGGCACGAATTTTGAGGTGGATCAGATCCATATCCGACCCAAATAGGCTATTTGGATCTTGGATCAACCTTTAGAAAGCCCCAAATCCAACCCACACGCATATCCATACTCATTTAGAAAACATTTTACAGAAAACCCCCCAAAAAGTGGCACAGGGTAAAAAATTTCATTATAACCTTGTTTTTGAAAATACCAAAAAGTATAAATATACTTTTTAGAAGAGCCCTAGATGTCTTTGGCATTGGGATTGGTGCCTCCTATAGTGATTCTAACTCCAGCCCCTTCCAACCCCTCATTTCATCTCATTTTCCATCGAAAATTGGGTTTTTGCTTGGAAATCAAGCATTAGTCTATCTCTCTCTTTCCATTCCTTTTCGTTTCTTCAACATTCTTGCTATGTTAATCACCATTTGCTGTGTTTTTGCAGGTGTAGCAGAGGTGGAGACCATTAATCTTGCTTGGAAGTGCGAAACACCCCAACAAGATGAGTCGGCCCTACCTCCATCCTGTTTTCTAAGCCCTCCGATCGTGAATCGACACCCGTTCCATCTTCGGTGGATCTCCAGCGTGTTGTTGTTGTGGAAACCCTATTCATGATGATATTCCAGCATTCTCGAACCATTCGGGACGTCAAATCAAGGCCATTGTCCGCTCTCTTCTTCCCCATGATCGTCGGATCACCCTTGAGGTAGGTCTTCTTCTTTCTTTTCTTCTAGTTAAAACCTAAAATTGCGTGTGTTTGTGTTCTTTTGTGATTTTTTTTTTGGTTGCGGTATTTTCCTTATTTTAGCCCTAGTATAGAACTCGTGCACAGACCAACACGATAGATTAGGTTTTATTTCATTGTTTTTGTGCTTGAATCGTGTTTTTCTTTCGTTTTCACCTAAAACGTGTAAATCGGCTAGAATCCCTTCTAGCCGATTTTGCAGTTATGTCCAGCGTGTTTATGGTATTGTTTCTACAGAAAAATCATTTTAAAAAGTTTCATTTTGATTTGGTTTAGTTGTTGGTTTTGTTTGTTTGTTATTTTAATTAAAAAGAAAAAAAAATCGGCTAGATTAATTCTAGCCGATCTTTGTGTTTGAATAAGTTTAGTTGCTGCAAAATATTTTTTCGATGATTCTACTGTTAAAATCTGATTTGTGATATCTGTTCCAGTGTCATTTATTTTCGTTTTAGGTGAGTTATGAGTTCTTATGTGTCGTGTGAATGTTTTTGCCAAAATCGTTGAATGAAGGTTTGAGGTTGGGTAACTGTGTGTGCTTCCATTGAGTAATTTGTGTAGCCTGCTGATTGTTTGGAAGTTTAACAGTCTCGTAAAGTTGTGTGAGTCAAATTCATTATCTTAGGATTTTGTTAAATATTGTTCTTGTGTTTTCGTGTTTTAGGTGTTTTACTTATATTGAAAAATAAAAAATCGAGTGTATTGTTTTGGTTTATAGCCTTGTTCAGTCGGCTGTAGGAAATTTTCATTTAGTTCCAGTTTGTTAAAGTCTTCTAATTTATTGATTACTATTTTAGTGAAGGTAGAAATTCGTTTTTGTGATAAAGTTAGTGTTACTTGTGTTCAATGATTTGTGTTTAGATTAGGCGTGTAGCTAGATTGCAATTAGAATATTTTTTTAGATTGTCTTAATTCTCAGCATATTAGATAAAATGCTTATAATTGCAGTAGTGTAATTAGTTAATTTTAGTTAGATGTTAATTTAGTTTTATCACCCTCGTAGTAGTTTTAGTGTGATCTTTATTTTATGGTTTTAGTATTGTTTTGCTAGTCGTCTTCCCCAAGGAGGGGCGGCAGCCATTAGAGCTCTAGTCGAGCTCTAGGCTGCTTTTGGTAGGTCTTAGAATTTAGGTAAGTGTATTAAGGTGTCTAGGTGCATTGCTCCTTAGTTAATTTTAGGTTAGTTAATTTACTTTAGTTGAAGTCTAGGAAACGTTTTTGGTGTTTTGTTAGGAAAGTCTATTTGAAATAGTAGGGTGTTTGCTCCAAAAATAAAAATGGTTTTGAGAAAATTGGTTGATTCAAATTCGTTGACCCCCATTTAGGCAAGTTTGAAATTGAGTTCAAGATAGAATCAATACTTTTTGGGAAAGTTACATTGAAGTTTCAAATCTTTTCTAAAAAAGGTTTCAACGGTTTTGCAAGAGGTACTTATTTGTTTTGTAAACCATTTTTGGTAAGCTAAAAACGTAGAGGCTATCTTGAATTATATAATTTCAAATTGTCTACTTACCTTAGTAGATGGTGCAAGTCATTAAAGAAGTGTAACTGCCCCTAGTTGGACGGTTTCCACTTCCTATCTTTTTAAATTGAAGTTCAAGGTAAGTATAGACAAGCATTTAGAGCTGGACAATTTTTTAACTTATCAACTTTCCAAAGTTGTCTTTGAGCATTTACCCTTTCCTATTTCATTAACCATCCATAGTGAGTTAGGATAAAGTAGGTTTTAATAATTTTAGTTAATAGAGTTAACCTTAGTTAGTAAATAGGTCCTTAGTTAGATTGATTCAATTTAGGTGTGTAGGGTTTATTTAGTAACTATGATTAGTTGATTTTGTTAATTTTAGTATTAGAATTTAATTTCTTTAGGTCCTTAGATAACCTAACCTAGTCAAACTAGTTGACCTAAATAGGTGAGTTGTGTACATAGTCTAAGTCAAGTCAAGTCGACCTAGCCAGGTGTGGCATGAACCTAGTCCTAGTCATATCTTAAAACCGCACCATTTTGGTTTTTAGTGATCTATTTGACTTTAGCTTTAACCCATATTAGATATAGTATAATTTAGTATAGTGATTCAATTGTTTACATTAGTTAGATTTTAGAAATTCGTGTTGCATTAATGTGTAGTTGTTCCTCATGTTTGAATTGAGTGGGTTCTTTAATTAGGTGTATTTAGTTTATATTAACTGAAGCTGCTCATTCATTTAGTTAGGTGTGCATAATTAAGTATATTAGTTGCATTTGCATTAGTATTTAACTTAGCTTTAGTCATAATTTGCATATTGTATTTCATTTTCATTTCATTTAGCATAATTGCATTCATCATCAGTATATCAACTGTCATTCAGTACCATTTAGGTTTGCATTAGGGTTAGATTGCATTTTTAGTGTTTAAAATAGACTTATGAAGTGAATAGTGTATTGAAAGCAAAACCCGAATTTTGCCCTGTCGCACTGTCATCATTTCATGTGCAAAAATTCCGAATTTTCAAAATATTAATTTTCTATTCACTTTATTGGCGTGTTAACTGACTGCATACCAAATTTCAGCTCAATCCAAGTTGGTTTGGTTTGATTTTTAAGCGTTTTGTGAAAACTGCTTTTTCGGATTTGAAAATTTCGGGACCTGCGATATCCTGATTTTTCCCAGTTTTGAAACACTTATATCTGGAGTTTCAGATATCATTTTTTAATTCTGTAAAAACTACCAGATTCTTGAATTTGTCAGTTACAGAATAGAACAAATTTCGGGAAAATCAGACTTTGTTTGTTCTGTCAAACAATCATTTTTCAAAGAGCTGTCAGAAGTCTATTTTGCACTAGTTAGGGGTAGTTACGTAATTTCATTCTTTTAGCTATTTTCGGTTTGTTTTCATCAGTTTCTGCATTTTTAGTGATGCATCTGCATCATCCAGCATTGTTAGACTTAGGATAGTTGATTTCAAAATTAGTTTGATATTTTCTTTATTATTTTATTAGTAATTAGGTTTTGTTTGTTTAAATTCTTCAAAACTAGGTTTAATTTATATTTTAGTTTAGTTTCATTAAATTAGTTACTAACTTTGTATTTTGCTGTGTTTTTAGGTTGAAAAGCATAACCATTTTCCAGGGATTCTTGTCAAAGTGCGAAACTTTGAGAATTGGCAAAAAGACAAAAATACCCTTGGCGTGCAAATGAAGACTAAAGAGCTTTTCTCATTAGCTGTAGTTTTAATTTATAATTGTTTTAGCATTGTACTTATAACTAGTGTTTATTGATTAATAAATTAAATTTTTTAGAAATATTTGAGTAACTCCCGTACTTACCACTTCGTGGAAAGTCGGTTATTTACTTTTGGTTGACGATTTTCCAAAGATTTTATTGAAAAATATTGTTTTAAAAATACCACTTCCAAAATATCAACCAAGCTTCTTACCATGCTACAGCAGGGAATCGAAAGGGGTTTTTCCTTCTTTTCGTGTCTAAAATTTCTTTTAGACGTATTGCAGAGATTCTGAGAGGGATGTTTCCTTGGAGGGTAGATCGAGTCGTAGCCTTGTTTTGATTCGAGAGGAAGAGAGAGAGATCCCATGCTGAATACTATTGCTACTAAGTGAAGCTTCAGAATGGATTGTAGGAGGGTAAACCTTCAGCCCTTTAGAGAGGAGATCCTAAGGAGTAATGAGGTGGGAGGAGATCGATCTTTCCGAAAAAAGAAAAACAGCAAGCGCCAATGGAGAGCGAGAATGGTCGATGATTGATGCCCCCCTTTAGAGAGGGATGGCTTTCCTTTTAAAGGAGAAGAACCAGCTCCAGAAGCAGCTTCCGTTAGAGATGAAGGGTGGATGAAGGGCTTAGGGAGAAGATGGTGGTAGTTACAGATCAATGGTCGAGGAGGAGAGAAAATGGAGGTTGGTGATCGACGGTTTTGGAGGAAGGCCATGGGGAGGGATCGGTGAGGGTTCTTGAGGAAGCTCCCAGAAGGCCGAGAGCGTGCGAGAGAGAAGAGAGAGGGAGAGAGAGCCCCTGTAACCCTTGATTTTTTCGTTAAAAAGCTTTTTATCAAAAGATTTTTAAAAGGCCGATTCTTTTCCAAAAGTTTTTGCAAAAACTTGGTTTTAGTCAAAAGGCTTATTTTTCAAAAAGAAGTTTTCAAACAAACCAATTTTTGTTTCTTTTCTATATTTATATTTTTTTTCTTTGTATTTTCCATTTTTTGGTATTTTATTATTTTGGAATAAAACTATGAAACTAGGGAGAAATAAGGGATTTACAAATTATTTTATAATTTTTTTTTTGTTTAGAAATATTTACAAAAGAAGGGTTTTCTGAGAATTCAAAGTCATTTCTTTGAAAAATTCTTCAGAAAGTGAATTTATATCCGACTTTTAAGAAAATATTTGAGGTTTAAAACCTCGAATCGAGAAATGCAGAGTTGTGGATCTAACAGGATACCAGATGGGTTGTCTGAGCCTTTCAAAATTTATTTTTGGTATTTTAAAATTTTAATTTAAAAATTTGGATAACGAGGCTCATATCTGGATTTTGGCAATGGATTTGGATTCGAAATTGAGTCAGATGTATAAAATGATTTTAATTTCAATAAAATCTGAGAAATAACTGAAATTTAGATTTAAAACTGGCTCGATTGCTCAGAAAATGGTGTTAAAGGGCAAAAAGGGAATATTTACAACATTTTGAAAATTTTGGGGTGTTCACAATGAACACGAATGGCACGTGCACCAACTCTTAGAGAGTTAATGAACTCGGTGGAGTCCATATTTACGGCCCTAGTCGGAATATGGACAAGACCCAGATTCAACATCTTCCTATTAGTCACACTGAGCCTACACTCTTAGGCTATCTTCCAAAACTTCACTGCATATCTTCAATTTTATTAAATATTTTAGAATTAGCTAAGTGAATTACTATCATATTTACGGCCATAGTCGGAATATGTGGTAATCCCACTTACGTTAATTCTAAAATTGCATATTTTTCTGAAAAGATGCTTTTACAAAATGACATTCAGTCATATCATTTGCATCATGAAATCACTTGCATTTCTCATGATTTTCTCAAGAAAATTTTCATTCCATGGAAATTGATTCCTCAAGAAACTCTGATAGTTTTCAAAGTTGGATTTTCCCGTGATTTTCCCTGGAAAATGTTATTTTCTTAAGATTCATTTTCAAAAAGGAATTTCTCATCTTTCTCAAGAATCAAAATCAATTTTCAAATATTTCAAGGTCAATATTCTCAGGACTTCGGTTTCCCGAGTTTTGATTTTCCTTTTCCAAAGAGTTTTCTAATGAATTTTAATCATTTTCCAAAGAAAGTTTTCAAAGCTCGATTTTTTCTTGACGAATGGTTCCTCTTCAAGTCTTTTCTCAAGAATTCTCTCCATTTTCTCAGGATTTTCTCACATCCTCATAAACTTTCTGGTGATTTCCAAATCCTTTCATCTGAGTTTCCTGAGAGATTGATTTTCATCTTTTTCCTGAGAAATACTTTTCAACTCCAAAAGCGTTTTCCAAGCATACATCATGTTTTCCAACTTGCATTTTACAAGATATCATAGCACATGCCTGAATTCTCTGTGCATTTAGGATAGAACACAATTTCGATGATTTACCTAACTCAAGCACACTTTTGGTCCTTCGTTCGATTACCCCTGTTAAAGGCGGCAGGAACGGTCGAACCTCGTACCGACAGGTCATGGGGCGACCCCAGATTTCCCACTTGGAAATCCTTTGGATTTTTTAGTAAACTTTTTTTTTTTAAAACAAGCGCGCAAGTGCGAGAGAAGCCGAAAGGGGAGCCAACAAGTGGAAAAACCCTGGGCGGCCACTACGGGAGTGAAACAACTTTTATTAAATACATCTTTACAAAATAGTACAATAAATCCCTTAAACAAAAATACTGCCAGGATCCAACAGGTGAGGTTCAGAAGTGTGGGTTCAGAGTCCGCTGCAGCACATCGAGCTCCATCACATGCCTAAGTAAGAACCTGTATCCCCATAACACGGGGTCAGTACCCTTTCGAGCTGGTGAGACAAACCAACTCACAATATGCCAAAAGTGTGGAAATCGAAAGCATATAATTCATACCAGACATAGCATGATTATTCTTACGTTACTTGAGCAAACATAGCAAGAGCAAGTATAAGGCTACGCATGGATCTATCAGGGAATGTAACTAGCATAAATCAACGCAATAGGCAACACATAAGTAATTAACTACGACTATTCATTTCACAACTCATATCAAATAGTAAGGTATGCATCAAGGAACATAGATTTCTAACACGATACATAACATTGTAACAAGGCATGCATCACATAACATAAAGTGCTAAAAATAGACTGTGCTATGCAAGTAGAAGTGTCATCGTGATCTGTGTATAAGTGCAAGTGGACAAGTATGTGCATCGTGTCATAAGTGAGAGAACTAGTCTGTGATAATTCAAACATTGCATACTATGATGAGATAGTTAGAAACATTTTGCCACGGTAAGGCGTGACTCAAAAGCAGTGCCAAGGTTCATAAACCACGTATTACAAACATGAGCGAGCTCATCTCGCTAAGTGGGGCCATCGCCCACAAACAACTCGTTAAGGAGTTCCAAAGTCGCATAAGTCTCACACGACTGCAATATCCATAGTGTACCTCAAAACTTAACAAGCACAATTATGCCCACATTCCTTAGGTGACATTCATTCAAAATTCACTAACATGAGTTAGCGATTACAATCACTTGATGGTATGCGCCTTAGGTTTCGTAGTTACGAAAACCTTTTATTTTACATGAAGGCATTCATTTGCGACTATATCGTGTTTATGTTGAGGCGACCATAACATCAACG
Source organism: Nuphar pumila (assembly GCF_984573655.1). Classification (NCBI taxonomy): domain Eukaryota; kingdom Viridiplantae; phylum Streptophyta; class Magnoliopsida; order Nymphaeales; family Nymphaeaceae; genus Nuphar; species Nuphar pumila. Next base: position 85,327,387 of record NC_143252.1, on the reverse strand, counting down.
AAGATGAGTCGAAACTACACAATTTGATGGTCCAAACCATTACGTTGCGAATACATACTTCTCATGCAAATCTTTAATTGCTTTACAATTTGCGAACCCACAATGTTACGTAAGGGCTAAATATGATGCCTAGGCATGCCATTGCACAAGGGAAAAACCTATTTACTATATAAATTCGCTGCCGTAGAGGCGACAAGGTGAGTTGTTTGCGAAAGGCTGATTTGGCAACTATGTTGTGCACATTGCGATGTGTTGTCAAACCAAGATAGCCATACTACGCGTAACGCCCGCGAACACACAAGGGCGGGGGTCCAAACCTTTGTCGCTCTGAAACTACTGCAGCAACAACCTACTTTGCTCGCAACATGGGTCATGATACGATTGCGACAAACATACATGTTGCTGCCATCATACTGCCGCCGCACAACGTAGGAACATAAGCTATCTGAAAACACCGTATAGGTGCTGCTGCCATGCGAGTCCAAGTGGCCCGCAGGTCTGGACAACAGTCCAGACTCACGCAGCTGGACCATGGGGTCTAGAAACAAATGGCAGCAAGTCTGGAATTTGGTCCAGACTTGCCCCAGCTCAAGGGTCCACGAAAAACGCCCTGAACCAAGCTGGGTTCAGGTGTAAAGGGACAAACACACGTCTGGAACAGACATGTGCCTGCGTCAAAGTGCTAGGGAGCCCTCGACAAGTCTGGTCCAGCCCTACACCACGCCGAACAAGAATGACACCTGAACCAAAATCGGTTCAGGTGCAACAACTAAGACTCGGGCCTGCCGCAGCCCCCGGTTCAAACTCGGGAGGAAAAGAGGGTTGTGCACTCGTCGGGACAAAGGTGTCCAGACCAGTCATGGTGCAGCTTGCACCAGCCAGGATGCAGTGCTGGGCGCTGCAGCCAACACTAGCCGAAAAAGGGGCCAACACCGAAGTGTTGGCGCACGGCGCATGGGCGCCTGCGCACCCAAGTCACCCGGGGAGGGTGCGGCCAAAAGAGGAAATGCTGAAGTAAGGCGGAAGATGGACGCCCCACCCAAATCAACGTAAGGCAAGCCTTTGACAGGTCTGGACCAGTCGGTCTAGACCATGTCAGGCCAGAGCTAGACCGACCCACACCCACCCGGTTTGGTGCGCTTGACCCCTATTCGAAGCGCACCACAAGGAAGAAGGACGGGAAGACGCCCTGGCTGGGAGTCGTTCCAAGGTCAACAAGCTGCTGGACATGTCCAGCAGTCTGGACCAGATTCGGCTGTTCCAAAACGAAGGGTTCACAACATCAAAAGCCAAGCAAAGCAAAGACAAAAGTCATTAATTCCAAGGAAAGTAAAGGAGCAGTTGGTGCATGGACCTGAAATGGAAATGAATGCATGTGTCCTTATGGAAATCAACAAATGGACGATAAAACCGTGATGCTCTCAAGCCAACCACGCTCATGGTATGGCGGTGAAAGCAAATGCGTAAATACTTGCTTAAAAACGAAAAACCACATTCTCATAGTGTGGAACCCATTTGCAAATTACATAAACAGGAAATGAGAAATCAAAACGAAAAAGCTCAATGATGCAAGCAAAGATAGAACTTTGCTTGAACGAAATCCACAATCGGTAAAAAGGGAAGGAGGTATCTCACCTTCGCGACTTTACAATTGAGATGAAGGAGGTGCTCACGGCTGGAACTAGGTGGTGCTTCACACCACACTCACACGCCTAGGGGAAGAAGAGCAAGAGAGGAGAGAGAGAGGCTCCTCCAAGAAAATCGCCCAAAGAGAGCTCTCTTTCTCTCTCTTGAAACCTTAAGTAGTTAGGGTTGAACACATTGGGTGGCTAGGATTAATTGAAGCAAGATGGAGGGATGGAGTGCTCCACGCCCCTCCCATAGAAACCCATGCCCAATGCATGTTGAGCATTTGAAATCATTTCAAAAGAGTTTCAATAATGCCATTGTAAAGGGTTTTAAAAAGACTTTAAAACTTGTAAGATTTACTTGGGCTGCCACTCAACCCAACCAATCAGATTTAGCTATTTGAATTACTTGAAAATATGACAAAAGAGCCATGGGGTGCCAGCCCCATGCTCCTTTATTGGAAAACTCGCCTTCCATAATGAAGCTCTATGCTTCATTATGGTTTTTGAAAAGAGCTCTGGCCAATCGTGGCCTATATTTCAAAAATCATGCAAATCTTTTCAAAAGTACCACTCAGCTGGTCAAACCTTGACCAGCTAGTCAAACCTTGATCAGCTGGTCAACCATGTCTAAAATGATCCTCTAGAGAGAACGTCCATAGGGTTTGGGTCCTCTAGTTGACCCCGATCCAAGATCCAAAATCGCCACAATATAAGTTTCAAAACAATACTTATTTAATCCCTTAAAATATCAAATAAACTCCGATAAATCATTTAGTGCTCTACTAAACCTCAATTAACATGAAATGGTCAATGCCTCTCAAAAAAATTCTCATCCGTTTGCGAGAATTAAGCGTATCACAATTCGGGTCGAAACTTGGGTCAAAACTCGTAATTCACATGCAATGACAAGGTTTTTACATCGTATAGGTCCCAAATTCGGTGACAAACCATAAAAACATATTATAAATAAACCCTTAAATTTTTAAAAGCTAATTCATTCAGAATTAGACACTTCTTACTTACACAGTGAAACTACGCGATTTTCAGGTCGCGCATACAAAGCCAAAATACAAAGCACAATCAATTCTCATCAAATCACATGCTATATCTCATAAATACACAAAAGCATTCATATCAACATTAAGTAAGCAGTAAATTCCTCAGAAAAATTTATGGGTCTTACATTCTACCCTCCTTAAAAAGGATTTCGTCCGCGAAATCACAAAACAACAAATAACAACAAAAGGGTCAGATCTCGTCTAGAAGCACCTAATCGACAACCATTTTCTAGACAGTGGTGGGGAAAACAAAAATTCCCGCAACGCTCTCTCACGAGCAACAGACCCTGATGATCGGTGTTAAACTATCCCCAGATCACAACCCACTCAGGAGCCAGATGCCATCACCGGCAACACAAACGCAACAGGCTAAGCGCGTAACAACAGATACGTTCTCATCACCAAGAACGACTGGGGAAAACAACAGTACCGGCCAACGGGATACACATAGGCTCACTGGCACAGACAGGGCTTCAACCTTTTGTCCAAAAAGGAATCATCTCAAGCAAGACATCCTTCATCAAAGACAGGGTTACGAGCAATTCCAACAAAGTTGGAAAAGAGGGAAATCATCCACTCAGAGCCTCTCACGACGATTCTTGTCGGAGCCATCTCGTCTGTGACATGATAAGGCTAAAAGCTCGATAATCGCTATGATATATCAATCATTTCCACCACATGATGTGGAACTAGAAGGAAGAACTACGCAAGTAGTTCCCTAGATCTCAGTTGAAAATCTCCAATTCTCACAGGAGTCGACTCGGATCAGCTTGGGAAACTAGATCCAAAAGCACGAACGAACCCTTAGGTTCCGACAATCACTATCGCAAGCCAAAATACGAGGCTTACACACGAAACTGTGTCTCACATCGGATGACACCCGAAAAACACACAAATTCATCCAAACATACAAGCTAAGCAATTTAAACAACAAAATCTGAATTAGGAATACTTACAGTGCGATGGTCGATGCGTGCAGAGACTTGAACCACACTTCTGTAACTCTTTTAAAACACTGCTCTGATACCATATTGTGACGCCCCCAGAATTCCCGACTTGAAAATCCTTTAAAATCCTTTGGATTTTTTGGTAAACTTTTTTTTTTTTTGAAAACAAGTGCACAAGTGAGGAAGTACCAAAAAGGAAACAAGTGGCAAACTCCGGGGTGGGTCGCAGGAGTGAAACAACAAGGTTTTGAAACAACTTTTATTATTTATAAATTAAAAATAGAACAACCAAATCCCTTTTTACAAACAACAACTGCCAAGATCCTTGAAGGTTCAGAAGTGTGGGTTCACATCCGCTGCCACACATCGAACTCCATCGCACGCCTAAGCAAATACCTGTATCCCCATAAAATGGGGTCAGTACTCTTTCGAGCTGGTGAGACAAGCCAAAACACAATATACCAATATGTGGAAATCGAGAGCGCAGTTTAACATGAACACATAGCATGCTTAATTAATTGAACAGTTACATCATAAGCAAGTGTACAAAGCTACCCATGGAGCATCAAGAGAATATAGCTAGCATGAGTTAATGCGATTAAGCAAAGAAGGAGCAATTAACCACGACATTTCATTTTACAATTCATATCATTTAGCATAGCATGCATCAAGGAACATAATCAACTAATATAACAATATGTCATGCAGAACAGATAGTTTGCCTTGATTTGCACGTAGGTACAAATGTGCATTTATGCGCATCGTGCCTCAAACATGTGAACTAGCAATGTAACGATATGAATCATGGATCATTACGATGAGACAGTTAGAAGCTCTAGAAACAAATAAAAAGCGAACAAAAGCATATAGAACTTGTATCTTTATCATAAGCGAGCTCATCTCGCGAGGTGGGGCCACCACCCGCACCCGAACACACCAAGGAGTTCCAAATGCCGCATAAGTCTCATAATGCCATAATCTCAAACATGAATCTCGAGAATCCCTACGTACTTAGGGAAAAAGACATTTGATTGCCAGTGTGATTTGTATATCCAAATCGCACAAATACGAGTATGTGTATGCATTCATTACGCGTGCTAGCTTCGTGCTAAAGTGTGCACAACTACATTACGTAACACCATCATGATACGTTTAAATAATTAAGTTATGAAGTGCCAAGGTGCCAAATACGTATGATAGGAGTGGTGCCATCATTGCAATATTTCGTTCGACAGGCGCCATACATTTCTCAATTCAGCAAAAACCTTATTTATAAAAAGGCATTAACAAGGCATTAATTGTGAACATCCACGTTCTATGCAAAGGTGGCCATACCCACAACAAGGGTGAATCAATACTACACCATTTGGCGATTTTTACCATTTCATTTCACACACATAACCACATATGCACGTCTATATTTGCATTGAACAATTGTGTGGTTTTCGTCTACGCCATGATAAGTCCACCATTGAGAAGTTGTCGGGTCATTTGGAACCCACGTCATAGGCACTTATGCAGCCCTTAAGGCTGCGGTCCGAAGCTTGCTAATCAGCCTACAATGTGTGGCAAAATGAAGGAAAAACTAGCAGCAGGCTGGAGCTAACCAAAGCTGACTTACCAACCCAGAAGATGCATCGGTTCCATGGGCACCTCGCGTACGCAGCAGGCCCGGTTTGGGCAGTGCTACCGAATTGTGACAACAACCAAGTCGAGGTGACAGCAACCCACGAGCTACAGGTACCGAATCGAAGGAAAAGATGGACAGCAAGCTATGTTGTCCCGCAAACTGCAAGAGCCCAAAACCCTGGACCGAGTGGGTCCGATCCAAAGAGGGTACATGGCGTGGGTCTCAAAGGAAAGACGACCCTGGGTCTGGACTGTTTAGTCCAGGCTCACGCTAGGCTAATGCAAACACTAGAAAGAGGTCTGGACTGTGCGTCCAGACCATGCATGGCTTAGCCACTGAAAGCCGGTCCAGGTCTGGACCGATTGGTCCAGACCATGGAGGGAGTGCTCAAGTATGAGCACAGTCTGGACCGTGCGTCCATACCCAGGCTGGGCTCAGCCAGCACCACAAGGAAAGAGGTGCAGGCCCAGCTGCCGGCACCCAACCACAGCCCAAACCGCTGCATGGCTGCAGCAAGACCCGAGTGCCCAAACTGGAGGCATGAGAAGGGCGGATGCCCAAACGAACTAAGCATAGGCCTTTGACAGGTCTGGACCAGATTCGGTCTAGACCGTGTCAGGCCAATGCAAGCAGGTCCTCACCCACCCGGTTTGGTGGGTTTGACCAGGGTTCATGCAGAACCAAAAGAGGGAATAGGGAAGGGGCGCCCAGGCTGACCCGTTGTGGTCGGTCTGGGAAGCACCGTGCTGGACACGTCCAACCGAACCGAAAAAAAAGATAAGACATATGGCCAAGGCATTCTGGGCCAAACGAAACAGAAATAAAAGAAGGAAAGGAAAATGGTCCGCTCCACCATGGCTCGGCCCATTTAGCCCAAAACAGCCACACTCAAAGGCTAACCCAAACAGGAGGGTTTGCTGGCCTTGGGGTAAATCGTAGCCTCCTTGCCAACCAGAACTAGCGAATAGTGCAAGAACTTGCAATGCAAAACGAGGGCCTAATGCGTGCAACATTTAAAATCCACCATTATGAACCTACCACTATATTGCACAACAAAAATGCATGCATGTATTCTCAATAAAATCCACAAATGCAAAGCATGTAAGTGTACTTAATGAAATCAGCAAATGGGAAAATAAAAATCAAAATGCTCTCAAGCCAACAACAACCATGGTATGACGAAGAATGAGTGCATGAAGGCATGCTCGAACGAAAAACCATATTCTCAATGCAAGCAGCCTATTTGCTAAATACTTAAATGAGAAAAATCAAACTAAGGAGCTCAACCGAAATCCACAACCACGGTCTTGTGAAGGAGCGTCTCACCTTCGCGGCTTTGATAATGGAGGAGATGGTGTGTGCTACGGTTGGAGCTACCACAAGGTGCTCACTCACCCTCTCAACCTCTCTCTCTCACTCACGGTTTGGAGAAGAAGGGAAGGAGGAGGCAGATGCTCCACCAAAATCTCCCAAGGCAAATCCTCTCTTTCTTTCTCTTCAAGACTTAGATAGTTAGGGTTTTTAGGATGGATGACTGGGATTAAATGAGGGTAGATGGAGGGTTGGGGTGCTCCATGCCCCCCCATAGCCAATGCATGTCATTCTTTTGAACTTTTTAGAAAGGCTTTCAAAAATGCCATTGAAAAGGTTTTGAAAAAGCCTTTTAAACTTGAAAGATTTACAAGGGGGCGCCCTTGGCTGCCGCCCCTTATGCCCAACCGATTTTTGGCATTTGAAATGCTTCAAACTATTTACCAAAACACCATGGGGCGCCAGCCCCATGCTTCCCTTTTTTGAAAAACGCCCCTCATGATGGGCTCTAGGCTTCATCATGAGTTTTTGAAAAGAACAATGGCCAATTGTGGCTTTCTTTTTCAAAACCATGCAAAATCTTTCAAAAATACCACCCAACTGGTCAAACCTGGACCAGATGGTCAACCAAGGACAAAAACGTCCACTAGAGGGGTCGCCTAATGGGTTTGGGTCTCCTCTAGTCGACCCAGATCCAAATCCAAAATAGCCTATGCAATACTTTTAAAATAATGCTTATTTAATGCTTTCAAAATGGAATTCGATTTCAATAAACCATTTAGTTCTTTTTATAATCTCAATTAACATAGAATGTTCGATGCCTCTTTAGAAAATTCTCATTTGTTTGCAAGAATTAAGCGTATTACGGTTCGTGTCCAATCGTTAAGCAAAACTCATAATTCACATGCACTGACAGAGTTTTTATGTCGTATCGGTCCCAAATTCGGGGACAAGCTATATAAACATATTATAAATTAACCCTTAAAGTTTCAGAGGTCAATTCATCCAAAATTAGGCTCTTCTTACTTACACAGTATATTTACGCGATTCTCGGGTCGCGCGCACAAAGCAGAAATACAAAGCACAGTCAAATTACATCAAATTACGAGCTATAATCTCATAAACACACAAAAGCATACATTTCAATACTACGTAAGCAGTGAATTTCTTAGAAAAATTCACAGATCTTACAGTCAAGTTGAAGGCAGATGCAATGAACCTCCCGACAATCCCTAAAAGATATTTAATTTCTGCTATCATCCAGAGATTTCCAACCAATGATCCAATATAATCCATGAGGCAAAGAAGGATCGGAACATCTCCAAGTTGAAGGAGTTTATGATGTACCCTTCCAAAAAGAGAGAGAGAGGAAAATTAAAGAGAGAAAAGTCAGGACATCTCCAAAATGAAGGATGATGTAATAAACTCCCCCGAAAACCAAGAGAGCCCAAAAGAGTGTAGAAAGATTATCATGAGAGAAGCATCCCAGGATATCATACTGCCAAATCCATCAAGAATCTTCTTTAAACTTGTGAAATTCTATTACCAATATTATTTCATTAATTGCTTTCATAATATTAAATTCTCTCTTTCCTGTTCATATCAAAGAAATTGATAGCTTCCTTAAAGAAGGTCGATCGCAAGCAATTTGAATTCTGAATCTTGATTCTATGAAGTCAATCTCGTTTGGAGGTAATATTTCAGGTAGAAAAGAGGAATATTTTCGCAACAATGTGCATCATTTTCAAGTACTTTGAATCAACAACAAAATTCTCAATATTTTGACAATATTTTATAGCTATCCTCACGTGAAGTGAGAACTTGATGTCCGTTTTTTATACATCCTGACACCATTGTCATCCCTTTTTAGGACTTGATTACGGGAGTTTTCAAGATCCCTTCCCTTCTTGTATAATCTGAGCGCCCGGGCTCTTAGATTCACACACTTTCATGTCTCCCCACTGTCCCGCCATAGACAGTTCAATTTCGGTTCAAGGTCGAACCCCCAATCATTTTATCGCAAAAGGAAATTTCAAAAGTTGATTTAGTCTCAGAAATGAGATGCCCAAGATCAATCCCTTTTCAAGCTTTAGGGACCCCATTTCCCTTCCTTTTGCAAAACCCCTGTCGGATTTATTGTGCAAAATCCGAAGGTTCCATCATGGTCTCTTCCTTCGAAGATTTCATTCATTTTCCGCCCGATCAGGTTAAGGGTATAAACCTGAGTCTCATTTGATGAGGTATTTCATTTTCCGCCCGATCAGGTTAAGGCTATAAATCTGAGCCTCATTTGATGAGGTATTTCATTTTCCGCCCGATCAGGTTAAGGGTATAAACTTGAGCCTCATTTGATGAGGTATTTCATTTCCACCCAATCAGGTTAAGGGTACAAACCTGAGCCTCATTTGATGAGGTATTTCATTTCCACCCAATCAGGTTAAGGGTACAAACCTGAGCCTCATTTGATGAGGTATTTCATTTTCCGTCCAATCAGGTTAAGAATATAAACATGAGCCTAAATTTGATGAGGTATTTCACTTTTCTGCCCAATTAGGTTAAGGGTACAAACCTGAGCCTCATTTTAATGAGGTATTTCATTCCCCAATCAGGTTAAGGGTCAAACCTGAGCTGTTTCCCATGTGAAGCATTTTCTGTCCCATCCAGTTAAGGGCAAAAACCTGAATTTCACTCTCACAGAGCGAATCATTTCTCTTCATTCTCCATTTCATATCTATCATCTTCACCAGGCTCATTTCTCCATACCTAGTCAGATCCTTCTAACTGGGGCATTTTTTTTATATATAGCCCAAATTTGGTGTTTTTCTTTGCCAATAAGCTCAGCCACAAGCCGGCTTAGTAGCAAAGATGGGCATCTGTAAACACCCCAAATTTTCACTCACCTTCCTGACATTTCCGCCAATCATCACATTTTGGTTCTTCGAGATCACTGGAGGGCAAAATGGTCATTTTCTGAGATTAAACCTTGCAGAAAGTCCAAAATTCACTCTCAATTCTCTAAATTTCTCTATTATATCTACAAATCGCAAATTTTCAAAATCCTACTCTTGACAAGAAGCTAGAATTTTCAATTCTTGATTCAGAATGGTATTTTATGAGACATGTCTTTTCATATCATCACATGAGCATTTCATATCATTTCACAGCACAGCATGTCATTTCAAGATCCAAAAATCTTGATTTTCAAAATTGTCAATCCAGATTTGAGTTTAAACTTTTTAAAATTTTGATTTCAAATCCCTGGGTTTTTAAAGTTGCCAATTCTTTCCATCTTAACCCCTAGGACTCCGAATTACAAAAGTTTTCTCAGGAAAACAATCTGGATGTTTTAATATTGATTTTTTTTTAAATGTCGTCAGTTGAAAAGAAGGGGACGAAACTTCAAAATTTAGAAATTTTATTTCAACTTTTGCAAAAAGACTTCTGAATTTGCTTTACAAAATCTATATAGTTTTAATATTTCACCCTAAGGGGCCATCTTTCTTCTAATTTTTTTTTTTGCAATTTAGCCAAATTTTGCTTTGTATTTTCTAAATTAGTCTAGTCTTATAAATTTTCCAAAAAAAAAGAGTTTTTTTTATATTTCGGTTTTGCTCTTATTCCAAATAAAGAAATGACGTGGGACCCACCCTGAGGTGGTGTCACACTCAAATTCCCAATTATTTCTCTTATTTCAATCTTGATTTCACGCACGGGCCACCCTAGAGTGGCACAAATTTACTAATCCTTTTCTTTTCATTTTATTTATTTTACAAAATAAGAAAGTGGGCCCACGCATAGGTGGCACCCCACTAGAGCTTCTTGTAAAGAAAAACAAATATTTTTTTTTTATTTCAAAAGGTTTAAAATTCGGCTGAGGTGGCGCCACCTTAAAAAAAAAAAGAGAAAACCCGTTTTACCCATTTTTTTGTTTTCACCTTTTCAGCCCCCAAATGGCGCCACCGTGAGGCCCTACCCACAAAATATTCACTTTACCTAAGTTTCAGGTAAATGAACTCAAAAGTTTTCAAATAAAAAAATTGTCCCCCTCCAAGATTGGCGAGATTTCAAAAATTTTCAAAAGTTTGTTGAAAAGTTTCAAATGATTTCAAAAAGTTGTTACAAAGCTTCAAAAATCTCTGATTTTTCTGAAAAGCCTTCTGAAAACCTTTAAAAAGGAACCCCTTCTCTCGTTCACGAGACCAGACGGTTTCCTATTTTCCATCTTCCTCAAGTCGAAGAATCAAGGGACTCCAGCAGATCTGCAAAGCACACAGAAGAAATACCCCTTTTCCTGCAGTCGGTCCTGAATATTGAGCCTCTTCCTCTCTTTTCCCCTACTTTCCCTCTTCCTTTCTTCCCTATCAGATTCTCTTTCATTCCCTTTTTCGGTTCCCTCTGATGGCTCTCCCCTAGACCAACTAGAGGAAGCCCACCTTCGACTGGTTCAAAAAAGTCGGCCTTGAAGCACCACTCCCGTGGAAGAACTCGATTCATCTCAATAGACAACAAAGGCATCATTTCATCTGTGAGATTAGTTTGCAACAATAATATACAAGGAAGCATCGACTCCTTTGATTCACGATAAGCAGTTCACTCTTTGATCGTTGCTATTTTCCTTTTCCCCATTTCATTTTCTTGGATCTTCACGTTTTCCTCTTTCTTATTTCCCTGTTCACCCAAAAGCAGTGTTGTGTATCATTGAGATGCCAATAGCAGCATCAATGCTACATGTTTTGCAACAGTATCAAGGCCTATTGTGTTTGAGGCTACAATTCATCATATAGTTTAATCTCTACTTTAACGTATTTGTTTTCATTCTCTCTCTGTTTCTTAGTTTAACGGTGGTCATGTTGTTTGAATGTATTTGTTTATGATGATTTTTCATTTCCTTTGCAGTTGTTGGTGAATTTCACATAGCACCTGATGCCTAATCACGTTTTCTGTTTTCATAGGCATACTACCTCTGTTAGATCATTTGCATCATGTATCTAATCCTTTAAAAAAAAAAATTTGTGTTTTGCCAATTTCTTGCATATCATTTTATCATGTTTTGCATCCTATTATGCCATTTTCCACAAGAATCAACTCTATTTTGCAGTAATTAATGTGTAGAGTTAAGTTTTATTGTATTTTTATTTTGGCTGGAAGTAATTTAAGGATACAAAAATTCAGTCTCTCTGGTTATTCCCATTATTCATTTTGCCCTTTCCAAGCATCCATCATATGTCTCCTTAATTTCTGCACTTAGCATTTTCGTTAAGTTTGCCTGATAAGGCAATATTTATCTTTTCATTTATAGCATTTCCCATACATTAGCATATGGTTCATCTATGCATCTTAGTTGTTTGTTTTTTTTTTCATGTTGTGAGCATATTGCTTGTATGTTGCTATTCAATTAACAGAGGTTCATGAATAGCTATATTAAATAGCATTGCATGTCATTACATCTCATTTTCGAGATCTAGCACTCTTGTTTTCAAAATATTTAATCCAGATTTGAGTTTTAAAACTTTTCTTTCGAAATCAATTTCAAAACATGGGTTTTTAATCAACATTATGTCATTTGCCAACCCCCAGGACCTTATATTTTGAATACTTACTTGCCGCTGCAAAGAGATCGATCTTTTTCGGATCACTTGGGAAGAACCAGAGTAAATCAGAAAAACAAGAAGAAGTATGAAGACGAAAGGTAGAAGGGTGGAAACAGATTGTGAAGAGGGGTGCGAGGGTGATCACCGATCCTCAATTCATCTGTGTGCTCCCCTTTTAAAGAAGAAGAGGAACCTTCGAGAGAGGAGTTCGGTTGGGAATGGAGGGCCATTGAGCGGGAGAAGAAGGGGCGATGGAGGGTGCGAACGACAGTGGTCGTTGTAAACTTTCTAAAATTCCCTACAGGGGTATCCTTTTCAGGTTTTTTCTAAAAAATGGTTTTTATTTTCAAAAAGAGGTTTTTAGCGAAGTTCCACTCTTTCAAGCTTAAAAACCATTTGATTTTTTTTTTCAATTTTTTTTTTTGATTTTTGTGTTATTTTTCATTTTTTTGTATTTTTGGAATAAAAATCTAAGGTTTTACAAAAAAAAAACTAAGATTAAACACTATTTTTTTGTATTTTTCTGAGAAATATTTACAAAAGTTTTTTTCTGATAATTTCAGACCATTTCGGGGAAATTTCTTCAGAAGAATGGGTTTGGACCTAGGTTTTGAGAAAATGTTTGAGTTTTGACACTCGAATCGAGAAATACAAATATTTATCATTTCAGTTTATAGTTATAGCATGGTATCCATATTTCTCATCCCTTATATTCATTAAATTTTCTTTTCTGTGCGTTTGCAAGTTTGCATTCTTTTCCCTTGTATTTCACTATCACTATATAGCATTTACCCTATCTTCATTTCCAATACATCATCGATGTACTATAGCGACCCCTTTCTTGTTCCATGTCCCATTTATACTTTTCCTGCTCTTAAACTCTTGCCATTACAAATCTGTTTCAGCAGTGTTGTGTGTATTCTCACTGATAACCCATTGTTAACAGTAAGTATTCGCACTGGAAAATGGTTTGCAGAAAAAGACACTGTGGGCAAGAAGGGTTTATGAGTGTGATTGTGGTTGAAAACTATCTTGGCTGACATCATTCTGATGTGCTGTAATTGTCTGCCATCCTTCCATTAATTCTTGTTATACCATCAGAGCCCCAATCTCTTCATTCTGCATATCTGCATTTTGAGCCTATATATCTGCATTCTTGCCCATGTCGTAGCATTATCGCCCCCCCCCCCCCCCCCACGCCACTCATATTTAGCATTGTCTCACATGACCATCTCTCATACATATTTTATTTCATTATGTAACATATGTCCTGCATTTTCATATAATGCAATTCAACTTTAGCCAAGTTTTACTTTAGACATTCAGCATCTGTGGTTTAACTCTCTTTTTTTTGTAGTTACTGATGTCTTCTTTTAAATCGTTGTAATTTTGAAAAGATTTTTATATGTAAAACATGTGAAAACCAGACATCAAATAATAAAAACCGGTTCTCACTAGTGGATGAGACCGAATCGAACTTAGGGAACAAGAATATGTCGTATTTAAACACACAAATCTAAACTATTCTTTATTGCCGAATTATTAAATGGAAAATGTTTGAGAAAAGTAAAAACAACTAACTATTAAAACAAATGAATACCCTTCGCAGAGGGCGTAAAAAGCAATATTTACAAACCCAATTAAATGCCTAAATGCTAAAATAAAAGAAAAAATTGTCTATCTTCATGTACTTCGTGTCATATATGCACTTCAGCTCCACTCCTGTGCAATCCTGCACAAGTCAAAAGAACACGAGCAGTACACGAGAAAGAAGTAGAAATTATACTAAACAGAATATACTAATTAACTAATTGCTAAAACTACAAAAACTAAAAGATAACATGAAAGAAATCTACAATACAAACAAAGATATATTAAATGCTAATGATTTTAAATCAGTTTACTAATCTAATTACAAAGCAATTAACAACGAACTAATTACTTAACTAATTTGAGTAAAACAGTTAGCAACAACAATTTCAACAATGAAAAATCACAGTTAACTCAGCAAGCATACTTTGAATTTCAAGCATCCAAATCACAGTGAAAATCAAACTCTCAAGTTGCAAACATTCACCGAAATTTCAAATGAATGTAATCTGTCTTACTTAGGGAATTTCAGCCAACTATAGGATTTCACTATTCATAACCGGCTGGAATAAATCCAGTTCTTCAATCAATGCTGAAATTCAATCACAATCTGAAGCTCAAACAATACAAAGATCAACTACAATAACTTCAACGGATGGCTATCAGAAATCAGTAACAGCCAGCAGAGATCTGTAAAACACAACATTCAATTGAATTTCAAACAATCAATCACTGAGAGAAAACAATCAGAAAAAAAAAAATCAGTCACTGGAAAAGCATTCCAGTAATCAAACTGATTCAAAATCAATATCTCTCACATCATATTGAATCCAATCATCCGATCAAAATTTTTTCAATACTCATTTGGATTTTAAACAACAATCACATTTACCAGAAACAACAATAGAATCAATTGGAAATAGCATCCGTGAAATGAATTTCACGGTCGCTCAAAAATGAAACCACCGGATTCACATCTTCACGATAAACGTGAAATTATCCAGTTAAAGCAGAGGATTTTGGCAGAAGGATGCGAGATATCAGTTAACACGATTCCAATTTTTGAATGACAGAAGCCATAGTGATTTCCAAAGAGATTAGACCTTCACCGGAAATCCACACCTCAACATCGTAAAAAAAAATATTCCGGCGAAGATTCAGCCGATTTCTGGAATTACTTTGATCAGCAATCTGATGTCATCAAATTAAAGTTCAAACAGTTTAAATCAGAAATCAATTGGAAATAACAATTCCAAACATCTAATCGATCAAACTCAGCTAGTCGATTGATTAGATTTGAATTATTTAGTTACCAGAATTCCATTAATAATCGATCAGATGATCGATTATCCTTTTTTTCTGAACTGGCTCTCAATTAGATGATCCAGATGATAATTGATCATCTACAGTAGTAAACAATTTGATGCAACTGAGTTTCATTTGATGAAAAACACACAGATGATCATATTTCAAAACATTATCCTCTGCTAATGTTGATGATTTTTTAATGCTATTTACGATGCAGAAAAAAAATTACTGTTGAAACTGAACTATGAAATACAGAATGCATATGAAATGAATCTTATAATACAAGTTGAAAATTTCTGAATTCTAAAACACAGAATCAAATGAAAATTAATCCACAATTTTATTTTATTTTGATTTTAAGTAACATGTTTAACTAATCTAATGAGAAATAAAAGAAAGAAGACAAATAGAAGAAGAAGAGGAAGAAGCTGAAGATCTTACCGTGAACTTGAAGGGTTAGGAGAGAAGTGGACTCCTCCCGTATGCCATTGCCGTAGCTGGATGCCTCCACCAGATTGAGGAAGAAGAGAGAACAAGGGAGAAGGAGAAGAAAGGGTAAGAAAAGGTGGAGGGGAAGGGTTAGAAGAGAGGGAAAAGGCATAAGAGAGAAGGCAATTTGAAATTGCCCCTACGTATCATATTTATAATTTTGATGTTTTGTCCCTAAGTCCATCTTCTTTTTAAAATTGCATTTCAACTATCTTCAAAAAGTTATTTGCAAAACAACTCAAAATGACTATGTTTTAGAAATTGTAAAACTAAGTCTATTTTAACTCTAATTTTTTTATGATTTTCAAAAACTAAACTACTACAATTATGTCAAACACTAAAATATGCATTAAAATGTAAAATAACACTATTTTTCATGCATTTTCTATTCTTATATTATTTTAGCACATTTACTCGAAACTAACATAAAATTGGGTTTTTAAATCATTTTCTCATGAAATCATGCATATTTTTATATGAAATATCCCTAAAATATATGCATGATCAAATACCCCCATGCTTATGTTTTGCTAGTCCTCGAGCAAACTAGAAAAATGCACGAAATCAAAACTATCAACTAACTCACTTTCGGTGGAATCACGATTGCATTTAGCTCATGCAACAAGCCCTTTCAACCCCTGGGTTACCCTAGTGGACGAGTAAGGTCTCGTGAGGGTTTGCAGTGATGCTACCCACAAACATCTCTGTCATGTATGCAAAATTTTACACATCCTCATAAGCAGTAGTTAATTAAAGACTTTATTTTCACAAATATTTCCTGCTATTTCAAAATCAAAATATAATTAGATTCTTTTATATACCACCACAGAAAAAGAATTTTTTTCACTTTTCTAAATATCACAATTATTTATATTTTATTCTCGGAAAATCCAATAAAAACAAGTTATTATTTACTTATCCTCACTCATATGTTTTTTGCACAGATTTTCTCAATCACACTTCTAAGCACCGAACTTTTCTTTCTTTTTAAGTTCTTTTCTTGATTATTCATTTTTCACGCCTTTTCTTTTTGCGTATTCATTCTTCTCTTATAGCTTGCGTGTGGTCTGCTTTTATGCCTTGTGCAATGTCAATATCTTCTATACTCTTTCAATACATACCAAAAGATATCAACTAAGACATAAAAGTGACTTCCTTCATTCACCTTTATAACGTGAGAGTCAAACATTTCAACTTGTATCTGTTCTCAGCTACTTAGGATCACGAAGTTTTCCACTCTCCTTTTCGAAATGGAATTAAAAGTTTCAACTTACATCTAAGTTCCATCTACTAAGGATTGTGGAATTATCCAAACAACCTAACACATGCTCTTTTTTCTCTTTTTGAGCTCTTTTTTTACGCTTTTGTTCATTTGCTTAGTTTTTCAAAAACACAACTGTACATATTCATATTTGCGATTCAAAATAGATTCTAACATGTATCTATCATCATTTCTTTGAAATCCGCATAAACAACTATAATTTTTAGATCTATGTCAGAAAAAAATTTTGTGGGACTTAAAAATCCTCTAAAAACATCAGATTTGAAATAACATTCATATAAGTTCAAACTCTTTCTTTAAAAATCTACTTTTCATGAGAGATGTGTAACATGTGCAAGAACGTAGACAAAAATATTCAAGGTGTGCAAACTACACCCTCCCCCATGCTTGAATGACACTGTCCCAGTGACACTCCCCCATGCTTATATGAAACTAAGTAAATGCACATGAGAGGAAATAAATGACGGAAAAGAGTAAAATGACCTGACATGAATTAAAAATGCACGTTCCATGAATGTAATGAATACAATGTACACATGACATGACATGAAAACCATGAATGAAACAAAAAAAACATGAAAAACTCATGAATAAAACGAAAAAGGAAAAACAAAATAAAATCTATAAATTCTAATCAAATCTAATAATATACAAGATATGGGTTGCCTCCCATAAAACGCTAAGTTTCACGTCCCCAGCCAGACGGACCCCTGAAAAAACCTTCATCGTCCATGAAATCAGGCTCAATCAGGCTCTCTATGAAAAATAGTGTCATCTGTGACACTGCGCACTGTGTTCCCATCCTGTCTACCTCTAAATGGCTCGAAGTGCCCGATCAAATTCAAATCACCTATCTGATTCTCAAGTAATTCTAGGTGATCCTCTTCTAGTGATTCCTTATCCTCCTCCTGAGGTGGATCACTCAATAACCAAGCATATTCTGCTTCTACGAGGTCTTGAATGACATCAACCTTGAAAGAAGCCACCTCAACAGCAGGCCCCATAGCAGCACAAAAAATGTTCAGCCGCATCTTCCTATTTCCGAATGATACATCCATCGCACCAGTGCGGCAATTAATGCACGCGTTGGCGGTAGCTAGGAAGGGGCGAACGAGAATAATAGGGGTCTGTTGTGGGCTATCAGCTCCCTCCATATCTAATATCACGAAGTCGATAGGGAAATAACAATCCCCCACCTTGACTAAAACATCTTCAAGTATCCCTCTTGGGACCTTGATCGATCTATCTGCAAGCTGAAGAGTCATAGGTGTAGGTTTCATCTCTTTTAATCCAAATTGGTCATCAAAGAAACCCGGCAAGATGTTAACACTTGCCCCAAGGTCGAGCAATGCACGCCCAACAATGATGTTTCCTATGACACATGAGATGATAGGAGTCCCTGGGTCTTTGAGCTTAGGTGGGGTTTGATGTTACAATACTGCGCTCACCTGCCCAGTAAAAAAAAACTTTTTCTGCACATGGGACCTCGACTTCCTTTTCTGCGTACAAAGATCTTTGAGGAACTTTGCATATGCAGGGACTTGCTAGATGACATCTAGTAAGAGGAGGTTTATCTGAACATGCTTGAATATCTCAAGCATCTCTTGCATGTTCACTCCAGACTTACCTAATGCTCTCGGCCTCTCTAACGCCTCAGGAAAGGGGGCTTTGGGAGTGTAGGATGGTGAATGCTCAGATGGGAGAACCTTCTCGCTTTCCTAAGGTAAAACATTAGGAACAGACTGCTTCTCACTTTCTTCTGCAGCCTCCCTCGCTTGGTACAACTTCCCACTCCTAAGGGTTACTACTTGAGTCTGCTCTTGATGTGTATCTGTCAGATGCAAGCTACGCATGAGTTTCTTTCCCTTAGGGTTGACAATAGGCTGGCTAGGCAGTGTCCCCTCACTTCGCCTGCTAAGCGCCTCGACGAGCTGCCCCATTTGGGTCTCTAATTTTGCAATAGACTGAGTATGCGAGCTCAAATTCGCCTTAATATCAGAAAATGCTTGTAGCATCTTGTCCTCGAAGGACTGACTATGCGAAGGCTCATGAGACTGGGGATGAGTATAAACAGGTTGGGCTGGGGGATAACTGGATCTTTCAAATCCAAGCGCATAACCGCCTTGACTGGGTTGACTCTGAGAAGGGTTAGGGGGTTGGATCTGTGAGTTGCGCCATGAGAAATTGGGATGGTTTCGCCAGCTCGGGTTATAAGTGTTGGAAAATGGATTGGGTGCGGGCCTAGCGAAGTTTTGAGCCATCTGAGCTTGCTCTTGGACAAACTCAGGATACTGTGGCGCAACTGGGCACTCGAAGACATGGTGTGCAGGACTCGCACACAACGTGCACATCTGCATGGCAGAAGAGGGACCCAACAACAACTGATCTAATTTCTAGGACAGTTGGTCTACCTTGTTGCTCAACTCAAGGTTCATCCCTAACTCGAAAGTACCTGCCTTCTTAATGCTATTCTGTGCAGGTGCAGCCCTATCGAACCGTGAGGCTGTCACATGGTGCATCGAATTCTCGCTCAATGTCTCAAAAAGCGACCACGCTTCATCCTCATTTTTTAGCATAAATGTGCCCCCACACGCGGCATCGACCATCTGACGGTTCTTTTCAGTAAGACCGTCATAGAAATATTGCACCAGTTGCCAGCGAGGCACCTGGTGGTGGGGACACTTGCGGAGAAGATCTTTCAATCTCTCTTAAGACTCATGAAACTATTCTCCCTCAATTTGGGAAAAACTGGTTATCGCTTTACGAAACTGGTTCGTCTTACCAATTGGGAAATATTTCTTTAAAAATTCTCTTTGCATATGTTTCCAAGTGGTAATTAAAACTGTATCTAATGATTTTAACAAACTCTTCGCTTTGTCCTTCAGAGAGAAGGGGAACAAGGTCAACCTCATCGTATCATCTCCAAAGTTGTTGATTCGCACTATCGAGCAATTGTCTAGAAATTCATCGAGATGACGATATGGGTCTTCATTGCTAAGGCCATAAAATGAAGGTAGCATCTGGATCACACTGGCCTTTATCTCAAAATGGTTTGCTCCTACATCAGGTCTTGTGATGCAGGAGGCAAGAGTGTAAGTGTTGGGCATGAAATACTCCCTAGAAGGATGAGTAATCTGCTGATTCTCAGCCATGGTTGCAGATCTCTGGCAACTCCTAAGAAGGGACTCGGGGTCCTCAATCGGCTCTACCAGCTCGGGGTCAAGCGAGCGTCGCCCTTGCATACACCTCAAAGTAGACCGGTGTAGCTCACGTCCTAATTTTGGGTTTTCTACCCAACTAACGCACTAAGCGGCCAAATCACGCAAACCACAAAGCGAGTAAACTAAAAACAACAAAACTAAACAAACACCACGCAGTTGCACACAACAAAGATTATGCAAAAGAAATATGAAATCTAAGTGTACGGTATCAATCATACACAGTCACCTCTAAGGGGATCCTAGTAGGTAGGCTATGCAGAAAAGTAAGCTCGTCTCTACGATATGCACATATGTGGTTCTAAACCTAAATGCAAACAAACACTAGGCAATAAAATGAATACTAGTATTACGCCATTCCCCGACA
Organism: Nuphar pumila; assembly: GCF_984573655.1. NCBI lineage: Eukaryota > Viridiplantae > Streptophyta > Magnoliopsida > Nymphaeales > Nymphaeaceae > Nuphar > Nuphar pumila. The sequence goes on along the minus strand of NC_143252.1, from coordinate 85,306,965 downwards.
ATGGCGCCAAAAATTTGATGTCTTCTTTTAAATCGTTGTAATTTTGAAAAGATTTTTATATGTAAAACATGTGAAAACCAGATATCAAATAATAAAAACCGGTTCTCACTAGTGGATGAGACAGGGTCGAACTCAGGGAACGGGAATATGTCGTATTCAAACACACAAATCTAAACTATTCTTTATTGTCAAATTATTAAATAGAAAATGTTTGAGAAAAGTAAAAACAACTAACTATTACAACAAATGAATACCCTTCGCAGAGGGTGTAAAAAGCAATATTTACAAACCCAATTAAATGCCTAAATGCTAAAATAAAAGAAAAAATCTTCTATCTTCATGTACTTCATGTCATATATGCACTTCAGCTCCATTCCATTGCAATCCTGCACAAGTAAAAAGAACACGAGCAGTACACGAGAAAAAAGTAGAAATTATACTCAACAGAATATACTAATTAACTAATTGCTAAAACTACAAAAACTAAAAGATAACATGAAAGAAATCTACAATACAAACAAAGATATATTAAATGTTAATGATTTCAAATCAGTTAACTAATCTAATTACAAAGCAATTAACAACGAACTAATTACTTAACTGATTTGAGTAAAACAGTTAGCAACAGCAATTTCAACAATGAAAAACCACAGTTAACTCAGCAAGCATACTTTGAATTTCAAGCATCCAAATCACAGTGAAAATCAAACTCTCAAGTTGCAAACATTCACCGAAATTTCAAATGAATGTAATCTGTCTTACTTAGGAAATTTCAGCCAACTATAGGATTTCACTATTCATAGGTTGGCTGGAATAAATCCAGTTCTTCAATCAATGCTGAAATTCAATCACAATTTGAAGCTCAAACAATACAAAGATCAACTACAATAACTTCAACGGATGGCTATCAGAAATCAGTAACAGCCAGCAGAGATCTGTAAAACACAACATTCAATTGAATTTCAAACAATCAATCACTGAGAAAAAACAATCAGAAAAAAAAAAATCAGTCACCGGAAAAGCATTCCAGTAATCAAACTGATTCAAAATCAATATCTCTCACATCATATTGAATCCAATCATCCGATCAAATTTTTTTCAATACTCATTTGAAGTTTAAACAACAATCACATTTACCAGAAACAACAATAGAATCAATTGGAAATAGCATCCGTGAAATGAATTTCACGGTGGCTCAAAAATGAAGCCACCGGATTCACATCTTCACGATAAGCGTGAAATTATCCAGTTAAAGCAGGGGATTTTGGCAGAAGAATGTCGGATATCAGTTAACACGGTTCCAATCTTTGAATGACAGAAGCCACAGTGATTTCCAAAGAGATCAGATCTTCACCGAAAATCCACACCTCAACATCCTAAAAAAAAATATTCCGACGAAGATTCAGCCGATTTCTGGAATTACTTTGATCAGCAATCCGATGTCATCAAATTAAAGTTCAAACAGTTTAAATCAGGAATCAATTGGAAATAACAATTCCAGACATCTAATCGATCACACTCAGCTAGTCGATTGATTAGATTTGAATTATTTAGTTACCAGAATTCCATTAATAATCGATCAGATGGTTGATTATCCTTTTTATCTGAACTGGCTCTCAATTAGATGATCCAGATGATAATTGATCATCTACAGTAGTAAACAATCCAATGCAACTGAGTTTCATTTGATGAAAAACACACAGACCATCATATTTCAAAACATTATCCTCTGCTAATGCTGATGATTTTTTAATGCTATTTACGATGCAGAAAAAAAAATTATTGTTGAAACTGAACTATGCAATACAGAATGCGTATGAAATGAATCTTACAATACAAGTTGAAAATTTCTGAATTCTAAAACACAGAATCAAATGAAAATTAATCCACAATTTTATTTTATTTTGATTTTAAGTAACATGTTTAACTAATCTAATGAGAAATAAAAGAAAGAAGACAAATAGAAGAAGAAGAGGAAGAAGCTGAAGATCTTACCGTGAACTTGAAGGGTTAGGGGAGAAGTGGACTCCTCCCGTATGCCATTGCCGTAGCTGGATGCCTCCACCGGATTGAGGAAGAAGAGAGAACAAGGGAGAAGGAGAAGAAAGGGTAAGAAAAGGTGGAGGGGAAGGGTTAGAAGAGAGGGAAAAGGCATAAGAGAGAAGACAATTTGAAATTGCCCCTACGTATCATATTTATAATTTTGAAGTTTTGTCCATAAGTCCATCTTCTTTTTAAAATTGCATTTCAACTCTCTTCAAAAAGTTATTTGCAAAACAAATCAAAATGACTATGTTTTAGAAATTTTAAAAGTAAGTCTATTTTAACTCTATTTTTTTTATGATTTTCAAAAACTAAACTACTACAATTATGTCAAACACTAAAATATGCATCAAAATGTAAAATAACACTATTTTTCATGCATTTTCTATTCTTATATTTTTTTAGCACATTTACTCGAAACTAACATAAAATTGGGTTTTTAAATCATTTTCTCATGAAATCATGCATATTTTTATATGAAATATCCCTAAAATATATGCATGATCAGTTACTTATTCTCATTATTTATATATTTATTATTTTTTTTATCTCATCCGTATTTGTACATTAATACTTTGATCCCTGCATTGTCAGTAACTTTTATATATGTTCTGCACTTATTATATATTCATTGTGCATATAGCCATTGCTGCCTTCTTAACTGCTGTACATCTATTGTACATGTTTACTTGCCTCTTCACTTTACTATTTCACATCATTTGTAATGTTTACACTATCATAGTTGTATCTCTATTGTGTTTAACACTTCCATCATCATGATTCATCCTTAGCTTACACTGCATTTGCTTTATCACCTGATAGCTTCAGCATGACGTCTTTTGCATGAGATCTAGTATAATGCCTTAGTGCATCTCTTGCACAATATCCACCATTTGAGTTTTTCACAGCACATCCGATTGCATATCACAATACTTGTATATATATATATTATATATACTGATAGCTGCATATGGGCATTTAGACATGTTCCTTTGCATTCCATTCAGGCTTTTGGCATCAAATTGTGCATTTCTATTATAATCTATACATAATCGTAGGTGTATTAGCGTTAATGTGAGATTTCTAATTTCTCTTCTATATGTTGTATTTCTTGTGCTAACTCATACTTGCAGGAAAAGTCTGGAAGATGCCAATCCTTTTAATTCTCTTCTTCTATTTTCTGTCATTTCACTTTACGTCGGAAATGTAATAATCAAATGTAAATTTGGAATAATATTTACTTTTACTGCCTAGATTAGGTTGTATATCATATAGTTTCTTTTTGTAACATCCTGATTAAGTGAATCATGCATTTTATTTGAAAATCACCATGGATGAACATGAATGGAACGTGCACCCGCTATTAGGGAGTTAGTAAACTCGGAGGATTTCGTATTTTTGGCCCTAGTCAGAATACGGACGAATCCTAGATCTACTATCTTCTCATTAGCCACATTGAGCCTACACTATTAGGCTATCTTCAAAATCACATCATATTTCCATTTTGCAAAATATTGTGGAATTAAATCAATTAAATCCTAAACATGTTCACGGCCATAGTCGGAATATGTAAAGAGCTTACTTTGATTTAATATGCATTTTCCAACAAATTCCTTAGAAAATTTTCTGGATATCTTTATTAAAGTGCATTCATCCATTCAAATCATTTGCATCATGAAATTACCTGCAGTTCTCATGCTTTTTCTCAAGAAAATTTTATTCTAAGGAAATCGATTCCTCAATAGACTCTAAAAATTTTCAAAGTTGAATTTTCTCAAGTTAAGTTTCCTATGATTTTCTCAGGAAACACTTCTTTCTTAGAATTCATTTTCAACTCTTCAAAGGAGATTTTCCAGCAGCTTTAAAAACTCTAAATCGATTTCCAAATGCTTCAAGGCTAAGATTCTTAGAATTTCCATTTCCTAAGTTTTGATCTCTTTTCTCGAAAGAGTTTTTCTATGAATCTTCAATCATTTTCCAAAAGCAAAATCCTCAAAGTTGAAGTTTTCCTGACAAACATTTCCCCCTTTTCTCAAGAATTCTTTCCATTTTCCCAGGATTTTCATCCATTTATGATTTTCTCACATCTTTAGAGGTTTTCTTAAGATTTTCAACTCCTGTTATCAGAGTTTTTCTAAGAAATTGATTTCCATCTTTTGCCTTAGAAACATTTTCCAACTCCAAAGCATTTTCTAGGCATGCATCATGTTTTCCAACCTACATTTTATAAAGTTTCATAGCACATGCCTGAATTCTCTGTGCATTTAGGATATAACACAATTTTGATAATTTAACTAAGTCAAGCACACATTTGATCATTGGTTCGATTACCCCTATTAAAGGCGACAAGAACGGTCGAACCTCGTAGCGACAGGTCCAGTCCCATTCTTTGGAATTTTCCCGCTATTTTCAAAACGGAGGTGAGTATTTCAAAACAATTTTCAAATTCTTGTCAAGTTTGACTCGCGGAAGGTTTCCCCTCTCTCCCGCAGGGAAGGAAAAAATTTTGCGATGATAACAGGATTTCAGGTGTTGGACCTGCGTTGCAATATGCAGAGCAAGGCATCATCGAGTTCTAGGGTTTCTCTAGACAGAGTTGTACTGCTTTCTTTTATTGAGCCTATACTGCTTTTTCAAGTAGTGATGTTGTAATAAACATGTGGTCTTCGATAAAATGGAATACTTTGGTGGTCAATGAGTTGCTTGGCCACATACCTGTAATGTGCCTGAGGTTTTCTAAAATGGACGATTAATTACTGTTTGATTCCGCTGCTAAAAGCTTTTCTATGTTCTGCTGCAAAAAAGAAATTCATGAAATTTTTAAACTTAGCTTTATTTTGGAAATCTGGGGCATTACAGAATTGGTATCAGAGCATGTGTCTGAGAAACCTGGTTCAAGATCCGTCATGTTTGCGGTATCGCATTGTAAGTATAAATTTTATAATTTTTTTGATCTGGGTGCATCTTTTTATAGATGGCAACTCACGACTCACACGGATATTGCTATCATTGCGGGATCATGCACGATGAGTGAGTATGCTCATATGAAGTCCAAGATTGCCAATATTGTGGCGAAGATGAGCATTCTGCCAATGAATGCCAAAGGAAATATACCGCCGATATGGGTCGGTAGGGATCGCTTGGTCTTAGGGATGAGACCTCGCGTATTAGTGGATCACACCATACAAGTGTTGGGAGTAGCCACACCCCATCGACTTCAGATAAACTACCACATCTGATGGAATTTGAGTTGAACTTCATTGAGGGATGCAACAACTCCTTCTATAACCCCATTATGATTTCGAATTCTCCGAGTCGTAGTGCTATTATATAGAGAATGGAGCGGCTTCACAAACGCCGAGCCTGAATGGCCAGGAAGTGGGATACAACTCATATTATCCTGTTATGATCTCGGACTCCCTGAGTCATAATGGTACAGAGTGGGCAAGTGGACCGGCATCACTGATCTATCCACAAGATTCGCTTGAGAGTGCGAAAGCGCTGCCCAAGCCAACTCTAGTTGTGCCTAAGTCAAGGCAACGTGGCAGTCGACGCTATTTTGTGTTGTTTGCTTAAAAAAAAAGTCCAGTTCTTAAGAAACTGGTAGTGTTTTGGAGTCAATAGACTCATGTACCTAGTTTCTCACCACCAATGTCTGCCAGTGTGGCATGACGCTTGTATATAATGGCAATGCTTATGTGATGGAATGTATATAAGTAAATAAATAAAGTTTTACTTCACTATATACATCGAGAAACTAACACATGTGCTTGTGTGTGAATAGATAAATGGCTTCTACGACGAGGAGAACCATGCCGAGCGAGGAGTCTCATACCCAAGGATTCCTGCTAGAGATACTCAACAACCTGGTAACAGCCATCCGTGAGATGAGGCCAGAACCAGTAATACCTCGCAACAAGAATCTGGAAAGAATAACTTATGAGAAGTTCTCCAAACTTGACCCACCAGTTTTCGTTGGCAAGGCAGATCTAGAGCTTGTAGAAAGCTGGATCGAGGAGATATAATATGCCTTCCTGGTATTGGGAGTATCAGAAGAGAAAAAGATGAACTTTGGCACGTATAGACTAAAGGACAATGCACGAAAGTGGAGGGATACCACTAAGTTGATCCAGTTCTCACAACTCAAAGTCGTTCCTTGGGAGGACTTTCATGGATAACTACTTCCTGTTACACTCTAGAAATAAAAAGAAGATGGAGTCTCTGGGATTGGAACAGGGTGGTATGAGTCTTACCGACTATACCACCAAATTTCGAAACCTTGAACAATATTTCTCTCAGTTGTTCGAGACAGACCAGGAAAGGGCCGACAAGTATGCAAATGGTCTGCGAGAAGGGTTGTGATCTCGTGTGATAACAAGCATGCCCTCAACTTTTCAAGTTGTGGTGGCAACAGCTTCGAGAATCCAAGAGGATTGGGTGCGATCTAAAGTGATCATAGCAAAAAAGCCCATAGTTAATGGTGGAAACCATAAGAGGACGTTCCCAAGTGGCCAGGGTTCACAACAACCCTTTCAAAAGAAGTTCCAAGGTGGGAACAATACTCAACAAGTCATGAGGCCAAGACAAAACACGACTCTGAATGGTCAGCAGTCCAACTTCAGCTGCCCGAAGTGTCGTGTGAACCACCCTGGGAGGTCGTGTCCTCGTGACATTGGTGGTTGCCTTTATTATGGCGAAATGGGACACTTTATAAGGGATTGTACCAAGAAGGCTGCAGATGAACAGAGGAGTAGTGCCGGGTCTGCCGAACCCTCTCGACAAGCACCACAACATCCATAATTTCAACAACCACCACCTAGGGTAGAACAAAGGCCTACTGCAGGTCGTGTATATGTTGTAATGATTGAACAAGTAAAAAATGGTGACCTAATTGAAGGCAACATACCTATAAATGGACATGCAGTTTACGTCTTGTTTGATTGTGGTGTTACTCATACTTTTATCTCCGATGATTTCACCGAACAACTCCATGCTTCGGTGCAATAGGTTGATAAAATGATCGAGGTATATAATTCGTTGTGTTCACGCACCAAATGTATCGAGTGTGTAAAAAAATTGGATATTGAGATAGCAAGGCAACACTTGCCTACTGATGCTATCCTAATCGATATGGTGCAGTATGATGTCATTCTGGGAATGAATTGGTTGGCTCAGAACAATGCCAGGATTTTGTGCCGTGAGGGTAGGGTGATTCTATCTCGACCGGGATTGCTTAAGGTGGAATACCGGTTATCCAAATCTGTCCTGCAGAAATGACTTATATCAGCTCTTAAGGCACAAAAATACCTTAGGAAGGGTTGTGTAGCCTTCCTAATGAGTCTCTCGATGGAAAATTCAAACATTCAGTCCCTTGAGAGTTTGGAAGTGGTGCGGGAGTTTCCCGATGTGTTTTCTGAGGAATTGTCAGGACTTTCGCCACTTCGTGATGTTGAATTTGGAATTCAATCTTTACCTGGAACAACGCCGATATCAAAGGCCCCCTATCGAATGGCACCAGCTGAACTCAGTGAGTTGAAATGTCAGTTGAAAGAATTGATGGAACAAGGCTTCATCCGTTCGAGTGCATCACTGTGGGGAGCCCCGATGCTATTTGTAAAAAAGAAGGATGGATCCCTTCGGTTATGCATCGATTATCGGATGCTTAACCAGGCAACCTTTAAGAACAAGTACTTGTTTCCTCGAATTGGGGACTTTTTCGATCAGGTCAAAACAACAAGAGTTATCGATGCAAAAATTTTCCCTTCCCTGCGGGAGAGAGGGAAAATGATCCTGTGAGTCAAACTTGACCAGAGTTTGAAAATTGTTTTGAAATACTCGTCTCTATTTTTGACAATAGCAGGAAAATTCTTAAGAATGGGACTCGACCTATCGGTACGAGGTTCGACCGTTCCTGGCGCATTTACCAGGGGTAATCAAACCAAGGACCAAATGTGTACTTGACTTAGCTAAATTATCAAAATCGTGTTCTATCCTAAATGCACAGAGAATTCAGGCATGTGCAATAAAATGTTATAAAATGAACGTTGGAAAACATGATGTATGCTTAGAAAATATTTTGGAGTTGGAAAATGTTTCTAAGGCAAATGATGGAAATCGATTTCTCGAGGAAACCCTGATAAAAGGATTTAAAAATCTTAAGAAAGTCTCTAAAGATTTTGGGAAAATCATGAAGAAATGAGAATCCTTAGAAAATAGTGGGAATTCTTGAGAAAAGACAAACACTTGAAGAAAAAATATTTGTCGAGAAAAACTCCAACTTCGAAAATTATCTTTAAAAAATGATTAAAGATTCATAGGAAAACTATCTTGAGAGAGAAACTCAAATCCTAGGAAATTGAAATCATGGGAATCCTGACCTTAATGAATCAGAAATCAGTTTTGACTCTTGAAAATGATGGACAACTTCTTTTGAAAACTTGAAAATGAATTCTAAGGAAGGAATATTCTCCAAAAAAATGTGGGAAACTTGGCTTGTGAAAAGTCAAAATTTGAAAAGTTTTAGAGTTCCTTGAGGGATCCATTTTCTTGAGATGAAATTTTCTTGAGAAAAACATAAGAAATGCATATAATTCCATGATGCAAATTGAATGAATGAATGAATGCACTTTTATGAAGATATTTAAAAACTTTTTTGAGAGATTCATTGGAAAATGTGTATTAAATTAAAGTAAATTCTTTACATATTCCGACTGTGGCCGTGAACATGTTTAGAATTTAATTTATTTAATTCCACAATATTTTGCAAAAATGAAAATATGATGTGTTTTTGAAGATAGCCTAATAGTGTAGGCTCAATGTGGCTAATGAGAAGATAGTAAATCTGGGATTCGTCTGTATTCTGACTAGGGCCAAAAATACGGAATCCTTCGAGTTTACTAACTCCTTAATAGCGAGTGCACGTGCCATTTGTGTCCTTTCATAGTGGTTTTCAAAGGAAATGCATGTTTTACATAATCAGGATATTGCAGAAAGAAACTATATGATATGCTCCCTAGTCTAAGCAATAAAAGTAAATCTTATTCCAAGATTACTTTTAATTATTACATTGCTGACATAAAGCAAAATAAGAAAAGGAGAATCAAAAGAGTTGGCATCTTCCAGCCTTTTCCTGCAGAATGGATGATCATGCATATATATCAGAGTTAATTAACATTAAAAATATGCATGATTTCATATAAAAAATGATTTAAAACCCAAGTTTATGCTAGTTTTATTAAATGAGCTAAAATGATTTCAAAATAGAAAATGTATGAAAAATAGCTTTATTTGTATATTTTTAAGCATATCTTCAATTTTTGTTATTTACGTAGTAGTTTTAGCTTTTAATAAAAATAAAAAAATATAATAATAATAATAATTAGAATTAGGTTAGAATAAACTAATTTTGTTTTAAGGTTTTTAGCAAATAAAAGTTCTTTAAACAGTTTTTTTAGATTTTTGAAAAAAATAAAACAAACCGGTTTACACGGTTTGCATTCTTTAAAAACCGAAAATGGAAAAAAAACAAATCGTCTCCCCATTTTCGCCTGAACCCTCTCCCCTTTCCCCTCTTTTCCCTCTCTTCCCTCTTTCCTAACCCTTCCCCTCCACCGTGTTCCTTACCTCTTTCTTCCCCTTCTCCCTATTTCTATCTTCTCTTTTCCGGTGGAGGTGCCTTTTCAGTCCGGCAACGACGTGAACGGTGGAGTCCAAATTCTTTTCTAAGCCTTCTGGTTACGGATAGCACAGGATTGGAGCGAAAGCAATTGCGTGACACATAAGTGCAAGAGTAGAAGCTTCTTTTTACTTTTCAGTTTAGAATTATGAATTTGATTCTGGGTTTGTAAATATCGCTTTTTACGCCCTCTGCGAAGGGTATTCATTTGTTGTAATAGTTAGTTGTCTTTACTTTTCTCGTACATTTTACATTTAATAATGCGGCAATAAAGAATAGTTTAGATTTGTGTGCTTGAATACGAAATATTCCCGTTCCCTGAGTTAGACCCGGTCTCATCCACTAGTGAGAACAAGTTTTTATTATTTGATGTCTGGTTTTCACATGTTTTACATATAAAAATCTTTTCAAAATTACAACGATTTAAAAGTAGACATCAAATTATTGGCACCGTTGTCGGGGAATGGCGAAATACTAGTATTCACTTTATTGCCTAGTGTTTGTTTGCATTTAGGTTTAGAACCACGTGTGTGCATATCATAGAGACAAGCTTACTTTTCTGCATAGCCCACCCAATAGGATTTCCTTAGAGGTGACAGTGTACGATTGGTACCGTACACATGGATTTTATATTTTCTTTGCATAATCTCTGTTATGTGTAATTGCGTGGTGTTTGTTTAGTTTTTGTTGTTTTTAGTTTACTCGCTTTATGATTTGTGTGGTTTGGTCGCTTAGTGCGTTAGGTAGAAAACCCAAAGTTAGGACGTGTGCTACACAGGTCTACTCCAAGGTGTACGCAATGACTTACGATCATCATTTGATCTGTCCTTTGAGGGAATACTTCATGCCAAATATGTATACTCCCACCTCCTGCATCACGAGACCTGATGTAGGAGCGAGCCATTTTGAGATTAAGGCTAGTGTGATTCAAATGCTACATTCATTTTATGGCCTTAGCAATGAGGACCCATATCCTCATCTCGACGAATTCCTTGAGATTTGCTTGACAGTGCAAATCAATAACTTTGGAGATGATGCTATGAGGTTAACTTTGTTTTCGTTCTCTCTCAAGGATAAAGCCAAGCATTGGCTAAAATCTCTTGAGACGGTTCGTATTACTACTTGGAAAGGAATGCAGCGCGAATTCCTCAAAAAGTACTTCCCAATTGGTAAAATGAATCAGTTTCGTAAAGCTATAACCAGTTTTTCTCAAATTGAGGGAGAATAGTTTCACGAGTCTTGGGAGAGATTGAAAGATCTTCCACGCAAGTGTCCCCACCACCAGGTGCCTCATTGCAGTTGGTGCAGTATTTCTATGACGGGCTTATTGAGAAGCACCGTCAAATGGTTGATTCATCTTATGGGGGCACTTTTATGCTCAAGAGTGAGGATGAGGTGTGGTCACTATTTGAGACCTTGAGTGAAAACATGATGCATCATGCTTTGTCTTCACTGCTCGATAGGACTACACCTGTGTCTAGTGGTCCTAGAAAAATAGGGATTTCTGAAGTAGGGTCTGAGTTAGAATTGCGTACCAAGGTTGACCAGTTGACTAGGAAGTTAGATCAATTCCTAGCCAATTCTTCGCGAAGTCCAGTAGGAAGAGTGTGCGAGCTATGTGCTAGCCCTGCAAATTGTGTTTCAGATTGTCCGGCAGCGCCGCTATATCCTGAATTCGTTCATGAGCTGGTGAATGCTGCCCAAGGTTTCGCTAGACCCATGCCTGATTCATTTACACCATCATATAACCTAGGTTGGCGAAACCAGTCCATTTCCCCATCCCATCAGCCCTCCCAGATGCAGTATAGACATAGTAACCCTTCACATGGTTACTCGCATCCTATATTTCCACAGGTTCATCCCCAGTATAGTCTACCTTCTCCTCAGGAGCCCATTCCAAGTTCATCATTTCAGGAAAAGATGTTAGAGGCCTTTTCTGATATCAAGGCCACTCTTTGCTCCCATACGCAGTCAATAGCCAAGCTAGAGACTCAAATGCGACAGTTAGCTCAAACATTGAGTAGACAAAGCCAGGAGAACCTTCATAGTCAGTCTATTGTCACATACAAGGGAGAGGAGCCCATGTCATTTGACTTGCAACCCCACGATTCACATCATGTGCAAGTTAAATCTGTTACATCCCTTTAGAGCGGGAAGGCGTATCATCCTATTCAGGAATCGACTCATGAGCCCCATATCGTTTCTACTGACGAGTCAATTTCCATAATACCTCAGCAGAAGGGGCAAGGCCCTCAGTTGTTATAATCTTTACATAAAGCCCCATTTTCTTAGCCTTTAGGATCACCGATTGTTTTTAGTAAGCAAGAGGTACTGTGATCATCACAAAATTTTTCCTCTCTTGTGTATTTCTCTCTCTTCCTTCTCTTTCCCTTTTCTAACCTCTATTCTCCTCCTTTTTGAAGAGAGAAAAATAAAAGAAAGAAAAGAAAGAGAGAAGAGAAGAGAAAAGAAAGAGAGAAGATAAAAGAGGAACTATTTTGCGCGGTCTCACCTGACCTTGATTTGAAAAATATTCAGAAATTTAACTCGCCTCCATTTTTGAAAATTCGCGGGAAAATGGAGAGACGGTATTCACTCGTCGGTACGAGGTTCGACCATTCATGGCGCCTTTACCAGGGGTAATCAAACCAAGGATCGAATCTATGCCTTTTGCTTTGCCTAAATATTATTTAAGAATTTATTCTAACTCTAAATGCACACAGAATCATGCTTGTGCAATGCAAGGATGTATGCTCTTTTCGGAAATTGATTTGGAAATTTCCAAGTATTCTGAGATGAACTTGGTAAAGGAGTGAAGAAGGGATTAAATCTAACTTAGAACTTGAGATAGATCAGAGAAGTTCTAAGTCTTTGAAGTAAATCAGGGTTTGGAAAAATAAATCTTGACTTTTGAGGAAGAATAATTTGGAACTTTGAAATGAAAGAAAAATGAAATTTCAAAGTCGGAAATGGACTTTGAATTCGATCTTGAATTTAGGAAAGGAAATGAATACTTTGAATTTTAGATTTTGAAGTTTGAAATTTAGAATGGATCTGAGAAATCCAAATGGTATAGAAATGAATTTAAGAAATCCAAATATGATCTGTAAGTGGATTTAGATTTGAAATCTGAAAGTGAAATGGAATTGGTTTTGAAAGTTGGAATTGAAAATAGAACTTGATTTGAAATCTAGATTCCAAGATGGAATTTGAATCCAAAGTCTGGATCTTTGAATCTGAAATCTGAATTGGATTCAAAATTTGAAATAGATTTTGGATCTGAGATCCAAGATGGAATTGAATTCTGGATCCTAGGATAGGTTTGGATCTGAAGTTTGAGATCCAAAATGGAAGTGGATTCTGGATCCCAAAATGGATTTGGATCTGAATTCTAAGATCCAAAAGTGGAATTGGATTTTGGATCCTAAAGTAGATTTGGATCTGAAGTCTGAGATCCAAAAAGTGGAATTGGATTTTGGATCCTAAAGTAGATTTGGATCTGAAGTCTGAGATCCAAAAAGTGGAATTGGATTTTGGATACTAAAGTAGATTTGGATCTGAAGTCTGAGATCCAAAAGTGGAATTGGACTTTGGACCCTAAGATGGATTTGGATCTGAAGTCTGAGATCCAATGTAGAGTTGGGTTCTGGATCCTAAAATGGATTTGGATCTGAAGTCTGAGATCCAAAAGTGGAGTTGGACTTTAGATCCTAGGTGTAAGAACCACGATATTTCTGAGATATTTTGTATTGGCATGTGCTTCATTATTTGTTACTCTTGCTTTGTCTCAAGAATTTTTCGTGATTGTGCAAATATAGCAATACGAAGTCTCAATCGCGTAAGATTCGATTTACGAAGCAATTAAGGACGACCTTGGCGAACTAAGGTCCGATATCCCTAGACTAGATTTATAACTCATCTAAGTAGGTTCATCCCGAATTGGAAACCTAAACTAGGAAATATTTCTGGTAGTAGGGCGAAACGGGTATATCGGTAAATACGAGTCACGACGAGAGTGAATTTGTCAGAATGGAAAGCCTAAGTAAATAAGCTTAAAACTTAAGTTTTAATTCAAAAGGGTAAGGTTTGAAATGAAATTTCTTAAAAGTTTGAAACATAGCTTTTAAATGAAAAATTTACTTAGGTTTTATGAGATATTAAAATTTGATTTTTGTAAAGTTAGAAGAGACTTTTTCAAAAATCTCCAAGACCTAATTTGGAATTTGGAAAAGGTAGTTAGCATGGGGCCCACGTGAGCATGAGCCCAGCCCATGCTACTTTAAAAAAAAAAAAAATTATAATAAAACAATAATAATAAAAAAATGGTATTTAAATAGCATTTTTGAAAAGCATGAATTTTCAAAAGTTGGGGTTGGGTTTTGGCATTACCACAAGTGGTAGCCCAAAACCCAATGGCTATTGGGCGGGAGGGGGCGCCCCTTAGGGGGGGGGAAGCTCTAGCCCATCATGTCAAAAAAAAAAGGGGTTGATTTGATTTTAAAAAGGGGTTTGACCTTAGGGTCAAAAGGTGGTCTATGGGGAGACCTACTCTCCCTAATTTAGGGAGAGTAGTTGTGGGCTAGGCTCAAGGGTTGTACACCCTTGAGCTAGGTCCATCATGAAGGGGGTCAAATCCCCTTGGGCTAGCCTTATAGCACCTAAAGGGAGGGGGGGGCGTGTGGGAGGAGAGCCCTCCATCTCCTCCCCTCTCATCCCAGCCCTCCATCTCTTGGAGTGGCTATTTAAGGGAGGGAGGAGAGAGAAATTCATTTTCTCTCTTCCTCCTCCTCAACCCTCTCCCTCCATCCTTCCATCTTCCCCTTCTCTCTCTCAAGTGTGAGAGTGAAGAGAGTGTAGAGAGTGAGGTAAGTGTGGCTGAGAGAGTGCAAGTGAGGGCACCAGCACCACCACACCGGAACCATCTCCGTCCCTACGCCGGAAAACCCCGAAGGTGAAGAGCTTCCACTTTGCATTCCACTTCTTTTGAAAAATGCATGTAAAAATTGTTATGGTTGGTTTGGGTTTTTCCTTTTTTTTCTAAGTCATGAAACTTGTATGAGTGTGGGTGTGTTTTAGAGGGATCGACACATCGTTGTGGTAAACACGCACACACCGGACGTTCCACGCAATGGGACTGTCCTTAGGCGATTTCGGAGTTTTGGAGCTCCAGAGTCTCCTCTGCTCAAAAGATTGTATCTCACTCGATACTGGTCCGAATGGAGCGATCTTGGACTTTTCGAAAAGGGGAAACCATGTTCTTCAACTTACATGTTTACAGTTTTCACTGTTTCGGTCTGCAACCCTCGCTAAAAAGCCTCGTTTTTAGTAGACATTCAGAACTTCTGTCAGTGTACAGGAAGTCCTGAACATCATTCGGTAATCCGGTGGTATTTCTTAAACCGTTTGTCAGAATTTTTCATGCTATAACTCGCTGGAAAAATAGAATAATTATCTACGACTTCGATGTTTGTGATTTCCCCTGATTCGTTTTGTAAACCCTTCAAAAGGTCAGGTTTTAACAGACTTACAGGGTTTTGACAGTGGTCCAGAAAGTTCCAGACACTGTCTGGTAACACAGCGCCCTTTTTCCAGACCGATGGTCGGATCAGAGTGATCTTGGTGTCTGTGCGAAGCTGAGACACGGATCTACGAGTTCTGTGTTTAAAATTTTCGCTGTTTCGGTGCAGACGGACCCCGAATCGGGTCACCTTTCAGGCCATTTCTGGGCTATAGATATAACTATATATATATATATAAAAAAAAAAAAAAGAGAGAGATCGGTCGGGACTCGCCGTGTCCCACTGCAACCTCTGCAGCGTTGGGTAAGGCAGGGTGGTCTGACCCACCTCGGGGTTCGGACCCACCCATTGGGTCTTCCCCAATCACGTGGGGAAGGGGCGCCACACGGGACGCCCACGGTTTCGGGTAACCGGGTGTGCTTTACACCCGGAGCACCCTCTTGCTGGGACACGCCCCAGCAGCTTGCAGGCTGCATCCTTGCTGCTGGTTGTCCCGTGGCCAAGGAGGGTTCCTCCTAGACCCGGCAGGGTCTGGCCCCACGTGGACCAGACCAGCTGGTCGCTGGTCAGATTGCCTCCCAAAGGCACCTTAGCTACACCCCATGGTGCAAGCTGCTCGCGACCCATTGCGGGCTGCTGCCTTACCAACCTGGGGTCTGACACATAGGTCAGACCAAGGCGGGGTTAGGTCTGGTCCAGCAGACCAGGCTGCCCAAATGACCCCGGTTGGAGCCTTATGGTGGCGGCGGGTGCTAAGTGCGCCCGCAAGGCTTAGCCAACCACTGGGTGGTTGCGTGACCTGCTGCACCCACCCAGTAGCCTCGTGTAGAGCTTAGTGAAGCTCGTGTTGGTGGCTATCACAGCCCTATGAGTCTGGTACGACATGCCTAGACCACCTACTTATGGGATTTCCACCTCGCCACCAATTCAAAAAGCACGAAAATGCACGCATGAAGGCAAAACTGATAGAGAGTCACTAATAGACTCCTTGTAGCACGTGTATGATGTTCAAACAGCCGTTTTGTACACTTGGCACCAACGGTGCATGGTTCGTAACTGCCTATAGGGCCTGGTGGGCTACGGTTAGCCTTTTGGCATTTTGGCACACATTGTACCATTATACCCTTGTCGTCACGTCAGTGGTCCAGAATGACCACCTTAGCCTTCGCTGCCACATCGTGGTAAGTTTGGAAAGGGGTATAGTGTGGCGAGCGGTACGCTGCCCATGTACCTTATTACGTTTCCCAAGTATTGGGTCTTTCGACGTTTTCAACAGAAAACCGTCGTTTTGACCTTTTTGAGTTTTGCTAGTGCGGTGGCACATCACGGATGTATTGACGTAATCCCCGTACACATGGGGTTACTTTAAGAACCTTTCAAGACACTCATCAGTGTCTACACTACAGTCTTCCCTAAGCGAATGGTTTCGCTAAGTGTTGGAGCCGACGTAGGGCGGCGAAAATATGTGTATTTGGGAGATCCGTGCTTAAAGCTTTGGACACTAGTTGTCGTACGAACATGTTGATATATATATATTTTGAGCCTGTTATCGCTCAGGTTTGTGCCTCTATGAATATGTGTTCCAAATCGTGATAATGTGTGGTTCATGCACGTGGCACTTCATGACACGTATGTCACCCGTTCAGGTTCGTCGAGTACTTCTTGTTTTGGCTCACATTCGTATATCAATGGATTTACGATACACCAGAGGCGTGTTTTGTACTCAATGTGACGTACACTTGGAAGGAACTGAAAGCACTGTAGGCTATGACACTTTCGACCTGTTGAGGTTTGAGACTCGGTTGGAGTCTTCGGGCAGTGGCCCGGGTTTGTGAGAGTGTACTCACACCTTGTGTCACCCTAGGCATAAAAATGAAAATGTTATAATATCGTCTTCACAGGCGATGTGCTCGTGGTGGCCGTGAGAGGCTGAGCATGTAGATGGGCAGGCCAAGTCCTCGTTTGCGTACCCCGAGGGGACCACGAGGCACAACTACCTCGAAGGGAGGTATGACCTGAAAAATGAGCCTAAATAAGATAATCATGCCGCGCCCCATTCACAAATTTGGTCACCCAAAGAGAGGGTGAATGGTACAGCCCCGAGTGACGTGTCGTTACTACGACCTGTTCTTTTGAGGAGCCGATGTGCCCTCTGACCTCCAGTCACTCGGAGTTAGGGAGGTCAAGGTTGCCCTCCACAGGGACCTTTGCTACTGTAGTAGTACGGATTGCAATCCTTTGCCCCTGCGAAAGGTTTCTCCTGGCTGCGTGTCGCCCGAAGGTGGTTTTTCTCGTTCTGTAGCATCCCCGGTTACCATACTAGAAATTTAATAACAGACGCCGGGTGCATGTCTCACAGAACTCGAGGGTCTTTCCTTCGCGTACCCGAAGGAGGTTAAAAAGAACATAAAGACTAACCAAACAGACTGACGTACAGTAGTTGGTTACTTGCTTACTTTAGCACTGCTTGCACTTCTATTAGACTGTTGTACTTTATTGGTTAGTTGCTGCTCTGTTTCAGTTGTTGCACTGCTACTTACTTGTAGTTTTACAGTCTTCTAGCACGAGCACTTACCTGACACTTGCACATATATCTGTCATTTTACTTGTTGCATGATATGTGCCCTTTCTTGATAAAATGGATATACAATGTTGTTGTTCTTTACCAACTCGCAAGAGTTCTGACCCCGTTTTATGGGGATACAGGTGATGAGTAGGCGCAGTGGCGATGCGACGGTGTACGGTTGGAGACTTGAGACCCACACTTAGCTGCAGATCTTGGTCCGTGTCTTGTTTTGGGGTTTGAGGGGAGTTTTCCTCTCATTTTGGGAGAGACTCGTTGTATGGGTGTTTTTAGTCTCATTTTGTAAAACTCTGATATTATATGTATTTGGAATGGACATGTGGTTTGTATCTTTTACTGTGGCCCGCTCAGACTTGCGGCCTTTGCTTACCCCTTTGCACTTCCGCCATCTATTTTAAATTCTTACAAAAAAAAAAAAATTTTTCTCAAAAATCAAAGGTTTTTACAAGGTCGGGGTTTGGGGCGTCACAGAGATTGGTATCAGAGCAGCTTTAAGTGTGGTCCAAGACTTCTGCGTGCATCGTTCATCGCACTGTAAGTATGTTTGGCTCAGTTAATTATGTTGATTATCGTTGTTTCTTGTGCTACTTAGTTTATACATATGCATGCTTCGAATGTGGTTTGATAGATGTCGTCAGACCCAATGTACGAAATGATCCTAGAAGCAGTACGTGACCTAGGTCAGGGCGTAAGATCCCTAGATCATGCTGTGAAGCATTTGGCACGAGGTGTTCAGATGATGGCACCTCCGGCACCTCCGTGTGAGAGATGTAAAGTCTGCCATGAGGGGCAGATTTGCCCACAGGAATGGTGTCACTGCTTTTGTTGTGGCCTTAAAGGGCATATCGAGGCTGAGTGCCAGCGTAAATTGGAAGACCTGGCAGCTGACCCAGTGGAAGGGGTGCATACTCCATCAGGTTTACCCAAGTGCACACCTTCTTCTACTCCTCGTCCGAAGCGAAGACGCGGAAACCGGAACAACTACCGCGACCTCTACACTAGTAGGAAGTGAGAGCGGTCGCACGGATATAAATGTTTTGTTAGGACACTGAGTCAGTGTCTGCGTTTGTTACAAAGGAGTATATCCTGTAACCCTGTTATAGAGGGTAATTTTGGCTTGTACTAAATATATGTATGCATCTTTGATCGTATAATGAAATCATGTTTTGGTATCTACTCCTTGCTTATACGAGTCTCCTTGTTGTTAAGATGGCTTGGCGTGAACGTTGCAACAACATCATGGACACCTTGAACAACCTGGTTGAGGTTGTAGGCAGGCAGGCCGAGGCCATGCGTGCCATGGGGGAGAACATGCAAGCCTCTCAGGGACGAGAGACTCTTGTTCCTACTCCTTCCCCGGTGTTAGTAGCGACAGCCGTACCCTACAAGCAGTTCATGGCTATGAACCCTCCGTCATTCGATGGGAAGTCTTCTCCTGAGGCAGCCGAGGACTAGATACGAGAGATCGAGAGAATCTTTCGTGTGCTGCAGGTCAGTGATGACCGAAAGGTGGATTTTGGCACGTATCGGCTCCGGAAGGATGCCGAAAGGTGGTGGGCGACCACCTGGGATGTCAGGTTTGTGGGCGGAGCCGTTTCGTGGGAGCAGCTCGTGGAGGTTTTCTACGCGGCCTACTTCCCGACCCACGAGCGCAGTCGAAAGATGCAAGAGTTCCTCGACCTTCAGCAGGGGAACTCTACTTTGGCGGACTACATCACGAAGTTCAGAAGCCTAGAGCGCTTCTGTCCGCATGTATACGTGACTGAGAAGGAACGAGCGATGAAGTTCACTCGCGGTTTGAAGTTAGCACTGCGCCTGAGAGTGATCACGCGTGCTCCCTCGACTCTTGAGGAAGCCCTGGAGACGGCTACACTCCTGGAGCAGGAATGGATAGAATCCCAGAAGACTCCACAGTCCAGAGGGAAACCGCAACAGATAGGCCAAAAGAGTTGGCCTAAGAAGAGATCCTATCAGCAGAACTTGGGTGAAAAGAAGTTTGCCCCACCAGCAAAGAGGAACCATCAGAACCGCAACAACCGTCAGCAACAGAATCGTCAGCCTCAGCAGCAGCAGCAGAATCAGGTAGTGGCGACATCGGGATGCCCGAAGTGTCGTATGGATCACCCAGGCCGACCTTGTCCTCATGACGTCGGAGGATGTATCTATTGTGGCAAGATGGGCCACTACATCAGGGATTGTCGAAAGAAGCAGTCCGATGATCTAAGGAGGAATACACCAGGAACGTCGCAGCCAGCACCTCAGCGACCTCCTTAGCAGCTGCAGCAATCGTACCCGCCGCAGCAATCTTCTCAGCAGAAGACGGGTAACCAGAAGACAGTGGCAGGGCGTGCCTACGCAGCCACTATCGAGCAAGTGACCAAAGGAGAGTTGGTCCAAGGTACTATTCCAGTCGCTGGTCATGCAGCTTTTACTCTGTTCGACTGTGGTGCTTCGCATTCGTTTATAGCTTCTAGATTTGCTAGTTCCTTGCCTATGACTGCTGTGTTGCTGAATTGCCCATTGGAAGTGCGTACACCGACTGGTAATCAGTCCTTGTGTACTTTGTACATTCCGAGCATAGAGGTGTGAGTGGCAAGTCAGAGCTTGCCAGCTGACTTAATCCTGCTAGACATGACGGAGTTTGATGTCATTCTAGGCATGGATTGGTTATTTGAGTATCATGCTCAAGTTTTGTGCAGAGAGAGCAAGGTGGTTCTGTACCCTCCTGATCGTCCAGTTTTGGAGATCAGCCTTGCTCGACCTATTCGAGACAGTCATATGATTTCGTCATTTAAAGTTCAGAAGTATTTGTGGAATGGGAGTACTGCTTTCTTGGTCAGTATCGCCCCAGTTGACTCGGTGTTAACCCCTATTGAGGATCTTGACGTAGTTCGGGAGTTCCCCGATGTGTTTCCTGAGGAACTGCCTGGATTACCTCCGAAGCGTGAGATCGAATTTTGTATTGAGTTGTTGCCTGGAACAACTCCGATCTCAAAGGCACCGTATCGTATGGCTCCAGCAGAACTCGAAGAACTGAAGCGTCAGTTGGGAGAGTTGATGGAGCAAGGATTTATCAGAAACAGTGCATCGCCGTGGGGTGCACCTGTGTTGTTCGTGAAGAAGAAAGACGGATCCCTGAGGTTGTGCATTGATTACAGAATGCTCAACCAAGCAACGATTAAGAATAAGTATCCGTTGCCGAGAATAGAAGATCTCTTTGACCAGTTGCAGAGGGCGAAGATATTCTCGAAGATCGACCTCAGATCGGGTTATCATCAACTCCGGATCAGAGAAGAAGATGTCTCAAAGACAGCTTTTCGAACTAGGTACGGGTTGTACGAGTTCGTTGTGATGCCTTTTGGGCTCACGAATGCACCAGCAGCATTCATGGATCTGATGAATCGTATTTTCCGTCCATTCGTGGACACGTTCGTGATCGTATTCATCGATGACATCTTGATCTACTCAGAGACCCCTGAGCAGCACCGAGAGCATCTGCGTATCGTGTTGGGAGTACTTCGGGAGCACAGATTGTTCGCCAAGTTCTCCAAGTGCGAGTTTTGGCTTCGACGAGTTATGTTTTTGGGTCATGTGATATCCAGTGATGGTGTGTCAGTTGATCCAGCAAAGGTCGAAGCGGTGTTGGACTGGAAGCAGCCTCAGTCTGTTACTGATATCCGTAGTTTTCTCGGGTTAGCTGGTTACTACCGACGTTTCATTCAGGACTTCTCCAGGATCGCGCTTCCTTTGACGAAGCTTTTGCGTAAAGGAATCAAGTTCGAGTGGACCGACTCTTGTGAAGAGAGTTTCCAGATCCTGAAGATGAAGCTGACTACCTCTCCGGTGTTAGCTTTACCTTCTGGTAGAGGCGGTTTTGTGGTGTATACAGACGCTTCAGGTACAGGCCTGGGATGCGTGCTCATGCAGCATGGTCGTGTTATTACGTATGCTTCGCGACAGCTGAAGATTCACGAAAGGAACTATCTGACTCATGACTTGGAGTTAGCAGCAATGGTGTTCGCCTTGAAGTCATGGCGACATTATCTGTACGGAGATACATTTGAGGTCTTTTCTGACCATAAGAGTCTCAAGTATTTATTTTCTCAGAAGAAGCTAAATATGAGACAACGTCGTTGGCTCGAGTTTATCAAGGATTATGAGTTTATATTGTTTTACCACCCTGGTAAGGCGAACGTCGTGGCAGATGCGCTTAGCCGCAAATCGAGCAGTGTTCTAGCTAGTCTTGTGTGGAGCCAGAAGTTGATCGAAGATTTCGTGGCTTGGAAGCCATTTGCAGTCGAAAGCGGAACGATTAGATTGTCGGGGTTGGCCATTCGGTTAGAGTTCTTGCCTAAAGTTATTGAGGCGCAGAAGCATAACGCTCAGTATCAGAAGTTTGTTGACCGAGCTCGTGAAGACGGCTCAGTCTTTCGTATTGATGATAGCGGTTGTATCCGCATGAAGGATCGACTTTGGGTGCCAAATGCCCCTGAGTTGAGGAAGGAGATTCTTGATGAGGCACATCTGTCGAAGTACACCATCCATCCTGGTGGTATTAAGATGTCTAAGGATCTTCAACGACGGTATTGGTGGAACGGGATGAAGCGTGAAGTCGCAGCGTATGTTTCGAGGTGTTTGACTTGTCAGCAAATCAAGATCGAGCACCAACGTCCCGGTGGTTCCATGCAGAGGATTGAGATTCCTCAGTGGAAATGGGAGGATATCATGATGGATTTCGTTGTAGGTTTACCGCGAACCAGGGGAAAACACGACGCGATATGGGTGATTGTGGACAGACTCACCAAGTCTGCTCACTTCTTACCTATCCGGATTAGTCAGCCGCTTGAGAGCTTAGCAGACTTGTATATCCGAGAGATTGTGCGGTTACATGGCGTACCTACATCTATCATTTCGGATCGTGATCCCAGATTCACGTCGCGACTGTGGGGACAGTTGCAGTCAGCTTTGGGAACGAAGTTAAAGTTCAGTACAGCCTTTCACCCTCAGACTGATGGCCAGTCAGAGAGGACGATTCAGACACTAGAAGATATGTTGCGGGCGTGTATGCTCCACTGGAAGGGTGAATGGGATTCACACTTGTGTTTGGTCGAGTTTGCCTACAACAATAGTTATCATGCTAGTATCGGTATGGCTCCGTACGAGGCTTTGTATGGGAGACCTTGCCGATCACCGTCATATTGGGACAATATCAGCGATCGATCCAGTGAATCGCCGATTGTTCTTCAGCACTACACTCAGCAAGTGCAGAAGATCCGAGAACGTCTGAAGGCAGCTCAGGACAGACAAAAGAGTTACGCCGATAAGAGGCTGCGAGAGCTTCAGTTTGATGTGGACGACATGGTTTTTGTGAAAGTATCACCGACGAAGAGCGTCTTTCGTTTCGGAAAGAAGGGAAAGTTGAGTCCTAGATATGTTGGGACGTTCAGGATCCTCGAGAGGATCGGTGGAGCAGCCTATCGTATTGAGCTACCGCAGCGGTATGCTCAAATTCATAATATTTTTCACGTGTCGATGTTGAGGAAGTACATTCCGGACCCATCGCACGTCATCCGATACGAAGATGTCGAGGTACAAGAGGACTTAACTGTGGCCGAGAGGCCTGTTGAGATCATCGATCGTCGTGATCAGGTTCTGCGTACCAAGACCATTCCATTGGTTAAGGTACGGTGGCAACACCATGGCATTGAAGAATGCACATGGGAGCCGGAGGCCAGCATGAGGGAGAAATACCCTGATCTTTTTGTGGCCTAACGTTCGTGATTTCGCGGACGAAATCCCTTTTTAGGAGGGGAGGATGTAAGAACCACGATATTTCTGAGATATTTTGTATTGGCATGTGCTTCATTATTTGTTACTCTTGCTTTGTCGCAAGAATTTTTCGTGATTGTGCTAATATAGCAATACGAAGTCTCAATCGCGTAAGATTCAATTTACGAAGCAATTAAGGACGACCTTGGCGAACTAAGGTCCGATATCCCTAGACTAGATTTATAACTCATCTAAGTAGGTTCATCCCGAATTGGAAACCTAAACTAGGAAATATTTCTGGTAGTAGGGCAAAATGGGTATATCGGTAAATACGAGTCACGACGAGAGTGAATTTGTCAGAATGGAAAGCCTAAGTAAATAAGCTTAAAACTTAAGTTTTTATTCAAAAGGGTAAGGTTTGAAATGAAATTTCTTAAAAGTTTGAAACCTAGCTTTTAAATGAAAAATTTACTAAGGTTTTATGAGATATTAAAATTTGATTTTTGTAAAGTTAGAAGAGACTTTTTCAAAAATCTCCAAGACCTAATTTGGAATTTGGAAAAGGTAGTTAGCATGGGGCCCACGTGAGAATGAGCCCAGCCCATGCTACTTTTAAAAAAAAAAAAAATTATAATAAAACAATAATAATAAAAAAATGGTATTTAAATAGCATTTTTGAAAAGCATGAATTTTCAAAAGTTGGGGTTGGGTTTTGGCATTACCACAAGTGGTAGCCCAAAACCCAATGGCTATTGGGCGGGAGGGGGCGCCCCTTAGGGGGGGGGAAGCTCTAGCCCATCATGTCAAAAAAAAAAGGGGTTGATTTGATTTTAAAAAGGGGTTTGACCTTAGGGTCAAAAGGTGGTCTATGGGGAGACCTACTCTCCCTAATTTAGGGAGAGTAGTTGTGGGCTAGGCTCAAGGGTTGTACACCCTTGAGCTAGGTCCATCATGAAGGGGGTCAAATCCCCTTGGGCTAGCCTTATAGCACCTAAAGGGAGGGGGGGGCGTGTGGGAGGAGAGCCCTCCATCTCCTCCCCTCTCATCCCAGCCCTCCATCTCTTGGAGTGGCTATTTAAGGGAGGGAGGAGAGAGAAATTCATTTTCTCTCTTCCTCCTCCTCAACCCTCTCCCTCCATCCTTCCATCTTCCCCTTCTCTCTCTCAAGTGTGAGAGTGAAGAGAGTGTAGAGAGTGAGGTAAGTGTGGCTGAGAGAGTGCAAGTGAGGGCACCAGCACCACCACACCGGAACCATCTCCGTCCCTACGCCGGAAAACCCCGAAGGTGAAGAGCTTCCACTTTGCATTCCACTTCTTTTGAAAAATGCATGTAAAAATTGTTATGGTTGGTTTGGGTTTTTCCTTTTTTTTCTAAGTCATGAAACTTGTATGAGTGTGGGTGTGTTTTAGAGGGATCGACACATCGTTGTGGTAAACACGCACACACCGGACGTTCCACGCAATGGGACTGTCATTAGGCGATTTCGGAGTTCTGGAGCTCCAGTGTCTCCTCTGCTCAAAAGACCGTATCTCACTCGATACGGGTCCGAATGGAGCGATCTTGGACTTTTCGGAAAGGGGAAACTATGTTCTTCAACTTACATGTTTACAGTTTTCACTGTTTCGGTCTGCAACCCTCGCTAAAAAGCCTCGTTTTTAGCAGACGTTCAGAACTTCTGTTAGTGTACAGGAAGTCCTGAACATCATCCGGTGGTATTTCTTAAACCGTTTGTCGGAATTTTTCATGCTATAACTCGTTGGAAAGGTAGAATAATTATCTACGACTTTGATGTTTGTGATTTTCCCTGATTCTTTTTGTAAACCCTTCAAAAAGTCAGGTTTTAACAGACTGACAGGGTTTTGACAGTGGTCCAGAAAGTTCCAGACACTGTCTGGTAACACAGCACCCTTTTTCCAGACCGATGGTCAGATCAGAGTGATCTTGGTGTCTGTGCGAAGCTGAGACACGGATCTACGAGTTTCGTGTTAAAAATTTTCGCTGTTTCGGTGCAGACGGACCCCGAATCGGGTCACCTTTCAGGCCATTTCTGGGCTATAGATATAACTATATATATATATATATAAAAAAAGAAAAAAAAGAGAGAGATCGGTCGGGACTCGCCGTGTCCTGCTGCAACCTATGCAGCGTTGGGTAAGGAAGGGTGGTATGACCCACCTCGGGGTTCGGACCCACCCATTGGGTCTTCCCCAATCACGTGGGGAAGGGGCGCCACACGGGACGCCCACGGTTTCGGGTAACCGGGTGTGCTTTACACCCGGAGCACCCTCTTGCTGGGACACGCCCCAGCAGCTTGCAGGCTGCATCCTTGCTGCTGGTTGTCCCGTGGCCAAGGAGGGTTCCTCCTAGACCCGGCAGGGTCTGGCCCCACCTGGACCAGACCAGCTGGTCGCTGGCCAGATTGCCTCCCAAAGGCACCTTAGCTACACCCCATGGTGCAGGCTGCTCGCGACCCATTGCGGGCTGCTGCCTTACCAACCTGGGGTCTGACACATAGGTCAGACCAAGGCGGGGTTAGGTCTGGTCCAGCAGACCAGGCTGCCCAAATGACCCCGGTTGGAGCCTTATGGTGGCGGCGGGTGCTAAGTGCGCCCGCAAGGCTTAGCCAACCACTGGGTGGTTGCGTGACCTGATGCACCCACCCAGTAGCCTCGTGTAGAGCTTAGTGAAGCTCGTGTTGGTGGCTGTCACAGCCCTATGAGTCTGGTACGACATGCCTAGACCACCTACTTATGGGATTTCCACCTCGCAGCCAATTCAAAAAGCACGAAATTGCACGCATGAAGGCAAAACCGATAGAGAGTCACTAATAGACTCCTTGTAGCACGTGTATGATGTTCAAACAGCCGTTTTGTACACTTGGCACCAACGGTGCATGGTTCGGAACTGCCTATAGGGCCTGGTGGGCTACGGTTAGCCTTTTGGCATTTTGGCACACATTGTACCATTATACCCTTGCCGTCACGTCAGTGGTCCAGAATGACCACCTTAGCCTTCGCTGCCACATCGTGGTGAGTTTGGAAAGGGGTGTAGTGTGGCGAGCGGTACGCTGCCCATGTACCTTATTACATTTCCCAAGTATTGGGTCTTTCGACGTTTTCAACAAAAAACCGTCGTTTTGACCTTTTTGAATTTTGCTAGTGCGGTGGCACATCACGGATGTATTGACGTAATCCCCGTACACATGGGGTTACTTTAAGAACCTTTCTCGACACTCATCAGTGTCTACACTACGGTCTTCCCTAAGCGAATGGTTTCGCTAAGTGTTGGAGCCGACGTAGGGCGGCGAAAATATGTGTATTTGGGAGATCCGTGCTTAAAGCTTTGGACACTAGTTGTCGTACGAACATGTTGATATATATATATTTTGAGCCTGTTATCGCTCAGGTTTGTGCCTCTATGAATATGTGTTCCAAATCGTGATAATGTGTGGTTCATGCACGTGGCACATCATGACACGTATGTCACCCGTTCAGGTTCGTCGAGTACTTCTTGTTTTGGCTCACATTCGTATATCAATGGATTTACGATGCACCAGAGGCGTGTTTTGTACTCAATGTGACATACACTTGGAAGGAACTGAAAGCACTGTAGGGTATGACACTTTCGACCTGTTGAGGTTTGAGACTCGGTTGGAGTCTTCGGGCAGTGGCCCGGGTTTGTGAGAGTGTACTCACACCTTGTGTCACCCTAGGCATAAAAATGAAAATGTTATAATATCGTCTTCACAGGCGATGTGCTCGTGGTGGCCGTGAGAGGCTAAGCACGTGGATGGGCAGGCCAAGTCCTCGTTTGCGTATCCCGAGGGGACCACGAGGCACAACTACCTCGAAGGGAGGTATGACCTGAAAAAGAGCCTAAATAAGATAATCCTGCCGCGCCCCATTCACAAATTTGGTCACCCAGGGAGAGGGTGAATGGTACAACCCCGAGTGACGTGTCGTTACTACGACCTGTTCTTTTGAGGAGCCGATGTGCCCTCTGACCTCCAGTCACTCGGAGTTAGGGAGGTCAAGGTTGCCCTCCACAGGGACCTTTGCTACTGTAGTAGTACGGATTGCAATCCTTTGCCCCTGCGAAAGGTTTCTCTTGGCTGCGTGTCGCCCGAAGGTGGTTTTTCTCGTTCTGTAGCATCCCCGGTTACCATACTAGAAATTTAATAACAAACGCCGGGTGCATGTCTCACAGAACTCGAGGGTCTTTCCTTCGCGTACCCGAAGGAGGTTAAAAAGAACATAAAGACTAACCAAACAGACTGACGTACAGTAGTTGGTTACTTGCTTACTTTAGCACTGCTTGCACTTCTATTAGACTGTTGTACTTTATTGGTTAGTTGCTGCTCTGTTTCAGTTGTTGCACTGCTACTTACTTGTAGTTTTACAGTCTTCTAGCACGAGCACTTACCTGACACTTGCACATATATCTGTCATTTTACTTGTTGCATGATATGTGCCCTTTCTTGATAAAATGGATATACAATGTTGTTGTTCTTTACCAACTCGCAAGAGTTCTGACCCCGTTTTATGGGGATACAGGTGATGAGTAGGCGCAGTGGCGATGCGACGGTGTACGGTTGGAGACTTGAGACCCACACTTAGCTGCAGATCTTGGTCCGTGTCTTGTTTTGGGGTTTGAGGGGAGTTTTCCTCTCATTTTGGGAGAGACTCGTTGTATGGGTGTTTTTAGTCTCATTTTGTAAAACTCTGATATTATATGTATTTGGAATGGATATGTGGTTTGTATCTTTTACTGTGGCCCGCTCAGACTTGCGGCCTTTGCTTACCCCTTTGCACTTCCGCCATCTATTTTAAATTCTTACAAAAAAAAAAAATTCTCAAAAATCAAAGGTTTTTACAAGGTCGGGGTTTGGGGCGTCACACTAGGATGGGATTGGATCTGAAGTCTGAGATCCGATATGAATGTTGAATCCTGGATCCTAAAGGAGAATTGAAGTTTGTTAAATTCAGAAGGTGAATTAAGAACTTCCAAGTTTTAAATTGAACTTGGAAAATGAAATCTAGAATTTGAATATGCAAATGAATTTCAAAGTTAAATTGGTCTTTGAATTTGGGGCTTGAATTTTTTAGAAAATGAATCAGGAATCTCAAAGTTAAATTGAACTTTGAGTTGGAATTTTTAATATAAGATGAGTTTTAGAATTTCAAAGTCAGTTTGAACTTTGAAATCTGATTTGAATTTGAATGTATTTTTAAATCTCAAAGTTAAATTGAACTTTTGAGGTTAAAAGTGAAATAGAATTTGAAAAATGAAAGGATGAATTGGATTTTATAAGAATTGAGGATTGATTGAAGAAGATATTTACATTACTTGGAGTTTTGAAAAAGAAATTTTGAAAATATGATGTTGCTCTATCCTAAATGATGAATGAATTTGAAGAATTTTGAAATTGGATTTTGAAAAGCTATTTCATTCTTTAGATGAATTAAA
The DNA here is from genome assembly GCF_984573655.1 of Nuphar pumila. NCBI lineage: Eukaryota > Viridiplantae > Streptophyta > Magnoliopsida > Nymphaeales > Nymphaeaceae > Nuphar > Nuphar pumila. The sequence continues at coordinate 85,277,909 of NC_143252.1, read as the reverse complement.
ATAAGATTGAAGATATAATACATCCATGACTATGGTCATTGGATGTATTATATAATAATCTATATTTAGATTCAAGTGAAGAATAAAATACATTTTGGTGCTTTTATAGAGTTTAAAATGAAATTAACTCTCAATATACCCTGACTATGGTCATTGGTATATATATTGAATTAATTTTAAATTACACTCTGATAAAAGGAGAAAAATATTTAAGAAAAATATGATGAATTTTTGGAAACGGATCCAGTGTGGATCCAGTGTTTATTTCGTAAAAGATAAAAATACTAAGTCTTGTTTACATCCCGACTATGGCCGTTAATGTAAATCATCAACTTAGGATTAATTTACCTCTTACGAAATGGTGCACGTGCCATTCGCGTTCCCATTTGTGAGATTTTGAGAAATAAAGACAAAGATGCATGAAAATAAGCAATTCATGATATTTACAATGCTCATTCATTCTATCTAAAACAGGAAATGTAAATTCTCATTTAGATCTAACTATTACAATACACCAAAATTGAATTTATGACTCCCAATGATGATATCTTTCACATATTCCCTGCAAAACAATTGATTAATATGAAAAGAAGAGAGAGATTGCACATATTATATAGATGTTAATGCTAACCTGCTCATGTGCCAAGATATACATGATGGAAAGATGAGAAATGATATTAAACATATATACATATATATATATATATGTATATCTATATGCATATATGTATAGATATATATGAACATTCATATATATATATACATATATATATATATAGGCGAAAATGTTAAATGTGAAGGGACTGTGGTTTTGATGCAGGATGATAGGTGCCGGGTGTTTCAACAAGTAGGTGCTTTGTGAAGTGGTGTTGTGTAATGAACGTGGTTTGTTAAAGATATTGATGCAGCAGTGGCAAGTTACTGTTGTTGCTGGAATTTGAAGATGGTAGGTGTGTGAATGTATAACTAGAAGCTATAGAGGCAGTGGGAAAATACTATATAACGAGAAATATTTTATGAAGGGGATGGGGCAGCAAAAGGTTCAGGAAATACAATGGAGGTGGCTATTGGAAAGTGGAGGAAGTGTTAATGAAAGTGGAGTTTGTGAAGGGAAGTTGTCATATGTTTGCTACTAACAGCCAATGGGGAGACGGGGAAGCTATGACTGGAAATATGTTTGATACGCAGGGATGCCAATGAATGTTGTTGTGGATTAGATAAAGTAAGTCTGGGGATATGGAGCTATTGGTCTTGAATTTCTGTAAAGCATGTTGTCTTCAGGATGACGACCACTCAGAATCTTCACTTTCTGGTGACTTCATCAAAACAGATGAAGTCCTTCAGTTGTCTTAGAGCAATTCACTCCCAAGAGGGGTTTTCTTTCTGTAACTTGCATCAGTATATTGTATACCGACTTGCTATAGCCATTCTTGCTAGCAATCTTTTGCCACATATGCAGAGATTGCGGAAGAATCTTCTTTCCCAGTGGCATCATCAATCGGTTGCAATAGTTCAGCTAATCTATTTCTTCCATTTCAACGAGATGTGCAGAACAGACAGAGAAAATGGATGTGAAAATGCAGTACCGCTACGAGGAACTGGTGAGGTATAGGAGGTTCCTGTAATGAATACAACGAGTGGGGTACAGTTGAAGAAGGTGGATATGAGAATGAATAGCAACATCTGAGTGTGCTGAAGATGAGGTAATTTGCAGAGGATGTGAGTTGCAAGGGGAGTTGCTGCAGTGGCAGCAATGTGATGAAAAGTGCAGGTGGGTGTTACTTCTACAACAGCTGTGGAGGGGTAATGACAATGTGCTAAAACTGGAGATGCAATGATGCAGGGAAGAGGGCAGTGCACAAAGATGGTCTGATATGGAACTGGAAAAAAAAAATGTGGACAAGATCAATAAATAAAAGTAATCCAAGCATATCTGAAGTGTATTGAAGAAAAATGGACTGTAAACAACAAAAGACATTACATGGCAGAGATGTTAAAAAGAAAACATGTATATCAAAAGGAAACATCAAAACAACCAAAACAAAAAAAATATGAACTGATTATGCTGCGGCAAAACATGGTTGCTATCCATCAGATGAACCACTTTCAAGATGAAAGGTCTGAGGACACACATGACGCTTGAGCCCCTCCATGGCCAGAAAACATTGAGAACAAACACGTCTAAAGAAGCTGATATTTTCCCTCCTTTTTGAATAGGAGCATCAAGCCTCTCTTGCTTTTCATTACTCCGGGGTGTACTAAACGAGGTTACACACTATAGAGGTATGCATTTCTGCCGAAATCAATTCCCGGCCCCTAAGTGAACAGAGCCTCTGGGCGTCCTACTTCAAGACAATATGAGTTATATAAGTGCTCATAACCTTCAAACCCAATTAAATGTGCCCAACTTCACAAAAGAAAGTACTAGGATGGAAAGGAAATGACTTTGTTATATACTGAAGCAAGGAATTCTGCTTCTCTTCAAGTGCATAATAGCTAAAACAACAAAACCATAGCAAATTCAGTATCTCGAAAAAAAAAAAATAGTCAGCATCAGATACACCAAACACATGTTAACAAAAGCTTATATCAAATAAAGGACCTAAGGAGTAAATAACAGCACAGGGAAGGCACAAATAGCAGTCTAAAAAAAAAATGCACTAACAAACTGCAATCGAGACCAACAAAAGGTAGCATAACAGACCATCAATGAACCAATATATCCAGAAAGCCTGATCTGTCCTGTGAAGAAGTTTATATCAAAATTTATTATTTGAAACAGACATAACATATTTTAAGACTACAGGCATAATTGTGTTGTTCATATCAGCAGAAGAAATAACAAAGGTATGTGGGACATCAAATGTGCAAGAAGGATTACTAGAATTTATAGGCTTAGGAGAATCCATATCCACGGGATATTGAAAAAAATCTTTCAATTCTGTAAATGAATATTCCACAACTAGCACATCAGACCGATGAAACAACTCAGACTCGTCTTTTAGACCATTCAAGAAACCAAAATGTCCATGGCTTGAACATCTCCAAGATTCACTTGATTGGTGAGGCCTTCTTAAACAATATAGATACCATCGAAGGGTGAATCTTTGTTAACAACAAAGGGGCAGTCTGGTTCCTCAGCCTCATCTTGCTACCAAGGCTGGATTAATCAAGAATCAATTTCACATTCTCCAGTGCACTTCCCTTCAGAATCCATAGTGAGCAATAATATAGTTGCTAGAGCAAATTCTACAAGCTTCTTTGAGGGTATCTGATGTTTTTTCTTTAGCAGCCACTTCCAAGTATTTTCCCCACACACCAATATTATCAACATCGCACTTGTCTCATCATGTGTTAGAATCAATGCATCATACAACAACGCATGAGCTGAAATAGAAATAAGAAACTGAAATGCCAGGCATGACTAGCACATTCATATAGGTTGTTCCATGACATAAAACCCTATGTGCAACATCATAAAACCCTTTTCCAGCAATGGATTGAATCAAACTAACCAATGCCCATTTCAATCAATTACTCACAATATTAAATAAAACAAAACAAAAAGAAGGTGGGACAACGCACTGATAGCAATGAACATACAAGAGGTATATGGGGGATGCTACAAAAAAATCTACATGGGACATACATAAATTGGTGCCTGGTGCCATGACTAGAGGTGATGTATATGATGAAGTAAAGGGGAAAACTGTGCATAATGTAGTGGGGAAATAGCTACATGTCGTGAAGTGCTAAACCAGGAAACAAAAATGCTCACGTGATATGACAGTAATAAAGCTATCTAGCATTGATTCTATGAATCCCTTACAGAAAATGCAGAAATCTCTAAAGGGGACGATAGTCTATAAAAGGATAAATGTCTGGACAGCGGATCATCAACAGGAAAACAGGAATAACATGCAAACAAAGAATAAAAATGAAAGGGAAAACAAAATAAACCATAGGCTATGATGTAGTTCTAACAGGGAATAACGACGATACAGGAGTGGGGATACCGAGTAAAGCAAAAATTTAACAGAGAAGATAGTAAAACACAATGCCCCCATATTGCAAGTCGCAGAGATGTAATGTAATCACCAAAAGTGAGTGATATCTCTCTATCATTAATTGTGGAAGCAAAATCTCAAAGAAAACAGAATTTCTAAAATGAAATGGCAGCTCTGGGTTGTGATTCACAGCAATGTAACCTCAGGTGTGCGTGTTGCTTAAAAATGGGCTTAGCCACTTTAAATTACAGGAAACAGTTAACAGAGAATGATACCAAAATGTAAAACATGATAAAAGACAATGAAAAGCAAAATAATAAATAAATAGAAGGTGATGTTATGAATCACACCAAGAGCATCAAATCTGAAACGATCTATACTTATTTAAACTGAATAGATTTGAGAAGAGGAATTGTAAAATAAACATAAAAAAAAAAAGTATGGGAACCACTCGTTCCATCAATATCGCCTAAAAGGAGGGGTTAGTGTTACTATAGGCAAACTAAACCCCTCCATGGTGCGTTGATGATAGGAAAAAGAAAAGAAAAAAAAAAGAATCAAAAGGGAAAACATAGAACGATAGAGAAAAGAAGAAGAGGAGGTAGGCGATTGCTTACCTGAAGCTGCAAGGGTTCTGTAGAAGATGCACTGCGAAGGAGGAGTTGGTGGCAGCCACTGAGGAATAAGTGGAATAGTAATGGTATGGTCGAAGACGGATGCTTCATAATTCCGATGGAGTGAGGATAGATCTGAAGAAAGGAGGATCGAGCGGGAGGGATTCCAGATGGAGAAGCAGATGATGGATTTCTATCGACTGCCGTGAAGGAAGATGGATCAAAAGGCGTGTCGTAGAGAGGTAGGAGATGGATCCGAAGAAGGGAAAAGGGGAAGCTGGTGCTGCTGTCAACTTCTCTTATTTGCGGGATTTTCAGGGCTTGAAAGAGGAAATCGAAAGGAAGAAGGAGGAAGAAAAATCGAGAAGAAGAAATGGGGAGGTGAAGAAGCGGTCCCCTGAAGAGGCATGTGCGACCCCTTCTTAAAGAAAAAGAAGATGAATCCAGAGGGGTCGAGCTGTTGGAGATCAAGGGCAAATGGAGGTTTCGGTTGGTGATGGGTGGCCGAATGGAGGTTGTTGCGGATGGGTGGCTGAAGAGGAGGGTTTGGCGATGAAGGGCCGAAGATGGGGGTGGAGAGAGGCGGCTGAGGGAGAAAAACTCGCGAGAGGGAGAAGGTCCTCCTCTTGCGAAAACCCTAAAGAAAAGAATTCAAAGGGGAACCCTTTTTTTTCAAATTTTTGCAAAGAGGGGGCTCCCTAATAAATTTTCTCAAAAAAAAGTTTTCTCAAAAACCCGATTTTTCAAAAGGGTGTTTTCAAAAAGATTATTTTGCAAAAGAATGGTTTTTTAAAAGAGGTTTTTTTTTTTCAAAAACTAATTTTTTGTTTCTTTTCTATTTACATTTTCCAATATGTGTAAGAATCCTAAAGTTTTACGGAAAAACAAAGATTAAACCCTAATTTTTTTATATTTTTCTGAGAAATATTTACAAAAAGTGTTTTTCTGAGAATTTCAGACCTTTTCGGGAAAATTTCTTCAGAAGAGTGGGTTTGGACCCAGGTTTTGAGAAAATGTTCGATTTTTAGACATCGAATTTGAGAAATACAATTTGATGGATCCAAACGGATACCAGACGAAGTGCCTGAGCCTTTTAAAAGGTTATTTTGGTGATTTTGAGAATTTTGATTTAAAAATAGACAATGAAGCTCAGATTTGGATATTTTATCTGGATCCGGATCCGAAATTGAGTAAAATATATGAAATGAATTTAATTTCAGAAAACTTGAAGATAAAGGGCTGGAATTTAGATTTAAAAATGACTCATTTTGCTCAAAAATGAATTTAGGGGCAAGAAGGGAATATTTAAAAGATTTTGAAAAATTTGGGGTGTTCACAGATGCCCCTATTTGCTACTAAGCTCGTTGAAAGCCGAGCTTAGTGGCAAAGAAAACACTCCAAATTTTGAAAAAAATGCCCCAGTCAGCAGATCTGAACTGGGTGTGGAAGAATTTATTTAAAAGACATGGTTTGTCAGGTTTAAAACTTTATCCTTGAATGGCTTTGGGAGGACAAAATCCTCGACAATGATATGACTGAATAATAGAGATGAGGAAATCATGGTGGGACTTTGGGCGAAGATCCTGAAATGATGAAAGATAAGAATTTAGATCAAGTCTCGTGGGCGAGACAAGATCAATCTTTTGAAATGACTCAGGTTTAGCCCTTAACCTGGATGGGACGAAGATATATCAAAATAACCTGAATGGGGAAAGGAATATATGAGTACTTTGATGGGACATTTATGAGAGAAAGCCTTGTGAGATGGAGCTCAAATAGGATCCTGTCCTGGATGGATATACAAAGCATGAATTCCTCGATGGGAAGAACCATGATGGGACTGGAGGAAGAAATACCTCATCGAAACGAGATTCATGTTTAACCCAAACCTGAAAAGGAAGATACCTCGAGGTACGAGGTTCAGGCTTAACCCTTAACCTGAAGGGGATGACCATACGGAATCCTCGAGTGAAGAAACCATGATGTGACCTTTGGAGTTTGGACGAACAAATCCGAAAGGGGTTTGCAAAAAGGAAGAAGGAAATGGGGTTCCCTAAAGCTTTAAAAAAGGGGTGAACTTGGGAGTCCCATTGCTGAGACTGAATCAACTTTTTGAATTTAATGGCCTTTCACAGAAAATACAGGTTTTGATCCTTAACCTGAGTGGGCACAACCATACGGATTTCTCAAAAACCGTGATGGGACATGAGAGATACTTCAGCTGAATGAGGCAACTCTTCTGGGAATGAAAAATGAGGAGATGTGAGACAAAATGAACGATGAATAAGGTAACAGGAGGCGAATCTTTCGATGGGGTGAAAGATGAATAAGGTGAACCTTTTATCAAGGAGATGAATCTATTGACAAGGCAAAAAGATGGAAGAGGGCAAATCCTTTGGACAGGAGAAGGTAAAAGCAAAATATGAAGATGGCGATGAAGATGGCAATCCTTTTAGCAAGGAGAAGGTAAAATATGAAGATATGAAGATGGCAATAGTAAGGAGAAGGCGAAATGTGAAATATGAAGAAGGCAATCATTTTAACAAGGAGAAGGCAAGATGTGAAATATGGAGAAGGCAATCCTTTTGGTAAGGAGAAGGCAAAATATAAAATATGAAGAAGGCAATCATTTTGGTAAGGAGAAGGCAAAATGTAAGATATGAAGAAGGCAATCCTTTTAACAAGGAGAAGGTAAAATGTAATATATGAAGAAGGCAATCCTTTTAACAAAGAGAAGGCAAGTCTCTCGACAAAGCGAAAGACGAGGAAGGCAATCCTTTTATCAAGGAGAAGGCAAGTCTCTCAACAAAGCAAAGACGAAGAAGGCAATCCTTTCATCAAGGAGAAGGCGAGTCTCTCGACAAAGCGAAAGACGAAGAAGGCAATCCTTTTATCAAGGAGAAGGTGAGTCTCTCGACAAAGCGAAAGACGAAGAAGACAATCCTTTTATCAAGGAGAAGGCGAGTCTCTCGACAAAGCGAAAGACGAAGAATGCAATCCTTTAATTAAGGAGAAGGCAATCCTTTAATTAAGGAAAAGGCGAGTCTCTCGACAAAGCGAAAGACGGAGAAGGCGATCATTTTTAGAAAGGAGAAGGCGAGTCTCTCGACAAAGCGAAAGACGAAGAAGGCAATCCTTTTATCAAGGAGAAGGCGAGTCTCTCAACAAAGCGAAAGACGGAGAAGGCAATCCTTTAATTAAGGAGAAGGCGAGTCTCTCGACAAAGCGAAAGACGGGGAAGGCAACACCAAAATGTATCGAAACAGATGTCAAGTTCTTATTTTTCATCAGGAAAGCTGGAAAAATATTGCCAAAGTGATAAAATTGCAGTTATTTCAAGGTAATTGTAGGTAAGCACTTTCGAAAGATGTTCCTTCTTCCACCTAGAGTATTACCCCCAACTAGGTTAACTCTATAGAATTCAGAATCAAAGCCAAATTTTTGTTGTTGGTTTTTCTTCATAGATGCTATCAATTTCCTTGATATGAAAGGAGAGGAGATATTCTTAGCTTCATAAAAGCAATTAAATGAAAAAATATTGATAGAAGAATTTCAAATAGGTAAAGAAGATTCTTTGCAGTTTGGGCAGGTTGATATCCTGGGCATTTTCCCATGATGATCTTTTTGCACTCTTTTGAGTCACGGGGCTTTCTTGGGCTTTTACATCATCCTTCATTTTGGAGATGTCCTGACCTTTCTCTCTTTTCAGGGAAGGGTACGTCACAAACTCCTTCTTCTTGGAGATGCTCCGATCCTTCATATTCTCAGGGATTACATATGATGGTATTGGCTCAAAGGTCTTTAGATGATAGCTGGAATCAAATATCTTTTAGGGTTTGTCGGTAGGTCCATCACATCCGCCTTCTTCTCGACGGTGATCCGAACTTTCCCTGGAAGGATCCGTTACAAACTCCGTCTTCTTGGAGATGTTTCAAATCTTCTTTGGCCCCGGGGGACTACTCGCTTAATTCGCCTTCATCTTGACGACAATTGAGAGATCCCTTTTGCGGGTATTTGATTGCAACTTTGAAGGATTGAGGATATATATGGATTGGGTAGGTTCTTTTCTAACTACCTAGGATATTTCCACTATCTTACTGCCAAAGAATAATCTTTAAGAATGTGCCATAGCTATGATCAATATCAGCTCATTTATGACTCTTCAGCATCATTGAATATTTCCTTTACCGGTCATGTCGAAGATTTTTTCTTCATCCTCTTGGTTGACCAACAGAAAATTTGGAATTTGAGCCTTTCTTCACAGAAGCTTCACCCTTTTGGAAGGAATACTTAAGGAGATTTGAGGAAATTCTTTATATAATTTTGAGATTAACAACTATTTTATGGCAAGTTGGCAAGATATTCCTGAAATCCTTGATGACGAAACCTTTGCTTAACATCGAATTTTGACATATCAGTGGGATTCTGGGGAAGAATCCAACATGAGGCTGAATTCTGAAGGTAAATGTAAATTTAAAGTTCTGAAGGTAAGCTTGACATAAAACTGGATTTTGAAGGTAAGTCTAATTCGCAAGTTGGTTTTGAAAAACCAACCGAATTAGGACTCAGGTTTTTACAAGGAAAACAGGAAAATTCGAGTCGAAACTCGAGTCTTCAAAGGAAAACTGGAAGGTTCGAGTCGGGGCTCGAATCTCAAAGGAAAATTTGAAAATTCATTTGTTGAAGGCAAGAAAACTCGAGATAAAACCCAAATTTTCGAAGGAAAGCAGGAAAATTCGAGTCAGGGCAAGAATCAAAACTTGAAGGTTCATTTATTGAAGGCAAGAAAACTCGAGATAAAACCCAAATTTTCGAAGGAAAGCAGGAAAGTTCGAGTCAGGGCTCGAATCAAAATTTTGAAGGTTTATTTATTGAAGGCAAGAAAACTCGAGATAAAACCCAAATTTTCGAAGGAAAGCAGGAAAGTTTGAGTGAGGGCTCGAATCAAAATTTGAAGGTTTATTTGTTGAAGGCAAGAAAACTTGAGATAAAACCCAAATTTTTGAAGGAAAGCAGGAAAGTTCGAGTCAGGGCTCGAATTAAAATTTGAAGGTTTATTTGTTGAAGGCAAGAAAACTCGGGATAAAACCCAAATTTTCGAAGGAAAGCATGAAAGTTCGAGTTAGGGCTCGAATCAAAATTTGAAGGTTTATTTATTGAAGGCAAGAAAACTCGAGATAAAACCCAAATTTTCGAAGGGTAGCAGGAAAGTTCGAGTCAGGGCTCGAATCAAAATTTTGAAGGTTTATTTATTGAAGGCAAGAAAACTCGAGATAAAACCCAAATTTTTGAAGGAAAGCAGGAAAGTTCGAGTCAGGGCTCGAATCAAAATTTGAAGGTTTATTTGTTAAAGGCAAGAAAACTCGAGATAAAACCCAAATTTTCGAAGGAAAGCACGAAAGTTCGAGTCTGGGCTCGAATCAAATTTTGAAGGTTTATTTATTGAAGGCAAGAAAACTCGAGATAAAACCCAAATTTTTGAAGGAAAGCAGGAAGGTTCGAGTCAGGGCTCGAATCTGAAAGGAAAACTTGAAAGTTTTATTTATTGAAGGAAAGAAAACTCAAGATAAAATTCAATTTTTTTATAGGAAAGCTGGAAAGTTCGAGTCAGGGCTCGAATCTTGAAGGAAAACTTGGAAGTTTAGATTTTTAAAAGAACAGAAGACTTGAGTTAAAACTCAAACCTTTGAAGAAGAGCTGAAAAAATTCCAGTCAAGGCTCGAATCTCAAAGGAAAGAGTTGGAAGTTCAAGTCGAAAAACTCGAATCTCAAAGGAGAGTTGATGAGAAGGTATTGACGAAAGATTGACAAAATTTAGGGAAAATTAAGGAAAGATTGCGACCTAAAGGCTTGAAATTGAAATTTGAATGACCCGAAGGTCAACATTGGATTTAGAGCTTCGACTTTTGATGAAGGGTCAGTGCAAAGACTGATCCTGAGAGGCTAACTGATCGGTCAACCAGACACTAGCATGAGTGCTAGGCTTACCTGTATGAATACTGGATTTTTTCAAAAATGCCCCAGTATGAGTACTGGGTTTTCTGGCGGAGATTTGAAGAAAAATGGACACCGACATTCTAAGAAATTTAAGAATTGAGCAAGAATGATTGTCGGTGTTTTCAGGATTATCCCTTATCCTGAAGGGGAAATGGAATAGACATTTGATGAGAATTTAGAAAGGAATGATTCAGGTTTACCCCTTAACCTGAAAGGGGAAAAAGAATAAAATTTTAAAAAAATGGAGAAGAAGAAAAGAAATTTATTGAAAATTTATTTTGGAAAAGAATTCTCACAGGTAGCACTAGTTTTCCTATGAGGGGTTTCAGGATTTTCTCTTATCCTGAATGGGAAAAGAATTTAAGGAATTTAAATGAAGAAAAATTGATATAAATTTAGAAAATCAAATGAAGGTTTACGAAACTTGTATTTATAAAAGAATCCTCATAGGTAGCGTTATTGCTCCTACGAGGGGTTTCAGGATTATCCCTTATCCTAAATGGAAAAAAGGATAGAATTTAAGAAAATTTAATGAAGGAAAATTGATTATAAATCTAGAAAATCAATAAAGATTGGCAAAACTTGTATTTACAAAAGAATCCTCATAGGTAGCGTTATTGCTCCTATGAGGGGTTTCAGGATTATCCCTTATCCTGAATGGGAACACCTCGGACAACTAGGGTCAGGTTTATCCATTAACCTGAGGGGGAAAAAGAATAAAGGAAATACCTCATGGGAAAGAGGCATCAGGTTTATCCCTTAACCTGAAAGGGCATAGAGGTTTTGATAAAATTTAATAGAATTGAGGAAAATTTGATAAAACTTGATAAAATTGACGTAAACTTGATAAACAATATGAATAAAATGAATGAAACTGATAAAGATATCAAAATTAATTGAAGATTTATAAGATTTGAGAAAAAGGGGTTTTTTTGATCCTGCCTGCATATGGGAACTTGGAAAAAATGTTCATTTAAAGATAAGTGAAAAAAGCATTTTTGGGAAGAAAATCTACCGTAAGAAGAATGATCAGTACGAGAACTGATCCTTCAAATAAAACATGAGAGATCATCATGAGGGTTAATTTTTGAAGGCAATGGTTTTGACAACCTATTTTTGAAGAAGAAGATCAACAATAGATCTAATTTCCAAAAATAACAGTTCGAAACTGACAATAGGATCAATACAAGAGTTGATTTTTTGAATATAATGTTTTAAAAACAATTTTGAAAGATAAGACCAATATAGGGGTTGATCTTTTAATATAATGATTTAAAACCCGTTTTTGGAAGATAAGATCAACGCAAGGGTTGGATCTTTAAATGTGACGGTTTGAAAAACCACTTTTGGAAAATATGATCAACACAAGATTCAAGTTATATTTTTGGAAGATAAGACCAACACAAGGGTTGATCTTTGAATATAATGATTTAAAACTCATTTTTGGAAGATAAGACCAATGCGAGGATTGATCTTTGAATATGACGGTTTGAAAAACCAATCTTGGAAGACAAGACCAACACAGGGGTTGATATTTGACTATAATGATTTAGAATCAATTTTTGGAAGATGAGACCAATGCCAGGATTGATCTCTGAATATAACGCTTTGAAAAACCACTTTTGGAAAATATGATCAACACAAGATTTGAGACCTATTTTGGAAGATAAGACCAACATAAGGGTTGATCCTTCAATGCAATGGTTCAAAAACCTATTTTGGAAAGCATGATCAACACGAGGGTTGATTTTTCAATGCAATGGTTCGAAAAACCTATTTTTGAACATGATCAACACGAGGGTTGATTTTTGACAAAGGTTGGACCAAAGAATATTTGAACTCTTTGGTCATAACAAAGACTTTTTGAAATTTCATTATTTTTGAAAAGCCCTCATAGGTTATATCATTTCTCTCATGAATGATGTCAGGATTGTCTCGTATTCTGAAAAGAACATGAATTTAAGTGTGATTTTAATAGAAGCCGATAAAGAGATTTTTGAAATATAGATTTTCAACAGCAAATGCCCCTATGTGGCAGAGGAAGAAAGTATTGTGATATTAGAGATATAAAGGAAAATTGACATTTCATTGATGAGCGAAACTGATAACAAAGAACTGAAAATTTTACAAGTATTTTGACCAAAAGGTCACAAAAGGACTGGGCTGACTGCCCCCCTATAAGGTGACTGGTAAAAAGGGGAGAAAAGTAGGAGAATTCTAGCATCTTCAATCTTCTGAGTAGCCCGGGAGAGACTTGGTCATGACGGCTAGGTCATCTTCCTCTTCGTCTTCAACAAAGAGACTCTTGTCGACGCAATCCTGAACAATATTTTTGAAGACGAAGCAGTGATCGGTGTCATGCCCCACTGCTCGATGGAACTTGCAGAACTGATTTGTGAACCTTCCCATGACCGTGGGAGGATCCGCGACTTTTGGGAGTTTAACCAATCCTTTGGCCAACATGAATTCAAGGGATTCTTCGAGCGTTTGCTTCAGAGGAGTGAACTTACGATCATTACTCCAACCTTCGCGCTTTATCTTTTCTTTTTGCGGAAAGTTAGATTGAGACGACTTGTTATTCTGCTTGGAAGACTTTTCCCTTTGAGCTGTGCCGTGGTTCTGAGCATTCTTGCTGTCATTTTTATTTCTTCTGCTACTGTCATGATCATTGCCAGAGGTATCAGCTGCATGAGTGAACAGAGCTTTCTTCTTCTGGTCTTGGATGCTTTTGGCCAGAGGCATGCCCTCATAAAGCCCACTTTCTATTCCTGCCTCGAGCCATTCGGCTCGTTCAATCAACTTGATAAAGGATTTTGCCGGAGAAGTGGCAATGAGGCTTCTCAGTGGCTGAGAGAAGTTGTTGATGATTATTTGCAATGCATGCTCCTCTGGAATGGGAACTTTCATTTTGTTGCAGGTACTTCTCCACCTGTGGATGAATTCTCCTGCTCTTTCGGTTTTATTCTCCTTTAAGTTGTAAAGGTGGTTGAGCATAGGTGAAACCTTAGTGTTGAATAGGAAATGCTCAATGAACAAATTTACTACCTTATCGAACTCTCGTAGTTCGATAGGATTGATGTGGTCAGCATACCACCTGGCTGCTATACCCTCTAGACTGCGGGGAAAGCAAATAAACAACGCTTTGTTGTCTTTTCTGAAACGGTTGTATTTTGCATAAAATGTGGCTAAGTGGGCTTTAGGGTTGCCAGTTCCATCAAACTTGAGAAATTTACGAGGAAGGTTCTCCAGGTTATCATCCCCATCTAAACCATCATAAAAATCTTCGCCGATGTAAGTCTGCTTGCCCATACCCTTGGCTTGAATGTCTTTAATTGCTTGATTCATCTGCTTGCTCATCAGGTCCTCTGCTGGAGCCCCAGACTTGGGCTTGTTTGACGGATTTGGGCTCTTCTGCAGCTATCTTTGTAAACTGTCTTGGAGGATTCTGTTTGTAGACAATCTGCTCTTCTTCTTCTGATTCTTCCTCGACTGATTCTGATTCCTTAGAAGCAGTGTCTGACTGTACCTTCTTTCTAATGATTCTGATTGGCTTTTTCACAGGCTTCTTCTTCAGCTTGCTTTTAGGAACTGCCTCTTTCAGCTTGGCTTCGGCTTGTTCTGACATCATCCTCGCCATCATCTTTTGGAACATATCATACATAGCGGGGTCGATGTCATCTTTCTTGTTCTGACCCTGTCCCTTGACTGATTTAGGAGAGCTCATCTCTTCTGCCTCATTGTCGCTAAGTTGAGGAACTGTTTCTTTTCCAGCTCTTGTTTGAACCATTTTCGAATATCAGCGCTTTCTGTAGAGGAAATTGGAGGTTTTTAGACCGAAAGAAACCTTTTAGACAAGAGGAAGGATTTAGGTTGAAATCTAAAAATTGTATCCCATTACTAGGGATTGAGTCGCCACAAAATTTGTGACAATTTGCGTTGTTTACCCTACGAGGGAGAGTAACCAACTAAAATATAAAAGAAAATACCATTTTGAAAAGGATGTCTCTCGATAAAAATAGATTTTTATGAAAACAATAATATAAAATGAGAAGAAAAAATAAAAGAATAAATGAAATTTGAGAATAAATGGTAAAGATTTTAAAATTTGAAGAACTTGCAAGCAGAATCAGAAGAATTTTGAAGAAATTTAGAGGAAGAGAAAGGAAAATACACTTGGGTTTTTTTAAAAACAAAAAGGAAATTTTGAAATATATACCCAGGGTTTTGGAAAATATAAGGAAGATATAAAATATCATATAATCACAGATATACAAGCAAGGATGCGTAAACAAGCACTTCCTAGAGCTGACTCTATATGCAATAATTGAAATGGCTGGTAGGACCTTAATCCTAACTCTAAGATTTATATCATCTGTTTCCAATCAAGGTACACCGATATACTCAAGCCGAAACTCGAAGTACGTGGCATAAAAGATATATCTTCGGTTCTAAGGTAAAGGCTTCCCAACATCCTTGAGCACCTATCGATATACCTCGGACTATGGCCCTTAGGTACGTGGTAGGGGGGAGCGAACCCAAATAAGTGCTCCAGTTGTGAGGCTCTCTCCCGAACTATGGTTCAGTGAGACACCCCAACAACGTGAAGACCGGAACAATATAGGTAGGGATGTCTTCAAAATATGATCAACATGCAATAAAATCAGAAGGCTCTAATGCAAGTCCTAAAGTGATAGATTTAAAAAAAGAGAAGCATACACTTGCATACATTGTTTTGCATTCAATCCCTAAAATTGAGGAGAGTTGTATTTAAGACCTAAGTCTAATGTGAACATGGATATAATCTCCTCAATATGGTCCTACCAAACCATACTTAGATCCTATATGAAAATAATGTCAGCTTAGGACAGAGTCTAGGCTCCTAAGGTTTGCATGAAAATGAAGTTGACATATAAGAATAAATACTTAGATTATATAAAAGCAAAGCAAAGGCATAATTCGACCGGACGAAGACGAGTCCCATCAAGGTCGCCAAAACTGTGATCATCGCAAAATTTTTCTTCTCTTGTGTATTTCTCTCTCTTCCTTCTCTTTCCCTTTTCTAACCTCTATTCTCCTCATTTTTGAAGGGAGAAAAATAAAAGAAAGAAAAGAAAGAGAGAAGAGAAGAGAAAAGAAAAAGAGAAGAGAAAAGAGGAACTATTTTGCGCGGTCTCACTTGACCTTGATTTGA